>NC_060124.1:588179846-589577703 GCF_021461395.2 Schistocerca americana | reverse complement strand
ATGAAACACAGAAATTGCTTCTGCATTGAATACAAAAAGCACAATGCCGACTTAAGTACAAGAGGACTGACACTCTAACTTTCTATGATTTGAACCCCTTCTGTGTGTCCAATTTTAGATTCCGGTGCTTCACTTCAGGTTTACCGTATCCCTTGGACCTTCTTATTGACGGTGGAACACAGATATTGCATCCGAATGTAATACAAAAGACACAATGCCGACTTAAGTACAAGAGGACTGACCCTCTAACTCTCTATGATTTGAACCCCTCCTGTGAGTCCAGTTTTAGATTCCGATGCTCCGCTTCTGGTTTACTGTATGCCTTGCACCTTCTTATTGTCGATGAAACACAGAAATTGCATCCGAATTTAATACAAAAGGCACAATGACGACTTAAGTACAAGAGGACTGACACTCTAACTTTCTATGATTTGAACCCCTTCTGTGTGTCCAATTTTAGATTCCGGTGCTTCACTTCAGGTTTACTGTATCCCTTGGACCTTCTTATTGACGATGAAACACAGAAATTGCATACGAATTTATTACAAAAGGCACAATGCCGACTTAAGTACAAGAGGACTGACACTCTAACTCTCTATGATTTGAACCTCTCCTGTGAGTCCAGTTTTAGATTCCGACGCTTCACCTTAGGTCTACTGTATCCCTTGGACCTTCTTATTGACGATGAAACACAGAAATTGCATCCAAACTTAATGCAAAAGGCACAATGCCGACTTAAGTACAAGAGGACTGACACTCTAACTCCCTATGATTTGAACCTCAACTGTGAGACCAGATTTAGATTCCGATGCTTCACTTCAGGTTTACTGTATCCCTTGGACCTTCTTATTAACGATGAAACACAGAAATTGCATCCGAATTGAATACAGAAAGCTCAATGCCGACTTAAGCACAAGAGGACTGACACACTAACTCTCTATGATTTGAATTTCTCCTGTGAGTCCAGTTTTAGATTCCGATGCTCCGCTTCAGGTTTACTGTATGCCTTGCACCTTCTTATTGACGATGAAACAAAGAAATTGCATCCGAATTTCATACAAAAGGCACATTGCTGACTTAAGAACATGAGGACTGACACTCTAACTCTCAGTGATTTGAACCTCTCCTGTGAGTCCAGTTTTAGATTCCGATGCATCACTTCAGGTTTCTGTATCCCTTGGACCTTCTTATTGACGGTGGAACACAGATATTGCATCCGAATGTAATACAAAAGACACAATACCGACTTAAGTACAAGAGGACTGACCCTCTAACTCTCTATGATTTGAACCCCTCCTGAGAGTCCAGTTTTAGATTCCGATGCTTCACTTCAGGTTTACTGTATCCCTTGGACCTTCGTATTGACGATGAAACACAGAAATTGCATCCGAATTGAATACAAAAGGCACAATGCCGACTTAAGTACAAGAGGACTGACACTCTAACTCTCTTTGATTTGAACCTCTCCTGTGAGTCCAGTTTTTTGATTCCGATGCTTCACTTAAGGATCACTGTATCCCTTGGACCGTCTTATTGACGAAGAAACACAGAAATTGCTTCTTAATTGAATACAAAAGTCACTATGCCGATTTAAGTACAAGAGGACTGACACTCTAACTCTCTATGAATTGAACCTCTCCGGTGAGTCCAGTTTGAGATTCCGATGCTTCGCTTCAGGTTTACTGTATGCCTTGCACCTTCTTATTGACGATGAAACACAGAAATTGCATCCGAATTTAATACAAAAGGCACAATGCCGACTTAAGTACAAGAGGACTGACACTCTAACTCTCTTTGATTTGAACCTCTCCTGTGAGTCCAGTTTTTTGATTCCGATGCTTCACTTCAGGATCACTGTATCCCTTGGACCGTCTTATTGACGATGAAACACAGAAATTGCTTCCGAATTGAATAAAAAAGTCACAATGCCGACTTAAGTACAAGAGGACTGACACTCTAACTCTCTATGATTTGAACCTCTCCTGTGAGTCCAGTTTTAGATTCCGATGCTTCGCTTCGCGTTAACTGTATGCCTTGCACCTTCTTCTTGACGATGAAACACAGAAATAGCATCCGAATTTAATACAAAAGGCACAATGACGACTTAGGTACAAGAGGACTGACACTCTAACTTTCTATGATTTAAACCTCTGCTTTGAGTCCAGTTTTTGATTCCGATGCTTCACTTCAGGTTTACTGTATCCCTTGGACCTTCATATTAACGATGAAACACAGAAACTGCATCGAATTTCATACAAAAGGCACAATGCCGACTTAAATACAAGGGGACTGGCACTCTCACTCTCTCTGATTTCAACCTCTCCTGTGAGTCCAGTTTTAGATTCCGATGCTTCACTTCAGGTTTACTATATCCCTTGGACCTTCTTACTAACGATGAAACACAGAAATTGCAACCGAATTTAATACAAAAGGCACAATGCCGACTTAAGTACAAGAGGACTGACACTCTAACTCTCTTTGCTTTGAACCTCTCCTGGGAGTCCAGTTTTTTGATTCCGATGCTTCTCTTCAGGATTACTGTATCCCTTGGACTTTCTTATTGACGATGAAACACAGAAATTGCTTCCGAATTGAATACAAAAGTAACAATGCCGACTTAAGTACAAGAGGACTGACACTCTATCTCTCTTTTAATTGAAACTCTCCTGGGAGTCCAGTTTCTTGATTCCGATGCTTCACTTCAGGATTACTGTATCCCTTGGACCGTCATATTGACGTTGAAACACAGAAATTGCATCCATATTTAATGCAAAAGGCACAAAACCGACTTAAGTACAAGAGGACTGACACTCTAACTCTCTATGATTTGAACCTCAACAGTGAGTCCAGATTTAGATTCCGATGCTTCACTTCAGGATTACTGTATCCCTTGGACCTTCTTATTAACGATGAAACACAGAAATTGCATCCGAATTTCATACAAAAGGCATATTGCCGACTTAAGTACAAGAGGACTGACACTCTAACTCTCAATGATTTGAACCTCTCCTGTGAGTCCTGTTTTAGATTCCGATGCATCACTTCAGGTTTACTGTATCCCTTGGACCTTCTTATTGACGGTGGAACACAGATATTGCATCCGAATGTAATACAAAAGAGACAATGCCGACTTAAGTACAAGAGGACTGACCCTCTAACTCTCTATGATTTGAACCTCTCCTGTGAGTCCAGTTTTAGATTCCGATGCTTTACTTCAGGTTTACTGTATCCCTTGGACCTTCTTATTGACGATGAAACACAGAAATTGCATCCGAATTGAATACAAAAGGCACAATGCCGACTTAAGTACAAGAGGACTGACACTCTAACTCTCTATGATTTGAACCTCTCCTGTGAGTCCAGTTTTAGATTCCGATGCTTCACTTCAGGTTTACTGTATCCCTAGGACCTTCTTATTGACGATGCAACACATAAATTGCATTCGAATTTAATACAAAAGGCACAATACCGACTTAAATACAAGAGGGCTGACACTCTAACTTTCTATGATTTGAACCCCTCCTGTGTGTCCAATTTTAGATTCCGGTACTTCACTTCAGGTTTACTGTGTCCCTTGGACCTTCTTGTTAACGATGGAACACAGAAATTGAATCCGAATGTCATACAAAAGGTACATTGCCGACTTAAGTACAAGAGGACTGACACTCTAACTCTCAATGATTTGAACCTCTCCTGGGAGTCCAGTTTTAGATTCCGATGCATCACTTCAGGTTTACTGTATCCCTTGGACCTTCTTATTGACGGTGGAACACAGATATATCATCCGAATGTAATACAAAAGACACAAGGGGACTGACCCTCTAACACTCTATGATTTGAACCCCTCCTGTGAGTCCAGTTTTAGATTCCGATGCTCCGCGTCTGGTTTACTGTATGCCTTGCACCTTCTTATTGACGATGAAACACAGAAATTGCATCCGAATTTAATACAAAAGGCACAATGACGACTTAAGTACAAGAGGACTGACACTTAACTTTCTATGATTTGAACCCCTTCTGTGTGTCCAATTTTAGATTCCGGTGCTTCACTTCAGGTTTACTGTATCCCTTGGACCTTCTTATTGACGATGAAACACAGAAATTGCATACGAATTTATTACAAAAGGCATAATGCCGACTTAAGTACAAGAGGACTGACTCTCTTACTCTCTATGATTAGAACATCTCCTGTGAGTCCAGTTTTAGATTCCGATGCCTCACTTCAGGTTTACAATATATCTTGGACCTTCTTATTGACGATGGAACACAGATATTGCATTCGAGTTTAATACAAAAGGCACTATGCCGCCTTAAGTACAAGAGGACTGACACTCTAACTATCAATGATTTGAACCTCTCCTGTGAGTCCAGTTTTAGATTCCGATGCATCACTTCAGGTTAACTGTATCCCTTGGACCTTCTTATTGACGGTGGAACACAGAAATTGCATCCGAATGTAATACAAAAGACACAATGCCGACTTAAGTACAAGAGGACTGACACTCTAACTCTCTATGATTTGAACCTCTCCTGTGAGTCCAGTTTTAGATTCCGATGCTCCGCTTCAGGTTTACTGTATCCCTTGGACCTTCTTATTAACGATGAAACACAGAAATTGCATCCGAATTGAATACAAAAGGCAATTTGCCGACTTAAGTACAAGAGGACTGACACTCTAACTCTCTATGATTTGAACCTCACCTGCGAGTCCAGATTTAGATTCCGATGCTTCACTTCAGGTTTACTGTATCCCTTGGACCTTCTTATTGACGATGAAACACAGAAATTGCATCCGAATGGAATACAAAAAGCACAATGCCGACTTAAGTACAAGAGGACTGACACTCTAACTCTCTATGATTTGAACCTCTCCTGTGAGTCCAGTTTTAGATTCCGATGCTCCACTTCAGGTTTACTGTATGCCTTGCACCTTCTTATTGACGATGAAACACAGAAATTGCATCCGAATTTAATACAAAAGGCACAATGACGACTTAAGTACAAGAGGACTGACACTCTAACTCCCTATGATTTGAACCTCAACTGTGAGTCCAGATTTAGATTCCGATGCTTCACTTCAGGTTTACTGTATCCCTAGGACCTTCTTATTGACGATGCAACACATAAATTGCATTCGAAATTAATACAAAAGGCACAATGCCGACTTAAGTACAAGAGGACTGACACTCTAACTTTCTATGATTTGAACCCCTTCTGTGTGACCAAATTTAGATTCCGGTACTTCACTTCAGGTTTACTGTATCCCTTGGACCTTCTTATTAACGATGAAACACAGAAATTGCATCCGAAATTCATACAAAAGGCACATTGCCGACTTAAGTACAAGAGGACTGACACTCTAACTCTCAATGATTTGAACCTCTCCTGTGAGTCCAGTTTTAGATTCCGATGCATCACTTCAGGTTTACTGTATCCCTTAGACCTTCTTATTCACGATGAAACACAGAAATTGCATCCGAATTGAATACAAAAGGCACAATGCCGACTTAATTACAACAGGACTGACACTCTTACTCTCTTTGATTTGAACCTCTCCTGTGAGTCCAGTTTTTTGATTCCGATGCTTCACTTCAGGATTACGGTATCCCTTGGACCGTCTTATTGACGATGAAACACAGAAATTGCTTCCCAAATGAATGCAAAAGTCACAATGCCGACTTAAGTACAAGAGGACTGACACTCTAACTCTCTATGATTTGAACCTCACTTGTGAGTCCAGTTTTAGATTCCGATGCTCCGCTTCAGGTTTACTGTATGCCTTGCACCTTCTTATTGACGATGAAACACAGAAATTGCATCCGAATTTAATACAAAAGGCACAATGACGACTTAAGTACAAGAGGACTGACACTCTAACTTTCTATGATTTGAACCCCTTCATTGTGTCCAATTTTAGATTCCGGTGCTTCACTTCAGGTTTACTGTATCCATGGACCTTCTTATTGACGATGAAACACAGAAACTGCATACGAATTTAATACAAAAGGCATAATGCCGACTTAAGTACAAGAGGACTGACTCTCTAACTCTCTATGATTAGAACATCTCATGTGAGTCCAGTTTTAGATTCCGAAGCTTCACTTCAGGTTTACTATAAATCTTAGACCTTCTTATTGACGATGAAACACAGATATTGCGTCCGAGTTTAATACAAAAGGCACTATGCCGCCTTAAGTAGAAGAGGACTGACACTCTATTTTTCTATGATTTGAACATCTCCATTGAGTCCAGTTTTTGATTCCGATGATTCACTTCAGGTTTACTGTATCCCTTGGACATTCTTATTAACGATGAAACACAGAAATTGCATCCGAATTTCATACAAAAGGCACATTGCCGACTTAAGTAAAAGAGGACTGACACTCTAACTATCAATGATTTGAACCTCTCCTGTGAGTCCAGTTTTAGATTCCGATGCTTCACTTCAGGTTTACTGTATCCCTTGCACCTTCTTATTGACGATGAAACACAGAAATTGCATCCGAATTTAATACAAAAGGCACAATGACCACTGAAGTACAAGAGGACTGACACTCTAACTTTCTATGATTTGAACCCCTTCTGTGTGTCCAATTTTAGATTCCGGTGCTTCACTTCAGGTTTACTGTATCCCTTGGACCTTCTTATTGACGATGAAACACAGAAATTGCATACGAATTTAATACAAAAGGCATAATGCCGACTTAAGTACAAGAGGACTGACTCTCTAACTCTCTATGATTAGAACATCCCCTTTGAGTCCAGTTTTTGATTCCGATGATTCACATCAGGTTTACTGTATCCCTTGGACCTTCTTATTAACGATGAAACACAGAAACTGCATCGAATTTCATACAAAAGGCACAATGCCGACTTAAATACAAGGGGACTGGCACTCTCACTCTCTCTGATTTCAACCTCTCCTGTGAGTCCAGTTTTAGATTCCGATGCTTCACTTCAGGTTTACTATATCCCTTGGACCTTCTTACTAACGATGAAACACAGAAATTGCAACCGAATTTAATACAAAAGGCACAATGCCGACTTAAGTACAAGAGGACTGACACTCTAACTCTCTTTGCTTTGAACCTCTCCTGGGAGTCCAGTTTTTTGATTCCGATGCTTCACTTCAGGATTACTGTATCCCTTGGACTTTCTTATTGACGATGAAACACAGAAATTGCTTCCGAATTTAATACAAAAGGCATAATGCCGACTTAAGTACAAGAGGACTGACTCTCTAACTCTCTATGATTAGAACATCTCCTGTGAGTCCAGTTTTAGATTCAGATGCTTCACTTCATGTTTACTATATATCTTGGACCTTCTTATTGACGATGAAACACAGATATTGCATCCGAGTTTAATACAAGAGGCACTGTGCCGCCTTAAGTACAAGAGGACTGACACTCTAACTCTCTATGATTTGTACCTCTCCTGTGAGTCCAGTTTTAGATTCCGATGCTTCGCTTCACGTTTACTGTATGCCTTGCACCTTCTTCCTGACGATGAAACACAGAAATTGGATCCGAATTGAATACAAAAGGCACAATGCCGACTTAAGTACAAGAGGACTGACACTCTAACCCTCTTTGATTTGAACCTCTCCTGTGAGTCCAGTTTTTTGATTCCGATGCTTCACTTCAGGATCACTGTATCCCTTGGACCGTCTTATTGACGATGAAACAAAGAAATTGCTTCCGAATTGAATAAAAAAGTCACAATGCCGACTTAAGTACAAGAGGACTGACACTCTAACTCTCTATGATTTGAACCTCTCCTGTGAGTCCAGTTTTAGATTCCGATGCTTCGCTTCACGTTAACTGTATGCCTTGCACCTTCTTCTTGACGATGAAACACAGAAATAGCATCCGAATTTAATACAAAAGGCTCAATGACGACTTAGGTACAAGAGGACTGACACTCTAACTTTCTATGATTTAAACCTCTGCTTTGAGTCCAGTTTTTGATTCCGATGCTTCACTTCAGGTTTACTGTATCCCTTGGACCTTCATATTAACGATGAAACACAGAAACTGCATCGAATTTCATACAAAAGGCACAATGCCGACTTAAATACACGGGGACTGGCACTCTCACTCTCTCTGATTTCAACCTCTCCTGTGAGTCCAGTTTTAGATTCCGATGCTTCACTTCAGGTTTACTATATCCCTTGGACCTTCTTACTAACGATGAAACACAGAAATTGCAACCGAATTTAATACAAAAGGCACAATGCCGACTTAAGTACAAGAGGACTGACACTCTAACTCTCTTTGCTTTGAACCTCTCCTGGGAGTCCAGTTTTTTGATTCCAATGCTTCACTTCAGGATTACTGTATCCCTTGGACTTTCTTATTGACGATGAAACACAGAAATTGCTTCCGAATTGAATACAAAAGTAACAATGCCGACTTAAGTACAAGAGGACTGACACTCTATCTCTCTTTGATTTGAAACTCTCCTGGGAGTCCAGTTTCTTGATTCCGATGCTTCACTTCAGGATTACTGTATCCCTTGGACCGTCATATTGACGTTGAAACACAGAAAATGCATCCATATTTAATGCAAAAGGCACAATGCCGACTTAAGTACAAGAGGACTGACACTCTAACTCTCTATGATTTGAACCTCAACAGTGAGTCCAGATTTAGATTCCGATGCTTCACTTCAGGATTACTGTATCCCTTGGACCTTCTTATTAACGATGAAACACAGAAATTGCATCCGAATTTCATACAAAAGGCATATTGCCGACTTAAGTACAAGAGGACTGACACTCTAACTCTCAATGATTTGAACCTCTCCTGTGAGTCCTGTTTTAGATTCCGATGCATCACTTCAGGCTTACTGTATCCCTTGGACCTTCTTATTGACGGTGGAACACAGATATTGCATCCGAATGTAATACAAAAGAGACAATGCCGACTTAAGTACAAGAGGACTGACCCTCTAACTCTCTATGATTTGAACCTCTCCTGTGAGTCCAGTTTTAGATTCCGATGCTTTACTTCAGGTTTACTGTATCCCTTGGACCTTCTTATTGACGATGAAACACAGAAATTGCATCCGAATTGAATACAAAAGGCACAATGCCGACTTAAGTACAAGAGGACTGACACTCTAACTCTCTACGATTTGAACCTCTCCTGTGAGTCCAGTTTTAGATTCCGATGGTTCACTACAGGTTTACTGTATCCCTTGGACCTTCTTATTGATGGTGAAACACAGAAATTGCATCCGAATTTAATGCAAAAGACACAATGCCGACTTAAGTACAAGAGGACTGACCCTCTAACTCTCTATGATTTGAACCCCTCCTGTGAGTCCAGTTTTAGATTCCAATGCTTCACTTTAGGTTTACTGTATCCCTTGGACCTTCTTATTGACGATGAAACACAGAAATTGCATCCGAATTTAATACAAAAGGCACAATGCCGACTTAAGTACAAGAGGACTGACACTGTAACTCTCTATGATTTTAACCTCTCCTGTGAGTCCAGTTTTAGTTTCCGAAGCTTTGCTTCAGGTTTACTGTATCCCTTGGACCTTCTTATTGACGATGAAACACAGAAATTGCATCCAAATTTAATGCAAAAGGCACAATGCCGACTTAAGTACAAGAGGACTGACACTCTAACTCTCTATGATTTGAACCTCAACTGTGAGTCTAGATTTAGATTCCGATGCTTCACTTCAGGTTTACTGTATCCCTTGGACCTACTTATTGACGATGAAACACAGAAAATGCATCCGAATTGAATACAAAAAGCACAATGCCGACTTAAGTACAAGAGGACTGACACTCCAACACTCTTTGATTTGAACCTCTCCTGGGAGGTCAGTTTTTTGATTCCGAGGCTTCACTTCAGGATTACTGTATCCCTTGGACCTTCTTATTGACGATGGAACACAGATATTGCATTCGAGTTTAATACAAAAGGCACTATGCCGCCTTAAGTACAAGAGGACTGACACTCTAACTTTCTATGATTTGAACATCTCCTTTGAGTCCAGTTTTTGATTCCGATGATTCACATCAGGTTTACTGTATCCCTTGGACCTTCTTATTAACGATGAAACACAGAAATTGCATCCGAATTTCATACAAAAGGCAAATTGCCGCCTTAAGTACAAGAGCACTGACACTCTAACTATCAATGATTTGAACCTCTCCTGTGAGTCCAGTTTTAGATTCCGATGCATCACTTCAGGTTAACTGTATCCCTTGGACCTTCTTATTGACGGTGGAACACAGAAATTGCATCCGAATGTAATACAAAAGACACAATGCCGACTTAAGTACAAGAGGACTGACCCTCTAACTCTCTATGATTAGAACCCCTCCTGTGAGTCCAGTTTTAGATTCCGATGCTTCGCTTCAGGTCTTTCTGTATCCCTTGGACCTTCTTATTGACGATGAAACACAGAAATTGCATCCGAATTGAATACAAAAGGCACAACGCCGACTTAAGTACAAGGGGACTGACACTCTAACCCTCTTTGATTTGAACCTCTCCTGTGTGTCCAGTTTTTTGATTCCGATGCTTCACTTAAGGATCACTGTATCCCTTGGACCTTCTTATTAACGATGAAACACAGAAATTGCATCCGAATTGAATACAAAAGGCAATTTGCCGACTTAAGTACAAGAGGACTGACACTCTAACTCTCTATGATTTGAACCTCAACTGCGAGTCCAGATTTAGATTCCGATGCTTCACTTCAGGTTTACTGTATCCCTTGGACCTTCTTATTGACGATGAAACACAGAAATTGCATCCGAATGGAATACAAAAAGCACAATGACGACTTAAGTACAAGAGGACTGACACTCTAACTCTCTATGATTTGAACCTCTCCTGTGAGTCCAGTTTTAGATTCCGATGCTCCGCTTCAGGTTTACTGTATGCCTTGCACCTTCTTATTGACTATGAAACACAGAAATTGCATCCGAATTTAATACAAAAGGCACAATGACGACTTAAGTACAAGAGGACTGACACTCTAACTCCCTATGATTTGAACCTCAACTGTGAGTCCAGATTTAGATTCCGATGCTTCACTTCAGGTTTACTGTATCCCTAGGACCTTCTTATTGACGATGCAACACATAAATTGCATTCGAAATTAATACAAAAGGCACAATGCCGACTTAAGTACAAGAGGACTGACACTCTAACTTTCTATGATTTGAACCCCTTCTGTGTGACCAAATTTAGATTCCGGTACTTCACTTCAGGTTTACTGTATCCCTTGGACCTTCTTATTAACGATGAAACACAGAAATTGCATCCGAATTTCATACAAAAGGCACATTGCCGACTTAAGTACAAGAGGACTGACACTCTAACTCTCAATGATTTGAACCTCTCCTGTGAGTCCAGTTTTAGATTCCGATGCATCACTTCAGGTTTACTGTATCCCTTGGACCTTCTTATTCACGATGAAACACAGAAATTGCATCCGAATTGAATACAAAAGGCACAATGCCGACTTAATTACAACAGGACTGACACTCTTACTCTCTTTGATTTGAACCTCTCCTGTGAGTCCAGTTTTTTGATTCCGATGCTTCACTTCAGGATTACGGTATCCCTTGGCCCGTCTTATTGACGATGAAACACAGAAATTGCTTCCCAAATGAATGCAAAAGTCACAATGCCGACTTAAGTACAAGAGGACTGACACTCTAACTCTCTATGATTTGAACCTCACCTGTGAGTCCAGTTTTAGATTCCGATGCTCCGCTTCAGGTTTACTGTATGCCTTGCACCTTCTTATTGACGATGAAACACAGAAATTGCATCCGAATTTAATACAAAAGGCACAATGACGACTTAAGTACAAGAGGATTGACACTCTAACTTTCTATGATTTGAACCCCTTCATTGTGTCCAATTTTAGATTCCGGTGCTTCACTTCAGGTTTACTGTATCCCTTGGACCTTCTTATTGACGATGAAACACAGAAACTGCATACGAATTTAATACAAAAGGCATAATGCCGACTTAAGTACAAGAGGACTGACTCTCTAACTCTCTATGATTAGAACATCTCATGTGAGTCCAGTTTTAGATTCCGATGCTTCACTTCAGGTTTACTGTATCCCTTGGACCTTCGTATTGACGATGAAACACAGAAATTGCATCCGAATTGAATACAAAAGGCACAATGCCGACTTAAGTACAAGAGGACTGACACTCTAACTCTCTTTGATTTGAACCTCTCCTGTGAGTCCAGTTTTTTGATTCCGATGCTTCACTTAAGGATCACTGTATCCCTTGGACCGTCTTATTGACGATGAAACACAGAAATTGCTTCCGAATTGAATACAAAAGTCACAAAGCCGACTTAAGTACAAGAGGACTGACACTCTAACTCTCTATGATTCGAACCTCTCCTGTGAGTCCAGTTTTAGATTCCGATGCTTCGCTTCAGGTTTACTGTATGCCTTGCACCTTCTTATTGACGATGAAACACAGAAATTGCATCCGAATTTAATACAAAAGGCACAATGACGACTTAAGTACAAGAGGACTGACACTCTAACTTTCTATGATTTGAACCCCTTCTGTGTGTCCAATTTTAGATTCCTGTGCTTCACTTCAGGTTTACTGTATCCCTTGGACCTTCTTATTGACGATGAAACACAGAAATTGCATACGAATTTAATACAAAAGGCATAATGCCGACTTAAGTACAAGAGGACTGACTCTCTAACTCTCTATGATTAGAACATCCCCTTTGAGTTCAGTTTTTGATTCCGATGATTTACATCAGGTTTACTGTATCCCTTGGACCTTCTTATTAACGATGAAACACAGAAATTGCATCCGAATTTCATACAAAATTTACATTGCCGACTTAAGTACAAGAGGACTGACACTCTAACTATCAATGATTTGAACCTCTCCTGTGAGTCCAGTTTTAGATTCCGATGCATCACTTCAGATTTACTGTATCCCTTGGACCTTCTTATTGACGGTGGAACTCAGAAATTGCATCCGAATGTAATACAAAAGACACAATGCCGACTTAAGTACAAGAGGACTGACCCTCTAACTCTCTATGATTTGAACCCCTCCTGTGAGTCTAGTTTTAGATTCCGATGCTTCACTTCAGGTTTACTGTATCGCTTGGACCTACTTATTGACAATGAAACACAGAAATTGCATCCGAATTGTATACAAAAGGCACAATGCCGACTTAAGTACAAGAGGACTGACACTCTAACTCTCTTTGATTTGAACCTCTGCTTTGAGTCCAGTTTTTGATTCCGATGCTTCACTTCCGGTTTACTGTATCCCTTGGACCTTCATATTAACGATGAAACACAGAAACTGCATCGAATTTCATACAAAAGGCACAATGCCGACTTAAATACAAGGGGACTTGCACGCTCACTCTCTCTGATTTGAACCTCTCCTGTGAGTCCAGTTTTAGATTCCGATGCTTCACTTCAGGTTTACTATATCCCTTGGACCTTCTTACTAACGATGAAACACAGAAATTGCATCCGAATTTAATACAAAAGGCACAATGCCGACTTAAGTACAAGAGGACTGACACTCTAACTCTCTTTGATTTGAACCTCTCCTGGGAGGTCAGTTTTTTGATTCCGAGGCTTCACTTCAGGATTACTGTATCCCTTGGACCTTCTTATTGACGATGAAACACAGAAATTGCTTCCGAATTGAATACAAAAGTCACAATGCCGACTTAAGTACAAGAGGACTGACACTCTAACTCTCTATGACTTGAACCTCACCTGTGAGTCCAGTTTTAGATTCCGATGCTCCGCTTCAGGTTTACTGTATGCCTTGCACCTTCTTATTGACGATGAAACACAGAAATTGCATCCGAATTTAATACAAAAGGCACAATGACGACTTAAGTACAAGAGGACTGACACTCTAACTTTCTATGATTTGAACCCCTTCATTGTGTCCAATTTAAGATTCCGGTGCTTCACTTCAGGTTTACTGTATCCCTTGGACCTTCTTATTGACGATGAAACACAGAAACTGCATACGAATTTAATACAAAAGGCATAATGCCGACTTAAGTACAAGAGGACTGACTCTCTAACTCTCTATGATTAGAACATCTCCTGTGAGTCCAGTTTTAGATTCCGATGCTTCACTTCAGGTTTACTATAAATCTTGGACCTTCTTATTGACGATGAAACAGAGCTATTGCGTCCGAGTTTAATACAAAAGGCACTATGCCGCCTTAAGTACAAGAGGACTGACACTCTAACTTTCTATGATTTGAACATCTCCTTTGGGTCCAGTTTTTGATTCCGATGATTCACATCAGGTTTACTGTATCCCTTGGACATTCTTATTAACGATGAAACACAGAAATTGCATCCGAATTTCATACAAAAGGCACATTGCCGACTTAAGTAAAAGAGGACTGACACTCTAACTATCAATGATTTGAACCTCTCCTGTGAGTCCAGTTTTAGATTCCGATGCATCACTTCAGGTTTACTGTATCCCTTGGACCTTCTTATTGACGGTGAAACACAGAAATTGCATCCGAATGTAATACAAAAGACACAATGCCGACATAAGTACAAGAGGACTGACCCTCTAACTCTCTATGATTTGAACCCCTCCTGTGAGTCCAGTTTTCGATTCCGATGCTTCACTTCAGGTTTACTGTATCCCTTGGACCTTCGTATTGACGATGAAACACAGAAATTGCATCCGAATTGAATACAAAAGGCACAATGCCGACTTAAGTACAAGAGGACTGACACTCTAACTCTCTTTGATTTGAACCTCTCCTGTGAGTCCAGTTTTATGAATCCGATGCTTCACTTAAGGATCACTGTATCCCTTGGACCGTCTTATTGACGATGAAACACAGAAATTGCTTCCGAATTGAATACAAAAGTCACAATGCCGACTTCAGTACAAGAGGACTGACACTCTAACTCTCTATGATTCGAACCTCTCCTGTGAGTCCAGTTTTAGATTCCGATGCTTCGCTTCAGGTTTACTGTATGCCTTGCACCTTCTTATTGACGATGAAACACAGAAATTGCATCCGAATTTAATACAAAAGGCACAATGACGACTTAAGTACAAGAGGACTGACACTCTAACTTTCTATGATTTGAACCCCTTCTGTGTGTCCAATTTTAGATTCCGGTGCTTCACTTCAGGTTTACTGTATCCCTTGGACCTTCTTATTGACGATGAAACACAGAAATTGCATACGAATTTAATACAAAAGGCATAATGCCGACTTAAGTACAAGAGGACTGACTCTCTAACTCTCTATGATTAGAACATCCCCTTTGAGTCCAGTTTTTGATTCTGATGATTCACATCAGGTTTACTGTATCCCATGGACCTTCTTATTAACGATGAAACACAGAAATTGCATCCGAATTTCATACAAAAGGTACATTGCCGACTTAAGTACAAGAGGACTGACACTCAAACTCTCTTTGATTTGAACCTCTGCTTTGAGTCCAGTTTTTGATTCCGATGCTTCACTTCCGGTTTACTGTATCCCTTGGACCTTCATATTAACGATGAAACACAGAAACTGCATCGAATTTCATACAAAAGGCACAATGCCGACTTAAATACAAGGGGACTGGCACGCTCACTCTCTCTGATTTGAACCTCTCCTGTGAGTCCAGTTTTAGATTCCGATGCTTCACTTCAGGTTTACTATATCCCTTGGACCTTCTTACTAACGATGAAACACAGAAATTGCATCCGAATTTAATACAAAAGGCACAATGCCGACTTAAGTACAAGAGGACTGACACTCTAACTCTCTTTGATTTGAACCTCTCCTGGGAGGTCAGTTTTTTGATTCCGAGGCTTCACTTCAGAATTACTGTATCCCTTGGACCTTCTTATTGACGATGAAACACAGAAATTGCTTCCGAATTGAATACAAAAGTCACAATGCCGACTTAAGTACAAGAGGACTGACACTCTAACTCTCTATGATTTGAACCTCACGTGTGAGTCCAGTTTTAGATTCCGATGCTCCGCTTCAGGTTTACTGTATGCCTTGCACCTTCTTATTGACGATGAAACACAGAAATTGCATCCGAATTTAATACAAAAGGCACAATGACGACTTAAGTACAAGAGGACTGACACTCTAACTTTCTATGATTTGAACCCCTTCATTGTGTCCAATTTAAGATTCCGGTGCTTCACTTCAGGTTTACTGTATCCCTTGGACCTTCTTATTGACGATGAAACACAGAAACTGCATACGAATTTAATACAAAAGGCATAATGCCGACTTAAGTACAAGAGGACTGACTCTCTAACTCTCTATGATTAGAACATCTCCTGTGAGTCCAGTTTTAGATTCCGATGCTTCACTTCAGGTTTACTATAAATCTTGGACCATCTTATTGACGATGAAACAGAGATATTGCGTCCGAGTTTAATACAAAAGGCACTATGCCGCCTTAAGTACAAGAGGACTGACACTCTAACTTTCTATGATTTGAACGTCTCCTTTGGGTCCAGTTTTTGATTCCGATGATTCACATCAGGTTTACTGTATCCCTTGGACATTCTTATTAACGATGAAACACAGAAATTGCATCCGAATTTCATACAAAAGGCACATTGCCGACTTAAGTAAAAGAGGACTGACACTCTAACTATCAATGATTTGAACCTCTCCTGTGAGTCCAGTTTTAGATTCCGATGCATCACTTCAGGTTTACTGTATCCCTTGGACCTTCTTATTGACGGTGGAACACAGAAATTGCATCCGAATGTAATACAAAAGACACAATGCCGACTTAAGTACAAGAGGACTGACCCTCTAACTCTCTATGATTTGAACCCCTCCTGTGAGTCCAGTTTTAGATTCCGATGCTTCACTTCAGGTTTACTGTATCCCTTGGACCTTCGTATTGACGATGAAACACAGAAATTGCATCCGAATTGAATACAAAAGGCACAATGCCGACTTAAGTACAAGAGGACTGACACTCTAACTCTCTTTGATTTGAACCTCTCCTGTGAGTCCAGTTTTTTGATTCCGATGCTTCACTTAAGGATCACTGTATCCCTTGGACCGTCTTATTGACGATGAAACACAGAAATTGCTTCCGAATTGAATACAAAAGTCACAATGCCGACTTCAGTACAAGAGGACTGACACTCTAACTCTCTATGATTCGAACCTCTCCTGTGAGTCCAGTTTTAGATTCCGATGCTTCGCTTCAGGTTTACTGTATGCCTTGCACCTTCTTATTGACGATGAAACACAGAAATTGCATCCGAATTTAATACAAAAGGCACAATGACGACTTAAGTACAAGAGGACTGACACTCTAACTTTCTATGATTTGAACCCCTTCTGTGTGTCCAATTTTAGATTCCGGTGCTTCACTTCAGGTTTACTGTATCCCTTGGACCTTCTTATTGACGATGAAACACAGAAATTGCATACGAATTTAATACAAAAGGCATAATGCCGACTTAAGTACAAGAGGACTGACTCTCTAACTCGCTATGATTAGAACATCCCCTTTGAGTCCAGTTTTTGATTCCGATGATTCACATCAGGTTTACTGTATCCCTTGGACCTTCTTATTAACGATGAAACACAGAAATTGCATCCGAATTTCATACAAAAGGTACATTGCCGACTTAAGTACAAGAGGACTGACACTCTAACTATCAATGATTTGAACCTCTCCTGTGAGTCCAGTTTTGGATTCCGATGCATCGCTTCAGGTTTACTGTATCCCTTGGACCTTCTTATTGACGGTGGAACACAGAAATTGCATCCGAATGTAATACAAAAGACACAATGCCGACTTAAGTACAAGAGGACTGACCCTCTAATTCTCTATGATTTGAACCCCTCCTGTGAGTCTAGTTTTAGATTCCGATGCTTCACTTCAGGCTTACTGTATCGCTTGGACCTTCTTATAGACGATGAAACACAGAAATTGCATCCGAATTGTATACAAAAGGCACAATGCCGACTTAAGTACAAGAGGACTGACACTCTAACTCTCTTTGATTTGAACCTCTGCTTTGAGTCCAGTTTTTGATTCCGATGCTTCACTTTCGGTTTACTGTATCCCTTGGACCTTCATATTAACGATGAAACACAGAAATTGCATCCGAATTTCATACAAAAGGCACATTGCCGACTTAAGTACAAGTGGACTGACACTCTAACTCTCAATGATTTGAACCTCTCCTGTGAGTCCTGTTTTAGATTCCGATGCATCACTTCAGGTTTACTGTATGCCTTGCACCTTCTTATTGACGATGCAACACATAAATTGCATTCGAATTTAATGCAAAAGGCACAATGACGACTTAAGTACAAGAGGACTCACACTCTAACTCTCTTTGACTTAAACCTCTCCTGTGAGTCCAGTTTTTTGATTCCAATGCTTCACTTCAGGATTACTGTATCCCTTGGACCGTCTTATTGACGATGAAACACAGAAATTGCTTCCCAAATGAATACAAAAGTCACAATGCCGACTTAAGTACAAGAGGACTGACACTCTAACTCTCTATGATTTGAACCTCTCCTGTGAGTCCAGTTTTAGATTCCGATGCTCCCCTTCAGGTTTACTGTATGCCTTGCACCTTCTTATTGACGATGAAACACAGAAATTGCATCCGAATTTAATACAAAAGGCACAATGACGACTTAAGTACAAGAGGACTCACACTCTAACTTTGTATGATTTGAACCCTTTCATTGTGTCCAATTTTTGATTCCGGTGCTTCACTTCAGGTTTACTGTATCCCTTGGACCTTCTTATTTACGATGAAACACAGAAACTGCATACGAATTTAATACAAAAGGCATAATGCCGACTTAAGTACAAGAGGACTGACTCTCTAACTCTCTATGATTAGAACATCTCCTGTGAGTCCAGTTTTAGATTCCGATGCTTCACTTCAGGTTTACTATAAATCTTGGACCTTCTTATTGACGATGAAACAGAGATATTGCGTCCGAGTTTAATACAAAAGGCACTATGCCGCCTTAAGTACAAGAGGACTGACACTCTAACTTTCTATGATTTGAACATCTCCTTTGAGTCCAGTTTTTGATTCCGATGATTCACATCTGGTTTACTGTATCCCTTGGACATTCTTATTAACAATGAAACACAGAAATTGCATCCGAATTTCATACAAAAGGCACATTGCCGACTTAAGTAAAAGAGGACTGACACTCTAACTATCAATGATTTGAACCTCTCCTGTGAGTCCAGTTTTAGAATCCGATGCATCACTTCAGGTTTACTGTATACCTTGGACCTTCTTATTGACGGTGGAACACAGAAATTGCATCCGAATGTAATACAAAAGACACAATGCCGACTTAAGTACAAGAGGACTGACCCTCTAACTCTCTATGATTTGAACCCCTCCTGTGAGTCCAGTTTTAGATTCCGATGCTTCACTTCAGGTTTACTGTATCCCTTGGACCTTCGTATTGACGATGAAACACAGAAATTGCATCCGAATTGAATACAAAAGGCACAATGCCGACTTAAGTACAAGAGGACTGACACTCTAATTCTCTTTGATTTGAACCTCTCCTGTGAGTCCAGTTTTTTGATTCCGATGCTTCACTTAAGGATCACTGTATCCCTTGGACCGTCTTATTGACGATGAAACACAGAAATTGCTTCCGAATTGAATACAAAAGTCACAATGCCGACTTAAGTACAAGAGGACTGACACTCTAACTCTCTATGATTCGAACCTCTCCTGTGAGTCCAGTTTTAGATTCCGATGCTTCGCTTCAGGTTTACTGTATGCCTTGCACCTTCTTATTGACGATGAAACACAGAAATTGCATCCGAATTTAATACAAAAGGCACAATGACGACTTAAGTACAAGAGGACTGACACTCTAACTTTCTATGATTTGAACCCCTTCTGTGTGTCCAATTTTAGATTCCGGTGCTTCACTTCAGGTTTACTGTATCCCTTGGACCTTCTTATTGACGATGAAACACAGAAATTGCATACGAATTTAATACAAAAGGCATAATGCCGACTTAAGTACAAGAGGACTGACTCTCTAACTCTCTATGATTAGAACATCCCCTTTGAGTCCAGTTTTTGATTCCGATGATTCACATCAGGTTTACTGTATCCCTTGGACCTTCTTATTAACGATGAAACACAGAAATTGCATCCGAATTTCATACAAAAGGTACATTGCCGACTTAAGTACAAGAGGACTGACACTCTAACTATCAATGATTTGAACCTCTCCTGTGAGTCCAGTTTTTTGATTCCGATGGTTCACTTCAGAATTACTGTATCCCTTGGACCGTCTTATTGACGATGAAACACAGAAATTGCTTCCCAAATGAATACAAATGTCACAATGCCGACTTCAGTACAAGAGGACTGACACTCTAACTTTCTATGATTTGAACATCTCCTTTGAGTCCAGTTTTTGATTCCGATGATTCAAATCAGGTTTACTGTATCCCTTTGTACCTTCTTATTAACGATGAAACACAGAAATTGCATCCGAATTTCATACAAAAGGCACATTGCCGACTTAAGTACAAGAGGACTGACACTCTAACTATCAATGATTTGAACCTCTCCTGTGAGTCCAGTTTTAGATTCCGATGCATCACTTCAGGTTTACTGTATCCCTTGGACCTTCTTATTGACGATGAAACACAGAAATTGCATCCGAATTTAATTCAGAAGGCACAATGCCGACTTAAGTACAAGAGGACTGACACTCTAACTCTCTTTGATTTGAACCTCTCCTGTGAGTCCAGTTTTAGATTACGATGCTTCACTTCAGGTTTACTATATCCCTTGGACCTTCTTATTGACGATGAAACACAGAAATTGCATCCGAATTTAATTCAGAAGGCACAATGCCGACTTAAGTACAAGAGGACTGACACTCTAACTCTCTTTGATTGAACCTCTCCTGGGAGTCCAGTTTTTTGATTCCGTTGCTTCACTTCAGGATTACTGTATCCCTTGGACCTTCTTATCGACGATGAAACACAGAAATTGCTTCCGAATTGAATACAAAAGCCACAACGCCGACTTAAGTTTATGAGGACTGACACTCTAACTCTCTATGATTTGAACCTCTCCTGTGAGTCCAGTTTTAGATTCCGATGCTTCGTTTCAGGTTTACTGTATGCCATGCACCTTCTTACTGACGATGAAACACAGAAATTGCATCCGAATTTAATACAAAAGGCATAATGCCGACTTAAGTACAAGAGGACTGACATTCTAACTTTCTATGATTTGAACCCCTTCTGTGTGTCCAATTTTAGATTCCGGTGCTTCACTTCAGGTTTACTGTATCCCTTGGACCTTCTTATTGACGATGAAACACAGAAATTGCATCCGAATTGAATACAAAAGCCACAATGCCGACTTAAATACAAGAGGACTGACACTCTAACTCTCTCAGATTTGAACCTCTCCTGTGAGTCCAGTTTTAGATTCCGATGCTTCACTTCAGGTTTACTATATATCTTGGACCTTCTTATTGACGATGAAACACAGATATTGCATCCGAGTTTAATACAAAAGGCACTATGCCGCCTTAAGTACAAGAGGACTGACACTCTAACTTTCTATGATTTGAACATCTCCTTTGAGTCCAGTTTTGATTCCGATGATTCACATCAGGTTTACTGTATCCCTTGGACCTTCTTATTAGCGATGAAACACAGAAATTGCATCCGAATTTCATACAAAAGTCACATTGCCGACTTAAGTACAAGAGGACTGACACTCTAACTATCAATGATTTGAACCTCTATTGTGAGTCCCTGTTTTAGATTCCGATGCATCACTTCAGGTTTGCTATATCCCTTGGACCTTCTTATTGACGGTGAAACACAGAAATTGGATCCGAATGTAATACAAAAGACACAATGCCGACTTAAGTACAAGAGGACTGACCCTCTAACTCTCTATGATTTGAACCCCTCCTGTGAGTCCAGTTTTAGATTCCGGTGCTTCACTTCAGGTTTACTGTATCCCTTGGACCTTCTTATTGACGATGAAACACAGAAATTGCATCCGAATTGAATACAAAAGCCACAATGCCGACTTAAGTACAAGAGGACTGACACTCTAACTCTCTTAGATTTGAACCTCTCGTGTGAGTCCAGTTTTTTGATTCCGATGCTTCACTTCAGGATCACTGTATCCCTTGGACCGTCTTATTAACGATGAAACACAGAAATTGCTTCCGAATTGAATACAAAAGTCACAATGCCGACTTAAGTACAAGAGGACTGACACTCTAACTCTCTATGATTTGAACCTCTCCTGTGAGTAAAGTTTTAGATTCCGATGCTTCGCTTCAGGTTAACTGTATGCCTTGCACCTTCTTATTGACGATGAAACACAGAAATTGCATTTGAATTTAATACAAAAGGCACAATGCCGACTTAAGTACAAGAGGACTGACGCTCTAACTCTCTATGATTTGAACCTCTCCTGAGAGTCCAGTTTTAGATTCCGACGCTTCACCTTAGGTCTACCGTATCCCTTGGACCTTCTTATTGACAATGAAACACAGAAATTGCATCCAAATTTAATGCTAAAGGCACAATGCCGACTTAAGTACAAGAGGACTGACACTCTAACTCTCTATGATTTGAGCCTCAACTGTGAGTCCAGATTTAGATTCCGATGCTTCACTTCAGGTTTACTGTATCCCTTGGACCTTCTTATTGACGATGCAACACATAAATTGCATTCGAATTTAATACAAAAGGCACAATGCCGACTTAAGTACAAGAGGACTGACATTCTAACTTTCAATGATTTGAACCCCTTCTGTGTGTCCAATTTCAGATTCCGGTACTTCACTTCAGGTTTACTGTATCCCTTGGACCTTCTTATTAACGATGAAACACAGAAATTGCATCCGAATTTCATACAAAAGGCACAATGCCGACTCAATTACAAGAGGACTGACACTCTAACTCTCTTTGATTTGAACCTCTCCTGTGAGTCCAGTTTTTTGATTCCGATGCTTCACTTCAGGATTACAGTATACCTTGGACCGTCTTATTGACGATGAAACACAGAAATTGCTTCCCAAATGAATACAAAAGTCACAATGGCGACATAAGTACAAGAGGACTGACACTCTAACTCTCTATGATTTGAACCTCTCCTGTGAGTCCAGTTTTAGATTCCGATGCTCCGCTTTAGGTTTACTGTATGCCTTGCACCTTCTTATTGACGATGAAACACAGAAATTGCATCCGAATTTAATACAAAAGGCACAATGACGACTTAAGTACAAGAGGACTGACACTCTAACTTTCCATGATTTGAACCCCTTCTGTGTGTCCAATTTTAGATTTCGGTGCTTCACTTCAGGTTTACTGTATCCCTTGGACCTTCTTATTGACGACGAAACACAGAAATTGCATACGAAATTAATACAAAAGGCATAATGCCGACTTAAGTACAAGAGGACTGACTCTCTAACTCTCTATGATTAGAACATCTCCTGTGAGTCCAGTTTTAGATTCCGATGCTTCACTTCAGGTTTACTATATATCTTGGACCTTCTTATTGACGATGAAACACAGATATTGCATCCGAGTTTTATACAAAAGGCACTATGCCGCCTTAAGTACAAGAGGACTGACACTCTAACTTTCTATGATTTGGACATCTCCTTTGAGCCCAGTTTTTGATTCCGATGATTCACATCAGCTTTACTGTATCCCTTGGACCTTCGTATTGACGATGAAACACAGAAATTGCATCCGAATTTCATACAAAAGGCACATTGCCGACTTAGGTACAAGAGGACTGACTCTCTAACTATCAATGATTTGAACCTCTCCTGTGAGTCCAGTTTTAGATTCCAATGCTTCACTTCATGTTTACTGTATCCCTTGGACCTTCTTATTGACGATGAAACACAGAAATTGCATCCGAATTGAATACAAAAGGCACAATGCCGACTTAAGTACAAGAGGACTGACACTCTAACTCTCTTTGATTTGAACGTCTCCTGTGAGTCCAGTTTTTTGATTCCGATGCTTTACTTCAGGATCACTGTATCCCTTGGACCGTCTTATTGACGATGAAACACAGAAATTGCTTCCGAATTGAATACAAAAGTCACAATGCCGACTTAAGTACAAGAGGACTGACACTCTAGCTCTCTATGATTTGAACCTCTCCTGTGAGTCCAGTTTTAGATTCCGATGCTTCGCTTCAGGTTTACTGTATGCCTTGCACCTTCTTATTGACGATGAAACACAGAAATTGCATCCGAATTTAATACAAAAGGCACAATGACGACTTAAGTACAAGAGGACTGACACTTTAACTTTCTATGATTTGAACCCCTTCTGTGTGTCCAATTTTAGATTCCGGTGCTTCACTTCAGGTTTACTGTATCCCTTGGACCTTCTTATTGACGATGAAACACAGAAATTGCATCCGAAATGAATACAAAAGGCACAATGCCGACTTCAGTACAAGAGGACTGACACTCTAACTCTCTTTGATTTGAACCTCATCTGTGAGTCCAGTATTAGATTTCGATGCATCACTTCAGGTTTACTGTATCCCTTGGACCTTCTTATTGACAGTGGAACAGAGAAATTGCATCCGAATTGAAGACAAAAGGCACAATGCCGACTTAAGTACAAGAGGACTGACACTCTAACTCTCTTTGATTTGAACCTCTCCTGTGAGTCCAGTTTTTTGATTCCGATGGTTCACTTCAGAATAACTGTATCCCTTGGACCGTCTTATTGACGATGAAACACAGAAATTGCTTCCCAAATGAATACAAATGTCACAATGCCGACTTCAGTACAAGAGGACTGACACTCTAACTCTCTATGATTTGAATCTCTCCTGAGAGTGCAGTATTAGATTCCGACGCTTCACCTTAGGTCTACTGTATCCCTTGGACCTTCTTATTGACGATGAAACACAAAAATTGCATCCAAATTTAATGCAAAAGGCACAATGCCGACTTAAGTACAAGAGGACTGACACTCTAACTCTCTATGATTTGAACCTCAACTGTGAGTCCAGATTTAGATTCCGATGCTTAACTTCAGGTTTACTGTATCCCTTGGACCTTCTTATTGACGACGAAAGACATAAATTGCATCCGAATTGAAAACAAAAAGCACAATGCCGACTTAAGTACAAGAGGACTGACACTCTAACTCTCTATGATTTGAACCTCTCCTGTGAGTCCAGTTTTAGATTCCGATGCTTCACTTCAGGTTTACCATATCCCTAGGACCTTCTTATTGACGATGCAACACATAAATTGCATTCGAATTTAATACAAAAGGCACAATGCCGACTTAAGTACAAGAGGACTGACACTATAACTTTCAATGATTTGAACCCCTTCTGTGTGTCCAATTTTAGATTCCGGTACTTCACTTCAGGTTTACTGTATCCCTTGGACCTTCTTATTAACGATGAAACACAGAAATTGCATCCGAATTTCATACAAAAGGCACAATGCCGACTTAATTACAAGAGGACTGACACTCTAACTCTCTTTGATTTGAACCTCTCCTGTGAGTCCAGTTTTTTGATTCCGATGCTTCACTTCAGGATTACAGTATACCTTGGACGGTCTTATTGACGATGAAACACAGAAACTGCTTCCCAAATGAATACAAAAGTCACAATGGTGACATAAGTACAAGAGGACTGACACTCTAACTCTCTATGATTTGAACCTCTCCTGTGAGTCCAGTTTTAGATTCCGATGCTCCGCTTCAGGTTTACTGTATGCCTTGCACCTTCTTATTAACGATGAAACACAGAAATTGCATCCGAATTTCATACAAAAGGCACATTGCCGACTTAAGTACAAGAGGACTGACACTCTAACTATCAATGATTTGAACCTCTCCTGTGAGTCCAGTTTTAGATTCCGATGCATCACTTCAGGTTTACTGTATCCCTTGGACCTTCTTATTGACGGTGGAACAGAGAAATTGCATCCGAATGTAATACAAAAGACACAATGCCGACTTAAGTACAAGTGGACTGACCCTCTAACTCTCTATGATTTGAACCCCTCCTGTGAGTCCAGTTTTAGATTCCGATGCTTCACTTCAGGTTTACTGTATCCCTTGGACCGTCTTATTGACGATGAAACACAGAAATTGCTTCCGAATTGAATACAAAAGTCACAATGCCGACTTAAGTACAAGAGGACTGACACTCTAACTCTCTATGATTTGAACCTCTCCTGTGAGTCCAGTTTTAGATTCCGATGCTTCGCTTCAGGTTTACTGTATGCCTTGCACCTACTTATTGACGATGAAACACAGAAATTGCGTCCGAATTTAATACAAAAGGCACAATGACGACTTAAGTACAAGAGGACTGACACTCTAACTTTCTATGATTTTAACCTCAGCTTTGAGTCCAGTTATTGATTCCGATGCTTCACTTCAGATTTACTGTATCCCTTGGACCTTCATATTAACGATGAAACACAGTAACTGCAACGACTTTCATACAAAAGGCACAATGCCGACTTTTTTACAAGGGCACTGGCACTCTCACTCTCTCTGATTTGAACCTCTCCTGTGAGTCCAGTTTTAGATTACGATGCTTCACTTTAGGTTTACTATATCCCTTCGACCTTCTTATTGACGATGAAACACAGAAATTGCATCCGAATTTAATTCAGAAGGCACAATGCCGACTTAAGTACAAGAGGACTGACACTCTAACTCTCTTTGATTTGAACCTCTCCTGGGAGTCCAGTTTTTTGATTCCGTTGCTTCACTTCAGGATTACTGTATCCCTTGGACCTTCTTATCGACGATGAAACACAGAAATTGCTTCCGAATTGAATACAAAAGCCACAACGCCGACGTAAGTACATGAGGACTGACACTGTAACTCTCTATGATTTGAACCTTTCCTGTGAGTCCAGTTTTAGATTCCGATGCTTCGTTTCAGGTTTACTGTATGCCATGCACCTTCTTACTGACGATGAAACACAGAAATTGCATCCGAATTTAATACAAAAGGCATAATGCCGACTTAAGTACAAGAGGACTGACACTCTAACTTTCTATGATTTGAACCCCTTCTGTGTGTCCAATTTTAGATTCCGGTGCTTCACTTCAGGTTTACTGTATCCCTTGGACCTTCTTATTGACGATGAAACACAGAAATTGCATCCGAATTGAATACAAAAGCCACAATGCCGAGTTAAGTACAAGAGGACTGACACTCTAACTCTCTCAGATTTGAACCTCTCCTGTGAGTCCAGTTTTAGATTCCGATGCTTCACTTCAGGTTTACTATATATCTTGGACCTTCTTATTGACGATGAAACACAGATATTGCATCCGAGTTTAATACAAAAGGCACTATGCCGCCTTAAGTACAAGAGGACTGACACTCTAACTTTCTATGATTTGAACATCTCCTTTGAGTCCAGTTTTGATTCCGATGATTCACATCAGGTTTACTGTATCCCTTGGACCTTCTTATTAGCGATGAAACACAGAAATTGCATCCGAATTTCATACAAAAGGCACATTGCCGACTTAAGTACAAGAGGACTGACACTCTAACTATCAATGATTTGAACCTCTATTGTGAGTCCCTGTTTTAGATTCCGATGCATCACTTCAGGTTTGCTATATCCCTTGGACCTTCTTATTGACGGTGGAACACAGAAATTGGATCCGAATGTAATACAAAAGACACAATGCCGACTTAAGTACAAGAGGACTGACCCTCTAACTCTCTATGATTTGAACCCCTCCTGTGAGTCCAGTTTTAGATTCCGGTGCTTCACTTCAGGTTTACTGTATCCCTTGGACCTTCTTATTGACGATGAAACACAGAAATTGCATCCGAATTGAATACAAAAGCCACAATGCCGACTTAAGTACAAGAGGACTGACACTCTAACTCTCTTAGAATTGAACCTCTCCTGTGAGTCCAGTTTTTTGATTCCGATGCTTCACTTCAGGATCACTGTATCCCTTGGACCGTCTTATTGACGATGAAACACAGAAATTGCTTCCGAATTGAATACAAAAGTCACAATGCTGACTTAAGTACAAGAGGACTGACACTCTAACTCTCTATGATTTGAACCTCTCCTGTGAGTAAAGTTTTAGATTCCGATGCTTCGCTTCAGGTTAACTGTATGCCTTGCACCTTCTTATTGACGATGAAACACAGAAATTGCATCCGAATTTAATACAAAAGGCACAATGCCGACTTAAGTACAAGAGGACTGACGCTCTAACTCTCTATGATTTGAACCTCTCATGAGAGTCCAGTTTTAGATTCCGACGCTTCACCTTAGGTCTACTGTATCCCTTGGACCTTCTTATTGACAATGAAACACAGAAATTGCATCCAAATTTAATGCTAAAGGCACAATGCCGACTTAAGTACAAGAGGACTGACACTCTAACTCTCTATGATTTGAACCTCAACTGTGAGTCCAGATTTAGATTCCGATGGTTCACTTCAGGTTTACTGTATCCCTTGGACCTTCTTATTGACGATGCAACACATAAATTGCATTCGAATTTAATACAAAAGGCACAATGCCGACTTAAGTACAAGAGGACTGACACTCTAACTTTCAATGATTTGAACCCCTTCTGTGTGTCCATTTTCAGATTCCGGTACTTCACTTCAGGTTTACTGTATCCCTTGGACCTTCTTATTAACGATGAAACACAGAAATTGCATCCGAATTTCATACAAAAGGCACAATGCCGACTCAATTACAAGAGGACTGACACTCTAACTCTCTTTGATTTGAACCTCTCCTGTGAGTCCAGTTTTTTGATTCCGATGCTTCACTTCAGGATTACAGTATACCTTGGACCGTCTTATTGACGATGAAACACAGAAATTGCTTCCCAAATGAATACAAAAGTCACAATGGCGACATAAGTACAAGAGGACTGACACTCTAACTCTCTATGATTTGAACCTCTCCTGTGAGTCCAGTTTTAGATTCCGATGCTCCGCTTTAGGTTTACTTTATGCCTTGCAGCTTCTTATTGACGATGAAACACAGAAATTGCATCCGAAATTAATACAAAAGGCATAATGCCGACTTAAGTACAAGAGGACTGACTCTCTAACTCTCTATGATTAGAACATCTCCTGTGAGTCCAGTTTTAGATTCCGATGCTTCACAACAGGTTTACTATATATCTTGGACCTTCTTATTGACGATGAAACACAGATATTGCATCCGAGTTTTATACAAAAGGCACTATGCCGCCTTAGGTACAAGAGGACTGAAACTCTAACTTTCTATGATTTGGACATCTCCTTTGAGTCCAGTTTTTGATTCCGATGATTCACATCAGCTTTACTGTATCCCTTGGACCTTCGTATTGACGATGAAACACAGAAATTGCATCCGAATTTCATACAAAAGGCACATTGCCGACTTAAGTACAAGAGGACTGACTCTCAAACTATCAATGATTTGAACCTCTCCTGTGAGTCCAGTTTTAGATTCCAATGCATCACTTCAGGTTTACTGTATCCCTTGGACCTTCTTATTGACGGTGGAACACAGAAATTGCATCCGAATGTAATACAAAGGACACAATGCCGACTTGAGTACAAGAGGACTGACACTCTAACTCTCTTTGATTTGAACCTCTCCTGTGAGTCCAGTTTTTTGATTCCGATGCTTTACTTCAGGATCACTGTATCCCTTGGACCGTCTTATTGACGATGAAACACAGAAATTGCTTCCGAATTGAATACAAAAGTCACAATGCCGACTTAAGTACAAGAGGACTGACACTCTAGCTCTCTATGATTTGAACCTCTCCTGTGAGTCCAGTTTTAGATTCCGATGCTTCGCTTCAGGTTTACTGTATCCCTTGGACCTTCTTATTGACGATGAAATACAGAAATTGCATCCGAATTGAATACAAAAGGCACAATGCCGACTTGAGTACAAGAGGACTGACACTCTAACTCTCTTTGATTTGAACCTCTCCTGTGAGTCCAGTTTTTTGATTCCGATGCTTTACTTCAGGATCACTGTATCCCTTGGACCGTCTTATTGACGATGAAACACAGAAATTGCTTCCGAATTGAATACAAAAGTCACAATGCCGACTTAAGTACAAGAGGACTGACACTCTAGCTCTCTATGATTTGAACCTCTCCTGTGAGTCCAGTTTTAGATTCCGATGCTTCGCTTCAGGTTTACTGTATGCCTTGCACCTTCTTATTGACGATGAAACACAGAAATTGCATCCGAATTTAATACAAAAGGCACAATGACGACTTAAGTACAAGAGGACTGACACTCTAACTTTCTATGATTTGAACCCCTTCTGTGTGTCCAATTTTAGATTCCGGTGCTTCACTTCAGGTTTACTGTATCCCTTGGACCTTCTTATTGACGATGAAACACAGAAATTGCATCCGAAATGAATACAAAAGGCATAATGCCGACTTCAGTACAAGAGGACTGACACTCTAACTCTCTTTGATTTGAACCTCATCTGTGAGTCCAGTATTAGATTTCGATGCATCACTTCAAGTTTACTGTATCCCTTGGACCTTCTTATTGACGGTGGAACACAGAAATTGCATCCGAATTGAATACAAAAGGCACAATGCGGACTTAAGTACAAGAGGACTGACACTCTAACTCTCTTTGATTTGAACCTCTCCTGTGAGTTTAGTTTTTTGATTCCGATGGTTCACTTCAGAATTACTGTATCCCTTGGACCGTCTTATTGACGATGAAACACAGAAATTGCTTCCCAAATGAATACAAATGTCACAATGCCGACTTCAGTACAAGAGGACTGACACTCTAACTCTCTATGATTTGAATCTCTCCTGAGAGTGCAGTATTAGATTCCGACGCTTCACCTTAGGTCTACTGTATCCCTTGGACCTTCTTATTGACGATGAAACACAAAAATCCCAACCAAATTTAATGCAAAAGGCACAATGCCGACATAAGTACAAGAGGACTGACACTCTAACTCTCTATGATTTGAACCTCAACTGTGAGTCCAGATTTAGATTCCGATGCTTCACTTCAGGTTTACTGTATCCCTTGGACCTTCTTATTGACGATGAATGACATAAATTGCATCCGAATTGAAAACAAAAAGCACAATGCCGACTTAAGTACAAGAGGACTGACACTCTAACTCTCAATGATTTGAACCTCTCCTGTGAGTCCAGTTTTAGATTCCGATGCTTCACTTCAGGTTTACTGTATCCCTAGGACCTTCTTATTGACGATGCAACACATAAATTGCATCCGAATTTAATACAAAAGGCACAATGCCGACTTAAGTACAAGAGGACTGACACTACAACTTTCAATCATTTGAACCCCTTCTGTGTGTCCAATTTTAGATTCCGGTACTTCACTTCAGGTTTACTGTATCCCTTGGACCTTCTTATTAACGATGAAACACAGAAATTGCATCCGAATTTCATACAAAAGCCACAACGCCGACATAAGTACATGAGGACTGACACTGTAACTCTCTATGATTTGAACCTCTCCTGTGAGTCCAGTTTTAGATTCCGATGCTTCGTTTCAGGTTTACTGTATGCCATGCACCTTCTTACTGACGATGAAACACAGAAATTGCATCCGAATTTAATACAAAAGGCATAATGCCGACTTAAGTACAAGAGGACTGACACTCTAACTTTCTATGATTTGAACCCCTTCTGTGTGTCCAATTTTAGATTCCGGTGCTTCACTTCAGGTTTACTGTATCCCTTGGACCTTCTTATTGACGATGAAACACAGAAATTGCATCCGAATTGAATACAAAAGCCACAATGCCGACTTAAGTACAAGAGGACTGACACTCTAACTCTCTCAGATTTGAACCTCTCCTGTGAGTCCAGTTTTAGATTCCGATGCTTCACTTCAGGTTTACTATATATCTTGGACCTTCTTATTGACGATGAAACACAGATATTGCATCCGAGTTTAATACAAAAGGCACTATGCCGCCTTAAGTACAAGAGGACTGACACTCTAACTTTCTATGATTTGAACATCTCCTTTGAGTCCAGTTTTGATTCCGATGATTCACATCAGGTTTACTGTATCCCTTGGACCTTCTTATTAGCGATGAAACACAGAAATTGCATCCGAATTTCATACAAAAGGCACATTGCCGACTTAAGTACAAGAGGACTGACACTCTAACTATTAATGATTTGAACCTCTATTGTGAGTCCCTGTTTTAGATTCCGATGCATCACTTCAGGTTTGCTATATCCCTTGGACCTTCTTATTGACGGTGGAACACAGAAATTGGATCCGAATGTAATACAAAAGACACAATGCCGACTTAAGTACAAGAAGACTGACCCTCTAACTCTCTATGATTTGAACCCCTCCTGTGAGTCCAGTTTTAGATTCCGGTGCTTCACTTCAGGTTTACTGTATCCCTAGGACCTTCTTATTGACGATGAAACACAGAAATTGCATCCGAATTGAATACAAAAGCCACAATGCCGACTTAAGTACAAGAGGACTGACACTCTAACTCTCTTAGATTTGAACCTCTCCTGTGAGTCCAGTTTTTTGATTCCGATGCTTCACTTCAGGATCACTGTATCCCTTGGACCGTCTTATTGACGATGAAACACAGAAATTGCTTCCGAATTGAATACAAAAGTCACAATGCTGACTTAAGTACAAGAGGACTGACACTCTAACTCTCTATGATTTGAACCTCTCCTGTGAGTAAAGTTTTAGATTCCGATGCTTCGCTTCAGGTTAACTGTATGCCTTGCACCTTCTTATTGACGATGGAACACAGAAATTGCATCCGAATTTCATACAAAAGGCACAATGCCGACTTAAGTACAAGAGGACTGACGCTCTAACTCTCTATGATTTGAACCTCTCCTGAGAGTCCAGTTTTAGATTCCGACGCTTCACCTTAGGTCTACTGTATCCCTTGGACCTTCTTATTGACAATGAAACACAGAAATTGCATCCAAATTTAATGCTAAAGGCACAATGCCGACTTAAGTACAAGAGGACTGACACTCTAACTCTCTATGATTTGAACCTCAACTGTGAGTCCAGATTTAGATTCCGATGCTTCACTTCAGGTTTACTGTATCCCTTGGACCTTCTTATTGACGATGCAACACATAAATTGCATTCGAATTTAATACAAAAGGCACAATGCCGACTTAAGTACAAGAGGACTGACACTCTAACTTTCAATGATTTGAACCCCTTCTGTGTGTCCAATTTCAGATTCCGGTACTTCACTTCAGGTTTACTGTATCCCTTGGACCTTCTTATTAACGATGAAACACAGAAATTGCATCCGAATTTCATACAAAAGGCACAATGCCGACTCAATTACAAGAGGACTGACACTCTAACTCTCTTTGATTTGAACCTCTCCTGTGAGTCCAGTTTTTTGATTCCGATGCTTCACTTCAGGATTACAGTATACCTTGGACCGTCTTATTGACGATGAAACACAGAAATTGCTTCCCAAATGAATACAAAAGTCACAATGGCGACATAAGTACAAGAGGACTGACACTCTAACTCTCTATGATTTGAACCTCTCCTGTGAGTCCAGTTTTAGATTCCGATGCTCCGCTTTAGGTTTACTGTATGCCTTGCACCTTCTTATTGACGATGAAACACAGAAATTGCATCCGAAATTAATACAAAAGGCATAATGCCGACTTAAGTACAAGAGGACTGACTCTCTAACTCTCTATGATTAGAACATCTCCTGTGAGTCCAGTTTTAGATTCCGATGCTTCACTTCAGGTTTACTATATATCTTGGACCTTCTTATTGACGATGAAACACAGATATTGCATCCGAGTTTTATACAAAAGGCACTATGCCGCCTTAGGTACAAGAGGACTGAAACTCTAACTTTCTATGATTTGGACATCTCCTTTGAGTCCAGTTTTTGATTCCGATGATTCACATCAGCTTTACTGTATCCCTTGGACCTTCGTATTGACGATGAAACACAGAAATTGCATCCGAATTTCATACAAAAGGCACATTGCCGACTTAAGTACAAGAGGACTGACTCTCAAACTATCAATGATTTGAACCTCTCCTGTGAGTCCAGTTTTAGATTCCAATGCATCACTTCAGGTTTACTGTATCCCTTGGACCTTCTTATTGACGGTGGAACACAGAAATTGCATCCGAATGTAATACAAAAGACACAATGCCGACTTAAGTACAAGAGGACTGACCCTCTAACTCTCTATGATTTGAACCCCTCCTGTGAGTCCAGTTTTAGATTCCGATGCTTCACTTCAGGTTTACTGTATCCCTTGGACCTTCTTATTGACGATGAAATACAGAAATTGCATCCGAATTGAATACAAAAGGCACAATGCCGACTTAAGTACAAGAGGACTGACACTCTAACTCTCTTTGATTTGAACCTCTCCTGTGAGTCCAGTTTTTTGATTCCGATGCTTTACTTCAGGATCACTGTATCCCTTGGACCGTCTTATTGACGATGAAACACAGAAATTGCTTCCGAATTGAATACAAAAGTCACAATGCCGACTTAAGTACAAGAGGACTGACACTCTAGCTCTCTATGATTTGAACCTCTCCTGTGAGTCCAGTTTTAGATTCCGATGCTTCGCTTCAGGTTTACTGTATGCCTTGCACCTTCTTATTGACGATGAAACACAGAAATTGCTTCCGAATTTAATACAAAAGGCACAATGACGACTTAAGTACAAGAGGACTGACGCTCTAACTTTCTATGATTTGAACCCTTTCTGTGTGTCCAATTTTAGATTCCGGTGCTTCACTTCAGGTTTACTGTATCCCTTGGACCTTCTTATTGACGATGAAACACAGAAATTGCATCCGAAATGAATACAAAAGGCATAATGCCGACTTCAGTACAAGAGGACTGACACTCTAACTCTCTTTGATTTGAACCTCATCTGTGAGTCCAGTATTAGATTTCGATGCATCACTTCAGGTTTACTGTATCCCTTGGACCTTCTTATTGACGGTGGAACACAGAAATTGCATCCGAATTGAATACAAAAGGCACAATGCCGACTTAAGTACAAGAGGACTGACACTCTAACTCTCTTTGATTTGAACCTCTCCTGTGAGTCCAGTTTTTTGATTCCGATGGTTCACTTCAGAATTACTGTATCCCTTGGACCGTCTTATTGACGATGAAACACAGAAATTGCTTCCCAAATGAATACAAATGTCACAATGCCGACTTCAGAACAAGAGGACTGACACTCTAACTCTCTATGATTTGAATCTCTCCTGAGAGTGCAGTATTAGATTCCGACGCTCCACCTTAGGTCTACTGTATCCCTTGGACCTTCTTATTGACGATGAAACACAAAAATCCCAACCAAATTTAATGCAAAAGGCACAATGCCGACTTAAGTACAAGAGGACTGACACTCTAACTCTCTATGATTTGAACCTCAACTGTGAGTCCAGATTTAGATTCCGATGCTTCACTTCAGTTTTACTGTATCCCTTGGACCTTCTTATTGACGATGAAAGACATAAATTGCATCCGAATTGAAAACAAAAAGCACAATGCCGACTTAAGTACAAGAGGACTGACACTCTAACTCTCTATGATTTGAACCTCTCCTGTGAGTCCAGTTTTAGATTCCGATGCTTCACTTCAGGTTTACTGTATCCCTAGGACCTTCTTATTGACGATGCAACACATAAATTGCATCCGAATTTAATACAAAAGGCACAATGCCGACTTAAGTACAAGAGGACTGACACTATAACTTTCAATCATTTGAACCCCTTCTGTGTGTCCAATTTTAGATTCCGGTACTTCACTTCAGGTTTACTGTATCCCTTGGACCTTCTTATTAACGATGAAACACAGAAATTGCATCCGAATTTCATACAAAAGCCACAACGCCGACTTAAGTACATGAGGACTGACACTGTAACTCTCTATGATTTGAACCTCTCCTGTGAGTCCAGTTTTTTGATTCCGATGCTTCACTTCAGGATTACAGTATACCTTGGATCGTCTTATTGACGATGAAACACAGAAATTGCTTCCCAAATGAATACAAAAGTCACAATGGCGACATAAGTACAAGAGGACTGACACTCTAACTCTCTATGATTTGAACCGCTCCTGTGAGTCCAGTTTTAGATTCCGATGCTCCGCTTCAGGTTTACTGTATGCCTTGCACCTTCTTATTGACGATGAAACACAGAAATTGCATCCGAATTTAATACAAAAGGCACAATGACGACTTAAGTACAAGAGGACTGACACTCTAACTTTCCATGATTTGAACCCCTTCTGTGTGTCCAATTTTAGATTCCGGTGCTTCACTTCAGGTTTACTGTATCCCTTGGACATTCTTATTGACGATGAAACACAGAAAATGCATACGAAATTAATACAAAAGGCATAATGCCGACTTAAGTACAAGAGGACTGACTCTCTAACTCTCTGTGATTAGAACATCTCCTGTGAGTCCAGTTTTAGATTCCGATGCTTCACTTCAGGTTTACTATATATCTTGGACCTTCTTATTGACGGTGGAACACAGAAATTGCATTAGAATGTAATACAAAAGACACAATGCCGACTTAAGTGCAAGAGGACTGACCCTCTAACTCCCTATGATTTGAACCCCTCCTGTGAGTCCAGTTTTAGATTCCGATGCTTCACTTCAGGTTTACTGTATCCCTTGGACCTTCTTATTGACGATGAAACACAGAAATTGCATCCGAATTGAATACAAAAGGCACAATGCCGACTTAAGTACAAGAGGACTGACACTCTAACTCTCTTTGATTTGAACCTCTCCTGTGAGTCCAGTTTTTTGATTCCGATGCTTTACTTCAGGATCACTGTATCCCTTGGACCGTCTTATTGACGATGAAACACAGAAATTGCTTCCGAATTGAATACAAAAGTCACAATGCCGACTTAAGTACAAGAGGACTGACACTCTAGCTCTCTATGATTTGAACCTCTCCTGTGAGTCCAGTTTTAGATTCCGATGCTTCGCTTCAGGTTTACTGTATGCCTTGCACCTTCTTATTGACGATGAAACACAGAAATTGCATCCGAATTTAATACAAAAGGCACAATGACGACTTAAGTACAAGAGGACTGACACTCTAACATTCTATGATTTGAACCCCTTCTGTGTGTCCAATTTTAGATTCCGGTGCTTCACTTCAGGTTTACTGTATCCCTTGGACCTTCTTATTGACGATGAAACACAGAAATTGCATCCGAATTGAATACAAAAGGCACAATGCCGACTTCAGTACAAGAGGACTGACACTCTAACTCTCTTTGATTTGAACCTCTTCTGTGAGTCCAGTATTAGATTTCGATGCATCACTTCAGGTTTACTGTATCCCTTGGACCTTCTTATTGACGGTGGAACACAGAAATTGCATCCGAATGTAATACAAAAGACACAATGCCGACTTAAGTACAAGTGGACTGACCCTCTAACTCTCTATGATTTGAACCCCTCCTGTGAGTCCAGTTTTCGATTCCGATGCTTCACTTCAGGATTACTGTATCCCTTGGACCTTCTTATCGACGATGAAACACAGAAATTGCTTCTGAATTGAATACAAAAGTCACAATGCCGACTTTTTTACAAGGGCATTGGCACTCTCACTCTCTCTGATTTGAACCTCTCCTGTGAGTCCAGTTTTAGATTCCGATGCTTTACTTCAGGTTCACTATATCCCTTATACCTTCTTATTGACGATGAAACACAGAAATTGCATCCGAATTTAATACAAAAGGCACAATGCCGACTTAAGTACAAGAGGACTGACACTCTAACTCTCTTTGATTTGAACCACTCCTGGGAGTCCAGTTTTTTGATTCCGATGCTTCACTTCAGGATTACTGTATCCCTTGGACCTTCTTATCGACGATGAAACACAGAAATTGCTTCTGAATTGAATACAAAAGCCACAACGCCGACTTAAGTACATGAGGACTGACACTCTAACTCTCTATGATTTGAACCTATCCTGTGAGTCCAGTTTCAGATTCCGATGCTTCGCTTCAGGTTTACTGTATGCCTTGCACCTTCTTATTGACGATGAAACACAGATATTGCATCCGAATTTAATACTGAAGGCACAATGACGACTTAAGTACAAGAGGACTGACACTCTAACTTTCTATGATTTGAACCCCTTCTCTGTGTCCAATTTTAGATTCAGGTGCTTCACTTCAGTTTTACTGTATCCCTTCGATATTCTTATTGACGATGAAACCTAGATATTGCATCCGAGTTTAATACAAAAGGCACTATGCCGCCTTAAGTACAAGAGGACTGACACTCTAACTTTCTATGATTGAACATCTCCTTTAAGTCCAGGTTTTGATTCTGATGACTTATATCAGGTTTACTGTATCCCTTTGTACCTTCTTATTAACGATGAAACACAGAAATTGCATCCGAATTTCATACAAAAGACTTAAGTACAAGAGGACTGACACTCTAACTCTCAATGATTTGAACCTCTCCTGTGAGTCCAGTATTAGATTCCGATGCATCACTTCAGGTTTACTGTATCCCTTGGACCTTCTTATTGACGGTGGAACACAGATATTGCATCCGAATGTAATACAAAAGGCACTATGCCGCCTTAAGTACAAGAGGACTGACACTCTAACTTTCTATGATTTGAACATCTCCTTTGAGTCCAGTTTTTGATTCCGATGATTCACTTCAGGTTTACTGTATCCCTTGGACCTTCTTATTAACGAAGAAATACAGAAATTACATCCGAATTTCATACAAAAGGCACATTGCCGACTTAAGTACAAGAGGACTGACACTCTAACTCTATATGATTTGAACCCTTCCTGTGAGTCCAGTTTTAGATTCCGATGCTTCACTTCAGGTTTACTGTATCCCTTGGACCTTCTTATTGACGATGAAACTCAGAAACTGCATCCGAATTGAATACAAAAGGCACAATGCCGACTTAAGTACAAGAGGACTGACACTCTAACTCTCTATGATTTGAACCTCTCCTGTAAGTCAAGTTTTAGATTCCGATGCTTCGCTTCAGGTTTACTGTATGCCTTGCACCTTCTTATTGACGATGAAACACTGAAATTGCATCCGAATTTATTACAAAAGGCACAATGACGACTTAAGTACAAGAGGACTGACACTCTAACTTTCTATGATTTGAACATCTCCTTTGAGTCCAGGTTTTGATTCTGATGATTTATATCAGGTTTACTGTATCCCTTTGTACCTTCTTATTAACGATGAAACACAGAAATTGCATCCGAATTTCATACAAAAGGCACATTGCCGACTTAAGTACAAGAGGACTGACACTCTCACTCTCTCTGATTTGAACCTCTCCTGTGAGTCCAGTTTTAGATTCCGATGCTTCACTTCAGGTTTACTATATCCCTTGAAACTTCTTATTGACGATGACACACAGAAATTGCATCCGAATTTAATACAAAAGGCACAATGCCTAATCAAGTACAAGAGGACTGACGCTCTAACTCTCTTTGATTCGAACCTTTCCTGGGAGTCCAGTTTTTTGATTCCGATGCTTCACTTCAGGATTACTGTATCCCTTGGACCCTCTTATTGACGATGAAACACAGAAATTGCTTCCGAATTGAATACAAAAGTCACAATGCCGACTTAAGTGCAAGAGGACTGACACTCTAACTCTCTATGATTTGAACCTCTCCTGTGAGTCCAGTTTTAGATTCCGATGCTTCGCTTCAGGTTTACTGTATGCCTTGCACCTTCTTACTGACGATGAAACACAGAAATTGCATCCGAATTTATTACAAAAGGCACAATGACGACTTAAGTACAAGAGGACTGACACTCTAACTCTCAATGATTTGAACCTCTCCTGTGAGTCCAGTATTAGATTCCGGTGCATCACTTCAGGTTTACTGTATCCCTTGGACCTTCTTATTGACGGTGGAACACAGATATTGCATCCGAATGTAATACAAAAGGCACTATGCCGCCTTAAGTACAAGAGGACTGACACTCTAACTTTCTATGATTTGAACATCTCCTTTGAGTCCAGTTTTTGATTCAGATGATTCACTTCAGGTTTACTGTATCCCTTGGACCGTCTTATTGACGATGAAACACAGAAATTGTTTCCCAAATGAATACAAATGTCACAATGCCGACTTAAGTACAAGAGAACTGACACTATAACTCTCTATGATTTGAACCCCTTCTCTGTGTCCAATTTTAGATTCAGGTGCTTCACTTCAGGTTTACTGTATCCCTTCGACCTTCTTATTGACGATGAAACCTAGATATTGCATCCGAGTTTAATACAAAAGGCACTATGCCGCCTTAAGTACAAGAGGACTGACACTCTAACTTTCTATGATTGAACATCTCCTTTAAGTCCAGGTTTTGATTCTGATGATTTATATCAGGTTTACTGTATCCCTTTGTACCTTCTTATTAACGATGAAACACAGAAATTGCATCCGAATTTCATACAAAAGACTTAAGTACAAGAGGACTGACACTCTAACTCTCAATGATTTGAACCTCTCCTGTGAGTCCAGTATTAGATTCCGATGCATCACTTCAGGTTTACTGTATCTCTTGGACCTTCTTATTGACGGTGGAACACAGATATTGCATCCGAATGTAATACAAAAGGCACTATGCCGCCTTAAGTACAAGAGGACTGACACTCTAACTTTCTATGATTTGAACATCTCCTTTGAGTCCAGTTTTTGATTCCGATGATTCACTTCAGGTTTACTGTATCCCTTGGACCTTCTTATTAACGAAGAAATACAGAAATTACATCCGAATTTCATACAAAAGGCACATTGCCGACTTAAGTACAAGAGGACTGACACTCTAACTCTATATGATTTGAACCCTTCCTGTGAGTCCAGTTTTAGATTCCGATGCTTCACTTCAGGTTTACTGTATCCCTTGGACCTTCTTATTGACGATGAAACTCAGAAACTGCATCCGAATTGAATACAAAAGGCACAATGCCGACTTAAGTACAAGAGGACTGACAGTCTAACTCTCTATGATTTGAACCTCTCCTGTAAGTCAAGTTTTAGATTCCGATGCTTCGCTTCAGGTTTACTGTATGCCTTGCACCTTCTTATTGACGATGAAACACAGAAATTGCATCCCAATTTATTACAAAAGGCACAATGACGACTTAAGTACAAGAGGACTGACACTCTAACTTTCTATGATTTGAACATCTCCTTTGAGTCCAGGTTTTGATTCTGATGATTTATATCAGGTTTACTGTATCCCTTTGTACCTTCTTATTAACGATGAAACACAGAAATTGCATCCGAATTTCATACAAAAGGCACATTGCCGACTTAAGTACAAGAGGACTGACACTCTCACTCTCACTGATTTGAACCTCTCCTGTGAGTCCAGTTTTAGATTCCGATGCTTCACTTCAGGTTTACTATATCCCTTGGAACTTCTTATTGACGATGACACACAGAAATTGCATCCGAATTTAATACAAAAGGCACAATGCCTAATCAAGTACAAGAGGACTGACGCTCTAACTCTCTTTGATTTGAACCTTTCCTGGGAGTCCAGTTTTTTGATTCCGATGCTTCACTTCAGGATTACTGTATCCCTTGGACTCTCTTATTGACGATGAAACACAGAAATTGCTTCCGAATTGAATACAAAAGTCACAATGCCGACTTAAGTGCAAGAGGACTGACACTCTAACTCTCTATGATTTGAACCTCTCCTGTGAGTCCAGTTTTAGATTCCGATGCTTCGCTTCAGGTTTACTGTATGCCTTGCACCTTCTTACTGACGATGAAACACAGAAATTGCATCCGAATTTATTACAAAAGGCACAATGACGACTTAAGTACAAGAGGACTGACACTCTAACTTTCTATGATTTAAACCTCTGCTTTGAGTCCAGTTTTGGATTCCGATGCTTCACTTCAGGTTTACTGTATCTCTTGGACCTTCTTATTGACGATGAAACACAGAAATTGCATCCGAATTTCATACAAAAGGCACATTGCCGACTTAAGTACAAGAGGACTGACACTCTAACTCTCAATGATTTGAACCTCTCCTGTGAGTCCAGTATTAGATTCCGGTGCAACACTTCAGGTTTACTGTATCCCTTGGACCTTCTTATTGACGGTGGAACACAGATATTGCATCCGAATGTAATACAAAAGGCACTATGCCGCCTTAAGTACAAGAGGACTGACACTCTAACTTTCTATGATTTGAACATCTCCTTTGAGTCCAGTTTTTGATTCAGATGATTCACTTCAGGTTTACTGTATCCCTTGGACCGTCTTATTGACGATGAAACACAGAAATTGTTTCCCAAATGAATACAAATGTCACAATGCCGACTTAAGTACAAGAGGGTTGACACTCTAACTTTCTATGATTTGAACCCCTTCTGTGTGGCCAATTTTAGATTCCGGTGCTTCACTTCAGGTTTACTGTATCCCTTGGACCTTCTTATTGACGATGAAACACAGAAATTGCATCCGAATTAATACCAAAGGCACAATAACGACTTAAGTACAAGAGGACTGACACTCTAACTTTCTATGATTTAAACCTCTGCTTTGAGTCCAGTTTTTGATTCCGATGCTTCACTTCAGGTTTACTGTATCCCTTGGACCTTCTTAATGACGATGAAACACAGAAATTGCATCCGAATTGAATACAAAAGGCACAATGACGACTTAAGTACAAGAGGACTGACACTCTAACTTTCTATGATTTGAACCTCTGCTTTGAGTCCAGTTTTTGATTCCGATGCTTCACTTCAGGTTTACTGTATCCCTTGGACCTTCTTAATGACGATGAAACACAGAAATTGCATCCGAATTGAATACAAAAGGCACAATGCCGACTTCAGTACAAGAGGACTGACACTCTAACTCTCTATGATTTGAACCTCTCCTGTGAGTCCAGTTTTAGATTCCGATGCTTCGCTTCATGTTTACTGTATGCCTTGCACCTTCTTATTGACGATGAAACACAGAAATTGCATCCGAATTTAATACAAAAGGCACAATGACGACTTAAGTACAAGAGGACTGACACTCTAACTTTCTATGATTTGAACATCTCCTTTGAGTCCAGTTTTTGATTCCGATGTTTCACATCAGGTTTACTGTATCCCTTGGACCTTCTTATTGACGATGAAACACAGAAATTGCATCCGAATTGAATACAAAAGGCACATTGCCGACTTCAGTACAAGAGGACTGACACTCTAACTCCCTATGATTTGAACCTCTCCTGTGAGTCCAGTTTTAGATTCCGATGCTTCGCTTAATGTTTACTGTATGCCTTGCACCTTCTTATTGACGATGAAACACAGAAATTGCATCCGAATTTAATACAAAAGGCACAATGACGACTTAAGTACAAGAGGACTGACACTCTAACTTTCTATGATTTGAACCCCTTCTGTGTGGCCAATTTTAGATTCCGGTGCTTTACTTCAGGTTTACTGTATCCCTTGGACCTTCTTATTGACGATGAAACACAGAAATTGCATACGAATTTAATACAAAAGGCATAATGCCGACTTAAGTACAAGACTAATGACACTCTAACTCTCTATGATTTGAACATCTCCTGTGAGTCCAGTTTTAGATTCCGATGCTTCACTTCAGGTTTACTGTATTCCTTGGACCTTCTTAATGACGATGAAACACAGAAATTGCATCCGAATTAATACCAAAGGCACAATAACGACTTAAGTACAAGAGGACTGACACTCTAATTTTCTATGATTTAAACCTCTGCTTTGAGTCCAGTTTTTGATTCCGATGCTTCACTTCAGGTTTACTGTATCCCTTGGACCTTCTTAATGACGATGAAACACAGAAATTGCATCCGAATTGAATACAAAAGGCACAATGCCGACTTCAGTACAAGAGGACTGACACTCTAACTCTCTATGATTTGAACCTCTCCTGTGAGTCCAGTTTTAGATTCCGATGCTTCGCTTCATGTTTACTGTATGCCTTGCACCTTCTTATTGACGATGAAACACAGAAATTGCATCCGAATTTAATACAAAAGGCACAATGACGACTTAAGTACAAGAGGACTGACACTCTAACTTTCTATCATTTGAACATCTCCTTTGAGTCCAGTTTTTGATTCCGATGATTCACATCAGGTTTACTGTATCCCTTGGACCTTCTTATTGACGATGAAACACAGAAATTGCATCCGAATTGAATACAAAAGGCACAATGCCGACTTCAGTACAGGAGGACTGACACTCTAACTCTCTATGATTTGAACCTCTCCTGTGTGTCCAGTTTTAGATTCCGATGCTTCGCTTCATGTTTACTGTATGCCTTGCACCTTCTTATTGACGATGAAACACAGAAATTGCATCCGAATTTAATACAAAAGGCACAATGACGACTTAAGTGCAAGAGGACTGACACTCTAACTCTCTATGATTTGAACCCCTTCTGTGTGGCCAATTTTAGATTCCGGTGCTTCACTTCAGGTTTACTGTATCCCTTGGACCTTCTTATTGACGATGAAACACAGAAATTGCATACGAATTTAATACAAAAGGCATAATGCCGACTTAAGTACAAGACTAATGACACTCTAACTCTCTATGATTTGAACATCTCCTGTGAGTCCAGTTTTAGATTCCGATGCTTCACTTCAGGTTTACTGTATCCCTTGGACCTTCTTAATGACGATGAAACACAGAAATTGCATCCGAATTAATACCAAAGGCACAATAACGACTTAAGTACAAGAGGACTGACACTCTAACTTTCTATGATTTAAACCTCTGCTTTGAGTCCAGTTTTTGATTCCGATGCTTCACTTCAGGTTTACTGTATCCCTTGGACCTTCTTAATGACGATGAAACACAGAAATTGCATCCGAATTAATACCAAAGGCACAAAAGCGACTTAAGTACAAGAGGACTGACACTCTAACTTTCTATGATTTAAACCTCTGCTTTGAGTCCAGTTTTTGATTCCGATGCTTCACTTCAGGTTTACTGTATCCCTTGGACCTTCTTATTGACGATGAAACACAGAAATTGCATCCGAACTTAATACAAAAGGCACAATGACGACTTAAGTACAAGAGGACTGACACTCTAACTTTCTATGATTTGAACCCCTTATGTGTGTCCAATTTTAGATTCCGGTGCTTCATTTCAGGTTTACTGTATCCCTTGGACCTTCTTATTGACGATGAAGCACTGAAATTGCATACGAATTTAATACAAAAGGCATAATGCCGACATAAGTACAAGACTACTGACTCTCTAAGTCTCTATGATTAGAACATTTCCTGTGAGTCCAGTTTGAGATTCCCATGCTTCACTTCAGGTTTACTGTATCCCTTGGACCTTCTTATTGACGATGAAACACAGAAATTGCATCCGAATTGAATACAAAAGGCACAATGCCGACTTCAGTACAAGAGGACTGACACTCTAACTCTCTTCGATTTGAACCTCTCCTGTGAGTCCAGTTTTGGATTCCGATGCTTCACTTCAGGTTTACTGTATCCCTTGGACCCTCTTATTGATGGTGAAACACATAAATTGCATCCGAATTTAATACAAAAGACACAATGCCGACTTAAGTACAAAAGGACTGACCCTCGAACTCTCTGTGATTCGAACCTCTGCTGTGAGTCCCGTTTTAGATTCCGATGCCTCACCTTAGGTCCACTGTATCCCTTGGACCTTCTTATTGACGATGAAGCACAGAAATGGCATCCAAATTTAATACAAAAGGCACAATGCTGACTTATGTACAAGAGGACTGACACTCTGACTCTCTATGATTTGAACCTCTCCTTTGAGTCCAGTTTTAGATTCCGATGCTTCACTTCAGGTTTACTGTATCCCTTGGACGTTCTTATTGACGATGAAACACAGAAATTGCATCCGAATTGAATACAAAAGGCACAATGACGACTTAAGTACAAGAGGACTGACACTCTAACTTTCTATGATTTGAACCCCTTATGTGATTCCAATTTTAGATTCCGGTGCTTCACTTCAGGTTTACTGTATCCCTTGGACCTTCTTATTGACGATGAAACACAGAAATTGCATCCGAACTTAATACAAAAGGCACAATGACGACTTAAGTACAAGAGGACTGACACTCTAACTTTCTATGATTTGAACCCCTTATGTGTGTCCAATTTTAGATTCCGGTGCTTCATTTCAGGTTTACTGTATCCCTTGGACCTTCTTATTGACGATGAAACACTGAAATTGCATACGAATTTAATACAAAAGGCATAATGCCGACATAAGTACAAGACTACTGACTCTCTAAGTCTCTATGATTAGAACATTTCCTGTGAGTCCAGTTTGAGATTCCGATGCTTCACTTCAGGTTTACTGTATCCCTTGGACCTTCTTATTGACGATGAAACACAGAAATTGCATCCGAATTGAATACAAAAGGCACAATGCCGACTTCAGTACAAGAGGACTGACACTCTAACTCTCTTCGATTTGAACCTCTCCTGTGAGTCCAGTTTTGGATTCCGATGCTTCACTTCAGGTTTACTGTATCCCTTGGACCCTCTTATTGATGGTGAAACACATAAATTGCATCCGAATTTAATACAAAAGACACAATGCCGACTTAAGTACAAAAGGACTGACCCTCGAACTCTCTGTGATTCGAACCTCTGCTGTGAGTCCCGTTTTAGATTCCGATGCCTCAACTTAGGTCTACTGTATCCCTTGGACCTTCTTATTGACGATGAAGCACAGAAATTGCATCCAAATTTAATACAAAAGGCACAATGCTGACTTATGTACAAGAGGACTGACACTCTGACTCTCTATGATTTGAACCTCTCCTTTGAGTCCAGTTTTAGATTCCGATGCTTCACTTCAGGTTTACTGTATCCCTTGGACGTTCTTATTGACGATGAAACACAGAAATTGCATCCGAATTGAATACAAAAGGCACAATGACGACTTAAGTACAAGAGGACTGACACTCTAACTTTCTATGATTTGAACCCCTTATGTGTGTCCAATTTTAGATTCCGGTGCTTCACTTCAGGTTTACTGTATCCCTTGGACCTTCTTATTGACGATGAAACACAGAAATTGCATACGAATTGAATACAAAAGGCTCAATGCCGACTTAAGTACAAGAGGACTGACACTCTATTTCTCTTTGGTTTGAACCTCTCCTGTGAGTCCAGTTTTTTGATTCCGATGCTTCACTTCAGGATTACTGTATCCCTTGAACCGTCTTATTGACGATGAAACACAGAAATTGCTTCCGAATTGAATACAAAAGTCACAATGCCGACTTAAGCAAGAGGACTGACACTCTAACTCTCTATGATTTGAACCTCTCCTGTGAGTCCAGTTTTAGATTCCGATGCTTCGCTTCAGGTTTACTGTATGCCTTGCACCTTCTTATTGACGATGAAACACAGAAATTGCATCCGAATTTAATACAAAAGGCACAATGACGACTTAAGTACAAGAGGACTGACACTCTAACTTTCTAGTATTTAAACCTCTGCTTTGAGACCAGTTTTTGATTCCGATGCTTCACTTCAGGTTTACTGTACCCCTTGGACCTTCATATTAACGATGAAACACAGAAACTGCATCGAATTTCATACAAAAGGCACAACGCCGACTTAAATACAAGGGGACTGGCACTCTCACTCTCTCGGATTTGAACCTCTCCTGTGAGTCCAGTTTTAGATTCCGATGCTTCACTTCAGGTTTACTATATCCCTTGGACCTTCTTATTGACGATGAAACACAGAAATTGCATCCGAATTTAATACAAAAGGCACAATGCCGACTTAAGTACAAGAGGACTGACACTCTAACTCTCTTTGATTTGAACCTCTCCTGGGAGTCCAGTTTTTTGATTCCGATGCATCACTTCAGGATTACTGTATCCCTTGGACCTTCTTATTGACGATGAAACACAGGAATTGCTTCCGAATTGAATACAAAGTCACGATGCCGACTTAAGTACAAGAGGACTGACACTATAACTCTCTATGATTTGAACCTCTCCTGTGAGTCCAGTTTTTGATTCCGATGCTTCACTTCACTTTTACTGTATCCCTTGGACCTTCTTATTGACGATGAAACACAGAAATTGCATCCGAATTGAATCCAAAACTCACAATGCCGACTTAAGTACAAGAGGACTGACACTCTAACTCTCTACGATTTGAACCTCTCCTGTGAGTCCAGTTTTAGATTCCGATGCTTCGCTTCAGGTTTACTGTATGCCTTGCACCTTCTTATTGACGATGAAACAGAAATTGCATCCGAATTTAATACAAAAGGCACAATGGCGACTTAAGTACAAGAGGACTGACACTCTAACTTTCTATGATTTAAACCTCTGCTTTGAGTCCAGTTTTTGATTCCGATGCTTCACTTCAGGTTTACTGTATCCCTTGGACCATCTTATTGACGATGAATCACAGAAATTGCATCCGAATTGATTACAAAAGCACAATGCCGACTTCAGTACAAGAGGGCAGACACTCTAACTCTCTACGATTTGAACCTCTCCTGTGAGTCCAGATTTAGATTCCGATGCTTCACTTCAGGTTTACTGTATCCCTTGGACCTTCTTATTGATGGTGAAACACATAAATTGCATCCGAATTTAATACAAAAGACACAATGCCGATTTAAGTACAAGAGGACTGACCCTCGAACTCTCTATGATTCGAACCTCTGCTGTGAGTCCAGTTTTAGATTCCGATGCTTCACCTTAGGTCTACTGTATCCCTTGGACCTTCTTATTGACGATGAAACACAGAAATTGCATCCAAATTTAATACAAAAGGCACAATGCCGACTTATGTACAAGAGGACTGACACTCTGACTCTCTTTGATTTGAACCTCTCCTGTGAGTCCAGTTTTAGATTCCGATGCTTCACTTCAGGTTTACTGTATCCCTTGGACGTTCTTATTGACGATGAAACACAGAAATTGCATCCGAATTGAATACAAAAGGCACAATGCCGACTTCAGTACAAGAGGACTGACACTCTAACTCTCTTCGATTTGAACCTCTCCTGTGAGTCCAGTTTTGGATTCCGATGCTTCACTTCAGGTTTACTGTATCCCTTGGACCCTCGTATTGATGGTGAAACACATAAATTGCATCCGAATTTAATACAAAAGACACAATGCCGACTTAAGTACAAAAGGACTGACCCTCGAACTCTCTGTGATTCGAACCTCTGCTGTGAGTCCCGTTTTAGATTCCGATGCCTCACCTTAGGTCTACTGTATCCCTTGGACGTTCTTATTGACGATGAAACACAGAAATTGCATCCGAATTGAATACAAAAGGCACAATGACGACTTAAGTACAAGAGGACTGACACTCTAACTTTCTATGATTTGAACCCCTTATGTGATTCCAATTTTAGATTCCGGTGCTTCACTTCAGGTTTACTGTATCCCTTGGACCTTCTTATTGACGATGAAACACAGAAATTGCATCCGAACTTAATACAAAAGGCACAATGACGACTTAAGTACAAGAGGACTGACACTCTAACTTTCTATGATTTGAACCCCTTATGTGTGTCCAATTTTAGATTCCGGTGCTTCATTTCAGGTTTACTGTATCCCTTGGACCTTCTTATTGACCATGAAACACTGAAATTGCATACGAATTTAATACAAAAGGCATAATGCCGACATAAGTACAAGACTACTGACTCTCTAAGTCTCTATGATTAGAACATTTCCTGTGAGTCCAGTTTGAGATTCCGATGATTCACTTCAGGTTTACTGTATCCCTTGGACCTTCTTATTGACGATGAAACACAGAAATTGCATCCGAATTGAATACAAAAGGCACAATGCCGACTTCAGTACAAGAGGACTGACACTCTAACTCTCTTCGATTTGAACCTCTCCTGTGAGTCCAGTTTTGGATTCCGATGCTTCACTTCAGGTTTACTGTATCCCTTGGACCCTCTTATTGATGGTGAAACACATAAATTGCATCCGAATTTAATACAAAAGACACAATGCCGACTTAAGTACAAAAGGACTGACCCTCGAACTCTCTGTGATTCGAACCTCTGCTGTGAGTCCCGTTTTAGATTCCGATGCCTCAACTTAGGTCTACTGTATCCCTTGGACCTTCTTATTGACGATGAAGCACAGAAATTGCATCCAAATTTAATACAAAAGGCACAATGCTGACTTATGTACAAGAGGACTGACACTCTGACTCTCTATGATTTGAACCTCTCCTTTGAGTCCAGTTTTAGATTCCGATGCTTCACTTCAGGTTTACTGTATCCCTTGGACGTTCTTATTGACGATGAAACACAGAAATTGCATCCGAATTGAATACAAAAAGCACAATGCCGACTTAAGTACAAGAGGACTGACACTCTAACTCTCAATGATTTGAACCTCTCCTGTGAGTCCAGTTTTAGATTCCGATGCTTCACTTCAGGTTTACTGTATCCCTTGGACCTTCTTATTGACGATGCAACACATAAATTGCATTCGAATTTAATACAAAAGGCACAATGCCGACTTAAGTACAAGAGGACTGACACTCTAACTTTCTATGATTTGAACCCCTTCTGTGTGTCCAGTTTTAGATACCGGTGCTTCACTGCAGGTTTACTGTATCCCTTGGACCTTCTTATTGACGATGAAACACAGAAATTGCAACCGAATTTAATACAAAAGGCACAGTCCCGACTTAAGTACAAGAGGACTGACTCTCTAACTCATTATGATTAGAACATCTCTTGTGAGTCCAGTTTTAGATTCCGATGCTTCTCTTCAGGTTTAATATATCCTTTGGACCTTCTTATTGACGATGAAACACAGATATTGAATCCGAGGTTAATACAAAAAGCACTATGCCGCCTTAAGTACAAGAGGACTGAAACTCTAACTTTCTATGATTTGAACATCACCGTTGAGTCCAGTTTTTGAATCCGATGCTTCACTTCAGGTTTACTGTATCCCTTGGACCTTCTTATTAACGATGAAACACAGAAATTGCATCCGAAATTAATACAAAAGGCACAATCCCGACTTAAGTACAAGAGGACTGACTCTCTAACTCTGTATGATTAGAACATCTCCTGTGAGTCCAGTTTTAGATCCCGATGCTTCACTTCAGGTTTACTATATCCATTGGAGCTTCTTATTGACGATGAAACACTGATATTGCATCCGAGTTTAATACAAAAGGCACTATGCCGCCTTACGTACAAGAGGACTGACACTCTAATTTTCTATGATTTGAACACCTCCTTTGAGTCCAGTTTTTGATTCCGATGCTTCACTTCAGGTTTACTGTATCCCTTGGACCTTCTTATTAACGATGAAACACAGTAATTGCATCCGAATTTCATACAAAAGGCACAATGCCGTCTTAAGTACTAGAAGACTGACACTCTAACTATCAATGATTCGAACCTCTCCTGTGAGTTCAGTTTTAGATTCCGATGCTTCACTTCAGGTTTACTGTGTCCCTTGGACCTTCTTATTGACGATCCAACACATAAATTGCATTCGAATTTAATACAAAAGGCACAATGCCGACTTAAGTACAAGAGGACTGACACTCTAACTTTTTCGATTTGAAATCCTTCTGTGTGTCCAGTTTTAGATTCCGGACCTTCACTTCAGGTTTACTGTATCCCTTGGACCTTCTTATTGACGATGAAACACAGAAATTGCATCCGAATTTAATACAAAAGGCACAATGCCCACTTAAGTACTAGAGGACTGACGCTCTAACTCTCTATGATTAGAACAGCTCCTGTGAGTCCAGTTTTAGATTCCGATGCTTCACTTCAGGTTTACAGTATCCCTTGGACCCTCTTATTGACGGTGAAACACAGAATTTGCTTCCGAATATAATACAAAAGACACAATGCCGACTTAAGTACAAGAGGGCTGCCCCTATAACTCTCTATGATTTGAACCCCTCCTGTGAGTCCAGGTTTAGAATCCGATGCTTCACTTCAGGTTTACTGTATCCCTTGGACCTTCTTATTGACGATGAAACACAGAAATTGCATCAAAAATGAATACAAAAGGCACAATGCCGACTTAAGTACAAGAGGACTGACACTCTAACTCTCTTTGATTTGAACCTCTCCTGTGAGCCCAGTATTAGATTCCGATGCTTCAGTTCAGGATTACTGTATCCCTTGGACTGTCTTATTGACGATGAAACACAGAATTTGCATCCGAATTGAATACAAAAGGCACAATGCCGACATAAGTACAAGAGGACTGACACTCTAACTCTCTTTTATTTGAACCTCTCCTGTGAGTCCAGTATTAGGTTCCGATGCTTCACTTCAGGATTACTGTATCCCTTGGACCGTCATATTGACGATGAAACACAGAAATTGCATCCGAATTTAATACAAAAGGCACAATGCCGACTTAAGTACAAGAGGACTGACACGCTAACTCTCTATGATTTGAACCTCTCCTGTGAGTCTAGTTTTAGATTCCGATGCTTCACCTTAGGTCTACTGTATCTCTTGGACCTTCTTATTGACGATGAAACACAGAAATTGCATCCAAATTTAATACAAAAGGCACAATGCCGACTTAAGTACAAGAGGAGAGACACTCTAACTCTCATAGATTTGAACCTCAACTGTGAGTCCAGTTTTGGATTCCGATGCTTCACTTCAGGTTTACTGTATCCCTTGGACCTTCATATTGACGATGAAACACAGAAATTGCATCCGAATTGAATACAAAAAGCACAATGCCGACTTAAGTACAAGAGGACTGACACTCTAACTCTCTATGATTTGAACCTCTCCTGTGAGTCCAGTTTTAGATTCCGATGCTTCACTTCAGGTTTACTGTATCCCTTGGACCTTCTTATTGACGATGCAACACATAAATTGCATTCGAATTTAATACAAAAGGCACAATGCCGACTTAAGTACAAGAGGACTGACACTCTAACATTCTTCGATTTGAACCCCTTCTGTGTGTCCAGTTTTAGATTCCGGAGCTTCACTTCAGGTTTACTGTATCCCTTGGACCTTATAATTGACGATGAAACACAGAAATTGCATCCGAATTTAATACAAAAGGCACAATGCCGTCTTAAGTACTAGAAGACTGACACTCTAACTATCAATGATTCGAACCTCTCCTGTGAGTCCAGTTTTAGATTCCGATGCTTCACTTCAGGTTTACTGTATCGCTTGGACCTTCTTATTGACGATGCAACACATAAATTGCATTCGAATTTAATAGAAAAGGCACAATGCCGACTTAAGTACAAGAGGACTGACACTCTAACTTTCTATGATTTGAACCCCTTCTGTGTGTCCAGTTTTAGATTCCGGTGCTTCACTTCAGGTTTACTGTATCCCTTGGACCTTCGTATTGACGATGAAACAAAGAAATTGCATCCGAATTGAATACAAAAGGCACAATCCCGACTTAAGTACAAGAGGACTGACTCTCTAACTCTGTATGATTAGAACATCTCCTGTGAGTCCAGCTTTAGATTCCGATGCTTCACTTCAGGATTAATATATCCCTTGCACCTTCTTATTGACGATGAAACACAGATATTGCATCCGAGTTTAATACAATAGGCACTATGCCGCCTTAAGTACAAGAGGACTGACACTCTAACTTTCTATGATTTGAACATCTCCCTTGAGTCTAGTTTTTGAATCCGATGCTTCACTTCAGGTTTACTGTATCCCTTGGACCTTCTTATTAACGATGAAACACAGAAATTGCATCCGAATTTCATACAAAAGGCACAATGCCGTCTTAAGTACAAGAGGACTGACACTCTAACTCTCAATGATTCGAACCTCTCCTGTGAGTCCAGTTTTAGATTCCGATGCTTCACTTCAGGTTTACTGTATCCCTTGGACCTTCTTATTGACGATGTAACACATACATTGCATTCGAATTTAATAGAAAAGGCACAATGCCGACTTAAGTACAAGAGGACTGACACTCTAACTTTCTATGATTTCAACCATTTCTGTGTGTCCAGTTTTGGATTCCGGTGCTTCACTTCAGGATTACAGTATCCCTTGGACCTTCTTATTGACGATGAAACACAGAAATTGCATCCGAATTTAATACAAAAGGCACAATCCCGACTTAAGTACAAGAGGACTGACTCTCTAACTCTGTATGATTAGAACATCTTCTGTGAGTCCAGTTTTAGATTCCGATGCTTCACTTCAGGTTTAATATATCCCTTGGACCTTCTTATTGACGATGAAACACAGATATTGCATCCGAGTTAAATACAAAAGGCACTATGCCGCCTTAAGTACAAGAGGACTGACACTCTAACTTAATATGATTTGAACATCTCTTTTGAGTCCAGTTTTCGAATCCGATGCTTCACTTCAGGTTTACTGTATCCCTTGGACCTTCTTATTGACGATGAAACACAGAAATTGCATCCGAATTTCATACAAAAGGCACAATGCCGTCTTAAGTACAAGAGGACTGACACTCTAAATCTCAATGATTTGAACCTCTCATGTGAGTCCAGTTTTCGATTCCGATGCTTCACTTCAGGTTTACTGTATCCTATGGACCTTCATATTGACGATGAAACACAGAAATTGCATCCGAATTGAATACAAAAAGCACAATGCCGACTTAAGTACAAGAGGACTGACACTCTAACTCTCAATGATTTGAACCTCTCCTGTGAGTCCAGTTTTAGATTCCGATGCTTTACTTCAGGTTTACTGTATCCCTTGGACCTTCTTATTGACGATGCAACACATAAATTGCATTCGAATTTAATACAAAAGGCACAATGCCGACTTAAGTACAAGAGGACTGACACTCTAACTTTCTATGATTTGAACCCCTTCTGTGTGTCCAGTTTTAGATACCGGTGCTTCACTGCAGGTTTACTGTATCCCTTGGACCTTCTTATTGACTATGAAACACAGAAATTGCAACCGAATTTAATACAAAAGGCACAATCCCGACTTAAGTACAAGAGGACTGACTCTCTAACTCTTTATGATTAGAACATCTCCTGTGAGTCCAGTTTTAGATTCCGATGCTTCTCTTCAGGTTTAATATATCCTTTGGACCTTCTTATTGACGATGAAACACAGATATTGAATCCGAGGTTAATACAAAAGGCACTATGCCGCCTTAAGTACAAGAGGACTGAAACTCTAACTTTCTATGATTTGAACATCACCGTTGAGTCCAGTTTTTGAATCCGATGCTTCACTTCAGGTTTACTGTATCCCTTGGACCTTCTTATTAACGATGAAACACAGAAATTGCATCCGAATTTAATACAAAAGGCACAATCCCGACTTAAGTACAAGAGGACTGACTCTCTAACTCTGTATGACTAGAACATCTCCTGTGAGTCCAGTTTTAGATTCCGTGGCTTCACTTCAGGTTTACTATATCCCTTGGACCTTCTTATTGACGATGAAACACTGATATTGCATCCGAGTTTAATACAAAAGGCACTATGCCGCCTTACGCACAAGAGGACTGACACTCTAATTTTCTATGATTTGAACATCTCCTTTGAGTCCAGTTTTTGATTCCGATGCTTCACTTCAGGTTTACTGTATCCCTTGGACCTTCTTATTAACGATGAAACACAGAAATTGCATCCGAATTTCATACAAAAGGCACAATGCCGTCTTAAGTACTAGAAGACTGACACTCTAAATATCAATGATTCGAACCTCTCCTGTGAGTTCAGTTTTAGATTCCGATGCTTCACTTCAGGTTTACTGTGTCCCTTGGACCTTCTTATTGACGATCCAACACATAAATTGCATTCGAATTTAATACAAAAGGCACAATGCCGACTTAAGTACAAGAGGACTGACACTCTAACTTTCTTCGATTTGAACCCCTTCTGTGTGTCCAGTTTTAGATTCCGGAGCTTCACTTCAGGTTTACTGTATCCCTTGGACCTTCTTATTGACGATGAAACACAGAAATTGCATCCGAATTTAATACAAAAAGCACAATGCCCACTTAAGTACTAGAGGACTGACGCTCTAACTCTCTATGATTTGAACAGCTCCTGTTAGTCCAGTTTTAGATTCCGATGCTTCACTTCAGGTTTACAGTATCCCTTGGACCCTCTTATTGACGGTGAAACACAGAATTTGCTTCCGAATATAATACAAAAGACACAATGCCGACTTAAGTACAAGAGGACTGACCCTCTAACTCTCTATGATTTGAACCCCTCCTGTGAGTCCAGGTTTAGAATCCGATGCTTCACTTCAGGTTTACTGTATCCCTTGGACCTTCTTATTGACGATGAGACACAGAAATTGCATCCAAATTGAATACAAAAGGCACAATGCCGACTTAAGTACAAGAGGACTGACACTCTAACTCTCTTTGATTTGAACCTCTTCTGTGAGCGCAGTATTAGATTCCGATGCTTCAGTTCAGGATTACTGTATCCCTTGGACCGTCTCATTGACGATGAAACACAGAATTTGCATCCGAATTGAATACAAAAGGCACAATGCCGACATAAGTACAAGAGGACTGACACTCTAACTCTCTTTTATTTGAACCTCTCCTGTGAGTCCAGTATTAGATTCCGATGCTTCACTTCAGGATTACTGTATACCTTGGACCGTCATATTGACGATGAAACACAGAAATTGCATCCGAATTTAATACAAAAGGCACAATGCCGACTTCAGTACAAGAGGACTGACACGCTTACTCTCTATGATTTGAACCTCTCCTGTGAGTCTAGTTTTAGATTCCGATGTTTCACCTTAGGTCTACTGTATCCCTTGGACCTTCTTATTGACGATGAAACACAGAAATTGCATCCAAATTTAATACAAAAGGCACAATGCCGACTTAAGTACAAGAGGACTGACACTCTAACTCTCATAGATTTGAACCTCAACTGTGAGTCCAGTTTTGGATTCCGATGCTTCACTTCAGGTTTACTGTATCCCTTGGACATTCATACTGACGATGAAACACAGAAATTGCATCCGAATTGAATACAAAAAGCACAATGCCGACTTAAGTACAAGAGGACTGACACTCTAACTCTCTATGATTTGAACCTCTCCTGTGAGTCCAGTTTTAGATTCCGATGCTTCACTTCAGGTTTACTGTATCCCTTGGACCTTCTTATTGACGATGCAACACATAAATTGCATTCGAATTTAATACAAAAGGCACAATGCCGACTTAAGTACAAGAGGACTGACACTCTAACTTTCTTCGATTTGAACCCCTTCTGTGTGTCCAGTTTTAGATTCCGGAGCTTCACTTCAGGTTTACTGTATCCCTTGGACCTTCTTATTGACGATGAAACACAGAAATTGCATCCGAATTTAATACAAAAGGCACAAGGCCGACTTAAGTACTAGAGGACTGACCCTCTAACTCTCTATGATTAGAACAGCTCCTGTTAGTCCAGTTTTAGATTCCGATGCTTCACTTCAGGTTTACTATATCCCTTGGACCTTCTTATTGACGATGAAACACAGATATTGCATCCGACTTTAATACATAAGGCACTATGCAGCCTTACGTACAAGAGGAGTGACACACTAATTATCTATGATTTGAACATCTCCTTTGAGTCCAGTTTTTGATTCCGATTCTTCACTTCAGGTTTACTGTATCCCTTGGACCTTCTTATTAACGATGAAACACAGAAATTGCATCCGAATTTCATACAAAAGGCACAATGCCGTCTTAAGTACAAGAGGACTGACACTCTAACTCTCAATGATTCGAACCTCTCCTGTGAGTCCATTTATAGATTCCGATGCTTCACTTCAGGTTTACTGTATCCCATGGACCTTCTTATTGACGATGCAACACATAAATTGCATTCGAATTTAATAGAAAAGGCACAATGCCGACTTAAGTACAAGAGGACTGACACTCTAACTTTCTATGATTTCAACCCCTTCTGTGTGTCCAGTTTTAGATTCCGGTGCTTCACTTCAGGATTACAGTATCCCTTGGACCTTCTTATTGACGATGAAACACAGAAATTGCATCCGAATTTAATACAAAAGGCACAATCCCGACTTAAGTACAAGAGGACTGACTCTCTAACTCTGTATGATTAGAACATCTCCTGTGAGTCCAGTTTTAGATTCCGATGCTTCACTTCAGGTTTAATATATCCCTTGGACCTTCATATTGACGATGAAACACAGATATTGCATCCGAGTTTAATACAAAAGGCACTATGCCGCCTTAAGTACAAGAGGACTGACACTCTTACTTTCTATGATTTGAACATATCTTTTGAGTCCAGTTTTCGAATCCGATGCTTCACTTCAGGTTTACTGTATCCCTTGGACCTTCTTATTAACGATGAAACACAGAAATTGCATCCGAATTGAATACAAAAAGCACAATGCCGACTTAAGTACAAGAGGACTGACACTCTAACTCTCAATGATTTGAACCTCTCCTGTGAGTCCAGTTTTAGATTCCGATGCTTCACTTCAGGTTTACTGTATCCCTTGGACCTTCTTATTGACGATGCAACACATAAATTGCATTCGAATTTAATACAAAAGGCACAATGCCGACTTAAGTACAAGAGGACTGACACTCTAACTTTCTATGATTTGAACCCCTTCTGTGTGTCCAGTTTTAGATACCGGTGCTTCACTGCAGGTTTACTGTATCCCTTGGACCTTCTTATTGACGATGAAACACAGAAATTGCAACCGAATTTAATACAAAAGGCACAATCCCGACTTAAGTACAAGAGGACTGACTCTCTAACTCTTTATGATTAGAACATCTCCTGTGAGTCCAGTTTTAGATTCCGATGCTTCTCTTCAGGTTTAATATATCCTTTAAACCTTCTTATTGGCGATGAAACACAGATATTGAATCCGAGGTTAATACAAAAGGCACTATGCCGCCTTAAGTACAAGAGGACTGAAACTCTAACTTTCTATGATTTGAACATCACCTTTGAGTCCAGTTTTTGAATCCGATGCTTCACTTCAGGTTTACTGTATCCCTTGGACCTTCTTATTGACGATGAAACACAGAAATTGCATCCGAATTTAATACAAAAGGCACAATGCCCACTTAAGTACTAGAGGACTGACTCTCTAACTTTCTATGATTAGAACAGCTCCTGTTAGTCCAGTTTTAGATTCCGATGCTTCACTTCAGGTTTACAGTATCCCTTGGACCCTCTTATTGACGGTGAAACACAGAATTTGCTTCCGAATATAATACAAAAGACACAATGCCGACTTAAGTACAAGAGGACTGACCCTCTAACTCTCTATGATTTGAACCCCTCCTGTGAGTCCAGGTTTAGAATCCGATGCTTCACTTCAGGTTTACTGTATCCCTTGGACCTTCTTATTGACGATGAAACACAGAAATTGCATCCAAATTGAATACAAAAGGCACAATGCCGACTTAAATACAAGAGGACTGACACTCTAACTCTCTTTGATTTGAACCTCACCTGTGAGCCCAGTATTAGATTCCGATGCTTCAGTTCAGGATTACTGTATCCCTTGGACCGTCTTATTGACGATGAAACACAGAATTTGCATCCGAATTGAATACAAAAGGCACAATGCCGACATAAGTACAAGAGGACTGACACTCTAACTCTCTTTTATTTGAACCTCTCCTGTGAGTCCAGTATTAGATTCCGATGCTTCACTTCAGGATTACTGAATCCCTTAGACCTTCATATTGACGATGAAACACAGAAATTGCATCCGAATTGAATACAAAAAGCACAATGCCGACTTAAGTACAAGAGGACTGACACTCTAACTCTCTACGATTTGAACCTCTCCTGTGAGTCCAGTTTTAGATTCCGATGCTTCACTTCAGGTTTACTGTATCCCTTGGACCTTCTTATTGACGATGCAACACATAAATTGCATTCGAATTTAATACAAAAGGCACAATGCCGACTTAAGTACAAGAGGACTGACACTCTAACTTTCTTCGATTTGAACCCCTTCTGTGTGTCCAGTTTTAGATTCCGGAGCTTCACTTCAGGTTTACTGTATCCCTTGGACCTTCTTATTGACGATGAAACACAGAAATTGCGTCCGAATTCAATACAAAAGGCACAAGGCCGACTTAAGTACTAGAGGACTGATCCTCTAACTCTCTATGATTAGAACAGCTCCTGTTAGTCCAGTTTTAGATTCCGATGCTTCACTTCAGGTTTACTATATCCTTTGGACCTTCTTATTGACGATGAAACACAGATATTGCATCCGAGTTTAATACATAAGGCACTATGCCGCCTTACGTACAAGAGGACTGACACTCTAATTTTCTATGATTTGAACATCTCCTTTGAGTCCAGTTTTTGATTCCGATGCTTCACTTCAGGTTTACTGTATCCCTTGGACCTTCTTATTAACGATGAAACACAGAAATTGCATCCGAATTTCATACAAAAGGCACAATGCCGTCTTAAGTACAAGAGGACTGACACTCTAACTCTCAATGATTCGAACCTCTCCTGTGAGTCCAGTTTTAGATTCCGATGCTTCACTTCAGGTTTACTGTATCCCTTGGACCTTCTTATTGACGATGCAACACATAAATTCCATTCGAATTTAATAGAAAAGGCACAATGCCGACTTAAGTACAAGAGGACTGACACTCTAACTTTCTATGATTTCAACCCCTTCTGTGTGTCCAGTTTTAGATTCCGGTGCTTCACTTCAGGATTACAGTATCCCTTGGACCTTCTTATTGACGATGAAACACAGAAATTGCATCCGAATTTAATACAAAAGGCACAATCCCGACTTAAGTACAAGAGGACTGACTCTCTAACTCTGTATGATTAGAACATCTCCTGTGAGTCCAGTTTTAGATTCCGATGCTTCACTTCAGGTTTAATATATCCCTTGGACCTTCTTATTGACGATGAAACACAGATATTGCATCCGAGTTTAATACAAAAGGCACTATGCCGCCTTAAGTACAAGAGGACTGACACTCTAACTTTCTATGATTTGAACATCTCTTTTGAGTCCAGTTTTCGAATCCGATGCTTCACTTCAGGTTTACTGTATCCCTTGGACCTTCTTATTAACGATGAAACACAGAAATTGCATCCGAATTTCATACAAAAGGCACAATGCCGTCTTAAGTACAAGTGGACTGACACTCTAAATCTCAATGATTTGAACCTCTCCTGTGAGTCCAGTTTTAGATTCCGATGCTTCACTTCAGGTTTACTGTATCCTATGGACCTTCATATTGACGATGAAACACAGAAATTGCATCCGAATTGAATACAAAAAGCACAATGCCGACTTAAGTACAAGAGGACTGACACTCTAACTCTCAATGATTTGAACCTCTCCTGTGAGTCCAGTTTTAGATTCCGATGCTTCACTTCAGGTTTACTGTATCCCTTGGACCTTCTTATTGACGATGCAACACATAAATTGCATTCGAATTTAATACAAAAGGCACAATGCCGACTTAAGTACAAGAGGACTGACACTCTAACTTTCTTCGATTTGAACCCCTTCTGTGTGTCCAGTTTTAGATTCCGGAGCTTCACTTCAGGTTTACTGTATCCCTTGGACCTTCTTATTGACGATGAAACACAGAAATTGCATCCGAATTTAATACAAAAGGCACAAGGCCGACTTAAGTACTAGAGGACTGACCCTCTAACTCTCTATGATTAGAACAGCTCCTGTTAGTCCAGTTTTAGATTCCGATGCTTCACTTCAGGTTTACTATATCCCTTGGACCTTCTTATTGACGATGAAATACAGATATTGCATCCGACTTTAATACATAAGGCACTATGCCGCCTTACGTACAAGAGGAGTGACACTCTAATTATCTATGATTTGAACATCTCCTTTGAGTCCAGTTTTTGATTCCGATTCTTCACTTCAGGTTTACTGTATCCCTTGGACCTTCTTATTAACGATGAAACACAGAAATTGCATCCGAATTTCATACAAAAGGCACAATGCCGTCTTAAGTACAAGAGGACTGACACTCTAACTCTCAATGATTCGAACCTCTCCTGTGAGTCCAGTTATAGATTCCGATGCTTCACTTCAGGTTTACTGTATCCCTTGGACCTTCTTATTGACGATGCAACACATAAATTGCATTCGAATTTAATAGAAAAGGCACAATGCCGACTTAAGTACAAGAGGACTGACACTCTAACTTTCTATGATTTCAACCCCTTCTGTGTGTCCAGTTTTAGATTCCGGTGCTTCACTTCAGGATTACAGTATCCCTTGGACCTTCTTATTGACGATGAAACACAGAAATTGCATCCGAATTTAATACAAAAGGCACAATCCCGACTTAAGTACAAGAGGACTGACTCTCTAACTCTGTATGATTAGAACATCTCCTGTGAGTCCAGTTTTAGATTCCGATGCTTCACTTCAGGTTTAATATATACCTTGGACCTTCTTATTGACGATGAAACACAGATATTGCATCCGAGTTTAATACAAAAGGCACTATGCCGCCTTAAGTACAAGAGGACTGACACTCTTACTTTCTATGATTTGAACATCTCTTTTGAGTCCAGTTTTCGAATCCGATGCTTCACTTCAGGTTTACTGTATCCCTTGGACCTTCTTATTAACGATGAAACACAGAAATTGCATCCGAATTTCATACAAAAGGCACAATGCCGTCTTAAGTAGAAGAGGACTGACACTCTAAATCTCAATGATTTGAACCTCTCCTGTGAGTCCAGTTTTAGATTCCGATGCTTCACTTCAGGTTTACTGTATCCTATGGACCTTCATATTGACGATGAAACACAGAAATTGCATCCGAATTGAATACAAAAAGCACAATGCCGACTTAAGTACAAGAGGACTGACACTCTAACTCTCAATGATTTGAACCTCTCCTGTGAGTCCAGTTCTAGATTCCGATGCTTCACTTCAGGTTTACTGTATCCCTTGGACCTTCTTATTGACGATGCAACACATAAATTGCATTCGAATTTAATACAAAAGGATCAATGCCGACTTAAGTACAAGAGGACTGACACTCTAACTTTCTGTGATTTGAACCCCTTCTGTGTGTCCAGTTTTAGATACCGGTGCTTCACTGCAGGTTTACTGTATCCCTTGGACCTTCTTATTGACGATGAAACACAGAAATTGCAACCGAATTTAATACAAAAGGCACAATCCCGACTTAAGTACAAGAGGACTGACTCTCTAACTCTTTATGATTAGAACATCTCCTGTGAGTCCAGTTTTAGATTCCGATGCTTCTCTTCAGGTTTAATATATCCTTTGGACCTTCTTATTGGCGATGAAACACAGATATTGAATCCGAGGTTAATACAAAAGGCACTATGCCGCCTTAAGTACAAGAGGACTGAAACTCTAACTTTCTATGATTTGAACATCACCTTTGAGTCCAGTTTTTGAATCCGATGCTTCACTTCAGGTTTACTGTATCCCTTGGACATTCTTATTGACGATGAAACACAGAAATTGCATCCGAATTTAATACAAAAGGCACAATGCCCACTTAAGTACTAGAGGACTGACTCTCTAACTTTCTATGATTAGAACAGCTCCTGTTAAACCAGTTTTAGATTCCGATGCTTCACTTCAGGTTTACAGTATCCCTTGGACCCTCTTATTGACGGTGAAACACAGAATTTGCTTCCGAATATAATACAAAAGACACAATGCCGACTTAAGTACAAGAGGACTGACCCTCTAACTCTCTATGATTTGAACCCCTTCTGTGTGTCCAGTTTTAGATTCCGGTGCTTCACTTCAGGATTACAGTATCCCTAGGACCTTCTTATTGACGATGAAACACAGAAATTGCATCCGAATTTAATACAAAAGGCACAATTCCGACTTAAGTACAAGAGGACTGACTCTCTAACTCTGTATGATTAGAACATCTCCTGTGAGTCCAGTTTTAGATTCCGATGCTTCACTTCAGGTTTAATATATCCCTTGGACCTTCTTATTGACGATGAAACACAGATATTGCATCCGAGTTTAATACAAAAGGCACTATGCCGCCTTAAGTACAAGAGGACTGACACTCTAACTTTCTATGATTTGAACATCTCTTTTGAGTCCAGTTTTCGAATCCGATGCTTCACTTCAGGTTTACTGTATCCCTTGGACCTTCTTATTAACGATGAAACACAGAAATTGCATCCGAATTTCATACAAAAGGCACAATGCCGTCTTAAGTACAAGAGGACTGACACTCTAAATCTCAATGATTTGAACCTCTCCTGTGAGTCCAGTTTTAGATTCCGATGCTTCACTTCAGGTTTACTGTATCCTATTCGACCTTCATATTGACGATGAAACACAGAAATTGCATCCGAATTGAATACAAAAAGCACAATGCCGACTTAAGTACAAGAGGACTGACACTCTAACTCTCAATGATTTGAACCTCTCCTGTGAGTCCAGTTTTAGATTCCGATGCTTCACTTCAGGTTTACTGTATCCCTTGGACCTTCTTATTGACGATGCAACACATAAATTGCATTCGAATTTAATACAAAAGGCACAATGCCGACTTAAGTACAAGAGGACTGACACTCTAACTTTCTATGATTTGAACCCTTCTGTGTGTCCAGTTTTAGATACCGGTGCTTCACTGCAGGTTTACTGTATCCCTTGGACCTTCTTATTGACGATGAAACACAGAAATTGCAACCGAATTTAATACAAAAGGCACAATCCCGACTTAAGTACAAGAGGACTGACTCTCTAACTCTTTATGATTAGAACATCTCCTGTGAGTCCAGTTTTAGATTCCGATGCTTCTCTTCAGGTTTAATATATCCTTTGGACCTTCTTATTGGCGATGAAACACAGATATTGAATCCGAGGTTAATACAAAAGGCACTATGCCGCCTTAAGTACAAGAGGACTGAAACTCTAACTTTCTTTGATTAGAACATCACCTTTGAGTCCAGTTTTTGAATCCGATGCTTCACTTCAGGTTTACTGTATCCCTTGGACCTTCTTATTGACGATGAAACACAGAAATTGCATCCGAATTTAATACAAAAGGCACAATGCCCACTTAAGTACTAGAGGACTGACTCTCTAACTTTCTACGATTAGAACAGCTCCTGTTAGTCCAGTTTTAGATTCCGATGCTTCACTTCAGGTTACAGTATCCCTTGGACCCTCTTATTGACGGTGAAACACAGAATTTGCTTCCGAATTTAATACAAAAGGCACAATGCCGACTTAAGTACAAGAGGACTGACACTCTAACTCTCTTTGATTTGAACCTCTCCTGTGAGCCCAGTATTAGATTCCGATGCTTCAGTTCAGGATTACTGTATCCCTTGGACCGTCTTATTGACGATGAAACACAGAATTTGCATCCGAATTGAATACAAAAGGCACAATGCCGACATAAGTACAAGAGGACTGACACTCTAACTCTCTTTTATTTGAACCTCTCCTGTGAGTCCAGTATTAGATTCCGATGCTTCACTTCAGGATTACTGTATCCCTTAGACCTTCATATTGACGATGAAACACAGAAATTGCATCCGAATTGAATACAAAAAACACAATGCCGACTTAAGTACAAGAGGACTGACACTCTAACTCTCTATGATTTGAACCTCTCCTGTGAGTCCAGTTTTAGATTCCGATGCTTCACTTCAGGTTTACTGTATCCCTTGGACCTTCTTATTGACGATGCAACACATAAATTGCATTCGAATTTAATACAAAAGGCACAATGCCGACTTAAGTACAAGAGGACTGACACTCTAACTTTCTTCGATTTGAACCCCTTCTGTGTGTCCAGTTTTAGATTCCGGAGCTTCACTTCAGGTTTACTGTATCCCTTGGACCTTCTTATTGACGATGAAACACAGAAATTGCATCCGAATTCAATACAAAAGGCACAAGGCCGACTTAAGTACTAGAGGACTGACCCTCTAACTCCCTATGATTAGAACAGCTCCTGTTAGTCCAGTTTTAGATTCCGATGCTTCACTTCAGGTTTACTATATCCTTTGGACCTTCTTATTGACGATGAAACACAGATATTGCATCCGAGATTAATACATAAGGCACTATGCCGCCTTACGTACAAGAGGACTGACACTCTAATTTTCTATGATTTGAACATCTCCTTTGAGTCCAGTTTTTGATTCCGATGCTTCACTTCAGGTTTACTGTATCCCTTGGACCTTCTTATTAACGATGAAACACAGAAATTGCATCCGAATTTCATACAAAAGGCACAATGCCGTCTTAAGTACAAGAGGACTGACACTCTAACTCTCAATGATTCGAACCTCTCCTGTGAGTCCAGTTTTAGATTCCGATGCTTCACTTCAGGTTTACTGTATCCCTTGGACCTTCTTATTGACGATGCAATACATAAATTGCATTCGAATTTAATAGAAAAGGCACAATGCCGACTTAAGTACAAGAGGACTGACACTCTAACTTTCTATGATTTCAACCCCTTCTGTGTGTCCAGTTTTAGATTCCGGTGCTTCACTTCAGGATTACAGTATCCCTTGGACCTTCTTATTGACGATGAAACACAGAAATTGCATCCGAATGTAATACAAAAGGCACAATCCCGACTTAAGTACAAGAGGACTGACTCTCTAACTCTGTATGATTAGAAAATCTCCTGTGAGTCCAGTTTTAGATTCCGATGCTTCACTTCAGGTTTAATATATCCCTTGGACCTTCTTATTGACGATGAAACACAGATATTGCATCCGAGTTTAATACAAAAGGCACTATGCCGCCTTAAGTACAAGAGGACTGACACTCTAACTTTCTATGATTTGAACATCTCTTTTGAGTCCAGTTTTCGAATCCGATGCTTCACTTCAGGTTTACTGTATCCCTTGGACCTTCTTATTAACGATGAAACACAGAAATTGCATCCGAATTTCATACAAAAGGCACAATGCCGTCTTAAGTACAAGAGGACTGACACTCTAAATCTCAATGATTTGAACCTCTCCTGTGAGTCCAGTTTTAGATTCAGATGCTTCACTTCAGGTTTACTGTATCCTATGGACCTTCATATTGACGATGAAACACAGAAATTGCATCCGAATTGAATACAAAAAGCACAATGCCGACTTAAGTACAAGAGGACTGACACTCTAACTCTCAATGATTTGAACCTCTCCTGTGAGTCCAGTTTTAGATTCCGATGCTTCACTTCAGGTTTACTGTATCCCTTGGGCCTTCTTATTGACGATGCAACACATAAATTGCATTCGAATTTAATACAAAAGGCACAATGCCGACTTAAGTACAAGAGGACTGACACTCTAACTTTCTATGATTTGAACCCCTTCTGTGTGTCCAGGTTTAGAATCCGATGCTTCACTTCAGGTTTACTGTATCCCTTGGACCTTCTTATTGACGATGAAACACAAAAATTGCATCCTAATTGAATACAAAAGGCACAATGCCGACTTAAGTACAAGAGGACTGACACTCTAACTCTCTTTGATTTGAACCTCTCCTGTGAGCCCAGTATTAGATTCCGATGCTTCAGTTCAGGATTACTGTATCCCTTGGACCGTCTTATTGACGATGAAACACAGAATTTGCATCCGAATTGAATACAAAAGGCACAATGCCGACATAAGTACAAGAGGACTGACACTCTAACTCTCTTTTATTTGAACCTCTCCTGTGAGTCCAGTATTAGATTCCGATGCTTCACTTCAGGATTACTGTATCCCTTGGACCGTCATATTGACGATGAAACACAGAAATTGCATCCAAATTTAATACAAAAGTCACAATGCCGACTTAAGTACAAGAGGACTGACACGCTAACTCTCTATGATTTGAACCTCTCCTGTGAGTCTAGTTTTAGATTACGATGCTTCACCTTACGTCTACTGTATCCCTTGGACCTTCTTATTGACGATGAAACACAGAAATTGCATCCAAATTTAATACAAAAGGCACAATGCCGACTTAAGTACAAGAGGACTGACACTCTAACTCTCATAGATTTGAACCTCAACTGTGAGTCCAGTTTTGGATTCCGATGCTTCACTTCAGGTTTACTGTATCCCTTGGACCTTCATATTGACGATGAAACACAGAAATTGCATCCGAATTGAATACAAAAAGCACAATGCCGACTTAAGTACAAGAGGACTGACACTCTAACTCTCTATGATTTGAACCTCTCCTGTGAGTCCAGTTTTAGATTCCGATGCTACACTTCAGGTTTACTGTATCCCTTGGACCTTCTTATTGACGATGCAACACATAAATTGCATTCGAATATAATACAAAAGGCACAATGCCGACTTAAGTACAAGAGGACTGACTATCTAACTTTCTTCGATTTGAACCCCTTCTGTGTGTCCAGTTTTAGATTCCGGAGCTTCACTTCAGGTTTACTGTATCCCTTGGACCTTCTTATTGACGATGAAACACAGAAATTGCATCCGAATTTAATACAAAAGGCACAAGGCCGACTTAAGTACTAGAGGACTGACCCTCTAACTCTCTATGATTAGAACAGCTCCTGTTAGTCCAGTTTTAGATTCCGATGCTTCACTTCAGGTTTACTATATCCCTTGGACCTTCTTATTGACGATGAAACACAGATATTGCATCCGAGTTTAATACATAAGGCACTATGCCGCCTTACATACAAGAGGACTGACACTCTAATTTTCTATGATTTGAACATCTCCTTTGAGTCCAGTTTTTGATTCCGATGCTTCACTTCAGGTTTACTGTATCCCTTGGACCTTCTTATTAACGATGAAACACAGAAATTGCATCCGAATTTCATACAAAAGGCACAATGCCGTCTTAAGTACTAGAAGACTGACACTCTAACTATCAATGATTCGAACCTCTCCTGTGAGTCCAGTTTTAGATTCCGATGCTTCACTTCAGGTTTACTGTATCCCTTGGACCTTCTTATTGACGATGCATCACATAAATTGCATTCGAATTTAATAGAAAAGGCACAATACCGACTTATGTACAAGAGGACTGACACTCTAACTTTCTATGATTTGAACCCCTTCTGTGTGTCCAGTTTTAGATTCCGGTGCTTCATTTCAGGTTTACTGTATCCCTTGGACCTTCTTATTGACGATGAAACACAGAAATTGCATCCGAATTTAATACAAAAGGCACAATCCCGACTTAAGTACAAGAGGACTGACTCTCTAACTCCGTATGATTAGAACATCTCCTGTGAGTCCAGTTTTAGATTCCGATGCTTCACTTCAGGTTTAATATATCCCTTGGACCTTCTTATTGACGATGAAACACAGATATTGTATCCGAGTTTAATACAAAAGACACTATGCCGCCTTAAGTACAAGAGGACTGACACTCTAACTTTCTATGATTTGAACATCTCCTTTGAGTCCAGATTTTGAATCCGATGCTTCACTTCAGGTTTACTGTATCTCTTTTACCTTCTTATTAACGATGAAACACAGAAATTGCATCCGAATTTCATACAAAAGGCACAATGCCGTCTTAAGTACAAGAGGACTGACACTCTAACTCTCAATGATTCGAACCTCTCCTGTGAGTCCAGTTTTAGATTCCGATGCTTCACTTCAGGTTTACTGTATCCCTTGGACCTTCTTATTGACGATGCAACACATAAATTGCATTCGAATTTAATAGAAAAGGCACAATGCCGACTTAAGTACAAGAGGACTGACACTCTAACTTTCTATGATTTCAACACCTTCTGTGTGTCCAGTTTTAGATTCCGGTGCTTCACTTCAGCATTACTGTATCCCTTGGACCTTCTTATTGACGATGAAACCCAGAAATTGCATCCGAATTAAATACAAAAGGCACAATCCCGACTTAAGTACAAGAGGACTGACTCTCTAACTCTGTATGATTAGAACATCTCCTGTGAGTCCAGTTTTAGATTCCGATGCTTCACTTCAGGTTTAATATATCCCTTGGACCTTCTTATTGACGATGAAACACAGATATTGCATCCGAGTTTAATACAGAAGGCACTATGCCGCCTTCAGTACAAGAGGACTGACACTCTATCGTTCTATGATTTGAACATCTCCTTTGAGTCCAGTTTTCGAATCCGATGCTTCACTTCAGGTTTACTGTATCCCTTGGACCTTCTTATTAACGATGAAACACAGAAATTGCATCCGAATTTCATACAAAAGGCACAATGCCGTCTTAAGTACAAGAGGACTGACACTCTAACTCTCAATGATTTGAACCTCTCCTGTGAATCCAGTTTTAGATTCCGATGCTTCACTTCAGGTTTACTGTATCCCTTGGACCTTCTTATTGACGATGCAACCCATAAATTGCATTCGAATTTAATACAAAAGGCACAATGCCGACTTAAGTACAAGAGGACTGACTCTCTAACTCTCTATGATTAGATCATCTCCTGTGAGTCCAGTTTTAGATTCCGATGCTTCACTTCAAGTTTAATATATCCCTTGGACCTTCTTATAGACGATGAAACGCAGATATTGCATCCGAGTTTAATACAAGAGGCACTATGCCGCCTTACGTACAAGAGGACTGACACTCTAATTTTCTATGATTTGAACATCTCCTTTGAGTCCAGTTTATGATTCCGATGCTTCACTTCAGGTTTACTGTATCCCTTGGACCTTCTTATTAACGATGAAACACAAAAATTGCATCAGAATTTCATACAAAAGGCACAATGCCGTATTAAGTACAAGAGGACTGACACTCTAACTCTCAATGATTCGAACCTCTCCTGTGAGTCCAGTTTTAGATTCCGATGCTTCACTTTAGGTTTACTGAGTCCCTTGGACCTTCTTATTGACGATGCAACACATAAATTGCATTCGAATTTAATAGAAAAGGCACAATGCCGACTTAAGTACAAGAGGACTGACACTCTAACTTTCTATGATATCAACCCCCTCTGTGTGTCCAGTTTTAGATTCCGGTGCTTCACTTCAGGTTTACTGTATCCCTTGGACCTTCTTATTGACGATGAAACACAGAAATTGCATCCGAATTTAATACAAAAGGAACAATGCAGACTTAAGTACAAGAGGACTGACACTCTAACATTCTATGATTCGAACCTCACCTGTGAGTCCAGTTTCTGATTCCGATGCTTCACTTCAGGTTTACTGTATCACTTGGACCTTGTTATTGACGATGAAACACAGATATTGCATCCCAATTTAATACAAAAGGCACAATGCCGACTTAAGTACAAGAGGACTGGCACTGTAACTCTCTATGAATTGAACCTTTCCTGTGAGTCCAGTTTTAGATTCCGATGCTTCGCTTCAGGTTTACTGTATGCCTTGCACCTTCTTATTGACGATGAAACACAGAAGTTGCATCTGGAATTAAAACAAAAGGCACAATGACGACTTAAGTACAAGAGGACTGACACTCTAACTCTCTACGATTTGAACCACTCCTGTGAATCCAGTTTTGGATTCTGATGCTTCACTTCAGGTTTACTGTATCCCTTGGACCTTCTTATTGACGATGAAACACAGAAATTGCATCCGAATTTAATACAAAAGGCACAATGCCGACTTAAGTACAAGAGGACTGACACTCTAACTTTCTATGATTTGAAACCCTTCTGTGTGTCCAGTTTTAGATTCCGGTGCTTCACTTCAGGTTTACTGTATACCTTGGACCTTCTTATTGACGATGAAACACAGAAATTGCATCCGAATTTAATACAAAAGGTACAATGCCGACTTTAGTACAACAGGACTGACACTGTAACTCTCTATGATTAGAACATCTCCTGTGAGTCCAGTTTTAGATTCCGATGCTTCACTTCAGGTTTACTATATCCCTTGGACCTTCTTATTGACGATGAAACACAGATATGGCATCCGAGTTTAATACCAAAGGCACTATGCCGCCTTAAGTACAAGAGGACTGACACCCTAACTTTCTATGATTTGAACCTCTCCTTTGAGTCCAGTTTTAGATTCCGATGCTTCACTTCAGGTTTACTGTATCCCTTGGACCTTCTTATTACCGATGAAACACAGAAATTGCATCCGAATTTCATACAAATGGCACAATTCCGACTTAAGTACAAGAGGACTAACACTCTAACACTCAATGATTTGAATTTCTCCTGTGTGTCCAGTTTTTGATTCCGATGCCTCACTTCAGGTTTACTGTATCCCTTGGACATTCTTATTGTCGATGAAACACAGAAATTGCATTCGAATTTAATACAAAGGGCACAATGCCGACTTAAGTACAAGAGGACTGACACTCTAACTCTCTATGATTTGAACCTCTCCGGTGAGTCCAGTTTTAGATTCCGATGCCTCAGTTCTGGTTAATTGTATCCCTTGGACCTTCTTATTGACGATGAAACACAGAAATTGCTTCGGAATTGAATACAAAAGGCACAATGCCGACTTAAGTACAAGAGGACTGACACTCTAACTTTCTATGATTTGAACCCCTTCTGTGTGTCCAGTTTTAGATTCCGGTGCTTCACTTCAGGTTTACTGTATCACTTGAACCTGCTTATTGACGATGAAACACAGAAATTGCATCCGAATTGAATACAAATGGCACCATGCCTACTTAAGTACAAGAGGACTGACACTCTAACTCTCAATGATTCGAACCCCTCCTGTGAGTCCAGTTTTAGATTCCGATGCTTCACTTCAGGTTAACTGTATCCCTTGGAGGTTCTTATTGACGATGAAACACAGAAATTACATCCGAATTTAATACAAAACGCACAATGCCGACATAAGTACAAGAGGACTGACTTTCTAACTTTCTATGATTTGAACCTCTCCTGTGAGTCCAGTTTTAGATTCCGATGCTTCACTTCAGGTTTACTGTATCCATTGGACCTTCTTATTGACGGTGAAACACAGAAAGTGCGTCCGAATTTAATACAAAAGACACAATGCCGACTTAAGTACAAGAGGACTGACACTCTAACTCTCTATGATTTGAACCCCTCCAGTGAGTCCAGTTTTAGATTCCTATGCTTCACTTCAGGTTTACTGTATCCCTGGGACCTCCTTATTGACGGTGAAACATCGAAATTGCATCCGAATTTCATACAAAAGCAAAATGCCGACTTAAGTACAAGAGGACTGACACTCTAACTCTCTATTAGTTGAACCTCTCCTGTGAGTCCATCTTTAGATTCCGATGCTTCACTTCAGGTTTACTGTATCCCTTGGACCTTCTTATTGACGATGAAACACAGAAATTGCATCCGAATTTAATACAAAAGGCACAATGCAGACTTAAGTACAAGAGGACTGACACTCTAACATTCTATGATTCGAACCTCACCTGTGAGTCCAGTTTCTGATTCCGATGCTTCACTTCAGGTTTACTGTATCACTTGGACCTTGTTATTGACGATGAAACACAGATTTTGCATCCCAATTTCATACAAAAGGCACAATGCCGACTTAAGTACAAGAGGACTGGCACTGTAACTCTCTATGAATTGAACCTTTCCTGTGAGTCCAGTTTTAGATTCCGATGCTTCGCTTCAGGTTTACTGTATGCCTTGCACCTTCTTATTGACGATGAAACACAGAAGTTGCATCTGGAATTAAAACAAAAGGCACAATGACGACTTAAGTACAAGAGGACTGACACTCTAACTCTCTATGATTTGAACCACTCCTGTGAATCCAGTTTTGGATTCTGATGCTTCACTTCAGGTTTACTGTATCCCTTGGACCTTCTTATTGACGATGAAACACAGAAATTGCATCCGAATTTAATACAAAAGGCACAATGCCGACTTAAGTACAAGAGGACTGACACTCTAACTTTCTATGATTTGAAACCCTTCTGTGTGTCCAGTTTTAGATTCCGGTGCTTCACTTCAGGTTTACTGTATACCTTGGACCTTCTTATTGACGATGAAACACAGAAATTGCATCCGAATTTAATACAAAAGGTACAATGCCGACTTTAGTACAACAGGACTGACACTGTAACTCTCTATGATTAGAACATCTCCTGTGAGTCCAGTTTTAGATTCCGATGCTTCACTTCAGGTTTACTATATCCCTTGGACCTTCTTATTGACGATGAAACACAGATATGGCATCCGAGTTTAATACCAAAGGCACTATGCCGCCTTAAGTACAAGAGGACTGACACACTAACTTTCTATGATTTGAACCTCTCCTTTGAGTCCAGTTTTAGATTCCGATGCTTCACTTCAGGTTTACTGTATCCCTTGGACCTTCTTATTACCGATGAAACACAGAAATTGCATCCGAATTTCATACAAATGGCACAATTCCGACTTAAGTACAAGAGGACTAACACTCTAACACTCAATGATTTGAATTTCTCCTGTGTGTCCAGTTTTTGATTCCGATGCCTCACTTCAGGTTTACTGTATCCCTTGGACATTCTTATTGTCGATGAAACACAGAAATTGCATTCGAATTTAATACAAAGGGCACAATGCCGACTTAAGTACAAGAGGACTGACACTCTAACTCTCTATGATTTGAACCTCTCCGGTGAGTCCAGTTTTAGATTCCGATGCCTCAGTTCTGGTTAATTGTATCCCTTGGACCTTCTTATTGACGATGAAACACAGAAATTGCTTCGGAATTGAATACAAAAGGCACAATGCCGACTTAAGTACAAGAGGACTGACACTCTAACTTTCTATGATTTGAACCCCTTCTGTGTGTCCAGTTTTAGATTCCGGTGCTTCACTTCAGGTTTACTGTATCACTTGAACCTGCTTATTGACGATGAAACACAGAAATTGCATCCGAATTGAATACAAATGGCACCATGCCTACTTAAGTACAAGAGGACTGACACTCTAACTCTCAATGATTCGAACCTCTCCTGTGAGTCCAGTTTTAGATTCCGATGCTTCACTTCAGGTTAGCTGTATCCCTTGGAGGTTCTTATTGACGATGAAACACAGAAATTACATCCGAATTTAATACAAAACGCACAATGCCGACATAAGTACAAGAGGACTGACTTTCTAACTTTCTATGATTTGAACCTCTCCTGTGAGTCCAGTTTTAGATTCCGATGCTACACTTCAGGTTTACTGTATCCCGTGGACCTTGTTATTGACGATGAAACACAGAAATTGCATCCGAATTTAATACAAAAGGCACAATCCCGACTTAAGTACAAGAGGACTGACTCTCTAACTCTGTATGATTAGAACATCTCCTGTGAGTCCAGTTTTTTGACTCCGATGCTTCACTTCAGGTTTAATATATCCCTTGGACCTTCTTATTGACGATGAAAAACAGATATTGCATCCGAGTTTAATACAAAAGGCACTATGCCGCCTTAAGTACAAGAGGACTGACACTCTAACTTTCTATGATTTGAACATCTCCTTTGAGTCCAGTTTTTGAATCCGATGCTTCACTTCAGGTTTACTGTATCCCTTGGACCTTCTTATTAACGATGAAACACAGAAATTGCATCCGAATTTCATACAAAAGGCACAATGCCGTCTTAAGTACAAGAGGACTGACACTCTAACTCTCAATGATTCGAACCTCTCCTGTGAGTCCAGTTTTAGATTCCGATGCTTCACTTCAGGTTTACTGTATCCCTTGGACCTTCTTATTGACGATGCAACACATAAATTGCATTCGAATTTGATACAAAAGGCACAATGCCGACTTAAGTACAAGAGGACTGACTCTCTAAGTCTCTATGATTAGATCATCTCCTGTGAGTCCAGTTTTAGATTCCGATGCTTCACTTCAGGTTTAATATATACCTTGGACCTTCTTATAGACGATGAAACACAGATATTGCATCCGAGTTTAATATAAAAGGCACTACGCCGCCTTAAGTACAAGAAGACTAACACTCTAACTTTCTATGATTTGAACATCTCCTTTGAGTCCAGTTTTTGAATCCGATGCTTCACTTCAGGTTTACTGTATCCCTTGGACTTTCTTATTAACGATGAAACACAGAAATTGCATCCGAATTTCATAGAAAAGGCACAATGCCGACTTAAGTACAAGAGGACTGACACTCTAACTCTCAATGATTTGAAACTATCCTGTGTGTCCAGTTTTAGATTCCGATGCTTCACTTCAGGTTTACTCTATCCCTTGGACCTTCTTATTGACGGTGGAACACAGAAATTGCATCCGAATTTAATACAAAAGGCACAATGCCGACTTAAGTACAAGAGGACTGACACTCTAACTCTCTATGATTTGAACCTCTCCTATGAGTCCAGTTTTAGATTCCGATGCTTCACTTCAGGTTTACTGTATCCCTTGGACCTTCTTATTGACGATGAAACACAGAAATTGTATCCGAATTTAATACAAAAGACACAATGCCGACTTAAGTACAAGAGGACTGACCCTCTAACTCTCTATGATTTGAGCCTCTCCTGTGAGTCCAGTTATAGATTCCGATGTTTCACTTCAGGTTTACTGTATCCCTTGGACCTTCTTATTGACGATGAAACACAGAAATTGCATCCGAATTGTATACAAAAGGCACAATGCCGACTTAAGTACAAGAGGACTGACACTCTAACTTTCTTTGATTTTAACCTCTCCTGTAAGTCCAGTTTTAGATTCCGATGCTTCACTTCAGGTTTACTGTATCCCTTGGACCTTCTTATTGATGATGAAACAGAGAAATTGAATTCGAATTTAATACAAAAGACATAATGCCAACTTAAGTACAAGAGGACTGACCTTCTAACTCTCTATGATTTGAACCCCTCCTGTGATTCTAGTGTTAGATTCCGATGCTTCACTTCAGGTTTACTGTATCCCTTGGACCTTCTTATTGACGATGAAACACAGAAATTGCTTCCGAATTGAATACAAAAGGCACAATGCCGACTTAAGTACAAGAGGACTGACACTCTAACTTTCTTTGATTTTAACCTCTCCTGTAAGTCCAGTTTTAGATTCCGATGCTTCACTTCAGGTTTACTGTATCCCTTGGACCTTCTTATTGACGATGAAACACAGAAATTACATCCGAATTTAATACAAAAGGCACAATGCCGACTTAAGTACAAGAGGACTGACAGTCTAACTTTCTATGATTTGAACCTCTCCTGTGAGTCCAGTTTTTGATTCCTATGCCTCACTTCAGGCTCACTGTATCCCGTGGACCTTGTTATTGACGATGAAACACAGAAATTGCATCTGAATTTAATACAAAAGGCATATTGACGTCTTAAGTACAAGAGGACTGACACTGTAAGTCTCTATGATTTGAACCTCACCTGTGAGTCCTGTTTTACATTCCGATGCTTCACTTCAGGTATACTGTATCCCTTGGACTTTCATATTGAGGATGAAACACAGAAATTGCATCCAAATTTAATACAAAAGACACAATGCCGACTTAAGTACAAGAGGACTGATACTCTCTCTATGATTTGAACCTCTCCTGTGAGTTCAGTGTTAGATTCCAATGCTTCACTTCAGGATTACTGTATCCCTTGGACCTTCTTACTGACGATGAAACACAGAAATTGCATCCGTATTTAATACAAAAGGTTCAATGCCGACTTAAGTAAAAGAGGACTGACACTCTAACTTTCTATGATTTAAACCTCTGCTTTGAGTCCAGTTTTTGATTCCGATGCTTCACTTCAGGATTACGGTATCCCTTGGACCTGCATATTAACGATGAAACACAGAAATTGCATCGAATTTCATACAAAAGGCACAATGCCGACTTAAATACACGGGGACTGGCACTCTCACTCCCTCTGATTTGAACCTCTTCTGTGAGTCCAGTTTTAGATTCCGATGCTTCACTTCAGGTTTACTGTATCCTTTGGACCTTCTTATTGACGATGAAACACAGAAATTGCATCCGAATTTAATACAAATGGCACAATCCCGACTGAAGTACAAGAGGAATGACTCTCTAATTCTCTATGATTAGAACATCTCCTGTGAATCCAGTTTTAGATTCCGATGCTTCACTTCGGGTTTAATATATCCCTTGGACCTTCTTATTGACGATGCAACACATAAATTGCATTCGAATTTAATACAAAAGGCACAATGCCGACTTAAGTACAAGAGGACTGACACTCTAACTTTCTATGATTTGAACCCCTTCTGTGTGTCCAGTTTTAGATTCCGGTGCTTCACTTCAGGTATAATGTATCCCTTGGACCTTCTTATTGACGATGAAACACAGGAATTGTATCCGAATTAAATACAAAAGGCACAATCCCGACTTAAGTACAAGAGGACTGACTCTCTAACTCTCTATGATTAGAACATCTCTTGTGAGTCCAGTTTTAGATTCCGATGCTTCACTTCATGTTTAATATATCCCTTGGACCTTCTTATTGCCGATGAAACACAGAAATTGCATCCGACTTTAATACAAACGGCACTATGCCGCCTTAAGTACAAGAGGACTGACACTCTAACTTCCTATGATTTGAACATCTCCTTTGAGTCCATTTTTTGAGTCCGATGCTTCACTTCAGGTTTACTGTATCCCTTGGACCTTCTTATTAACGATGAAACACAGAAATTGCATCTGAATTTCATACAAAAGGCACAATGCCGTCTTGAGTACAAGAGGACTGACACTCTAACTCTCAATGATTTGAACCTCTCCTGTGAGTCCAGTTTTAGATTCCGATGCTTCACTTCAGGTTTACTGTATCCCTTGGACCTTCTTATTGACTATGCAACACATAAATTGCATTCGAATTTAATACAAAAGGCACAATCCAGACTTAAGTACAAGAGGACTGACACTCTAACTTTCTATGATTTGAACCCCTTCTGTGTGTCCAGTTTTATTTTCCGGTGATTCACTTCAGGTTTACTGTATCCCTTGGACCTTCTTATTGACGATGAAACACAGGAATTGCATCCGAATTTAATACAAAAGGCACAATTCCGACTTAAGTACATGAGGACTGACACTCTAACTTTCTATGATTTGAACATCTCCTTTGAGTCCAGTTTTTGAATCCGATGCTTCACTTCAGGGTTACTGTATCCCTTGGACCTTCTTATTAACGATGAAACACAGAAATTGCATCCGAATTTCATACAAAAGGCACAATGCCGACTTAAGTACAAGTTGACTGACATCCTAACACTCAATGATTTGAACCTCTCCTGTGTGTCCAGTTTTAGATTCCGATGCTTCACTTCAGGTTTACTGGATCCCTTGGACCTTCTTATTGACAGTGGAACACAGAAATTGCATCCAGATTTAATACAAAAGACACAAGGCCGACTTAAGTACAAGAGGACTGACCCTCTAACTCTCTATGATTTGAACCCCTCCTGTGAGTCCAGTTTTAGATTCCGATGCTTCACTTCAGGTTTACAGCATCCCTTGGACCTTCTTATTGACGATGAAACACAGAAATTGCATCCAAATTATATACAAAAGGCACAATGCCGACTTAAGTACAAGAGGACTGACACTCTAACTCTCTTTGATTTGAACCTCTCCTGTGAGTCCAGTTTTTTGATTCCGATGCTTCACTTCAGGATTACTGTATCTCTTGAACCGTCTTATTGACGATGAAACACAGAAATTGCATCCGAATTTGATACAAAAGACACAATTCCGACTTAAGTACAAGAGGACTGACCCTCTAACTCTCTATGATTTTAAACCCTCCTGTGAGTCTAGTTTTAGATTCCGATGCTTCACTTCAGGTTTACTGTATCCCTTGGACCTTCTTATTGACGATGAAACACAGAAATTGCATCCGAATTGAATACAAAAGGCACAATGCCGACTTAAGCACAAGAGGACTGACACTCTAACTCTCTTTGATTTGAACCTCTCCTGTGAGTCCAGTTTTTTGATTCCGATGCTTCACTTCTGAATTACTGTATCCCTTGGACCGTCTTATTGACGATGAAACACAGAAATTGCATCTGAATTTAATACAAAAGGCACAATGCCGACTTAAGTACAAGAGGACTGACACTCTAACTCTCTATGATTTGAACCTCTCCTGTGAGTCCAGTTTTAGATTCCGATGCCTCACTTCAGGTTTACTGTATCCCTTGGACCTTCTTATTGACGATGAAACACAGAAATTGAATTCGAATTTAATACAAAAGACACAATGCCGACTTAAGTACAAGACGACTGACCCTCTAACTCTCTATGATTTGAAACCCTCCTGTGAGTCTAGTTTTAGATTCCGATGCTTCACTTCAGGTTTACTGTATCCCTTGGACCTTCTTATTGACGATGAAACACAGAAATTGCCCCCGAATTTAATACAAAAGGCTCAATGCCGACTTAAGTAAAACAGGACTGACACTCTAACTTTCTATGATTTAAACCTCTGCGTGGACCCAGTTTTTGATTCCGATGCTTCACTTCAGGTTTACTGTATCCCTTGGACCTTCATATTAACGATGAAACACAGAAATTGCATCGAATTTCATACAAAAGGCACAATGCCGTATTAAGTACAAGAGGACTGACACTCTAACTCTCAATGATTCGAACCTCTCCTGTGAGTCCAGTTTTAGATTCCGATGCTTCACTTTAGGTTTACTGAGTCCCTTGGACCTTCTTATTGACGATGCAACACATAAATTGCATTCGAATTTAAAAGAAAAGGCACAATGCCGACTTAAGTACAAGAGGACTGACACTCTAACTTTCTATGATATCAACCCCTTCTGTGTGTCCAGTTTTAGATTCCGGTGCTTCACTTCAGGTTTACTGTATCCCTTGGACCTTCTTATTGACGATGAAACACAGAAATTGCATCCGAATTTAATACAAAAGGCACAATCCCGACTTAAGTACAAGAGGACTGACTCTCCAACTCTTTATGATTAGAACATCTCCTGTGAGTCCAGTTTTAGATTCCGATGCTTCACTTCAGGTTTACTGTATCCCTTGGACCTTCTTATTAACGATGAAACACAGAAATTGCATCCGAATTTCATACAAAAGGCACAATGCCGACTTAAGTACAAGAGGCCTGACACTCTAACTCTCTATGATTTGAACCTCAACTGTGAGTCCAGTTTTAGATTCCGATGCTTCACTTCAGGTTCACTGTATACCTTGGTCTGTCTTATCGACGATGAAACACAGAAATTGCATCCGAATTTAATACAAAAGGCACAATGCCGACTTAAGTACAACAGGACTGACACTGTAACTCTCTATGATTAGAACATCTCCTGTGAGTCCAGTTTTAGATTCCGATGCTTCACTTCAGGTTTACTATATCCCTTGGACCTTCTTATTGACGATGAAACACAGATATGGCATCCGAGTTTAATACCAAAGGCACTATGCCGCCTTAAGTACAAGAGGACTGACATACTAACTTTCTATGATTTGAACCTCTCCTTTGAGTCCAGTTTTAGATTCCGATGCTTCACTTCAGGTTTACTGTATCCCTTGGACCTTCTTATTACCGATGAAACACAGAAATTGCATCCGAATTTCGTACAAATGGCACAATTCCGACTTAAGTACAAGAGGACTGACACTCTAACACTCAATGATTTGAATTTCTCCTGTGTGTCCAGTTTTTGATTCCGATGCCTCACTTCAGGTTTACTGTATCCCTTGGACATTCTTATTGTCGATGAAACACAGACATTGCATCCGAATTTAATACAAAAGGCACAATGCAGACTTAAGTACAAGAGGACTGACACTCTAACTTTCTATGATTTGAACCTCACCTGTGAGTCCAGTTTTTGATTCCGATGCTTCACTTCAGGTTTACTGTATCACTTGGACCTTGTTATTGACGATGAAACACAGATATTGCATCCCAATTTAATACAAAAGGCACAATGCCGACTTAAGTACAAGAGGACTGGCACTGTAACTCTCTATGAATTGAACCTTTCCTGTGAGTCCAGTTTTAGATTCCGATGCTTCGCTTCAGGTTTACTGTATGCCTTGCACCTTCTTATTGACGATGAAACACAGAAGTTGCATCTGGAATTAAAACAAAAGGCACAATGACGACTTAAGTACAAGAGGACTGACACTCTAACTCTCTACGATTTGAACCACTCCTGTGAGTCCAGTTTTGGATTCTGATGCTTCACTTCAGGTTTACTGTATCCCTTGGACCTTCTTATTGACGATGAAACACAGAAATTGCATCCGAATTTAATACAAAAGGCACAATGCCGACTTAAGTACAAGAGGACTGACACTCTAACTTTCTATGATTTGAACCCCTTCTGTGTGTCCAGTTTTAGATTCCGGTGCTTCACTTCAGGTTTACTGTATACCTTGGACCTTCTTATTGACGATTAAACACAGAAATTGCATCCGAATTTAATACAAAAGGTACAATGCCGACTTTAGTACAACAGGACTGACACTGTAACTCTCTATGATTAGAACATCTCCTGTGAGTCCAGTTTTAGATTCCGATGCTTCACTTCAGGTTTACTATATCCCTTGGACCTTCTTATTGACAATGAAACACAGATATGGCATCCGAGTTTAATACCAAAGGCACTATACCGCCTTAAGTACAAGAGGACTGACACACTAAATTTCTATGATTTGAACCTCTCCTTTGAGTCCAGTTTTAGATTCCGATGCTTCACTTCAGGTTTACTGTATCCCTTGGACCTTCTTATTACCGATGAAACACAGAAATTGCATCCGAATTTCATACAAATGGCACAATTCCGACTTAAGTACAAGAGGACTAACACTCTAACACTCAATGATTTGAATTTCTCCTGTGTGTCCAGTTTTTGATTCCGATGCCTCACTTCAGGTTTACTGTATCCCTTGGACATTCTTATTGTCGATGAAACACAGAAATTGCATTCGAATTTAATACAAAGGGCACAATGCCGACTTAAGTACAAGAGGACTGACACTCTAACTCTCTATGATTTGAACCTCTCTGGTGAATCCAGTTTTAGATTCCGATGCCTCAGTTCTGGTTAATTGTATCCCTTGGACCTTCTTATTGACGATGAAACACAGAAATTGCTTCGGAATTGAATACAAAAGGCACAATGCCGACTTAAGTACAAGAGGACTGACACTCTAATTCTCTATGATTTGAACCTCTCCTGTGAGTCCAGTTTTAGATTCCGATGCTTCACTTCAGGTTTACTGAATCCCTTGGACCTTCCTACTGACAATGAAACACATAAATTGCATCCGAATTTAATACAAAAGGCTCAATGCCGACTTACGTACAAGAGGACTGACACTCTAACTTTCTATGATTTGAACCCCTTCTGTGTGTCCAGTTTTAGAATCCGGTGCTTCACTTCAGGTTTACTGTATCACTTGAACCTTCTTATTGACGATGAAACACAGAAATTGCATCCGAATTGAATACAAATGGCAACATGCCTACTTAAGTACAAGAGGACTGACACTCTAACTCTCAATGATTCGAACCTCTCCTGTGAGTCCAGTTTTAGATTCCGATGCTTCACTTCAGGTTAACTGTATCCCTTGGAGGTTCTTATTGACGATGAAACACAGAAATTACATCCGAATTTAATACAAAACGCACAATGCCGACATAAGTACAAGAGGACTGACTTTCTAACTTTCTATGAATTGAACCTCTCCTGTGAGTCCAGTTTTAGATTCCGATGCTACACTTCAGGTTTACTGTATCCCGTGGACCTTGTTATTGACGATGAAACACAGAAATTGCATCCGAATTTAATACAAAAGGCACAATCCCGACTTAAGTACAAGAGGACTGACTCTCTAACTCTGTATGATTAGAACATCTCCTGTGAGTCCAGTTTTAGATTCCGATGCTTCACTTCAGGTTTAATATATCCCTTGGACCTTCTTATTGACGATGAAACACAGATATTGCATCCGAGTTCAATACAAAAGGCACTATGCCGCCTTAAGTACAAGAGGACTGACACTCTAACTTTCTATGATTTGAACATCTCCTTTGAGACCAGTTTTTGAATCCGATGCTTCATTTCAGGTTTACTGTATCCCTTGGACCTTCTTATTAACGATGAAACACAGAAATTGCATCCGAATTTCATACAAAAGGCACAATGCCGTCTTAAGTACAAGAGGACTGACACTCTAACTCTCAATGATTCGGACCTCTCCTGTGAGTCCAGTTTTAGATTCCGATGCTTCACTTCAGGTTTACTGTATCCCTTGGACCTTCTTATTGACGATGCAACACGTAAATTGCATTCGAATTTGATACAAAAGGCACAATGCCGACTTAAGTACAAGAGGACTGACTCTCTAAGTCTCTATGATTAGATCATCTCCTGTGAGTCCAGTTTTAGATTCCGATGCTTCACTTCAGGTTTAATATATACCTTGGACCTTCTTGTAGACGATGAAACACTGATATTGCATCCGAGTTTAATATAAAAGGCACTACGCCGCCTTAAGTACAAGAAGACTAACACTCTAACTTTCTATGATTTGAACATCTCCTTTGAGTCCAGTTTTTGAATCCGATGCTTCACTTCAGGTTTACTGTATCCCTTGGACTTTCTTATTAACGATGAAACACAGAAATTGCATCCGAATTTCATAGAAAAGGCACAATGCCGACTTAAGTACAAGAGGACTGACACTCTAACTCTCAATGATTTGAAACTATCCTGTGTGTCCAGTTTTAGATTCCGATGCTTCACTTCAGGTTTACTCTATCCCTTGGACCTTCTTATTGACGGTGGAACACAGATATTGCATCCGAATTTAATACAAAAGGCACAATGCCGACTTAAGTACAAGAGGACTGACACTCTAACTCTCTATGATTTGGACCTCTCCTATGAGTCCAGTTTTAGATTCCGATGCTTCACTTCAGGTTTACTGTATCCCTTGGACCTTCTTATTGACGATGAAACACAGAAATTGTATCCGAATTTAATACAAAAGACACAATGCCGACTTAAGTACAAGAGGACTGACCCTCTAACTCTCTATGATTTGAGCCTCTCCTGTGAGTCCAGTTATAGATTCCGATGTTTCACTTCAGGTTTACTGTATCCCTTGGACCTTCTTATTGACGATGAAACACAGAAATTGCATCCGAATTGAATACAAAAGGCACAATGCCGACTTAAGTACAAGAGGACTGACACTCTAACTTTCTTTGATTTTAACCTCTCCTGTAAGTCCAGTTTTAGATTCCGATGCTTCACTTCAGGTTTACTGTATCCCTTGGACCTTCTTATTGACGATGAAACAGAGAAATTGAATTCGAATTTAATACAAAAGACATAATGCCAACTTAAGTACAAGAGGACTGACCTTCTAACTCTCTATGATTTGAACGCCTCCTGTGATTCTAGTGTTAGATTCCGATGCTTCACTTCAGGTTTACTGTATCCCTTGGACCTTCTTATTGACGATGAAACACAGAAATTGCTTCCGAATTGAATACAAAAGGCACAATGCCGACTTAAGTACAAGAGGACAGACACTCTAACTTTCTTTGATTTTAACCTCTCCTGTAAGTCCAGTTTTAGATTCCGATGCTTCACTTCAGGTTTACTGTATCCCTTGGACCTTCTTATTGACGATGAAACACAGAAATTACATCCGAATTTAATACAAAAGGCACAATGCCGACTTAAGTACAAGAGGACTGACACTCTAACTTTCTATGATTTGAACCCCTTCTGTGTGTCCAGTTTTAGATTCCGGTGCTTCACTTCAGGTTTACTGTATCACTTGAACCTTCTTATTGACGATGAAACACAGAAATTGCATCCGAATTGAATACAAATGGCAACATGCCTACTTAAGTACAAGAGGACTGACACTCTAACTCTCAATGATTCGAACCTCTCCTGTGAGTCCAGTTTTAGATTCCGATGCTTCACTTCAGGTTAACTGTATCCCTTGGAGGTTCTTATTGACGATGAAACACAGAAATTACATCCGAATTTAATACAAAACGCACAATGCCGACATAAGTACAAGAGGACTGACTTTCTAACTTTCTATGAATTGAACCTCTCCTGTGAGTCCAGTTTTAGATTCCGATGCTACACTTCAGGTTTACTGTATCCCGTGGACCTTGTTATTGACGATGAAACACAGAAATTGCATCCGAATTTAATACAAAAGGCACAATCCCGACTTAAGTACAAGAGGACTGACTCTCTAACTCTGTATGATTAGAACATCTCCTGTGAGTCCAGTTTTAGATTCCGATGCTTCACTTCAGGTTTAATATATCCCTTGGACCTTCTTATTGACGATGAAACACAGATATTGCATCCGAGTTCAATACAAAAGGCACTATGCCGCCTTAAGTACAAGAGGACTGACACTCTAACTTTCTATGATTTGAACATCTCCTTTGAGACCAGTTTTTGAATCCGATGCTTCACTTCAGGTTTACTGTATCCCTTGGACCTTCTTATTAACGATGAAACACAGAAATTGCATCCGAATTTCATACAAAAGGCACAATGCCGTCTTAAGTACAAGAGGACTGACACTCTAACTCTCAATGATTCGAACCTCTCCTGTGAGTCCAGTTTTAGATTCAGATGCTTCACTTCAGGTTTACTGTATCCCTTGGACCTTCTTATTGACGATGCAACACGTAAATTGCATTCGAATTTGATACAAAAGGCACAATGCCGACTTAAGTACAAGAGGACTGACTCTCTAAGTCTCTATGATTAGATCATCTCCTGTGAGTCCAGTTTTAGATTCCGATGCTTCACTTCAGGTTTAATATATACCTTGGACCTTCTTGTAGACGATGAAACACTGATATTGCATCCGAGTTTAATATAAAAGGCACTACGCCGCCTTAAGTACAAGAAGACTAACACTCTAACTTTCTATGATTTGAACATCTCCTTTGAGTCCAGTTTTTGAATCCGATGCTTCACTTCAGGTTTACTGTATCCCTTGGACTTTCTTATTAACGATGAAACACAGAAATTGCATCCGAATTTCATAGAAAAGGCACAATGCCGACTTAAGTACAAGAGGACTGACACTCTAACTCTCAATGATTTGAAACTATCCTGTGTGTCCAGTTTTAGATTCCGATGCTTCACTTCAGGTTTACTCTATCCCTTGGACCTTCTTATTGACGGTGGAACACAGATATTGCATCCGAATTTAATACAAAAGGCACAATGCCGACTTAAGTACAAGAGGACTGACACTCTAACTCTCTATGATTTGAACCTCTCCTATGAGTCCAGTTTTAGATTCCGATGCTTCACTTCAGGTTTACTGTATCCCTTGGACCTTCTTATTGACGATGAAACACAGAAATTGTATCCGAATTTAATACAAAAGACACAATGCCGACTTAAGTACAAGAGGACTGACCCTCTAACTCTCTATGATTTGAGCCTCTCCTGTGAGTCCAGTTATAGATTCCGATGTTTCACTTCAGGTTTACTGTATCCCTTGGACCTTCTTATTGACGATGAAACACAGAAATTGCATCCGAATTGAATACAAAAGGCACAATGCCGACTTAAGTACAAGAGGACTGACACTCTAACTTTCTTTGATTTTAACCTCTCCTGTAAGTCCAGTTTTAGATTCCGATGCTTCACTTCAGGTTTACTGTATCCCTTGGACCTTCTTATTGACGATGAAACAGAGAAATTGAATTCGAATTTAATACAAAAGACATAATGCCAACTTAAGTACAAGAGGACTGACCTTCTAACTCTCTATGATTTGAACGCCTCCTGTGATTCTAGTGTTAGATTCCGATGCTTCACTTCAGGTTTACTGTATCCCTTGGACCTTCTTATTGACGATGAAACACAGAAATTGCTTCCGAATTGAATACAAAAGGCACAATGCCGACTTAAGTACAAGAGGACAGACACTCTAACTTTCTTTGATTTTAACCTCTCCTGTAAGTCCAGTTTTAGATTCCGATGCTTCACTTCAGGTTTACTGTATCCCTTGGACCTTCTTATTGACGATGAAACACAGAAATTACATCCGAATTTAATACAAAAGGCACAATGCCGACTTAAGTAAAAGAGGACTGACACTCTAACTTTCTATGATTTAAACCTCTGCTTTGAGTCCAGTTTTTGATTCCGATGCTTCACTTCAGGTGTACGGTATCCCTTGGACCTGCATATTAACGATGAAACACAGAAATTGCATCGAATTTCATACAAAAGGCACAATGCCAACTTAAATACACGGGGACTGGCACTCTCACTCCCTCTGATTTGAACCTCTTCTGTGAGTCCAGTTTTAGATTCCGATGCTTCACTTGAGGTTTACTGTATGCTTTGGACCTTCTTATTGACGATGAAACACAGAAATTGCATCCGAATTTAATACAGAAGGCACAATGCCGACTTAAGTACAAGAGGACTGACACTGTAACTCCCAACAATGTGAACCTCTCCTGTGTGTCCAGTTTTAGATTCCGATGCTTCACTTCAGGTTTACTGTATCCCTTGGACCTTCTTATTGACGATGAAACACAGAAATTGCATCTGAATTTAATACAAATGGCTCAATCCCGACTGAAGTACAAGAGGAATGACTCTCTAACTCTCTATGATTAGAACATCTCCTGTGAGTCCAGTTTTAGATTCCGATGCTTCACTTCAGGTTTAATATATCCCTTGGACCTTCTTATTGACGATGCAACACATAAATTGCATTCGAATTTAATACAAAAGGCACAATGCCGACTTATGTACAAGAGGACTGACACTCTAACTTTCTATGATTTGAACCCCTTCTGTGTGTCCAGTTTTAGATTCCGGTGCTTCACTTCAAGTATAATGTATCCCTTGGACCTTCTTATTGACGATGAAACACAGGAATTGTATCCGAATTAAATACAAAAGGCACAATCCCGACTTAAGTACAAGAGGACTGACTCTCTAACTCTCTATGATTAGAACATCTCTTGTGAGTCCAGTTTTAGATTCCGATGCTTCACTTCATGTTTAATATATCCCTTGGACCTTCTTATTGCCGATGAAACACAGAAATTGCATCCGACTTTAATACAAACGGCACTATGCCGCCTTAAGTACAAGAGGACTGACACTCTAACTTCCTATGATTTGAACATCTCCTTTGAGTCCATTTTTTGAGTCCGATGCTTCACTTCAGGTTTACTGTATCCCTTGGACCTTCTTATTAACGATGAAACACAGAAATTGCATCTGAATTTCATACAAAAGGCACAATGCCGTCTTAAGTACAAGAGGACTGACACTCTAACTCTCAATGATTTGAACCTCTCCTGTGAGTCCAGTTTTAGATTCCGATGCTTCACTTCAGGTTTACTGTATCCCTTGGACCCTCTTATTGACTATGCAACACATAAATTGCATTCGAATTTAATACAAAAGGCACAATCCAGACTTAAGTACAAGAGGACTGACACTCTAACTTTCTATGATTTGAACCCCTTCTGTGTGTCCAGTTTTATTTTCCGGTGATTCACTTCAGGTTTACTGTATCCCTTGGACCTTCTTATTGACGATGAAACACAGGAATTGCATCCGAATTTAATACAAAAGGCACAATTCCGACTTAAGTACAAGAGGACTGACACTCTAACTTTCTATGATTTGAACATCTCCTTTGAGTCCAGTTTTTGAATCCGATGCTTCACTTCAGGGTTACTGTATCCCTTGGACCTTCTTATTAACGATGAAACACAGAAATTGCATCCGAATTTCATACAAAAGGCACAATGCCGACTTAAGTACAAGTGGACTGACACACTAACTTTCTATGATTTGAACCTCTCCTTTGAGTCCAGTTTTAGATTCCGATGCTTCACTTCAGGTTTACTGTATCCCTTGGACCTTCTTATTACCGATGAAACACAGAAATTGCATCCGAATTTCGTACAAATGGCACAATTCCGACTTAAGTACAAGAGGACTGACACTCTAACACTCAATGATTTGAATTTCTCCTGTGTGTCCAGTTTTTGATTCCGATGCCTCACTTCAGGTTTACTGTATCCCTTGGACATTCTTATTGTCGATGAAACACAGACATTGCATCCGAATTTAATACAAAAGGCACAATGCAGACTTAAGTACAAGAGGACTGACACTCTAACTTTCTATGATTTGAACCTCACCTGTGAGTCCAGTTTTTGATTCCGATGCTTCACTTCAGGTTTACTGTATCACTTGGACCTTGTTATTGACGATGAAACACAGATATTGCATCCCAATTTAATACAAAAGGCACAATGCCGACTTAAGTACAAGAGGACTGGCACTGTAACTCTCTATGAATTGAACCTTTCCTGTGGGTCCAGTTTTAGATTCCGATGCTTCGCTTCAGGTTTACTGTATGCCTTGCACCTTCTTATTGACGATGAAACACAGAAGTTGCATCTGGAATTAAAACAAAAGGCACAATGACGACTTAAGTACAAGAGGACTGACACTCTAACTCTCTAAGATTTGAACCACTCCTGTGAGTCCAGTTTTGGATTCTGATGCTTCACTTCAGGTTTACTGTATCCCTTGGACCTTCTTATTGACGATGAAACACAGAAATTGCATCCGAATTTAATACAAAAGGCACAATGCCGACTTAAGTACAAGAGGACTGACACTCTAACTTTCTATGATTTGAACCCCTTCTGTGTGTCCAGTTTTAGATTCCGGTGCTTCACTTCAGGTTTACTGTATACCTTGGACCTTCTTATTGACGATTAAACACAGAAATTGCATCCGAATTTAATACAAAAGGTACAATGCCGACTTTAGTACAACAGGACTGACACTGTAACTCTCTATGATTAGAACATCTCCTGTGAGTCCAGTTTAAGATTCCGATGCTTCACTTCAGGTTTACTATATCCCTTGGACCTTCTTATTGACGATGAAACACAGATATGGCATCCGAGTTTAATACCAAAGGCACTATACCGCCTTAAGTACAAGAGGACTGACACACTAACTTTCTATGATTTGAACCTCTCCTTTGAGTCCAGTTTTAGATTCCGATGCTTCACTTCAGGTTTACTGTATCCCTTGGACCTTCTTATTACCGATGAAACACAGAAATTGCATCCGAATTTCATACAAATGGCACAATTCCGACTTAAGTACAAGAGGACTAACACTCTAACACTCAATGATTTGAATTTCTCCTGTGTGTCTAGTTTTAGATTCCGATGCCTCAGTTCTGGTTAATTGTATCCCTTGGACCTTCTTATTGACGATGAAACACAGAAATTGCTTCGGAATTGAATACAAAAGGCACAATGCCGACTTAAGTACAAGAGGACTGACACTCTAATTCTCTATGATTTGAACCTCTCCTGTGAGTCCAGTTTTAGATTCCGATGCTTCACTTCAGGTTTACTGAATCCCTTGGACCTTCCTACTGACAATGAAACACATAAATTGCATCCGAATTTAATACAAAAGGCTCAATGCCGACTTACGTACAAGAGGACTGACACTCTAACTTTCTATGATTTGAACCCCTTCTGTGTGTCCAGTTTTAGATTCCGGTGCTTCACTTCAGGTTTACTGTATCACTTGAACCTTCTTATTGACGATGAAACACAGAAATTGCATCCGAATTGAATACAAATGGCAACATGCCTACTTAAGTACAAGAGGACTGACACTCTAACTCTCAATGATTCGAACCTCTCCTGTGAGTCCAGTTTTAGATTCCGATGCTTCACTTCAGGTTAACTGTATCCCTTGGAGGTTCTTATTGACGATGAAACACAGAAATTACATCCGAATTTAATACAAAACGCACAATGCCGACATAAGTACAAGAGGACTGACTTTCGAACTTTCTATGAATTGAACCTCTCCTGTGAGTCCAGTTTTAGATTCCGATGCTACACTTCAGGTTTACTGTATCGGGTGGACCTTGTTATTGACGATGAAACACAGAAATTGCATCCGAATTTAATACAAAAGGCACAATCCCGACTTAAGTACAAGAGGACTGACTCTCTAACTCTGTATGATTAGAACATCTCCTGTGAGTCCAGTTTTAGATTCCGATGCTTCACTTCAGGTTTAATATATCCCTTGGACCTTCTTATTGACGATGAAACACAGATATTGCATCCGAGTTCAATACAAAAGGCACTATGCCGCCTTAAGTACAAGAGGACTGACACTCTAACTTTCTATGATTTGAACATCTCCTTTGAGACCAGTTTTTGAATCCGATGCTTCACTTCAGGTTTACTGTATCCCTTGGACCTTCTTATTAACGATGAAACACAGAAATTGCATCCGAATTTCATACAAAAGGCACAATGCCGTCTTAAGTACAAGAGGACTGACACTCTAACTCTCAATGATTCGAACCTCTCCTGTGAGTCCAGTTTTAGATTCCGATGCTTCACTTCAGGTTTACTGTATCCCTTGGACCTTCTTATTGACGATGCAACACATAAATTGCATTCGAATTTGATACAAAAGGCACAATGCCGACTTAAGTACAAGAGGACTGACTCTCTAAGTCTCTATGATTAGATCATCTCCTGTGAGTCCAGTTTTAGATTCCGATGCTTCACTTCAGGTTTAATATATACCTTGGACCTTCTTGTAGACGATGAAACACTGATATTGCATCCGAGTTTAATATAAAAGGCACTACGCCGCCTTAAGTACAAGAAGACTAACACTCTAACTTTCTATGATTTGAACATCTCCTTTGAGTCCAGTTTTTGAATCCGATGCTTCACTTCAGGTTTACTGTATCCCTTGGACTTTCTTATTAACGATGAAACACAGAAATTGCATCCGAATTTCATAGAAAAGGCACAATGCCGACTTAAGTACAAGAGGACTGACACTCTAACTCTCAATGATTTGAAACTATCCAGTGTGTCCAGTTTTAGATTCCGATGCTTCACTTCAGGTTTACTCTATCCCTTGGACCGCCGACTTAAGTACAAGAGGACTGACACTCTAACTCTCTATGATTTGAACCTCTCCTATGAGTCCAGTTTTAGATTCCGATGCTTCACTTCAGGTTTACTGTATCCCTTGGACCTTCTTATTGACGATGAAACACAGAAATTGTATCCGAATTTAATACAAAAGACACAATGCCGACTTAAGTACAAGAGGACTGACCCTCTAACTCTCTATGATTTGAGCCTCTCCTGTGAGTCCAGTTATAGATTCCGATGTTTCACTTCAGGTTTACTGTATCCCTTGGACCTTCTTATTGACGATGAAACACAGAAATTGCATCCGAATTGAATACAAAAGGCACAATGCCGACTTAAGTACAAGAGGACTGACACTCTAACTTTCTTTGATTTTAACCTCTCCTGTAAGTCCAGTTTTAGATTCCGATGCTTCACCTCAGGTTTACTGTATCCCTTGGACCTTCTTATTGACGATGAAACAGAGAAATTGAATTCGAATTTAATACAAAAGACATAATGCCACATTAAGTACAAGAGGACTGACCTTCTAACTCTCTATGATTTGAACCCCTCCTGTGATTCTAGTGTTAGATTCCGATGCTTCACTTCAGGTTTACTGTATCCCTTGGACCTTCTTATTGACGATGAAACACAGAAATTGCTTCCGAATTGAATACAAAAGGCACAATGCCGACTTAAGTACAAGAGGACAGACACTCTAACTTTCTTTGATTTTAACCTCTCCTGTAAGTCCAGTTTTAGATTCCGATGCTTCACTTCAGGTTTACTGTATCCCTTGGACCTTCTTATTGACGATGAAACACAGAAATTACATCCGAATTTAATACAAAAGGCACAATGCCGACTTAAGTACAAGAGGACTGATAGTCTAACTTTCTATGATTTGAACCTCTCCTGTGAGTCCAGTTTTTGATTCCTATGCCTCACTTCAGGCTCACTGTATTCCCGTGGACCTTGTTATTGACGATGAAACACAGAAATTGCATCCGAATTTAATACAAAAGGCATATTGACGTCTTAAGTACAAGAGGACTGACACTCTAACTCTCTATGATTTGAACCTCACCTGTGAGTCCTGTTTTACATTCCGATGCTTCACTTCAGGTATACTGTATCCATTGGACTTTCATATTGAGGATGAAACACAGAAATTGCATCCAAATTTAATACAAAAGACACAATGCCGACTTAAGTACAAGAGGACTGATACTCTCTCTATGATTTGAACCTCTCCTGTGAGTTCTGTGTTAGATTCCAATGCTTCACTTCAGGTTTACTGTATCCCTTGGACCTTCTTACTGACGATGGAACACAGAAATTGCATCCGTATTTAATACAAAAGGTTCAATGCCGACTTAAGTAAAAGAGGACTGACACTCTAACTTTCTATGATTTAAACCTCTGCTTTGAGTCCAGTTTTTGATTCCGATGCTTCACTTCAGGTGTACGGTATCCCTTGGGCCTGCATATTAACGATGAAACACAGAAATTGCATCGAATTTCATACAAAAGGCACAATGCCAACTTAAATACACGGGGACTGGCACTCTCACTCCCTCTGATTTGAACCTCTTCTGTGAGTCCAGTTTTAGATTCCGATGCTTCACTTCAGGTTTACTGTATCCTTTGGACCTTCTTATTGACGATGAAACACAGAAATTGCATCCGAATTTAATACAGAAGGCACAATGCCGACTTAAGTACAAGAGGACTGACACTGTAACTCCCAACGATGTGAACCTCTCCTGTGTGTCCAGTTTTAGATTCCGATGCTTCACTTCAGGTTTACTGTATCCCTTGGACCTTCTTATTGACGATGAAACACAGAAATTGCATCCGAATTTAATACAAATGGCACAATCCCGACTGAAGTACAAGAGGAATGACTCTCTAACTCTCTATGATTAGAACATCTCCTGTGAGTCCAGTTTTAGATTCCGATGCTTCACTTCAGGCTTAATATATCCCTTGGACCTTCTTATTGACGATGCAACACATAAATTGCATTCGAATTTAATACAAAAGGCACAATGCCGACTTATGTACAAGAGGACTGACACTCTAACTTTCTATGATTTGAACCCCTTCTGTGTGTCCAGTTTTAGATTCCGGTGCTTCACTTCAGGTATAATGTATCCCTTGGACCTCCTTATTGACGATTAAACACAGGAATTGTATCCGAATTAAATACAAAAGGCACAATCCCGACTTAAGTACAAGAGGACTGACTCTCTAACTCTCTATGATTAGAACATCTCTTGTGAGTCCAGTTTTAGATTCCGATGCTTCACTTCATGTTTAATATATCCCTTGGACCTTCTTATTGCCGATGAAACACAGAAATTGCATCCGACTTTAATACAAACGGCACTATGCCGCCTTAAGTACAAGAGGACTGACACTCTAACTTCCTATGATTTGAACATCTCCTTTGAGTCCATTTTTTGAGTCCGATGCTTCACTTCAGGTTTACTGTATCCCTTGGACCTTCTTATTAACGATGAAACACAGAAATTGCATCTGAATTTCATACAAAAGGCACAATGCCGTCTTAAGTACAAGAGGACTGACACTCTAACTCTCAATGATTTGAACCTCTCCTGTGAGTCCAGTTTTAGATTCCGGTGATTCACTTCAGGTTTACTGTATCCCTTGGACCTTCTTATTGACGATGAAACACAGGAATTGCATCCGAATTTAATACAAAAGGCACAATTCCGACTTAAGTACAAGAGGACTGACACTCTAACTTTCTATGATTTGAACATCTCCTTTGAGTCCAGTTTTTGAATCCGATGCTTCACTTCAGGGTTACTGTATCCCTTGGACCTTCTTATTAACGATGAAACACAGAAATTGCATCCGAATTTCATACAAAAGGCACAATGCCGACTTAAGTACAAGTGGACTGACATCCTAACACTCAATGATTTGAACCTCTCCTGTGTGTCCAGTTTTAGATTCCGATGCTTCACTTCAGGTTTACTGGATCCCTTGGACCTTCTTATTGACAGTGGAACACAGAAATTGCATCCAGATTTAATACAAAAGACACAAGGCCGACTTAAGTACAAGAGGACTGACCCTCTAACTCTCTATGATTTGAACCCCTCCTGTGAGTCCAGTTTTAGATTCCGATGCTTCACTTCAGGTTTACAGCATCCCTTGGACCTTCTTATTGACGATGAAACACAGAAATTGCATCCGAATTGAATACAAAAGGCACAATGCCGACTTAAGCACAAGAGGACTGACACTCTAACTCTCTTTGATTTGAACCTCTCCTGTGAGTCCAGTTTTTTGATTCCGATGCTTCACTTCTGGATTACTGTATCCCTTGGACCGTCTTATTGACGATGAAACACAGAAATTGCATCTGAATTTAATACAAAAGGCACAATGCCGACTTAAGTACAAGAGGACTGACACTCTAACTCTCTATGATTTGAACCTCTCCTGTGAGTCCAGTTTTAGATTCCGATGCCTCACTTCAGGTTTACTGTATCCCTTGGACCTTCTTATTGACGATGAAACACAGAAATTGAATTCGAATTTAATACAAAAGACACAATGCCGACTTAAGTACAAGACGACTGACCCTCTAACTCTCTATGATTTGAAACCCTCCTGTGAGTCTAGTTTTAGATTCCGATGCTTCACTTCAGGTTTACTGTATCCCTTGGACCTTCTTATTGACGATGAAACACAGAAATTGCCCCCGAATTTAATACAAAAGGCTCAATGCCGACTTAAGTAAAACAGGACTGACACTCTAACTTTCTATGATTTAAACCTCTGCGTGGACCCAGTTTTTGATTCCGATGCTTCACTTCAGGTTTACTGTATCCCTTGGACCTTCATATTAACGATGAAACACAGAAATTGCATCGAATTTCATACAAAAGGCACAACGCCGACTTAAATACAAGGGGACTGGCACTCTCACTCTCTCTGATTTGAACTTCTCCTGTGAGTCCAGTTTTAGATTCCGATGCTTCACTTCAGGTTTACTCAATCCCTTGGACCTTGTTATTGTCGATAAACACAGAAATTGCATCCGAATTTAATGCAAAGGCACAATGCCGACTTAAGTACAAGAGGACTCACACTCTAACTCTCTATGATTTGAACCTCTCCTGTGAGTCCAGTATTAGATTCCGATGCTTCACTTCAGGTTTACTGTATCCCTTGGATCTTCTTATTGACGATGAAACACAGAAATTGCATCCGAATTTAATACAAAAGGCACAATGCCGACTTAAGTACAAGAGGACTGACACTGTAACACTCTACGATTTGAACCTCTCCTGTGAGTCCAGTTTTAGATTCCGATGCTTCACATCAGGCTTACTGTATAACTTGGACCTTCTTATTGATGGTGAAACACAGAAATTGCATCCGAATTTAATACAAAAGACACGATGCCAACTTAAGTACAAGAGGACTGACCCTCGAACTCTCTATGATTTGAACCTCTCCTGTGAGTCCAGTTTTAGTTTCCGATGCTTCACCTTACGTCTACTGTATCCCTTGGACCTTCTTATTGACGATGAAACACAGAAATAGCATGCAAATTTAATACAAAAAGCACAATGCCGACTTATGTACAAGAGGACTGACACTCTAACTCTCTACGATTTGAACCTCTCCTGTGAGACCAGTTTTGGATTCCGATGCTTCACTTCAGGTTTACTGTATCCCTTGAACCTTTTAATTGACGATGAAACACAGAAACTGCATCCAAATTGAATACAAAAGGCACATTGCCGACTTACGTACAAGAGGACTGACACTCTAACTCTCTATGATTTGATCCTCTCCTGTGAGTCCAGTTTTAGATTCCGATGCTTCACTTCAGGTTTACTGTATGCCTTGCAACTTCTTATTAGCGATGAAACACAGAAATTGCATCCGAATTTAATACAAAAATCACAATGCCGACTTAAGTACAAGAGGACTGACACTCTAACTCTCTTTGATTTGAACCTCTCCTGTGAGTCCAGTTTTTTGCTTCCGATGCTTCACTTCAGGATCACTGTATCCCTTGGACCGTCTTATTGACGATGAAACACAGAAATTGCATCCGAATTTAATACAAAAGGCACAATGCCGACTTAAGTACAAGAGGACTGACACTGTAACTCCCAATGATTTGAACCTCTCCTGTGAGTCTAGTTTTAGATTCCGATGCTTCACTTCAGATTTACTGTATCCCTTGGACCTTCTTATTGACGATGAAACACAGAAATTGAATTCGAATTTAATACAAAAGACACAATGCCGACTTAAGTACAAGAGGATTGACCCTCTAACTCTCTATGATTTGAACCCCTCCTGTGAGTCCCGTTTTAGATTCCGATGCTTCACTTCAGGTATACTGTATCCCTTGGACTTTCTTATTGACAACGAAACACAGAAATTGCTTCCGAATGGAATACAATAGGCACAATGCCGACTTAAGTACAAGGGGACTGACACTCTAACTCTCTATGATTTGATCCTCTCCTGTGAGTCCACTTTTAGATTCCGATGCTTCACTTCAGGTTTACTGTATACCTTGGACCTTCTTATTGACGATGAAACACAGAAATTGCATCCGAACTTACTACAAAAGACACAATGCCGACTTAAGTACAAGAGGACTGACACTCTAACTTTCTATGATTTAAACCCCTTCTGTGTGTCCAGTTTTAGATTCCGGTGCTTCACTTCAGGTTTACTGTATCACTCGAACCTTCTTATTGTCGATGAAACACAGAAATTGTATCCGAATTTAATACAAAAGGCACAATGCCCACATAAGTACAAGAGGACTGACATTCTAACTTTCTTTGATTTTAACCGCTCCTGTGAGTCCAGTTTTAGATTCTGATGCTTCACTTCAGGTTTACTGTATCCCTTGGACATTCTTATTGACGATGAAACACAGAAACTACATCCGAATTTAATACAAAAGGCACAATGCCGACTTAAGTACAAGAGGACTGACAGTTTAACTTTCTATGATTTGAACCTCTCCTGTGAGTCCAGTTTTTGATTCCGATGCCTCACTTCAGGCTCACTGTTCCTGTGGACCTTGTTATTGACGATGAAACACAGAAATCGCATCCGAATTTAATACAAAAATCACAATGATGACTTAAGTACAAGAGGACTGACACTCTAACTCTCTATGATTTGAACCTGTCCTGTGAGTCCTGTTTTACATTCCGATGCTTCACTTCAGGTTTACTGTATCGCTTGGACTTTCTTATTAACGATGAAACACAGAAATTGCATCGAATTTCATACAAAAGGCACAATGCCGACTTAAATACAAGGGGACTGGCACTCTCACTCTCTCTGATTTGAACCTCTCCTGTGAGTCCAGTTTTAGATTCCGATGCTTCACTTCAGGTTTACTCAATCCCTTGGCCCTTCTTATTAACGATTAAAAAGGACTGACAGTTTAACTTTCTATGATTTGAACCTCTCCTGTGAGTCCAGTTTTTGATTCCGATGCCTCACTTCAGGCTCACTGTATCCTGTGGATCTTGTTATTGACGATGAAACACAGAAATCGCATCCGAATTTAATACAAAAATCACAATGTTGACTTAAGTACAAGAGGACTGACACTCTAACTTTCTATGATGTGAACCTGTCCAGTGAGTCCAGTTTTAGATTCCGATGCTTCACTTTAGGTTTATTGAATCCCTTGGACCTTCTTATTGACGATGAAACGCAGAAATTGCATCCGAATTTAATACAAAAGGCATATTGACGACTTAAGTACAAGAGGACTGACACTCTAACTCTCTATGATTTGAACCTGTCCTGTGAGTCCTGTTTTACATTCCGATGCTTCACTTCAGGTTTACTGTATCCCTTGGACTTTCTTATTAACGATGAAACACAGAAATTGCATCCGAATTTCATACAAAAGGCACAATGCCGACTTAAATACAAGGGGACTGGCACTCTCACTCTCTCTGATTTGAACCTCTCCTGTGAGTCCAGTTTTAGATTCCGATGCTTCACTTCAGGTTTACTCAATCCCTTGGCCCTTCTTATTAACGATTAAAAACAGAAATTGCATCCGAATGTAATACAAAAGGCACAATGCCGACTTAAGTACAAGAGGACTGACACTCTAACTCTCTATGATTTGAACCTCTCCTGTGAGTCCAGTTTTAGATTCCGATGCTTCACTTCAGGTTTACTGTATCCCTTGGACCTTCTTATTAACGATGAAACACAGAAATTGCATCCGCATTTAATACAAAAGGCACAATGCCGACTTAAGTACAAGAGGACTGACACTCTAACTCTCTACGATTTGAACCTCTCCTGTGAGTCCGGTTTTAGATTCCGATGCTTCACTTCAGGTCTACTGTATCCCTTGGACCTTCTTATTGATGGTGAAACACAGAAATTGCATCCGAATTTAATACAAAAGACACAATGCCGACTTAAGTACAAGAGGACAGACCCTCGAACTCTCTATGATCTGAACTTCTCCTGTGAGTCTCGTCTTATATTCCGATGCTTCACCTTAGGTCTACTGTATCCCTTGGACCTTCTTATTGACGATGAAACACAGAAATTGCATCCAAAGTAAATACAAAATGCACAATGCCGACTTATGTACAAGAGGACTGACACTCTAACTCTCAATGATTTGAACCTCTCCTGTGAGTCCAGTTTTAGATTCCGATGCTTCACTTCAGGTATACTGTCTCACTCGGACCTTCTTATTGACGATGAAACACAGAAATTGCATCCGAATTGAATACAAAAGGTTTAATGCCGACTTAAGTACAAGAGGAGTGACACTCTAACTCTCTATGATTTGAACCCCTCCTGTGAGTCCAGTTTTAGATTCCGATGCTTCACTTCAGGTTTACTGTATCCCTTGGACCTTCTTACTGACGATGAAACACAGAAATTGCATCCGAATTTAATACAAAAGGCACAATGCCGACATAAGTACAAGAGGACTGACACGCTAACTTTCTATGTTTTGAACCTCACCTGTGAGTCCAGTTTTTGATTCCGATGCTTCACTTCAGGTTTACTGTATCCCTTGGACCTTCTTATTGACAATGAAACACAGAAATTGCATCCGAATTTAATACAAAAGGCACAATGCCGACTTACGTACAAGAGGACTGACACTGCAACTCTCTATGATTTGAACCTCTCCTGTGAGTCCAGTTTTAGATTCCGATGCTTCGCTTTGGGTTTACTGTATGCCTTGCCCCTTCTTATTGACGATGAAACACAGAAATTGCATCCAAGTTTAATACAAAAGGCACAATGCCGACTTAAGTACAAGAGGACTCACACTCTAACTCTCTATGATTTGAACCCCTTCTGTGAGTCCAGTTTTAGATTCCGATGCTTCACTTCAGGTTTACTGTATCCCTTGGACCTTCTTATTGACGATGAAACACATAAATTGAATCCGAATTGAATACAAAAGGCACAATGCCGACTTAAGTACAAGAGGAATGACACTTTAAATCTCTTTGATTTAAACCTCTCCTGTGAGTCCAGTGCTAGATTCCGATGCTTCACTTCAGGATTACTGTATCCCTTGGACCGTCTTATTGACGATGAAACACAGAAATTGCATCCGAATTTAATACAAAAGGCATAATGCCGACTTAAGTACAAGAGGACCGGCACTCTAACTCTCTATGATTTGAACCCCCCCTGTGAGTCCAGTTTTAGATTCCGATGCTTCACCTTAGGTCTACTGTATCCCTTGGACCTTCTTATTGACGATGAAACACAGAAATTGCATCCGAATTTAATACAAAAGGCACATAGCCGACTTAAGCGCAAGAGGACTGACACTCTAACTCTCTATGATTAGAACATCTCCTGTGAGTCCAGTCTTCCATTCCGATGTCTCACTTCAGGTTTACTATATCCCTTCGACCTTCTTATTGACGATGAAACACAGATATTGCATCCGAGTTTAATACAAAAGGCACTATGCCACCTTAAGTACAAGAGGACTGACACTCTAATTTTCTATGAATTGAACCTCTCCCTTGAGTCCAGTTTTAGATTCCGATGCTTCACTTCAGGTTTACAGTATCCCTTGGACCTTCTTATTAACGATGAAACACAGAAATTGCATCCGAATTTCATACAAAAGGCACAATGCCGTCTTAAGTACAGGAGGACTGACACTCTAACTCTCAATGATTTGAACCTCTCCTGTGAGTCAAGTTTTAGATTCCGACGCTTCACTTCAGGTTTACTGTATCCCTTGGACCTTCTTATTGTCGATGAAACACAGAAATTGCATCCGAATTTAATACAAAAGGCACAATGCCGTCTTAAGTACAGGAGGACTGACACTCTAACTCTCAATGATTTGAACCTCTCCTGCGAGTCAAGTTTCAGATTCCGATGCTTCACTTCAGGTTTACTGTATCCCTTGGACCTCCTTATTGACGGTGAAACACAGGAAGTGCGTCCGAATTTAATACAAAAGACACAATGCCGACTTAAGTACAAGAGGACTGACACTCTAACTCTCTATGATTTGAACCCCTCCAGTGAGTCCAGTTTTAGATTCCTATGCTTCACTTCAGGTTTACTGTATCCCTGGGACCTCCTTATTGACGGTGAAACATCGAAATTGCATCCGAATTTCATACAAAAGCACAATGCCGACTTAAGTACAAGAGGACTGACACTCTAACTCTCTATGATTTGAACCTCTCCTGTGAGTCCATCTTTAGATTCCGATGCTTCACTTCAGGTTTACTGTATCCCTTGGACCTTCTTATTGACGATGAAACACAGAAATTGCATCCGAATTTAATACAAAAGGCACAATGCAGACTTAAGTACAAGAGAACTGACACTCTTACTTTCTATGATTTGAACCTCACCTGTGAGTCCAGTTTTTGATTCCGATGCTTCACTTCAGGTTTACTGTATCACTTGGACCTTGTTATTGACGATGAAACACAGATATTGCATCCCAATTTAATACAAAAGGCACAATGCCGACTTAAATACAAGAGGACTGACACTGTAACTCTCTATGAATTGAACCTTTCCTGTGAGTCCAGTTTTAGATTCCGATGCTTCGCTTCAGGTTTACTGTATGCCTTGCACCTTCTTATTGACGATGAAACACAGAAGTTGCATCTGGAATTAAAACAAAAGACACAATGACGACTTAAGTACAAGAGGACTGACACTCTAACTCTCTACGATTTGCACCTCTCCAGTGGGTCCAGTTTTAGATTCCGATGCTTCACTTCAGGTTTACAGTATCCCTTGGACCTTCTTATTGACGGTGAAACACAGAAATTGCATCCGAATTTAATACAAGAGGCACAATGCCGACTTAAGGACAAGAGGCCTGACACTCTAACTCTCTATGATTTGAACCTCAACTGTGAGTCCAGTTTTAGATTCCGATGCTTCACTTCAGGTTTTCTGTATCCCTTGGACCTTCTTATTGACGATGAAACACAGAAATTGCATCCGAATTGAATACAATAGGCACAATGCCGACATAAGTACAAGAGAACTGACACTCTAAATCACAATGATTTGTACCTCTCCTGTGAGTCCAGTTTTAGATTCTGATGCTTCACTTCAGGTTTACTGTATCCCTTGGACCTTCTTATTGACGATGAAACACAGAAATTGCATCCGAATTGAATACAAAATGCACAATACCGACATAAGTACAAGAAGGACTGAGACTCTAACTCTCAATGATTTGAACCACTCCTGTGAGTCCAGTTTTGGATTCCGATGCTTCACTTCAGGTTTACTGTATCCCTTGGACCTTCTTATTGACGATGAAACACAGAAATTGCATCCGAATTTAATACAAAAGGCACAATGCGGACATAAGTACAAGAGGACTGACACTCTAACTTTCTGTGATTTGAACCCCTTCTGTGTGTTCAGTTTTAGATTCCGGTGCTTCACTTCAGGTTTACTGTATACCTTGGACCTTCTTATTGACGATGAGACACAGAAATTGCATCCGAATTTAATACAAAAGGTACAATGCCGACTTTAGTACAACAGGACTGACACTGTAACTCTCTATGATTAGAACATCTCCTGTGAGTCCAGTTTTAGATTCCGATGCTTCACTTCAGGTTTACTATATCCCTTGGACCTTCTTATTGACGATGAAACACAGATATGGCATCCGAGTTTAATACCAGAGGCACTATGCCGCCTTAAGTACAAGAGGACTGACACACTAACTTTCTATGATTTGAACCTCTCCTTTGAGTCCAGTTTTAGATTCCGATGCTTCACTTCAGCTTTACTGTATACCTTGGACCTTCTTATTGACGATGAAACACAGAAATTGCATCCGAATTTAATACAAAAGGTACAATGCCCACTTTAGTACAACAGGACTGACACTGTAACTCTCTATGATTAGAACATCTCCTGTGAGTCCAGTTTTAGATTCCGATGCTTCACTTCAGGTTTACTGTATCACTTGAACCTTCTTATTGACGATGAAACACAGAAATTGCATCCGAATTGAATACAAATGGCACCATGCCTACTTAAGTACAAGAGGACTGACACTCTAACATTCTTTGATTTGAACCTCTCCTGTGAGTCCAGTTTTAGATTCCGATGCTTCACTTCAGGTTAACTGTATCCCTTGGACGTTCTTATTGACGATGAAACACAGAAATTACATCCGAATTTAATACAAAACGCACAATGCCGACATAAGTACAAGAGGACTGACTTTCTAACTTTCTATGATTTGAACCTCTCCTGTGAGTCCAGTTTTAGATTCCGATGCTACACTTCAGGTTTACTGTATCCCGTGGACCTTGTTATTGACGATGAAACACAGAAATTGCATCCGAATTTAATACAAAAATCACAATGCCGACTTAAATACAAGAGGACTGACACTTTAACTTTCTATTATATGAACCTCTCCTGTGAGTCCAGTTTTAGATTCCGATGCTTCACTTCAGGTTTACTGCATCCCTTGGACCTTCTTATTGACGATGAAACACAGTAATTGCATCCGTATTGAATACAAAAGGCACAATGCCGACTTAAGTTCAAGAGGACTGACACTCTAACCCTCTATGGTTTGAACCTCTCATGTGAGTCCAGTTTTAGATTCCGATGCTTCACTTCAGGTTTACTGTATCCCTTGGACCTTCTTATTGACGATGAAACACAGAAATTGCCTCCGAATTTAATACAAAAGGCACAATGCCGACTTAAGTACAAGGGGACTGTTACTCTAACTCTCTATGATTTCAACCTCTCCTATGAGTCCAGTTTTAGATTCCGATGCTTCATCTTAGGTCTACTGTATCCCTTGGACCTTCTTATTGACGATGAAACACAGAAATTGCATCTAAATTTAATACAAAAGGCACAATGCCGACTTAAGTACAAGAGGACTGACACTCAAACTCTCTATGATTTGAACCTCTCCTGTGAGTCCAGTTTTAGATTCCGATGCTTCACTTCAGGTTTATTGTATCCCTTGGACCTTCTTATTGACGATGAAACACAGAAATTGCATCGGAATTGAATACAAAAGGCACAATGCCGACTTAAGTACAAGAGGACTGACACTCTAATTCTCTATGATTTCAACCTCTCCTGTGAGTCCAGTTTTAGATTCCGATGCTTCATCTTAGGTCTACTGTATCCCTTGGACCTTCTTATTGACGATGAAACACAGAAATTGCATCCAAATTTAATACAAAAGGCACAATGCCGACTTAAGTACAAGAGGACTGACACTCAAACTCTCTATGATTTGAACCTCTCCTGTGAGTCCAGTTTTAGATTCCGATGCTTCACTTCAGGTTTATTGTATCCCTTGGACCTTCTTATTGACGATGAAACACAGAAATTACATCCGAATTTAATACAAAATGCACAATGCCGACATAAGTACAAGAGGACTGACAGTCTAACTTTCTATGATTTGAACCTCTCCTAAGAGTCCAGTTTTAGATTCCGATGCTACACTTCAGGTTTACTGTATCCCGTGGACCTTGTTATTGACGATGAAACACAGAAATTGCATCCGAATTTAATGCAAAAATCACAATGCCGACCTAAATACAAGAGGACTGACACTTAAACTTTCTATGATATGAACCTCTCCTGTGAGTCCAGTTTTAGATTCCGATGCTTCACTTCAGGTTTACTGAATCCCTTGGACCTTCTTATTGACGATGAAACACAGAAATTGCATCCAAATTTAATGCAAAAGGCACAATGACGACTTAAGTACAAGAGGACTGACACTCTAACTCTCTATGAATTGAACCTCTCCGGTGAGTCCAGCTTTAGATTCCGATGCTTCACTTCAAGTTTACTGTATCCCTTGGACCTTCTTATTGACGATGAAACACAGAAATTGCATCCGAATGTAATACAAAAGGCACAATGCCGACTTATGTACAAGACGACTGACACTCTAACTCTCTATGAATTGAACCTCTCTGGTGAGTCCAGCTTTAGATTCCGATGCTTCACTTCAAGTTTACTGTATCCCTTGGACCTTCTTATTGACGATGAAACACAGATACGGCATCCGAGTTTAATACCAAAGGCACTATGCCGCCTTAAGTACAAGAGGACTGACACACTAACTTTCTATGATTTGAACCTCTCCTTTGAGTCCAGTTTTAGATTCCGATGCTTCACTTCAGCTTTACTGTATACCTTGGACCTTCTTGTTGACGATGAAACACAGAAATTGCATCCGAATTTAATACAAAAGGTACAATGCCCACTTTAGTACAACAGGACTGACACTGTAACTCTCTATGATTAGAACATCTCCTGTGAGTCCAGTTTAAGATTCCGATGCTTCACTTCAGGTTTACTGTATCACTTGAACCTTCTTATTGACGATGAAACACAGAAATTGCATCCGAATTGAATACAAATGGCACCATGCCTACTTAAGTACAAGAGGACTGACACTCTAACATTCTTTGATTTGAACCTCTCCTGTGAGTCCAGTTTTAGATTCCGATGCTTCACTTCAGGTTAACTGTATCCCTTGGACGTTCTTATTGACGATGAAACACAGAAATTACATCCGAATTTAATACAAAACGCACAATGCCGACATAAGTACAAGAGGACTGACTTTCTAACTTTCTATGATTTGAACCTCTCCTGTGAGTCCAGTTTTAGATTCCGATGCTACACTTCAGGTTTACTGTATCCCGTGGACCTTGTTATTGACGATGAAACACAGAAATTGCATCCGAATTTAATGCAAAAATCACAATGCCGACCTAAATACAAGAGGACTGACACTTAAACTTTCTATGATATGAACCTCTCCTGTGAGTCCAGTTTTAGATTCCGATGCTTCACTTCAGGTTTACTGAATCCCTTGGACCTTCTTATTGACGATGAAACACAGAAATTGCATCCAAATTTAATGCAAAAGGCACAATGACGACTTAAGTACAAGAGGACTGACACTCTAACTCTCTATGAATTGAACCTCTCCGGTGAGTCCAGCTTTAGATTCCGATGCTTCACTTCAAGTTTACTGTATCCCTTGGACCTTCTTATTGACGATGAAACACAGAAATTGCATCCGAATGTAATACAAAAGGCACAATGCCGACTTAAGTACAAGACGACTGACACTCTAACTCTCTATGAATTGAACCTCTCTGGTGAGTCCAGCTTTAGATTCCGATGCTTCACTTCAAGTTTACTGTATCCCTTGGACCTTCTTATTGACGATGAAACACAGATATGGCATCCGAGTTTAATACCAAAGGCACTATGCCGCCTTAAGTACAAGAGGACTGACACACTAACTTTCTATGATTTGAACCTCTCCTTTGAGTCCACTTTTAGATTCCGATGCTTCACTTCAGCTTTACTGTATACCTTGGACCTTCTTATTGACGATGAAACACAGAAATTGCATCCGAATTTAATACAAAAGGTACAATGCCCACTTTAGTACAACAGGACTGACACTGTAACTCTCTATGATTAGAACATCTCCTGTGAGTCCAGTTTTAGATTCCGATGCTTCACTTCAGGTTTACTGTATCACTTGAACCTTCTTATTGACGATGAAACACAGAAATTGCATCCGAATTGAATACAAATGGCACCATGCCTACTTAAGTACAAGAGGACTGACACTCTAACATTCTTTGATTTGAACCTCTCCTGTGAGTCCAGTTTTAGATTCCGATGCTTCACTTCAGGTTTACTCAATCCCTTGGCCCTTCTTATTAACGATTAAAAACAGAAATTGCATCCGAATGTAATACAAAAGGCACAATGCCGACTTAAGTACAAGAGGACTGACACTCTAACTCTCTATGATTTGAACCTCTCCTGTGAGTCCAGTTTTAGATTCCGATGCTTCACTTCAGGTTTACTGTATCCCTTGGACCTTCTTATTAACGATGAAACACAGAAATTGCATCCGCATTTAATACAAAAGGCACAATGCCGACTTAAGTACAAGAGGACTGACACTCTAACTCTCTACGATTTGAACCTCTCCTGTGAGTCCGGTTTTAGATTCCGATGCTTCACTTCAGGTCTACTGTATCCCTTGGACCTTCTTATTGATGGTGAAACACAGAAATTGCATCCGAATTTAATACAAAAGACACAATGCCGACTTAAGTACAAGAGGACAGACCCTCGAACTCTCTATGATTTGAACTTCTCCTGTGAGTCTCGTCTTATATTCCGATGCTTCACCTTAGGTCTACTGTATCCCTTGGACCTTCTTATTGACGATGAAACACAGAAATTGCATCCAAAGTAAATACAAAATGCACAATGCCGACTTATGTACAAGAGGACTGACACTCTAACTCTCAATGATTTGAACCTCTCCTGTGAGTCCAGTTTTAGATTCCGATGCTTCACTTCAGGTATACTGTCTCACTCGGACCTTCTTATTGACGATGAAACACAGAAATTGCATCCGAATTGAATACAAAAGGTTTAATGCCGACTTAAGTACAAGAGGAGTGACACTCTAACTCTCTATGATTTGAACCCCTCCTGTGAGTCCAGTTTTAGATTCCGATGCTTCACTTCAGGTTTACTGTATCCCTTGGACCTTCTTACTGACGATGAAACACAGAAATTGCATCCGAATTTAATACAAAAGGCACAATGCCGACATAAGTACAAGAGGACTGACACGCTAACTTTCTATGTTTTGAACCTCACCTGTGAGTCCAGTTTTTGATTCCGATGCTTCACTTCAGGTTTACTGTATCCCTTGGACCTTCTTATTGACAATGAAACACAGAAATTGCATCCGAATTTAATACAAAAGGCACAATGCCGACTTACGTACAAGAGGACTGACACTGCAACTCTCTATGATTTGAACCTCTCCTGTGAGTCCAGTTTTAGATTCCGATGCTTCGCTTTGGGTTTACTGTATGCCTTGCCCCTTCTTATTGACGATGAAACACAGAAATTGCATCCAAGTTTAATACAAAAGGCACAATGCCGACTTAAGTACAAGAGGACTCACACTCTAACTCTCTATGATTTGAACCCCTTCTGTGAGTCCAGTTTTAGATTCCGATGCTTCACTTCAGGTTTACTGTATCCCTTGGACCTTCTTATTGACGATGAAACACATAAATTGAATCCGAATTGAATACAAAAGGCACAATGCCGACTTAAGTACAAGAGGAATGACACTTTAAATCTCTTTGATTTAAACCTCTCCTGTGAGTCCAGTGCTAGATTCCGATGCTTCACTTCAGGATTACTGTATCCCTTGGACCGTCTTATTGACGATGAAACACAGAAATTGCATCCGAATTTAATACAAAAGGCATAATGCCGACTTAAGTACAAGAGGACCGGCACTCTAACTCTCTATGATTTGAACCCCCCCTGTGAGTCCAGTTTTAGATTCCGATGCTTCACCTTAGGTCTACTGTATCCCTTGGACCTTCTTATTGACGATGAAACACAGAAATTGCATCCGAATTTAATACAAAAGGCACAATGCCGACTTAAGCGCAAGAGGACTGACACTCTAACTCTCTATGATTAGAACATCTCCTGTGAGTCCAGTCTTCCATTCCGATGTCTCACTTCAGGTTTACTATATCCCTTCGACCTTCTTATTGACGATGAAACACAGATATTGCATCCGAGTTTAATACAAAAGGCACTATGCCACCTTAAGTACAAGAGGACTGACACTCTAATTTTCTATGAATTGAACCTCTCCCTTGAGTCCAGTTTTAGATTCCGATGCTTCACTTCAGGTTTACAGTATCCCTTGGACCTTCTTATTAACGATGAAACACAGAAATTGCATCCGAATTTCATACAAAAGGCACAATGCCGTCTTAAGTACAGGAGGACTGACACTCTAACTCTCAATGATTTGAACCTCTCCTGTGAGTCAAGTTTTAGATTCCGACGCTTCACTTCAGGTTTACTGTATCCCTTGGACCTTCTTATTGTCGATGAAACACAGAAATTGCATCCGAATTTAATACAAAAGGCACAATGCCGTCTTAAGTACAGGAGGACTGACACTCTAACTCTCAATGATTTGAACCTCTCCTGCGAGTCAAGTTTCAGATTCCGATGCTTCACTTCAGGTTTACTGTATCCCTTGGACCTTCTTATTGACGGTGAAACACAGAAAGTGCGTCCGAATTTAATACAAAAGACACAATGCCGACTTAAGTACAAGAGGACTGACACTCTAACTCTCTATGATTTGAACCCCTCCAGTGAGTCCAGTTTTAGATTCCTATGCTTCACTTCAGGTTTACTGTATCCCTGGGACCTCCTTATTGACGGTGAAACATCGAAATTGCATCCGAATTTCATACAAAAGCACAATGCCGACTTAAGTACAAGAGGACTGACACTCTAACTCTCTATGATTTGAACCTCTCCTGTGAGTCCATCTTTAGATTCCGATGCTTCACTTCAGGTTTACTGTATCCCTTGGACCTTCTTATTGACGATGAAACACAGAAATTGCATCCGAATTTAATACAAAAGGCACAATGCAGACTTAAGTACAAGAGAACTGACACTCTAACTTTCTATGATTTGAACCTCACCTGTGAGTCCAGTTTTTGATTCCGATGCTTCACTTCAGGTTTACTGTATCACTTGGACCTTGTTATTGACGATGAAACACAGATATTGCATCCCAATTTAATACAAAAGGCACAATGCCGACTTAAATACAAGAGGACTGACACTGTAACTCTCTATGAATTGAACCTTTCCTGTGAGTCCAGTTTTAGATTCCGATGCTTCGCTTCAGGTTTACTGTATGCCTTGCACCTTCTTATTGACGATGAAACACAGAAGTTGCATCTGGAATTAAAACAAAAGACACAATGACGACTTAAGTACAAGAGGACTGACACTCTAACTCTCTACGATTTGCACCTCTCCAGTGGGTCCAGTTTTAGATTCCGATGCTTCACTTCAGGTTTACAGTATCCCTTGGACCTTCTTATTGACGGTGAAACACAGAAATTGCATCCGAATTTAATACAAGAGGCACAATGCCGACTTAAGTACAAGAGGCCTGACACTCTAACTCTCTATGATTTGAACCTCAACTGTGAGTCCAGTTTTAGATTCCGATGCTTCACTTCAGGTTTTCTGTATCCCTTGGACCTTCTTATTGACGATGAAACACAGAAATTGCATCCGAATTGAATACAATAGGCACAATGCCGACATAAGTACAAGAGAACTGACACTCTAAATCACAATGATTTGAACCTCTCCTGTGAGTCCAGTTTTAGATTCTGATGCTTCACTTCAGGTTTACTGTATCCCTTGGACCTTCTTATTGACGATGAAACACAGAAATTGCATCCGAATTGAATACAAAATGCACAATACCGACATAAGTACAAGAAGGACTGAGACTCTAACTCTCAATGATTTGAACCACTCCTGTGAGTCCAGTTTTGGATTCCGATGCTTCACTTCAGGTTTACTGTATCCCTTGGACCTTCTTATTGACGATGAAACACAGAAATTGCATCCGAATTTAATACAAAAGGCACAATGCGGACATAAGTACAAGAGGACTGACACTCTAACTTTCTGTGATTTGAACCCCTTCTGTGTGTTCAGTTTTAGATTCCGGTGCTTCACTTCAGGTTTACTGTATACCTTGGACCTTCTTATTGACGATGAGACACAGAAATTGCATCCGAATTTAATACAAAAGGTACAATGCCGACTTTAGTACAACAGGACTGACACTGTAACTCTCTATGATTAGAACATCTCCTGTGAGTCCAGTTTTAGATTCCGATGCTTCACTTCAGGTTTACTATATCCCTTGGACCTTCTTATTGACGATGAAACACAGATATGGCATCCGAGTTTAATACCAGAGGCACTATGCCGCCTTAAGTACAAGAGGACTGACACACTAACTTTCTATGATTTGAACCTCTCCTTTGAGTCCAGTTTTAGATTCCGATGCTTCACTTCAGCTTTACTGTATACCTTGGACCTTCTTATTGACGATGAAACACAGAAATTGCATCCGAATTTAATACAAAAGGTACAATGCCCACTTTAGTACAACAGGACTGACACTGTAACTCTCTATGATTAGAACATCTCCTGTGAGTCCAGTTTTAGATTCCGATGCTTCACTTCAGGTTTACTGTATCACTTGAACCTTCTTATTGACGATGAAACACAGAAATTGCATCCGAATTGAATACAAATGGCACCATGCCTACTTAAGTACAAGAGGACTGACACTCTAACATTCTTTGATTTGAACCTCTCCTGTGAGTCCAGTTTTAGATTCCGATGCTTCACTTCAGGTTAACTGTATCCCTTGGACGTTCTTATTGACGATGAAACACAGAAATTACATCCGAATTTAATACAAAACGCACAATGCCGACATAAGTACAAGAGGACTGACTTTCTAACTTTCTATGATTTGAACCTCTCCTGTGAGTCCAGTTTTAGATTCCGATGCTACACTTCAGGTTTACTGTATCCCGTGGACCTTGTTATTGACGATGAAACACAGAAATTGCATCCGAATTTAATACAAAAATCACAATGCCGACTTAAATACAAGAGGACTGACACTTTAACTTTCTATTATATGAACCTCTCCTGTGAGTCCAGTTTTAGATTCCGATGCTTCACTTCAGGTTTACTGCATCCCTTGGACCTTCTTATTGACGATGAAACACAGTAATTGCATCCGTATTGAATACAAAAGGCACAATGCCGACTTAAGTTCAAGAGGACTGACACTCTAACCCTCTATGGTTTGAACCTCTCATGTGAGTCCAGTTTTAGATTCCGATGCTTCACTTCAGGTTTACTGTATCCCTTGGACCTTCTTATTGACGATGAAACACAGAAATTGCCTCCGAATTTAATACAAAAGGCACAATGCCGACTTAAGTACAAGGGGACTGTTACTCTAACTCTCTATGATTTCAACCTCTCCTATGAGTCCAGTTTTAGATTCCGATGCTTCATCTTAGGTCTACTGTATCCCTTGGACCTTCTTATTGACGATGAAACACAGAAATTGCATCTAAATTTAATACAAAAGGCACAATGCCGACTTAAGTACAAGAGGACTGACACTCAAACTCTCTATGATTTGAACCTCTCCTGTGAGTCCAGTTTTAGATTCCGATGCTTCACTTCAGGTTTATTGTATCCCTTGGACCTTCTTATTGACGATGAAACACAGAAATTGCATCGGAATTGAATACAAAAGGCACAATGCCGACTTAAGTACAAGAGGACTGACACTCTAATTCTCTATGATTTCAACCTCTCCTGTGAGTCCAGTTTTAGATTCCGATGCTTCATCTTAGGTCTACTGTATCCCTTGGACCTTCTTATTGACGATGAAACACAGAAATTGCATCCAAATTTAATACAAAAGGCACAATGCCGACTTAAGTACAAGAGGACTGACACTCAAACTCTCTATGATTTGAACCTCTCCTGTGAGTCCAGTTTTAGATTCCGATGCTTCACTTCAGGTTTATTGTATCCCTTGGACCTTCTTATTGACGATGAAACACAGAAATTACATCCGAATTTAATACAAAATGCACAATGCCGACATAAGTACAAGAGGACTGACAGTCTAACTTTCTATGATTTGAACCTCTCCTAAGAGTCCAGTTTTAGATTCCGATGCTACACTTCAGGTTTACTGTATCCCGTGGACCTTGTTATTGACGATGAAACACAGAAATTGCATCCGAATTTAATGCAAAAATCACAATGCCGACCTAAATACAAGAGGACTGACACTTAAACTTTCTATGATATGAACCTCTCCTGTGAGTCCAGTTTTAGATTCCGATGCTTCACTTCAGGTTTACTGAATCCCTTGGACCTTCTTATTGACGATGAAACGCAGAAATTGCATCCAAATTTAATGCAAAAGGCACAATGACGACTTAAGTACAAGAGGACTGACACTCTAACTCTCTATGAATTGAACCTCTCCGGTGAGTCCAGCTTTAGATTCCGATGCTTCACTTCAAGTTTACTGTATCCCTTGGACCTTCTTATTGACGATGAAACACAGAAATTGCATCCGAATGTAATACAAAAGGCACAATGCCGACTTATGTACAAGACGACTTACACTCTAACTCTCTATGAATTGAACCTCTCTGGTGAGTCCAGCTTTAGATTCCGATGCTTCACTTCAAGTTTACTGTATCCCTTGGACCTTCTTATTGACGATGAAACACAGATATGGCATCCGAGTTTAATACCAAAGGCACTATGCCGCCTTAAGTACAAGAGGACTGACACACTAACTTTCTATGATTTGAACCTCTCCTTTGAGTCCAGTTTTAGATTCCGATGCTTCACTTCAGCTTTACTGTATACCTTGGACCTTCTTGTTGACGATGAAACACAGAAATTGCATCCGAATTTAATACAAAAGGTACAATGCCCACTTTAGTACAACAGGACTGACACTGTAACTCTCTATGATTAGAACATCTCCTGTGAGTCCAGTTTAAGATTCCGATGCTTCACTTCAGGTTTACTGTATCACTTGAACCTTCTTATTGACGATGAAACACAGAAATTGCATCCGAATTGAATACAAATGGCACCATGCCTACTTAAGTACAAGAGGACTGACACTCTAACATTCTTTGATTTGAACCTCTCCTGTGAGTCCAGTTTTAGATTCCGATGCTTCACTTCAGGTTAACTGTATCCCTTGGACGTTCTTATTGACGATGAAACACAGAAATTACATCCGAATTTAATACAAAACGCACAATGCCGACATAAGTACAAGAGGACTGACTTTCTAACTTTCTATGATTTGAACCTCTCCTGTGAGTCCAGTTTTAGATTCCGATGCTACACTTCAGGTTTACTGTATCCCGTGGACCTTGTTATTGACGATGAAACACAGAAATTGCATCCGAATTTAATGCAAAAATCACAATGCCGACCTAAATACAAGAGGACTGACACTTAAACTTTCTATGATATGAACCTCTCCTGTGAGTCCAGTTTTAGATTCCGATGCTTCACTTCAGGTTTACTGAATCCCTTGGACCTTCTTATTGACGATGAAACACAGAAATTGCATCCAAATTTAATGCAAAAGGCACAATGACGACTTAAGTACAAGAGGACTGACACTCTAACTCTCTATGAATTGAACCTCTCCGGTGAGTCCAGCTTTAGATTCCGATGCTTCACTTCAAGTTTACTGTATCCCTTGGACCTTCTTATTGACGATGAAACACAGAAATTGCATCCGAATGTAATACAAAAGGCACAATGCCGACTTAAGTACAAGACGACTGACACTCTAACTCTCTATGAATTGAACCTCTCTGGTGAGTCCAGCTTTAGATTCCGATGCTTCACTTCAAGTTTACTGTATCCCTTGGACCTTCTTATTGACGATGAAACACAGATATGGCATCCGAGTTTAATACCAAAGGCACTATGCCGCCTTAAGTACAAGAGGACTGACACACTAACTTTCTATGATTTGAACCTCTCCTTTGAGTCCACTTTTAGATTCCGATGCTTCACTTCAGCTTTACTGTATACCTTGGACCTTCTTATTGACGATGAAACACAGAAATTGCATCCGAATTTAATACAAAAGGTACAATGCCCACTTTAGTACAACAGGACTGACACTGTAACTCTCTATGATTAGAACATCTCCTGTGAGTCCAGTTTTAGATTCCGATGCTTCACTTCAGGTTTACTGTATCACTTGAACCTTCTTATTGACGATGAAACACAGAAATTGCATCCGAATTGAATACAAATGGCACCATGCCTACTTAAGTACAAGAGGACTGACACTCTAACATTCTTTGATTTGAACCTCTCCTGTGAGTCCAGTTTTAGATTCCGATGCTTCACTTCAGGTTAACTGTATCCCTTGGACGTTCTTATTGACGATGAAACACAGAAATTACATCCGAATTTAATACAAAACGCACAATGCCGACATAAGTACAAGAGGACTGACTTTCTAACTTTCTATGATTTGAACCTCTCCTGTGAGTCCAGTTTTAGATTCCGATGCTACACTTCAGGTTTACTGTATCCCGTGGACCTTGTTATTGACGATGAAACACAGAAATTGCATCCGAATTTAATACAAAAATCACAATGCCGACTTAAATACAAGAGGACTGACACTTTAACTTTCTATTATATGAACCTCTCCTGTGAGTCCAGTTTTAGATTCCGATGCTTCACTTCAGGTTTACTGTATCCCTTGGACCTTCTTATTGACGATGAAACACAGTAATTGCATCCGTATTGAATACAAAAGGCACAATGCCGACTTAAGTTCAAGAGGACTGACACTCTAACCCTCTATGGTTTGAACCTCTCATGTGAGTCCAGTTTTAGATTCCGATGCTTCACTTCAGGTTTACTGTATCCCTTGGACCTTCTTATTGACGATGAAACACAGAAATTGCCTCCGAATTTAATACAAAAGGCACAATGCCGACTTAAGTACAAGGGGACTGTTACTATAACTCTCTATGATTTCAACCTCTCCTATGAGTCCAGTTTTAGATTCCGATGCTTCATCTTAGGTCTACTGTATCCCTTGGACCTTCTTATTGACGATGAAACACAGAAATTGCATCCAAATTTAATACAAAAGGCACAATGCCGACTTAAGTACAAGAGGACTGACACTCAAACTCTCTATGATTTGAACCTCTCCTGTGAGTCCAGTTTTAGATTCCGATGCTTCACTTCAGGTTTATTGTATCCCTTGGACCTTCTTATTGACGATGAAACACAGAAATTACATCCGAATTTAATACAAAATGCACAATGCCGACATAAGTACAAGAGGACTGACAGTCTAACTTTCTATGATTTGAACCTCTCCTAAGAGTCCAGTTTTAGATTCCGATGCTACACTTCAGGTTTACTGTATCCCGTGGACCTTGTTATTGACGATGAAACACAGAAATTGCATCCGAATTTAATGCAAAAATCACAATGCCGACCTAAATACAAGAGGACTGACACTTTAACTTTCTATGATATGAACCTCTCCTGTGAGTCCAGTTTTAGATTCCGATGCTTCACTTCAGGTTTACTGAATCCCTTGGACCTTCTTATTGACGATGAAACACAGAAATTGCATCCAAATTTAATGCAAAAGGCACAATGACGACTTAAGTACAAGAGGACTGACACTCTAACTCTCTATGAATTGAACCTCTCCGGTGAGTCCAGCTTTAGATTCCGATGCTTCACTTCAAGTTTACTGTATCCCTTGGACCTTCTTATTGACGATGAAACACAGAAATTGCATCCGAATGTAATACAAAAGGCACAATGCCGACTTAAGTACAAGACGACTGACACTCTAACTCTCTATGAATTGAACCTCTCTGGTGAGTCCAGCTTTAGATTCCGATGCTTCACTTCAAGTTTACTGTATCCCTTGGACCTTCTTATTGACGATGAAACACAGAAATTGCATCCGAATTTAATACAAAAGGCACAATGCCGACTAAAGTACAAGAGGACTGACACTCTAACTCTGTATGATTTGAATCTCTATGTGAGTCCAGTTTTGGATTCCGATGCTTCACTTCAGGTTTACTGTATCCCTTGGACCTTCTTATCGACGATGAAACACAGAAATTGCATCCGAATTTAATACAAAAGGCACAATGCCCACTTAAGTACAAGAGGACTGACACTCTAACTTTCTATGATTTGAACCTCACCTGTGAGTCCAGTTTTTGATACCGATGCTTCACTTCAGGTTTACTGTATCCCTTGGACCTTCTTATTAACGATGAAACACAGAAATTGCATCCGAATTTCATACAAAAGGCACAATTCCGACTTAAGTACAAGAGGACTGACACTCTAACACTCAATGATTTGAATTTCTCCTGTGTGTCCAGTTTTTGATTCCGATGCTTCACTTCAGGTTTACTGTATCCCTTGGACATTCTTATTGTCGATGAAACACAGAAATTGCATTCGAATTAAATACAAAGGGCACAATGCCGACTTAAGTACAAGAGGACTGACACTCTAACTCTCTATGATTTGAACCTCTCCTGTGAGTCCAGTTTTAGATTCCGATGCCTCAGTTCAGGTTTATTGTATCCCTTGGACCTTCTTATTGACGATGAAACACAGATATTGCTTCGGAATTGAATACAAAAGTCACAATGCCGACTTAAGTACAAGAGGACTGACACTCTAACTTTCTATGATTTGAACCCCTTCTGTGTGTCCAGTTTTAGATTCCGGTGCTTCACTTCAGGTTTACTGTATCACTTGAAACTTCTTATTGACGATGAAACACAGAAATTGCATCCGAATAGAATACAAATGGCACAATGCCTACTTAAGTACAAGAGGACTGACACTCTAACATTCTTTGATATGAACCTCTCCTGTGAGTCCAGTTTTAGATTCCGATGCTTCACTTCAGTTTAACTGTATCCCTTGGACCTTCTTATTGACGATGAAACACAGAAATTACATCCGAATTTAATACAAAAGGCACAATGCCGACATAAGTACAAGAGGACTGACTTTCTAAATTTCTATGATTTGAACCTCTCCTGTGAGTCCAGTTTTAGATTCCGATGCTACACTTCAGGTTTACTGTATCCCGGGGACCTTGTTATTGACGATGAAACACAGAAAATGCATCCGAATTTAATACAAAAATCACAATGCCGACTTAAATACAAGAGGACTGACACTTTAACTTTCTATGATATGAACCTCTCTTGTGAGTCCAGTTTTAGATTCCGATGCTTCACTTCAGGTTTACTGAATCCCTTGGACCTTCTTATTGACGATGAAACACAGAAATTGCATCCAAATTTAATGCAAAAGGCACAATGACGACTTAAGTACAAGTGGACTGACACTCTAACTCTCTATGAATTGAACCTCTCCGGTGAGTCCAGTTTTAGATTCGGATGCTTCACTTCAGGTTTACTGTATCCCTTGGACCTTCTTATTGACGATAAAACACAGAAATTGCATTCGAATTTAATACAAAAGGCACAATGCCGACTTAAGTACAAGACGACTGACACTCTAACTCTCAATGATTTGAACCTCTCCTGTGAGTCCACTTTTAGATTCCGATGCTTCACGTCAGGTTTACTGTATCCCTTGGACCGTCTTATTGACGATGAAACACAGAAATTGCACCCGTATTGAATACAAAAGGCACAATGCCGACTTAAGTACAAGAGGACTGACACTCTAACCCTCTATGGTTTGAACCTCTCCTGTGAGTCCAGTTTTAGATTCCAATGCTTCACTTCAGGTTTACTGTATCCCTTGGACCTTCTTATTGACGATGAAACACAGAAATTGCATCCGAATTTAATACAAAAGGAACAATGCCGACTTAAGTACAAGGGGACTGACACTCTAACTCTCTATGGTTTGAACATCTCCTATGAGTACAGTTTTAGATTCCGATGCTTCACTTCAGGTTCACTGTATCCCTTGGACCTTCTTATTGATGATGAAACACAGAAATTGCATCCGAATTGAATACAAAAGGCACAATGAAGACTTAAATACAAGAGGACTGACACTCAAACTCTCTATGATTTGAACCTCTCCTGTGAGTCCAGTTTTAGATTCCGATGCTTCACTTCAGGTTTATTGTATCCCTTGGACCTTCTTATTGACGATGAAACACAGAAATTGCATCGGAATTGAATACAAAAGGGACAATGCCGACTTAAGTACAAGAGGACTGACACTCTAATTCTCTATGATTTGAACCTCTCCTGTGAGTCCAGTTTTAGATTCCGATGCTTCACTTCAGGTTTACTGAATCCCTTGGACCTTCTTATTGACAATGAAACACATAAATTGCATCCGAATTTAATACAAAAGGCTCAATGCCGACTTAAGTACAAGAGGACTGACACTCTAACTTTCTAAGATTTGAGCCCCTTCTGTGTGTACAGTTTTAGATTCCGGTGCCTCACTTCAGGTTTTCTGTATCACTTGAACCTTCTTATTGACGATGAAACACAGAAATTGCATCCGAATTGAATACAAATGGCACAATGCCTACTTAAGTACAAGAGGACTGACACTCTAACATTCTTTGATTTGAACCTCTCCTGTGAGTCCAGTTTTAGATTCCGATGCTTCACCTCACGTTAACCGTATCCCTTGGACATTCTTATTGACGATGAAACACAGAAATTACATCCGAATTTAATACAAAAGGCACAATGCCGACATAAGTACAAGAGGACTGACAGTCTACCTTTCTATGATTTGAACCTCTCCTGTGAGTCCAGTTTCAGATTCCGATGCTACACAACAGGTTTACTGTATCCCGTGGACCTTGTTATTGACGATGAAACACAGAAATTGCATCCGAATTTAATACAAAAGGCACAATTCCGACTTAAGTACAAGACGACTGACACTCTAACTCTCAATGATTTGAACCTCTCCTGTGAGTCCAGTTTTTGATTCCGATGCTTCACGTCAGGTTTACTGTATCCCTTGGACCTTCTTATCGACGATGAAACACAGAAATTGCATCCGAATTTAATACAAAAGGCACAATGCCGACTTAAGTACAAGAGGACTGACACTCTAACTTTCTATGATTTGAACCTCACCTGTGAGTCCAGTTTTTGATACCGATGCTTCACTTGAGGTTTACTGTATCCCTTGGACCTTCTTATTGACGATAAAACACAGAAATTGCATCCGAATTTAATACAAAAGCCACTGTGCCGACTTAAGTACAAGAGGACTGACACTCTAACTTTCTATGATTTCAACCACTTCTGTGTATCCAGTTTCAGATTCCGGTGCTTCACTTCAGGTTTACTGTATCCCTTGAACCTTCTTATTGACGATGAAACACAGAAATTGAATCCGAATTTAATACAACAGGCACAATGCCGACTTTAGTACAAGAGGACTGACACGCTAACTCTCTATGATTAGAACATCTCCTGTGAGTCCAGTTTTAGATTCCGATGCTTCACCTCAGGTTTACTATATCCCTTGTACCTTCTTATTGACGATGAAACACAGATATGGCATCCGAGTTCAATACAAAAGCCACTATGCCGCCTTAAGTACAAGAGGACTGACACACTAACTTTCTATGATTTGAATCTCTCCTTTGAGTCCAGTTTTTGATTCCGATGCATCACTTCAGGTTTACTGTATCCCTTGGACCTTCTTATTAACGATGAAACACAGAAATTGCATCTGAATTTATACAAAAGGCACAATGCCGACTTAAGTACAAGAGGACTGACACCCTAACTCTCTATGGTTTGAACGTCTACTGTGAGTCCAGTTTTAGATTCCGATGCTTCACTTCAGGTTTACTGTATTCCTTGGACCTTCGTATTGATGATGAAACACAGAAATTGCATCCGAATTTAATACAAAAGGCACAATGCCAGCTTAAGTACAAGAGGACTGACACTCTAACTCTCTATGATTTCAGCCTCTCCTGTGAGTCCAGTTTTAGATTCCGATGCTTCACCTTAGGTCTACTGTATCCGTTGGACTTTCTTATTGACGATGAGACACAGAAATTGCATCCGAATTTAATACAAAATGCTCAATGCCGACTTAAGTACAAGAGGACTGACACTCTAACTTTCTATGATTTGAACCCCTTCTGTGTGTCCAGTTTTAGATTCCGGTGCTTCACTTCAGGTTTACTGTATCACTTGAACCTTCTTATTGACGATGAAACACAGAAATTGCATCCGAATTGAAAACAAATGGCACAATGCCTACTTAAGTACAAGAGGACTGACACTCTAACATCCTTTGATTTGAAATTGTCCTGTGAGTCCAGTTTCAGATTCCGATGCTTCACTTCAGGTTAACTGTATCCCTTGGACCTTCTTATTGACGATGAAACACAGAAATTACATCCGAATTTCATACAAAAGGCACAATGCCGACATAAGCACAAGAGGACTGACAGTCTAACTTTCTATGATTTGAACCTCTCCTGTGAGTCCAGTTTTACATTCCGATGCTACACTTTAGGTTTACTGTATCCCGTGGACCTTGTAAATGACGATGAAACACGGAAATTGCTTCCGAATTTAATACAAAAGGCACAATGCCGACTTAAGTACAAGAGGACTGACACTCTAACTCTCTATGGTTTGAATCTCTCCTGTGAGTCCAGTTTTAGATTCCGATGCTTCACTTCAGGTTTACTGTATCCCTTGGACGCTCTTATTGATGACGAAAGGCAGAAATAGCATCCGAATTTAATACAAAAGGCACAATGCCGACTTAAGTACAAGAGGACTAACACTCTAACCCTCTATGATTTGAACCTCTCCTGTGAGTCCAGTTTCAGATTCCGATGCTTCACTTCAGGTTTACTGTATCCCTTGGAACTTCTTATTGACGATGAAACACAGAAATCGCATCCGAATTTAATACAAAAGGCACAATGCCGACTTAAGTACAAGAGGACTGACACTCTAAATCTCTATGATTTGAATCTCTCCTGTGAGTCCAGTTTTGGATTCCGATGCTGCACTTCAGGTTTACTGTATCCCTTGGACCTTCTTACCGACGATGAAACACAGAAATTGCATCCGAATTTAATACAAAAGGCACAATGCCGACTTAAATACAAGAGGACTGACACTCTAACTTTCTATGATTTGAACCTCACCTGTGAGTCCAGTTTTTGATACCGAAGCTTCCCTTCAGGTTTACTGTATCCCTTGGACCATTTTATTGACGATGAAACACAGAAATTGCATCGGAATTGAATACAAAAGGCACAATGCCGACTTGAGTACAAGAGGACTGACACTCTAATTCCCTATGATTTGAACCTCTCCTGTGAGTCCAGTTTTAGATTCCGTTGCTTCACTTCAGGTTTACTGTATCCCTTGGACCGTCTTATTGACAATGAAACACATAAATTGCATCCGAATTTAATACAAAATGCTCAATGCCGACTTAAGTACAAGAGGACTGACACTCTAACTTTCTACGATTTGAACCCCTTCTGTGTGTCCAGTTTTAGATTCCGGTGCTTCACTTCAGGTTTACTGTATCACTTGACCCTCCTTATTGACGATGAAACACAGAAATTGGATCCGAATTGAATACAAATGGCACAATGCCTACTTAAGAGCAAGAGGACTGACACTCTAACATTCTTAGATTTGAACCTCTCCTGTGAGTCCAGTTTTGGTTTCCGATGCTTCACTTCAGGTTAACTGTATCCCTTGGACCTTCTTATTGACGATGAAACACAGAAATTACATCCGAATTTAATACAAAAGGCACAATGCCGACATAAGTACAAGAGGACTGACAGTCTAACTTTCTATGATTTGAACCTCTCCTGTGAGTCCAGTTTTAGATTCCGATGCTACACTTCAGGTTTACTGTATCCCGTGGACGTTGTTATTGACGATGAAACACAGAAATTGCATCCGAATTTAATACAAAAATCACAATGCCGACCTAAATACAAGAGGACTGACACTTTAATTTTCTATGATATGTACCTATCCTGTGACTCCAGTATTAGATTCCGATGCTTCACTTCAGGTTTACTGAATCCCTTGGACCTTCTTATTGACGATGAAACACAGAAATTGCATCCAAATTTAATGCAAAAGGCACAATGACGACTTAAGTACAAGAGGACTGACACTCTAACTCTCTATGAATTGAATCTCTCCGGTGAGTCCAGTTTTAGATTCCGATGCTTCACTTCAGGTTTACTGTATCCCTTGACCCTCTTATTGACGATGAAACACAGAAATTGCATCCGAATTTAATACAAAAGGCACAATGCCGACTTAAGTACAAGACGACTGACACTCTAACTCTCAATGATTTGAACCGCTCCTGTGAGTCCAGTTTTAGATTCCGATGCTTCACGCCAGGTCTACTGTATCCCTTGGACCTTCTTATTGACGATGAAACACAGAAATTACATCCGAATTGAATACAAAAGGCACAATGCCGACTTAAGTACAAGAGGACTGACACTCTAGCACTCTATGGTTTGAAACCCTCCTGTGAGTCCAGTTATAGATTCCGATGCTTCACTTCAGGTTTACTGTATCCCTGGGACCTTCTTATTGACGATGAAACACAGAAATTGCATCCGAATTTAATACAAAAGGCACAATGCCGACTTAAGTACAAGAGGACTGACACTCTAACTCTCTATGGTTTGAATCTCTCCTGTGTGTCCAGTTTTACATTCCGATGCTTCACTTCAGGTTTACTGTATCCCTTGGACCTTCTTATTGATGATGAAACACAGAAATTGCATCCGAATTTAATACAAAAGGCACAATGCCGACTTAAGTACAAGAGGACTGACACTCTAACCCTCTATGATTTGAATCTCTCCTGTGAGTCCAGTTTTAGATTCCGGTGCTTCACTTCAGGTTTACTGTATCCCTTGGACCTTCTTATTGACGATGAAACACAGAAATTGCATCCGAATTGAATACAAAAGGCACAATGCCGACTTTAGTACAAGAGGACTGACACGCTAACTCTCTATGATTAGAACATCTCCTGTGAGTCCAGTTTTAGAATCCGATGCTTCACTTCAGGTTTACTATATCCCTTGGACCTTTTTATTGTCGATGAAACACAGATATGGCATCCGAGGTCAATGCAAAAGGCACAATGCCGACTTAAGTACAAGAGGACTGACACTCTACTCTCTATGATTTCAACCTCTCCTGTGAGTCCAGTTTTAGATTCCGATGCTTCACCTTAGGTCTACTGTATCCCTTGTACTTTCTTATTGACGATGAAACACACAAATTGCATCCAAATTTAATACAAAAGGCACAATGCCGACTTAAGTACAAGAGGACTGACACTCTAACTCTCTATGATTTGAACCTCTCCTGTGAGTCCAGTTTTAGATTACGATGCTTCACTTCAGGTTTATTGTATCCCTTGGACCTTCTTATTGACGATGAAACACAGAAATTGCATCGGAATCGAATACAAAAGGCACAATGCCGACTTAAGTACAAGAGGACTGACACTCTAATTCTCTATGATTTGAACCTCTCCTGTGAGTCCAGTTTTAGATTCCGATGCTTCACTTCAGGTTTACTGTATCCGTTGGACCTTCTTATTGACGATGAAACACAGAAATTGCATCCAAATTTAATGCAAAAGGCCCAATGACGACTTAAGTACAAGAGGACTGACACTCTAACTCTCTATGAATTGAACCTCTCCGGTGAGTCCAGTTTTAGATTCCGATGCTTCACTTCAGGTTTACTGTATCCCTTGGACCTTCTTATTGACGATGAAACACAGAAATTGCATCCGAATTTAATACAAAAGGCACAATGCCGACTTAAGTACAAGACGACTGACACTCTAACTCTCAATGATTTGAACCGCTCCTGTGATTCCAGTTTTAGATTCCGATGCTTCACGCCAGGTTTACTGTATCCCTTGGACCTTCTTATTGACGATGAAACACAGAAATTGCATCCGAACTGAATACAAAAGGCACAATGCCGACTTAAGTACAAGAGGACTGACACTCTAACACTCTATGGTTTGTAACTCTCCTGTGAGTCCAGTTTTAGATTCCGATGCTTCACTTCAGGTTTACTGTATCCCTGGGACCTTCTTATTGACGATGAAACACAGAAATTGCATCCGAATTTAATACAAAAGGCACAATGCCGACTTAAGTACAAGAGGACTGACATTCTAACTCTCTATGGTTTGAATCTCTCCTGTGAGTCCAGTTTTAATTTCCGATGCTTCACTTCAGGTTTACTGTATCCCTTGGACCTTCTTATTCATGATGAAACACAGAAATTGCATCCGAATTTAATACAAAAGGCACAATGCCGACTTAAGTACAAGAGGACTGACACTCTAACCCTCTATGATTTAGACCTCTCCTGTGAGTCCAGTTTTAGATTCCGATGCTTCACTTCAAATTTACTGTATCCCTTGGAACTTCTAATTGACGATGAAACACAGAAATTGCATCCGAATTTAATGCAAAAGGCACAATGCCGACTTAAGTACAAGAGGACTGACACTCTAACTCTCTATGATTTGAATCTCTCCTGTGAGTCCAGTTTTGGATTCCGATGCTTCACTTCAGGTTTACTGTATCCCTTGGACCCTCTTATCGACGATGAAACACAGAAATTGCATCCGAATGTAATACAAAAGTCACAATGCCGACTTAAGTACAAAAGGACTGACACTCTAACTTTCTATGATTTGAACCTCACCTGTGAGTCCAGTTTTTGATACCGATGCTTCACGTCAGGTTTACTGTATCCCTTGGACCTTCTTATTGACGATGAAACACAGAAATTGCATCAGAATTTAATACAAAAGGCACTATGCCGACTTAAGTACAAGAGGACTGACACTCTAACTTTCTATGATTTCAAACCCTTCTGTGTGTCCAGTTTTAGATTCCGGTGCTTCATTGCAGGTTTACTGTATCCCTTGGACCTTCTTATTGACGATGAAACACAGAAATTGATTCCGAATTTAATACAAAAGGCACAATGCCGACTTTAGTACAAGAGGCCTGACACGCTAACTCTCTATGATTAGAACATCTCCTGTGAGTCCAGTTTTAGATTCCGATGCTTCACTTCTGGTTTACTACATCCCTTGACCTTCTTATTGACGATGAAACACAGATATGGCATCCGAGTTCAATACAAAAGGCACTATGCCGCCTTAAGTACAATAGGACTGACACACTAACTTTCTATGATTTGAACCTCTCCTTTGAGTCCTGTTTTTGATTCCGATGCTTCACTTCAAGTTTACTGTATCCCTTGGACCTTCTTATTAACGATGAAACACAGAAATTGCATCCGAATTTAATACAAAAGGCACAATGCCGACTTAAGTACAAGAGGACTAACACTCTAAATCTCTATGGTTTGAACCTCTTCTGTGAGTCCAGTTTTTGATTCCGATGCTTCACTTCAGGTTTACTGTATCCCTTGGACCTTCTTATTGATGATGAAACACAGAAATTGCATCCGAATTTAATACAAAAGGCACAATGCCGACTTAAGTACAAGAGGACTGACACTCTACTCTCTATGATTTCTACCTCTCCTGTGATTCCAGTTTTAGATTCCGATGTTTCACCTTAGGTCTACTGTATCCCTTGGACTTTCTTATTGACGATGAAACACAGAAACTGCATCCAAATTTAATACAAAAGGCACAATGCCGACTTAAGTACAAGAGGACTGACACTCTAACTCTCTATGATTTGAACCTCTCCTGTGAGTCCAGTTTTAGATTCCGATGCTTCACTTCAGGTTTATTGTATCCCTTGGACCTTCTTATTGACGATGAAACACAGAAATTGCATCGGAATCGAATACAAAAGGCACAATGCCGACTTAAGTGCAAGAGGACTGACACTCTAATTCTCTATGATTTGAACCTCTCCTGTGAGTCCAGTTTTAGATTCCGATGCTTCACTTCACTTTTACTGTATCCCTTGGACCTTCTTATTGACAATGAAACACATAAATTGCATCCGAATTTAATACAAAATGCTCAATGCCGACTTAAGTACAAGAGGACTGACACCCTAACTTTCTATGATTTGAACCCCTTCTGTGTGTCCTGTTTTAGATTCCGGTGCTTCACTTCAGGTTTACTGTATCACTTGAACCTTCTTATTGACGATGAAACACAGAAATTGCATCCGAATTGAATACAAAATGCACAATGCCGACTTAAGTACAAGAGGACTGACACTCTAACATTCTTTGATTTGAACCTCTCCTGTGAGTCCAGTTTTAGATTCCGATGCTTCACTTCAGGTTAACTGTATCCCTTGGACCTTCTTAATGACGATGAAACACAGAAATTGCATCCGAATTTAATACAGAAGGCGCAATGCCGACTTAAGCATAAGACGGCTGACACTCTAACTCTCAATGATTTGAACCTCTCCTGTGAGTCCAGTTTTAGATTCCGATGCTTCACGTCAGGTTTACTGTACCCCTTGGACTTTCTTATTGACGATGAGACACAGAAATTGCATCCAAATTTAATACAAAAGGCACAATGCCAACTTAAGTACAAGAGGACTGACACTCCAACTCTCAATGATTTGAACCTCTCCTGTGAGTCCAGTTTTAGATTCCGATGCTTCACTTCAGGTTTATTGTATCCCTTGGACGTTCTTATTGACGATGAAACACAGAAATTGCATCGGAATTGAATACAAAAGGCACAATGCCGACTTAAGTACAAGAGGACTGACACTCTAATTCTCTATGATTTGAACCTCTCCTGTGAGTCCAGTTTTAGATTCCGATGCTTCACTTCAGGTTTACTGTATTCCTTGGACCCTCTTATTGACAATGAAACACATAAATTGCATCCGAATTTAATACAAAATTCTCAATGCCGACTTAAGTACAAGAGGACTGACACTCTAACTTTCTATGATTTGAACCCCTTCTGTGTGTCCAGTTTTACATTCCGGAGCTTCACTTCAGGTTTACTGTATCACTTGAACCATCTTATTGACGATGAAACACAGAAATTGCATCCCAATTGAATACAAATGGCACAATGCCTACTTAAGTATAAGAGGACTGACACTCTAACATTCTTTGATTTGAACCTCTCCTGTGAGTCCAGTTTTAGATTCCGATGCTTCACTTCAGGTTTACTGTATCCCTTGGACCTTCTTATTGACGATGAAACACAGAAATTGCATCCGAATTTAATACAAAAGGCACAATGCTGACTTACGTACAAGACGGCTGTCACTCTAACTCTCAATGATTTGAACCTCTCCTGTGAGTCCAGTTTTATATTCCGATGCTTCACGTCAGGTTTACTGTATCCCTTGGACCTTCTTATTGACGATGAAACACAGAAATTGCATCCAAATTTAATGCAAAAGGCACAATGACGACTTAAGTACAAGAGGACTGACACTCTAACTCTCTATGAATTGAACCTCTCCGGTGAGTCCAGTTTTAGATTCCGATGCTTCACTTCAGGTTTACTGTATCCCTTGGACCTTCTTATTGACGATGAAACACAGAAATTGCATCCGAATTTAATACAAAAGGCACAATGCCGACTTAAGTACAAGACGACTGACACTCTAACTGTCAATGATTTGAACCGCTCCTGTGAGTCCAGTTTTAGATTCCGATGCTTCACGCCAGGTTTACGGTATCCCTTGGACCTTCTTATTGACGATGAAACACAGAAATTGCATCCGAATTGAATACAAAAGGCACAATGCCGACTTAAGTACAAGAGGACTGACACTCTAACACTCTATGGTTTGAAACTCTCCTGTGAGTCCAGTTTTAGATTCCGATGCTTCACTTCAGGTTTACTGTATCCCTGGGACCTTCTTATTGACGATGAAACACAGAAATTGCATCCGAATTTAATACAAAAGGCACAATGCCGACTGAAGTACAAGAGGACTGACATTCTAACTCTCTATGATTAGAACATCTCCTGTGAGTCCAGTTTTAGATTCCGATGCTTCACTTCTGGTTTACTACATCCCTTGGACCTTCTTATTGACGATGAAACACAGATGTGGCATCCGAGTTCAATACAAAAGGCACTATGCCGCCTTAAGTACAAGAGGACTGACACACTAACTTTCTATGATTTGAACCTCTCCTTTGAGTCCAGTTTTTGATTCCGATGCTTCACTTCAAGTTTACTGTATCCCTTGGACCTTCTTATTAACGATGAAACACAGAAATTGCATCCGAATTTAATACAAAAGGCACAATGCCGACTTAAGTACAAGAGGACTGACACTCTAACTCTCTATGGTTTGAACCTCTCCTGTGAGTCCAGTTTTAGATTCCGATGCTTCACTTCAGGTTTACTGTATCCCTTGGACCTTCTTATTGATGATGAAACACAGAAATTGCATCCGAATTTAATACAAAAGGCACAATGCCGACTTAAGTACAAGAGGGCTGACACTCTACTCTCTATGATTTCTACCTCTCCTGTGAGTCCAGTTTTAGATTCCGATGTTTCACCTTAGGTCTACTGTATCCCTTGGACTTTCTTATTGACGATGAAACACAGAAATTGCATCCAAATTTAATACAAAAGGCACAATGCCGACTTAAGTACAAGAGGACTGACACTCTAACTCTCTATGATTTGAACCTCTCCTGTGAGTCCAGTTTTAGATTCCGATGCTTCACTTCAGGTTTATAGTATCCCTTGGACCTTCTTATTGACGATGAAACACAGAAATTGCATCAGAATCGAATACAAAAGGCACAATGCCGACTTAAGTACAAGAGGACTGACACTCTAATTCTCTATGATTTGAACCTCTCCTGTGAGTCCAGTTTTGGATTCCGATGCTTCACTTCAGGTTTACTGTATCCCTTGGACCTTCTTATTGACAATGAAACACATAAATTGCATCAGAATTTAATACAAAATGCTCAATGCCGACTTAAGTACAAGAGGACTGACACCTTAACTTTCTATGATTTGAACCCCTTCTGTGTGTCCTGTTTTAGATTCCGGTGCTTCACTTCAGGTTTACTGTATCACTTGAACCTTCTTATTGACGATGAAACACAGAAATTGCATCCGAATTGAATACAAAATGCACAATGCCGACTTAAGTACAAGAGGACTGACACTCTAACATTCTTTGATTTGAACCTCTAATGTGAGTCCAGTTCTAGAATCCGATGCTTCACTTCAGGTTCACTGTATACCTTGGACCTTCTTATTGACGATGAAACACAGATTTGGCATCCGAGTTTAATACAAAAGGCACTATGCCGCCTTAACTACAAGAGGACTGACACACTAGTTCTCTATGATTTGAACCTCTCTTGTGAGTCCAGTTTTAGATTCCGATGCTTCACCTTAGGTCTACTGTACCCCTTGGACTTTCTTATTGACGATGAAACACAGAAATTGCATCCAAATTTAATACAAAAGGCACAATGCCGACATAAGTACAAGAGGACTGACACTCTAACTCTCAATGATTTGAACCTCTCCTGTGAGTCCAGTTTTAGATTCCGATGCTTCACTTCAGGTTTATTGTATCCCTTGGACGTTCTTATTGACGATGAAACACAGAAATTGCATCGGAATTGAATACAAAAGGCACAATGCCGACTTAAGTACAAGAGGACTGACACTCTAATTCTCTATGATTTGAACCTCTCCTGTGAGTCCAGTTTTAGATTCTGATGCTTCACTTCAGGTTTACTGTATCCCTTGGACCCTCTTATTGACAATGAAACACATTAATTGCATCCGAATTTAATACAATAGGCTCAATGCCGACTTAAGTACAAGAGGACTGACACTCTAACTTTCTATGATTTGAACCCCTTCTGTGTGTCCAGTTTTAGATTCCGGAGCTTCACTTCAGGTTTACTGTATCACTTGAACCATCTTATTGACGATGAAACACAGAAATTGCATCCCAATTGAATACAAATGGCACAATGCCTACTTAAGTACAAGAGGACTGACACTCTAACATTCTTTGATTTGAACCTCTCCTGTGAGTCCAGTTTTAGATTCCGATGCTTCACTTCAGGTTTACTGTATCCCTTGGACCTTCTTATTGACGATGGAACACAAAAATTGCATCCGAATTTAATACGAAAGGCACAATGCTGACTTACGTACAAGACGGCTGTCACTCTAACTCTCAATGATTTGAACCTCTCCTGTGAGTCCAGTTTTATATTCCGATGCTTCACGTCAGGTTTACTGTATCCCTTGGACCTTCTTATTGACGATGAAACACAGAAATTGCATCCGAATTGAATACAAAAGGCACAATGCCGACATAAGTACAAGAGGACTGGCAGTCTAACTTTCTATGATTTGAACCTCTCCTGTGAGTCCAGTTTTACATTCCGATGCTACACTTCAGGTTTACTGCATCCCGTGGACCTTGTAATTGACGATGAAACACAGAAATTGCATCCGAATTTAATACAAAAATCACAATGCCGACCTAAATACCAGAGGACAGAAACTTTAACTTTCTATGATATGAACCTCTCCTGTGAGTCCAGTTTTAGATTCCGATGCTTAACTTCAGGTTTACTGAATCCCTTGGACCTTCTTGTTGACGATGAAACACAGAAATTGCATCCAAATTTATTGCAAAAGGCACAATGACGACTTAAGTACAAGTCTACTGACACTCTAACTCTCAATGATTTGAACCTCTCCTGTGAGTCCAGTTTTTGATACCGATGCTTCACTTCAGGTTTACTGTATCCCTTGGACCTTCTCATTGACGATGAAACACAGAAATTGCATCCGAATTTAATACAAAAGGCACTATGCCGACTTAAGTACAAGAGGACTGACACTGTAACTCTCTATGATTTGATCCTCTCCTTCGAGTCCGGTTTCAGATTCCGATGCTTCGCTTAAGGTTTACTGTATCCCTTGGACCTTCTTATTGACGATGAAACACAGAAATTGCATCCGAATTAAATACAAAAGGCACAATGCCGACTTAAGTACAAGAGGACTGACACTCTATCTCTCAATGATTTGAACCTCTCCTGTGAGTCCAGTTTTAGATTCCGATGCTTCACTTCAGGTACACTGTATCCCTTGGACATTCTTATTGACGATGAAACACAGAAATTGCATCCGAATTTAATACAAAAGGCACAATGCCGACTTAAGTACAAGAGGACTGACACTCTAACTGTCTATGATTTCAACCCCTTCTGTGTGTCCAGTTTTAGATTCCGGTGCTTCACTTCAGGTTTACTGTATCCCTTGGACCTTCTTATTAACGATGAAACACAGCAATTGCATCCGAATTTCATACAAAAGGCACAATGCCGACTTAAGTACTAGAGGACTGACACTCTAATTCTCTATGATTTGAACCTCTCCTGTGAGTCCAGTTTTAGATTCCGATGCTTCACTTCAGGTTTACTGTATCCCTTGCACCCTCTTATTGACAATGAAACACATAAATTGCATCCAAATTTAATACAAAAGGCTCAATGCCGACTTAAGTACAAGAGGACTGACGCTCTATCTTTCCATGATTTGAACCCCTTCTGTGTGTCCAGTTTTAGATTCCGGAGCTTCCCTTCAGGTTTACTGTATCACTTGAACCTTCTTATTGACGATGAAACACAGAAATTGCATCCGAATTGAATACAAATGGCACAATGCCTACTTAAGTACAAGAGGACTGACACTCTAACATTCTTTGATTTGAACCTCTCCTGTGTGTCCAGTTTTAGATTCCGATGCTTCACTTCAGGTTAACTGTATCCCTTGGACCTTCTTATTGACGATGAAACACAGAAATTGCATCCGAATTTAATACAAAAGGCACAATGCCGACTTAAGTACAAGACGGCTGACACTCTAACTCTCAATGATTTGAACCTCTCCTGTGAGTCCAGTTTTAGATTCCGATGCTTCACGTCAGGTTTACTGTATCCCTTGGACCTTCTTATTGATGATGAAACACAGAGATTGCATCCGAATTTTATACAAAAGGCACAATGCCGACTTAAGTACAAGAGGACTGACACTGTAACTCTCTATGATTTGAACCTCTCCTTTGAGTCCGGTTTCAGATTCCGATGCTACGCTTCAGGTTTACTGTATCCCTTGGCCCTTCTTATTGACGATGAAACACAGAAATTGCATCCGAATTTAATACAAAAGGCACAATGCCGACTTAAGTACAAGAGGACTGACACTCTAACTTTCTATGATTTCAACCCCTTCTGTGTGTCCAGTTTTAGATTCCGGTGCTTCACTTCAGGTTTACTGTATCCCTTGGACCTTCTTATTAACGATGAAACACAGCAATTGCATCCGAATTTCATACAAAAGGCACAATGCCGACTTAAGTACAAGAGGACTGACACTCTCTCTCTCAATGATTTGAACCTCTCCTGTGAGTCCAGTTTTAGATTCCGATGCTTCACTTCAGGTTCACTGTATCCCTTGGACCTTCATATTGACGATGAGACACAGATATGGCATCCGAGTTTAATACAAAAGGCACTATGCCGCCTTAAGTACAAGAGGACTGACACACTAACACTCTATGATTTGAACCTCTCTTGTAAGTCCAGTTTTAGATTCCGATGCTTCACTTCAGGTTAACTGTATCCCTTGGACCTTCTTATTGACGATGAAACACAGAAATTGCATCCGAATTTAATACAAAAGGCACAATGCCGACTTAAGTACAAGACGGCTGACACTCTAACTCTCAATGATTTGAACCTCTCCTGTGAGTCCAGTTTTAGATTCCGATGCTTCACGTCAGGTTTACTGTATCCCTTGGACCTTCTTATTGATGATGAAACACAGAGATTGCATCCGAATTTTATACAAAAGGCACAATGCCGACTTAAGTACAAGAGGACTGACACTGTAACTCTCTATGATTTGAACCTCTCCTTTGAGTCCGGTTTCAGATTCCGATGCTACGCTTCAGGTTTACTGTATCCCTTGGCCCTTCTTATTGACGATGAAACACAGAAATTGCATCGGAATTGAATACAAAAGGCACAATGCCGACTTAAGTACTAGAGGACTGACACTCTAATTCTCTATGATTTGAACCTCTCCTGTGAGTCCAGTTTTAGATTCCGTTGCTTCACTTCAGGTTTACTGTATCCCTTGGACCCTCTTATTGACAATGAAACACATAAATTGCATCCGAATTTAATACAAAAGGCTCAATGCCGACTTAAGTACAAGAGGACTGACACTCTAACTTTCCATGATTTGAACCGCTTCTGAGTGTCCAGTTTTAGATTCCGGAGCTTCCCTTCAGGTTTACTGTATCACTTGAACCTTCTTATTGACGATGAAACACAGAAATTGCATCCGAATTGAATACAAATGGCACAATGCCTACTTAAGTACAAGAGGACTGACACTCTAACATTCTTTGATTTGAACCTCTCCTGTGAGTCCAGTTTTAGATTCCGATGCTTCACTTCAGGTTAACTGTATCCCTTGGACCTTGTTATTGACGATGAAACACAGAAATTGCATCCGAATTTAATACAAAAATCACAATGCCGACCTAAATACCGGAGGACAGACACTTCAACTTTCTATGATATGAACCTCTCCTGTGAGTCCAGTTTTAGTTTCCGATGCTTCACTTCAGGTTTACTGAATCCCTTGGACCTTCTTGTTGACGATGAAACACAGAAATTGCATCCAAATTTAATGCAAAAGGCACAATGACGACTTAAGTACAAGAGGACTGACACTCTAACTCTCAATGATTTGAACCACTCCTGTGAGTCCAGTTTTAGATTCCGATGCTTCACGTCAGGTTTACTGTATCCCTTGGACCTTCTTATTGACGATGAAACACAGAAATTGCATCCGAATTGAATACAAAAGGCACAATGCCTACTTAAGTACAAGAGAACTGACACTCTTACTCTCTATGGTATGAATCTCTCCTGTGAGTCCAGTTTTAGATTCCGATGCTTCACTTCAGGTTTACTGTATCCCTTGGACCTTCTTATTGATGATGAAACACAGAAATTGCATCCGAATTTAATACAAAAGGCACAATGCCGACTTAAGTGCAAGAGGACTGACACTCTAACATTCTATGATTTGAACCTCTCCTGTGAGTCCAGTTTTAGATTCCGATGCCTCACTTCAGGTTTACTGTATCCCTTGGAACTTCTTATTGACGATGAAACACAGAAATTGCATCCGAATTTAATACAAAAGGCACAATGCCGACTTAAGTACAAGAGGACCGACACTCTAACTTTCTATGATTTGAACCTCACCTGTGAGTCCAGTTTTAGATTCCGATGCTTCACCTTATGTCTACTGTATCCCTTGGACTTTCTTATTGACGATGAATCACAGAAATTGCATCCAAATTTAATACAAAAGGCACAATGCCGACTTAAGTACAAGAGGACTGACACTCTAGCTCTCTATGATTTGAACCTCTCCTGTGAGTCCAGTTTTAGATTCCGATGCTTCACTTTAGGGTTTATTGTATCCCTTGGACGTTCTTATTGACGATGAAACACAGAAATTGCATCGGAATTGAATGCAAAAGGCACAATGCCGACTTAAGCACAAGAGGTCTGACACTCTAATTCTCTATGATTTGAACCTCTCCTGTGAGTCCAGTTTTAGATTCCGATGCTTCACTTCAGGTTTACTGTATCCCTTGGACCCTCTTATTGACAATGAAACACATAAATTGCATCCGAATTTAATACAAAAGGCTCAATGCCGACTTATGTACAAAAGGACTGACACTCTAACTTTCTCTGATTTGAACCCCTTCTGTGTGACCAGTTTTAGATTCCGGAGCTTCACTTCAGGTTTACTGTATCACTTGAACCTTCTTATTGACGATGAAACACAGAAATTGCATCCGAATTGAATACAAATGGCACAATGCCTACTTAAGTACAGGAGGACTGACACTCTAACTTTCTTTGATTTGAACCTCTCCTGTGAGTCCAGTTTTAGATTCCGATGCTTCACTTCTGGTTAACTGTATCCCTTGGACCTTCTTATTGACGATGAAACACAGAAATTACATCCGAATTTAATACAAAAGGCACAATGCCGACATAAGTACAAGAGGACTGACAGTCTAACTTTCTATGATTTGAACCTCTCCTGTGAGTCCAGTTTTACATTCCGATTTTACACTTCAGGTTTAGTGTATCCCGTGGACCTTGTTATTGACGATGAAACACAGAAATTGCATCCGAATTTAATACAAAAATCACAATGCCGACCTAAATACAAGAGGACAGACACTTTAACTTTCTATGATATGAACCTCTCCTGTAAGTCCAGTTTTAGATTCCGATGCTTCACTTCAGGTTTACTGAATCCCTTGGACCTTCTTGTTGACGATGAAACACAGAAATTGCATCCAAATTTAATGCAAAAGGCACAATGCCGACTTAAGTACAAGAGGACTGACACTCTAACTCTCTATGAATTGAACCTCTCCGGTGAGTCCAGTTTTAGATTCCGATGCTTCACTTAAGGTTTACTGTATCCCTTGGACCTTCCTATTGACGATGAAACACAGAAATTGCATCCGAATTTAATACAAAAGGCACAATGCCGACTTAAGTACAAGACGACTGACACTCTAACTCTCAATGATTTGAACCTCTCCAGTGAGTCCAGTTTTAGATTCCGGTGCTTCACGTCAGGTTTACTGTATCCCTTGGACCTTCTTATTGACGATGAAACACAGAAATTGCATCCGAATTGAATACAAATGGCACAATGCCTACTTAAGTACAAGAGGACTGACACTCTAACATTCTTTGATTTGAACCTCTCCTGTGTGTCCAGTTTTAGATTCCGATGCTTCACTTCAGGTTAACTGTATCCCTTGGACCTTCTTATTGACGATGAAACACAGAAATTGCATCCGAATTTAATACAAAAGGCACAATGCCGACTTAAGTACAAGACGGCTGACACTCTAACTCTCAATGATTTGAACCTCTCCTGTGAGTCCAGTTTTAGATTCCGATGCTTCACGTCAGGTTTACTGTATCCCTTGGACCTTCTTATTGATGATGAAACACAGAGATTGCATCCGAATTTTATACAAAAGGCACAATGCCGACTTAAGTACAAGAGGACTGACACTGTAACTCTCTATGATTTGAACCTCTCCTTTGAGTCCGGTTTCAGATTCCGATGCTACGCTTCAGGTTTACTGTATCCCTTGGCCCTTCTTATTGACGATGAAACACAGAAATTGCATCCGAATTTAATACAAAAGGCACAATGCCGACTTAAGTACAAGAGGACTGACACTCTAACTTTCTATGATTTCAACCCCTTCTGTGTGTCCAGTTTTAGATTCCGGTGCTTCACTTCAGGTTTACTGTATCCCTTGGACCTTCTTATTAACGATGAAACACAGCAATTGCATCCGAATTTCATACAAAAGGCACAATGCCGACTTAAGTACAAGAGGACTGACACTCTCTCTCTCAATGATTTGAACCTCTCCTGTGAGTCCAGTTTTAGATTCCGATGCTTCACTTCAGGTTCACTGTATCCCTTGGACCTTCATATTGACGATGAGACACAGATATGGCATCCGAGTTTAATACAAAAGGCACTATGCCGCCTTAAGTACAAGAGGACTGACACACTAACACTCTATGATTTGAACCTCTCTTGTAAGTCCAGTTTTAGATTCCGATGCTTCACTTCAGGTTAACTGTATCCCTTGGACCTTCTTATTGACGATGAAACACAGAAATTGCATCCGAATTTAATACAAAAGGCACAATGCCGACTTAAGTACAAGACGGCTGACACTCTAACTCTCAATGATTTGAACCTCTCCTGTGAGTCCAGTTTTAGATTCCGATGCTTCACGTCAGGTTTACTGTATCCCTTGGACCTTCTTATTGATGATGAAACACAGAGATTGCATCCGAATTTTATACAAAAGGCACAATGCCGACTTAAGTACAAGAGGACTGACACTGTAACTCTCTATGATTTGAACCTCTCCTTTGAGTCCGGTTTCAGATTCCGATGCTACGCTTCAGGTTTACTGTATCCCTTGGCCCTTCTTATTGACGATGAAACACAGAAATTGCATCGGAATTGAATACAAAAGGCACAATGCCGACTTAAGTACTAGAGGACTGACACTCTAATTCTCTATGATTTGAACCTCTCCTGTGAGTCCAGTTTTAGATTCCGTTGCTTCACTTCAGGTTTACTGTATCCCTTGGACCCTCTTATTGACAATGAAACACATAAATTGCATCCGAATTTAATACAAAAGGCTCAATGCCGACTTAAGTACAAGAGGACTGACACTCTAACTTTCCATGATTTGAACCGCTTCTGAGTGTCCAGTTTTAGATTCCGGAGCTTCCCTTCAGGTTTACTGTATCACTTGAACCTTCTTATTGACGATGAAACACAGAAATTGCATCCGAATTGAATACAAATGGCACAATGCCTACTTAAGTACAAGAGGACTGACACTCTAACATTCTTTGATTTGAACCTCTCCTGTGAGTCCAGTTTTAGATTCCGATGCTTCACTTCAGGTTAACTGTATCCCTTGGACCTTGTTATTGACGATGAAACACAGAAATTGCATCCGAATTTAATACAAAAATCACAATGCCGACCTAAATACCGGAGGACAGACACTTCAACTTTCTATGATATGAACCTCTCCTGTGAGTCCAGTTTTAGTTTCCGATGCTTCACTTCAGGTTTACTGAATCCCTTGGACCTTCTTGTTGACGATGAAACACAGAAATTGCATCCAAATTTAATGCAAAAGGCACAATGACGACTTAAGTACAAGAGGACTGACACTCTAACTCTCAATGATTTGAACCACTCCTGTGAGTCCAGTTTTAGATTCCGATGCTTCACGTCAGGTTTACTGTATCCCTTGGACCTTCTTATTGACGATGAAACACAGAAATTGCATCCGAATTGAATACAAAAGGCACAATGCCTACTTAAGTACAAGAGAACTGACACTCTTACTCTCTATGGTATGAATCTCTCCTGTGAGTCCAGTTTTAGATTCCGATGCTTCACTTCAGGTTTACTGTATCCCTTGGACCTTCTTATTGATGATGAAACACAGAAATTGCATCCGAATTTAATACAAAAGGCACAATGCCGACTTAAGTGCAAGAGGACTGACACTCTAACATTCTATGATTTGAACCTCTCCTGTGAGTCCAGTTTTAGATTCCGATGCCTCACTTCAGGTTTACTGTATCCCTTGGAACTTCTTATTGACGATGAAACACAGAAATTGCATCCGAATTTAATACAAAAGGCACAATGCCGACTTAAGTACAAGAGGACCGACACTCTAACTTTCTATGATTTGAACCTCACCTGTGAGTCCAGTTTTAGATTCCGATGCTTCACCTTATGTCTACTGTATCCCTTGGACTTTCTTATTGACGATGAATCACAGAAATTGCATCCAAATTTAATACAAAAGGCACAATGCCGACTTAAGTACAAGAGGACTGACACTCTAGCTCTCTATGATTTGAACCTCTCCTGTGAGTCCAGTTTTAGATTCCGATGCTTCACTTTAGGGTTTATTGTATCCCTTGGACGTTCTTATTGACGATGAAACACAGAAATTGCATCGGAATTGAATGCAAAAGGCACAATGCCGACTTAAGCACAAGAGGTCTGACACTCTAATTCTCTATGATTTGAACCTCTCCTGTGAGTCCAGTTTTAGATTCCGATGCTTCACTTCAGGTTTACTGTATCCCTTGGACCCTCTTATTGACAATGAAACACATAAATTGCATCCGAATTTAATACAAAAGGCTCAATGCCGACTTATGTACAAAAGGACTGACACTCTAACTTTCTCTGATTTGAACCCCTTCTGTGTGACCAGTTTTAGATTCCGGAGCTTCACTTCAGGTTTACTGTATCACTTGAACCTTCTTATTGACGATGAAACACAGAAATTGCATCCGAATTGAATACAAATGGCACAATGCCTACTTAAGTACAGGAGGACTGACACTCTAACTTTCTTTGATTTGAACCTCTCCTGTGAGTCCAGTTTTAGATTCCGATGCTTCACTTCTGGTTAACTGTATCCCTTGGACCTTCTTATTGACGATGAAACACAGAAATTACATCCGAATTTAATACAAAAGGCACAATGCCGACGTAAGTACAAGAGGACTGACAGTCTAACTTTCTATGATTTGAACCTCTCCTGTGAGTCCAGTTTTACATTCCGATTTTACACTTCAGGTTTAGTGTATCCCGTGGACCTTGTTATTGACGATGAAACACAGAAATTGCATCCGAATTTAATACAAAAATCACAATGCCGACCTAAATACAAGAGGACAGACACTTTAACTTTCTATGATATGAACCTCTCCTGTAAGTCCAGTTTTAGATTCCGATGCTTCACTTCAGGTTTACTGAATCCCTTGGACCTTCTTGTTGACGATGAAACACAGAAATTGCATCCAAATTTAATGCAAAAGGCACAATGCCGACTTAAGTACAAGAGGACTGACACTCTAACTCTCTATGAATTGAACCTCTCCGGTGAGTCCAGTTTTAGATTCCGATGCTTCACTTAAGGTTTACTGTATCCCTTGGACCTTCCTATTGACGATGAAACACAGAAATTGCATCCGAATTTAATACAAAAGGCACAATGCCGACTTAAGTACAAGACGACTGACACTCTAACTCTCAATGATTTGAACCTCTCCTGTGAGTCCAGTTTTAGATTCCGGTGCTTCACGTCAGGTTTACTGTATCCCTTGGACCTTCTTATTGACGATGAAACACAGAAATTGCATCCGAATGGAATACAAAAGGCACAATGCCGACTTAAGTACAAGAGGACTGACACTCTAACTCTCTATGGTTTGAACCTCTCCTGTGAGTCCAGTTTTAGATTCCGATGCTTCACTTCAGGTTTACTGTATCCCTGGGACCTTCTTATTGACGATGAAACACAGAAATAGCATCCGAATTTAATACAAATGGCACAATGCCGTCTTCAGTACAAGAGGACTGACCATCTAACTCTCTATGGTTTGAATCTCTCCTGTGAGTCCAGTTTTAGATTCTGATGCTTCACTTCAGGTTTACTGTATCCCTTGGACCTTCTTATTGATGATGAAACAGAGAAATTGCATCCGAATTTAATACAAAAGGCACAATGCCGACTTAAGTGCAAGAGGACTGACACTCTAAACCTCTATGATTTGAACCTCTCCTGTGAGTCCAGTTTTAGATTCCGATGCTTCACTTCAGGTTTACTGTATCCCTTGCAACTTCTTATTGACGAAGAAACACAGAAATTGCATCCGAATTTAATACAAAAGGCACAATGCCGACTTAAGTACAAGAGGACAGACACTCTAACTTTCTATGATTTGAACCTCACCTGTGAGTCCAGTTTTTGATACCGATGCTTCACTTCAGGTTTACTGTATTCCTTGGACCTTCTTATTGACGATGAAACACAGAAATTGCATCCAAATTTAATACAAAAGGCACTATGCAGACTTAAGTACAAGAGGACTGACACTGTAACTCTCTATGATTTGAACCTCTCCTTTGAGTCCGGTTTCAGATTCCGATGCTTCGCTTCAGGTTTACTGTATCCCTTGGACCTTCTTATTGACGATGAAACACAGAAATAGCATCCGAATTGAATACAAAAGGCACAATGCCGACATAAGTACAAGAGGACAGATACGCTAACTCTCTATGTTTAGAACATCTCCTGTGAGTCCAGTTTTAGATTCCGATGCTTCACTTCAGGTTTACTATATCCCTTGGACCTCCTTATTGACGATGAAACACAGAAATTACATCCGAATTTCATACAAAAGGCACAATGCCGACATAAATACAACAGGACTGACAGTCTAACTGTCTATGTTTTGAACCTCTCCTGTGAGTCCAGTTTTAGATTCCGATGCTTCACTTCAAGTTTACTGTATCCCCTGGACCTTCTTATTGACGGTGAAACACAGAAATTGCATCCGGATTTAATACAAAAGACACAATGCTGACTGAAGTACAAGAGGACTCACCCTCTAACTCTCTATGATTTGAGCCCCTCCTGTGAGTCCAGTTTTAGATTCCGATGCTTCACTTCAGGTACACTGTATCCCTTGGATCTTCCTATTGACGATGAAACACAGAAATTGCATCCGAATCGAATACAAAAGGCACAATGCCGACTTAATTACAAGAGGACTGACACTCTAACTCTCTTTGATTTGAACCTCTCCTGTGAGTCCAGTTTAAGATTCCGATTCTTCACTTCTGGATTACTGTATCCCTTGGACATTCTTATTGACGATGAAACACAGAAATTGCATCCGAATTTAATACAAAAGGCACAATACCGACTTAAGTACAAGACGACTGACACTCTAACTCTCAATGATTTGAACCTCTCCTGTGACTCCAGTTTTAGATTCCGATGCTTCACGTCAAGTTTACTGTATCCCTTGGACCTTCTTATTGACGATGAAACACAGAAATTGCATCCGAATTGAATACAAAAGGCACAATGCCGACTTAAGTACAAGAGGACTGACACTCTAACTCTCTATGGTTTGAACCACTCCTGTGAGTCCAGTTTTAGATTCCGATGCTTCACTTCAGGTTTACTGTATCCCTTGGACCTTCTTGTTGATGATGAAACACAGAAATTGCATCCGAATGTAATACAAAAGGCACAATGCCGACTTAAGTACAAGAGGACTGACACTCTAACTCTCTATCGTTTGAACTACTCCTGTGAGTCCAGTTTTAGATTCCGATGCTTCACTTCAGGTTTACTGTATCCCTTGGACTTTCTTATTGATGATGAAACACAGAAATTGCATCCGAATTGAAAACAAAAGGCACAATGCCGACTTAAGTACAAGAGGACTGACACTCTAACCCTCTATGATTTGAACCTCTCCTGTGAGTCCAGTTTTAGATTCCGATGGTTCACTTCAGGTTTACTGTATCCCTTGAAGCTTCTTATTGACGATAAAACACAGAAATTGCATCCGAATTTAATACAAAAGGCACAATGCCGACTTAAGTACAAGAGGACTGACACTCTAAGTCTCTACGATTTGAATCTCACCTGTGAGTCCAGTTTTTGATACCGATGCTTCGCTTCAGGTTTACTGTATACCTTGCACCTTCTTATTGACGATGAATCACAGAAATTGCATCCGAATTTAATACTAAAGGCACAATGCCGACTTAAGTACAAGAGGACTGACACTCTAACTCTCTACGATTTGAACCTCTGCTGTGAGTCCAGTTTTAGATTCCGATGCTTCACTTCAGGTTTACAGTATCCCTTGGACCCTCTTATTGACGGTGAAACACAGAAATTGCATCCGAATTTAATACAAAAGACAATGCCGACTTAAATACAAGAGGACTGACCCTCTAACTCACTATGATTTGAACCCCTCCTGTGAGTCCAGTTTTAGACTCCGATGCTTCACTTCAGGTTTACTGTATCCCTTGGACCTTCCTATTGACGATGAAACACAGAAATTGCATCCGAATTGAATACCAGAGGCACAATGCCGACTTAAGTACAAGATTACTGACACTCTAACTCTCTATGGTTTGAACCTCTCCTGTGAGTCCAGTTTTAGATTCCGATGCTTCACTTCAGGTTTACTGTATCCCTGGGACCTTCTTATTGACGATGAAACACAGAAATAGCATCCGAATTTAATACAAATGGCACAATGCCGTCTTCAGTACAAGAGGACTGACCATCTAACTCTCTATGGTTTGAATCTCTCCTGTGAGTCCAGTTTTAGATTCTGATGCTTCACTTCAGGTTTACTGTATCCCTTGGACCTTCTTATTGATGATGAAACAGAGAAATTGCATCCGAATTTAATACAAAAGGCACAATGCCGACTTAAGTGCAAGAGGACTGACACTCTAAACCTCTATGATTTGAACCTCTCCTGTGAGTCCAGTTTTAGATTCCGATGCTTCACTTCAGGTTTACTGTATCCCTTGCAACTTCTTATTGACGAAGAAACACAGAAATTGCATCCGAATTTAATACAAAAGGCACAATGCCGACTTAAGTACAAGAGGACAGACACTCTAACTTTCTATGATTTGAACCTCACCTGTGAGTCCAGTTTTTGATACCGATGCTTCACTTCAGGTTTACTGTATTCCTTGGACCTTCTTATTGACGATGAAACACAGAAATTGCATCCAAATTTAATACAAAAGGCACTATGCAGACTTAAGTACAAGAGGACTGACACTGTAACTCTCTATGATTTGAACCTCTCCTTTGAGTCCGGTTTCAGATTCCGATGCTTCGCTTCAGGTTTACTGTATCCCTTGGACCTTCTTATTGACGATGAAACACAGAAATAGCATCCGAATTGAATACAAAAGGCACAATGCCGACATAAGTACAAGAGGACAGATACGCTAACTCTCTATGTTTAGAACATCTCCTGTGAGTCCAGTTTTAGATTCCGATGCTTCACTTCAGGTTTACTATATCCCTTGGACCTCCTTATTGACGATGAAACACAGAAATTACATCCGAATTTCATACAAAAGGCACAATGCCGACATAAATACAACAGGACTGACAGTCTAACTGTCTATGTTTTGAACCTCTCCTGTGAGTCCAGTTTTAGATTCCGATGCTTCACTTCAAGTTTACTGTATCCCCTGGACCTTCTTATTGACGGTGAAACACAGAAATTGCATCCGGATTTAATACAAAAGACACAATGCTGACTGAAGTACAAGAGGACTCACCCTCTAACTCTCTATGATTTGAGCCCCTCCTGTGAGTCCAGTTTTAGATTCCGATGCTTCACTTCAGGTACACTGTATCCCTTGGATCTTCCTATTGACGATGAAACACAGAAATTGCATCCGAATCGAATACAAAAGGCACAATGCCGACTTAATTACAAGAGGACTGACACTCTAACTCTCTTTGATTTGAACCTCTCCTGTGAGTCCAGTTTAAGATTCCGATTCTTCACTTCTGGATTACTGTATCCCTTGGACATTCTTATTGACGATGAAACACAGAAATTGCATCCGAATTTAATACAAAAGGCACAATACCGACTTAAGTACAAGACGACTGACACTCTAACTCTCAATGATTTGAACCTCTCCTGTGACTCCAGTTTTAGATTCCGATGCTTCACGTCAAGTTTACTGTATCCCTTGGACCTTCTTATTGACGATGAAACACAGAAATTGCATCCGAATTGAATACAAAAGGCACAATGCCGACTTAAGTACAAGAGGACTGACACTCTAACTCTCTATGGTTTGAACCACTCCTGTGAGTCCAGTTTTAGATTCCGATGCTTCACTTCAGGTTTACTGTATCCCTTGGACCTTCTTGTTGATGATGAAACACAGAAATTGCATCCGAATGTAATACAAAAGGCACAATGCCGACTTAAGTACAAGAGGACTGACACTCTAACTCTCTATCGTTTGAACTACTCCTGTGAGTCCAGTTTTAGATTCCGATGCTTCACTTCAGGTTTACTGTATCCCTTGGACTTTCTTATTGATGATGAAACACAGAAATTGCATCCGAATTGAAAACAAAAGGCACAATGCCGACTTAAGTACAAGAGGACTGACACTCTAACCCTCTATGATTTGAACCTCTCCTGTGAGTCCAGTTTTAGATTCCGATGGTTCACTTCAGGTTTACTGTATCCCTTGAAGCTTCTTATTGACGATAAAACACAGAAATTGCATCCGAATTTAATACAAAAGGCACAATGCCGACTTAAGTACAAGAGGACTGACACTCTAAGTCTCTACGATTTGAATCTCACCTGTGAGTCCAGTTTTTGATACCGATGCTTCGCTTCAGGTTTACTGTATACCTTGCACCTTCTTATTGACGATGAATCACAGAAATTGCATCCGAATTTAATACTAAAGGCACAATGCCGACTTAAGTACAAGAGGACTGACACTCTAACTCTCTACGATTTGAACCTCTGCTGTGAGTCCAGTTTTAGATTCCGATGCTTCACTTCAGGTTTACAGTATCCCTTGGACCCTCTTATTGACGGTGAAACACAGAAATTGCATCCGAATTTAATACAAAAGACAATGCCGACTTAAATACAAGAGGACTGACCCTCTAACTCACTATGATTTGAACCCCTCCTGTGAGTCCAGTTTTAGACTCCGATGCTTCACTTCAGGTTTACTGTATCCCTTGGACCTTCCTATTGACGATGAAACACAGAAATTGCATCCGAATTGAATACCAGAGGCACAATGCCGACTTAAGTACAAGATTACTGACACTCTAACTCTCTTTGATTTGAACCTCTCCTGTGAGTCCAGTTTAAGATTCCGATGCTTCACTTCTGGATTACTGTATCCCTTGGACCTTCTTATTGACGATGAAACACAGAAATTGCATCCGAATTTAATACAAATGGCACAATGCCGACTGAAGTACAAGAGGACGGACACTCTAACTCTCTATGATTTGAACCTCTCCTGTGAGTCCAGTTTTAGATTCCGATGCTTCACCGTAGGTCTACTGTATCACTTGGACCTTCTTATTGACGATGAATCACAGAAATTGCATCCAAATTTAATACAATAAGCACAATGCCGTCTTAAGTACAACAGGACTGACACTCTAACACTCTATGATTTGAATCTCAACTGTGAGTCCAGTTTTAGATTCCGATGCTTCACTTCGGGTTTAGTGTATCCCTTGGACCTTCTTATTGACGATGAAACACAGAAATTGCATCCGAATTGAATACAAAAGGCACAATGCCGACTTAAGTACAAGAGGACTGACACTCTAACTCTCTATGATTTGAACCTCCCCTGTGAGTCCAGTTTTAGATTCCGATGCTTCACTTCTGGATTACTGTATCCCTTGGACCTTCTTATTGACGATGAAACACAGAAATTGCATCTGAATTTAATACAAAAGGCACAATGCCGACTTAAGTACAAGAGGACTGACACTGTAACTCTCTATGATTTGAACCTCTCCTTTGAGTCCGGTTTCAGATTCCGATGCTTCGCTTCAGGTTTACTGTATCCCTTGCACCTTCTTATTGACGATGAATCACAGAAATTGCATCCGAATTTAATACAAAACGCACAATGCCGACTTAAGTATAAGAGGACTGACACTCTAACTTTCTATGATTTGAACATCACCTGTGAGTCCAGTTTTTGATACCGATGCTTCACTTCAGGTTTACTGTATCCCTGGGACCTTCTTATTGACGATAAAACACAGAAATAGCATCCAAATTTAATACAAAAGGCACAATGCCGACTTAAGTACAAGAGGACTGACACTCTAACTCTCTATGGTTTGAACCTCTCCTGTGAGTCCAGTTTTAGATTCCGATGCTTCACTTCAGGTTTACTGTATCCCTTGGACCTTCTTATTGATGATGAAACACAGAAATTGCATCCGTATTTAATACAAAAGGCACAATGCCGAATTAAGTACAAGAGGACTGACACTCTAAACCTCTATGATTTGAACCTCTCCTGTGAGTCTAGTTTTAGATTCCGATGCTTCACTTCAGGTTTACTGTATCCCTTGGAACTTCTTATTGACGATGAAACAGAGAAATTGCACCCGAATTTAATACAAAAGGCACAATGCCGACTTAGGTACAAGAGGACTGACACTCTAACTCTCTATGATTTGAACCTCTCCTGTGAGTCCAGTTTTAGATTCCGATGCTTCACTTCAGGTTTACTGTATCCCTTGGACCTTCTTATCGACGATGAAACACATAAATTGCATCCGAATTTAATACAAAAGGCACAATGCCGACTTAAGTATAAGAGGACTGACACTCTAACTTTCTATGATTTGAACCTCACCTGTGAGTCCAGTTTTTGATACCGATGCTTCACTTCAGGTTTACTGTATCCCTTGGACCTTTTATTGACGATGAAACACAGAAATTGCATCCGAATTTAATACAAAAGGCACAATGCCGACTTAAGTACAAGAGGACTGACACTGTAACTCTCTATGATTTGAACCTCTCCTTTGAGTCCGGTTTCAGATTCCGATGCTTCGCTTCAGGTTTACTGTATCCCTTGCACCTTCTTATTGACGATGAAACACAGAAATTGCATCCGAATTTAATACAAAAGGCACAATGCCGACTTAAGTACAAGAGGACTGACACTCTAACTCGCTACGATTTGAACCTCTCCTGTGAGCCAGTTTTAGATTCCGATACTTCACTTCAGGTTTACTGTATCCCTTGGAACTTCTTATTGACGATGAAACAGAGAAATTGCACCCGAATTTAATACAAAAGGCACAATGCCGACATAAGTACAAGAGGACTGACACTCTAACTCTCTTTGATTTGAACCTCTCCTGTGAGTCCAGTTTAAGATTCCGATGCTTCACTTCTGGATTACTGTATCCCTTGGACCTTCTTATTGACGATGAAACACAGAAATTGCATCCGAATTTAATACAAAAGGCACAATGCCGACTTAAGTACAAGACGACTAACACTCTAACTCTCAACGATTTGATCTTCTCCTGTGAGTCCAGTTTTTGATTCCGATGCTTCACGTCAGGTTTACTGTATCCCTTGGACCTTCTTATTGACGATGAAACACAGAAATTGCATCCGAATTGAATACAAAAGGCACAATGCCGACTTAAGTACAGGAGGACTGACACTCTGACTCTCTATGGTTTGAACCTCTCCTGTGAGTCCAGTTTTAGATTCCGATGCTTCACTTTAGGTTTACTGTATCCCTTGCACCTTCTTATTGACGATGAAACACAGAAATTGCATCCGAATTTAATACAAAAGGCACAATGCCGACTTAAGTACAAGAGGACTGACACTCTAACTCTCTTTGATTTGAACCTCTCCTGTGAGTCCAGTTTAAGATTCCGATTCTTCAGTTCTGGATTACTGTATCCCTTGGACATTCTTATTGACGATGAAACACAGAAATTGCATCCGAATTTAATACAAAAGGCACAATGCCGACTTAAGTACAAGACGACTGACACTCTAACTCTCAATGATTTGAACCTCTCCTGTGACTCCAGTTTTAGATTCCGATGCTTCACGTCAAGTTTACTGTATCCCTTGGACCTTCTTATTGACGATGAAACACAGAAATTGCATCCGAATTGAATACAAAGGGCACATTGCCGACTTAAGTACAAGAGGACTGACACTCTAACTCTCTATGGTTTGAACCACTCCTGTGAGTCCAGTTTTAGATTCCGATGCTTCACTTCAGGTTTACTGTATCCCTTGGACCTTCTTGTTGATGATGAAACACAGAAATTGCATCCGAATTTAATACAAAAGGCACAATGCCGACTTAAATACAAGAGGACTGACACTCTAACTCTCTATGGTTTGAACCTCTCCTGTGAGTCCAGTTTTAGATTCCGATGCTTCACTTCAGGTTTACTGTATCCCTTGGACCTTCTTATTGATGATGAAACACAGAAATAGCATCCAAATTTAATACAAAAGGCACAATGCCGACTTAAGTACAAGAGGACTGACACTCTAACTTTCTATGATTTGAACCTCACCTGTGAGTCCAGTTTGTGATACCGATGCTTCACTTCAGGTTTACTGTATCCCTTGGACCTTCTTATTGACGATGAAACACAGAAATAGCATCCAAATTTAATACAAAAGGCACAATGCCGACTTAAGTACAAGACTACTGACACTCTAACTCTCTATGGTTTGAACCTCTCCTGTGAGTCCAGTTTTAGATTCCGATGCTTCACTTCAGGTTTACTGTATCCCTTGGACCTTCTTATTGATGATGAAACACAGAAATTGCATCCGAATTTAATACAAAAGGCACAATGCCGACTTAAGTACAAGAGGACTGACACTCTAAACCTCTATGATTTGAACCTCTCCTGTGAGTCCAGTTTTAGATTCCGATGCTTCACTTCAGGTTTACTGTATCCCTTGGAACTTGTTATTGACGATGAAACAGAGAAATTGCACCCGAATTTAATACAAAAGGCACAATGCCGACTTAAGTACAAGAGGACTGACACTCTAACTCTCTATGATTTGAACCTCTCCTGTGGGTCCAGTTTTAGATTCCGATGCTTCACTTCAGGTTTACTGTATCCCTTGGAATTTCTTATCGACGATGAAACACATAAATTGCATCCGAATTTAATACAAAAGGCACAATGCCGACATAAGTACAAGAGGACTGACACTGTAACTCGCTACGATTTGAACCTCTCCTGTGAGCCAGTTTTAGATTCCGATACTTCACTTCAGGTTTACTGTATCCCTTAGAACTTCTTATTGACGATGAAACAGAGAAATTGCACCCGAATTTAATACAAAAGGCACAATGCCGACTTAAGTACAAGAGGACTGACACTCTAACTCTCTTTGATTTGAACCTCTCCTGTGAGTCCAGTTTAAGATTCCGATGCTTCAGTTCTGGATTACTGTATCCCTTGGACCTTCTTATTGACGATGAAACACAGAAATTGCATCCGAATTTAATACAAATGGCACACTGCCGACTGAAGTACAAGAGGACGGACACTCTAACACTCTATGATTTGAACCTCTCCTGTGAGTCCAGTTTTAGATTCCGATGCTTCACCGTAGGTCTACTGTATCACTTGGACCTTCTTATTGACGATGAATCACAGAAATTGCATCCAAATTTAATACAATAGGCACAATGCCGACTTAAGTACAACAGGACTGACACTCTAACACTCTATGATTTGAATCTCAACTGTGAGTCCAGTTTTAGATTCCGATGCTTCACTTCGGGTTTAGTGTATCCCTTGGACCTTCTTATTGACGATGAAACACAGAAATTGCATCCGAATTGAATACAAAATGCACAATGCCGACTTAAGTACAAGAGGACTGACACTATAACTCTCTATGATTTGAACCTCTCCTTTGAGTCCGGTTTCAGATTCCGATGCTTCGCTTCAGGTTTACTGTATCCCTTGCACCTTCTTATTGACGATGAATCACAGAAATTGCATCCGAATTTAATACAAAACGCACAATGCCGACTTAAGTATAAGAGGACTGACACTCTAACTTTCTATGATTTGAACCTCTCCTGTGAGTCCAGTTTTAGATTCCGATGCTTCACGATGGGTCTACTGTATCACTTGGACCTTCTTATTGACGATGAATCACAGAAATTGCATCCAAATTTAATACAATAGGCACAATGCCGACTTAAGTACAACAGGACTGACACTCTAACGCTCTATGATTTGAATCTCAACTGTGAGTCCAGTTTTAGATTCCGATGCTTCACTTCGGGTTTAGTGTATCCCTTGGACCTTCTTATTGACGATGAAACACAGAAATTGCATCCTAATTGAATACAAAAGGCACAATGCCGACTTAAGTTCAAGAGGACTGACACTCTAACGCTCTATGATTTGAACGTCCCCTGTGAGTCCAGTTTTAGATTCCGATGCTTCACTTCTGGATTACTGTATCCCTTGCACCTTCTTATTGACGATGAATCACAGAAATTGCATCCGAATTTAATACAAAACGCACAATGCCGACTTAAGTATAAGAGGACTGACACTCTAACTTTCTATGATTTGAACCCCACCTGTGAGTCCAGTTTTTGATTCCGATGCTTCACTTCAGGTTTACTGTATCCCTGGGACCTTCTTATTGACGATAAAACACAGAAATAGCATCCAAATTTAATACAAAAGGCACAATGCCGACTTAAGTACAAGAGGACTGACACTCTAACTCTCTATGGTTTGAACCTCTCCTGTGAGTCCAGTTTTAGATTCCGATGCTTCACTTCAGGTTTACTGTATACCTTGGACCTTCTTATTGATGATGAAACACAGAAATTGCATCCGAATTTAATACAAAAGGCACAATGCCGACTTAAGTACAAGAGGACTGACACTCTAAACCTCTATGATTTGAACCTCTCCTGTGAGTCCAGTTTTAGATTCCGACGCTTCACTTCAGGTTTACTGTATCCCTTGGAACTTCTTATTGACGATGAAACAGAGAAATAGCACGCGAATTTAATACAAAAGGCACAATGCCGACTTAAGTACAAGAGGACTGACACTCTAACTCTCTATGATTTGAACCTCTCCTGTGAGTCCAGTTTTAGATTCCGATGCTTCACTTCAGGTTTACTGTATCCCTTGGACCTTCTTATCGACGATGAAACACATAAATTGCATCCGAATTTAATACAAAAGGCACAATGCCGACTTAAGTATAAGAGGACTGACACTCTAACTTTCTATGATTTGAACCTCACCTGTGAGGCCAGTTTTTGATACCGATGCTTCACTTCAGGTTTACTGTATCCCTTGGACCTTTTATTGACGATGAAACACAGAAATTGCATCCGAATTTAATACAAAAGGCACAATGCCGACTTAAGTACAAGAGGACTGACACTCTAACTCTCTATGATTAGAACATCTCCTGTGAGTCTAGTTTTAAATTCCGATGCTTCACTTCAGGTTTACTGTATCCCTTGGACCTTCTTATTGACGATGAAACACAGAAATTGCATCCGAATTGAATACAAAAAGCACAATGCCGACTTACGTACAAGAGGACTGACACTCTAACTCTCTTTGATTTGAACCTCTCCTGTGAGTCCAGTTTTAGATTCCGATGCTTCACTTCAGGTTTACTGTATCCCTTGGACCTTCTTATTGATGATGAAACACTGAAATTGCATCCGAATTTAATACAAAAAGCACAATGCCGACTTAAGTACAAGAGGACTGACACTCTAACTCTCTATGGTTTGAACCTTTCCTGTGAGTCCAGTTTTAGATTCCGATGCTTCACTTCAGGTTTACTGTATCCCTTAGACCTTCTTATTGATGATGAAACACAGAAATTGCATCCGAATTTAATACAAAAGGCACAATGCCGACTTAAGTACAAGAGGACTGACACTCTAACCCTCTATGATTTGAAAATCTCCTGTGAGTCCAGTTTTAGATTCCGATGCTTCACTTCAGGTTTACTGTATCACTTGGAACTTCTTATTGACGATGAAACACAGAAATTGCACCCAAATTTAATACAAAAGGCCCAATGCTGACTTAAGTACAAGAGGACTGACACTCTAACTCTCTATGATTTGAACCTCTCCTGTGAGTCCAGTTTTAGATTCCGATGCTTCACTTCAGGTTTACTGTATCCCTTGGACCTTCTTATCGACGATGAAACACAGAAATTGCATCCGAATTTAATACAAAAGGCACAATGCCGACTTAAGTACAAGAGGACTGACACTCTAACTCTCTTTGATTTGAACCTCTCCTGTGAGTCCAGTTTTAGATTCCGATGCTTCACTTCAGGTTTACTGTTTCCCTTGGACCTTCTTCTTGATGATGAAACACAGAAATTGCATCCAAATTTAATACAAAAGGCACAATGCCGACTTAAGTACAAGAGGACTGACACTCTAACTCTCTATGGTTTGAACCTTTCCTGTGAGTCCAGTTTTAGATTCCGATGCTTCACTTCAGGTTTACTGTATCCCTTAGACCTTCTTATTGATGATGAAACACAGAAATTGCATCCGAATTTAATACAAAAGGCACAATGCCGACTTAAGTACAAGAGGACTGACACTCTAAACCTCTATGATTTGAACCTCTCCTGTGAGTCCAGTTTTAGATTCCGATGCTTCACTTCAGGTTTACTGTATCCCTTGGAACTTCTTATTGACGATGAAACACAGAAATTGCACCCGAATTTAATACAAAAAGCACAATGCCGACTTAAGTACAAGAGGACTGACACTCTAACTCTCTATGATTTGGACCTCACCTGTGAGTCCAGTTTTTGATACCGATGCTTCACTTCAGGTTTACTGTATCCCTTGGACCTTCTTTTTGACGATGAAACACAGAAATTACATCCGAATTTAATACAAAAGGCACAATGCTGACTTAAGTACAAGAGGACTGACACTGTAACTCTCTATGATTTGAACCTCTCCTTTGAGTCCGGTTTCAGATGCCGATGCTTCGCTTCAGGTTTACTGTATCCCTTGCACCTTCTTATTGACGATGAAACACAGAAATTGCATCCGAATTTAATACAAAAGGCACAATGCCGACTTAAGTACAAGAGGACAGACACTCTAACTCGCTACGATTTGAACCTCTCCTGTGAGCCAGTTTTAGATTCCGATGCTTCACTTCAGTTTTACAGTATCTCTTGGACCTTCTTATTGACGGTGAAACACAGAAATTGCATCCGAATTTAATACAAAAGACACAATGCCGACTTAAGTACAAGAGGACTGACACTCTAACTCTCTATGGTTTGAACCTCTCCTGTGAGTCCAGTTTTAGATTCCGATGCTTCACTTCAGGTTTACAGTATCCCTTGGACCTTCTTATTGACGGTGAAACACAGAAATTGCATCCGAATTTAATACAAAAGACACAATGCCGACTTAAGTACAAGAGGACTGACCCTCTAACTCTCTATGATTTGATCATCTCCTGTGAGTCCTGTTTTAGAATCCGATGCTTCACTTCAGGTTTACTGTATCCCTTGGAACTTCTTATTGACGATGAAACACAGAAAATGCATCCGAATTTAATACAAAAGGCACAATGCCGACTTAAGTACAAGAGGACTGACACTCTAACTCTCTTTGATTTGAACCTTTCCTGTGAGTCCAGTTTTAGATTCCGATGCTTCACTTCAGGTTTACTGTATCCCTTGGACCTTCTTATTGATGATGAAACACAGAAATTGCATCCGAATTTAATACAAAAGGCACAATGCCGACTTAAGTACAAGAGGACTGACACTCTAACTCTCTATGGTTTGAACCTTTCCTGTGAGTCCAGTTTTAGATTCAGATGCTTCACATCAGGTTTACTGTATCCCTTAGACCTTCTTATTGATGATGAAACACAGAAATTGCATCCGAATTTAATACAAAAGGCACAATGCCGACTTAAGTACAAGAGGACTGACACTCTAAACCTCTATGATTTGAACCTCTCCTGTGAGTCCAGTTTTAGATTCCGATGCTTCACTTCAGGTTTACTGTATCGCTTGGAACTTCTTATTGACGATGAAACACAGAAATTGCACCCGAATTTAATACAAAAGGCACAATGCCGACTTAAGTACAAGAGGACTGACACTCTAACTCTCTATGATTTGAACCTCACCTGTGAGTCCAGTTTTTGATACCGATGCTTCACTTCAGGTTTACTGTATCCCTTGGACCTTCTTATTGACGATGAAACACAGAAATTGCATCCGAATTTAATACAAAAGGCACAATGCTGACTTAAGTACAAGAGGACTGACAGTGTAACTCTCTATGATTTGAACCGCTCCTGTGAGTCCAGTTTTAGATTCCGATGCTTCACCGTAGGTCTACTGTATCCCTTGAACCTCTTATTGACGATGAATCACAGAAATTGCATCCAAATTTAATACAATATTCACAATGCCGACTTAAGTACAAGAGGACTGACACTCTAACACCCTATGATTTGAATCTCAACTGTGAGTCCAGTTTTAGATTCCGATGCTTCACTTCGGGTTTAGTGTATCCCTTGGACCTTCTTATTGACGATGAAACACAGAAATTGCACCCGAATTTAATACAAAAGGCACAATGCCGACTTAAGTACAAGAGGACTGACGCTCTAACCCTCTATGATTTGAACCTCTCCTGTGAGTCCAGTTTTAGATTCCGACGCTTCACTTCAGGTTTACTGTATCCCTTGGAACTTCTTATTGACGATGAAACAGAGAAATAGCACGCGAATTTAATACAAAAGGCACAATGCCGACTTAAGTACAAGAGGACTGACACTCTAACTCTCTATGATTTGAACCTCTCCTGTGAGTCCAGTTTTAGATTCCGATGCTTCACTTCAGGTTTACTGTATCCCTTGGACCTTCTTATCGACGATGAAACACATAAATTGCATCCGAATTTAATACAAAAGGCACAATGCCGACTTAAGTATAAGAGGACTGACACTCTAACTTTCTATGATTTGAACCTCACCATTGAGGCCAGTTTTTGATACCGATGCTTCACTTCAGGTTTACTGTATCCCTTGGACCTTTTATTGACGATGAAACACAGAAATTGCATCCGAATTTAATACAAAAGGCACAATGCCGACTTAAGTACAAGAGGACTGACACTCTAACTCTCTATGATTAGAACATCTCCTGTGAGTCTAGTTTTAAATTCCGATGCTTCACTTCAGGTTTACTGTATCCCTTGGACCTTCTTATTGACGATGAAACACAGAAATTGCATCCGAATTGAATACAAAAAGCACAATGCCGACTTACGTACAAGAGGACTGACACTCTAACTCTCTTTGATTTGAACCTCTCCTGTGAGTCCAGTTTTAGATTCCGATGCTTCACTTCAGGTTTACTGTATCCCTTGGACCTTCTTATTGATGATGAAACACTGAAATTGCATCCGAATTTAATACAAAAAGCACAATGCCGACTTAAGTACAAGAGGACTGACACTCTAACTCTCTATGGTTTGAACCTTTCCTGTGAGTCCAGTTTTAGATTCCGATGCTTCACTTCAGGTTTACTGTATCCCTTAGACCTTCTTATTGATGATGAAACACAGAAATTGCATCCGAATTTAATACAAAAGGCACAATGCCGACTTAAGTACAAGAGGACTGACACTCTAACCCTCTATGATTTGAAAATCTCCGGTGAGTCCAGTTTTAGATTCCGATGCTTCACTTCAGGTTTACTGTATCACTTGGAACTTCTTATTGACGATGAAACACAGAAATTGCACCCAAATTTAATACAAAAGGCCCAATGCCGACTTAAGTACAAGAGGACTGACACTCTAACTCTCTATGATTTGAACCTCTCCTGTGAGTCCAGTTTTAGATTCCGATGCTTCACTTCAGGTTTACTGTATCCCTTGGACCTTCTTATCGACGATGAAACACAGAAATTGCATCCGAATTTAATACAAAAGGCACAATGCCGACTTAAGTACAAGAGGACTGACACTCTAACTCTCTTTGATTTGAACCTCTCCTGTGGGTCCAGTTTTAGATTCCGATGCTTCACTTCAGGTTTACTGTATCCCTTGGACCTTCTTCTTGATGATGAAACACAGAAATTGCATCCAAATTTAATACAAAAGGCACAATGCCGACTTAAGTACAAGACGACTGACACTCTAACTCTCTATGGTTTGAACCTTTTCCTGTGAGTCCAGTTTTAGATTCCGATGCTTCACTTCAGGTTTACTGTATCCCTTAGACCTTCTTATTGATGATGAAACACAGAAATTGCATCCGAATTTAATACAAAAGGCACAATGCCGACTTAAGTACAAGAGGACTGACACTCTAAACCTCTATGATTTGAACCTCTCCTGTGAGTCCAGTTTTAGATTCCGATGCTTCACTTCAGGTTTACTGTATCCCTTGGAACTTCTTATTGACGATGAAACACAGAAATTGCACCCGAATTTAATACAAAAAGCACAATGCCGACTTAAGTACAAGAGGACTGACACTCTAACTCTCTATGATTTGGACCTCACCTGTGAGTCCAGTTTTTGATACCGATGCTTCACTTCAGGTTTACTGTATCCCTTGGACCTTCTTTTTGACGATGAAACACAGAAATTACATCCGAATTTAATACAAAAGGCACAATGCTGACTTAAGTACAAGAGGACTGACACTGTAACTCTCTATGATTTGAACCTCTCCTTTGAGTCCGGTTTCAGATGCCGATGCTTCGCTTCAGGTTTACTGTATCCCTTGCACCTTCTTATTGACGATGAAACACAGAAATTGCATCCGAATTTAATACAAAAGGCACAATGCCGACTTAAGTACAAGAGGACAGACACTCTAACTCGCTACGATTTGAACCTCTCCTGTGAGCCAGTTTTAGATTCCGATGCTTCACTTCAGTTTTACAGTATCTCTTGGACCTTCTTATTGACGGTGAAACACAGAAATTACATCCGAATTTAATACAAAAGACACAATGCCGACTTAAGTACAAGAGGACTGACACTCTAACTCTCTATGGTTTGAACCTCTCCTGTGAGTCCAGTTTTAGATTCCGATGCTTCACTTCAGGTTTACAGTATCCCTTGGACCTTCTTATTGACGGTGAAACACAGAAATTGCATCCGAATTTAATACAAAAGACACAATGCCGACTTAAGTACAAGAGGACTGACCCTCTAACTCTCTATGATTTGATCATCTCCTGTGAGTCCTGTTTTAGAATCCGATGCTTCACTTCAGGTTTACTGTATCCCTTGGAACTTCTTATTGACGATGAAACACAGAAAATGCATCCGAATTTAATACAAAAGGCACAATGCCGACTTAAGTACAAGAGGACTGACACTCTAACTCTCTTTGATTTGAACCTTTCCTGTGAGTCCAGTTTTAGATTCCGATGCTTCACTTCAGGTTTACTGTATCCCTTGGACCTTCTTATTGATGATGAAACACAGAAATTGCATCCGAATTTAATACAAAAGGCACAATGCCGACTTAAGTACAAGAGGACTGACACTCTAACTCTCTATGGTTTGAACCTTTCCTGTGAGTCCAGTTTTAGATTCAGATGCTTCACATCAGGTTTACTGTATCCCTTAGACCTTCTTATTGATGATGAAACACAGAAATTGCATCCGAATTTAATACAAAAGGCACAATGCCGACTTAAGTACAAGAGGACTGACACTCTAAACCTCTATGATTTGAACCTCTCCTGTGAGTCCAGTTTTAGATTCCGATGCTTCACTTCAGGTTTACTGTATCGCTTGGAACTTCTTATTGACGATGAAACACAGAAATTGCACCCGAATTTAATACAAAAGGCACAATGCCGACTTAAGTACAAGAGGACTGACACTCTAACTCTCTATGATTTGAACCTCACCTGTGAGTCCAGTTTTTGATACCGATGCTTCACTTCAGGTTTACTGTATCCCTTGGACCTTCTTATTGACGATGAAACACAGAAATTGCATCCGAATTTAATACAAAAGGCACAATGCTGACTTAAGTACAAGAGGACTGACAGTGTAACTCTCTATGATTTGAACCGCTCCTGTGAGTCCAGTTTTAGATTCCGATGCTTCACCGTAGGTCTACTGTATCCCTTGAACCTCTTATTGACGATGAATCACAGAAATTGCATCCAAATTTAATACAATATTCACAATGCCGACTTAAGTACAAGAGGACTGACACTCTAACACCCTATGATTTGAATCTCAACTGTGAGTCCAGTTTTAGATTCCGATGCTTCACTTCGGGTTTAGTGTATCCCTTGGCCCTTCTTATTGACGATGAAACACAGAAATTGCACCCGAATTTAATACAAAAGGCACAATGCCGACTTAAGTACAAGAGGACTGACGCTCTAACCCTCTATGATTTGAACCTCTCCTGTGAGTCCAGTTTTAGATTCCGATGCTTCACTTCAGGTTTACTGTATCGCTTGGAACTTCTTATTGACGATGAAACACAGAAATTGCACCCGAATTTAATACAAAAGGCACAATGCCGACTTAAGTACAAGAGGACTGACACTCTAACTCTCTACGATTTGAACCTCACCTGTGAGTCCAGTTTTTGATACCGATGCTTCACTTCAGGTTTACTGTATCCCTTGGACCTTCTTATTGACGATGAAACACAGAAATTGCATCCGAATTTAATACAAAAGGCACAATGCTGACTTAAGTACAAGAGGACTGACAGTGTAACTCTCTATGATTTGAACCTCTCCTGTGAGTCCAGTTTTAGATTCCGATGCTTCACCGTAGGTCTACTGTATCCCTTGAACCTCTTATTGACGATGAATCACAGAAAATGCATCCAAATTTAATACAATATTCACAATGCCGACTTAAGTACAAGAGGACTGACACTCTAACACCCTATGATTTGAATCTCAACTGTGAGTCCAGTTTTAGATTCCGATGCTTCACTTCGGGTTTAGTGTATCCCTTGGACCTTCTTATTGACGATGAAACACAGAAATTGCACCCGAATTTAATACAAAAGGCACAATGCCGACTTAAGTACAAGAGGACTGACGCTCTAACCCTCTATGATTTGAACCTCTCCTGTGAGTCCAGTTTTAGATTCCGATGCTTCACTTCAGGTTTACTGTATCCCTTGGAACTACTTATTGACGATGAAATACAGAAATTGCATCCGAATTTAATACAAAAGGCACAATGCCGACTTAAGTACAAGAGGACTGACACTCTAACTCTCTTTGATTTGAACCTTTCCTGTGAGTCCAGTTTTAGATTCCGATGCTTCACTTCAGGTTTACTGTATCCCTTGGACCTTCTTATTGATGATGAAACACAGAAATTGCATCCGAATTTAATACAAAAGGCACAATGCCGACTTAAGTACAAGAGGACTGACACTCTAACTCTCTATGGTTTGAACCTTTCCTGTGAGTCCAGTTTTAGATTCCGATGCTTCACTTCAGGTTTACTGTATCGCTTGGAACTTCTTATTGACGATGAAACACAGAAATTGCACCCGAATTTAATACAAAAGGCACAATGCCGACTGAAGTACAAGAGGACTGACACTCTAACTCTCTGTGATTTGAACCTCACCTGTGAGTCCAGTTTTTGATACCGATGCTTCACTTCAGGTTTACTGTATCCCTTGGACCTTCTTATTGACGATGAAACACAGAAATTGCATCCGAATTTAATACAAAAGGCACAATGCTGACTTAAGTACAAGAGGACTGACACTGTAACTCTCTATGATTTGAACCTCTCCTTTGAGTCCAGTTTCAGATTCCGATGCTTCGCTTCAGGTTTACTGTATCCCTTGCACCTTCTTATTGACGATGAAACACAGAAATTGCATCCGAATTTAATACAAAAGGCACAATGCCGACTTAAGTACAAGAGGACTGACACTCTAACTCGCTACGATTTGAACCTCTCCTGTGAGCCAGTTTTAGATTCCGATGCTTCACTTCAGTTTTACAGTATCCCTTGGACCTTCTTATTGACGGTGAAACACAGAAATTGCATCCGAATTTAATACAAAAGACACAATGCCGACTTAAGTACAAGAGGACTGACACTCTAACTCTCCATGGTTTGAACCTCTCCTGTGAGTCCAGTTTTAGATTCCGATGCTTCACTTCAGGTTTACAGTATCCCTTGGACCTTCTTATTGACGGTGAAACACAGAAATTGCATCCGAATTTAAGACAAAGACACAATGCCGACTTAAGTACAAGAGGACTGACCCTCTAACTCTCTATGATTTGATCCCCTCCTGTGAGTCCTGTTTTAGAATCCGAAGCTTCACTTCAGGTTTACTGTATACCTTGGGCCTTCCTATTGACGATGAAACACAGAAATTGTATCCGAATTGAATACAAAAGGCACAATGCCGACTTAAGTACAAAAGGACTGACACTCTAACTCTCTTTGATTTCAACCTCTCCTGTGAGTCCAGTTTAAGATTCCGATGCTTCACTTCTGGATTACTGTATCCCTTGGACCTTCTTATTGACGATGAAACACAGAAATTGCATCCGAATTTAATACAAATGGCACAATGCCGACTGAAGTACAAGAGGACGGAAACTCTAACTCTCTATGACTTGAACCTCTCCTGTGAGTCCAGTTTTAGATTCCGATGCTTCACCGTAGGTCTACTGTATCCCTTGAACCTCTTATTGACGATGAATCACAGAGATTGCATCCAAATTTAATACAATATTCACAATGCCGACTTAAGTAAAAGAGGACTGACACTCTAACACCCTATGATTTGAATCTCAACTGTGAGTCCGGTTTTAGATTCCGATGCCTCACTTCGGGTTTAGTGTATCCCTTGGACCTTCTTATTGATGATGAAACACAGAAATTGCATCCGAATTTAATACAAAAGGCACAATGCCGACTTAAGTACAAGAGGACTGACACTCTAACTCTCTATGGTTTGAACCTTTCCTGTGAGTCCAGTTTTAGATTCCGATGCTTCACATCAGGTTTACTGTATCCCTTAGACCTTCTTATTGATGATTAAACACAGAAATTGAATCCGAATTTAATACAAAAGGCACAATGCCGACTTAAGTACAAGAGGACTGACACTGTATCTCTCTATGATTTGAACCTCTCCTCTGAGTCCGGTTTCAGATTCCGATGCTTCGCTTCAGGTTTACTGTATCTCTTGCACCTTGTTATTGACGATGAAACACAGATATTGCATCCGAATTTAATACAAAAGGCACAATGCCGACTTAAGTACAAGAGGACTGACACTCTAACTCGCTACGATTTGAACCCCTCCTGTGAGCCAGTTTTAGATTCCGATGCTTCACTTCAGTTTTACAGTATCCCTTGGACCTTCTTATTGACGGTGAAACACAGAAATTGCATCCGAAGTTAATACAAAAGACACAATGCCGACTTAAGTACAAGAGGACTGACCCACTAACTCTCTATGATTTGATCCCCTCCCGTGAGTCCAGTTTTCGATTCCGATGCTTCACTTCAGGTTTACTGTATCCCTTGGACCTTCCTATTGACGATGAAACACAGAAATTGCATCCGAATTGAATACAAAAGGCACAATGCCGACTTAAGTACAAGAGGACTGACACTCTAACTCTCTTTGATTTGAACCTCTCCTGTGAGTCCAGTTTAAGATTCCGATGCTTCACTCCTGGATTACTGTATCCCTTGGACCTTCTTATTGACGATGAAACACAGAAATTGCATCCGAATTTAATACAAAAGGCACAATGCCGACTTAAGTACAAGAGGACTGACACTGTATCTCTCTATGATTTGAACGTCTCCTTTGAGTCCGGTTTCAGATTCCGATGCTTCGCTTCAGGTTTACTGTATCCCTTGCACCTTCTTATTGACAATGAAACACAGAAATTGCATCCGAATTTAATACAAAAGGCACACTGCCGACTTAAGTACAAGAGGACTGACACTCTAACTCGCTACGATTTGAACCCCTCCTGTGAGCCAGTTTTAGATTCCGATGCATCACTTCAGTTTTACAGTATCCCTCCGACCTTCTTATTGACGGTGAAACACAGAAATTGCATCCGAAGTTAATACAAAAGACACAATGCCGACTTAAGTACAAGAGGACTGACCCTCTAACTCTCTATGATTTGATCCCCTCCCGTAAGTCCAGTTTTCGATTCCGATGCTTCACTTCAGGTTTACAGTATCCCTTGGACCTTGTTATTGACGGTGAAACACAGAAATTGCATCCGAATTTAATACAAAAGGCACAATGCCGACTTAAGTACAAGAGGACTGACACTGTATCTCTCTATGGTTTGAACCTCTCCTGTGAGTCCAGTTTTAGATTCCGATGCTTCACTTCAGGTTTACTGTATCCCTTGTACCTTCATATTGATGATGAAACACAGCAATTGCATACGAATTTAATACAAAAGGCACAATGCCGACTTAAGTACAAGAACACTGACACTCTACCCCTCTATGATTTGAACCTCTCCTGTGAGTCCAGTTTTAGATTCCGATGCTTCACTTCAGGTTTACTGTATCCCTTGGACCTTCTTATTGATGATGAAACACAGAAATTGCATCCGAATTTAATACAAAAGGCACAATGCCGACTTAAGTACAAGAGGACTGACACTCTAACTCTCTATGGTTTGAACCTTTCCTGTGAGTCCAGTTTTAGATTCCGATGCTTCACTTCAGGTTTACAGTATCCCTTGGACATTGTTATTGACGGTGAAACACAGAAATTGCATCCGAATTTAATACAAAAGACACAATGCCGACTTAAGTGCAAGAGGACTTACCCTCTAACTCTCTATGATTTGATCCCCTCCCGTGAGTCCTGTTTTAGAATCCGATGCATCACTTCAGGTTTACTGTATCCCTTGGACCTTCCTATTGACGATGAAACACAGAAATTGCATCCGAATTGAATACAAAAGGCACAATGCCGACTTAAGTACAAGAGGACTGACACTCTAACTCTCTTTGATTTGAAGCTCTCCTGTGAGTCAAGTTTAAGATTCCGATGCTTCACTTCTGGATTACTGTATCCCTTGGACCTTCTTATTGACGATGAAACACAGAAATTGCATCCGAATTTAATACAAATGGCACAATGCCGACTGAAGTACAAGAGGACGGACACTCTAACTCTCTATGATTTGAACCTCTCCTGTGAGTCCAGTTTTAGATTCCGATGCTTCACCGTAGGTCTACTGTATCCCTTGGAAGTTCTTATTGACGATGAATCACAGAAATTGCATCCAAATTTAATACAATATTCACAATGCCGACTTAAGTACAAGAGGACTGACACTCTAACACTCTATGATTTGAATCTCAACTGTGAGTCCAGTTTTAGATTCCGATGCTTCACTTCGGGTTTAGTGTATCCCTTGGACCTTCTTATTGACGACGAACCACAGAAATTGCATCCGAATTTCATACAAATGGCACAATGCTGTCTTAAGTACAAGAGGACTGACACTCTAACTCTCTATGATTAGAACATCTCCTGTGAGTCTAGTTTGAAATTCCGATGCTTCACTTCAGGTTTACTATATCCCTCGGACTTTCTCATTGACGATGGAACACAGATATTGCATTCGAGACTAATACAAAAGGCACTATGCCGCCTTAAGTACAAGAGAACTGACACTCTAACTCTCTATGATTTGAACCCCTCCTTTGAGTCCAGTTTTTGATTCCGATGCTTCACTTCAGGTTTACTGTATCCCTTGGACCTTCTTATTAACGATGAAACACAGAAATTGCATCCGAATTTCATACAAATGGCACAATGCTGTCTTAAGTACAAGAGGACTGACAGTCTAACTCTCAATGATTTGAACCTCTCCTGTGAGTCCAGTTTTAGACTCCGATGCTTCTCTTCAGGTTTACTGTATCCCTTGGACCTTCTTATTTGCGATGAAACACATAAATTGCATCCGAATTTAATACAAAAGGCACAATGCCGACTTAAGTACAAGAGGACTGACCCTCTAACTCTCTATGATTTGAATCCCTCCTGTGAGTCCAGTTTTAGATTCCGATGCTTCACTTTAGGTTTACTGTATCCCTTGGACCTTCTTATTGACGATGAAACTCAGAAATTGCATCCGAATTGAATACAAAAGGCACAATGCCGACTTACGTACAAGAGGACTGACACTCTAACTCTCTTTGATTTGAACCTCTCCTGTGAGTCCAGTTTTAGATTCCGATGCTTCACTTCAGGTTTACTGTATCCCTTAGACCTTCTTATTGATGATGAAACACAGAAATTGCATCCGAATTTAATGCAAAAGGCTCAATGCCGACTAAAGTACAAGAGGACTGACACTCTAACCCTCTATGGTTTGAACCTCTCCTGTGAGTCCAGTTTTAGATTCCGATGCTTCACTTCAGGTTTACTGTATCCCTTGGAACTTCTTATTGACGATGAAACACAGAAATTGCACCCGAATTTAATACAAAAGGCACAATGCCGACTTAAGTGCAAGAGGACTGGCACTCTAACTCTCTATGATTTGAACCTCTCCTGTGAGTCCAGTTTTAGATTCCGATGCTTCACTTCAGGTTTACTGTATCCCTTGGACCTTCTTATCGACGATGAAACACAGAAATTGCTTCCTAATTTAATTCAAAAGGCACAATGCTACCTAAGTATAAGAGGACTGACACTCTAACTTTCTATGATTAGAACCTCACCTGTGAGTCCAGTTTTTGATACCGATGCTTCACTTCAGGTTTACTGTATCCCTTGGACCTTCTTATTGACGATGAAACACAGAAATTGCATCCGTATTTAATACAAAAGGCACAATGCTGACATAAGTACAAGAGGACTGACACTCTAACTCGCTACGATTTGAACCTCTCCTGTGAGCCAGTTATAGATTCCGATGCTTCACTTCAGTTTTACAGTATCCCTTGGACCTTCTTATTGACGGTGAAACACAGAAATTGCATGCGAATTTAATACAAAAGACACAATGCCGACTTAAGTACAAGAGGACTGACACTCTAACTCTCTATGGTTTGAACCTCTCCTGTGAGTCCAGTTTTAGATTCCGATGCTTCACTTCAGGTTTACAGTATGCCTTGGACCTTCTTATTGACGGTGAAACACAGAAATTGCATCCTAATTTAATACAAAAGGCACAATGCCGACTGAAGTACAAGAGGACGGACACTCTAACTCTCTATGATTTGAACCTCTCCTGTGAGTCCAGTTTTAGATTCCGATGCTTCACCGTAGGTCTACTGTATCCCTTGGAAGTTCTTATTGACGATGAATCACAGAAATTGCATCCAAATTTAATACAATATTCACAATGCCGACTTAAGTACAAGAGGACTGACACTCTAACACTCTATGATTTGAATCTCAACTGTGAGTCCAGTTTTAGATTCCGATGCTTCACTTCGGGTTTAGTGTATCCCTTGGACCTTCTTATTGAGGACGAACCACAGAAATTGCATCCGAATTTCATACAAATGGCACAATGCTGTCTTAAGTACAAGAGGACTGACACTCTAACTCTCTATGATTAGAACATCTCCTGTGAGTCTAGTTTGAAATTCCGATGCTTCACTTCAGGTTTACTATATCCCTCGGACTTTCTCATTGACGATGGAACACAGATATTGCATTCGAGACTAATACAAAAGGCACTATGCCGCCTTAAGTACAAGAGAACTGACACTCTAACTCTCTATGATTTGAACCCCTCCTTTGAGTCCAGTTTTTGATTCCGATGCTTCACTTCAGGTTTACTGTATCCCTTGGACCTTCTTATTAACGATGAAACACAGAAATTGCATCCGAATTTCATACAAATGGCACAATGCTGTCTTAAGTACAAGAGGACTGACAGTCTAAATCTCAATGATTTGAACCTCTCCTGTGAGTCCAGTTTTAGACTCCGATGCTTCTCTTCAGGTTTACTGTATCCCTTGGACCTTCTTATTTGCGATGAAACACATAAATTGCATCCGAATTTAATACAAAAGGCACAATGCCGACTTAAGTACAAGAGGACTGACCCTCTAACTCTCTATGATTTGAACAACTCCTGTGAGTCCAGTTTTAGATTCCGATGCTTCACTTCACGTTTACTGTATCCCTTGGACCTTCTTATTGACGATGAAACTCAGAAAATGCATCCGAATTGAATACAAAAGGCACAATGCCGACTTACGTACAAGAGGACTGACACTCTAACTCTCTTTGATTTAAACCTCTCCTGTGAGTCCAGTTTTAGATTCCGATGCTTCACTTCAGGTTTACTGTATCCCTTGGACCTTCTTATTGATGATGAAACACAGAAATTGCATCTGAATTTAATACATAAGGCACAATGCCGACTTAAGTACAAGAGGACTGACACTCTAACTCTCTATGGTTTGAACCTTTCCTGTGAGTCCAGTTTTAGATTCCGATGCTTCACTTCAGGTTTACTGTATCCCTTAGACCTTCTTATTGATGATGAAACACAGAAATTGCATCCGAATTTAATGCAAAAGGCACAATGCCGACTAAAGTACAAGAGGACTGACACTCTAACCCTCTATGGTTTGAACATCTCCTGTGAGTCCAGTTTTAGATTCCGATGCTTCACTTCAGGTTTACTGTATCCCTTGGAACTTCTTATTGACGATGAAACACAGAAATTGCACCCGAATTTAATACAAAAGGCACAATGCCGACTTAAGTACAAGAGGACTGGCACTCTAACTCTCTATGATTTGAACCTCTCCTGTGAGTCCAGTTTTAGATTCCGATGCTTCACTTCAGGTTTACTGTATCCCTTGGACCTTCTTATCGACGATGAAACACAGAAATTGCACCCTAATTTAATTCAAAAGGCACAATGCTACCTAAGTATAAGAGGACTGACACTCTAACTTTCTATGATTTGAACCTCACCTGTGAGTCCAGTTTTTGATACCGATGCTTCACTTCAGGTTTACTGTATCCCTTGGACCTTCTTATTGACGATGAAACACAGAAATTGCATCCGAATTTAATACAAAAGGCACAATGCCGACATAAGTACAAGAGGACTGACACTCTAACTCGCTACGATTTGAACCTCTCCTGTGAGCCAGTTTTAGATTCCGATGCTTCACTTCAGTTTTACAGTATCCCTTGGACCTTCTTATTGACGGTGAAACACAGAAATTGCATCCGAATTTAATACAAAAGACACAATGCCGACTTAAGTACAAGAGGACTGACACTCTAACTCTCTATGGTTTGAACCTCTCCTGTGAGTCCAGTTTTAGATTCCGATGCTTCACTTCAGGTTTACAGTATCCCTTGGACCTTCTTATTGACGGTGAAACACAGAAATTGCACCCGAATTTAATACAAAAGACACAATGCCGACTTAAGTACAAGAGGACTGACACTCTAACTCTCTATGATTTGAACCCCTTCTGTGAGTCCAATTTTAGATTCCGATGCTTCACTTCAGGTTTACTGTATCCCTTGGACCTTCTTATAGACGATGAAACACAGAAATTGCATCCGAATTTAATACAAAAGGCACAATGCCGACTTAAGTACAAGAGGACGGACACTCTAACTCTCTATGATTAGAACATCTCCTGTGAGTCTAGTTTTAAATTCCGATGCTTCACTTCAGGTTTACTATATCCCTTGGACTTTCTCATTGACGATGGAACACAGATATTGCATCCGAGACCAATACAAAAGGCACTATGCCGCCTTAAGTACAAGAGAACTGACACTCTAACTCTCTATGATTTGAACCTCTCCTTTGAGTCCAGTTTTTGATTCCGATGCTTCACTTCAGGTTTACTGTATCCCTTGGACCTACTTATTAACGATGAAACACAGAAATTGCATCCGAATTTCATACAAATGGCACAATGCTGTCTTAAGTACAAGAGGACTGACACTCTGACTCTCTATGGTTTGAACCACTCCTGTGAGTCCAGTTTTAGATTCCAATGCTTCACTTTAGGTTTACTGTATCCCTGGGACCTTCTTATTGACGATGAAACACAGAAATTGCATCTGAATTTAATACAAAAGGCACAATGCCGCCTTATGTACAAAAGGATTGACACTCTAACTCTCTATGGTTTGAACCTCTCCTGTGAGTCCAGTTTTAGATTCCGATGCTTCACTTCAGGTTTACTGTATCCCTTGGACCTTCTTATTGATGATGAAACACAGAAATTGCATCCGAATTTAATACAAAAGGCACAATGCCGACTTAAGTACAAGAGGACTGACACTCTAACTCTCTATGGTTTGAACCTCTCCTGTGAGTCCAGTTTTAGATTCCGATGCTTCACTTCAGGTTTACAGTATCCCTTGGACCTTGTTATTGACGGTGAAACACAGAAATTGCATCCGAATTTAATACAAAAGACACAATGCCGACTTAAGTACAAGAGGACTGACCCTCTAACTCTCTATGATTTGATCCCCTCCTGTGAGTCCTGTTTTAGAATCCGATGCTTCACTTCAGGTTTACTGTATCACTTGGACCTTCCTATTGACGATGAAACACAGAAATTGCATCCGAATTGAATACAAAAGGCACAATGCCGACTTAGGTACAAGAGGACTGACACTCTAACTCTCTTTGATTTGAACCTCTCCTGTGAGTCCAGTTTAAGATTCCGATGCTTCACTTCTGGAACACTGTATCCCTTGGACCTTCTTATTGACGATGAAACACAGAAATTGCATCCGAATTTAATACAAATTTCACAATGCCGACTGAAGTACAAGAGGACGGGCACTCTAACTCTCTATGATTTGAACCTCCCCTGTGAGTCCAGTTTTAGATTCCGATGCTTCACTGTAGGTCAACTGTATCCCTTGGACCTTCTTATTGACGATGAATCACAGAAATTGCATCCAAATTTAATACAATATTCACAATGCCGACTTAAGTACAAGAGGACTGTGACTCTAACACTCTATGATTTGAATCTCAACTGTGAGTCCAGTTTTAGATTCCGATGCTTCACTTTGGGTTTAGTGTATCCCTTGGACCATCTTACTGACGACGAACCACAGAAATTGCATCCGAATTGAATACAAAAGACACAATGTCGACTTAATTACAAGAGGACTGACACTCTAACTCTCTATGATTTGAACCTCCCCTGTGAGCCCAGTTTTAGATTCCGATGCTTCACTTCAGGTTTACTGTATCAATTGGACCTTCTTATTAACGATGAAACACATAAATTGCATCCGAGTTTAATACAAAAGGCACAATGCCGACTTAACTACATGAGGACTGACACTCTAACTTTCTATGATTTGAACCCCTTCTGTGAGTCCAGTTTTAGATTCCGGTGCTTCACTTCAGGTTTACTGTATCCCTTGGACCTTCTTATAGACGATGAAACACAGAAATTGCATCCGAATTTAATACAAAAGGCACAATGCCGACTTAAGAACAAGAGGACTGACACTCTAACTCTCTATGATTAGAACATCTCCTGTGAGTCTAGTTTGAAATTCCGATGCTTCACTTCAGGTTTACTGTATCCCTTAGACCTTCTTATTGATGATGAAACACAGAAATTGCATCCGAATTTAATGCAAAAGGCACAATGCCGACTTAAGTACAAGAGGACTGACACTCTAACCCTCTATGATTTGAACCTCTCCTGTGAGTCCAGTTTTAGATTCCGATGCTTCACTTCAGGTTTACTGTATCCCTTGGACCTTCTTATCGACGATGAAACACAGAAATTGCATCCGAATTTAATACAAAAGGCACAATGCCGACTTAAGTATAAGAGGACTGACACTCTAACTTTCTATGATTTGAACCTCACCTCTGAGTCCAGTTTTTGATACCGATGCTTGACTTCAGGTTTACTGTATCCCTTGGACCTTCTTATTGACGATGAAACACAGAAATTGCATCCGAATTTAATACAAAAGGCACAATGCCGACTTAAGTACAAGAGGACTGACACTGTAACTCTCTATGATTTGAACCTCTCCTTTGAGTCCGGTTTCAGATTCCGATGCTTCGCTTCAGGTTTACTGTATCCCTTGCACCTTCTTATTGACGATGAAACACAGAAATTGCATCCGAATTTAATACAAAAGGCACAATGCTGACATAAGTACAAGAGGACTGACACTCTAACTCGCTACGATTTGAACCTCTCCTGTGAGCCAGTTTTAGATTCCGATGCTTCACTTCAGTTTTACAGTATCCCTTGGACCTTCTTATTGACGGTGAAACACAGAAATTGCATCCGAATTTAATACAAAGGACACAATGCCGACTTAAGCACAAGAGGACTGACACTCTAACTCTCTATGGTTTGAACCTCTCCTGTGAGTCCAGTTTTAGATTCCGGTGCTTCACTTCAGGTTTACTGTATCCCTTGGACCTTCTTATAGACGATGAAACACAGAAATTGCATCCGAATTTAATACAAAAGGCACAATGCCGACTTAAGTACAAGAGGACTGACACTCTAACTCTCTATGATTAGAACATCTCCTTTGTGTCCAGTTTTTGATTCCGATGCTTCACTTCTGGATTACTGTATCCCTTGGACCTTCTTATTGACGATGAAACACAGAAATTGCATCCGAATTTAATACAAATGGCACAGTGCCGACTGAAGTACAAGAGGACGGACACTCTAACTCTCTATGATTTGAACCTCTTCTGTGAGTCCAGTTTTAGATTCCGATGCTTCACTGTAGGTCTACTGTATCCCTTGGACCTTCTTATTGACTATGAATTACAGAAATTGCATCCAAATTTAATACAATATTCACAATGCCGACTTAAGTACAAGAGGATTGACACTCTAACACTCTATGATTTGAATTTCAACTGTGAGTCCAGTTTTAGATTCCGATGCTTCACTTCGGGTTTAGTGTATCCCTTGGACCTTCTTATTGACGACGAACCACAGAAATTGTAACCGAATTGAATACAAAAGACACAATGCCGACTTAAGTACAAGAGGACTGACACTCTAACTCTCTATGATTTGAACCTCCCCTGTGAGTCCAGTTTTAGATTCCGATGCTTCAATTCAGGTTTACTGTATCCCTTGGACCTTCTTATTGACGATGAAACACATAAATTGCATCCGAGTTTAATACAAAAGGCACAATGCCGACTTAACTACATGAGGACTGACACTCTAACTTTCTATGATTTGTACCCCTTCTGTGAGTTCAGTTTTAGATTCCGGTGCTTCACTTCAGGTTTACTGTATCCCTTGGACCTTCTTATAGACGATGAAACACAGAAATTGCATCCGAATTTAATACAAAAGGCTCAATGCCGACTTAAGTACAAGAGGACTGACACTCTAACTCTCTTTGATTTGAACCTCTCCTGTGAGTCCAGTTTAAGATTCCGATGCTTCACTTCTGGAACACTGTATCCCTTGGACCTTCTTATTGACGATGAAACACAGAAATTGCATCCGAATTTAATACAAATGGCACAATGCCGACTGAAGTACAAGAGGACGGGCACTCTAACTCTCTATGATTTGAACCTCCCCTGTGAGTCCAGTTTTAGATTCCGATGCTTCACTGTAGGTCTACTGTATCCCTTGGACCTTCTTATTGACGATGAATCACAGAAATTGCATCCAAATTTAATACAATATTCACAATGCCGACTTAAGTACAAGAGGACTGTGACTCTAACACTCTATGATTTGAATCTCAACTGTGAGTCCAGTTTTAGATTCCGATGCTTCACTTTGGGTTTAGTGTATCCCTTGGACCATCTTATTGACGACGAACCACAGAAATTGCATCCGAATTGAATACAAAAGACACAATGCCGACTTAAGTACAAGAGGACTGACACTCTAACTCTCTATGATTTGAACCTCCCCTGTGAGTCCAGTTTTAGATTCCGATGCTTCACTTCAGGTTTACTGTATCCCTTGGACCTTCTTATTGACGATGAAACACATAAATTGCATCCGAGTTTAATACAAAAGGCACAATGCCGACTTAACTACATGAGGACTGACACTCTAACTTTCTATGATTTGAACCCCTTCTGTGAGTCCAGTTTTAGATTCCGGTGCTTCACTTCAGGTTTACTGTATCCCTTGGACCTTCTTATAGACGATGAAACACAGAAATTGCATCCGAATTTAATACAAAAGGCACAATGCCGACTTAAGAACAAGAGGACTGACACTCTAACTCTCTATGATTAGAACATCTCCTGTGAGTCTAGTTTGAAATTCCGATGCTTCACTTCAGGTTTACTGTATCCCTTAGACCTTCTTATTGATGATGAAACACAGAAATTGCATCCGAATTTAATGCAAAAGGCACAATGCCGACTTAAGTACAAGAGGACTGACACTCTAACCCTCTATGATTTGAACCTCTCCTGTGAGCCCAGTTTTAGATTCCGATGCTTCACTTCAGGTTTACTGTATCCCTTGGACCTTCTTATCGACGATGAAACACAGAAATTGCATCCGAATTTAATACAAAAGGCACAATGCCGACTTAAGTATAAGAGGACTGACACTCTAACTTTCTATGATTTGAACCTCACCTCTGAGTCCAGTTTTTGATACCGATGCTTGTCTTCAGGTTTACTGTATCCCTTGGACCTTCTTATTGACGATGAAACACAGAAATTGCATCCGAATTTAATACAAAAGGCACAATGCCGACTTAAGTACAAGAGGACTGACACTGTAACTCTCTATGATTTGAACCTCTCCTTTGAGTCCGGTTTCAGATTCCGATGCTTCGCTTCAGGTTTACTGTATCCCTTGCACCTTCTTATTGACGATGAAACACAGAAATTGCATCCGAATTTAATACAAAAGGCACAATGCCGACATAAGTACAAGAGGACTGACACTCTAACTCGCTACGATTTGAACCTCTCCTGTGAGCCAGTTTTAGATTCCGATGCTTCACTTCAGTTTTACAGTATCCCTTGGACCTTCTTATTGACGGTGAAACACAGAAATTGCATCCGAATTTAATACAAAAGACACAATGCCGACTTAAGCACAGGAGGACTGACACTCTAACTCTCTATGGTTTGAACCTCTCCTGTGAGTCCAGTTTTAGATTCCGGTGCTTCACTTCAGGTTTACTGTATCCCTTGGACCTTCTTATAGACGATGAAACACAGAAATTGCATCCGAATTTAATACAAAAGGCACAATGCCGACTTAAGTACAAGAGGACTGACACTCTAACTCTCTATGATTAGAACATCTCCTTTGAGTCCAGTTTTTGATTCCGATGCTTCACTTCTGGATTACTGTATCCCTTGGAACTTCTTATTGACGATGAAACACAGAAATTGCATCCGAATTTAATACAAATGGCACAGTGCCGACTGAAGTACAAGAGGACGGACACTCTAACTCTCTATGATTTGAACCTCTTCTGTGAGTCCAGTTTTAGATTCCGATGCTTCACTGTAGGTCTACTGTATCCCTTGGACCTTCTTATTGACTATGAATCACAGAAAGTGCATCCAAATTTAATACAATATTCACAATGCCGACTTAAGTACAAGAGGACTGACACTCTAACACTCTATGATTTGAATCTCAACTGTGAGTCCAGTTTTAGATTCCGATGCTTCACTTCGGGTTTAGTGTATCCCTTGGACCTTCTTATTGACGACGAACCACAGAAATTGTAACCGAATTGAATACAAAAGACACAATGCCGACTTAAGTACAAGAGGACTGACACTCTAACTCTCTATGATTTGAACCTCCCCTGTGAGTCCAGTTTTAGATTCCGATGCTTCAATTCAGGTTTACTGTATCCCTTGGACCTTCTTATTGACGATGAAACACATAAATTGCATCCGAGTTTAATACAAAAGGCACAATGCCGACTTAACTACATGAGGACTGACACTCTAACTTTCTATGATTTGTACCCCTTCTGTGAGTTCAGTTTTAGATTCCGGTGCTTCACTTCAGGTTTACTGTATCCCTTGGACCTTCTTATAGACGATGAAACACAGAAATTGCATCCGAATTTAATACAAAAGGCTCAATGCCGACTTAAGTACAAGAGGACTGACACTCTAACTCTCTATGATTAGAACATCTCCTGTGAGTCTAGTTGGAAATTCCGATTCTTCACTTCAGGTTTACTGTATCCCTTAGACCTTCTTATTGATGATGAAACACAGAAATTGCATCCGAATTTAATTCAAAAGGCACAATGCCGACTTAAGTACAAGAGGACTGACAATCTAACCCTCTATGATTTGAACCTCTCCTGTGAGTCCAGTTTTAGATTCCGATGCTTCACTTCAGGTTTACTGTATCCCTTGGACCTTCTTATCGACGATGAAACACAGAAATTGCATCCGAATTTAATACAAAAGGCACAATGCCGACTTAAGTATAAGAGGACTGACACTCTAACTTTCTATGATTTGAACCTCACCTGTGAGTCCAGTTTTTGATACCGATGCTTCACTTCAGGTTTGCTGTATCCCTTGGACCTTCTTATTGACGATGAAACACAGAAATTGCATCCGAATTTAATACAAAAGGCACAATGCCGACTTAAGTACAAGAGGACTGACACAGTAACTCTCTATGATTTGAACCTCTCCTTTGAGTCCGGTTTCAGATTCCGATGCTTCGCTTCACGTTTACTATATCCCTTGCACCTTCTTATTGACGATGAAACACAGAAATTGCATCCGAATTTAATACAAAAGGCACAATGCCGACATAAGTACAAGAGGACTGACACTCTAACTCGCTACGATTTGAACCTCTCCTGTGAGCCAGTTTTAGATTCCGATGCTTCACTTCAGTTTTACAGTATCCCTTGGACCTTCTTATTGACGGTGAAACACAGAAATTGCATCCGAATTTAATACAAAAGACACAATGCCGACTTAAGCACAAGAGGACTGACACTCTAACTCTCTATGGTTTGAACCTCTCGTGTGAGTCCAGTTTTAGATTCCGATGCTTCACTTCAGGTTTACAGTATCCCTTGGACCTTCTTATTGACGGTGAAACACAGAAATTGCATCCGAATTTAATACAAAAGACACAATGCCGACTTAAGCACAAGAGGACTGACCCTCTAACTCTCTATGATTTGATCCCCTCCTGTGAGTCCTGTTTTAGAATCCGATGCTTCACTTCAGGTTTACTGTATCCCTTGGACCTTCCTATTGACGATGAAACACAGAAATTGCATCCGAATTGAATACAAAAGGCACAATGCCGACTTAAGTACAAGAGGACTGACACTCTAACTCTCTTTGATTTGAACCTCTCCTGTGAGTCCAGTTTAAGAATCCGATGCTTCACTTCTGGATTACTGTATCCCTTGGACCTTCTTATAGACGATGAAACACAGACATTGCATCCGAATTTAATACAAATGGCACAATGCCGACTGAAGTACAATAGGACGGACACTCTAACTTTCTATGATTTGAACCTCTCCTGTGAGTCCAGTTTTAGATTCCGATGTTTCACCGTAGGTCTACTGTATCCCTTGGACCTTCTTATTGACGATGAATCACAGAAATTGCATCCAAATTTAATACAAAAGGCACAATGCCGACTTAAGTACAAGAGGACTGACACTCTAACTCTCTATGATTAGAACATCTCCTGTGAGTCTAGTTTTAAATTCCGATGCTTCACTTCAGGTTTACTGTATCCCTTGGACCTTCTTATTGACGATGAAACACATAAATTGCATCCGAGTTTAATACAAAAGGCACAATGCCGACTTAAGTACATGATAACTGACACTCTAACTTTCTATGATTTGAACCCCTTCTGTGAGTCCAGTTTTAGATTCCGGTGCTTCACTTCAGGTTTACTGTATCCCTTGGACCTTCTTATAGACGATGAAACACAGAAATTGCATCCGAATTTAATACAAAAGGCACAATGAGGACTTAAGTACAAGAGGACTGACACTCTAACTCTCTATGATTAGAACATCTCCTGTGAGTCTAGTTTTAAATTCCGATGCTTCACTTCAGGTTTCTATATCCCTTGGACTTTCTCACTGTCGATGGAACACAGATATTGCATCCGAGACTAATACAAAAGGCACTATGCCGCCTTAAGTACAAGAGAACTGACACACTAACTCTCTATGATTTGAACCTCTCCTTTGAGTCCAGTTTTTGATTCCGATGCTTCACTTCAGGTTTACTGTATCCCTTGGACCTTCTGATTAACGATGAAACACAGAAATTGCATACGAATTTCATACAAATGGCACAATGCTGTCTTAAGTACAAGAGGACTGACACTCTAACTCTCAATGATTTGAACCTCTCCTGTGAGTCCAGTTTTAGACTCCGATGCTTCTCTTCAGGTTTACTGTATCCCTTGGACCTTCTTATTTGCGATGAAACACATAAATTGCATCCAAATTTAATACCAAAGGCACAATGCCGACTTAAGTACAAGAGGACTGACCCTCTAACTCTCTATGATTTGAACCCCTCCTGTGAGTCCAGTTTTAGAATCCGATGCTTCACTTCAGGTTTACTGTATCCCTTGGACCTTCTTATTGACGATGAAACACAGAAATTGCATCCGAATTGAATACAAAAGGCACAATGCCGACTTACGTACAAGGGGACAGACACTCTAACTCTCTTTGATTTGAACCTCTCCTGTGAGTCCAGTTTTAGATTCCGATGCTTCACTTCAGGTTTACTGTATCCCGTGGACCTTCTTATTGATGGTGAAACACAGAAATTGCATCCGAATTTAATACAAAAGGCACAATGCCGACTTAAGTACAAGAGGTCTGACACTCTAACTCTCTATGGTTTGAACCTTTCCTGTGAGTCCAGTTTTAGATTCCGATGCTTCACTTCAGGTTTACTGTATCCCTTAGACCTTCTTATTGATGATGAAACACAGAAATTGCATGCGAATTTAATACAAAAGGCACAATGCCGACCTAAGTGCAAGAGGACTGACACTCTAATCCTCTATGATTTGAACCTCTCCTGTGAGTCCAGTTTTAGATTCCGATGCTTCACTTCAGGTTTACTGTATGCCTTGGAACTTCTTATTGACGATGAAACACAGAAATTGCACCCGAATTTAATACAAAACGCACAATGCCGACTTAAGCACAAGAGGACTGACACTCTTACTCTCTATGATTTGAAACTCTCCTGTGAGTCCAGTTTTAGATTCCGATGCTTCACTTCAGGTTTACTGTATCCCTTGGACCTTCTTATCGATGATGAAACACAGAAATTGCATCCGAATTTAATACAAAAGGCACAATGCCGACTTAAGTATAAGAGGACTGACACTCTAACTTTCTATGATTTGAACCTCACCTGTGAGTCCAGTTTTTGATACCGATGCTTCACTTCAGGTTTGCTGTATCCCTTGGACCTTCTTATTGACGATGAAACACAGAAATTGCATCCGAATTTAATACAAAAGGCACAATGCCGACTTAAGTACAAGAGGACTGACACAGTAACTCTCTATGATTTGAACCTCTCCTTTGAGTCCGGTTTCAGATTCCGATGCTTCGCTTCACGTTTACTATATCCCTTGCACCTTCTTATTGACGATGAAACACAGAAATTGCATCCGAATTTAATACAAAAGGCACAATGCCGACATAAGTACAAGAGGACTGACACTCTAACTCGCTACGATTTGAACCTCTCCTGTGAGCCAGTTTTAGATTCCGATGCTTCACTTCAGTTTTACAGTATCCCTTGGACCTTCTTATTGACGGTGAAACACAGAAATTGCATCCGAATTTAATACAAAAGACACAATGCCGACTTAAGCACAAGAGGACTGACACTCTAACTCTCTATGGTTTGAACCTCTCGTGTGAGTCCAGTTTTAGATTCCGATGCTTCACTTCAGGTTTACAGTATCCCTTGGACCTTCTTATTGACGGTGAAACACAGAAATTGCATCCGAATTTAATACAAAAGACACAATGCCGACTTAAGCACAAGAGGACTGACCCTCTAACTCTCTATGATTTGATCCCCTCCTGTGAGTCCTGTTTTAGAATCCGATGCTTCACTTCAGGTTTACTGTATCCCTTGGACCTTCCTATTGACGATGAAACACAGAAATTGCATCCGAATTGAATACAAAAGGCACAATGCCGACTTAAGTACAAGAGGACTGACACTCTAACTCTCTTTGATTTGAACCTCTCCTGTGAGTCCAGTTTAAGAATCCGATGCTTCACTTCTGGATTACTGTATCCCTTGGACCTTCTTATAGACGATGAAACACAGACATTGCATCCGAATTTAATACAAATGGCACAATGCCGACTGAAGTACAATAGGACGGACACTCTAACTTTCTATGATTTGAACCTCTCCTGTGAGTCCAGTTTTAGATTCCGATGTTTCACCGTAGGTCTACTGTATCCCTTGGACCTTCTTATTGACGATGAATCACAGAAATTGCATCCAAATTTAATACAAAAGGCACAATGCCGACTTAAGTACAAGAGGACTGACACTCTAACTCTCTATGATTAGAACATCTCCTGTGAGTCTAGTTTTAAATTCCGATGCTTCACTTCAGGTTTACTGTATCCCTTGGACCTTCTTATTGACGATGAAACACATAAATTGCATCCGAGTTTAATACAAAAGGCACAATGCCGACTTAAGTACATGATAACTGACACTCTAACTTTCTATGATTTGAACCCCTTCTGTGAGTCCAGTTTTAGATTCCGGTGCTTCACTTCAGGTTTACTGTATCCCTTGGACCTTCTTATAGACGATGAAACACAGAAATTGCATCCGAATTTAATACAAAAGGCACAATGAGGACTTAAGTACAAGAGGACTGACACTCTAACTCTCTATGATTAGAACATCTCCTGTGAGTCTAGTTTTAAATTCCGATGCTTCACTTCAGGTTTCTATATCCCTTGGACTTTCTCACTGTCGATGGAACACAGATATTGCATCCGAGACTAATACAAAAGGCACTATGCCGCCTTAAGTACAAGAGAACTGACACACTAACTCTCTATGATTTGAACCTCTCCTTTGAGTCCAGTTTTTGATTCCGATGCTTCACTTCAGGTTTACTGTATCCCTTGGACCTTCTGATTAACGATGAAACACAGAAATTGCATACGAATTTCATACAAATGGCACAATGCTGTCTTAAGTACAAGAGGACTGACACTCTAACTCTCAATGATTTGAACCTCTCCTGTGAGTCCAGTTTTAGACTCCGATGCTTCTCTTCAGGTTTACTGTATCCCTTGGACCTTCTTATTTGCGATGAAACACATAAATTGCATCCAAATTTAATACCAAAGGCACAATGCCGACTTAAGTACAAGAGGACTGACCCTCTAACTCTCTATGATTTGAACCCCTCCTGTGAGTCCAGTTTTAGAATCCGATGCTTCACTTCAGGTTTACTGTATCCCTTGGACCTTCTTATTGACGATGAAACACAGAAATTGCATCCGAATTGAATACAAAAGGCACAATGCCGACTTACGTACAAGGGGACTGACACTCTAACTCTCTTTGATTTGAACCTCTCCTGTGAGTCCAGTTTTAGATTCCGATGCTTCACTTCAGGTTTACTGTATCCCGTGGACCTTCTTATTGATGGTGAAACACAGAAATTGCATCCGAATTTAATACAAAAGGCACAATGCCGACTTAAGTACAAGAGGTCTGACACTCTAACTCTCTATGGTTTGAACCTTTCCTGTGAGTCCAGTTTTAGATTCCGATGCTTCACTTCAGGTTTACTGTATCCCTTAGACCTTCTTATTGATGATGAAACACAGAAATTGCATGCGAATTTAATACAAAAGGCACAATGCCGACCTAAGTGCAAGAGGACTGACACTCTAATCCTCTATGATTTGAACCTCTCCTGTGAGTCCAGTTTTAGATTCCGATGCTTCACTTCAGGTTTACTGTATGCCTTGGAACTTCTTATTGACGATGAAACACAGAAATTGCACCCGAATTTAATACAAAACGCACAATGCCGACTTAAGCACAAGAGGACTGACACTCTTACTCTCTATGATTTGAAACTCTCCTGTGAGTCCAGTTTTAGATTCCGATGCTTCACTTCAGGTTTACTGTATCCCTTGGACCTTCTTATCGATGATGAAACACAGAAATTGCATCCGAATTTAATACAAAAGACACAATGCCGACATAAGTACAAGAGGACTGACACTCTAACTCGCTACGATTTGAACCTCTCCTGTGAGCCAGTTTTAGATTCCGATGCTTCACTTCAGTTTTACAGTATCCCTTGGACCTTCTTATTGACGGTGAAACACAGAAATTGCATCCGAATTTAATACAAAAGACACAATGCCGACTTAAGCACAAGAGGACTGACACTCTAACTCTCTATGGTTTGAACCTCTCCTGTGAGTCCAGTTTTAGATTCCGATGCTTCAATTCAGGTTTACAGTATCCCTTGGACCTTCTTATTGACGGTGAAACACAGAAATTGCATCCGAATTTAATACAAAAGACACAATGCCGACTTAAGCACAAGAGGACTGACCCTCTAACTCTCTATGATTTGATCCCCTCCTGTGAGTCCTGTTTTAGAATCCGATGCTTCACTTCAGGTTTACTGTATCCCTTGGACCTTCCTATTGACGATGAAACACAGAAATTGCATCCGAATTGAATACAAAAGGCACAATGCCGACTTAAGTACAAGAGGACTGACACTCTAACTCTCTTTGATTTGAACCTCTCCTGTGAGTCCAGTTTAAGAATCCGATGCTTCACTTCTGGATTACTGTATCCCTTGGACCTTCTTATAGACGATGAAACACAGACATTGCATCCGAATTTAATACAAATGGCACAATGCCGACTGAAGTACAAGAGGACGGACACTCTAACTTTCTATGATTTGAACCTCTCCTGTGAGTCCAGTTTTAGATTCCGATGCTTCACCGTAGGTCTACTGTATCCCTTGGACCTTCTTATTGACGATGAATCACAGAAATTGCATCCAAATTTAATACAAAAGGCACAATGCCGACTTAAGTACAAGAGGACTGACACTCTAACTCTCTATGATTAGAACATCTCCTGTGAGTCTAGTTTTAAATTCCGATGCTTCACTTCAGGTTTACTGTATCCCTTGGACCTTCTTATTGACGATGAAACACATAAATTGCATCCGAGTTTAATACAAAAGGCACAATGCCGACTTAAGTACATGATAACTGACACTCTAACTTTCTATGATTTGAACCCCTTCTGTGAGTCCAGGTTTAGATTCCGGTGCTTCACTTCAGGTTTACTGTATCCCTTGGACCTTCTTATAGACGATGAAACACAGAAATTGCATCCGAATTTAATACAAAAGGCACAATGAGGACTTAAGTACAAGAGGACTGACACTCTAACTCTCTATGATTAGAACATCTGCTGTGAGTCTAGTTTTAAATTCCGATGCTTCACTTCAGGTTTACTATATCCCTTGGACTTTCTCATTGTCGATGGAACACAGATATTGCATCCGAGACTAATACAAAAGGCACTATGCCGCCTTAAGTACAAGAGAACTGACACTCTAACTCTCAATGATTTGAACCTCTCCTGTGAGTCCAGTTTTAGACTCCGATGCTTCTCTTCAGGTTTACTGTATCCCTTGGACCTTCTTATTTGCGATGAAACACATAAATTGCATCCAAATTTAATACCAAAGGCACAATGCCGACTTAAGTACAAGAGGTCTGACCCTCTAACTCTCTATGATTTGAACCCCTCCTGTGAGTCCAGTTTTAGATTCCGATGCTTCACTTCAGGGTTACTGTATCCCTTGGACCTTCTTATTGACGATGAAACACAGAAATTGCATCCGAATTGAATACAAAAGGCACAATGCCGACATACGTACAAGGGGACTGACACTCTAACTCTCTTTGATTTGAACCTCTCCTGTGAGTCCAGTTTTAGATTCCGATGCTTCACTTCAAGTTTAATGTATCCCGTGGACCTTCTTATTGATGGTGAAACACAGAAATTGCATCCGAATTTAATACAAAAGGCACAATGCCGACTTAAGTACAAGAGGACTGACACTCTAACTCTCTATGGTTTGAACCTTTCCTGTGAGTCCAGTTTTAGATTCCGATGCTTCACTTCAGGTTTACTGTATCCCTTGGACCTTCTGATTAACGATGAAACACAGAAATTGCATACGAATTTCATACAAATGGCACAATGCTGTCTTAAGTACAAGAGGACTGACACTCTAACTCTCAATGATTTGAACCTCTCCTGTGAGTCCAGTTTTAGACTCCGATGCTTCTCTTCAGGTTTACTGTATCCCTTGGACCTTCTTATTTGCGATGAAACACATAAATTGCATCCAAATTTAATACCAAAGGCACAATGCCGACTTAAGTACAAGAGGACTGACCCTCTAACTCTCTATGATTTGAACCCCTCCTGTGAGTCCAGTTTTAGATTCCGATGCTTCACTTCAGGGTTACTGTATCCCTTGGACCTTCTTATTGACGATGAAACACAGAAATTGCATCCGAATTGAATACAAAAGGCACAATGCCGACATACGTACAAGGGGACTGACACTCTAACTCTCTTTGATTTGAACCTCTCCTGTGAGTCCAGTTTTAGATTCCGATGCTTCACTTCAAGTTTACTGTATCCCGTGGACCTTCTTATTGATGGTGAAACACAGAAATTGCATCCGAATTTAATACAAAAGGCACAATGCCGACTTAAGTACAAGAGGACTGACACTCTAACTCTCTATGGTTTGAACCTTTCCTGTGAGTCCAGTTTTAGATTCCGATGCTTCACTTCAGGTTTTCTGTATCCCTTAGACCTTCTTATTGATGATGAAACACAGAAATTGCATGCGAATTTAATACAAAAGGCACAATGCCGACTTAAGTACAAGAGGACTGACACTCTAATCCTCTATGATTTGAACCTCTCCTGTGAGTCCAGTTTTAGATTCCGATGCTTCACTTCAGGTTTACTGTATGCCTTGGAACTTCTTATTGACGATGAAACACAGAAATTGCACCCGAATTTAATACAAAAGGCACAATGCCGACTTAAGCACAAGAGGACTGACACTCTTACTCTCTATGATTTGAACCTCTCCTGTGAGTCCAGTTTTAGATTCCGATGCTTCACTTCAGGTTTACTGTATCCCTTGGACCTTCTTATCGATGATGAAACACAGAAATTGCATCCGAATTTAATACAAAAGACACAATGCCGACGTAAGTACAAGAGGACTGACACTCTGACTCTCTATGGTTTGAACCACTCCTGTGAGTCCAGTTTTAGATTCCAATGCTTCACTTTAGGTTTACTGTATCCCTGGGACCTTCTTATTGACGATGAAACACAGAAATTGCATCTGAATTTAATACAAAAGGCACAATGCCGCCTTATGTACAAGAGGATTGACACTCTAACTCTCTATGGTTTGAACCTCTCCTGTGAGTCCAGTTTTAGATTCCGATGCTTCACTTCAGGTTTACTGTATCCCTTGGACCTTCTTATTGATGATGAAACACAGAAATTGCATCCGAATTTAATACAATATTCACAATGCCGACTTAAGTACAAGAGGACTGTGACTCTAACACTCTATGATTTGAATCTCAACTGTGAGTCCAGTTTTAGATTCCGATGCTTCACTTTGGGTTTAGTGTATCCCTTGGACCATCTTATTGACGACGAACCACAGAAATTGCATCCGAATTGAATACAAAAGACACAATGCCGACTTAAGTACAAGAGGACTGACACTCTAACTCTCTATGATTTGAACCTCCCCTGTGAGTCCAGTTTTAGATTCCGATGCTTCACTTCAGGTATACTGTATCCCTTGGACCTTCTTATTGACGATGAAACACATAAATTGCATCCGAGTTTAATACAAAAGGCACAATGCCGACTTAACTACATGAGGACTGACACTCTAACTTTCTATGATTTGAACCCCTTCTGTGAGTCCAGTTTTAGATTCCGGTGCTTCACTTCAGGTTTACTGTATCCCTTGGACCTTCTTATAGACGATGAAACACAGAAATTGCATCCGAATTTAATACAAAAGGCACAATGCCGACTTAAGAACAAGAGGACTGACACTCTAACTCTCTATGATTAGAACATCTCCTGTGAGTCTAGTTTGAAATTCCGATGCTTCACTTCATGTTTACTGTATCCCTTAGACCTTCTTATTGATGATGAAACACAGAAATTGCATCCGAATTTAATGCAAAAGGCACAATGCCGACTTAAGTACAAGAGGACTGACACTCTAACCCTCTATGATTTGAACCTCTCCTGTGAGTCCAGTTTTAGATTCCGATGCTTCACTTCAGGTTTACTGTATCCCTTGGACCTTCTTATCGACGATGAAACACAGAAATTGCATCCGAATTTAATACAAAAGGCACAATGCCGACTTAAGTATAAGAGGACTGACACTCTAACTTTCTATGATTTGAACCTCACCTCTGAGTCCAGTTTTTGATACCGATGCTTGACTTCAGGTTTACTGTATCCCTTGGACCTTCTTATTGACGATGAAACACAGAAATTGCATCCGAATTTAATACAAAAGGCACAATGCCGACTTAAGTACAAGAGGACTGACACTGTAACTCTCTATGATTTGAACCTCTCCTTTGAGTCCGGTTTCAGATTCCGATGCTTCGCTTCAGGTTTACTGTATCCCTTCCACCTTCTTATTGACGATGAAACACAGAAATTGCATCCGAATTTAATACAAAAGGCACAATGCCGACATAAGTACAAGAGGACTGACACTCTAACTCGCTACGATTTGAACCTCTCCTGTGAGCCAGTTTTAGATTCCGATGCTTCACTTCAGTTTTACAGTATCCCTTGGACCTTCTTATTGACGGTGAAACACAGAAATTGCATCCGAATTTAATACAAAAGACACAATGCCGACTTAAGCACAAGAGGACTGACACTCTAACTGTCTATGGTTTGAACCTCTCCTGTGAGGCCAGTTTTAGATTCCGGTGCTTCACTTCAGGTTTACTGTATCCCTTGGACCTTCTTATAGACGATGAAACACAGAAGTTGCATCCGAATTTAATACAAAAGGCACAATGCCGACTTAAGTACAAGAGGACTGACACTCTAACTCTGTATGATTAGAACATCTCCTGTGAGTCTAGTTTGAAATTCCGATGCTTCACTTCAGGTTTACTGTATCCCTTAGACCTTCTTATTGATGATGAAACACAGGAATTGCATCCGAATTTAATGCAAAAGGCACAATGCCGACTTAAGTACAAGAGGACTGACACTCTAACCCTCTATGATTTGAACCTCTCCTGTGAGTCCAGTTTTAGATTCCGATGCTTCACTTCAGGTTTACTGTATCCCTTGGACCTTCTTATCGACGATGAAACACAGAAATTGCATCCGAATTTAATACAAAAGACACAATGCCGACTTAAGTACATGAGGACTGACACTCTAACTTTCTATGATTTGAACCCCTTCTGTGAGTCCAGTTTTAGATTCCTGTGCTTCACTTCAGGTTTACTGTATCCCTTGGACCTTCTTATAGACGATGAAACACAGAAATTGCATCCGAATTTAATACAAAAGGCACAATGCCGACTTAAGTACAAGAGGACTGACACTCTGACTCTCTATGATTAGAACATCTCCTGTGAGTCCAGTTTTAAATTCCGATGCTTCACTTCAGGTTTACTATATCCCTTGGACTTTCTCATTGACGATGGAACACAGATATTGCATCCGAGACTAATACAAAAGGCACTATGCCGCCTTAAGTACAAGAGAACTGACACTCTAACTCTCTATGATTTGAACCTCTCCTTTGAGTCCAGTTTTTGATTCCGATGCTTCACTTCTGGATTACTGTATCCCTTGGACCTTCTTATTGACGATGAAACACAGAAATTGCATCCGAATTTAATACAAATGGCACAGTGCCGACTGAAGTACAAGAGGACGGACACTCTAACTCTCTATGATTTGAACCTCTTCTGTGAGTCCAGTTTTAGATTCCGATGCTTCACTGTAGGTCTACTGTATCCCTTGGACCTTCTTATTGACTATGAATCACAGAAATTGCATCCAAATTTAATACAATATTCACAATGCCGACTTAAGTACAAGAGGACTGACACTCTAACACTCTATGATTTGAATCTCAACTGTGAGTCCAGTTTTAGATTCCGATGCTTCACTTTGGGTTTAGTGTATCCCTTGGACCTTCTTATTGACGACGAACCACAGAAATTGTAACCGAATTGAATACAAAAGACACAATGCCGACTTAAGTACAAGAGGACTGACACTCTAACTCTCTATGATTTGAACCTCCCCTGTGAGTCCAGTTTTAGATTCCGATGCTTCAATTCAGGTTTACTGTATCCCTTGGACCTTCTTATAGACGATGAAACACAGAAATTGCATCCGAATTTAATACAAAAGGCACAATGCCGACTTAAGTACAAGAGGACTGACACTCTAACTCTCTATGATTAGAACATCTCCTGTGAGTCCAGTTTTAAATTCCGATGCTTCACTTCAGGTTTACTATATCCCTTGGACTTTCTCATTGACGATGGAACACAGATATTGCATCCGAGACTAATACAAAAGGCACTATGCCGCCTTAAGTACAAGAGAACTGACACTCTAACTCTCTATGATTTGAACCTCTCGTTTGAGTCCAGTTTTTGATTCCGATGCTTCAATTCTGGATTACTGTATCCCTTGGACCTTCTTATTGACGATGAAACACAGAAATTGCATCCGAATTTAATACAAATGGCACAGTGCCGACTGAAGTACAAGAGGACGGACACTCTAACTCTCTATGATTTGAACCTCTTCTGTGAGTCCAGTTTTAGATTCCGATGTTTCACTGTAGGTCTACTGTATCCCTTGGACCTTCTTATTGACTATGAATCACAGAAATTGCATCCAAATTTAATACAATATTCACAATGCCGACTTAAGTACAAGAGGACTGACACTCTAACACTCTATGATTTGAATCTCAACTGTGAGTCCACTTTTAGATTCCGATGCTTCACTTTGGGTTTAGTGTATCCCTTGGACCTTCTTATTGACGACGAACCACAGAAATTGTAACCGAATTGAATACAAAAGACACAATGCCGACTTAAGTACAAGAGGACTGACACTCTAACTCTCTATGATTTGAACCTCCCCTGTGAGTCCAGTTTTAGATTCCGATGCTTCAATTCAGGTTTACTGTGTCCCTTGGACCTTCTTATTGACGATGAAACACATAAATTGCATCCGAGTTTAATACAAAAGGCACAATGCCGACTTAACTACATGAGGACTGACACTCTAACTTACTATGATTTGTACCCCTTCTGTGAGTTCAGTTTTAGATTCCGGTGCTTCACTTCAGGTTTACTGTATCCCTTGGACCTTCTTATAGACGATGAAACACAGAAATTGCATCCGAATTTAATACAAAAGGCTCAATGCCGACTTAAGTACAAGAGGACTGACACTCTAACTCTCTATGATTAGAACATCTCCTGTGAGTCTAGTTGGAAATTCCGATGCTTCACTTCAGGTTTACTGTATCCCTTAGACCTTCTTATTGATGATGAAACACAGAAATTGCATCCGAATTTAATGCAAAAGGCACAATGCCGACTTAAGTACAAGAGGACTGACACTCTAACCCTCTATGATTTGAACCTCTCCTGTGAGTCCAGTTTTAGATTCCGATGCTTCACTTCAGGTTTACTGTATCCCTTGGACCTTCTTATCGACGATGAAACATAGAAATTGCATCCGAATTTAATACAAAACGCACAATGCCGACTTAAGTACAAGAGGACTGACACTCTAACTCTCTTTGATTTGAACCTCTCCTGTGAGTCCAGGTTAAGAATCCGATGCTTCACTTCTGGATTACTGTATCCCTTGGACCTTCTTATAGACGATGAAACACAGACATTGCATCCGAATTTAATACAAAAGGCACAATGCCGACTTAAGTACAAGAGGACTGACACTGTAACTCTCTATGATTTGAACCTCTCCTTTGAGTCCGGTTTCAGATTCTGATGCTTCGCTTCACGTTTACTGTATCCCTTGCACCTTATTATTGACGATGAAACACAGAAATTGCATCCGAATTTAATACAAAAGGCACAATGCCGACATAAGTACAAGAGGACTGACACTCTAACTCGCTACGATTTGAACCTCTCCTGTGAGCCAGTTTTAGATTCCGATGCTTCACTTCAGTTTTACAGTATCCCTTGGACCTTCTTATTGACGGTGAAACACAGAAATTGCATCCGAATTTAATACAAAAGACACAATGCCGACTTAAGCACAAGAGGACTGACCCTCTAACTCTCTATGATTTGATCCCCTCCTGTGAGTCCTGTTTTAGAATCCGATGCTTCACTTCAGGTTTACTGTATCCCTTGGACCTTCCTATTGACGATGAAACACAGAAATTGCATCCGAATTGAATACAAAAGGCACAATGCCGACTTAAGTACAAGAGGACTGACACTCTAACTCTCTTTGATTTGAACCTCTCCTGTGAGTCCAGGTTAAGAATCCGATGCTTCACTTCTGGATTACTGTATCCCTTGGACCTTCTTATAGACGATGAAACACAGACATTGCATCCGAATTTAATACAAATGGCACAATGCCGACTGAAGTACAAGAGGACGGACACTCTAACTTTCTATGATTTGAACCTCTCCTGTGAGTCCAGTTTTAGATTCCGATGCTTCACCGTAGGTCTACTGTATCCCTTGGACCTTCTTACTGACGATGAATCACAGAAATTGCATCCAAATTTAATACAAAAGGCACAATGCCGACTTAAGTACAAGAGGACTGACACTCTAACTCTCTATGATTAGAACATCTCCTGTGAGTCTAGTTTTAAATTCCGATGCTTCACTTCAGGTTTACTGTATCCCTTGGACCTTCTTATTGACGATGAAACACATAAATTGCATCCGAGTTTAAAACAAAAGGCACAATGCCGACTTAAGTACATGAGGACTGACACTCTAACTTTCTATGATTTGAACCCCTTCTGTGAGTCCAGTGTTAGATTCCGGTGCTTCACTTCAGGTTTACTGTATCCCTTGGACCTTCTTATAGACGATGAAACACAGAAATTGCATCCGAATTTAATACAAAAGGCTCAATGCCGACTTAAGTACAAGAGGACTGACACTCTAACTCTCTATGATTAGAACATCTCCTGTGAGTCTAGTTGGAAATTCCGATGCTTCACTTCAGGTTTACTGTATCCCTTAGACCTTCTTATTGATGATGAAACACAGAAATTGCATCCGAATTTAATGCAAAAGGCACAATGCCGACTTAAGTACAAGAGGACTGACACTCTAACCCTCTATGATTTGAACCTCTCCTGTGAGTCCAGTTTTAGATTCCGATGCTTCACTTCAGGTTTACTGTATCCCTTGGACCTTCTTATCGACGATGAAACACAGAAATTGCATCCGAATTTAATACAAAAGGCACAATGCCGACATAAGTATAAGAGGACTGACACTCTAACTTTCTATGATTTAAACCTCACCTGTGAGTCCAGTTTTTGATACCGATGCTTCACTTCAGGTTTACTGTATCCCTTGGACCTTCTTATTGACGATGAAACACAGAAATTGCATCCGAATTTAATACAAAAGGCACAATGCCGACTTAAGTACAAGAGGACTGACACTGTAACTCTCTATGATTTGAACCTCTCCTTTGAGTCCGGTTTCAGATTCCGATGCTTCGCTTCACGTTTACTGTATCCCTTGCACCTTCTTATTGACGATGAAACACAGAAATTGCATCCGAATTTAATACAAAAGGCACAATGCCGACATAAGTACAAGAGGACTGACACTCTAACTCGCTACGATTTGAACCTCTCCTGTGAGCCAGTTTTAGATTCCGATGCTTCACTTCAGTTTTACAGTATCCCTTGGACCTTCTTATTGACGGTGAAACACAGAAATTGAATCCGAATTTAATACAAAAGACACAATGCCGACTTAAGCACAAGAGGACTGACACTCTAACTCTCTATGGTTTGAACCTCTCCTGTGATTCCAGTTTTAGATTCCGATGCTTCACTTCAGGTTTACAGTATCCCTTGGACCTTCTTATTGACGGTGAAACACAGAAATTGCATCCGAATTTAATACAAAAGACACAATGCCGACTTAAGCACAAGAGGACTGACCCTCTAACTCTCTATGATTTGATCCCCTCCTGTGAGTCCTGTTTTAGAATCCGATGCTTCACTTCAGGTTTACTGTATCCCTTGGACCTTCCTATTGACGATGAAACACAGAAATTGCATCCGAATTGAATACCAAAGGCACAATGCCGACTTAAGTACAAGAAGACTGACACTCTAACTCTCTTTGATTTGAACCTCTCCTGTGAGTCCAGTTTAAGAATCCGATACTTCACTTCTGGATTACTGTATCCCTTGGACCTTCTTATAGACGATGAAACACAGACATTGCATCCGAATTTAATACAAATGGCACAATGCCGACTTCAGTACAAGAGGACTGACACTGTAACTCTCTATGATTTGAACCTCTCCTGTGAGCCAGTTTTAGATTCCGATGCTTCACTTCAGTTTTACAGTATCCCTTGGACCTTCTTATTGACGGTGAAACACAGAAATTGCATCCGAATTTAATACAAAAGACACAATGCCGACTTAAGCACAAGAGGACTGACCCTCTAACTCTCTATGATTTGATCCCCTCCTGTGAGTCCTGTTTTAGAATCCGATGCTTCACTTCAGGTTTACTGTATCCCTTGGACCTTCCTATTGACGATGAAACACAGAAATTGCATCCGAATTGAATACAAAAGGCACAATGCCGACTTAAGTACAAGAGGACTGACACTCTAACTCTCTTTGATTTGAACCTCTCCTGTGAGTCCAGGTTAAGAATCCGATGCTTCACTTCTGGATTACTGTATCCCTTGGACCTTCTTATAGACGATGAAACACAGACATTGCATCCGAATTTAATACAAATGGCACAATGCCGACTGAAGTACAAGAGGACGGACACTCTAACTTTCTATGATTTGAACCTCTCCTGTGAGTCCAGTTTTAGATTCCGATGCTTCACCGTAGGTCTACTGTATCCCTTGGACCTTCTTACTGACGATGAATCACGGAAATGGCATCCAAATTTAATACAAAAGGCACAATGCCGACTTAAGTACAAGAGGACTGACACTCTAACTCTCTATGATTAGAACATCTCCTGTGAGTCTAGTTTTAAATTCCGATGCTTCACTTCAGGTTTACTGTATCCCTTGGACCTTCTTATTGACGATGAAACACATAAATTGCATCCGAGTTTAAAACAAAAGGCACAATGCCGACTTAAGTACATGAGGACTGACACTCTAACTTTCTATGATTTGAACCCCTTCTGTGAGTCCAGTGTTAGATTCCGGTGCTTCACTTCAGGTTTACTGTATCCCTTGGACCTTCTTATAGACGATGAAACACAGAAATTGCATCCGAATTTAATACAAAAGGCTCAATGCCGACTTAAGTACAAGAGGACTGACACTCTAACTCTCTATGATTAGAACATCTCCTGTGAGTCTAGTTGGAAATTCCGATGCTTCACTTCAGGTTTACTGTATCCCTTAGACCTTCTTATTGATGATGAAACACAGAAATTGCATCCGAATTTAATGCAAAAGGCACAATGCCGACTTAAGTACAAGAGGACTGACACTCTAACCCTCTATGATTTGAACCTCTCCTGTGAGTCCAGTTTTAGATTCCGATGCTTCACTTCAGGTTTACTGTATCCCTTGGAAATTCTTATCGACGATGAAACACAGAAATTGCATCCGAATTTAATACAAAAGGCACAATGCCGACTTAAGTATAAGAGGACTGACACTCTAACTTTCTATGATTTAAACCTCACCTGTGAGTCCAGTTTTTGATACCGATGCTTCACTTCAGGTTTACTGTATCCCTTGGACCTTCTTATTGACGATGAAACACAGAAATTGCATCCGAATTTAATACAAAAGGCACAATGCCGACTTAAGTACAAGAGGACTGACACTGTAACTCTCTATGATTTGAACCTCTCCTTTGAGTCCGGTTTCAGATTCCGATGCTTCGCTTCACGTTTACTGTATCCCTTGCACCTTCTTATTGACGATGAAACACAGAAATTGCATCCGAATTTAATACAAAAGGCACAATGCCGACATAAGTACAAGAGGACTGACACTCTAACTCGCTACGATTTGAACCTCTCCTGTGAGCCAGTTTTAGATTCCGATGCTTCACTTCAGTTTTACAGTATCCCTTGGACCTTCTTATTGACGGTGAAACACAGAAATTGAATCCGAATTTAATACAAAAGACACAATGCCGACTTAAGCACAAGAGGACTGACACTCTAACTCTCTATGGTTTGAACCTCTCCTGTGATTCCAGTTTTAGATTCCGATGCTTCACTTCAGGTTTACAGTATCCCTTGGACCTTCTTATTGACGGTGAAACACAGAAATTGCATCCGAATTTAATACAAAAGACACAATGCCGACTTAAGCACAAGAGGACTGACCCTCTAACTCTCTATGATTTGATCCCCTCCTGTGAGTCCTGTTTTAGAATCCGATGCTTCACTTCAGGTTTACTGTATCCCTTGGACCTTCCTATTGACGATGAAACACAGAAATTGCATCCGAATTGAATACCAAAGGCACAATGCCGACTTAAGTACAAGAAGACTGACACTCTAACTCTCTTTGATTTGAACCTCTCCTGTGAGTCCAGTTTAAGAATCCGATACTTCACTTCTGGATTACTGTATCCCTTGGACCTTCTTATAGACGATGAAACACAGACATTGCATCCGAATTTAATACAAATGGCACAATGCCGACTTCAGTACAAGAGGACTGACACTGTAACTCTCTATGATTTGAACCTCTCCTGTGAGTCCAGTTTTAGATTCCGATGCTTCACCGTAGGTCTACTGTATCCCTTGGACCTTCTTATTGACGATGAATCACAGAAATTGCATCCAAATTTAATACAAAAGGCACAATGCCGACTTAAGTACAAGAGGACTGACACTCTAACTCTCTATGATTAGAACATCTCCTGTGAGTCTAGTTTTAAATTCCGATGCTTCACTTCAGGTTTACTGTATCCCTTGGACCTTCTTATTGACGATGAAACACAGAAATTGCATCCGAATTTAATACAAAAGGCACAATGCCGACTTCAGTACAAGAGGACTGACACTGTAACTCTCTATGATTTGAACCTCTCCTGTGAGTCCAGTTTTAGATTCCGGTGCTTCACTTCAGGTTTACTGTATCCCTTGGACCTTCTTATAGACGATGAAACACAGAAATTGCATCCGAATTTAATACAAAAGGCTCAATGCCGACTTAAGTACAAGAGGACTGACACTCTAACTCTCTATGATTAGAACATCTCCTGTGAGTCTAGTTGGAAATTCCGATGCTTCACTTCAGGTTTACTGTATCCCTTAGACCTTCTTATTGATGATGAAACACAGAAATTGCATCCGAATTTAATGCAAAAGGCACAATGCCGACTTAAGTACAAGAGGACTGACACTCTAACCCTCTATGATTTGAACCTCTCCTGTGAGTCCAGTTTTAGATTCCGATGCTTCACTTCAGGTTTACTGTATCCCTTGGACCTTCTTATCGACGATGAAACACAGAAATTGCATCCGAATTTAATACAAAAGGCACAATGCCGACTTAAGTATAATAGGACTGACACTCTAACTTTCTATGATTTAAACCTCACCTGTGAGTCCAGTTTTTGATACCGATGCTTCACTTCAGGTTTACTGTATCCCTTGGACCTTCTTATTGACGATGAAACACAGAAATTGCATCCGAATTTAATACAAAAGGCACAATGCCGACTTAAGTACAAGAGGACTGACACTGTAACTCTCTATGATTTGAACCTCTCCTTTGAGTCCGGTTTCAGATTCCGATGCTTCGCTTCACGTTTACTGTATCCCTTGCACCTTCTTATTGACGATGAAACACAGAAATTGCATCCGAATTTAATACAAAAGGCACAATGCCGACATAAGTACAAGAGGACTGACACTCTAACTCGCTACGATTTGAACCTCTCCTGTGAGCCAGTTTTAGATTCCGATGCTTCACTTCAGTTTTACAGTATCCCTTGGACCTTCTTATTGACGGTGAAACACAGAAATTGAATCCGAATTTAATACAAAAGACACAATGCCGACTTAAGCACAAGAGGACTGACACTCTAACTCTCTATGGTTTGAACCTCTCCTGTGATTCCAGTTTTAGATTCCGATGCTTCACTTCAGGTTTACAGTATCCCTTGGACCTTCTTATTGACGGTGAAACACAGAAATTGCATCCGAATTTAATACAAAAGACACAATGCCGACTTAAGCACAAGAGGACTGACCCTCTAACTCTCTATGATTTGATCCCCTCCTGTGAGTCCTGTTTTAGAATCCGATGCTTCACTTCAGGTTTACTGTATCCCTTGGACCTTCCTATTGACGATGAAACACAGAAATTGCATCCGAATTGAATACCAAAGGCACAATGCCGACTTAAGTACAAGAAGACTGACACTCTAACTCTCTTTGATTTGAACCTCTCCTGTGAGTCCAGTTTAAGAATCCGATACTTCACTTCTGGATTACTGTATCCCTTGGACCTTCTTATAGACGATGAAACACAGACATTGCATCCGAATTTAATACAAATGGCACAATGCCGACTTCAGTACAAGAGGACTGACACTGTAACTCTCTATGATTTGAACCTCTCCTGTGAGTCCAGTTTTAGATTCCGATGCTTCACCGTAGGTCTACTGTATCCCTTGGACCTTCTTATTGACGATGAATCACAGAAATTGCATCCAAATTTAATACAAAAGGCACAATGCCGACTTAAGTACAAGAGGACTGACACTCTAACTCTCTATGATTAGAACATCTCCTGTGAGTCTAGTTTTAAATTCCGATGCTTCACTTCAGGTTTACTGTATCCCTTGGACCTTCTTATTGACGATGAAACACAGAAATTGCATCCGAATTTAATACAAAAGGCACAATGCCGACTTCAGTACAAGAGGACTGACACTGTAACTCTCTATGATTTGAACCTCTCCTGTGAGTTCAGTTTTAGATTCCGATGCTTCGCTTCAGGTTTACTGTATGCCTTGCACCTTCTTAATGACGATGAAACACAGAAATTGCATCCGAATTTAGTACAAAAGGCACAATGGCCACTCATGTACAAGAGGACTGACACTCTAACTCTCAACGATTTGAACCTCTCCTGTGAGTCCAGTTTTAGATTCCGATGCTTCACTTCAAGTTTACTGTATCCCTTGGACCTTCTTATTGACGGGGAAACACAGAAATTGCATCCGAATTTAATACAAAAGACACAATGCCGACTTAAGTACAAGAGGACTGACCCTCTAACTCTCTATGATTTGAACCCCTCCTGTGAGTCCAGTTTTAGATTCCGATGCTTCACTTCAGGTTTACTGTATCCCTTGGACCTTCCTATTGAAGATGAAACACAGAAATTGCATCCGAATTTAATACAAAAGGCACAATGCCGACTTAAGTACAAGAGGCCTGACACTCTAATTCTCTTTGATTTGAACCTCTCCTGTGAGTCCAGTATTAGATTCCGATGCTTCATTTCAGAATTACTGTATCCTTTGGACCGTCTTATTGACGATGAAACACAGAAATTGCATCCGAATTTAATACAAAAGGCACAATGCCGACTTAAGAACAAGAGGACTGACACTCTAACTCTCCATGATTTGAACCTCTCCTGTGAGTCCTGTTTTAGATTCCGATGCTTCACCTTAGGTCTACTGTATCCATTGGACCTTCTTATTGACGATGAAAACAAAAATTGCACCCAAATTTAATACAAAAGGCACAATGCCGACTTAAGTACAAGGGGACGGACACTCGAACTCTCTATGATTTGAACCTCTCCTGTGAGTCCAGTTTTAGATTCCGATGCTTCACTTCAGGTTTTACTGTATCCCTTGGACCTTCTTATTGACGATGAAACACAGAAATTGCATCCGAATTGAATACGAAAGGCACAATGCCGACTTAAGTAAAAGAGGACTGACACTCTAACTTTCTATGATTTGAACCCCTTCTGTGTGTCCAGATTTAGATTCCGGTGCATCACTTCAGGTTTACTGTATCACTTGAACCTTCTTATTGACGATGAAAAACAGATTTGCATTCGAATTTAATACAAAAGGCACAATGCCTACTAAAGTACAAGAGGACTGACACTCTAACATTCTTTGATTTGAACCTCTCCTGTGAGTCCAGTTTTAGATTCCGATGCCTCACTTCAGGTTTACTGTATCCCTTGGACCTTCTCATTGACGATGAAGCACATAAATTGCATCCGAATTTAATACAAAAGGCACAATGCCGACCTAAGTAAAAGAGGACTGACACTCTAACTTCCTATAATTTGAACCCCTTCTGTGTGTCCAGTTTTAGATTCCGGTGCATCACTTCAGGTTTACTGTAACACTTAAACCTTCTTATTGACGATGAAACACAGAAATTGCATTCGAATTTAATACAAAAGGCACAATGCCTACTTAAATACAAGAGGACTGACACTCTAACATTCTTTGATTTGAACCTCTCCTGTGAGTCCAGTTTTAGATTCCGATGCTTCACTTCAGGTGTACTGTATCCCTTGGACCTTCTTATTGAGGATGAAACACAGAAATTGCATACGAATTTAATACAAAAGGCACAATGCCGACTTAAGTACAAGAGGACTGACACTCAAACTCTCTATGATTTGAACCTCTCCTGTGAGTCCAGTTTTAGATTCCGATGCTTCAATTCAGGTTTACTGTATCCTTTGGACCCTCTTATTGACGATGAAACACAGAAATTGCATCCAAATTTCATACAAAAGGAACAATGCCGACTTAAGTACAAGAGGACTGACACACTAACAGTCTATGATTTGAACCTCTCCTTTGAGTCCAGTTTTAGATTCCGATGCTTCACTTCAGGCTTACTGTATACCTTGGACTTTCTTATTGACGATGAAACACAGAAATTGCATCCGAATTGAATACAATAGGCACAATGCCGACTTAAGTACAAGAGGACTGACACTCTAACACTCTATGATTTGAACCTCTCCTGTGAGTCCAGTTTTAGATTCCGATGCTTCACTTCAGGTTTACTGTAACCTTTGGACCTTCTTATTGACGATGAAACACAGAAATTGCATCCAAATTTCATACGAAATGCACAATGCCGACTTAAGTACAAGAGGACTGACACTCTAACTCTCCATGATTTGAACCTCTCCCGTGAGTCCAGTTTTAGATTCCGATGCTTCACTTCAGATTTACTGTATCCCTTGGACCTTCTCATTGACGATGAAGCACATAAGTTGCATCCGAATTTAATACAAATTTCACAATGGCGACTTAAGTAAAAGAGGACTGACCCTCTAACTTTATATCATTTTAACCCCATCTGTGTGTCCAGTTTTAGATTCCGGTGCATCACTTCAGGTTTACTGTGTCACTTGAACCTTCTTATTGACGATGAAACACAGAAATTGCATTCGAATTTAATACAAAAGGCACAATGCCTACGTAAGTACAAGAGGACTGACACTCTAACTTTCTATGATTTGAACCTCTCTTTTGAGTCCAGTTTCTGATTCCGATGCTTCACTTCAGGTTTACTGTATCCCTTGGACCTTCATATTGACGATGAAACACATAAATTGCATTCGAATTTAATACAAAAGGCACAATGCCGACTTCAGTATAAGAGGACTGACACTTTAACTCTCTATGGTTTGAACCCCTTCTCTGTGTCCAGTTTTAGATTCCGGTGCTTCACTTCAGGTTTACTGTATCCCTTGTACCATCTTATTGACGATGAAACAAAGAAATTGCATCCGAATTTAATACAAAAGGCACAATGCCGACTTAAGTACAAGAGGACTGACCCTCTAACTCTCTACGATTTGAACTCTCCTGTGAGTCCAGTTTTAGATTACGATGCTTCACTTCAGGTTTACTGTATCCGTTGCACGATCTTATTGACGATGAAACGAAGAAATTGCATCCGAATTTAATACAAAAGGCACAATGCCGACTTAAGTACAAGAGGACTGACACTCTAACTCTCTATGACTTGAACCTCTCCTGTGAGTCCAGTTTTAGATTCCGATGCTTCACTTCAGGTTTACTGTATCCCTTGGACCATCTATTGACGATGAAACACAGATATCGCATCCGATTTTACTACAAAAGGCACAATGCCGACGTAAGTACAGGAGGACTGACACTCTAACTCTCTATGATTTGAACCTCTCCTGTGAGTCCAGTTTTAGATTCCGATGCTTCAATTCAGGTTTACTGTATCCGTTGGACCTTCTTATTGACAATGAAACACAGAAATTGCATCCAAATTTCATACAAAAGGCACAATGCCGACTTAAGTACAAGAGGACTGACACACTAACACTCTATGATTTGAACCTCTCCTGTGAGTCCAGTTTTAGATTCCGATGCTTCACTTCAGGCTTACTGTATACCTTGGACCTTCTTACTGACGATGAAACACAGAAATTGCATCTGAATTGAATACAAAAGGCACAATGCCGACTTAAGTACAAGAGGACTGACACTCTAACTCTCCATGATTTGAACCTCTCCTGTGAGTCCAGTTTTAGATTCCGATGCTTCAATTTAGGTCTACTGTATCCATCGGACCTTCTTATTGACGATGAAAACAGAAATTGCATCCAAATTTAATACAAAAGACACAATGCCGACTTAAGTACAAGAGGACGGACACTCGAACTCTCTATGATTTGAACCTCTCCTGTGAGTCCAGTTTTAGATTCCGATGCTTCACTTCAGGTTTTACCGTATCCCTTGGACCTTCTTATTGACGATGAAACACAGAAATTGCATCTGAATTGAATACAAAAGGCACAATGCCGACTTAAGTACAAGAGGACCGACACTCTAACTCTCTATGATTTGAACCTCTCTTGTGAGTCCAGTTTTAGATTCCGATGCTTCACTTCAGGTTTACTGTATCCCTTGGACCTTCTCATTGACGATGAAGCACATAAGTTGCATCCGATTTTAATACAAATTTCACAACGGCGACTTAAGTAAAAGAGGACTGACCCTCTAACTTTCTATCATCTGAACCCCATCTGTGTGTCTAGTTTTAGATTCCGGTGCATCACTTCAGGTTTACTGTGTCACTTGAACCTTCTTATTGACGATGAAACACAGAAATTGCATTCGAATTTAATTTAAAAGGCACAATGCCTACTTAAGTACAAGAGGACCGACACTCTAACTTTCTATGATTTGAACCTCTCCTTTGAGTCCAGTTTCTGATTCCGATGCTTCACTTCAGGTTTACTGTATCCCTTGGACCTTCATATTGACGATGAAACACATAAATTGCATCCGAATTTAATACAAAAGGCACAATGCCGACTTAAGTACAAGAGGACGGACACTCGAACTCTCTATGTTTTGAACCTCTCCTGTGAGTCCAGTTTTAGATTCCGATGCTTCACTTCAGGTTTTACTGTATCCCTTGGACCTTCTTATTGACGATGAAACACAGAAATTGCATCCGAATTGAATACAAAAGGCACAATGCCGACTTAAGTACAAGAGGACTGACACTCTAACTCTCTATGATTTGAACCTCTCTTGTGAGTCGAGTTTTAGATTCCGATGCTTCACTTCAGGTTTACTGTATCCCTCGGACCTTCTCATTGACGATGAAGCACATAAATTGCATCCGAATTTAATACCAAATTCACAATGCCGACTTAAGTAAAAGAGGACTGACCCTCTAACTTTCTATCATTTGAACCCCATCTGTGTGTCCAGTTTTAGATTCCGGTGCATCACTTCAGGTTTACTGTGTCACTTGAACCTTCTTATTGACGATGAAACACAGAAATTGCATTCGAATTTAATACAAAAGGCACAATGCCTACTTAAGTACAAGAGGACTGACACTCTAACTTTCTATGATTTGAACCTCTCCTTCGAGTCCAGTTTCTGATTCCGATGCTTCACTTCAGGTTTACTGTATCCCTTGGACCTTCTATTGACGATGAAACACAGATATTGCATCCTAATTTACTACAAAAGGCACAATGCCGACGTAAGTACTTGAGGGCTGACTCTCTAACTCTCTATGATTTGAACCTCTCCTGTGAGTCCAGTTTTAGATTCCGATGCTTCAATTCAGGTTTACTGTATCCGTTGGACCTTCTTATTGACGATGAAACACAGAAATTGCATCCAAATTTCATACAAAAGGCACAATGCCAACTTAAGTACAAGAGGACTGACACACTAACACTCTATGACTTGAACCTCTCCTGTGAGTCCAGTTTTAGATTCCGATGCTTCACTTCAGGCTTACTGTATACCTTGGACCTTCTTATTGACGATGAAACACAGAAATTGCATCTGAATTGAATACAAAAGGCACAATGCCGACTTAAGTACAAGAGGACTGACACTCTAACTCTCCATGATTTGAACCTCTCCTGTGAGGCCAGTTTTAGATTCCGATGCTTCACCTTAGGTCTACTGTATCCATTGGACCTTCTTATTGACGATGAAAACAGATATTGCATCCAAATTTAATACAAAAGGCACAATGCCGACTTAAGTACAAGAGGACGGACACTCGAACTCTCTATGTTTTGAACCTCTCCTGTGAGTCCAGTTTTAGATTCCGATGCTTCACTTCAGGTTTTACTGTATCCCTTGGACCTTCTTATTGACGATGAAACACAGAAATTGCATCCGAATTGAATACAAAAGGCACAATGCCGACTTAAGTACAAGAGGACTGACACTATAACTCTCTATGATTTGAACCTCTCTTGTGAGTCGAGTTTTAGATTCCGATGCTTCACTTCAGGTTTACTGTATCCCTTGGACCTTCTCATTGACGATGAAGCACATAAATTGCATCCGAATTTAATACCAAATTCACAATGCCGACTTAAGTAAAAGAGGACTGACCCTCTAACTTTCTATCATTTGAACCCCAACTGTGTGTCCAGTTTTAGATTCCGGTGCATCACTTCAGGTTTACTGTGTCACTTGAACCTTCTTATTGACGATGAAACACAGAAATTGCATTCGAATTTAATACAAAAGGCACAATGCCTACTTAAGTACCAGAGGACTGACACTCTAACTTTCTATGATTTGAACCTCTCCTTTGAGTCCAGTTTCAGATTCCGATGCTTCACTTAAGGTTTACTGTATCCCTTGGACCTTCTTATTGACGATGAAACACACAAATTGCATCCGAATTTAATACAAAAGGCACAATGCCGACTTAAGTATAAGAGGACTGACACTCTAAGTCTCTATGGTTTGAACCCCTTCTCTGTGTCCAGTTTTAGATTCCGGTGCTTCACTTCAGGTTTACTGTATACCTTGTACCATCTTATTGACGATGAAACAAAGAAATTGCATCCGAATTTAATGCAAAAGGCACAATGCCGACTTAAGTACAAGAGGACTGACACTCTAACTCTCTACGATTTGAACCTCTCCTGTGAGTCCAGTTTTAGGTTCCGATGCTTCACTTCAGGTTTACTGTATCCGTTACACCTTCTTATTGACGGTGAAACACAGAAATTGCATCCGAATTTAATACAAAAGACACAATGCCGACTTAAGTACAAGAGGACTGACACTCTAACTCTCCATGATTTGAACCTCTCCTGTGAGTCCAGTTTTAGATTCCGATGCTTCACCTTAGGTCTACTGTATCCATTGGACCTTCTTATTGACGATGAAAACAGATATGGCATCCAAATTTAATACAAAAGGCACAATGCCGACTTAAGTACAAGAGGACGGACACTCGAACTCTCTATGTTTTGAACCTCTCCTGTGAGTCCAGTTTTAGATTCCGATGCTTCACTTCAGGTTTTACTGTATCCCTTGGACCTTCTTATTGACGATGAAACACAGAAATTGCATCCGAATTGAATACAAAAGGCACAATGCCGACTTAAGTACAAGAGGACTGACACTATAACTCTCTATGATTTGAACCTCTCTTGTGAGTCGAGTTTTAGATTCCGATGCTTCACTTCAGGTTTACTGTATCCCTTGGACCTTCTCATTGACGATGAAGCACATGAATTGCATCCGAATTTAATACCAAATTCACAATGCCGACTTAAGTAAAAGAGGACTGACCCTCTAACTTTCTATCATTTGAACCCCATCTGTGTGTCCAGTTTTAGATTCCGGTGCATCACTTCAGGTTTACTGTGTCACTTGAACCTTCTTATTGACGATGAAACACAGAAATTGCATTCGAATTTAATACAAAAGGCACAATGCCTACTTAAGTACAAGAGGACTGACACTCTAACTCTCTACGATTTGAACCTCTCCTGTGAGTCCAGTTTTAGATTCCGATGCTTCACTTCAGGTTTAACTGTATCCCTTGGACCTTCTTATTGACGATGAAACACAGAAATTGCATCCGAATTGAATACAAAAGGCACAATGCCGACTTAAGTACAAGAGGACTGACACTATAACTCTCTATGATTTGAACCTCTCTTGTGAGTCGAGTTTTAGATTCCGATGCTTCACTTCAGGTTTACTGTATCCCTTGGACCTTCTCATTGACGATGAAGCACATGAATTGCATCCGAATTTAATACCTAATTCACAATGCCGACTTAAGTAAAAGAGGACTGACCCTCTAACTTTCTATCATTTGAACCCCATCTGTGTGTCCAGTTTTAGATTCCGGTGCATCACTTCAGGTTTACTGTGTCACTTGAACCTTCTTATTGACGATGAAACACAGAAATTGCATTCGAATTTAATACAAAAGGCACAATGCCGACTTAAGTACAAGAGGACGGACACTCGAACTCTCTATGATTTGAACCTCTCCTGTGAGTCCAGTTTTAGATTCCGATGCTTCACTTCAGGTTTAACTGTATCCCTTGGACCTTCTTATTGACGATGAAACACAGAAATTGCATCCGAATTGAATACAAAAGGCACAATGCCGACTTAAGTACAAGAGGACTGACACTCTAACTCTCTATGATTTGAACCTCTCCTTTGAGTCCAGTTTCAGATTCCGATGCTTCACTTCAGGTTTACTGTATCCGTTGGACCTTCTTATTGACGGTGAAACACAGAAATTGCATCCGAATTTAATACAGAAGACACAATGCCGACTTAAGTACAAGAGGACTGACACTCTAACTCTCTATGATTTGAACCCGTCCTGTGAGTCCAGTTATAGAATCCTATGCTTCACATCAGGTTTACTGTATCCCTTGGACCTTCTTATTGACGGTGAAACTTCGAAATTGCATCCGAATATCGTACAAAAGGCACAATGCCGACTTAAGTACAAGAGGACTGACACTGTTACTCTCTATGATTTGAACCTCTCCTGTGAGTCCAGTTTTAGATTCAGATGCTACACTTCAGGTTTACTGTATCCCTTGGACCTTCTATTGACGATGAAACACAGATATTGCATCCTAATTATACTACAAAAGGCACAATGCCGACGTAAGTACAGGAGGACTGACACTCTAACTCTCTATGATTTGAATCTCTCCTTTGAGTCCAGTTTTAGATTCCGATGCTTCAATTCAGGTTTACTGTATCCGTTGGACCTTCTTATTGACGATGAAACACAGAAATTGCATCCAAATTTCATACAAAAGGCACAATGCCAACATAAGTACAAGAGGACTGACACACTAACACTCTATGACTTGAACCTCTCCTGTGAGTCCAGTTTTAGATTACGATGCTTCACTTCAGGCTTACTGTATACCTTGGACCTTCTTATTGACGATGAAACACAGAAATTGCATCTGAATTGAATACAAATGGCACAATGCCGACTTAAGTACAAGAGGACTGACACTCTAACTCTCCATGATTTGAACCTCTCCTGTGAGTCCAGTTTTAGATTCCGATGCTTCACCTTAGGTCTACTGTATCCATTGGACCTTCTTATTGACGATGAAAACAGAAATTGCATCCAAATTTAATACAAAAGGCACAATGCCGACTTAAGTACAAGAGGACGGACACTCGAACTCTCTATGATTTGAACCTCTCCTGTGAGTCCAGTTTGAGATTCCGATGCTTCACTTCAGGTTTTACTGTATCCCTTGGACCTTCTTATTGACGATGAAACACAGAAATTGCATCCGAATTGAATACAAAAGGCACAATGCCGACTTAAGTACAAGAGGACTGACACTCTAACTCTCTATGATTTGAACCTCTCTTGTGAGTCGAGTTTTAGATTCCGATGCTTCACTTCAGGTTTACTGTATCCCTTGGACCTTCTCATTGACGATGAAGCACAAAAATTGCATCCGAATTTAATACCAAATTCACAATGCCGACTTAAGTAAAAGAGGACTGACCCTCTAACTTTCTATCATTTTAACCCCATCTGTGTGTCCAGTTTTAGATTCCGGTGCATCACTTCAGGTTTACTGTGTCACTTGAACCTTCTTATTGACGATGAAACACAGAAATTGCATAAGCATTTAATACAAAAGGCACAATGCCCACTTAAGTACAAGAGGACTGACACTCTAACTTTCTATGATTTGAACCTCTCCTTTGAGTCCAGTTTCTGATTCCGATGCTTCACTTCAGGTTTACTGTATCCCTTGGACCCTCTTATTGACGAGGAAACACATAAATTGCATCCGAATTTAATACAAAAGGCACAATGCCGACTTAAGTATAAGAGGACTGACACTCTAACTATCTATGGTTTGAACCCCTTCTCTGTGTCCAGTTTTAGATTCCGGTGCTTCACTTCAGGTTTACTGTGTACCTTGTACCATCTTATTGACGATGAAACAAAGAAATTGCATCCGAATTTAATTTAAAAGGCACAATGCCGACTTAAGTACAAGAGGACTGACACTCTAACTCTCTACGATTTGAACCTCTCCTGTGAGTCCAGTTTTAGATTCCGATGCTTCACTTCAGGTTTACTGTATCCGTTGGACCTTCTTATTGACGGTGAAACACAGAAATTGCATCCAAATTTCATACATAAGGCACAATGGTGACTTAAGTACAAGAGGACTGACACACTAACACTCTATGGTTTGAACCTCTCCTGTGAGTCCAGTTTTAGATTCCGATGCTTCACTTCAGGCTTACTGTATACCTTGGACCTTCTTATTGACGATGAAACACAGAAATTGCATCCGAATTTAATACAAAAGGCACAATGCCGACTTAAGTACAAGAGGACTGACACTCTAACACTCTATGATTTGATCCTCTCCTGTGAGTCCAGTTTTAGATTCCGATGCTTCACTTCAGGTTTACTGTATCTCTTGGACCTTCTATTGACGATGAAACACAGATATTGCCTCCGAATGTAATACAAAAGGCACAATGCCGACGTAAGTACAGGAGGACTGACTCTCTAACTCTCTATGATTTGAACCTCTCCTGTGAGTCCAGTTTTAGATTCCGATGCTTCAATTCAGGTTTACTGTATCCTTTGGACCTTCTTATTGACGATGAAACACAGAAATTGCATCCGAATTTAATACAAAGGGCACAATGCCGACTTAAGTACAAGAGGACTGACACTCTATCTCTCTATGATTTGAACCTCTCCTGTGAGTCCAGTTTTAGATTCCGATGCTTCACTTCTGGTTTACTGTATGCCTTGGACCTTCTTATTGATGATGAAACACAGAAATTGCATCCGAATTTAATACAAAAGGCACAATGCCGACTTAAGTACAAGAGGACCTACACTCTAACTCTTAACGATTTGAACCTCTCCTGTGAGTCCAGTTTTAGATTCCGATGCTTCACTTCAAGTTTACTGTATCCCTTGGACCTTCTTATTGACGGGGAAACACAGAAATTGCATCCGAATTTAATACAAAAGACACAATGCCGACTTAAGTACAAGAGGACTGACGCTCTAACTCTCTATGATTTGAACCCCTCCTGTGAGTCCAGTTTTAGATTCCGATGCTTCACTTCAGGTTTACTGTATCCCTTGGACCTTCTTATTGACGATGAAACACAGAAATTGCATCCGAATTGAATAAAAAAGGCACAATGCCGACTTAAGTACAAGAGGCCTGACACTAATTCTCTTTGATTTGAACCTCTCCTGTGAGTCCAGTATTAGGTTCCGATGCTTCATTTCAGGATTACTGTATCCTTTGGACCGTCTTATTGACGATGAAACACAGAAATTGCATCCGAATTTAATACAAAAGGCACAATGCCGACTTAAGTACAAGAGGACTGACACTCTAACTCTCCATGATTTGAACCTCTCCTGTGAGTCCAGTATTAGATTCCGATGCTTCACCTTAGGTCTACTGTATCCATTGGACCTTCTTATTGACGATGAAAACAGAAATTGCATCCAAATTTAATACAAAAGGAACAATGCCGACTTAAGTACAAGAGGACGGACACTCGAACTCTCTATGATTTGAACCTTTCCTGTGAGTCCAGTTTTAGATTCCGATTCTTCACTTCAGGTTTTACTGTATCCCTTGGACCTTCTTATTGACGATGAAACACAGAAATTGCATCAGAATTGAATACAAAAGGCACAATGCCGACTTAAGTACAAGAGGACTGACACTCTCACTCTCTATGATTTGAACCTCTCCTGTGAGTCCAGTTTTAGATTCCGATGCTTCACTTCAGGCTTACTGTATACCTTGGACCTTCTTATTGACGATGAAACACAGAAATTGCAACTGAATTGAATACAAAAGGCACAATGCCGACTTAAGTACAAGAGGACTGACATTCTAACTCTAATGGTATGAATCTCTCCTGTGAGTTCAGTTTTAGATTCCGATGCTTCACCTTAGGTCTACTGTATCCATTGGACCTTCTTATTGACGATGAAAACAGAAATTGCATCCAAATTTAATACAAAAGGCACAATGCCGACTTAAGTACAAGAGGACGGACACTCGAATTCTCTATGATTTGAACCTCTCCTGTGAGTCCAGTTTTAGATTCCCATGCTTCACTTCAGGTTTTACTGTATACCTTGGACCTTGTTATTGACGATGAAACACAGAAATTGCATTCGAATTGAACACAAAAGGCACAATGCCGACTTAAGTACAAGAGGACTGACTCTCTAACTCTCTGTGATTTGAACCTCTCTTGTGAGTCCAGTTTTAGATTCCGATGCTTCACTTCAGGTTTACTGTATCCCTTGGACCTTCTCATTGACGATGAAGCACATAAATTGCATCCGAATTTAATACAAAATTCACAATGCCGACTTAAGTAAAAGAGGACTGACACTCTAACTTTCTATCATTTGAACCCCATCTGTGTGTCCAGTTTTAGATTCCGGTGCATCACGTCAGGTTTACTGTGTCACTTGAACCTTCTTATCGACGATGAAACACAGAAATTGCATTCGAATTTAATACAAAAGGCACAATGCCTACTTAAGTACAAGAGGACTGACACTCTAACTTTCTATGATTTGAACCTCTCCTTTGAGTCCAGTTTCTGATTCCGAGTCTTCACTTCAGGTTTACTGTATCCTTTGGACCTTCTTATTGACGATGAAACACATAAATTGCATCCGAATTTAATACAAAAGGCACAATGCCGACTTAAGTATAAGAGGACTGACTCTCTAACTCTCTATGGTTTGAAGCCCTTCTCTGTGTCCAGTTTTAGATTCCGATGCTTCACTTCAGGCTTACTGTATACCTTGGACCTTCGTATTGACGATGAAACACAGAAATTGCATCTGAATTGAATACAAAAGGCACAATGCCGACTTAAGTACAAGAGGACTGACACTCTAACTCTCTATGATTTGAACCTCTCCTGTGAGTCCAGTTTTAGATTCCGATGCTTCACTTCAGGTTTACTGTATCCCTTGGACCTTCTATTGACGATGAAACACAGATATTGCATCCGAATTTAATACAAAAGGCACAATGCCGACTTAAGTACAAGAGGACTGACACACTAATACTCTATGATTTGAACCTCTCCTGTGAGTCCAGATTTAGATTCCGATGCTTCACTTCAGGCTTACTGTATACCTCGGAACTTCTTATTGACGATGAAACACAGAAATTGCATCCGAATTTAATACAAAAGGCACAATGCCGACTTAAGTACAAGAGGACTGACACTCTAACACTCTGTGATTTGAACCTCTCCTGTGAGTCCAGTTTTAGATTCCGATGCTTCACTTCAGGTTAACTGTATCCCTAGGACCTTCTATTGACGATGAAACACAGATATTGCATCCGAGTGTAATACAAAAGGCACAATGCCGACGTATGTACAAGGGGACTGACTCTCTAACTCTCTATGATTTTAACCACTCCTGTGAGTCCAGTTTTAGATTCCGATGCTTCAATTCAGGTTTACTGTATCCTTTGGACCTTCTTATTGACGATGAAACACAGAAATTGCATCCAAATTTCATACAAAAGGCACAATGCCGACTTAAGTACAAGAGGACTGACACTGTAACCCTCTATGATTTGAACCTCTCCTGTGAGTCCAGTTTTTTATTCCGATGATTCACTTCAGGTTTACTGTATCCCTTGGAACTTCTTATTGACGATGAAACACAGAAATTGCATCCGAATTTAATACAAAAGGTACAATGCCAACTTAAGTACAAGAGGACTGACACTTTAACAGTCTATGATTTGAACCTCTCCTGTGAGTCCAATTTTAGATTCCGATGCTTCACTTCAATTTTACTGTATCCCTTGGACCTTCTTATCGACGATGAAACACAGAAATTGCATCCGAATTCAATACGAAAGACTCAATGACGACTTAAGTACAAGAGGACAGACACTCTAACTCTCTATGATTTGAACCTCTCCTGTGAGTCCAGTTTTAGATTCCGATGCTTCACTTCAGGTTTACTGTATCCCTTGGACCTTCTATTGACGATGAAACACAGATAATGCATCCGAATTTAATACAAAAGTCACAATGCCGACGTAAGTACAGGAGGACTGACACTCTAACTCTCTAGGATTTGAACCTCTCCTGTGAGTCCAGTTTTAGATTCCGATGCTTCACTTCAGGTTAACTGTATCCCTTGGAACTTCTTAATGACGATGAAACACAGAAATTGCATCCGAATTTAATACAAAATGCACAATGCCGACTTAAGTACAAGAGGACTGACACTCTAACTCTATATGATTTGAACCTCTCCTGTGAGTCCAGTTTTAGATTCCGCCGCTTCACTTCAGGTTTACTGTATGCCTTGGACCTTCTTATCAACGATGAAACACAGAAATTGCATCCGAATTTAATACAAAAGGCTCAATGACGACTTAAGTACATGAGGACAGACACTCTAACTTTCTATGATTTGAACCTCACCTGTGAAACCAGTTTTAGATTCCGATGCTTCACTTCAAGTTTACTGTATCCCTTGGACCTTCTTATTGACGGGGAAACACAGAAATTGCATCCGAATTTAATACAAAAGACACAATGCCGACTTAAGTACAAGAGGACTGACACTCTAACTCTCTATGATTTGAACCTCTCCTGTGAGTCCAGTTTTAGATTCCGATGCTTCACTTCAGGTTTACTGTATCCCTTGGACCTTCTATTGACGATGAAACACAGATATTGCATCCGAATTTAATACAAAAGGCACAATGCCGACGTAAGTACATGAGGACTGACACTCTAACTCTCTATGATTTGAACCTCTCCTGTGAGTCCAATTTTAGATTCCGATGCTTCACTTCAGGTTAACTGTATCCCTTGGAACTTCTTAATGACGATGAAACACAGAAATTGCATTCGAATTTAATACAAACGGCACAATGCCGACTCAAGTACAAGAGGACTGACACTCTAACTCTCTATGATTTGAACCCCTCCTGTGAGTCCAGTTTTAGACTCCGATGCTTCACTTCAGGTTTACTGTATCCCTTGGACCTTCTTATTGACGATGAAACACAGAAATTGCATCCGAATTTAATACAAAAGGCACAATGCCGACTTAAGTACAAGAGTCCTGACACTCTAATTCTCTTTGATTTGAACCTCTCCTGTGAGTCCAGTATTAAATTCCGATGCTTCATTCCAGGATTACTGTATCCTTTGGACCGTCTTATTGACGATGAAACCCAGAAATTGCATCCGAATTTAATACAAAAGGCACAATGCCGACTTAAGTACAAGAGGACTGACTCTCTAACTCTCCATGATTTGAACCTCTCCTGTGAGTCCCGTTTTAGATTCCGATGCTTCACCTTAGGTCTACTGTATCCATTGGACCTTCTTATTGACGATGAAAACAGAAATTGCATCCAAATTTAATACAAAAGGCACAATGCCGACTTAAGTACAAGAGGACGGACACTCGAAATCTCTATGATTTGAACCTCTCCTGTGAGTCCAGTTTTAGATTCCGATGCTTCACTTCAGGTTTTACTGTATCCCTTGGACCTTCTTATTGACGATGAAACACAGAAATTGCATCCAAATTGAATACAAAAGGCACAATGCCGACTTAATTACAAGAGGACTGACACTCTAACTCTCTATGATTTGAACCTCTCCTGTGAGTCCAGTTTTAGATTCCGATGCTTCACTACAGGCTTACTGTATCCCTTGGACCTTCTATTGACGATGAAACGCAGATATTGCATCCGAATTTAATACAAAAGGCACAATGCCGACGTAAGTACATGAGGACTGACACTCTAACTCTCTATGATTTGAACCTCTCCTGTGAGTCCAGTTTTAGATTCCGATGCTTCACTTCAGGTTAACTGTATCCCTTGGAACTTCTTAATGACGATGAAACACAGAAATTGCATTCGAATTTAATACAAACGGCACAATGCCGACTCAAGCACAAGAGGACTGACACTCTAACTCTCTATGATTTGAACCCCTCCTGTGAGTCCAGTTTTAGACTCCGATGCTTCACTTCAGGTTTACTGTATCCCTTGGACCTTCTTATTGACGATGAAACACAGAAATTGCATCCGAATTTAATACAAAAGGCACAATGCCGACTTAAGTACAAGAGGACGGACACTCGAAATCTCTATGATTTGAACCTCTCCTGTGAGTCCAGTTTTAGATTCCGATGCTTCACTTCAGGTTTTACTGTATCCCTTGGACCTTCTTATTGACGATGAAACACAGAAATTGCATCCGAATTGAATAAAAAAGGCACAATGCTGACTTAAGTACAAGAGGACTGACACTCTAACTCTCTATGATTTGAACCTCTCCTGTGAGTCCAGTTTTAGATTCCGATGCTTCACTTCAGGTTTTACTGTATCCCTTGGACCTTCTTATTGACGATGAAACACAGAAATTGCATCTGAATTGAATACAAAAGGCACAATGCCGACTTAAGTAAAAGAGGACTGACACTCTAACTCTAAATGATTTGAACCTCTCTTGTGAGTCCAGTTTTAGATTCCGATGCTTCACCTTAGGTCTACTGTATCCATTTGACCTTCTTATTGACGATGAAAACAGAAATTGCATCCAAATTTAATACAAAAGGCACAATGCCGACTTAAGTACAAAAGGACTGACACTCTAACACTCTATGATTTGAACCTCTCCTGTGAGTCCAGTTTTAGATTCCGATGCTTCACTTCAGGCTTACTGTATACCTTGGACCTTCTTAATGACGATGAAACAAAGAAATTGCATCCGAATTTAATACAAAAGGCACAATGCCGACATATACAGAAGGACTGACACTCTAACTCTCTATGATTTGAACCTCTCCTGTGAGTCCAGTTTTAGATTCCGATGCTTTAATTCAGGTTTACTGTATCCTTTGGACCTTCTTATTGACGATGAAACACAGAAATTGCATCCGAATTGAATACAAAAGGCACAATGCCGACTTAAGTACAAGAGGACTGACACACTAACACTCTATGATTTGAACCTCTCCTGTGAGTCCAGTTTTAGATTCCGATGCTTCAATTCAGGTTTACTGTATGCCTTGGACCTTCTTATTGATGATGAAACACAGAAATTGCATCCGAATTTAATACAAAAGGCACAATGCCGACGTAAGTACAGGAGGACTGACACTCTAACTCTCTATGATTTGAACCTCTACTGTGAGTCCAGTTTTAGATTCCGATGCTTCACCTCAGGTTAACTGTATCCCTTGGAACTTCTTAATGACGATGAAACACAGAAATTGCATTCGAATTTAATACAAAAGGCACAATGCCGACTCAAGTACAACAGGACTGACACTCTAACTCTCTATGATTTGAACCCCTCCTGTGAGTCCAGTTTTAGACTCCGATGCTTCACTTCAGGTTTACTGTATCCCTTGGACCTTCTTATTGACGATGAAACACAGAAATTGCATCCGAATTTAATACAAAAGGCACAATGCCGACTTAAGTACAAGAGGACTGACACACTAACACTCTATGATTTGAACCTCTCCTGTGAGTCCAGTTTTAGATTCCGATGCTTCAATTCAGGTTTACAGTATGCCTTGGACCTTCTTATTGATGATGAAACGCAGAAATTGCATCCGAATTTAATACAAAAGGCACAATGCCGACTTAAGTACAAGAGGACTGACACTCTAACTCTCTATGATTTGAACCTCTCCTGTGAGTCCAATTTTAGATTCCGATGCTTCACTTCAGGTTTACTGTATCCCTTGGACTTTCTTATCGACGATGAAACACAGAAATTGCATCCGAATTTAATACAAAAGGCTCAATGACGACTTAAGTACAAGAGGACAGTCACTCTAACTTTCTATGATTTGAACCTCACCTGTGAGTCCAGTTTTTGGATCCGATGCTTCACTTTAGGTTTACTGTATCCCTTGGACCTTCTTATTGACGATGAAACACAGAAATTGCATCCGAATTTAATACAAATGGCACAATGCCGACTTAAGTACAAGAGGACTGACACTCTAACTCTCTATGATTTGAACCTCTCCTGTGAGTCCAGTTTTAGATTCCGATGCTTCACTTCAGGTTTTACTGTATCCCTTGGACCTTCTTATTGACGATGAAACACAGAAATTGCATCCGAATTGAATACAAAAGGCACAATGCCGACTTAAGTACAAGAGGACTGACACACTAACACTCTATGATTTGAACCTCTCCTGTGAGTCCAGTTTTAGATTCCGATGCTTCGATTCAGGTTTACTGTATGCCTTGGACCTTCTTATTGATGATGAAACACAGAAATTGCATCCGAATTTAATACAAAAGGCACAATGCCGACGTAAGTACAGGAGGACTGACACTCTAACTCTCTATGATTTGAACCTCTACTGTGAGTCCAGTTTTAGATTCCGATGCTTCACCTCAGGTTAACTGTATCCCTTGGAACTTCTTAATGACGATGAAACACAGAAATTGCATTCGAATTTAATACAAAAGGCACAATGCCGACTCAAGTACAACAGGACTGACACTCTAACTCTCTATGATTTGAACCCCTCCTGTGAGTCCAGTTTTAGACTCCGATGCTTCACTTCAGGTTTACTGTATCCCTTGGACCTTCTTATTGACGATGAAACACAGAAATTGCATCCGAATTTAATACAAAAGGCACAATGCCGACTTAAGTACAAGAGTCCTGACACTTTAATTCTCTTTGATTTGAACCTCTCCTGTGAGTCCAGTATTAGATTCCGATGCTTCATTTCAGGATTACTGTATCCTTTGGACCGTCTTATTGACGATGAAACCCAGATATTGCATCCGAATTTAATACAAACGGGCACAATGCCGACTTAAGTACAAGAGGACTGACACTCTAACTCTCCATGATTTGAACCTCTCCTGTGAGTCCAGTTTTAGATTCCGATGTTTCACCTTAGGTCTACTGTATCCATTGGACCTTCTTATTGACGATGAAAACAGAAATTGCATTAAAATTTAATACAAAAGGCACAATGCCGACTTAAGTACAAGAGGACGGACACTCGAAATCTCTATGATTTGAACCTCTCCTGTGAGTCCAGTTTTAGATTCCGATGCTTCACTTCAGGTTTTACTGTATCCCTTGGACCTTCTTATTGACGATGAAACACAGAAATTGCATCCGAATTGAATACAAAAGGCACAATGCCGACTTAAGTACAAGAGGACTGACTCTCTAACTGTCTATGATTTGAACCTCTCCTGTGAGTCCAGTTTTAGATTCCGATGCTTCACTTCAGGCTTACTGTACACCTTGGACCTTCTTATTGACGATGAAACACAGAAATTGCATCTGAATTGAATACAAAAGGCACAATGCCGACTTAAGTACAAGAGGACTGACACTCTAACTCTAAATGATTTGAACCTCTCTTGTGAGTCCAGTTTTAGATTCCGATGCTTCACCTTAGGTCTACTGTATCCATTTGACCTTCTTATTGACGATGAAAACAGAAATTGCATCCAAATTTAATACAAAAGGCACAATGCCGACTTAAGTACAAGAGGACTGACACTCTAACTCTCTATGATTTGAACCTCTCCTGTGAGTCCAGTTTTAGATTCCGTTGCTTCACTTCAGGCTTACTGTATACCTTGGACCTTCTTATTGACGATGAAACAAAGAAATTGCATCCGAATTTAATACAAAAGGCACAATGCCGACGTAAGTACAGAAGGACTGACACTCTAACTCTCTATGATTTGAACCTCTCCTGTGAGTCCAGTTTTAGATTCCGATGCTTCAATTCAGGTTTACTGTATCCTTTGGACCTTCTTATTGACGAAGGTACACAGAAATTGCATCCAAATTTCATACAAAAGGCACAATGCCGACTTAAGTACAAGAGGACTGACACACTAACACTCTATGATTTGAACCTCTCCTGTGAGTCCAGTTTTTGATTCCGATGCTTCAATTCATGTTTACTGTATGCCTTGGACCTTCTTATTGATGATGAAACACAGAAATTGCATCCGAATATAATACAAAAGGCACAATGCCGACTTAAGAACAAGAGGACTGACACTCTAACTCTCTATGATTTGAACCTCTCCTGTGAGTCCAGTTTTAGATTCCGATGCTTCACTTCAGGTTTACTGTATCCCTTGGACCTTCTCATTGACGATGAAACACAGAAATTGCATCCGAATTTAATACAAAATTCACAATGCCGACTTAAGTAAAAGAGGACTGACCCTCTAACATTCTATCATTTGAACCCCATCTGTGTGTCCAGTTTTAGATTCCGGTGCATCACTTCAGGTTTACTGTGTCACTTGAACCTTCTTATTGACGATGAAACACAGAAATTGCATTCGAATTTAATACAAAAGGCACAATGCCTACTTAAGTACAAGAGGACTGACACTCTAACTTTCTATGATTTGAACCTCTCCTTTGAGTCCAGTTTCTGATTCTGATGCTTCACTTCAGGTTTACTGTATCCTTTGGACCTTCTTATTGACGATGAAACACATAAATTGCTTCCGATTTTAATACAAAAGGCACAATGCCGACTTAAGTATAATAGGACAGACACTCTAACTCTCTATGGTTTGAAGTCCTTCTCTGTGTCCAGTTTTAGATTCCGGTGCTTCACTTCAGGTTTACTGTATCCCTTGGACCTTCTTATTGACGATGGAACTTCGAAATTGCATCCGAATTTCGTACAAAAGGCACAATGCCGACTTAAGTACAAGAGGACTGACTCTCTAACTCTCTATGATTTGAACCTCTCTTGTGAGTCCAGTTTTAGATTCCGATGCTTCACTTCAGGCTTACTGTATACCTTGGACCTTCTTATTGACGTTGAAACAAAGAAATTGCATCCGAATTGAATACAAAAGGCACAATGCCGACTTAAGTACAAGAGGACTGACACTCTAACACTCTATGATTTGAACCTCTCCTGTGAGTCCAGTTTTAGATTCCGATGCTTCACTTCAGGTTTACTGTATCCCTTGGACCTTCTATTGACGATGAAACACAGATATTGCATCCGAATGTAATACAAAAGGCACAATGATGACGTATGTACAGGTGGACTGACTCTCTAACTATCTATGGTTTTAACCTCTCCTGTGAGTCCAGTTTTAGATTCCGATGCTTCACTTCAGGTTTACTGTATCCTTTGGACCTTCTTATTGACGATAAAACACAGAAATTGCATCCAAATATCATACAAAATGCACAATGCCGACTTAAGTACAAGAGGACTGACACACTAACACTCTACGATTTGAACCTCTCCTGTGACTCCAGTTTTAGATTCCGATGCTTCACTTTAGGCTTACTGTATACCTTGGACCTTCTTATTGACGGTGAAACACAGGAACTGCATCCGAATTTAATAAAAAACGCACAATGCCGACTTTAGTACAAGAGGACTGACACTCTTATTCTCTATGATTTGAACCTCTACTCTGAGTCCAGTTTTAGATTCCGATGCTTCACTTCAGGTTTACTGTATCCCTTGGACCTTCTTATTGACGATGAAACACAGATATTGCATCCGAATTTAATACAAAAGGCACAATGCCGACTTGAGTACAAGAGGACTGACACTCTAACTCTTTATGGTTTGAACCTCTCCTGTGAGTCCAGTTTTAGATTCCGATGCTTCACTTCAGGTGTACTGTATCCCTTGGACCCTCTTATCGACGATGAAACACAGAAATTGCATCCGAATTTAATACAAAGGGCACAATGCCGACTTAAGTACAAGAGGACTGACACTCTATCTCCCTATGATTTGAACCTCTCCTGTGAGTCCAGTTTTAGATTCCGATGCTTCACTTCAGGTTTACTGTATGCCTTGGACCTTCTTATTGATGATGAAACACAGAAATTGCATCCGAATTTAATACAAAAGGCACAATGCCGACTTAAGTACAAGAGGACTGACACTCTAACCCTCTATGATTTGAACCTCTCCTGTGAGTCCAGTTTTTGATTCCGATGATTCACTTCAGGTTAACCGTATCCCTTGGAACTTCTTATTGATGATGAAACACAGAAATTGCATCCGAATTTAATACAAAAGGCACAATGCCGACTTAAGTACAAGAGGACTGACACTCTAACTCTCTATGATTTGAACCTCTCCGGTGAGTCCAATTTTAGATTCCGATGCTTCACTTCAGGTTTACTGTATCCTTTGGACCTTCATATCGACGATGGAACACAGAAATTGCATCCGAATTTAATACAAAAGACTCAATGACGAGTTAAGTACAAGAGGACAGTCACTCTAACTTTCTATGATTTGAACCTCACCTGTGAGTCCAGTTTTTGGTTCCGATGCTTCACTTTAGGTTTACTGTATCCCTTGGACCTTCTTATTGATGATGAAACACAGAAATTGCATCCGAATTTAATACAAAATTCACAATGCCGACTTAAGTAAAAGAGGACTGACCCTCTAACATTCTATCTTTTGAACCACATCTGTGTGTCAAGTTTTAGATTCCGGTGCATCACTTCAGGTTTACTGTGTCACTTGAACCTTCTTATTGACGATGAAACACAGAAATTGCATTCGAATTTAATACAAAATGCACAATGCCTACTTAAGTACAAGAGGACTGACACTCTAACTTTCTATGATTTGAACCTCTCCTTTGAGTCCAGTTTCTGATTCCGATGCTTCACTTCAGGTTTCCTGTATCCTTTGGACCTTCTTATTGACGATGAAACACATAAATTGCATCCGAATTTAATACAAAAGGAACAATGCCGACTTAAGTATAAGAGGACTGACACTCTAACTCTCTATGGTTTGAAGCCCTTCTCTGTGTCCAGTTTTAGATTCCGGTGCTTCACTTCAGGTTTACTGTATCCCTTGGACCTTCTTATTGACGATGAAACTTCGAAATTGCATCCGAATTTCGTACAAAAGGCACAATGCCGACTTAAGTACATGAGGACTGACACTCTAACTCTCTATGATTTGAACCTCTCCTGTGAGTCCAGTTTTAGATTCCGATGCTTAACTTCAGGTTTACTGTATCCCTAGGACCTTCTATTGACGATGAAACACAGATATTGCATCCGAATTTAATACAAAAGGCACAATGCCGACGTAAGTAAAGGAGGACTGACACTCTAACTCTCTATGATTTGAACCTCTCCTGTGAGTCCAGTTTTAGATTCCGATGCTTCAATTCAGGTTTGCTGTATCCTTTGGACCTTCTTATTGACGATGAAACACAGAAATTGCATCCAAATTTCATACAAAAGGCACAATGCCGACTTAAGTACAAGAGGACTGACACACTAACACTCTATGATATGAACCTCTCCTGTGAGACCAGTTTTAGATTCCGATGCTTCACTTCAGGCTTACTGTATACCTTGGAACTTCTTATTGACGATGAAACAAAGAAATTGCATCCGAATTGAATACAAAAGGCACAATGCCGACTTAAGTACAAGAGGACTGACACTCTAACACTCTATGATTTGAACCTCTCCTGTGAGTCCAGTTTTAGATTCCGATGCTTCACTTCAGGTTTACTGTATCCCTTGGACCTTCTATTGACGATGAAACACAGATATTGCATCCGAATGTAATACAAAAGGCACAATGATGACGTATGTACAGGAGGACTGACTCTCTAACTCTCTATGATTTGAACCTCTCCTGTGAGTCCAGTTTTAGATTCCGATGCTTCACTTCAGGTTTAATGTATCCTTTGGACCTTCTTATTGACGATGAAACACAGAAATTGCATCCAAATATCATACAAAATGCACAATGCCGTCTTAAGTACAAGAGGACTGACACACTAACACTCTACGATTTGATCCTCTCCTGTGAGTCCAGTTTTAGATTCCGATGCTTCACTTTAGGCTTACTGTATACCTTGGACCTTCTTATTGACGGTGAAACACAGGAATTGCATCCGAATTTAATACAAAACGCACAATGCCGACTTTAGTACAAGAGGACTGACACTCTAATTCTCTATGATTTGAACCTCTACTCTGAGTCCAGTTTTAGATTCCGATGCTTCACTTCAGGTTTACTGTATCCCTTGGACCTTCTTATTGACGATGAAACACAGAAATAGCATCCGAATATAATACAAAAGGCACAATGCCGACCTAAGTACAAGAGGACTGACACTCTAACTCTCTATGGTTTGAACCTCTCCTGTGAGTCCAGTTTTAGATTCCGATGCTTCACTTCAGGTTTACTGTATCCCTTGGACCTCCTTATCGACGATGAAACACAGAAATTGCATCCGAATTTAATAAAAAGGGCACAATGCCGACTTAAGTACAAGAGGACTGACACTCTATCTCTCTATGATTTGAACCTCTCCTGTGAGTCCAGTTTCAGATTCTGATGCTTCACTTCAGGTTTACTGTATGCCTTGGAACTTCTTATTGATGATGAAACACAGAAATTGCATCCGAATTTAATACAAAAGGCACAATGCCGACTTAAGTACAAGAGGACTGACACTCTAACTCTCTATGATTTGAACCTCTCCGGTGAGTCCAATTTTAGATTCCGATGCTTCACTTCAGGTTTACTGTATCCTTTGGACCTTCATATCGACGATGGAACACAGAAATTGCATCCGAATTTAATACAAAAGACTCAATGACGAGTTAAGTACAAGAGGACAGTCACTCTAACTTTCTATGATTTGAACCTCACCTGTGAGTCCAGTTTTTGGTTCCGATGCTTCACTTTAGGTTTACTGTATCCCTTGGACCTTCTTATTGATGATGAAACACAGAAATTGCATCCGAATTTAATACAAAATTCACAATGCCGACTTAAGTAAAAGAGGACTGACCCTCTAACATTCTATCTTTTGAACCACATCTGTGTGTCAAGTTTTAGATTCCGGTGCATCACTTCAGGTTTACTGTGTCACTTGAACCTTCTTATTGACGATGAAACACAGAAATTGCATTCGAATTTAATACAAAATGCACAATGCCTACTTAAGTACAAGAGGACTGACACTCTAACTTTCTATGATTTGAACCTCTCCTTTGAGTCCAGTTTCTGATTCCGATGCTTCACTTCAGGTTTCCTGTATCCTTTGGACCTTCTTATTGACGATGAAACACATAAATTGCATCCGAATTTAATACAAAAGGAACAATGCCGACTTAAGTATAAGAGGACTGACACTCTAACTCTCTATGGTTTGAAGCCCTTCTCTGTGTCCAGTTTTAGATTCCGGTGCTTCACTTCAGGTTTACTGTATCCCTTGGACCTTCTTATTGACGATGAAACTTCGAAATTGCATCCGAATTTCGTACAAAAGGCACAATGCCGACTTAAGTACAAGAGGACTGACACTCTAACTCTCTATGATTTGAACCTCTCCTGTGAGTCCAGTTTTAGATTCCGATGCTTAACTTCAGGTTTACTGTATCCCTAGGACCTTCTATTGACGATGAAACACAGATATTGCATCCGAATTTAATACAAAAGGCACAATGCCGACGTAAGTAAAGGAGGACTGACACTCTAACTCTCTATGATTTGAACCTCTCCTGTGAGTCCAGTTTTAGATTCCGATGCTTCAATTCAGGTTTGCTGTATCCTTTGGACCTTCTTATTGACGATGAAACACAGAAATTGCATCCAAATTTCATACAAAAGGCACAATGCCGACTTAAGTACAAGAGGACTGACACACTAACACTCTATGATATGAACCTCTCCTGTGAGACCAGTTTTAGATTCCGATGCTTCACTTCAGGCTTACTGTATACCTTGGAACTTCTTATTGACGATGAAACAAAGAAATTGCATCCGAATTGAATACAAAAGGCACAATGCCGACTTAAGTACAAGAGGACTGACACTCTAACACTCTATGATTTGAACCTCTCCTGTGAGTCCAGTTTTAGATTCCGATGCTTCACTTCAGGTTTACTGTATCCCTTGGACCTTCTATTGACGATGAAACACAGATATTGCATCCGAATGTAATACAAAAGGCACAATGATGACGTATGTACAGGAGGACTGACTCTCTAACTCTCTATGATTTGAACCTCTCCTGTGAGTCCAGTTTTAGATTCCGATGCTTCACTTCAGGTTTAATGTATCCTTTGGACCTTCTTATTGACGATGAAACACAGAAATTGCATCCAAATATCATACAAAATGCACAATGCCGTCTTAAGTACAAGAGGACTGACACACTAACACTCTACGATTTGAACCTCTCCTGTGAGTCCAGTTTTAGATTCCGATGCTTCACTTTAGGCTTACTGTATACCTTGGACCTTCTTATTGACGGTGAAACACAGGAATTGCATCCGAATTTAATACAAAACGCACAATGCCGACTTTAGTACAAGAGGACTGACACTCTAATTCTCTATGATTTGAACCTCTACTCTGAGTCCAGTTTTAGATTCCGATGCTTCACTTCAGGTTTACTGTATCCCTTGGACCTTCTTATTGACGATGAAACACAGAAATAGCATCCGAATATAATACAAAAGGCACAATGCCGACCTAAGTACAAGAGGACTGACACTCTAACTCTCTATGGTTTGAACCTCTCCTGTGAGTCCAGTTTTAGATTCCGATGCTTCACTTCAGGTTTACTGTATCCCTTGGACCTCCTTATCGACGATGAAACACAGAAATTGCATCCGAATTTAATAAAAAGGGCACAATGCCGACTTAAGTACAAGAGGACTGACACTCTATCTCTCTATGATTTGAACCTCTCCTGTGAGTCCAGTTTCAGATTCTGATGCTTCACTTCAGGTTTACTGTATGCCTTGGAACTTCTTATTGATGATGAAACACAGAAATTGTATCCGAATTTAATACAAAAGGCACAATGCCGACTTAAGTACAAGAGGACTGACACTCTAACTCTCTATGATTTGAACCTCTCCTGTGAGTCCAATTTTAGATTCCGATGCTTCACTTCAGGTTTACTGTATCCCTTGGACCTTCTTATCGACGATGAAACCCAGAAATTGCATCCGAATTTAGTACAAAAGACTCAATGACGACTTAAGTACAAGAGGACAGTCACTCTAACTTTCTATGATTTGAACCTCACCTGTGAGTCCAGTTTTTGGTTCCGATGCTTCACTTTAGGTTTACTGTATCCCTTGGACCTTCTTATTGATGATGAAACACAGAAATTGCATCCGAATTTAATACAAATGGCACAATGCCGACTTAAGTACAAGAGGACTGACACTCTAACTCTCTATGATTGGAACCTCTTCTGTGGGTCCAGTTTTAGATTCCGATGCTTAACTTCAGGTTTACTGTATCCCTTGGACCTTCTATTGACGATGAAACACAGATATTGCATCCGAATTTAATACAAAAGGCACAATGCCGACGTTAGTACAGGAGGACTGACACTCTAACTCTCTATGATTTGAACCTCTCCTGTGTGTCCAGTTTTAGATTCCGATGCTTCACTTCAGGTTAACTGTATCCCTTGCAACTTCTTAATGACGATGAAACACAGAAATTGCATTCGAATTTAATACAAAAGGCACAATGCCGACTTAAGTACAAGAGGACTGACACTCTAACTCTCTATGATTTGAACCTCTCTTGTGAGTCCAGTTTTAGATTCCGATGCTTCACTTCAGGTTTACTGTATCCTTTGGACCTTCTTATTGACGATGAAACACAGAAATTGCATCCAAATATCATACAAAATGCACAATGCCGACTTAAGTACAAGAGGACTGACACACTAACACTCTACGATTTGAACCTCTCCTGTGAGTCCAGTTTTAGATTCCGATGCTTCACTTTAGGCTTACTGTATACCTTGGACCTTCTTGTTGACGGTGAAACACAGGAATTGCATCCGAATTTAATACAAAACGCACAATGCCGACTTTAGTACAAGAGGACTGTCACTCTAATTCTCTATGATTTGAACCTCTACTCTGAGTCCAGTTTTAGATTCCGATGCTTCACTTCAGGATTACTGTATCCCTTGGACCTTCTTATTGACGATGAAACACAGAAATAGCATCCGAATATAATACAAAAGGCACAATGCCGATTTAAGTACAAGAGGACTGACACTCTATCTCCCTATGATTTGAACCTCTCCTGTGAGTCCAGGTTTAGATTCCGATGCTTCACTTCAGGTTTACTGTATGCCTTGGACCTTCTTATTGATGATGAAACACAGAAATTGCATCCGAATTTAATACAAAAGGTACAATGCCGACTTAAGTACAAGAGGACTGACACTCTAACCCTCTATGATTTGAACCTCTCCTGTGAGTCCAGTTTTTGATTCCGATGATTCACTTCAGGTTTACTGTATCCCTTGGAACTTCTTATTGATGATGAAACACAGAAATTGCATCCGAATTAATTACAAAAGGCACAATGCCAACTTAAGTACAAGAGGACTGACACTCTAACTCTCTATGATTTGAACCTCTCCTGTGAGTCCAGTTTTAGATTCCGATGCTTCACTTCAGGTTTACTGTATCCCTTGGACCTTCTTATCGACGATGAAACACAGAAATTGCATCCGAATTTAATACAAAAGACTCAATGACGACTTAAGTACAAGAGGACAGTCACTCTAAATTTCTATGATTTGAACCTCACCTGTGAGTCCAGATTTTCGTTCCCATGCTTCACTGTAGGTTTACTGTATCCCTTAGACCTTCTTATTGACGATGAAACACAGAAATTGCATCCGAATTTAATACAATTGGCACAATGCCGACTTAAGTACAAGAGGACTGACACTCTAACTCTCTATGATTTGAACCTCTCCTGTGAGTCCAGTTTTAGATTCCGATGCTTCACTTCAGGTTTACTGTATCCCTTGGACCTTCTATTGACGATGAAACACAGAAATTGCATCCGAATTTAATACAAAAGGCACAATGCCGACGTAAGTACAGGAGGACTGACACTCTAACTCTCTATGATTTGAACCTCTCCTGTGAGTCCAGTTTTAGATTCCGATGCTTCACTTCAGGTTAACTGTATCCCTTGGAACTTCTTATTGACGATGAAACACAGAAATTGCATTCGAATTTAATACAAAAGGCACAATGCCGACTTAAGTACAAGAGGACTGACACTCTAACTCTCTATGATTTGAACCTCTCTTGTGAGTCCAGTTCTAGATTCCGATGCTTCACTTCAGGTTTACTGTATCCCTAGGACCTTCTCATTGACGATGAACCACATAAATTGCATCCGAATTTAATACAAAATTCACAAAGCCGACTTAAGTAAAAGAGGACTGACCCTCTAACATTCTATCATTTGAACCCCATCTGTGTGTCCAGTTTTAGTTTCCGGTGCATCACTTCAGGTTTACTGTGTCACTTGAACCTTCTTATTGACGATGAAACACAGAAATTGCATTCGAATTTAATACAAAAGGCACAATGCCTACCTAAGTACAAGAGGACTGACACTCTAACTTTCTATGATTTGAACCTCTCCTTTGAGTCCAGTTTCTGATTCCGATGCTTCACTTCAGGTTTACTGTATCCCTTGGACCTTCTTATTGACGATGAAACACAGAAATTGCATCCGAATTTAATACAATTGGCACAATGCCGACTTAAGTACAAGAGGACTGACACTCTAACTCTCTATGATTTGAACCTCTCCTGTGAGTCCAGTTTTAGATTCCGATGCTTCACTTCAGGTTTACTGTATCCCTTGGACCTTCTATTGACGATGAAACACAGAAATTGCATCCGAATTTAATACAAAAGGCACAATGCCGACGTAAGTACAGGAGGACTGACACTCTAACTCTCTATGATTTGAACCTCTCCTGTGAGTCCAGTTTTAGATTCCGATGCTTCACTTCAGGTTAACTGTATCCCTTGGACCTTCTATTGACGATGAAACACAGATATTGCATCCGAATTTAATACAAAAGGCACAATGCCGACGTAAGTACAGGAGGACTGACACTCTAACTCTCTATGATTTGAACCTCTCCTGTGAGTCCAGTTTTAGATTCCGATGCTTCAATTCAGGTTTGCTGTATCCTTAGGACCTTCTTATTGACGATGAAACACAGAAATTGCATCCAAATTTCATACAAAAGGCACAATGCCGACTTAAGTACAAGAGGACTGACACACTAACACTCTATGATTTGAACCTCTCCTGTGAGTCCAGTTTTAGATTCCGATGCTTCACTTCAGGCTTACTGTATACCTTGGACCTTCTTATTGACGATGAAACAAAGAAATTGCATCCGAATTGAATACAAAAGGCACAATGCCGACTTAGGTACAAGAGGACTGACACTCCAACACTCTATGATTTGAACCTCTCCTGTGAGTCCAGTTTTAGATTCCGATGCTTCACTTCAGGTTTACTGTATCCCTTGGACCTTCTATTGACGATGAAACACAGATAAGGCATCCGAATGTAATACAAAAGGCACAATGATGACGTATGTACAGGAGGACTGACTCTCTAACTCTCTATGATTTGAACATCTCCTGTGAGTCCAGTTTTAGATTCCGATGCTTTACTTCAGGTTTACTGTATCCTTTGGACCTTCCTATTGACGATGAAACACAGAAATTGCATCCAAATATCATACAAAATGCACAATGCCGACTTAAGTACAAGAGGACTGACACACTAACACTCTACGATTTGAACCTCTCCTGTGAGTCCAGTTTTAGATTCCGATGCTTCACTTTAGGCTTACGGTATACCTTGGACCTTCTTATTGACGGTGAAACACAGGAATTGCATCCGAATTTAATACAAAAGGCACAATGCCGACTTTAGTACAAGAGGACTGACACACTAATTCTCTATGATTTGAACCTCTTCTCTGAGTCCAGTTTTAGATTCCGATGCTTTACTTCAGGTTTACTGTATCCCTTGGACCTTCTTATTGACGATGAAACACAGAAATTGCATCCGAATTTAATACAAACGGCACAATGCCGACTTAAGTACAAGTGGACTGACACTCTAACACTCTATGGTTTGAACCTCTCCTGTGAGTCCAGTTTTAGATTCCGATGCTTCACTTCAGGTTTACTGTATCCCTTGGACCTTCTTATCGACGATGAAACACAGAAATTGCTTCCGAATTTAATACAAAGGGCACAATGCCGACTTAAGTACAACAAAAGGACTGACACTCTATCTCTCTATGATTTGAACCTCTCCTGTGAGTCCACTTTTTGATTCTGATGACTCACTTCAGGTTTACTGTATCCCTTGGAACTTCTTATTGATGATGAAACACAGAAATTTCATCCGAATTTAATACAAAAGGCACAATGCCGACTTAAGTACAGGAGGACTGACACTCTAACTCTCTATGATTTGAGCCTCTCCTGCGAGTCCAGTTTTAGATTCCGATGCTTCACTTCAGGTTAACTGTATCCCTTGGAACTTCTTAATGACGATGAAACACAGAAATTGCATTCGAATTTAATACAAAAGGCACAATGCCGACTTAAGTACAAGAGGACTGACACTCTAACTCTGTACGATTTGAACCCCTTCTGTGTGTCCAGTTTTAGATTCCTATGCTTCACTTCAGGTTTACTGTATCCCTTGGACCTTCTATTGACGATGAAACACAGAAATTGCATCCGAATTTAATACAAAAGGCACAATGCCGACGTAAGTACAGGAGGACTGACACTCTAACTCTCTATGATTTGAACCTCTCCTGTGAGTCCAGTTTTAGATTCCGATGCTTTACTTCAGGTTTACTGTATCCTTTGGACCTTCCTATTGACGATGAAACACAGAAATTGCATCCAAATATCATACAAAATGCACAATGCCGACTTAAGTACAAGAGGACTGACACACTAACACTCTACGATTTGAACCTCTCCTGTGAGTCCAGTTTTAGATTCCGATGCTTCACTTTAGGCTTACGGTATACCTTGGACCTTCTTATTGACGGTGAAACACAGGAATTGCATCCGAATTTAATACAAAAGGCACAATGCCGACTTTAGTACAAGAGGACTGACACTCTAATTCTCTATGATTTGAACCTCTTCTCTGAGTCCAGTTTTAGATTCCGATGCTTCACTTCAGGTTTACTGTATCCCTTGGACCTTCTTATTGACGATGAAACACAGAAATTGCATCCGAATTTAATACAAACGGCACAATGCCGACTTAAGTACAAGAGGACTGACACTCTAACACTCTATGGTTTGAACCTCTCCTGTGAGTCCAGTTTTAGATTCCGATGCTTCACTTCAGGTTTACTGTATCCCTTGGACCTTCTTATCGACGATGATACACAGAAATTGCTTCCGAATTTAATACAAAGGGCACAATGCCGACTTAAGTACAACAAAAGGACTGACACTCTATCTCTCTATGATTTGAACCTCTCCTGTGAGTCCACTTTTTGATTCTGATGACTCACTTCAGGTTTACTGTATCCCTTGGAACTTCTTATTGATGATGAAACACAGAAATTGCATCCGAATTTAATACAAAAGGCACAATGCCGACTTAAGTACAGGAGGACTGACACTCTAACTCTCTATGATTTGAGCCTCTCCTGCGAGTCCAGTTTTAGATTCCGATGCTTCACTTCAGGTTAACTGTATCCCTTGGAACTTCTTAATGACGATGAAACACAGAATTTGCATTCGAATTTAATACAAAAGGCACAATGGCCACTCATGTACAAGAGGACTGACACTCAAACTCTCAACGATTTGAACCTCTCCTGTGAGTCCTGTTTTAGATTCCGATGCTTCACCTTAGGTCTACTGTATCCATTGGACCTTCTTATTGACGATGAAAACAAAAATTGCATCCAAATTTAATACAAAAGGCACAATGCCGACTTAAGTACAAGGGGACGGACACTCGAACTCTCTATGAGTTGAACCTCTCCTGTGAGTCCAGTTTTAGATTCCGATGCTTCACTTCAGGTTTTACTGTATCCCTTGGACCTTCTTATTGACGATGAAACACAGAAATTGCATCCGAATTGAATACGAAAGGCACAATGCCGACTTAAGTAAAAGAGGACTGACACTCTAACTTTCTATGATTTGAACCCCTTCTGTGTGTCCAGATTTAGATTCCGGTGCATCACTTCAGGTTTACTGTATCTTTTGAACCTTCTTATTGACGATGAAAAACAGATATTGCATTCGAATTTAATACAAAAGGCACAATGCCTACTTAAGTACAAGAGGACTGACACTCTAACATTCTTTGATTTGAACCTCTCCTGTGAGTCCAGTTTTAGATTCCGATGCCTCACTTCAGGTTTACTGTATCCCTTGGACCTTCTCATTGACGATGAATCACATAAATTGCATCCGAATTTAATACAAAAGGCACAATGCCGACCTAAGTAAAAGAGGACTGACACTCTAACTTCCTATAATTTGAACCCCTTCTGTGTGTCCAGTTTTAGATTCCGGTGCATCACTTCAGGTTTACTGTAACACTTAAACCTTCTTATTGACGATGAAACACAGAAATTGCATTCGAATTTAATACAAAAGGCACAATGCCTACTTAAGTACAAGAGGACTGACACTCTAACATTCTTTGATTTGAACCTCTCCTGTGAGTCCAGTTTTAGATTCCGATGCTTCACTTCAGGTGTACTGTATCCCTTGGACCTTCTTATTGAGGATGAAACACAGAAAATGCATACGAATTTAATACAAAAGGCACAATGCCGACTTAAGTACAAGAGGACTGACACTCAAACTCTCTATGATTTGAACCTCTCCTGTGAGTCCAGTTTTAGATTCCGATGCTTCAATTCAGGTTTACTGTATCCTTTGGACCTTCTTATTGACGATGAAACACAGAAATTGCATCCAAATTTCATACAAAAGGCACAATGCCGACTTAATTACAAGAGGACTGACACACTAACAGTCTATGATTTGAACCTCTCCTTTGAGTCCAGTTTTAGATTCCGATGCTTCACTTCAGGCTTACTGTATACCTTGGACTTTCTTATTGACGATGAAACACAGAAATTGCATCCGAATTGAATACAAAAGGCACAATGCCGACATAAGTACAAGAAGACTGACACTCTAACACTCTATGATTTGAACCTCTCCTGTGAGTCCAGTTTTAGATTCCGATGCTTCACTTCAGGTTTACTGTATCCCTTGGACCTTCTATTGACGGTGAAACACAGATATTGCATCCGAATGTAATACAAAAGGCTCAATGCCGACGTATGTACAGGAGGACTGACTCTCTAACTCACTATGATTTGAACCTCTCCTGTGAGTCCAGTTTTAGATTCCGATGCTTCAATTCAGGTTTACTGAATCCTTTGGACCTTCTTATTGACGATGAAACACAGAAATTCCATCCAAATATCATACAAAATGCACAATGCCGACTTAAGTACAAGAGGACTGACACACTAACACTCTACGATTTGAACCTCTCCTGTGAGTCCAGTTTTAGATTCCGATGCTTCACTTTAGGCTTACGGTATACCTTGGACCTTCTTATTGACGGTGAAACACAGGAATTGCATCCGAATTTAATACAAAAGGCACAATGCCGACTTTAGTACAAGAGGACTGACACTCTAATTCTCTATGATTTGAACCTCTTCTCTGAGTCCAGTTTTAGATTCCGATGCTTCACTTCAGGTTTACTGTATCCCTTGGACCTTCTTATTGACGATGAAACACAGAAATTGCATCCGAATTTAATACAAACGGCACAATGCCGACTTAAGTACAAGAGGACTGACACTCTAACACTCTATGGTTTGAACCTCTCCTGTGAGTCCAGTTTTAGATTCCGATGCTTCACTTCAGGTTTACTGTATCCCTTGGACCTTCTTATCGACGATGATACACAGAAATTGCTTCCGAATTTAATACAAAGGGCACAATGCCGACTTAAGTACAACAAAAGGACTGACACTCTATCTCTCTATGATTTGAACCTCTCCTGTGAGTCCACTTTTTGATTCTGATGACTCACTTCAGGTTTACTGTATCCCTTGGAACTTCTTATTGATGATGAAACACAGAAATTGCATCCGAATTTAATACAAAAGGCACAATGCCGACTTAAGTACAGGAGGACTGACACTCTAACTCTCTATGATTTGAGCCTCTCCTGCGAGTCCAGTTTTAGATTCCGATGCTTCACTTCAGGTTAACTGCATCCCTTGGAACTTCTTAATGACGATGAAACACAGAAATTGCATTCGAATTTAATACAAAAGGCACAATGGCCACTCATGTACAAGAGGACTGACACTCAAACTCTCAACGATTTGAACCTCTCCTGTGAGTCCTGTTTTAGATTCCGATGCTTCACCTTAGGTCTACTGTATCCATTGGACCTTCTTATTGACGATGAAAACAAAAATTGCATCCAAATTTAATACAAAAGGCACAATGCCGACTTAAGTACAAGGGGACGGACACTCGAACTCTCTATGAGTTGAACCTCTCCTGTGAGTCCAGTTTTAGATTCCGATGCTTCACTTCAGGTTTTACTGTATCCCTTGGACCTTCTTATTGACGATGAAACACAGAAATTGCATCCGAATTGAATACGAAAGGCACAATGCCGACTTAAGTAAAAGAGGACTGACACTCTAACTTTCTATGATTTGAACCCCTTCTGTGTGTCCAGATTTAGATTCCGGTGCATCACTTCAGGTTTACTGTATCACTTGAACCTTCTTATTGACGATGAAAAACAGATATTGCATTCGAATTAAATACAAAAGGCACAATGCCTACTTAAGTACAAGAGGACTGACACTCTAACATTCTTTGATTTGAACCTCTCCTGTGAGTCCAGTTTTAGATTCCGATGCCTCACTTCAGGTTTACTGTATCCCTTGGACCTTCTCATTGACGATGAATCACATAAATTGCATCCGAATTTAATACAAAAGGCACAATGCCGACCTAAGTAAAAGAGGACTGACACTCTAACTTCCTATAATTTGAACCCCTTCTGTGTGTCCAGTTTTAGATTCCGGTGCATCACTTCAGGTTTACTGTAACACTTAAACCTTCTTATTGACGATGAAACACAGAAATTGCATTCGAATTTAATACAAAAGGCACAATGCCCACTTAAGTACAAGAGGACTGACACTCTAACATTCTTTGATTTGAACCTCTCCTGTGAGTCCAGTTTTAGATTCCGATGCTTCACTTCAGGTGTACTGTATCCCTTGGACCTTCTTATTGAGGATGAAACACAGAAAATGCATACGAATTTAATACAAAAGGCACAATGCCGACTTAAGTACAAGAGGACTGACACTCAAACTCTCTATGATTTGAACCTCTCCTGTGAGTCCAGTTTTAGATTCCGATGCTTCAATTTAGGTTTACTGTATCCTTTGGACCTTCTTATTGACGATGAAACACAGAAATTGCATCCAAATTTCATACAAAAGGCACAATGCCGACTTAATTACAAGAGGACTGACACACTAACAGTCTATGATTTGAACCTCTCCTTTGAGTCCAGTTTTAGATTCCGATGCTTCACTTCAGGCTTACTGTATACCTTGGACTTTCTTATTGACGATGAAACACAGAAATTGCATCCGAATTGAATACAAAAGGCACAATGCCGACATAAGTACAAGAGGACTGACACTCTAACACTCTATGATTTGAACCTCTCCTGTGAGTCCAGTTTTAGATTCCGATGCTTCACTTCAGGTTTACTGTATCCCTTGGACCTTCTATTGACGGTGAAACACAGATATTGCATCCGAATGTAATACAAAAGGCTCAATGCCGACGTATGTACAGGAGGACTGACTCTCTAACTCACTATGATTTGAACCTCTCCTGTGAGTCCAGTTTTAGATTCCGATGCTTCAATTCAGGTTTACTGTATCCTTTGGACCTTCTTATTGACGATGAAACACAGAAATTGCATCCAAATTTCATACAAAATGCACAATGCCGACATAAGTACAAGAGGACTGACACACTAACACTCTACGATTTGAACCTCTCCTGTGAGTCCAGTTTTAGATTCCGATGCTTCACTTTAGGCTTACTGTATACCTTGGACCTTCTTATTGACGGTGAAACACAGGAATTGCATCCGAATTTAATACAAAAGGCACAATGCCGACTTTAGTACAAGAGGACTGACACTCTAATTCTCTATGATTTGAACCTCTACTCTGAGTCCAGTTTTAGATTCCGATGCTTCACTTCAGGTTTACTGTATCCCTTGGACCTTCTTATTGACGATGAAACACAGAAATTGCATCCGAATTTAATACAAAAGGCACAATGCCGAGTTAAGTACAAGAGGACTGACACTCTAACTCTCTATGGTTTGAACCTCTCCTGTGAGTCCAGTTTTAGATTCCGATGCTTCACTTCAGGTTTACTGTATCCCTTGGAACTTCTTATTGACGATGAAACACAGAAATTACATCCGAATTTAATACAAAAAGCACAATGCCGACTTAAGTGCAAGAGGACTGACACTCTAACACTCTATGATTTGAACCTCTCCTGTGAGTCCAGTTTTAGATTCCGATGCTTCACTTCAGGTTTACTGTATCCCTTGGACCTTCTTATCGACGATGAAACACAGGAATTGCATCCGAATTTAATACAAAGGGCACAATGCCGACTGAAGTACAAGAGGACTGACACTCTATCTCTCTATGATTTGAACCTCTCCTGTGAGTCCAGTTTTAGATTCCGATGCTTCACTTCAGGTTTACTGTATGCCTTGGACCATCTTATTGATGATGAAACACAGAAATTGCATCCGAATTTAATACAAAAGGCCCAATGCCAACTTAAGTGCATAAGGCGTGACACTCTAATTCTCTTTGATTTGAACCTCTCCTGTGAGACCAGTTTTAGATTCCGATGCTTCACCTTAGGTCTACTGTATCCATTGGACCTTCCTATTGACGGTGAAAACAGAAATTGCATTCAAATTTAATACAAAAGGCACAATGCCGACTTAAGTACAAGAGGACGGACACTCGAACTCTCTATGATTTGAACCTCTCCTGTGAGTCCAGTTTTAGATTCCGATGCTTCACTTCAGGTTTTACTGTATCGCTTGGACCTTCTTATTGACGATGAAACACAGAAATTGCATCCGAATTGAATACAAAAGGCACAATGCCGACTTAAGTACAAGAGGACAGACACTCTAACTCTCTATGATTAGAACCTCTCTTGTGAGTCCAGTTTTAGATTCCGATGCTTCACTTCAGGTTTACTGTATCCCTTGGACCTTCTCATTGACGATGAAGCACATAAATTGCATCCGAATTTAATACAAAATTCACAATGCCGACTTAAGTAAAAGAGGACTGACCCTCTAACTTTCTATCATTTGAACCCCATCTGTGTGTCCAGTTTTAGATTCCGGTGCATCACTTCAGGTTTACTGTGTCAATTGAACCTTCTTATTGACGATGAAACACAGAAATTGCATCCGAATTTAATACAAAAGGCACAATGCCGACTTAAGTATAAGAGGACTGACACTCTAACTCTCTATGGTTTGAACCCCTTCCCTGTGTCCAGTTTTAGATTCCGGTGCTTCACTTCAGGTTTACTGTATCCCTTGTACCATCTTATTGACGATGAAACAAAGAAATTGCATCCGAATTTAATACAAAAGGCACAATGCCGACTTAAGTACAAGAGGACTGACACTCTAACTCTCTACGATTTGAACTTCTCCTGTGAGTCCAGTTTTAGATTCCGATGCTTCACTTCAGGTTTACTGTATCCGTTGGACCTTCTTATTGACGGTGAAACACAGAAATTGCAACCGAATTTAATACAAAAGACACAATGCCGACTTAAGTACAAGAGGACTGACACTCTAACTCTCTATGATTTGAACCCCTCCTGTGAGTCCAGTTTTAGATTCCTATGCTTCACATCAGGTTTACTGTATCCCGTCGACCTTCTTATTGACGATGAAACTTCGAAATTGCATCCGAATTTCGTACAAAAGGCACAATGCCGACTTAAGTACAAGAGGACTGACACTCTAACTCTCTATGATTTGAACATCTCCTGTGAGTCCAGTTTCAGATTCCGATGCATCACTTCAGGTTTACTGTATCCCTTGGACCTTCTATTGACGATGAAACACAGATATTGCATCCGAATTTAATACAAAAGGCACAATGCCGACGTAAGTACAGGAGGACTGACACTCTAACTCTCTATGATTTGAACCTCTCCTGTGAGTCCAGTTTTAGATTCCGATGCTTCAATTCAGGTTTACTGTATCCTTTGGACCTTCTTATTGACGATGAAACACAGAAATTGCATCCAAATTTCATACAAAATGCACAATGCCGACTTAAGTACAAGAGGACTGACACACTAACACTCTACGATTTGAACCTCTCCTGTGAATCCAGTTTTAGATTCCGATGCTTCACTTTAGGCTTACTGTATACCTTGGACCTTCTTATTGACGGTGAAACACAGGAATTGCATCCGAATTTAATACAAAAGGCACAATGCCGACTTTAGTACAAGAAGACTGACACTAATTCTCTATGATTTGAACCTCTACTCTGAGTCCAGTTTTAGATTCCGATGCTTCACTTCAGGTTTACTGTATCCCTTGGACCTTCTTATTGACGATGAAACACAGAAATTGCATCCGAATTTAATACAAAAGGCACAATGCCGACTTAAGTACAAGAGGACTGACACACTAAGACTCTATGATTTGAACCTCTCCTGTGAGTCCAGTTTTAGATTCCGATGCTTCACTTCAGGCTTACTGTATACCTTGGACCTTCTTATTGACGATGAAACACAGAAATTGCATCCGAATTGAATACAAAAGGCACAATGCCGACTTAAGTACAAGAGGACTGACACTCTAACACTCTATGATTTGAACCTCTCCTGTGAGTCCAGTTTTAGATTCCGATGCTTCACTTCAGGTTTACTGTATCCCTTGGACCTTCTATTGACGGTGAAACACAGATATTGCATCCGAATGTAATACAAAAGGCTCAATGCCGACGTATGTACAGCAGGACAGACTCTCTAACACACTATGATTTGAACCTCTCCTGTAAGTCCAGTTTTAGATTCCGATGCTTCAATTCAGGTTTACTGTATCCTTTGGACCTTCTTATTGACGATGAAACACAGAAATTGCATCCAAATTTCATACAAAATGCACAATGCCGACTTAAGTACAAGAGGACTGACACACTAACACTCTACGATGTGAACCTCTCCTGTGAGTCCAGTTTTAGATTCCGATGCTTCACTTTAGGCTTACTGTATACCTTGGAGCTACTTATTGACGGTGAAACACAGGAATTGCATCAGAATTTAATACAAAAGGCACAATGCCGACTTTAGTACAAGAGGACTGACACTCTAATTCTCTATGATTTGAACCTCTACTCTGAGTCCAGTTTTAGATTCCGATGCTTCACTTCAGGTTTACTGTATCCCTTGGACCTTCTTATTGACGATGAAACACAGAAATTGCATCCGAATTTAATACAAAAGGCACAATGCCGACTTAAGTACAAGAGGACTGACGCTCTAACTCTCTATGGTTTGAACCTCTCCTGTGAGTCCAGTTTTAGATTCCGATGCTTCACTTCAGGTTTACTGTATCCCTTGGAACTTCTTATTGACGATGAAACACAGAAATTACATCCGAATTTAATACAAAAGGCACAATGCCGACTTAAGTACAAGAGGACTGACAGTCTAAAACTCTATGATTTGAACCTCTCCTGTGAGTCCAGTTTTAGATTCCGATGCTTCACTTCAGGTTTACTGTATCCCTTGGACCTTCTTGTCGACGATGAAACACAGAAATTGCATCCGAATTTAATACAAAGGGCACAATGCCGACTTAAGTACAAGAGGACTGACACTCTATCTCTCTATGATTTGAACCTCTCCTGTGAGTCCAGTTTTAGATTCCGATGCTTCACTTCAGGTTTACTGTATGCCTTGGACCTTCTTAATGATGATGAAACACAGAAATTGCATCCGAATTTAATACAAAAGGCACATTGCCGACTCAAGTGCATAAGGCCTGACACTCTAATTCTCTTTGATTTGAACCTCTCCTGTGAGTCCAGTTTTAGATTCCGATGCTTCACCTTAGGTCTACTGTATCCATTGGACCTTCCTATTGACGGTGAAAACCGAAATTGCATTCAAATTTAATACAAAAGGCACAATGCCGACTTAAGTACAAGAGGTCGGACACTCGAACTCTCTATGATTTGAACCTCTCCTGTGAGTCCAGTTTTAGATTCCGATGCTTCACTTCAGGTTTTACTGTATCGCTTGGACCTTCTTATTGACGATGAAACACAGAAATTGCATCCGAATTGAATACAAAAGGCACAATGCCGACTTAAGTACAAGAGGACAGACACTCTAACTCTCTATGATTTGAACCTCTCTTGTGGGTCCAGTTTTAGATTCCGATGCTTCACTTCAGGTTTACTGTATCCCTTGGACCTTCTCATTGACGATGAAGCACATAAATTGCATCCGAATTTAATACAAAATTCACAATGCCGACTTAAGTAAAAGAGGACTGACCCTCTAACTTTCTATCATTTGAACCCCATCCGTGTGTCCAGTTTTAGATTCCGGTGCATCACTTCAGGTTTACTGTGTCACTTGAACCTTCTTATTGACGATGAAACACAGAAATTGCATCCGAATTTAATACAGAAGGCACAATGCCGACTTAAGTATAAGAGGACTGACACTCTAACTCTCTATGGTTTGAACCCCTTCTGTGTGTCCAGTTTTAGATTCCGGTGCTTCACTTCAGGTTTACTGTATCCCTTGTACCATCTTATTGACGATGAAACAAAGAAATTGCATCCGAATTTAATACAAAAGGCACAATGCCGACTTAAGTACAAGAGGACTGACACTCTAACTCTCTACGATTTGAACTTCTCCTGTGAGTCCAGTTTTAGATTCCGATGCTTCACTTCAGGTTTACTGTATCCCTTCGACCTTCTTATTGACGATGAAACTTCGAAATTGCATCCGAATTTCGTACAAAAGGCACAATGCCGACTTAAGTACAAGAGGACTGACACTCTAACTCTCTATGATTTGAACATCTCCTGTGAGTCCAGTTTCAGATTCCGATGCTTCACTTCAGGTTTACTGTATCCCTTGGACGCTCTATTGACGATGAAACACAGATATTGCATCCGAATTTAATACAAAAGGCACAATGCCGACGTAAGTACAGGAGGACTGACACTCTAACTCTCTATGATTTGAACCTCTCCTGTGAGTCCAGTTTTAGATTCCGATGCTTCAATTCAGGTTTACTGTATCCTTTGGACCTTCTTATTGACGATGAAACACAGAAATTGCATCCAAATTTCGTACAAAATGCACAATGCCGACTTAAGTACAAGAGGACTGACACACTAACACTCTACGATTTGAACCTCTCCTGTGAATCCAGTTTTAGATTCCGATGCTTCACTTTAGGCTTACTGTATACCTTGGACCTTCTTATTGACGGTGAAACACAGGAATTGCATCCGAATTTAATACAAAAGGCACAATGCCGACTTTAGTACAAGAAGACTGACACTAATTCTCTATGATTTGAACCTCTACTCTGAGTCCAGTTTTAGATTCCGATGCTTCACTTCAGGTTTACTGTATCCCTTGGACCTTCTTATTGACGATGAAACACAAAAATTGCATCGAATGTAATACAAAAGGCACAATGCCGACTTAAGTACAAGAGGACTGACACACTAACACTCTATGATTTGAACCTCTCCTGTGAGTCCACTTTTAGATTCCGATGCTTCACTTCAGGCTTACTGTATACCTTGGACCTTCTTATTGACGATGAAACACAGAAATTGCATCCGAATTGAATACAAAACGCAGAATGCCGACTTAAGTGCAAGAGGACTGACACTCTAACACTCTATGATTTGAACCTCTCCTGTGAGTCCAGTTTTAGATTCCGATGCTTCACTTCAGGTTTACTGTATCCCTTGGACCTTCTATTGACGGTGAAACACAGATATTGCATCCGAATGTAATACAATAGGCTCAATGCCGACATATGTACAGGAGGACAGACTCTCTAACACACTATGATTTGAACCTCTCCTGTGAGTCCAGTTTTAGATTCCGATGCTTCAATTCAGGTTTACTGTATCCTTTGGACCTTCTTATTGACGATGAAACACAGGAATTGCGTCCAAATTTCATACAAAATGCACAATGCCGACTTAAGTACAAGAGGACTGACACACTAACACTCTACGATTTGAACCTCTCCTGTGAGTCCAGTTTTAGATTCCGATGCTTCACTTTAGGCTTACTGTATAAATTGGACCTACATATTGACGGTGAAACACAGGAATTGCATCAGAATTTAATACAAAAGGCACAATGCCGACTTTAGTACAAGAGGACTGACACTCTAATTCTCTATGATTTGAACCTCTACTCTGAGTCCCGTTTTAGATTCCGATGCTTCACTTCAGGTTTACTGTATCCCTTGGACCTTCTTATTGACGATGAAACACAGAAATTGCATCCGAATTTAATACAAAAGGCACAATGCCGACTTAAGTACAAGAGGACTGACACTCTAACTCTCTATGGTTTGAACCTCTCCTGTGAGTCCAGTTTTAGATTCCGATGCTTCACTTCAGGTTTACTGTATCCCTTGGAACTTCTTATTGACGATGAAACACAGAAATTACATCCGAATTTAATACAAAAGGCACAATGCCGACTTAAGTACAAGAGGACTGACAGTCTAACACTCTATGATTTGAACCTCTCCTGTGAGTCCAGTTTTAGATTCCGATGCTTCACTTCAGGTTTACTGTATCCCTTGGACCTTCTTGTCGACGATGAAACACAGAAATTGCATCCGAATTTAATACAAAGGGCACAATGCCGACTTAAGTACAAGAGGACTGACACTCTATCTCTCTATGATTTGAACCTCTCCTGTGAGTCCAGTTTTAGATTCCGATGCTTCACTTCAGGTTTACTGTATGCCTTGGACCTTCTTATTGATGATGAAACACAGAAATTGCATCCGAATTCAATACAAAAGGCCCAATGCCGACTTAAGTGCATAAGGCCTGACACTCTAATTCTCTTTGATTTGAACCTCTCCTGTGAGTCCAGTTTTAGATTCCGATGCTTCACCTTAGGTCTACTGTATCCATTGGACCTTCCTATTGACGGTGAAAACAGAAATTGCATTCAAATTTAATACAAAAGGCACAATGCCGACTTAAGAACAAGAGGTCGGACACTCGAACTCCCTATGATTTGAACCTCTCCTGTGAGTCCAGTTTCAGATTCCGATGCTTCACTTCAGGTTTTACTGTATCGCTTGGACCTTCTTATTGACGATGAAACACAGAAATTGCATCCGAATTGAATACAAAAGGCACAATGCCGACTTAAGTACAAGAGGACAGACACTCTAACTCTCTATGATTTGAACCTCTCTTGTGAGTCCAGTTTTAGATTCCGATGCTTCACTTCAGGTTTACTGTATCCCTTGGACCTTCTCATTGACGATGAAGCACATAAATTGCATCCGAATTTAATACAAAATTCACAATGCCGACTTAAGTAAAAGAGGACTGACCCTCTAACTTTCTATCATTTGAACCCCATCCGTGTGTCCAGTTTTAGATTCCGGTGCATCACTTCAGGTTTACTGTGTCACTTGAACCTTCTTATTGACGATGAAACACAGAAATTGCATCCGAATTTAATACAAAAGGCACAATGCCGACTTAAGTATAAGAGGACTGACACTCTAACTCTCTATGGTTTGAACCCCTTCTGTGTGTCCAGTTTTAGATTCCGGTGCTTCACTTCAGGTTTACTGTATCCCTTGTACCATCTTATTGACGATGAAACAAAGAAATTGCATCCGAATTTAATACAAAAGGCACAATGCCGACTTAAGTACAAGAGGACTGACACTCTAACTCTCTACGATTTGAACTTCTCCTGTGAGTCCAGTTTTAGATTCCGATGCTTCACTTCAGGTTTACTGTATCCGTTGGACCTTCTTATTGACGGTGAAACACAGAAATTGCAACCGAATTTAATACAAAAGACACAATACCGACTTAAGTACAAGAGGACTGACACTCTAACTCTCTATGATTTGGACCCCTCCTGTGAGTCCAGTTTTAGATTCCTATGCTTCACATCAGGTTTACTGTATCCCTTCGACCTTCTTATTGACGATGAAACTTCGAAATTGCATCCGAATTTCGTACAAATGCACAATGCTGACTTAAGTACAAGAGGACTGACACTCTAACTCTCTATGATTTGAACATCTCCTGTGAGTCCAGTTTCAGATTCCGATGCTTCACTTCAGGTTTACTGTATCCCTTGGACCTTCTATTGACGATGAAACACAGATATTGCATCCGAATTTAATACAAAAGGCACAATGCCGACGTAAGTACAGGAGGACTGACACTCTAACTCTCTATGATTTGAACCTGTCCTGTGAGTCCAGTTTTAGATTCCGATGCTTCACTTCAGGTTTACTGTGTCCCTTGGACCTTCTATTGACGATGAAACACAGATATTGCATCCGAATGTAATACAAAAGGCACAATGCCGACGTATGTACAGGAGGACTGACTCTCTAACTCTCTATGATTTGAACCTCTCCTGTGAGCCCAGTTTTAGATTCCGATGCTTCAATTCAGGTTTACTGTATCCTTTGGACCTTCTTATTGACGATGAAACACAGAAATTGCATCCAAATTTTAATCAAAATGCACAATGCCGACTTAAGTACAAGAGGACTGACACACTAACACTCTACGATTTTAACCTCTCCTGTGAATCCAGTTTTAGATTCCGATGCTTCACTTTAGGCTTACTGTATACCTTGGACCTTCATATTGACGGTGAAACACCGGAATTGCATCCGAATTTAATACAAAAGGCACAATGCCGACTTTAGTACAAGAAGACTGACACTAATTCTCTATGATTTGAACCTCTACTCTGAGTCCAGTTTTAGATTCCGATGCTTCACTTCAGGTTTACTGTATCCCTTGGACCTTCTTATTGACGATGAAACACAGAAATTGCATCCGAATTTAATACAAAAGGCACAATGCCGACTTAAGTACAAGAGGACTGACACTCTAACTCTCTATGGTTTGAACCTCTCCTGTGAGTCCAGTTTTAGATTCCGATGCCTCACTTCAGGTTTACTGTATCCCTTGGAACTTCTTATTGACGATGAAAAACAGAAATTACATCCGAATTTAATACAAAAGGCACAATGCCAACTTAAGTGCATGAGGACTGACACTCTAACACTCTATGATTTGAACCTCTCCTGTGAGTCCAGTTTTAGATTCCGATCCTTCACTTCAGGTTTACTGTATCCCTTGGACCTTCTTATCGACGATGAAACACAGAAATTGCATCCGAATTGAATACAAAAGGCACAATGCCGACTTAAGTACAAGAGGACTGACACTCTACCTCTCTATGATTTGAACCTCTCCTGTGAGTCCAGTTTTAGATTCCGATGCTTCACTTCAGGTTTACTGTATGCCTTGGACCTTCTTATTGATGATGAAACACAGAAATTGCATCCGAATTTAATACAAAAGGCACAATGCCGACTTAAGTACAAGAGGACTGACACTCTAACCCTCTATGATTTGAACCTCCCCTGTGAGTCCAGTTTTTGATTCCGATGATTCACTTCAGGTTTACTGTATCCCTTGGAACTTCTAATTGACGATAAAACACAGAAATTGAATCCGAATATAATACAAAAGGCACAATGCCGACTTAAGTACAAGAGGACTGACACTCTAACTCTCTATGATTTGAACCTCTCCTGTGAGTCCAATTTTAGATTCCGATGCTTCACTTCAGGTTTACTGTATCCCTTGGACCTTCTTATCGACGATGAAACAGAGAAATTGCATCCGAATTTAATACAAAAGACTCAATGACGACTTAAGGACAAGAGGACAGACACTCTAACTTTCTATGATTTGAACCTCACCTGTGAGTCCAGTTTTTGGTTCCGATGCTTCACTTCAGGTTTACTGTATCCCTTGGACCTTCTTATTGACGATGAAACACAGAAATTGCATCCGAATTTAATACAAAAGGCACAATGCCGACTTAAGTACAAGAGGACTGACACTCTAACTCTCTATGATTTGAACATCTCCTGTGAGTGCAGTTTCAGATTCCGATGCTTCACTTCAGGTTTACTGTATCTCTTGGACCATCTATTGACGATGAAACACAGAACTTGCATCGGAATTTAATACAAAAGGCACAATGCCGACGTAAGTACAGGAGGACTGACACTCTAACTCTCTATGATTTGAACCTCTCCTGTGAGTCCAGTTTTAGATTCCGATGCTTCACTTCAGGTTTACTGTGTCCCTTGGACATTCTATTGACGATGAAACACAGATATTGCATCCGAATGTAATACAAAAGGCACAATGCCGACGTATGTACAGGAGGACTGACTCTCTAACTCTCTATGATTTGAACCTCTTCTGTGAGTCCAGTTTTAGATTCCGATGCTTCAATTCAGGTTTACTGTATCCTTTGGACCTTCTTATTGACGATGAAACACAGAAATTGCATCCAAATTTCATACAAAATGCACAATGCCGACTTAAGTACAAGAGGACTGACACACTAACACTCTACGATTTGAACCTCTCCCGTGAATCCAGTTTTAGATTCCGATGCTTCACTTTAGGCTTACTGTATACCTTGGACCTTCATATTGACGGTGAAACACCGGAATTGCATCCGAATTTAATACAAAAGGCACAATGCCGACTTTAGTACAAGAAGACTGACACTAATTCTCTATGATTGAACCTCTACTCTGAATCCAGTTTTAGATTCCGATGCTTCACTTCAGGTTTACTGTATCCCTTGGACCTTCTTATCGACGATGAAACACAGAAATTGCATCCGAATTTAATACAAAAGGCACAATGCCGACTTAAGTACAAGAGGACTGACACTCTAACCCTCTATGATTTGAACCTCCCCTGTGAGTCCAGTTTTTGATTCCGATGATTCACTTCAGGTTTACTGTATCCCTTGGAACTTCTTATTGACGATAAAACACAGAAATTGAATCCGAATTTAATGCAAAAGCACAATGCCGACTTAAGTACAAGAGGACTGACACTCTAACTCTCTATGATTTGAACCTCTCCTGTGAGTCCAATTTTAGATTCCGATGCTTCACTTCAGGTTTACTGTATCCCTTGGACCTTCTTATCGACGATGAAACAGAGAAATTGCATCCGAATTTAATACAAAAGACTCAATGACGACTTAAGGACAAGAGGACAGACACTCTAACTTTCTATGATTTGAACCTCACCTGTGAGTCCAGTTTTTGGTTCCGATGCTTCACTTCAGGTTTACTGTATCCCTTGGACCTTCTTATCGACGATGAAACACAGAAATTGCATCCGAATTGAATACAAAAGGCACAATGCCGACTTAAGTACAAGAGGACTGACACTCTACCTCTCTATGATTTGAACCTCTCCTGTGAGTCCAGTTTTAGATTCCGATGCTTCACTTCAGGTTTACTGTATGCCTTGGACCTTCTTATTGATGATGAAACACAGAAATTGCATCCGAATTTAATACAAAAGGCACAATGCCGACTTAAGTACAAGAGGACTGACACTCTAACCCTCTATGATTTGAACCTCCCCTGTGAGTCCAGTTTTTGATTCCGACGATTCACTTCAGGTTTACTGTATCCCTTGGAACTTCTAATTGACGATAAAACACAGAAATTGAATCCGAATTTAATACAAAAGGCACAATGCCGACTTAAGTACAAGAGGACTGTCACTCTAACTCTCTATGATTTGAACCTCTCCTGTGAGTCCAATTTTAGATTCCGATGCTTCACTTCAGGTTTACTGTATCCCTTGGACCTTCTTATCGACGATGAAACAGAGAAATTGCATCCGAATTTAATACAAAAGACTCAATGACGACTTAAGGACAAGAGGACAGACACTCTAACTTTCTATGATTTGAACCTCACCTGTGAGTCCAGTTTTTGGTTCCGATGCTTCACTTCAGGTTTACTGTATCCCTTGGACCTTCTTATTGACGATGAAACACAGAAATTGCATCCGAATTTAATACAAAAGGCACAATGCCGACTTAAGTACAAGAGGACTGACACTCTAACTCTCTATGATTTGAACATCTCCTGTGAGTGCAGTTTAAGATTCCGATGCTTCACTTCAGGTTTACTGTATCCCTTGGACCATCTATTGACGATGAAACACAGATATTGCATCCGAATTTAATACAAAAGGCACAATGCCGACGTAAGTACAGGAGGACTGACACTCTAACTCTCTATGATTTGAACCTCTCCTGTGAGTCCAGTTTTAGATTCCGATGCTTCACTTCAGGTTTACTGTGTCCCTTGGACATTCTATTGACGATGAAACACAGATATTGCATCCGAATGTAATACAAAAGGCACAATGCCGACGTATGTACAGGAGGACTGACTCTCTAACTCTCTATGATTTGAACCTCTTCTGTGAGTCCAGTTTTAGATTCCGATGCTTCAATTCAGGTTTACTGTATCCTTTGGACCTTCTTATTGACGATGAAACACAGAAATTGCATCCAAATTTCATACAAAATGCACAATGCCGACTTAAGTACAAGAGGACTGACACACTAACACTCTACGATTTGAACCTCTCCCGTGAATCCAGTTTTAGATTCCGATGCTTCACTTTAGGCTTACTGTATACCTTGGACCTTCATATTGACGGTGAAACACCGGAATTGCATCCGAATTTAATACAAAAGGCACAATGCCGACTTTAGTACAAGAAGACTGACACTAATTCTCTATGATTGAACCTCTACTCTGAATCCAGTTTTAGATTCCGATGCTTCACTTCAGGTTTACTGTATCCCTTGGACCTTCTTATTGACGATGAAACACAGAAATTGCATCCGAATTAAATACAAAAGGCACAATGCCGACTTAAGTACAAGAGGACTGACACTCTAACTCTCTATGGTTTGAACCTCTCCTGTGAGTCCAGTTTTAGATTCCGATGCCTCACTTCAGGTTTACTGTATCCCTTGGAACTTCTTATTGACGATGAAACACAGAAATTACATCCGAATTTAAAACAAAAGGCACAATGCCAACTTAAGTGCAAGAGGACTGACACTCTAACACTCTATGATTTGAACCTCTCCTGTGAGTCCAGTTTTAGATTCCGATCCTTCACTTCAGGTTTACTGTATCCCTTGCACCTTCTATTGACGGTGAAACACAGATATTGCATCCGAATGTAATACAAAAGGCTCAATGCCGACGTATGTACAGGAGGACAGACTCTCTAACACACTATGATTTGAACCTCTCCTGTGAGTCCAGTTTTAGATTCCGATGCTTCAATTCAGGTTTACTGTATCCTTTGGACCTTCTTATTGACGATGAAACACAGAAATTGCATCCAAATTTCATACAAAATGCACAATACCGACTTAAGTGCATAAGGCCTGTTACTCTAAATCTCTTTGATTTGAACCTCTCCTGTGAGTCCAGTTTTAGATTCCGATGCTTCACCTTAGGTCTACTGTATCCATTGGACCTTCCTATTGACGGTGAAAACAGAAATTGCATTCAAATTTAATACAAAAGGCACAATGCCGACTTAAGTACAAGAGGTCGGACACTCGAACTCTCTATGAGTTGAACCTCTCCTGTGAGTCCAGTTTTAGATTCCGATGCTTCACTTCAGGTTTTACTGTATCGCTTGGACCTTCTTATTGACGATGAAACACAGAAATTGCATCCGAATTGAATACAAAAGGCACAATGCCGACTTAAGTACAAGAGGACAGACACTCTAACTCTCTATGATTTGAACCTCTCTTGTGGGTCCAGTTTTAGATTCCGATGCTTCACTTCAGGTTTACTGTATCCCTTGGACCTTCTCATTGACGATGAAGCACATAAATTGCATCCGAATTTAATACAAAATTCACAATTCCGACTTAAGTAAAAGAGGACTGACCCTCTAACTTTCTATCATTTGAACCCCATCCGTGTGTCCAGTTTTAGATTCCGGTGCATCACTTCAGGTTTACTGTGTCACTTGAACCTTCTTATTGACGATGAAACACAGAAATTGCATCCGAATTTAATACAGAAGGCACAATGCCGACTTAAGTATAAGAGGACTGACACTCTAACTCTCTATGGTTTGAACCCCTTCTCTGTGTCCAGTTTTAGATTCCGGTGCTTCACTTCAGGTTTACTGTATCCCTTGTACCATCTTATTGACGATGAAACAAAGAAATTGCATCCGAATTTAATACAAAAGGCACAATGCCGACTTAAGTACAAGAGGACTGACACTCTAACTCTCTACGATTTGAACTTCTCCTGTGAGTCCAGTTTTAGATTCCGTTGCTTCACTTCAGGTTTACTGTATCCGTTGGACCTTCTTATTGACGGTGAAACACAGAAATTGCAACCGAACTTAATACAAAAGACACAATGCCGACTTAAGTACAAGAGGACTGACACTCTAACTCTCTATGATTTGAACCCCTCCTGTGAATCCAGTTTTAGATTCCTATGCTTCACATCAGGTTTACTGTATCCCTTCGACCTTCTTATTGACGATGAAACTTCGAAATTGCATCCGAATTTCGTACAAAAGGCACAATGCTGACTTAAGTACAAGAGGACTGACACTCTAACTCTCTATGATTTGAACATCTCCTGTGAGTCCAGTTTCAGATTCCGATGCTTCACTTCAGGTTTACTGTATCCCTTGGACGCTCTATTGACGATGAAACACAGATATTGCATCCGAATTTAATACAAAAGGCACAATGCCGACGTAAGTACAGGAGGACTGACACTCTAACTCTCTATGAATTGAACCTCTCCTGTGAGTCCAGTTTTAGATTCCGATGCTTCAATTCAGGTTTACTGTATCCTTTGGACCTTCTTATTGACGATGAAACACAGAAATTGCATCCAAATTTCGTACAAAATGCACAATGCCGACTTAAGTACAAGAGGACTGACACACTAACACTCTACGATTTGAACCTCTCCTGTGAATCCAGTTTTAGATTCCGATGCTTCACTTTAGGCTTACTGTATACCTTGGACCTTCTTATTGACGGTGAAACACAGGAATTGCATCCGAATTTAATACAAAAGGCACAATGCCGACTTTAGTACAAGAAGACTGACACTAATTCTCTATGATTTGAACCTCTACTCTGAGTCCAGTTTTAGATTCCGATGCTTCACTTCAGGTTTACTGTATCCCTTGGACCTTCTTATTGACGATGAAACACAAAAATTGCATCGAATTTAATACAAAAGGCACAATGCCGACTTAAGTACAAGAGGACTGACACACTAACACTCTATGATTTGAACCTCTCCTGTGAGTCCAGTTTTAGATTCCGATGCTTCACTTCAGGTTTACTGTATGCCTTGGACCTTCTTATTGATGATGAAACACAGAAATTGCATCCGAATTTAATACAAAGGGCCCAATGCCGACTTAAGTGCATAAGGCCTGTTACTCTAAATCTCTTTGATTTGAACCTCTCCTGTGAGTCCAGTTTTAGATTCCGATGCTTCACCTTAGGTCTACTGTATCCATTGGACCTTCCTATTGACGGTGAAAACAGAAATTGCATTCAAATTTAATACAAAAGGCACAATGCCGACTTAAGTACAAGAGGTCGGACACTCGAACTCTGTATGAGTTGAACCTCTCCTGTGAGTCCAGTTTTAGATTCCGATGCTTCACTTCAGGTTTTACTGTATCGCTTGGACCTTCTTATTGACGATGAAACACAGAAATTGCATCTGAATTGAATACAAAAGGCACAATGCCGACTTAAGTACAAGAGGACAGACACTCTAACTCTCTATGATTTGAACCTCTCTTGTGGGTCCAGTTTTAGATTCCGATGCTTCACTTCAGGTTTACTGTATCCCTTGGACCTTCTCATTGACGATGAAGCACATAAATTGCATCCGAATTTAATACAAAATTCACAATGCCGACTTAAGTAAAAGAGGACTGACCCTCTAACTTTCTATCATTTGAACCCCATCCGTGTGTCCAGTTTTAGATTCCGGTGCATCACTTCAGGTTTACTGTGTCACTTGAACCTTCTCATTGACGATGAAACACAGAAATTGCATCCGAATTTAATACAGAAGGCACAATGCCGACTTAAGTATAAGAGGACTGACACTCTAACTCTCTATGGTTTGAACCCCTTCTCTGTGTCCAGTTTTAGATTCCGGTGCTTCACTTCAGGTTTACTGTATCCCTTGTACCATCTTATTGACGATGAAACAAAGAAATTGCATCCGAATTTAATACAAAAGGCACAATGCCGACTTAAGTACAAGAGGACTGACACTCTAACTCTCTACGATTTGAACTTCTCCTGTGAGTCCAGTTTTAGATTCCGTTGCTTCACTTCAGGTTTACTGTATCCGTTGGACCTTCTTATTGACGGTGAAACACAGAAATTGCAACCGAACTTAATACAAAAGACACAATGCCGACTTAAGTACAAGAGGACTGACACTCTAACTCTCTATGATTTGAACCCCTCCTGTGAATCCAGTTTTAGATTCCTATGCTTCACATCAGGTTTACTGTATCCCTTCGACCTTCTTATTGACTATGAAACTTCGAAATTGCATCCGAATTTCGTACAAAAGGCACAATGCTGACTTAAGTACAAGAGGACTGACACTCTAACTCTCTATGATTTGAACATCTCCTGTGAGTCCAGTTTCAGATTCCGATGCTTCACGTCAGGTTTACTGTATCCCTTGGACGCTCTATTGACGATGAAACACAGATATTGCATCCGAATTTAATACAAAAGGCACAATGCCGACGTAAGTACAGGAGGACTGACACTCTAACTCTCTATGAATTGAACCTCTCCTGTGAGTCCAGTTTTAGATTCCGATGCTTCAATTCAGGTTTACTGTATCCTTTGGACCTTCTTATTGACGATGAAACACAGAAATTGCATCCAAATTTCGTACAAAATGCACAATGCCGACTTAAGTACAAGAGGACTGACACACTAACACTCTACGATTTGAACCTCTCCTGTGAATCCAGTTTTAGATTCCGATGCTTCACTTTAGGCTTACTGTATACCTTGGACCTTCTTATTGACGGTGAAACACAGGAATTGCATCCGAATTTAATACAAAAGGCACAATGCCGACTTTAGTACAAGAAGACTGACACTAATTCTCTATGATTTGAACCTCTACTCTGAGTCCAGTTTTAGATTCCGATGCTTCACTTCAGGTTTACTGTATCCCTTGGACCTTCTTATTGACGATGAAACACAAAAATTGCATCGAATTTAATACAAAAGGCACAATGCCGACTTAAGTACAAGAGGACTGACACACTAACACTCTATGATTTGAACCTCTCCTGTGAGTCCAGTTTTAGATTCCGATGCTTCACTTCAGGCCTACTGTATACCTTGGACCTTCTTATTGACGATGAAACACAGAAATTGCATCCGAATTGAATACAAAACGCACAATGCCGACTTAAGTGCAAGAGGACTGACACTCTAACACTCTATGATTTGAACCTCTCCTGTGAGTCCAGTTTTAGATTCCGATGCTTCACTTCAGGTTTACTGTATCCCTTGGACCTTCTATTGACGGTGAAACACAGATATTGCATCCGAATGTAATACAAAAGGCTCAATGCCGACGTATGTACAGGAGGACAGACTCTCTAACACACTATGATTTGAACCTCTCCTGTGAGTCCAGTTTTAGATTCCGATGCTTCAATTCAGGTTTACTGTATCCTTTGGACCTTCTTATTGACGATGAAACACAGGAATTGCATCCAAATTTCATACAAAATGCACAATGCCGACTTAAGTACAAGAGGACTGACACACTAACACTCTACGATTTGAACCTCTCCTGTGAGTCCAGTTTTAGATTCCGATGCTTCACTTTAGGCTTACTGTATACCTTGGACCTACTTATTGACGGTGAAACACAGGAATTGCATCAGAATTTAATACAAAAGGCACAATGCCGACTTAAGTACAAGAGGACTGACACTCTAACTCTCTACGATTTGAACTTCTCCTGTGAGTCCAGTTTTAGATTCCGATGCTTCACTTAAGGTTTACTGTATCCGTTGGACCTTCTTATTGACGGTGAAACACAGAAATTGCAACCGAATTTAATACAAAAGACACAATGCCGACTTAAGTACAAGAGGACTGACACTCTAACTCACTATGATTTGGACCCCTCCTGTGAGTCCAGTTTTAGATTCCTATGCTTCACATCAGGTTTACTGTATCCCTTCGACCTTCTTATTGACGATGAAACTTCGAAATTGCATCCGAATTTCGTACAAAAGGCACAATGCCGACTTAAGTACAAGAGGACTGACACTCTAACTCTCTATGATTTGAACATCTCCTGTGAGTCCAGTTTCAGATTCCGATGCTTCACTTCAGGTTTACTGTATCCCTTGGACCTTCTATTGACGATGAAACACAGATATTGCATCCGAATTTAATACAAAAGGCACAATGCCGACGTAAGTACAGGAGGACTGACACTCTAACTCTCTATGATTTTAACCTGTCCTGTGAGTCCAGTTTTAGATTCCGATGCTTCACTTCAGGTTTACTGTGTCCCTTGGACCTTCTATTGACGATGACACACAGATATTGCATCCGAATGTAATACAAAAGGCATAATGCCGACGTATGTACAGGAGGACTGACTCTCTAACTCTCTATGATTTGAACCTCTCCTGTGAGTCCAGTTTTAGATTCCGATGCTTCAATTCAGGTTTACTGTATCCTTTGGACCTTCTTATTGACGATGAAACACAGAAATTGCATCCAAATTTCAATCAAAATGCACAATGCCGACTTAAGTACAAGAGGACTGACACACTAACACTCTACGATTTTAACCTCGCCTGTGAATCCAGTTTTAGATTCCGATGCTTCACTTTAGGCTTACTGTATACCTTGGACTTTCATATTGACGGTGAAACACCGGAATTGCATCCGAATTTAATACAAAAGGCACAATGCCGACTTTAGTACAAGAAGACTGACACTAATTCTCTATGATTTGAACCTCTACTCTGAGTCCAGTTTTAGATTCCGATGCTTCACTTCAGGTTTACTGTATCCCTTGGACCTTCTTATTGACGATGAAACACAGAAATTGCATCCGAATTTAATACAAAAGGCACAATGCCGACTTAAGTACAAGAGGACTGACACTCTAACTCTCTATGGTTTGAACCTCTCCTGTGAGTCCAGTTTTAGATTCCGATGCCTCACTTCAGGTTTACTGTATCCCTTGGAACTTCTTATTGACGATGAAACACAGAAATTACATCCGAATTTAATACAAAAGGCACAATGCCAACTTAAGTGCATGAGGACTGACACTCTAACACTCTATGATTTGAACCTCTCCTGTGAGTCCAGTTTTAGATTCCGATCCTTCACTTCAGGTTTACTGTATCCCTTGGACCTTCTTATCGACGATGAAACACAGAAATTGCATCCGAATTGAATACAAAAGGCACAATGCCGACTTAAGTACAAGAGGACTGACACTCTACCTCTCTATGATTTGAACCTCTCCTGTGAGTCCAGTTTTAGATTCCGATGCTTCACTTCAGGTTTACTGTATGCCTTGGACCTTCTTATTGATGATGAAACACAGAAATTGCATCCGAATTTAATACAAAAGGCACAATGCCGACTTAAGTACAAGAGGACTGACACTCTAACCCTCTATGATTTGAACCTCCCCTGTGAGTCCAGTTTTTGATTCCGATGATTCACTTCAGGTTTACTGTATCCCTTGGAACTTCTAATTGACGATAAAACACAGAAATTGAATCCGAATTTAATACAAAAGGCACAATGCCGACTTAAGTACAAGAGGACTGACACTCTAACTCTCTATGATTTGAACCTCTCCTGTGAGTCCAATTTTAGATTCCGATGCTTCACTTCAGGTTTACTGTATCCCTTGGACCTTCTTATCGACGATGAAACAGAGAAATTGCATCCGAATTTAATACAAAAGACTCAATGACGACTTAAGGACAAGAGGACAGACACTCTAACTTTCTATGATTTGAACCTCACCTGTGAGTCCAGTTTTTGGTTCCGATGCTTCACTTCAGGTTTACTGTATCCCTTGGACCTTCTTATTGACGATGAAACACAGAAATTGCATCCGAATTTAATACAAAAGGCACAATGCCGACGTATGTACAGGAGGACTGACTCTCTAACTCTCTATGATTTGAACCTCTTCTGTGAGTCCAGTTTTAGATTCCGATGCTTCAATTCAGGTTTACTGTATCCTTTGGACCTTCTTATTGACGATGAAACACAGAAATTGCATCCAAATTTCATACAAAATGCACAATGCCGACTTAAGTACAAGAGGACTGACACACTAACACTCTACGATTTGAACCTCTCCCGTGAATCCAGTTTTAGATTCCGATGCTTCACTTTAGGCTTACTGTATACCTTGGACCTTCATATTGACGGTGAAACACCGGAATTGCATCCGAATTTAATACAAAAGGCACAATGCCGACTTTAGTACAAGAAGACTGACACTAATTCTCTATGATTGAACCTCTGCTCTGAATCCAGTTTTAGATTCCGATGCTTCACTTCAGGTTTACTGTATCCCTTGGACCTTCTTATTGACGATGAAACACAGAAATTGCATCCGAATTAAATACAAAAGGCACAATGCCGACTTAAGTACAAGAGGACTGACACTCTAACTCTCTATGGTTTGAACCTCTCCTGTGAGTCCAGTTTTAGATTCCGATGCCTCACTTCAGGTTTACTGTATCCCTTGGAACTTCTTATTGACGATGAAACACAGAAATTACATCCGAATTTAATACAAAAGGCACAATGCCAACTTAAGTGCAAGAGGACTGACACTCTAACACTCTATGATTTGAACCTCTCCTGTGAGTCCAGTTTTAGATTCCGATCCTTCACTTCAGGTTTACTGTATCCCTTGGACCTTCTTATCGACGATGAAACACAGAAATTGCATCCGAATTGAATAAAAAAGGCACAATGCTGACTTAAGTACAAGAGGACTGACACTCTACCTCTCTATGATTTGAACCTCTCCTGTGATTCCAGTTTTAGATTCCGATGCTTCACTTCAGGTTTACTGTATGCCTTGGACCTTCTTATTGATGATGAAACACAGAAATTGCATCCGAATTTAATACAAAAGGCACAATGCCGACTTAAGTACAAGAGGACTGACACTCTAACCCTCTATGATTTGAACCTCCCCTGTGAGTCCAGTTTTTGATTCCGATGATTCACTTCAGGTTTACTGTATCCCTTGGAACTTCTTATTGACGATAAAACACAGAAATTGAATCCGAATTTAATGCAAAAGGCACAATGCCGACTTAAGTACAAGAGGACTGACACTCTAACTCTCTATGATTTGAACCTCTCCTGTGAGTCCAATTTTAGATTCCGATGCTTCACTTCAGGTTTACTGTATCCCTTGGACCTTCTTATCGACGATGAAACAGAGAAATTGCATCCGAATTTAATACAAAAGACTCAATGACGACTTAAGGACAAGAGGACAGACACTCTAACTTTCTATGATTTGAACCTCACCTGTGAGTCCAGTTTTTGGTTCCGATGCTTCACTTCAGGTTTACTGTATCCCTTGGACCTTCTTATTGACGATGAAACACAGAAATTGCATCCGAATTTAATACAAAAGGCACAATGCCGACTTAAGTACAAGAGGACTGACACTGTAACTCTCTATGATTTGAACCTCTCCTGTGAGTCCAGTTTTAGATTCCGATGCTTCACTTCAGGTTTACTGTATCCCTTGGACCTTCTATTGACGATGAAACACAGATATTGCATCCGAATTTAATACAAAAGGCTCAATGACGACTTAAGTACAAGAGGACTGACCCTCTAACTCTCTATGATTTGAACCCCTCCTGTGAGTCCAGTTTTAGATTCCGATGCTTCACTTCAGGCTTACTGTATCCCTTGGACCTTCGTATTGACGATGAAACACAGAAATTGCATCCGAATTGAATACAGAAGGCACAATGCCGACTTAAGTACAAGAGGCCTGGCACTCTAACTCTCTTTGATTTGAACCTCTCCTGTGAGTCCAGTATTAGATTCCGATGCTTCATTTCAGAATTACTGTATCCTTGGGACCGTCTTATTGACGATGAAACACAGAAATTGCATTCGAATTTAATACAAAAGGCCCAATGCCTACTTAAGTACAAGAGGACTGACACTCTAACATTCTTTGATTTGAACCTCTCCTGTGAGTCCAGTTTTAGATTCCGATACCTCACTTCAGGTTTACTGTATCCCTTGGACCTTCTCATTGACGATGAAGCACATAAATTGTTCCGAATTTAATACAAAAGGCACAATGCAGACCTAAGTAAAGGAGGACTGACACTCTAACTTTCTATGATTTGAACCCCTTCTGTGTGTCCAGTTTTAGATTCCGTTGCATCACTTCAGGTTTACTGTATCACTTGAACCTTCTTATTGACGATGAAACACAGAAATTGCATTCGAATTTAATACAAAAGGCACAAAGCCTCCTTAAGTACAAGAGGACTGACACTCTAACATTCTTTGAATTGAACCTCTCCTGTGAGTCCAGTTATAGATTCCGATGCTCACTTCAGGCTAACTGTATACCTTGGACCTTCTTATTGACGATGAAACACAGAAATTGCATTGGAATTGAATACAAAAGGCACAATACCGACTTAAGTACAAGAGGACTGACACTCTAATTCTCTACGATTTGAACCTCTACTCTGAGTCCAGTTTTAGATTCCGATGCTTCACTTCAGGTGTACTGTATCCCTTGGACCTTCTTATCGACGATGAAACACAGCAATTGCCTCCGAATTTAATACAAAGGGCACAATGCCGACTTAAGTACAAGAGGACTGACACTCTATCTCTCTATGATTTGAACCTCTCCTGTGAGTCCAGTTTTAGATACCGATGCTTCACTTCAGGTTTACTGTATGCCTTGGACCTTCTTATTGATGATGAAACACAGAAATAGCATCCGAATTTAATACAAAAGGCACAATGCCGACCTAAGTACAAGAGGACTGACACTCTAACCCTCTATGATATGAACCTCTCCTGTGAGTCCAGTTTTTGATTCCGATGATTCACTTCAGGTTTACTGTTTCCCTTGGAACTTCTTATTGACGATGAAACACAGCAATTGCATCCGAATTTAATACAAAAGGCACAATGCCGACTTAAGTACAAGAGGACTGACACTCTAACTCTCTATGATTTGAACCTCTCCTGTGAGTCCAATTTTTGATTCCGATGCTTCACTTCAGGTTTACTGTATCCCTTGGACCTTCTTATTGACGATGAAACACAGAAATTGCATCCGAATTTAATACAAAAGGCACAATGCCAACATAAGTACTAGAGGACTGACACTCTAACTTTCTATGATTTGAACCGCTCCTGTGAGTCCAGTTTTAGATTCCGATGCTTCACTTCAGGTTTACTGTATCCCTTAGACCTTCTATTGACGATGAAACACAGATATTGCATCCGAATTTAATACAAAAGCCACAATGCCGACGTAAGTACAGGAGGCCTGACACTCTAACTCTCTATGATTTGAACCTCTCCTGTGAGTCCAGTTTTAGATTCCGATGCTGCACTTCAGGTTTACTGTATCCCTTGGAACTTCCTAATGACAATGAAACACAGAAATTGCATTCGAATTTAATACAAAAGGCACAATGCTTACTTAAGTATAAGAGGACAGGCACTCTAACTTTCTATGATTTGAACCTCACCTGTGAGTCCAGTTTTTGGTTCCGATGCTTCACTTCAGGTTTACTGTATCCCTTGAACCATCTTATTGACGATGAAACACAGAAATTGCATCCGAATTTAATACAAAAGGCACAATGCCGACTTAAGTACAAGAGGACTGACACTGTAACTCTCTATGATTTGAACCTCTCCTGTGAGTCCAGTTTTAGATTCCAATGCTTCGCTTCAGGTTTACTGTATGCCTTGCACCTTCTTATTGACGATGAAACACAGAAATAGCATCCGAATATAATACAAAAGGCACAATGCCGACTTAAGTACAAGAGGACTGACACTCTAACTCTCAACGATTTGAACCTCTCCTGTGAGTCCAGTTTTAGATTCCGATGCTTCACTTCAAGTTTACTGTATCCCTTGGACCTTCTTATTGACGGGGAAACACAGAAATTGCATCCGAATTTAATACAAAAGACACAATGCCGACTTAAGTACAAGAGGACTCACACTCTAACTCTCTATGATTTGGACCCCTCCTGTGAGACCAGTTTTAGATTCCGATGCTTCACTTCAGGTTTACTGTATCCCTTGGACCTTCTTATTGACGATGAATCACAGAAATTGCATCCGAATTTAATACAAAAGGCACAATGCCGACTTAAGTACAAGAGGCCTGACACTCTAATTCTCTTTGATTTGAACCTCTCCTGTGAGTCCAGTATTAGATTCTGATGCTTCATTTCAGAATTACTGTATCCTTTGGACCGTCTTATTGACGATGAAACACAGAAATTGCATCCGAATTTAATACAAAAGGCACAATGCCGACTTAAGTACAAGAGAACTGACACTCTAATTTACTATGATTTTAACCCCTTCCGTGTTTCCAGTTTTAGATTCCGGTACATCACTTCAGGTTTACTGTATCACTTGAACCTTCTTATTGACGATGAAACACAGAAATTGCATCCGAATTTAATACAAAAGGCACAATGCCGACTTAAGTACAAGAGGACTGACACTCTAACTCTCTATGATTTGAACCTATGCTGTGAGTCCAATTTTAGATTCCGATGCTTCACTTCAGGTTTACTGTATCCCTTGGACCTTCTTATTGACGACGAAACACAGAAATTGCATCCGAATTTAATACAAAAGGCACAATGCCGACTTAAGTACAAGAGGACTGACACTCTAACTTTCTATGATTTTAACCGCTCCTGTGAGTCCAGTTTTAGATTCCGATGCTTCACTTCAGGTTTACTGTATCCCTTGGACTTTCTATTGACGATGAAACACAGATATTGCATCCGAATTTCATACAAAAGGCACAATGCAGACGTAAGTACAGGACGACTGACACTCTCTCTCTCTATGATTTGAACCTCTCCTGTGAGTCCAGTTTTAGATTCCGATGCTTCACTTCAGGTTTACTGTATCCCTTGGAACTTCTTAATGACGATGAAGCACAGAAATTGCATCCGAATTTAATACAAAAGGCACAATGCCGACTTAAGTACAAGAGGACTGACACTCTAACTCTCTATGATTTGAACCTCTCCTGTGAGTCCAGTTTTAGATCCCGATGCTTCACTTCAGGTTTACTGTTTGCCTTGGACCTTCTTATTGATGATGAAACACAGAAATTGCATCCGAATTTAATACAAAAGGCACAATGCCGACATAAGTACAAGAGGACTGACACTCTAACCCTCTATGATTTGAACCTCTCCTGTGAGTCCAGTTTTTGATTCCGATGATTCACTTCAGGTTTACTGTATCCCTTGGAACTTCTTATTGACGATGAAACACAGAAATTGCATCCGAATTTAATACAAAAGGCACAATGCCGACTTAAGTACAAGAGGACTGACATTCTAACTCACTATGATTTGAACCTCTCCTGTGAGTCCAATTTTAGATTCCGATGCTTCACTTCAGGTTTACTGTATCCCTTGGACCTTCTTATTGACGATGAAACACAGAGATTGCATCCGAATTTAATACAAAAGGCACAATGCCGACTTAAGTAAAAGAAGACTGACACTCTAACACACTATGATTTGAACCTCTCCTGTGAGTCCAGTTTTAGATTCCGATGCTTCACTTCAGGTTTACTGTATCCCTTGGCCCCTCATATTGACGGGGATACACAGAAATTGCATCCGAATTTAATACAAAAGACACAATGTCGACTTAAGTGCAAGAGGACTGACCGTCTAACTCCCTATGATTTGAACCCCTCCTGTGAGTCCAGTTTTAGATTCCGATGCTTCACTTCAGGTTTACTGTATCCCTTGGACCTTCTTATTGACGATGAAACACAGAAATTGCATCCGAATTGAATACAAAAGGCACAATGCCGACTTAAGTACAAGAGGCCTGACACTCTAACTCTCTTTGATTTGAACCTCTCCTGTGAGTCCAGTATTAGATTCCGATGTCTCACTTCAGGATTACTGTATCCTTTAGGCCGTCTTATTGACGATGAAACACAGATATTGCATCCGAATTGAATACAAAAGGCACAATGCCGACTTAAGTACAAGAGGACTGACACAGTATTTCCCTATGATTTGAACCTCTCCTGTGAGTCCAGTTTTAGATTCCGATGCTTCGCTTCAGGTTTACTGTATCCCTTGCACCTTCTTATTGACGATGAAACACAGCAATTGCATCCGAATTTAATACAAAAGGCACAATGCCGACTTAAGTACAAGAGGACTGACACGCTATCTCTCAACGATTTAAACCCCTCCTGTGAGTCCAGTTTAAGATTCCGATGCTTCACTTCAGGTTTACTGTATCCCTTGGACCTTCTAATCGACGATGAAACACAGAAATTGCATCCGAATTTAATACAAAAGGCTCAATGACGACTTAAGTACAACAGGACAGACACTTTAACTTTTTTTGATTTGAACCTCACCTGTGAGTCCAGTTTTTGGTTCCGATGCTTCACTTCAGGTTTACTGTATCCCTTGGACCTTCTTATTGACGATGAAACACAGAAATTGCATCCGAATTTAATACAAAAGGCACAATGCCGACTTAAGTAAAAGAGGACTGACACTCTAACACACTATGATTTGAACCTCTCCTGTGAGTCCAGTTTTAGATTCCGATGCTTCACTTCAGGTTTACTGTATCCCATGGACCTTCTATTGACGATGAAATACAGATATTGCATCCGAATTTAATACAAAAGGCACAATGCCGACGTAAGTACAGGAGGACTGACACTGTAACTCTCTATGATTCGAACCTCTCCTGTGAGTCCAGTTTTAGATTCCGATGCTTCACTTCAGGTATACTGTATCCCTTGGAACTTCCTAATGACGATGAAACACAGAAATTGCATCCGAATTTAATACAAAAGGCACAATGCCGACTTAAGTACAAGAGGACTGACACTCTAACTCTCTATGATTTGAACCTCTCCTGTGAGTCCAGTATTAGATTCCGATGTCTCACTTCAGGATTACTGTATCCTTTAGGCCGTCTTATTGACGATGAAACACAGAAATTGCATCCGAATTAAATACAAAAGGCACAATGCCGACTTAAGTACAAGAGGACTGACACTGTATTTCTCTATGATTTGAACCTCTCCTGTGAGTCCAGTTTTAGATTCCGATGCTTCGCTTCAGGTTTACTGTATCCCTTGGACCTTCTTGTTGACGGGGAAACACAGAAATTGCATCCGAATTTAATACAAAAAACACAATGCCGACTGAAGTACAAGAGGACTGACACTCTAACATTCTTTGATTTGAACCTCTCCTGTGAGTCCAGTTTTAGATTCCGATGCCTCACTTCAGGTTTACTGTATCCCTTGGAACTTCTTATTGACGATGAAACACAGAAATTACATCCGAATTTAATACAAAAGGCACAATGCCAACTTAAGTGCAAGAGGACTGACACTCTAACACTCTATGATTTGAACCTCTCCTGTGAGTCCAGTTTTAGATTCCGATCCTTCACTTCAGGTTTACTGTATCCCTTGGACCTTCTTATCGACGATGAAACACAGAAATTGCATCCGAATTGAATAAAAAAGGCACAATGCTGACTTAAGTACAAGAGGACTGACACTCTACCTCTCTATGATTTGAACCTCTCCTGTGATTCCAGTTTTAGATTCCGATGCTTCACTTCAGGTTTACTGTATGCCTTGGACCTTCTTATTGATGATGAAACACAGAAATTGCATCCGAATTTAATACAAAAGGCACAATGCCGACTTAAGTACAAGAGGACTGACACTCTAACCCTCTATGATTTGAACCTCCCCTGTGAGTCCAGTTTTTGATTCCGATGATTCACTTCAGGTTTACTGTATCCCTTGGAACTTCTTATTGACGATAAAACACAGAAATTGAATCCGAATTTAATGCAAAAGGCACAATGCCGACTTAAGTACAAGAGGACTGACACTCTAACTCTCTATGATTTGAACCTCTCCTGTGAGTCCAATTTTAGATTCCGATGCTTCACTTCAGGTTTACTGTATCCCTTGGACCTTCTTATCGACGATGAAACAGAGAAATTGCATCCGAATTTAATACAAAAGACTCAATGACGACTTAAGGACAAGAGGACAGACACTCTAACTTTCTATGATTTGAACCTCACCTGTGAGTCCAGTTTTTGGTTCCGATGCTTCACTTCAGGTTTACTGTATCCCTTGGACCTTCTTATTGACGATGAAACACAGAAATTGCATCCGAATTTAATACAGAAGGCACAATGCCGACTTAAGTACAAGAGGCCTGGCACTCTAACTCTCTTTGATTTGAACCTCTCCTGTGAGTCCAGTTATAGATTCCGATGCTCACTTCAGGCTAACTGTATACCTTGGACCTTCTTATTGACGATGAAACACAGAAATTGCATTGGAATTGAATACAAAAGGCACAATACCGACTTAAGTACAAGAGGACTGACACTCTAATTCTCTACGATTTGAACCTCTACTCTGAGTCCAGTTTTAGATTCCGATGCTTCACTTCAGGTGTACTGTATCCCTTGGACCTTCTTATCGACGATGAAACACAGCAATTGCCTCCGAATTTAATACAAAGGGCACAATGCCGACTTAAGTACAAGAGGACTGACACTCTATCTCTCTATGATTTGAACCTCTCCTGTGAGTCCAGTTTTAGATTCCGATGCTTCACTTCAGGTTTACTGTATGCCTTGGACCTTCTTATTGATGATGAAACACAGAAATAGCATCCGAATTTAATACAAAAGGCACAATGCCGACCTAAGTACAAGAGGACTGACACTCTAACCCTCTATGATATGAACCTCTCCTGTGAGTCCAGTTTTTGATTCCGATGATTCACTTCAGGTTTACTGTTTCCCTTGGAACTTCTTATTGACGATGAAACACAGCAATTGCATCCGAATTTAATACAAAAGGCACAATGCCGACTTAAGTACAAGAGGACTGACACTCTAACTCTCTATGATTTGAACCTCTCCTGTGAGTCCAATTTTAGATTCCGATGCTTCACTTCAGGTTTACTGTATCCCTTGGACCTTCTTATTGACGATGAAACACAGAAATTGCATCCGAATTTAATACAAAAGGCACAATGCCAACATAAGTACTAGAGGACTGACACTCTAACTTTCTATGATTTGAACCGCTCCTGTGAGTCCAGTTTTAGATTCCGATGCTTCACTTCAGGTTTACTGTATCCCTTAGACCTTCTATTGACGATGAAACACAGATATTGCATCCGAATTTAATACAAAAGCCACAATGCCGACGTAAGTACAGGAGGCCTGACACTCTAACTCTCTATGATTTGAACCTCTCCTGTGAGTCCAGTTTTAGATTCCGATGCTGCACTTCAGGTTTACTGTATCCCTTGGAACTTCCTAATGACAATGAAACACAGAAATTGCATTCGAATTTAATACAAAAGGCACAATGCTTACTTAAGTATAAGAGGACAGGCACTCTAACTTTCTATGATTTGAACCTCACCTGTGAGTCCAGTTTTTGGTTCCGATGCTTCACTTCAGGTTTACTGTATCCCTTGAACCATCTTATTGACGATGAAACACAGAAATTGCATCCGAATTTAATACAAAAGGCACAATGCCGACTTAAGTACAAGAGGACTGACACTGTAACTCTCTATGATTTGAACCTCTCCTGTGAGTCCAGTTTTAGATTCCAATGCTTCGCTTCAGGTTTACTGTATGCCTTGCACCTTCTTATTGACGATGAAACACAGAAATTGCATCCGAATTTAATACAAAAGGCACAATGCCGACTTAAGTACAAGAGGACTGACACTCTAACTCTCAACGATTTGAACCTCTCCTGTGAGTCCAGTTTTAGATTCCGATGCTTCACTTCAAGTTTACTGTATCCCTTGGACCTTCTTATTGACGGGGAAACACAGAAATTGCATCCGAATTTAATACAAAAGACACAATGCCGACTTAAGTACAAGAGGACTCACACTCTAACTCTCTATGATTTTGACCCCTCCTGTGAGACCAGTTTTAGATTCCGATGCTTCACTTCAGGTTTACTGTATCCCTTGGACCTTCTTATTGACGATGAAACACAGAAATTGCATCCGAATTTAATACAAAAGGCACAATGCCGACTTAAGTACAAGAGGCCTGACACTCTAATTCTCTCTGATTTGAACCTCTCCTGTGAGTCCAGTATTAGATTCTGATGCTTCATTTCAGAATTACTGTATCCTTTGGACCGTCTTATTGACGATGAAACACAGAAATTGCATCCGAATTTAATACAAAAGGCACAATGCCGACTTAAGTACAAGAGAACTGACACTCTAATTTACTATGATTTTAACCCCTTCCGTGTTTCCAGTTTTAGATTCCGGTACATCACTTCAGGTTTACTGTATCACTTGAACCTTCTTATTGACGATGAAACACAGAAATTGCATCCGAATTTAATACAAAAGGCACAATGCCGACTTAAGTACAAGAGGACTGACACTCTAACTCTCTATGATTTGAACCTATGCTGTGAGTCCAATTTTAGATTCCGATGCTTCACTTCAGGTTTACTGTATCCCTTGGACCTTCTTATTGACGACGAAACACAGAAATTGCATCCGAATTTAATACAAAAGGCACAATGCCGACTTAAGTACAAGAGGACTGACACTCTAACTTTCTATGATTTTAACCGCTCCTGTGAGTCCAGTTTTAGATTCCGATGCTTCACTTCAGGTTTACTGTATCCCTTGGACCTTCAATTGACGATGAAACACAGATATTGCATCCGAATTTCATACAAAAGGCACAATGCAGACGTAAGTACAGGACGACTGACACTCTCTCTCTCTATGATTTGAACCTCTCCTGTGAGTCCAGTTTTAGATTCCGATGCTTCACTTCAGGTTTACTGTATCCCTTGGAACTTCTTAATGACGATGAAGCACAGAAATTGCATCCGAATTTAATACAAAAGGCACAATGCCGACTTAAGTACAAGAGGACTGACACTCTAACTCTCTATGATTTGAACCTCTCCTGTGAGTCCAGTTTTAGATCCCGATGCTTCACTTCAGGTTTACTGTTTGCCTTGGACCTTCTTATTGATGATGAAACACAGAAATTGCATCCGAATTTAATACAAAAGGCACAATGCCGACATAAGTACAAGAGGACTGACACTCTAACCCTCTATGATTTGAACCTCTCCTGTGAGTCCAGTTTTTGATTCCGATGATTCACTTCAGGTTTACTGTATCCCTTGGAACTTCTTATTGACGATGAAACACAGAAATTGCATCCGAATTTAATACAAAAGGCACAATGCCGACTTAAGTACAAGAGGACTGACACTCTAACTCACTATGATTTGAACCTCTCCTGTGAGTCCAATTTTAGATTCCGATGCTTCACTTCAGGTTTACTGTATCCCTTGGACCTTCTTATTGACGATGAAACACAGAGATTGCATCCGAATTTAATACAAAAGGCACAATGCCGACTTAAGTAAAAGAAGACTGACACTCTAACACACTATGATTTGAACCTCTCCTGTGAGTCCAGTTTTAGATTCCGATGCTTCACTTCAGGTTTACTGTATCCCTTGGCCCTTCATATTGACGGGGATACACAGAAATTGCATCCGAATTTAATACAAAAGACACAATGTCGACTTAAGTGCAAGAGGACTGACCGTCTAACTCCCTATGATTTGAACCCCTCCTGTGAGTCCAGTTTTAGATTCCGATGCTTCACTTCAGGTTTACTGTATCCCTTGGACCTTCTTATTGACGATGAAACACAGAAATTGCATCCGAATTGAATACAAAAGGCACAATGCCGACTTAAGTACAAGAGGCCTGACACTCTAACTCTCTTTGATTTGAACCTCTCCTGTGAGTCCAGTATTAGATTCCGATGTCTCACTTCAGGATTACTGTATCCTTTAGGCCGTCTTATTGACGATGAAACACAGATATTGCATCCGAATTGAATACAAAAGGCACAATGCCGACTTAAGTACAAGAGGACTGACACAGTATTTCTCTATGATTTGAACCTCTCCTGTGAGTCCAGTTTTAGATTCCGATGCTTCGCTTCAGGTTTACTGTATCCCTTGCACCTTCTTATTGACGATGAAACACAGAAATTGCATCCGAATTTAATACAAAAGGCACAATGCCGACTTAAGTACAAGAGGACTGACACGCTATCTCTCAACGATTTAAACCCCTCCTGTGAGTCCAGTTTAAGATTCCGATGCTTCACTTCAGGTTTACTGTATCCCTTGGACCTTCTAATCGACGATGAAACACAGAAATTGCATCCGAATTTAATACAAAAGGCTCAATGACGACTTAAGTACAACAGGACAGACACTTTAACTTTTTTTGATTTGAACCTCACCTGTGAGTCCAGTTTTTGGTTCCGATGCTTCACTTCAGGTTTACTTTATCCCTTGGACCTTCTTATTGACGATGAAACACAGAAATTGCATCCGAATTTAATACAAAAGGCACAATGCCGACTTAAGTAAAAGAGGACTGACACTCTAACACACTATGATTTGAACCTCTCCTGTGAGTCCAGTTTTAGATTCCGATGCTTCACTTCAGGTTTACTGTATCCCATGGACCTTCTATTGACGATGAAATACAGATATTGCATCCGAATTTAATACAAAAGGCACAATGCCGACGTAAGTACAGGAGGACTGACACTGTAACTCTCTATGATTCGAACCTCTCCTGTGAGTCCAGTTTTAGATTCCGATGCTTCACTTCAGGTATACTGTATCCCTTGGAACTTCCTAATGACGATGAAACACAGAAATTGCATCCGAATTTAATACAAAAGGCACAATGCCGACTTAAGTACAAGAGGACTGACACTCTAACTCTCTATGATTTGAACCTCTCCTGTGAGTCCAGTATTAGATTCCGATGTCTCACTTCAGGATTACTGTATCCTTTAGGCCGTCTTATTGACGATGAAACACAGAAATTGCATCCGAATTAAATACAAAAGGCACAATGCCGACTTAAGTACAAGAGGACTGACACTGTATTTCTCTATGATTTGAACCTCTCCTGTGAGTCCAGTTTTAGATTCCGATGCTTCGCTTCAGGTTTACTGTATCCCTTGGACCTTCTTGTTGACGGGGAAACACAGAAATTGCATCCGAATTTAATACAAAAAACACAATGCCGACTGAAGTACAAGAGGACTGACACTCTAACATTCTTTGATTTGAACCTCTCCTGTGAGTCCAGTTTTAGATTCCGATGCTTCACTTCAGGTTTACTATATCCCTTGGACCTTCTATTGACGATGAAACACAGATATTGCATCCGAATTTAATACAAAAGGCACAATGCCGACGTAAGTACAGGAGGACTGACACTCTAACTCTCTATGATTTGAACCTCTCCTGTGAGTCCACTTTTAGATTCCGATGCTTCACTTCAGGATTACTGTATCCCTTGGACCTTCTTATTGACGATGAAGCACATAAATTGCATCCGAATTTAATACAAAATTCACAATGCCGACCTAAGTAAAAGAGGACTGACACTCTAACTTTCTATGATTTGAACCCCTTCTGTGTGTCCAGTTTTAGATTCCAGTGCATCACTTCAGGTTTACTGTAACACTTGAACCTTCTTATTGACGATGAAACACAGAAATTGCATTCGAATTTAATACAAAAGGCACAATGCCTACTTAAGTACAAAAGGACTGACACTCTAACATTATTTGATTTGAACCTCTCCTGTGAGTCCAGTTTAGGTTCCGATGCTTCACTTCAGGTTTACTGTATCCCTTGGACCTTCTATTGACGATGAAACACAGATATTGCATCCGAATTTAATACAAAAGGCACAATGCCGACGTAAGTACAGGAGGACTGACACTCTAACTCTCTATGATTTGAACCTCTCCTGTGAGTCCACTTTTAAATTCCGATGCTTCACTTCAGGTTTACTGTATCCCTTGGAACTTCTTAATGACGATGAAACACAGAAATTGCATCCGAATTTAATACAAAAGGCACAATGCCGACTTAAGTACAAGAGGACTGACACTCTAACTGTCTATGATTTGAACCTCTCCTGTGAGTCCAGTTTTAGATTCCGATGCTTCACTTCAGGTTTACTGTATGCCTTGGACCTCCTTATTGATGATGAAACACAGAAAGTGCATCCGAATTTAATACAAAAGGCACAATGCCGACTTAAGTACAAGAGGACTGACACTGTAACCCTCTATGATTTGAACCTCTCCTGTGAGTCCAGTTTTTGATTCCGATGATTCACTTCAGGTTTACTGTATCCCTTGGAACTTCTTATTGACGATGAAACACAGAAATGGCATCCGAATTTAATACAAAAGGCACAATGCCGACTTAAGTACAAGAGGACTGACACTCTAACTCACTATGATTTGAACCTCTCCTGTGAGTCCAATTTTAGATTCCGATGCTTCACTTCAGGTTTACTGTATCCCTTGGACCTTCTTATTGACGATGAAACACAGAGATTGCATCCGAATTTAATACAAAAGGCACAATGCCGACTTAAGTAAAAGAAGACTGACACTCTAACACACTATGATTTGAACCTCTCCTGTGAGTCCAGTTTTAGATTCCGATGCTTCACTTCAGGTTTACTGTATCCCTTGGCCCTTCATATTGACGGGGATACACAGAAATTGCATCCGAATTTAATACAAAAGACACAATGTCGACTTAAGTGCAAGAGGACTGACCGTCTAACTCCCTATGATTTGAACCCCTCCTGTGAGTCCAGTTTTAGATTCCGATGCTTCACTTCAGGTTTACTGTATCCCTTGGACCTTCTTATTGACGATGAAACACAGAAATTGCATCCGAATTGAATACAAAAGGCACAATGCCGACTTAAGTACAAGAGGCCTGACACTCTAACTCTCTTTGATTTGAACCTCTCCTGTGAGTCCAGTATTAGATTCCGATGTCTCACTTCAGGATTACTGTATCCTTTAGGCCGTCTTATTGACGATGAAACACAGATATTGCATCCGAATTGAATACAAAAGGCACAATGCCGACTTAAGTACAAGAGGACTGACACAGTATTTCTCTATGATTTGAACCTCTCCTGTGAGTCCAGTTTTAGATTCCGATGCTTCGCTTCAGGTTTACTGTATCCCTTGCACCTTCTTATTGACGATGAAACACAGAAATTGCATCCGAATTTAATACAAAAGGCACAATGCCGACTTAAGTACAAGAGGACTGACACGCTATCTCTCAACGATTTAAACCCCTCCTGTGAGTCCAGTTTAAGATTCCGATGCTTCACTTCAGGTTTACTGTATCCCTTGGACCTTCTAATCGACGATGAAACACAGAAATTGCATCCGAATTTAATACAAAAGGCTCAATGACGACTTAAGTACAACAGGACAGACACTTTAAATTTTTTTGATTTGAACCTCACCTGTGAGTCCAGTTTTTGGTTCCGATGCTTCACTTCAGGTTTACTGTATCCCTTGGACCTTCTTATTGACGATGAAACACAAAATTGCATCCGAATTTAATACAAAAGGCACAATGCCGACTTAAGTAAAAGAGGACTGACACTCTAACACACTATGATTTGAACCTCTCCTGTGAGTCCAGTTTTAGATTCCGATGCTTCACTTCAGGTTTACTGTATCCCATGGACCTTCTATTGACGATGAAATACAGATATTGCATCCGAATTTAATACAAAAGGCACAATGCCGACGTAAGTACAGGAGGACTGACACTGTAACTCTCTATGATTCGAACCTCTCCTGTGAGTCCAGTTTTAGATTCCGATGCTTCACTTCAGGTATACTGTATCCCTTGGAACTTCCTAATGACGATGAAACACAGAAATTGCATCCGAATTTAATACAAAAGGCACAATGCCGACTTAAGTACAAGAGGACTGACACTCTAACTCTCTATGATTTGAACCTCTCCTGTGAGTCCAGTATTAGATTCCAATGTCTCACTTCAGGATTACTGTATCCTTTAGGCCGTCTTATTGACGATGAAACACAGAAATTGCATCCGAATTAAATACAAAAGGCACAATGCCGACTTAAGTACAAGAGGACTGACACTGTATTTCTCTATGATTTGAACCTCTCCTGTGAGTCCAGTTTTAGATTCCGATGCTTCGCTTCAGGTTTACTGTATCCCTTGGACCTTCTTGTTGACGGGGAAACACAGAAATTGCATCCGAATTTAATACAAAAAACACAATGCCGACTGAAGTACAAGAGGACTGACACTCTAACATTCTTTGATTTGAACCTCTCCTGTGAGTCCAGTTTTAGATTCCGATGCTTCACTTCAGGTTTACTATATCCCTTGGACCTTCTATTGACGATGAAACACAGATATTGCATCCGAATTTAATACAAAAGGCACAATGCCGACGTAAGTACAGGAGGACTGACACTCTAACTCTCTATGATTTGAACCTCTCCTGTGAGTCCACTTTTAGATTCCGATGCTTCACTTCAGGATTACTGTATCCCTTGGACCTTCTCATTGACGATGAAGCACATAAATTGCATCCGAATTTAATACAAAAGGCACAATGCCGACCTAAGTAAAAGAGGACTGACACTCTAACTTTCTATGATTTGAACCCCTTCTGTGTGTCCAGTTTTAGATTCCAGTGCATCACTTCAGGTTTACTGTAACACTTGAACCTTCTTATTGACGATGAAACACAGAAATTGCATTCGAATTTAATACAAAAGGCACAATGCCTACTTAAGTACAAAAGGACTGACACTCTAACATTATTTGATTTGAACCTCTCCTGTGAGTCCAGTTTAGGTTCCGATGCTTCACTTCAGGTTTACTGTATCCCTTGGACCTTCTATTGACGATGAAACACAGATATTGCATCCGAATTTAATACAAAAGGCACAATGCCGACGTAAGTACAGGAGGACTGACACTCTAACTCTCTATGATTTGAACCTCTCCTGTGAGTCCACTTTTAAATTCCGATGCTTCACTTCAGGTTTACTGTATCCCTTGGAACTTCTTAATGACGATGAAACACAGAAATTGCATCCGAATTTAATACAAAAGGCACAATGCCGACTTAAGTACAAGAGGACTGACACTCTAACTGTCTATGATTTGAACCTCTCCTGTGAGTCCAGTTTTAGATTCCGATGCTTCACTTCAGGTTTACTGTATGCCTTGGACCTCCTTATTGATGATGAAACACAGAAAGTGCATCCGAATTTAATACAAAAGGCACAATGCCGACTTAAGTACAAGAGGACTGACACTGTAACCCTCTATGATTTGAACCTCTCCTGTGAGTCCAGTTTTTGATTCCGATGATTCACTTCAGGTTTTCTGTATCCCTTGGAACTTCTTATTGACGATGAAACACAGAAATTGCATCCGAATTTAATACAAAAGGCACAATGCCGACTTAAGTACAAGAGGACTGACACTGTAACTCGCTATGATTTGAACCTCTCCTGTGAGTCCAATTTTAGATTCCGATGCTTCACTTCAGGTTTACTGTGTCCCTTGGACCTTCTCATTGACGATGAAACACAGAAATTGCATCCGAATATAATACAAAAGGCACAATGCCGACTTAAGTAAAAGAGGACTGACACTCTAACTCTCTTTGATTTGAACCTCTCCTGTGAGTCCAGTTTTAGATTCCGATGCTTCACTTTAGGTTTACTGTATACCTTGGACCTTCTATTGGCGATGAAATACAGATATTGCATCCGAATTTATTACAAAAGGCACAATGCCGACGTAAGTACAGGAGGACTGACACTCTAACTCTCTATGATTTGAACCTCTCCTGTGAGTCCAGTTTTAGATTCCGATGCTTCACTTCAGGTATACTGTATTTCTTGGAACTTCTTAATGACGATGAAACACAGAAATTGCATCCGAATTTAATACAAAAGGCACAATGCCGACTTAAGTACAAGAGGACTGACACTCTAACTCTCTATGATTTAAACCTCTCCTGTGAGTCCAGTTTTAGGTTCCGATGCTTCACTTCAGGTTTACTGTATCCCTTGGACCTTCTTATCGACGATGAAACACAGAAATTGCATCCGAATTTAACACATAAGGCACAATGCCGACTTAAGTACAAGAGGACTGACGCTGTAACTCTCTATGAATTGAACCTCTCCTGTGAGTCCACTTTTAGATTCCGATGCTTCGCTTCAGGTTTACTGTATGCCTTGCACCTTCTTATTGACGATGAAACACAGAATTTGCATCCGAATTTAATACAAAAGGCACATGCCGACTTAAGTACAAGAGGACTGACACTCTAACTCTCAACGATTTGAACCTCTCCTGTGAGTCCAGTTTTGGATATCGATGCTTCACTTCAGGTTTACTGTATCCCTTGGACCTTCATATTGACGGGGATACACAGAAATTGCATCCGAGTTTAATACAAAAGACACAATTCCGACTTAAGTACTAGAGGACTGACCCTCTAATTCTCTATGGTTTGAACCTATCCCGTGAGTCCAGTTTTAGATTCCGATGCTTCACTTCAGGTTTACTGTATCCCTGGGACCTTCTTATTGACGATGAAAAACAGAAATTGCATCCGAATTTAATACAAAAGGCACAATGCCGACTCAAGTACAAGAGGACTGACACTCTAACTCTCTATGATTTGAACCTCTCCTGTGAGTCCAGTTTTAGATACCGATGCTTCACTTCAGGTTTACTGTATCCCTTGGACCTTCTTATTGATGATGAAACACAGAAATTGCATCCGAATTTTATACAAAAGGCACAATGCCGACTTAAGTACAAGAGGACTGACACTCTAACCCTCTATGATATGAACCTCTCCTGTGAGTCCAGTTGTAGATTCCGATGCTTCACTTCAGGTTTACTATATCCCTTGGACCTTCTCATTGACGTTGAAACACAGATATTGCATCCGAGTTTAATACAAAAGGCACTATGCCGCCTTAAGTACAAGAGGACAGACACACTAACACTCTATGATTTGAACCTCTCCTTGTTTCCAGTTTTTGATTCCGATGCTTCACTTCAGGTTTACTGTATCCCTTGGACCTTCTTATTGACGATGAAACACATAAATTGCATCCGAATTTAATACAAAAGGCACAATGCCGACTTGTGTACAAGAGGACTGACACTCTAACTTTCTATGATTTGAACCCCTTCTGTGTGTCCAGTATTAGATTCCGGTGCTTCACTTCAGGTTTACTGTATCCCTTGGACCATCTTATTGACGATGAAACAAAGATATTGCATCCGAATTTAATACAAAAGGCACAATGCCGACTTAAGTACAAGAGGACTGACACTCTAACTCTCCATGATTTGAACCTCTCCTGTGAGTCCAGTTTTAGATTCCGATGCTTCACCTTAGGTCTACTGTATCCATTGGACCTTCTTATTGACGATGAAAACAGAAATTGCATCCAAATTTAATACAAAAGGCACAATGCCGACTTAAGTACAAGAGGACGGACACTCGAACTCTCTATGATTTGAACCTCTCCTGTGAGTCCCGTTTTAGATTCCGATGCTTCACTTCAGGTTTTACTGTATCCCTTGGACCTCCTTATTGACGATGAAACACAGATATTGCATCCGAATTGAATACAAAAGGCACAATGCCGACTTAAGTACAAGAGGCCTGACACTCTAACTCTCTTCGATTTGAACCTCTCCTGTGAGTCCCGTATTAGATTCCGACGCTTCACTTCTGGATTACTGTATCCCTTGGAACTTCTTAATGACGATGAAACACAGAAATTGCATCCGAATTTAATACAAAAGGCACAATGCCGACCTACGTAAAAGAGGACTGACACTCTAACTTTCTATGATTTGAACCCCTTCTGTGTGTCCAGTTTTAGATTCCGGTGCATCAGTTCAGGTTTACTGTAACACTTGAACCTTCTTATTGACGATGAAACACAGAAATTACATTCGAATTTAATACAAAAGGCACAATGCCTACTTAAGTACAAAAGGACTGACACTCTAACATTCTTTGATTTGAACCTCTCCTGTGAGTCCAGTTTTAGATTCCGATGCTTCACTTCAGGTTTACTGTATCCCTTGTACCTTCTATTGACGATGAAACACAGATATTGCATCCGAATTTAATACAAAAGGCACAATGCCGACGTAAGTACAGGAGGACTGACACTGTAACCCTCTATGATTTGAACATCTCCTGTGAGTCCAATTTTAGATTCCGATGCTTCACTTCAGGTTCACTGTGTCCCTTGGAACTTCTTAATGACGATGAAACACAGAAATTGCATCCGTATTTAATACAAAAGGCACAATGCCGACTTAAGTACAAGAGGACTGACACTCTAACTCTCTATGATTTGAACCTCTCCTGTGAGTCCAGTTTTAGATTCCGATGCTTCACTTCAGGTTTACTGTATGCCTTGGACCTTCTTATTGATGATGAAACACAGAAAGTGCATCCGAATTTAATACATGAGGCACAATGCCGACTTAAGTACAAGAGGACTGACACTGTAACTCTCTATGAATTGTACCTCTCCTGTGAGTCCTCTTTTAGATTCCGATGCTTCGCTTCAGGTTTACTGTATGCCTTGCACCTTCTTATTGACGATGAAACACAGAAATTGCATCCGAATTTAATACAAAAGGCACAATGCCGACTTAAGTACAAGAGGACTGACACTCTAACACTCAACGATTTGAACCTCTCCTGTGAGTCCAGTTTTAGATTCCGATGCTTCACTTCAGAATTACTGTATCCCTTGGACCTTCATATTGACGGGGATACACAGAAATTGCATCCGAATTTAATACAAAAGGCACAATGCCGCCTTAAGTACTAGAGGACTGACCCTCTAATTCTCTATGGTTTGAACCTATCCCGTGAGTCCAGTTTTAGATTCCGATGCTTCACTTCAGGTTTACTGTATCCCTGGGACCTTCTTATTGACGATGAAAAACAGAAATTGCATCCGAATTTAATACAAAAGGCACAATGCCGACTCAAGTACAAGAGGACTGACACTCTAACTCTATATGATTTGAACCTCTCCTGTGAGTCCAGTTTCAGATACCGATGCTTCACTTCAGGTTTACTGTATCCCTTGGACCTTCTTATTGATGATGAAACACAGAAATTGCATCCGAATTTTATACAAAAGGCACAATGCCGACTTAAGTACAAGAGGACTGACACTCTAACCCTCTATGATATGAACCTCTCCTGTGAGTCCAGTTGTAGATTCCGATGCTTCACTTCAGGTTTACTATATCCCTTGGACCTTCTCATTGACGTTGAAACACAGATATTGCATCCGAGTTTAATACAAAAGGCACTATGCCGCCTTAAGTACAAGAGGACAGACACACTAACACTCTATGATTTGAACCTCTCCTTGTTTCCAGTTTTTGATTCCGATTCTTCACTTCAGGTTTACTGTATCCCTTGGACCTTCTTATTGACGATGAAACACATAAATTGCATCCGAATTTAATACAAAAGGCACAATGCCGACTTGTGTACAAGAGGACTGACACTCTAACTTTCTATGATTTGAACCCCTTCTGTGTGTCCAGTATTAGATTCCGGTGCTTCACTTCAGGTTTACTGTATCCCTTGGACCATCTTATTGACGATGAAACAAAGATATTGCATCCGAATTTAATACAAAAGGCACAATGCCGACTTAAGTACAAGAGGACTGACACTCTAACTCTCCATGATTTGAACCTCTCCTGTGAGTCCAGTTTTAGATTCCGATGCTTCACCTTAGGTCTACTGTATCCATTGGACCTTCTTATTGACGATGAAAACAGAAATTGCATCCAAATTTAATACAAAAGGCACAATGCCGACTTAAGTACAAGAGGACGGACACTCGAACTCTCTATGATTTGAACCTCTCCTGTGAGTCCCGTTTTAGATTCCGATGCTTCACTTCAGGTTTTACTGTATCCCTTGGACCTCCTTATTGACGATGAAACACAGATATTGCATCCGAATTGAATACAAAAGGCACAATGCCGACTTAAGTACAAGAGGCCTGACACTCTAACTCTCTTCGATTTGAACCTCTCCTGTGAGTCCCGTATTAGATTCCGACTCTTCACTTCTGGATTACTGTATCCCTTGGAACTTCTTAATGACGATGAAACACAGAAATTGCATCCGAATTTAATACAAAAGGCACAATGCCGACCTACGTAAAAGAGGACTGACACTCTAACTTTCTATGATTTGAACCCCTTCTGTGTGTCCAGTTTTAGATTCCGGTGCATCAGTTCAGGTTTACTGTAACACTTGAACCTTCTTATTGACGATGAAACACAGAAATTACATTCGAATTTAATACAAAAGGCACAATGCCTACTTAAGTACAAAAGGACTGACACTCTAACATTCTTTGATTTGAACCTCTCCTGTGAGTCCAGTTTTAGATTCCGATGCTTCACTTCAGGTTTACTGTATCCCTTGTACCTTCTATTGACGATGAAACACATATATTGCATCCGAATTTAATACAAAAGGCACAATGCCGACGTAAGTACAGGAGGACTGACACTGTAACCCTCTATGATTTGAACATCTCCTGTGAGTCCACTTTTAGATTCCGATGCTTCACTTCAGGTTCACTGTATCCCTTGGAACTTCTTAATGACGATGAAACACAGAAATTGCATCCGTATTTAATACAAAAGGCACAATGCCGACTTAAGTACAAGAGGACTGACACTCTAACTCTCTATGATTTGAACCTCTCCTGTGAGTCCAGTTTTAGATTCCGATGCTTCTTTTCAGGTTTACTGTATGCCTTGGACCTTCTTATTGATGATGAAACACAGAAAGTGCATCCGAATTTAATACAAAAGGCACAATGCCGACTTAAGTACAAGAGGACTGACACTGTAAACCTCTATGATTTGAACCTCTCCTGTGAGTCCAGTTTTTGATTCCGATGATTCACTTCAGGTTTACTGTATCCCTTGGAACTTCTTATTGACGATGAAACACAGAAATTGCATCCGAATTTAATACAAAAGGCACAATGCCGACTTAAGTACAAGAGGACTGACACTGTAACTCACTATGATTTGAACCTCTCCTGTGAGTCCAATTTTAGATTCCGATGCTTCACTTCAGGTTTACTGTGTCCCTTGGACCTTCTTATTGACGATGAAACACAGAAATTGCATCCGAATATAATACAAAAGGCACAATGCCGACTTAAGTAAAAGAGGACTGTCACTCTAACTCTCTTTGATTTGAACCTCTCCTGTGAGTCCAGTTTTAGATTCCGATGCTTCACTTCAGGTTTACTGTATCCCTTGGAACTTCTATTGGCGATGAAATACAGATATTGCATCCGAATTTATTACAAAAGGCACAATGCCGACGTAAGTACAGGAGGACTGACACTCTAACTCTCTATGATTTGAACCTCTCCTGTGAGTCCAGTTTTAGATTCCGATGCTTCACTTCAGGTATACTGTATTTCTTGGAACTTCTTAATGACGATGAAACACAGAAATTGCATCCGAATTTAATACAAAATTCACAATGCCGACTTAAGTACAAGAGGACTGACACTCTAACTCTCTATGATTTGAACCACTCCTGTGAGTCCAGTTTTAGATTCCGATGCTTCACTTCAGGTTTACTGTATCCCTTGGACCTTCTTATCGACGATGAAACACAGAAATTGCATCCGAATCTAATACAAAAGGCTCAATGACGACTTAAGTACAAGAGGACAGACAGTCTAACTTTCTATGATTTGCACCTCACCTGTGAGTCCAGTTTTTGGGTCCGATGCTTCACTTCAGGTTTACTGTATCCCTTGGACCTTCTTATTGACGATGAAACACAGAAATTGCATCCGAATTTAATACATGAGGCACAATGCCGACTTAAGTACAAGAGGACTGACACTGTAACTCTCTATGAATTGTACCTCTCCTGTGAGTCCTCTTTTAGATTCCGATGCTTCGCTTCAGGTTTACTGTATGCCTTGCACCTTCTTATTGACGATGAAACACAGAAATTGCATCCGAATTTAATACAAAAGGCACAATGCCGACTTAAGTACAAGAGGACTGACACTCTAACTCTCAACGATTTGAACCTCTCCTGTGAGTCCAGTTTTAGATTCCGATGCTTCACTTCAGAATTACTGTATCCCGTGGACCTTCATATTGACGGGGATACACAGAAATTGCATTCGAATTTAATACAAAAGGCACAATGCCGCCTTAAGTACAAGAGGACTGACACTCTAACCCTCTATGATAGGAACCTCTCCTCTGAGTCCAGTTGTAGATTCCGATGCTTCACTTCAGGTTTACTATATCCCTTGGACCTTCTCATTGACGATGAAACACAGATATTGCATCCGAGTTTAATACAAAAGCACTATGCCGCCTTAAGTACAAGAGGACTGACACTCTAACCTTCTATGATTTGAACCTCTCCTTGTTTCCAGTTTTTGATTCCGATGCTTCACTTCAGGTTTACTGTATCCCTTGGACCTTCTTATTGACGATGAAACACATAAATTGCATCCGAATTTAATACAAAAGGCACAATGGCGACTTGTGTACAAGAGAACTGACACTCTAACTTTCTATGATTTGAACCCCTTCTGTGTGTCCAGTTTTAGATTCCGGTGCTTCACTTCAGGTTTACTGTATCCCTTGGACCATCTTATTGACGATGAAACAAAGAAATTGCATCCGAATTTAATACAAAAGGCACAATGCCGACTTAAGTACAAGAGGACTGACACTCTAACTCTCCAAGATTTGAACCTCTCCTGTGAGTCCAGTTTTAGATTCCGATGCTTCACCTTAGGTCTACTGTATCCAATGGACCTTCTTATTGACGATGAAAACAGAAATTGCATCCTAATTTAATACAAAAGGCACAATGCCGACTTAAGTACAAAAGGACGGACACTCGAACTCTCTATGATTTGAACCTCTCCTGTGAGTCCCGTTTTAGATTCCGATGCTTCACTTCAGGTTTCACTGTATCCCTTGGACCTTCTTATTGACAATGAAACACAGATATTGCATCCGAATTGAATACAAAAGGCACAATGCCGACTTAAGTACAAGAGGCCTGACACTCTAACTCTCCTCGATTTGAACCTCTCCTGTGAGTCCCGTATTAGATTCCGATGCTTCACTTCAGGATTACTGTATCCCTTCGAACTTCTTAATGACGATGAAACACAGAAATTGCATCCGAATTTAATACAAAAGGCACAATGCCGACTTAAGTACAAGAGGACTGACACTCTAACTCTCTGTGATTTGAACATCTCCTGTGAGTCCAGTTTTAGATTCCGATGCTTCTTTTCAGGTTTACTGTATCCCTTGGACCTTCTTATCGACGAAGAAACACAGAAATTGCATCCGAAATTAATACAAAAGGCTCAATGGCGACTTAAGTACAAGAGGACAGACACTGTAACTTTCTATGATTTGAACCTCACCTGTGAGTCCAGTTTTTGGTTCCGATGCTTCACTTCAGGTTTACTGTATCCCTTGGACCTTCTTATTGTCGATGAAACACAGAAATTGCATCCGAATGTAATACAAAAGGCACAATGCCGACTTAAGTACAAGAGGACTGACACTGTAACTCTCTATGATTTGAACCTCTCCTGTGAGTCCAGTTTTAGATTCCGATGCTTCGCTTCAGGTTTACTGTATGCCTTGCACCTTCTTATTGACGATGTAACACAGAAATTGCATCTGAATTTAATACAAAAGGCATAATGCCGACTTAAGTACAAGAGGGCTGACACTCTAACTCTCAACGATTTGAACCTCTCCTGTAAGTCCAGTTTTAGATTCCGATGCTTCACTTCAGGTTTACTGTATCCCTTGGACCTTCTTATTGATGGGGAAACACAGAAATTGCATCCGAATTTAATACAAAAGACACAATGCCGACTTAAGTACAAGAGGACTGACCCTCTAACTCTCTATGCTTTGAACCCCACCTGTGAGTCCAGCTTTAGATTCCGATGCTTCACTTCAGGTTTACTGTATCCCTTGGACCTTCCTATTGACGATGAAACACAGAAATTGCATCCGAATTGAATACAAAAGGCACAATGCCGACTTAAGTACAAGAGGCCTGACACTCTAACTCTCTTTGATTTGAACCTCTCCTGTGAGTCCAGTATTAGATTCCGATGCTTCACTTCAGGATTACTGTATCCTTTAGACCGTCTTATTGACGATGAAACACAGAAATTGCATCCGAATTGAATACAAAAGGCACAATGCCGACTTAAGTACAAGAGGACTGACACTGTAACTCCCTATGATTTGAACCTCTCCTGTGAGTCCAGTTTTAGATTCCGATGCTTCGCTTCAGGTTTACTGTATGCCTTGCACCTTCCTATTGACGATGAAACACAGAAATTGCATCCGAATTTGATACAAAAGGCACAATGCCGACTTAAGTACAAGAGGACTGACACTCTAACTCTCAACGATTTGAACCTCTCCTGTGAGTCCAGTTTTAGATTCCGATGCTTCACTTCAGGTTTACTGTATCCCTTGGACCTTCATATTGGCGGGGATACACAGAAATTGAATCCGAAATTAATACAAAAGACACAATGACGACTTAAGTACAAGAGGACTGACCCTCTAACTCTCTATAATTTGAACCCTCCTGTGATTCCAGTTTTAGATTCCGATGCTTCACTTCAGGTTTACTGTATCCCTTGGACCTTCGTATTGACGATGTAACACAGAAATAGCATCCAAATTGAATACAAAAGGCTCAATGCCGACATAAGTACAAGAGGCCTGACACTCTAACTCTCTTTGATTTGAACCTCTCCTGTGAGTATAGTATTAGACTCCGATGCTTCACTTCAGGATTACTGTATCCTTTAGGCAGTCTTATAGACGATGAAACACAGAAATTGCATCCGAATTTAATACAAAATCACAATGCCGACTTAAGTACAAGAGGACTGACACTCTAACTCTCCATGATTTGAACCTCTCCTGTGAGTGCAGTTTTAGATTCCGATGCTTCACCTTAGGTCTACTGTATCCATTGGACCTTCTTGTTGACGATGAAAACAGAAATTGCATCCAAATTTCATACAAAAGGCACAATGCCGACTTAAGTACAAGAGGACGGACACTCGAACTCTCTATGATTTGAACCTCTCCTGTGAGTCCAGTTTTAGATTCCGATGCTTCACTTCAGGTTTTACTGTATCTCTCGGACCTTCTTATTGACGATGGAACAAAGATATTGCAACCGAATGTAATACAAAAGGCACAATGCCGACATAAGTACAAGAGGACTGACACTGTATTTCTCTATGATTTGAACCTCTCCTGTGAGTCCAGTTTTAGATTCCGATGCTTCGCTTCAGGTTTACTGTATGACTTGCACCTTCTTATTGACGATGAAACACAGAAATTGCATCCGAATTTAATACAAAAGGCACAATGCCGACTTAATTACAAGAGGACTGACAATCTATCTCTCAACGATTTAAACCTCTCCTGTGAGTCCAGTTTAAGATTCCGATGCTTCACTTCAGGTTTACTGTATCCCTTGGACCTTCTTATTGACGGGGAAACACAGAAATTGCATCCGAATTTTATACAAAAGACACAATGCCGACTTAAGTACAAGAGGACTGACCCTCTAACTCTCTATGATTTGAAACCCTCCTGAGAGTCCAGTATTAGATTCCGATGCTTCACTTCAGGTTTACTGTATCCCTTGGACCTTCTTATTGACGATGAAACACAGAAATTGCATCCGAATTTAATACATAAGGCACAATGCCGACTTAAGTACAAGAGGACTGACACTGTAACTCTCTATGAATTGAACCTCTCCTGTGAGTCCTCTTTTAGATTCCGATGCTTCGCTTCAGGTTTACTGTATGCCTTGCACCTTCTTATTGACGATGAAACACAGAAATTGCATCCGAATTTAATACAAAAGGCACAATGCCGACTTAAGTACAAGAGGACTGACACTCTAACTCTCAACGATTTGAACCTCTCCTGTGAGTCCAGTTTTAGATTCCGAGCTTCACTTCAGGTTTACTGTATCCCTTGGACCTTCATATTGACGGGGATACACAGAAATTGCATCCGAATTTAATACAAAAGGCAAAATGCCGACTTAAGTACAAGAGGACTGACACTCTAACCCTCTATGATAGGAACCTCTCCTGTGAGTCCAGTTGTAGATTCCGATGCTTCACTTCAGGTTTACTGTATCCCTTGGACCTTCTTATTGACGATGAAACACATAAATTGCATCCGAGCTTAATACAAAAGGCACTATGCCGCCTTAAGTACAAGAGGACTGACACTCTAACCTTCTATGATTTGAACCTCTCCTTGTCTCCAGTTTTAGATTCCGGTGCTTCACTTCAGGTTTACTGTATCCCTTGGACCATCTTATTGACGATGAAACAAAGAAATTGCATCCGAATTTAATACAAAAGGCACAATGCCGACTTAAGTACAAGAGGACTGACATTCTAACTCTCCAAGATTTGAACCTCTCCTGTGAGTCCAGTTTTAGATTCCGATGCTTCACCTTAGGTCTACTGTATCCATTGGACCTTCTTATTGACGATGAAAACAGAAATTGCATCCAAATTTAATACAAAAGGCACAATGCCGACTTAAGTACAAAAGGACGGACACTCGAACTCTCTATGATTTGAACCTCTCCTGTGAGTCCCGTTTTAGATTCCGATGCTTCACTTCAGGTTTTACTGTATCCCTTGGACCTTCTTATTGACGATGAAACACAGATATTGCATCCGAATTGAATACAAAAAGCACAATGCCGGCATAAGTACAAGAGGCATGACACTCTAACTCTCTTTGATTTGAACCTCTCCTGTGAGTCCAGTATTAGATTCCGATGCTTCACTTCAGGATTACTGTATCCTTTGGACCGTCTTATTGACGATGAAACACAGAAATTGCATTCGAATTGAATACAAAAGGCACAATGCCGACTTAAGTACAAGAGGACTGACACTGTAACTCTCTATGATTTGAACCTCTCCTGTGAGTCCAGTTTTAGATTCCGATGCTTCGCTTCAGGTTTACTGTATGCCTTGCACCTTCTTATTGACGATGAAACACAGATATTGCATCCGAATTTGATACAAAAGGCACAATGCCGACTTAAGTACAAGAGGACTGACACTCTAACTCTCAACGACTTGAACCGCTCTTGTGAGTCCAGTTTTAGATTCCGATGCTTCACTTCAGAATTACTGTATCCTATGGACCTTCATATTGACGGGGATACACAGAAATTGAATCCGAATATAATACAAAAGACACAATGCCGACTTAAGTACAAGAGGACTGACCCTCTAACTCTCTATGATTTGAACCCCTCCTGTGAGTCCAGTTTTAGATTCCGATGCTTCACTTCAGGTTTACTGTATCCCTTGGACCTTCGTATTGACGATGAAACACAGAAATTGCATCCGAATTGAATACAAAAGGCACAATGCCGACTTAAGTACAAGAGGCCTGACACTCTAACTCTCTTTAATTTGAACCTCTCCTGTGAGTCCAGTATTAGACTCCGATGCTTCACTTCAGGATTACTGTATCCTTTAGCCCGTCTTATTGACGATGAAACACAGAAATTGCATCCGAATTTAATACAAAAGGCACAATGCCGACTTAAGTACAAGAGGACTGACACTCTAACTCTCCATGATTTGAACCTCTCCTGTGAGTCCAGTTTTAGATTCCGATGCTTCACCTTAGGTCTACTGTATCCATTGGACCTTCTTATTGACGATGAAAACAGAAATTGCATCCAAATTTCATACAAAAGGCACAATGCCGACTTAAGTACAAGAGGACGGACACTCTAACTCTCTTCGATTTGAACCTCTCCTGTGAGTCCAGTATTAGATTCCGATGCTTCACTTCAGGATTACTGTATCCCTTGGAACTTCTTAATGACGATGAAACACAGAAATTGCATCCGAATTTAATACAAAATGCACAATGCCGACTTAAGTACAACAGGACTGACACTCTAACTCTCTATGATTTGAACCTCTCCTGTGAGTCCAGTTTTAGACTCCGATGCTTCACTTCAGGTTTACTGTATCCCTTGGACCTTCTTATCGACGATGAAACTCAGAAATTGCATCCGAATTTAATACAAAAGGCTCAATGACGACTTAAGTACAAGAATACAGACACTCTAACTTTCTATGATTTGAACCTCACCTGTGAGTCCAGTTTTTGGTTCCGATGCTTCACTTCAGGTTTACTGTATCCCTTGGACCTTCTTATTGACGATGATACACAGAAATTGCGTCGGAATGTAATACAAAAGGCACAATGCCCACTTAAGTACAAGAGGACTGACACTGTATTTCTCTATGATTTGAACCTCTCCTGTGAGTCCAGTTCTAGATTCCGATCCCTTGGACCTTCGTATTGACGATGTAACACAGAAATAGCATCCGAATTTAATACAAAAGGCACAATGCCGACTTAAGTACAAGAGGACTGACACTCTAACTCTCAACGATTTGAACCTCTCCAGTGAGTCCAGTTTTAGATTCCGATGCTTCACTTCAGGTTTACCGTACCCCTTGGACCTTCTTATTGACGGGGAGACACAGAAATTGAATCCGAATTTAATACAAAAGACACAATGCCGACTTAAGTACAAGAGGACTGACCCTCTAACTCTCTATGACTTGAACCCCTCCTGTGAGTCCAGTTTTAGATTCCGATGCTTCACTTCAGGTTTACTGTATCCCTTGGACCTTCGTATTGACGATGAAACACAGAAATTGCATCCGAATTGAATACAAAAGGCACAATGCCGACTTAAGTGCAAGAGGCCTGACACTCTAACTCTCTTTGATTTGAACCTCTCCTGTGAGTCCAGTATTAGACTCCGATGCTTCACTTCAGGATTACTGTATCCTTTAGCCCGTCTTATTGACGATGAAACACAGAAATTGCATCCGAATTTAATACAAAAGGCACAATGCCGACTTAAGTACAAGAGGACTGACACTCTAACTCTCCATGATTTGAACCTCTCCTGTGAGTCCAGTTTTAGATTCCGATGCTTCACCTTAGGTTTACTATATCCCTTGGACCTTCTCATTGACGATGAAACACAGATATTGCATCCGAGTTTAATACAAAAGGCACTATGCCGCCTTAAGTACAAGAGGACTGACACTCTAACCTTCTATGATTTGAACCTCTCCTTGTTTCCAGTTTTTGATTCCGATGCTTCACTTCAGGTTTACTGTATCCCTTGGGCCTTCTTATTGACGATGAAACACATAAATTGCATCCGAATTTAATACAAAAGGCACAATGCCGACTTGTGTACAAGAGGACTGACACTCTAACTTTCTATGATTTGAACCCCTTCTGTGTGTCCAGTTTTAGATTCCGGTGCTTCACTTCAGGTTTACTGTATCCCTTGGACCATCTTATTGACGATGAAACAAAGAAATTGCATCCGAATTTAATACAAAAGGCACAATGCCGACTTAAGTACAAGAGGACTGACACTCTAACTCACCAAGATTTGAACCTCTCCTGTGAGTCCAGTTTTAGATTCCGATGCTTCACCTTAGGTCTACTGTATCCATTGGACCTTCTTATTGACGATGAAAACTGAAATTGCATTCCAAATTTAATACAAAAGGCACAATGCCGACTTAAGTACAAAAGGACGGACACTCGAACTCTCTATGATTTGAACCTCTCCTGTGAGTCCCGTTTTAGATTCCGATGCTTCACTTCAGGTTTTACTGTATTCCTTGGACCTTCTTATTGACGATGAAACACAGATATTGCATCCGAATTGAATACAAAAGGCACAACGCCGACTTAAGTACAAGAGGCCTGACACTCTAACTCTCCCCGATTTGAACCTCTCCTGTGGGTCCAGTTTTAGATTCCGATGCTTCACTTCAGGTTTACTGTATCCGTTGGACCTTCTTATTGACGGTGAAACACAGAAATTGCATCCGAATTTAATACAAAAGACACAATGCCGACTTAAGTACAAGAGGATGGACACTCTAACTCTCTTCGATTTGAACCTCTCCTGTGAGTCCAGTATTAGATTCCGATGCTTCACTTCAGGATTACTGTATCCCTTGGAACTTCTTAATGACGATGAAACACAGAAATTGCATCTGTATTTAATACAAAATGCACAATGCCGACTTAAGTACAAGAGGACTGACACTCTAACTCTCTATGATTTGAACCTCTCCTGTGAGTCCAGTTTTAGATTCCGATGCTTCACTTCAGGTTTACTGTATCCCTTGGACCTTCTTATCGACGATGAAACTCAGAAATTGCATCCGAATTTAATACAAAAGGCTCAATGACGACTTAAGTACAAGAGGACAGACACTCTAACTTTCTATAATTTGAACCTCTCCTGTGAGACCAGTTCTAGATTCCGATGCTTCACTTCAGGTTTACTGTATCCCTTGGACCTTCGTATTGACGATGTAACACAGAAATAGCATCCGATTTTAATACAAAAGGCACAATGCCGACTTAAGTACAAGAGGACTGACACTCTAACTCTCAACGATTTGAACCTCTCCAGTGAGTCCAGTTTTAGATTCCGATGCTTCACTTCAGGTTTACCGTACCCCTTGGACCCTCTTATTGACGGGGAGACACAGAAATTGCATCCGAATTTAATACAAAAGGCACAATGCCGACTTAAGTACAAGAGGCCTGACACTCTAACTCTCTTTGATTTGAACCTCTCCTGTGAGTCCAGTATTAGACTCCGATGCTTCACTTCAGGATTACTGTATCCTTTAGCCCGTCTTATTGACGATGAAACACAGAAATTGCATCCGAATTTAATACAAAAGGCACAATGCCGACTTAAGTACAAGAGGACTGACACTCTAACTCTCCATGATTTGAACCTCTCCTGTGAGTCCAGTTTTAGATTCTGATGCTTCACCTTAGGTCTACTGTATCCATTGGACCTTCTTATTGACGATGAAAACAGAAATTGCATCCAAATTTCATACAAAAGGCACAATGCCGACTTAAGTACAAGAGGACGGACACTCTAATTCTCTTCGATTTGAACCTCTCCTGTGAGTCCAGTATTAGATTCCGATGCTTCACTTCAGGATTACTGTATCCCTTGGAACTTCTTAATGACGATGAAACACAGAAATTGCATCCGAATTTAATACAAAATGCACAATGCCGACTTAAGTACAAGAGGACTGACACTCTAACTCTCTATGATTTGAACCTCTCCTGTGTGTCCAGTTTTAGATTCCGATGCTTCACTTCAGGTTTACTGTATCCCTTGGACATTCTTATCGACGATGAAACTCAGAAATTGCATCCGAATTTAATACAAAATACTCAATGACGACTTAAGTACAAGAGGACAGACACTCTAACTTTCTATGATTTGAACCTCACCTGTGAGTCCAGTTTTTGGTTCCGATGCTTCACTTCAGGTTTACTGTATCCCTTGGACCTTCTTATTGACGATGATACACAGAAATTGCGTCGGAATGTAATACAAAAGGCACAATGCCGACTTAAGTACAAGAGGACTGACACTGTATTTCTCTATGATTTGAACCTCTCCTGTGAGTCCAGTTCTAGATTCCGATGCTTCACTTCAGGTTTACTGTATCCCTTGGACCTTCGTATTGACGATGTAACACAGAAATAGCATCCGAATTTAATACAAAAGGCACAATGCCGACTTTAGTACAAGAGGACTGACACTCTAACTCTCAACGATTTGAACCTCTCCAGTGAGTCCAGTTTTTGATTCCGATGCTTCACTTCAGGTTTACCGTACCCCTTGGACCCTCTTATTGACGGGGAGACACAGAAATTGCATCCGAATTTAATACAAAAGACACAATGCCGACTTAAGTACAAGAGGACTGACCCTCTAACTCTCTATGATTTGAACCCCTCCTGTGAGTCCAGTTTTAGATTCCGATGCTTCACTTCAGGTTTACTGTATCCCTTGGACCTTCGTATTGACGATGAAACACAGAAATTGCATCCGAATTGAATACAAAAGGCACAATGCCGACTTAAGTACAAGAGGCCTGACACTCTAACTCTCTTTGATTTGAACCTCTCCTGTGAGTCCAGTATTAGACTCCGATGCTACACTTCAGGATTACTGTATCCTTTAGCCCGTCTTATTGACGATGAAACACAGATATTGCATCCGAATTTAATACAAAATTCACAATGCCGACTTAAGTACAAGAGGACTGACACTCTAACTCTCCATGATTTGAACCTCTCCTGTGAGTCCAGTTTTAGATTCCGATGCTTCACCTTAGGTCTGCTGTATCCATTGGACCTTCTTATTGACGATGAAAACAGAAATTGCATCCAAATTTCATACAAAAGGCACAATGCCGACTTAAGTACAAGAGGACGGACACTCTAACTCTCTTCGATTTGAACCTCTCCTGTGAGTGCAGTATTAGATTCCGATGCTTCACTTCAGGATTACTGTATCCCTTGGAACTTCTTAATGACGATGAAACACAGAAATTGCATCCGAATTTAATACAAAATGCACAATGCCGACCTAAGTACAAGAGGACGGACACTCTAACTCTCTATGATTTGAACCTCTCCTGTGAGTCCAGTTTAAGATTCCGATGCTTCACTTCAGGTTTACTGTATCCCTTGGACCTTCTTATTGACGGGGAAACACAGAAATTGCATCCGAATTTAATACAAAAGACACAATGCCGACTTAAGTACAAGAGGACTGACCCTCTAACTCTCTATGATTTGAACCCCTCCTGTGAGTCCAGTTCTAGATTCCGATGCTTCACTTCAGGTTTACTGTATCCCTTGGACGTTCTTATTGACGATGAAACACAGAAATTGCATCCGAATAGAATACAAAAGGCACAATGCCGACTTAAGTACAAGAGGCCTGACACTCTAACTCTCTTTGATTTGAACCTCTCCTGTGAGTCCAGTATTAGATTCCGATGCTTCACTTCAGGTTTTACTGTATCCCTTGGACCTTCTTATTGACGATGAAACACAGATATTGCATCCGAATTGAATACAAAAGGCACAATGCCGACTTATGTACAAGAGGACTGACACTCTAACTCTCTATGATTTGAACCTCTCCTGTGAGTCCAATTTGAGATTCCGATGCTTCTCTTCAGGTTTACTGTATCCCTTGGACCTTCTTATTGACGATGAAACACAGAAATTGCATCCGAATTTAATACAACAGGCACAATGCCGACTTAAGTACAAGAGGACTGACACTGTAAGTCTCTATGATTTGAACCTCTCCTGTGAGTCCAGTTTTAGATTCCGATGCTTCACTTCAGGTTTACTGTAATCCTTGGACCTTCTTATCGACGATGAAACACAGAAATTGCATTCGAATTTAATACAAAAGGCACAATGCCGACTTAAGTACAAGAGGACTGACACTGTAACTCTCTATGATTTGAACCTCTCCTGTGAGTACAGTTTTAGATTCCGATGCTTCGCTTCAGGTTTACTGTATGCCTTGCACCTTCTAATTGACGATGAAACACAGAAATTGCATCCGAATTTAATACAAAAGGCACAATGCCGACTTAAGTACAAGAGGACTGACACTCTAACTCTCAACGATTTGAACCTCTCCAGTGCGTCCAGTTTTAGTTTCCGATGCATCACTTCAGGTTTACCGTATCCCTTTGACCTTCTTATTGACGGGGAAACACAGATATTGCATCCGAGTTTAATACAAAAGGCACTATGCCGCCTTAAGTACAAGAAGACTGACCCTCTAACTCTCTATAATTTGAACCCCTCCTGTGAGTCCAGTTTTAGATTCCGATGCTTCACTTCAGGTTTACTGTATCCCTAGGACCTTCGTATGGACGATGTAACACAGAAATAGCATCCGAATTGAATACAAAATTCACAATGCCGACATAAGTACAAGAGGCCTGACACTGTAACTCTCTTTGATTTGAACCTCTCCTGTGAGTCCAGTATTAGACTCCGATGCTTCACTTCAGGATTACTGTATCCTTTAGGCCGTCTTATTGACGATGAAACACAGAAATTGCATCCAAATGTAATACAAAAGGCACAATGCCTACTTAAGTACAAGAGGACTGACACTCTAACTCACCATGATTTGAACCTCTCCTGTGAGTCCAGTTTTAGATTCCGATGCTTCACCTTAGGTCTACTGTATCCATTGGACCTTTTTATTGACGATGAAAACAGAAATTGCATCCTAATTTCATACAAAAGGCACAATGCCGACTTAAGTACAAGAGGTCGGACACTCTCACTCTCTATGATTTGAACCTCTCCTGTGAGTCCACTTCTAGGCTCCGATGCTTCACTTCAGGTTTTACTGTATCCCTCGGACCTTCTTATTGACGATGGAACAAAGATATTGCTTCCGAATTGAATACAAAAGGCACAATGCCGACTTAAGTACAAGAGGACTGACACTCTAACCCTCTATGATAGGAACCTCTCCTGTGAGTCCAGTTGTAGATTCCGATGCTTCACTTCAGGTTTACTATATCCCTTGGACCTTCTCATTGACGATGAAACACAGATATTGCATCCGAGTTTAATACAAAAGGCACTATGCCGCCTTAAGTACAAGAGGACTGACACTCTAACCTTCTATGATTTGAACCTCTCCTTGTTTCCAGTTTTTGATTCCGATGCTTCACTTCAGGTTTACTGTATCCCTTGGACCTTCTTATTGACGAGGATACACAGAAATTGAATCCGAATTTAGTACAAAAGACACAATGCCGACTTAAGTACAAGAGGACTGACCCTCTAACTCTCTATAATTTGAACCCCTCCTGTGAGTCCAGTTTTAGATTCCGATGCTTCACTTCAGGTTTACTGTATCCCTAGGACCTTCGTATGGACGATGTAACACAGAAATAGCATCCGAATTGAATACAAAATTCACAATGCCGACATAAGTACAAGAGGCCTGACACTGTAACTCTCTTTGATTTGAACCTCTCCTGTGAGTCCAGTATTAGACTCCGATGCTTCACTTCTGGATTACTGTATCCTTTAGGCCGTCTTATTGACGATGAAACACAGAAATTGCATCCGAATGTAATACAAAAGGCACAATGCCTACTTAAGTACAAGAGGACTGACACTCTAACTCACCATGATTTGAACCTCTCCTGTGAGTCCAGTTTTAGATTCCGATGCTTCACCTTAGGTCTACTGTATCCATTGGACCTTCTTATTGACGATGAAAACAGAAATTGCATCCAAATTTCATACAAAAGGCACAATGCCGACTTAAGTACAAGAGGACGGACACTCTCACTCTCTATGATTTGAACCTCTCCTGTGAGTCCACTTCTAGGTTCCGATGCTTCACTTCAGGTTTTACTGTATCTCTCGGACCTTCTTATTGACGATGGAACAAAGATATTGCATCCGAATTGAATACAAAAGGTACAATGCCGACTTAAGTACAAGAGGACTGACACTCTAACTCTCTATGATTTGAACCCCTCCTGTGAGTCCAGTTTTAGATTCCGATGCTTCACTTCAGGTTTACTGTATCCCTTGGACCTTCTTATTTTCGATGAAACACAGAAATTGCATCCGAATTGAATACAAAAGGCACAATGCCGACTTAAGTACAAGAGGACTGACACTCTAACTCTGTACGATTTGAACCCCTTCTGTGTGTCCAGTTTTAGATTCCTATGCTTCACTTCAGGTTTTGCTGTATCCCTTGGACCTTCTTATTGACGATGAAACATCGAAATTGCATCCGAATTTCATACAAAAGGCATAATGCCGACTTAAGTACAAGAGGACTGACACTCTAACTCTCTATGATTTGAACCTCTCCTGTGAGTCCAGTTTTAGATTCCGATGCCTCACTTCAGGTTTACTGTATCCCTTGGACCTTGTATTGGCGAAGAAACACAGATATTGCATCCGAATTTAATACAAAAAGCACAATGCCGACGTAAGTACAGGAGGACTGACACTCTAACTCTCTATGATTTGAACCTCTCCTGTGAGTCCAGTTTTAGATTCCGATGCTTCAATTCAGGTTTACTGTATCCTTTCGACCTTCTTATTGACGATGAAACACAGAAATTGCATCCAAATTTCATACAAAAGGCACAATGCCGACTTAAGTACAAGAGGACTGACACACTAACACTCTATGATTTGAACCTCTCCTGTGAGTCCAGTTTTAGATTCCGATGCTTCACTTCAGGTTTACTGAATCCCTTGGAACTTCTTATTGACGATGAAACACAGAAAATGCATCCGAATTTAATACAAAAGGCAGAATGCCGACTTAAGTACAAGAGAACTGACACTCTAACTCTCTATGATTTGAACCTCTCCTGTGAGTCCAGTTTTAGATTCCGATGCTTCACTTCAGACTTACTGTATACCTTGGACCTTCTTATTGACGATGAAACACAGATATTGCATCTGAATTGAATACAAAAGGCACAATGCCGACTTAAGTACAAGAGGACTGACACTCTAATTCTCTGTGATTTGAACCTCCACTCTGAGTCCAGTTTTAGATTCCGATGCTTCACTTCAGGTGTACTGTATCCCTTGGACCTTCTTATTGACGATGAAACACAGAAATTGCATCCGAATTTAATACAAAAGGCACAATGCCGACTTAAGTACAAGAGGACTGACACTCTAACTCTCTATGGTTTGAACCTCTCCTGTGAGTCCAGTTTTAGATTCCGGTGCTTCACTTCAGAGATACTGTATCCCTTGGAACTTATTATTGACGATGAAACACAGAAATTGCATCCTAATTTAATACAAAAGGCACAATGCCGACTTAAGTAGAAGAGAATTGACACTCTAACTCTCTGTGGTTTGAACCTCTCCTGTGAGTCCAGTTTTAGATTCCGATGCTTCACTTCAGGTTTACTGTATCCCTTGGACCTTCTTATCAACGATGAAACACAGAAATTGCATCCGAATTAAATACAAAGGGCACAAAGCCGACTTAAGTAATAGAGGACTGACACTCTATCTCTCTATGATTTGAACCTCTCCTGTGAGTCCAGTTTTAGATTCCGATGCTTCACTTCAGGTTTACTGTGTGTCTTGGACCTTCTTATTGATGATGAAACACAGAAATTGCATCCGAATATAATACAAAAGGCACAATGCCGACTTAAGTACAAGAGGACTGACACTCTAATTCTCTATGATTTGAACCTCTCCTGTGAGTCCAGTTTTTGAATCCGGATGCTTCACTTCAGGTTTACTGTATCCCTTGGACCTTCTTATCGACGATGAAACACAGAAATTGCATCCGAATTGAATACAAATGGCTCAATGACGACTAAAGTACAAGAGGACAGACACTCTAACTTTCTATGATTTGAACCTCACCTGTGAGTCCAGTTTTTAGTTCCGATGCTTCACTTCAGGTTTACTGTATGCCTTGGACCTTCTTATTGACGATGAAAAACAGAAATTGCATCCGAATTGAATACAAAAGGCACAATGCCGACTAAAGTACAAGAGGACTGACACTCTAACTCTCTATGATTTGAACCTCTCCTGTGAGTCCAGTTTTAGATTCCGATGCTTCACTTCAGGTTTACTGTATCCCTAGGACCTTCTTATTGACGATGAAACACATAAATTGCATCCGAATTTAAGACAAAAGGCACAATGCCGACTTAAGTACAAGAGGACTGACACTCTACCTCTCAATGATTTGAACCCCTCCTGTGAGTCCAGTTTAAGATTCCGATGCTTCACTTCAGGTTTACTGTATCCCTTGGACCTTCTTATTTACGATGAAACACAGAAATTGCATCCGAATTGAATACAAAAGGCACAATGCCGACTTAAGTACAAGAGGACTGACACTCTAACTCTCTACGATTTGATCCCCTTCTGTGTGTCCAGTTTTAGATTCCTATGATTCACTCAGGTTTACTGTATCCCTTGGACCTTCTCATTGACGATGAAACATCGAAATTGCATCCGAATTTCATACAAAAGGCACAATGCCGACTTAAGTACAAGAGGACAGACACTCTAACTTTCTATGATTTGCACCTCACCTGTGAGTCCAGTTTTTGGTTCCGATGCTTCACTTCAGGTTTACTGTATCCCTTGGACCTTCTTATTGACGATGAAACACAGAAATTGCATCCGAATTTAATACATAAGGCACAATGCCGACTTAAGTACAAGAGGACTGACACTGTAACTCTCTCTGAATTGAAACTCTTTTGTGAGTCCTCTTTTAGATTCCTATGCTTCGCTTCAGGTTTACTGAATGCCTTGCACCTTCTTATTGACGATGAAACACAGAAATTGCATCCGAATTTAGTACAAAAGGGACAATGCCGACTTAAGTACAAGAAGACTGACACTCTAACTCTCAACGATTTGAACCTCTCCTGTGAGTCCAGTTTTAGATTCCGATGCTTCACTTCAGGTTTACTGTATCCCTTGGACCTTCATATTGACGGGGATACACAGAAATTGCATCCGAATTTAATACAAAAGGCACAATGCCGACTTAAGTACAAGAGGACTGACACTCTAACTCTCCAAGATTTGAACCTCTCCTGTGAGTCCAGTTTTAGATTCCGATGCTTCACCTTAGGTCTACTGTATCCATTGGACCTTCTTATTGACGTTGAAAACAGAAATTGCATCCAAATTTAATACAAAAGGCACAGTGCCGACTTAAGTACAAAAGGACGGACACTCGAACTCTCTATGATTTGAACCTCTCCTGTGAGTCCCGTTTTAGATTCCGATGCTTCACTTCAGGTTTTACTGTATCCCTTGGACCTTCTTATTGACGATGAAACACAGATATTGCATCCGAATTGAATACAAAAGGCACAACGCCGACTTAAGTACAAGAGGCCTGACACTCTAACTCTCCTCGATTTGAACCTCTCCTGTGAGTCCAGTTTTAGATTCCGATGCTTCACTTCAGGTTTACTGTATCCGTTGGACCTTCTTATTGACGGTGAAACACAGAAATTGCATCCGAATTTAATACAAAAGACACAATGCCGACTTATGTACAAGAGGACTGACACTCTAACTCTCTATGATTTGAACCCCTCCTGTGAGTCCCGTTTTAGATTCCTATGCTTCACTTCAGGTTTACTGTATTCCTTGGACCTTCTTATTGACGATGAAACATCGAAATTGCATCCGAATTTCATACAAAAGGCACAATGCCGACTTAAGTACAAGAGGACTGACACTCTAACTCTCTATGATTTGAACCTCTCCTGTGAGTCCAGTTTTAGATTCCGATGCTTCACTTCAGACTTACTGTATACCTTGGACCTTCTTATTGACGATGAAACACAGATATTGCATCCGAATTGAATACAAAAGGCACAATGCCGACTTAAGTACAAGAGGACTGACACTCTAATTCTCTGTGATTTGAACCTCTACTGTGAGTCCAGTTTTAGATTCCGATGCATCACTTCAGGTGTACTGTATCCCTTGGACCTTCTTATTGACGCTGAAACACAGAAATTGCATCCGAATTTAATACAAAAGGCACAATGCCGACTTAAGTACAAGAGGACTGACACTCTAACTCTCTATGGTTTGAACCTCTCCTGTGAGTCCAGTTTTAGATTCCGATGCTTCACTTCAGATTTACTGTATCCCTTGGAACTTCTTATTGACGATGAAACACAGAAATTGCATCCTAATTTAATACAAAAGGCACAATGCCGACTTAAGTACAAGAGAATTGACACTCTAACTCTCTGTGATTTGAACCTCTCCTGTGAGTCCAGTTTTAGATTCCGATGCTTCACTTCAGGTTTACTGTATCCCTTGGACCTTCTTATCGACGATGAAACACAGAAATTGCATCCGAATTAAATACAAAGGGCACAATGCCGACTTAAGTACAGGAGGACTGACACTCTATCTCTCTATGATTTGAACCTCTCCTGTGAGTCCAGTTTTAGATTCCGATGCTTCACTTCAGGTTTACTGTATGCCTTGGACCTTCTTATTGATGATGAAGCACAGAAATTGCATCCGAATATAATACAAAAGGCACAATGCCGACTTAAGTACAAGAGGACTGACACTCTAACTCTCTATGATTTGAACCTCTCCTGTGAGTCCAGTTTTAGATTCCGATGCTTCACTTCAGGTTTACTGTATCCCTTGGACCTTCTTATCGACGATGAAACACAGAAATTGCATCCGAATTTAATACAAATGGCTCAATGACGACTTAAGTACAAGAGGACAGACACTCTAACTTTCTATGATTTGAACCTCACCTGTGAGTCCAGTTTTTAGTTCCGATGCTTCACTTCAGGTTTACTGTATCCCTTGGACCTTCTTATTGACGATGAAACACAGAAATTGCATCCGAATTGAATACAAAAGGCACAATGCCGACTAAAGGAAAAGAGGACTGACACTCTAACTCTCTATGATTTGAACCTCTCCTGTGAGTCCAGTTTTAGATTCCGATGCTTCACTTCAGGTTTACTGTATCCCTTGGACCTTCTTATTGACGATGAAACACATAAATTGCATCCGAATTTAGTACAAAAGGCACAATGCCGACTTAAGTACAAGAGGACTGACACTCTACCTCTCAATGATTTGAACCCCTCCTGTGAGTCCAGTTTTAGATTCCGATGCTTCACTTCAGGTTTACTGTATCCCTTGGACCTTCTTATTGTCGATGAAACACAGAAATTGCATCCGAATTTAATACAAAAGGCACAATGCCGACTTACGAACAAGAGGACTGACCCTCTAACTCTCTATGATTTGAACCTCTCCTCTGAGTCCAGTTTTAGATTCCGATGCTTCACTTCAGGTTTACTGTATCCCTTGGACCTTCTTATTTACGATGAAACACAGAAATTGCATCCGAATTGAATACAAAAGGCACAATGCCGACTTAAGTACAAGAGGACTGACACTCTAACTCTGTACGATTTGAACCCCTTCTGTGTGTCCAGTTTTAGATTCCTATACTTCACTTCAGGTTTACTGTATCCCTTGGACCTTCTTATTGACGATGAAACATCGAAATTGCATCCGAATTTCATACAAAAGGCACAATGCCGACTTAACTACAAGAGGACTGACACTCTAACTCTCTATGATTTGAACCTCTCCTGTGAGTCCAGTTTTCGATTCCGATGCTTCACTTCAGGTTTACTCTATCCCTTGGACCTTCTATTGACGAAGAAACACAGATATTGCATCCGAATTTAATACAAAAAGCACAATGCCGACGTAAGTACAGGAGGACTGACACTCTAACTCTCTATGATTTGAACCTATCCTGTCAGTCCAGTTTTAGATTCCGATGCTTCAATTCAGGTTTACTGTATCCTTTGGACCTTCTTATTGACGATGAAACACAGAAATTGCATCCAAATTTCATACAAAATGCACAATGCCGACTTAAGTACAAGAGGACTGACACACTAACACTCTATGATTTGAACCTCTCCTGTGAGTCCAGTTTTAGATTCCGATTCTTCACTTCAGGCTTACTGTATACCTTGGACCTTCTTATTGACGATGAAACACAGATATTGCATCCGAATTGAATACAAAATGCACAATGCCGACTTAAGTACAAGAGGACTGACACTCTAATTCTCTGTGATTTGAACCTCTACTCTGAGTCCAGTTTTAGATTCCGATGCTTCACTTCAACTGTACTGTATCCCTTGAACCTTCTTATTGACGATGAAACACAGAAATTGCATCCGAATTTAATACAAAAGACACAATGCCGACTTAAGTACGAGAGGACTGACACTCTAACTCTCTATGGTTTGAACCTCTCCTGTGAGTTCAGTTTTAGATTCCGATGCTTCACTTCAGGTTTACTGTATCCCTTGGAACTTCTTATTGACGATGAAACACAGAAATTGCATCCGAATTTAATACAAAAGGCAGAATGCCGACTTAAGTACAAGAGAACTGACACTCTAACTCTCTATGATTTGAACCTCTCCAGTGAGTCCAGTTTTAGATTCCGATGCTTCACTTCAGGTTTACGGTATCCCATCGACCTTCTTATCGACGATGAAACACAGAAATTGCCTCCGAATTAAATACAAAGGGCACAATGCCGACTTAAGTACAAGAGGACTGACACTCTATCTCTCTTTGATTTGAAATTCTCCTGCGAGTCCAGTTTTAGATTCCGATGCTTCACTTCAGGTTTACTGTATCCCTTGGACCTTCTTATCGACGATGAAACACAGAAATTGCATCCGAATTTAATACAAAAGGCTCAATGACGACTTCAGTACAAGAGGACAGACACTCTAACTTTCTATGATTTGAACCTCCCCTGTGAGTCCAGTTTTTAGTTCCGATCCTTCACTTCAGGTTTACTGTATCCCTTGGACCTCCTTATCGACGATGAAACACAGAAATTGCATCCGAATTTAATACAAAAGGCACAATGCCGACTTAAGTACAAGAGGCCTGACACTCTAACTCTCTTTGATTTGAACCTCTCCTGTGAGTCCAGTATTAGATTCCGATGCTTCACTTCAGGATTACTGTATCCTTTGGACCGTATTATTGACGATGAAACACAGAAATTGCATCCGAATTTAATACAAACGGCACAATGCCGACTTAAGTACAAGAGGACTGTCACTCTAACTCTCCATGATTTGAACCTCTCCTGTGAGTCCAGTTTTAGATTCCGATGCTTCACCTTAGGTCTACTTTATCAATTGGACCTTCTTATTGACGATGAAAACAGAAATTGCATCCAAATTTAATACAAAAGGCACAATGCCGACTTAAGTACAAGAGGACGAACACTCGAAATCTCTATGATTTGATCCTCTCCTGTGAGTCCAGTTTTAGATTCCGATGCTTCACTTCAGGTTTACTGTATCCCTTGGACCTTGTATTGACGAAGAAACACAGATATTGCATCCGAATTTAATACAAAAAGCACAATGCCGACGTAAGTACAGGAGGACTGACACTCTAACTCTCTATGATTTGAACCTCTCCTGTGAGTCCAGTTTTAGATTCCGATGCTTCAATTCAGGTTTACTGTATCCTTTCGACCTTCTTATTGACGATGAAACACAGAAATTGCATCCAAATTTCATACAAAAGGCACAATGCCGACTTAAGTACAAGAGGACTGACACACTAACACTCTATGATTTGAACCTCTCCTGTGAGTCCAGTTTTAGATTCCGATGCTTCACTTCAGGTTTACTGTATCCCTTGGAACTTCTTATTGACTATGAAACACAGAAAATGCATCCGAATTTAATACAAAAGGCAGAATGCCGACTTAAGTACAAGAGAACTGACACTCTAACTCTCTATGATTTGAACCTCTCCTGTGAGTCCAGTTTTAGATTCCGATGCTTCACTTCAGGTTTACGGTATCCCTTGGACCTTCTTATCGACGATGAAACACAGAAATTGCATCCGAATTAAATACAAAGGGCACAATGCCGACTTAAGTACAAGAGGACTGACACTCTAACTCTCTATGATTTGAACCTCTCCTGTGTGTCCAGTTTTAGATTCCGATGCTACACTTCAGGTTTTCTGTATCCCGTGGACCTTGTTATTGACGATGAAACACAGATATTGCATCCCAATTTAATACAAAAATCACAATGCCGACTTAACTACAAGAGGACTGACACTCTAACTTTCTATGATATGAACCTTTCCTGTGAGTACAGTTTTAGATTCCGATGCTTCACTTCAGGTTTACTGTGTCCCTTGGACCTTCTTATTGTCGATGAAACACAGAAATTGCATCCGAATTTAATACAAAAGGCACAATGCCGACTTAAGTACAAGAGGACTGACCCTCTAACTCTCTATGATTTGAACCTCTCCTCTGAGTCCAGTTTTAGATTCCGACGCTTCACTTCAGGTTTACTGTATCCCTTGGACCTTCTTATTTACGATGAAACACAGAAATTGCATCCGAATTGAATACAAAAGGCACAATGCCGACTTAAGTACAAGAGGACTGACACTCTAACTCTCTACGATTTGAACCCCTTCTGTGTGTCCAGTTTTAGATTCCTATGCTTCACTCAGGTTTACTGTATCCCTTGGACCTTCTCATTGACGAAGAAACATCGAAATTGCATCCGAATTTCATACAAAAGGCACAATGCCGACTTAAGTACAAGAGGACTGACACTCTAACTCCCTATGATTTGAACCTCTCCTGTGAGTCCAGTTTTCGATTCCGATGCTTCACTTCAGGTTTACTCTATCCCTTGGACCTTCTATAGACGAAGAAACACAGATATTGCATCCGAATTTAATACAAAAAGCACAATGCCGACGTAAGTACAGGAGGACTGACACTCTAACTCTCTATGATTTGAACCTATCCTGTCAGTCCAGTTTTAGATTCCGATGCTTCAATTCAGGTTTACTGTATCCTTTGGACCTTCTTATTGACGATGAAACACAGAAATTGCATCCAAATTTCATACAAAAGGCACAATGCCGACTTAAGTACAAGAGGACTGACACACTAACTCTCTATGATTTGAACCTCTCCTGTGAGTCCAGTTTTAGATTCCGATGCTTCACTTCAGGCTTACTGTATACCTTGGACCTTCTTATTGACGATGAAACACAGATATTGCATCCGAATTGAATACAAAAGGCACAATGCCGACTTAAGTACAAGAGGACTGACACTCTAATTCTCTGTGATTTGAACCTCTACTCTGAGTCCAGTTTTAGATTCCGATGCTTCACTTCAACTGTACTGTATCCCTTGAACCTTCTTATTGACGATGAAACACAGAAATTGCATCCGAATTTAATACAAAAGACACAATGCCGGCTTAAGTACAAGAGGACTGACACTCTAACTCTCTATGGTTTGAACCTCTCCTGTGAGTTCAGTTTTAGATTCCGATGCTTCACTTCAGGTTTACTGTATCCCTTGGAACTTCTTATTGACGATGAAACACAGAAATTGCATCCGAATTTAATACAAAAGGCAGAATGCCGACTTAAGTACAAGAGAACTGACACTCTAACTCTCTATGATTTGAACCTCTCCAGTGAGTCCAGTTTTAGATTCCGATGCTTCACTTCAGGTTTACGGTATCCCTTCGACCTTCTTATCGACGATGAAACACAGAAATTGCATCCGAATTAAATACAAAGGGCACAATGCCGACTTAAGTACAAGAGGACTGACACTCTATCTCTCTTTGATTTGAACCTCTCCTGTGAGTCCAGTTTTAGATTCCGATGCTTCACCTTAGGTCTACTTTATCAATTGGACCTTCTTATTGACGATGAAAACAGAAATTGCATCCAAATTTAATACAAAAGGCACAATGCCGACTTAAGTACAAGAGGACGAACACTCGAAATCTCTATGATTTGATCCTCTCCTGTGAGTCCAGTTTTAGATTCCGATGCTTCACTTCAGGTTTACTGTATCCCTTGGACCTTGTATTGACGAAGAAACACAGATATTGCATCCGAATTTAGTACAAAAAGCACAATGCCGACGTAAGTACAGGAGGACTGACACTCTAACTCTCTATGATTTGAACCTCTCCTGTGAGTCCAGTTTTAGATTCCGATGCTTCAATTCAGGTTTACTGTATCCTTTCGACCTTCTTATTGACGATGAAACACAGAAATTGCATCCAAATTTCATACAAAAGGCACAATGCCGACTTAAGTACAAGAGGACTGACACACTAACACTCTATGATTTGAACCTCTCCTGTGAGTCCAGTTTCAGATTCCGATGCTTCACTTCAGGTTTACTGTATCCCTTGGAACTTCTTATTGACTATTAAACACAGAAAATGCATCCGAATTTAATACAAAAGGCAGAATGCCGACTTAAGTACAAGAGAACTGACACTCTAACTCTCTATGATTTGAACCTCTCCTGTGAGTCCAGTTTTAGATTCCGATGCTTCACTTCAGGTTTACGGTATCCCTTGGACCTTCTTATCGACGATGAAACACAGAAATTGCATCCGAATTAAATACAAAGGGCACAATGCCGACTTAAGTACAAGAGGACTGACACTCTAACTCTCTATGATTTGAACCTCTCCTGTGTGTCCAGTTTTAGATTCCGATGCTACACTTCAGGTTTTCTGTATCCCGTGGACCTTGTTATTGACGATGAAACACAGATATTGCATCCCAATTTAATACAAAAATCACAATGCCGACTTAACTACAAGAGGACTGACACTCTAACTTTCTATGATATGAACCTTTCCTGTGAGTACAGTTTTAGATTCCGATGCTTCACTTCAGGTTTACTGTGTCCCTTGGACCTTCTTATTGTCGATGAAACACAGAAATTGCATCCGAATTTAATACAAAAGGCACAATGCCGACTTAAGTACAAGAGGACTGACCCTCTAACTCTCTATGATTTGAACCTCTCCTCTGAGTCCAGTTTTAGATTCCGACGCTTCACTTCAGGTTTACTGTATCCCTTGGACCTTCTTATTTACGATGAAACACAGAAATTGCATCCGAATTGAATACAAAAGGCACAATGCCGACTTAAGTACAAGAGGACTGACACTCTAACTCTCTACGATTTGAACCCCTTCTGTGTGTCCAGTTTTAGATTCCTATGCTTCACTCAGGTTTACTGTATCCCTTGGACCTTCTCATTGACGATGAAAAATCGAAATTGCATCCGAATTTCATACAAAAGGCACAATGCCGACTTAAGTACAAGAGGACTGACACTCTAAGTCCCTATGATTTGAACCTCTCCTGTGAGTCCAGTTTTCGATTCCGATTCTTCACTTCAGGTTTACTCTATCCCTTGGACCTTCTATTGACGAAGAAACACAGATATTGCATCCGAATTTAATACAAAAAGCACAATGCCGACGTAAGTACAGGAGGACTGACACTCTAACTCTCTATGAATTGAACCTATCCTGTCAGTCCAGTTTTAGATTCCGATGCTTCAATTCAGGTTTACTGTATCCTTTGGACCTTCTTATTGACGATGAAACACAGAAATTGCATCCAAATTTCATACAAAAGGCACAATGCCGACTTAAGTACAAGAGGACTGACACACTAACACTCTATGATTTGAACCTCTCCTGTGTGTCCAGTTTTAGATTCCGATGCTTCACTTCAGGCTTACTGTATACCTTGGACCTTCTTATTGACGATGAAACACAGATATTGCATCCGAATTGAATACAAAAGGCACAATGCCGACTTAAGTACAAGAGGACTGACACTCTAATTCTCTGTGATTTGATCCTCTACTCTGAGTCCAGTTTTAGATTCCGATGCTTCACTTCAACTGTACTGTATCCCTTGAACCTTCTTATTGACGATGAAACACAGAAATTGCATCCGAATTTAATACAAAAGACACAATGCCGACTTAAGTACAAGAGGACTGACACTCTAACTCTCTATGGTTTGAACCTCTCCTGTGAGTACAGTTTTAGATTCCGATGCTTCACTTCAGGTTTACTGTATCCCTTGGAACTTCTTATTGACGATGAAACACAGAAATTGCAACCGAATTTAATACAAAAGGCAGAATGCCGACTTAAGTACAAGAGAACTGACACTCTAACTCTCTATGATTTGAACCTCTCCAGTGAGTCCAGTTTTAGATTCCGATGCTTCACTTCAGGTTTACGGTATCCCTTGGACCTTCTTATCGACGATGAAACACAGAAATTGCATCCGAATTAAATACAAAGGGCACAATGCCGACTTAAGTACAAGAGGATTGACACTCTATCTCTCTATGATTTGAACCTCTCCTGTGAGTCCAGTTTTAGATTCCGATGCTTCACTTCAGGTTTACTGTATCCCTTGGACATTCTTATCGACGATGAAACACAGAAATTGCATCCGAATTTAATACAAAAGGCTCAATGACGACTTAAGTACAAGAGGACAGACACTCTAACTTTCTATGATTTGAACCTCACCTGTGAGTCCAGTTTTTAGTTCCGATCCTTCACTTCAGGTTTACTGTATCCCTTGGACCTCCTTATCGACAATGAAACACAGAAATTGCATCCGAATTTAATACAAAAGGCAAAATGCCGACTTAAGTACAAGAGGCCTGACACTCTAACTCTCTTTGATTTGAACCTCTCCTGTGAGTCCAGTATTAGATTCCGATGCTTCACTTCAGGATTACTGTATCCTTAGGACCGTCTTATTGACGATGAAACACAGAAATTGCATCCGAATTTAATACAAACGGCACAATGCCGACTTAAGTACAAGAGGACTGTCACTCTAACTCTCCATGATTTGAACCTCTCCTGTGAGTCCAGTTTTAGATTCCGATGCTTCACCTTAGGTCTACTTTATCAATTGGACCTTCTTATTGACGATGAAAACAGAAATTGCATCCAAATTTAATACAAAAGGCACAATGCCGACTTAAGTACAAGAGGACGAACACTCGAAATCTCTATGATTTGATCCTCTCCTGTGAGTCCAGTTTTAGATTCCGATGCTTCACTTCAGGTTTTACTGTATCCCTTGGACCTTCTTATTGACGATGAAACACAGAAATTGCATCCGAATTGAATACAAAAGGCACAATGCCGACTTAAGTAAAAGAGGACTGACACTCTAACTGTCTATGATTTGAACCTCTCCTGTGAGTCCAGTTTTAGATTCCGATGCTTCACTTCAGGTTTACTGTATCCCTTGGACCTTCCTATTCACGATGAAACACATAAATTGCATCCGAATTTAATACAAAAGGCACAATGCCGACTTAAGTAAAAGAGGACTGACAGTCTAACTCTCTATGATTTGAACCTCTCCTGTGTGTCCAGTTTTAGATTCCGATGCTTCACTTCAGGTTTATTGTCTCCCTTGGACCTTCTTATTGACGATGAAACACAGAAATTGTATTCGAATTTAATACAAAAGGCACAATGCCGACTTAAGTACAAGAGGACTGACACTCTAACTCTCTATGATTTGAACCTCTCCTGTGAGTCCAGTTTTAGATTCCGATGCTTCACTTCAGGTTTACTGTATCCCTTGGACCTTCTATTGACGAAGAAACACAGATACTGCATGCGAATTTAATACAAAAAGCACAATGCCGACGTAAGTACAGGAGGACTGACACTCTAACTCCCTATGATTTGAACCTCGCCTGTGAGTCCAGTTTAGAATCTGATGCTTCAATTCAGGTTTACTGTATCCTTTGGACCTTCTTATTGACGATGAAACACAGAAATTGCATCCAAATTTCATACAAAAGGCACAATGCCGACTTAAGTACAAGAGGACTGACACACTAACACTCTATGATTTGAACCTCTCCTGTGAGTCCAGTTTTAGATTCCGATGCTTCACTTCAGGCTTACTGTATACCTTGGACCTTCTTATTGACGATGAAAAACAGATATTGCATCCGAATTGAATACAAAAGGCACAATGCCGACCTAAGTAAAAGAGGACTGACACTCTAATTCTCTATGATTTGAACCTCTACTCTGAGTCCAGTTTTAGATTCCGATGCTTCACTTCAGGTGTACTGTATCCCTTGGACCATCTTATTGACGATGAAACACAGAAATCGAATCCGAATTTAATACAAAAGGCACAATGCCGACTTAAGTACAAGAGAACTGACACTCTAACTCTCTATGATTTGAACCTCTCCTGTGAGTCCAGTTTTAGATTCCGATGCTTCACTTGAGGTTTACTGTATCCCTTGGACCTTCTTATCGACGATGAAACACAGAAATTGCATCCGAATTAAATACAAAGGGCACAATGCCGACTCAAGTACAAGAGGACTGACACTCAATCTCTCTATGATTTGAACCTCTCCTGTGAGTCCAGTTTTAGATTCCGATGCTTCACTTAAGGTTTACTGTATGCCTTGGACCTTCTTATTGATGATGAAACATAGAAATTGCATCCGAATATAATACAAAAGGCACAATGCCGACTTAAGTACAAGAGGACTGACACTCTAACTCTATATGATTTGAACCTCTCCTGTGAGTCCAGTTTTAGATTCCGATGCTTCACTTCAGGTTTACTGTATCCCTTGGACCTTCTTATCGACGATGAAACACAGAAATTGCATCCGAATTTAATACAAATGGCTCAATGACGACTTAAGTACAAGAGAAAAGACACTCTAACTTTCTATGATTTGAACCTCCCCTGTGAGTCCAGTTTTTAGTTCCGCTGCTTCACTTCAGGTTTACTGTATCCCTTGGACCTTCTTATTGACGATGAAACACAGAAATTGCATCCGAATATAATACAAAAGGCACAATGCCGACTTAAGTACAAGAGGCCTGACACTCTAACTCTCTTTGATTTGAACCGCTCCTGTGAGTCCAGTATTAGATTCCGATGCTTCACTTCAGGATTACTGTATCCTTTGCACCGTCTTATTGACGATGAAACGTAGAAATTGCATCCGAATTTAATACAAAAGGCACAATGCCGACTTAAGTACAAGAGGACTGACACTCTAACACTCCATGATTTGAACCTCTCCTGTGAGTCCAGTTTTAGATTCCGATGCTTCACCTTAGGTCTACTGTATCCATTGGACCTTCTTATTGACGATGAAAACAGAAATTGCATCCAAATTTAATACAAAAGTCACAATGCCGACTTAAGTACAAGAGGACGGACGCTCGAACTCTCTATGAATTGATCCTCTCCTGTGAGTCCAGTTTTAGATTCCGATGCTTCACTTCAGGTTTTACTGTATCCCTTGGACCTTCTTATTGACGATGAAACACAGAAATTGCATCCGAATTGAATACAAAAGGCACAATGCCGACTTAAGTACAAGAGGACTGACACTCTAACTCTCTATGATTTGAAGCTCTCCTGTGAGTCCAGTTTTAGATTCCGATGCTTCACTTCAGGTTTACTGTATCCCTTGGACCTTCTTATTGACGATGAAACACATAAATTGCATCCGAATTTAATACAAAAGGCACAATGCCGACTTAAGTAAAAGAGGACTGACACTCTAACTTTCTATGATTTGAGCCCATTCTGTGTGTCCAGTTTTACATTCCGGTGTATCACTTCAGGTTTAATGTATCACTTGAACCTTGTTATTGACGATGAAACACAGAAATTGCATTCGAATTTAATACAAAATTCACAATGCCGACTTAAGTACAAGAGGACTGACAGTCTAACTGTCTATGATTTGAACCTCTCCTGTGAGTACAATTTTAGATTCCGATGCTTCACTTCAGGTTTACTGAATTCCTTGGACCTTCTTATTGACGATGAAACACAGAAATTGCATCCGAATAGAATACAAAAGGCACAATGCCGACTTAAGTACAAGAGGACTGACACTCTAATTCTCTATGATTTGAACCTCTACTCTGAGTCCAGTTTTACATTCCGATGCTTCACTTCAGGTGTACTGTAACCCTTCGACCTTCTTATTGACGATGAAACACATAAATTGCATCCAAATGTAACACAAAAGGCACAATCCCGACTTAAGTACAAGAGGACTGACACTCTATGATTTGAACGTCTCCTGTGAGTCCAGTTTTAGATTCCGATGCTTCACTTCAGGTTTACTGTATCCCTTGGACCTTCTTATTGACGATGAAACACAGAGATTGCATCCGAATTTAATACAAAAGGCGTAATGCCGACTTAAGTACAATGGGACTGACACTCTAACTCTCTATGATTTGAACCTCTCCTGTGAGTCCAGTTTTAGATTCCGATGCTTCACTTCAGGTTTACTGTATCCCTTGGAACTTCTTATTGACGATGAAACACAGACATTGCATCCGAATTTAATACAAAAGGCACAATGCCGACTAATGTACAAGAGAACTGACACTCTAACTCTCTATGATTTGAACCTCTCCTGTGAGTCCAGTTTTAGATTCCGATGCTTCACTTCAGGTTTACTGTATCCCTTGAACCTTCTTATCGACGATGAAACGCAGAAATTGCATCCGAATTAAATACAAAAGGCACAAAGCCGACTTAAGTACAAGAGGACTGACACTCTATCTCTCGATGATTTGAACCTCTCCTGTGAGTCCAGTTTTAGATTCCGATGCTTCACTTCAGGTTTACTGTATGCCTTGGTCCTTCTTATTGATGATGAAACACGGAAATTGCATCCGAATATAATACAAAAGGCACAATGCCGACTTAAGTACAAGAGGACTGACACTCTAACTCTCTATGATTTGAACCTCTCCTGTGAGTCAGTTTTGGATTCCGATGCTTCACTTCAGGTTTACTGTAGCCCTTGGACCTTCTTATCGACGATGAAACACAGAAATTGCATCCCCATTTAATACAAAAGGCTCAATGACGACTTAAGTACAAGAGGACAGACACTCTAACTTTCCATGATTTGAACCTCACCTGTGAGTCCAGTTTTTAGTTCCGATGCTTCACGTCAGGTTTACTGTATCCCTTGGACATTCTTATTGACGATTAAACACAGAAATTGCATACGAATTTAATACAAAAGGCACAATGCCGACTTAAGTACAAGAGGCCTGACACTCTAACTCTCTTCGATTGGAACCTCTCCTGTGAGTCCAGTATTAGATTCTGATGCTTCACTTCAGGATTACTGTATCCTTTGGACCGTCTTATTGACGATGAAACGCAGAAATTACATCCGAATTTAATACAAAATGCACAATGCCGACTTAAGTACAAGAGGACTGACAGTCTAACTCTCTATGATTTGAACCCCTCCTGTGTGTCCAGTTTTAGATTCCGATGCTACACTTCAGGTTTTCTGTATCCCGTGGACCTTGTTATTGAGTATGAAACACAGATATTGCATCCGAATTTAATACAAAAATCACAATTCTGACTTAAGTACAAGAGGACTGACACTCTAACTTTCTATGATATGAACCTCTCCTGCGAGTACAGTTTTAGATTCCGATGCTTCACTTCAGGTTTACTGAATTCCTTGGACCTTCTTATTGACGATGAAACACAGAAATTGCATCCAAATTTAATACAAAAGGCACATTGCCGACTTAAGTACAAGAGGACTGACACTCTACCTCTCAATGATTTGAACCCCTCCTGTGACTCCAGTTTTAGATTCCGATGCTTCACTTCAGGTTTACTGTATCCCTTGGACCTTCTTATTGTCGATGAAACACAGAAATTGCATCCGAATTTAATACAAAAGGCACAATGCCGACTTAAGCACAAGAGGACTGACCCTCTAACTCTCTATGATTTGAACCTCTCCTCTGAGTCCAGTTTTAGATTCCGATGCTTCACTTCAGGTTTACTGTATCTCTTGGACCTTCTTATTTACGATGATCACAGAAATTGCATCCGAATTGAATACAAAAGGCACAATGCCGACTTAAGTACAAGAGGACTGACACTCTAACTCTCTATGGTTTGAACCTCTCCTGTGAGTACAGTTTTAGATTCCGATGCTTCACTTCAGGTTTACTGTATCCCTGGGACCTTCTTATTGACGATGAAACACAGAAATTGCATCCGAATTTAAAACAAAAGGAACAATAGCGACTTAGGTACAAGAGGACTGACACCCTAACTCTCTATGATTTGAACCTCTCCTGTGAGTCCAGTTTTAGATTACGATGCTTCACTTCAAGTTTACTGTACCCCCTTGGAACTTCTTATTGACGATGAAACACAGAAATTGTATCCGAATTGAATACAAAAGGCACAATGTCGACTTAAGTACAAGAGGAGTGACACTCTAACTATCTATGATTTGAACCTCTCCTGTGAGTCCAGTTTTAGATTCCGATGCTTCACTTCTGGTTTACTATATCCCTTGGACCTTCTTAACGACGATGGAAGACAGAAATTGCATCCGAATTTAATACAAAAGGCACAATAGCGACTTAAGTACAAGAGGACTGACACTCTAAATTTCTATGATTTGAACCTCACCTGTGAGTCCAGTTTTTGATTCCGATGATTCACTTCAGGTTTACAGTATCCCTTGGACCTTCTTACTGACGATGAAACACAGAAATTGCATCCGAATGTAATACAAAAGGCACAATGCCGACTTAAGTACAAGAGGGCTGACACTCTAACTCTCCATGATTTGAAATTCTCCAGTGAGTCCAGTTTTAGATTCCGATGCTTCACTTCAGGTTTACTGTATCCCTTGGACCTTCTTATTGATGATGAAACACAGAAATTGCATCCGAATTTTATAGAAAAGGCACAATGCCGATTTAAGTACAAAGGGACCGACACTCTAACCCTCTATGATATGAATCTCTCCTGTGAGTCCAGTTTTAGATTCCGATGCTTCACTTCAGGTTTACTGTACCACCTTCGAACTTCTTATTGACAATGATGCACAGAAATTGCATCCGAATTTAATACAAAAGGCACAATGCCGACTTAAGTACAAGAGGACTGACACTTTAACTCTCTATGATTTGAACCTCTCCAGTGAGTCCAGTTTTAGATTCCGATGCTTCACTTCAGGTTTACTGTATCCCTTGGACTTTCTAATCGACGATGAAACACAAAAATTGCATCCGAATTTAATACAAAAGCACAATACCGACTTATGTACAAGAGGACTGACACTCTAACTTTCTATGATTTGAACCTCACCTGTGAGTCCAGTCTTTGATTCTGATGATTCACTTCAGGTTTACTGTATCCCGTGGACCTTCTTATTGACGATGAAACACAGATGTTGCATTCGAATTTAATACAAAAGGCACAATGCCGACATAAGTACAAGAGGACTGACACTGTAACCCTCTATGATTTGAACCTCTCCTGTGGGTCCGGTTTTAGATTCCGATGCTTCACTTCAGGTTTACTGTATGCCTTGCACCTTCTTATTGACGATGAAACACAGAAATTGCATCCGAATTTAATACATATGGCACAATGCCAACTTAAGTACAAGAGGACTGACACTCTAACTCTCTGTCATTTGAACCTCTCCAGTGACTCCAGTTTTAGATTCCGATGCTTGAGTTCAGGTTTACTGTACCCCTTGGACCTTCTTATGGACGATGAAACACAGAAATTCCATGCGAATTTAATACAAAAGGCACAATGCCGACTTAAGTACAAGAGGACTGACACTCTAACTCTCTATGGTTTGAACTTCTCCTGTGAGTCCAGTTTTAGATTCCGATGCTTCACTTCAGGTTTACTGTATCCCTTGGAAATTCTTATCGACGATGAAACACAGAAATTGCATCCGAATTAAATACAAAAGGCACAATGCCGACTTAAGTACAAGAGGACTGACACTCTATCTCTCGATGATTTGAACCACTCCTGTGAGTCCAGTTTTAGATTCCGATGCTTCACTTCAGGTTTACAGTATGCCTTGGTCCTTCTTATTGATGATGAAACACGGAAATTGCATCCGAATATAATACAAAAGGCACAATGCCGACTTAAGTACAAGAGGACTGACACTCTAACTCTCTATGATTTGAACCTCTCCTGTAAGTCCAGTTTTAGATTCCGATGCTTCACTTCAGGTTTACTGTATCACTTGAACCTTCTTTTTGACGATGAAACACAGAAATTGTATTCGAATTTAATACAAAAGGCACAATGCCTACTTAAGTACAAGAGGACTGACACTCTAACATTCTTTGATTTGAACCTCTCCTGTGAGTCCAGTTTTAGCTTCCGATGCTTCACTTCAGGTTTACTTTATCCCTTGGACCTTCTTATTGATGATGAAACACAGAAATTACATCCGAATTTAATACAAAAGGCACAATGCCGACTTAAGTACAAGAGGACTGACAGTCCAACTCTCTATGATTTGAACCTCTCCTATGTGTCCAGTTTTAGATTCCGATGCTTCACTTCAGGTTTACTGTATCCCTGGGACCTTCTTATTGACGATGAAACACAGAAATTGCATCCGAATTTAAAACAAAAGGAACAATAGCGACTTAGGTACAAGAGGACTGACACCCTAACTCTCTATGATTTGAACCTCTCCTGTGAGTCCAGTTTTAGATTACGATGCTTCACTTCAAGTTTACTGTACCCCCTTGGAACTTCTTATTGACGATGAAACACAGAAATTGCATCCGAATTGAATACAAAAGGCACAATGTCGACTTAAGTACAAGAGGAGTGACACTCTAACTATCTATGATTTGAACCTCTCCTGTGAGTCCAGTTTTAGATTCCGATGCTTCACTTCTGGTTTACTGTATCCCTTGGACCTTCTTAACGACGATGGAAGACAGAAATTGCATCCGAATTTAATACAAAAGGCACAATAGCGACTTAAGTACAAGAGGACTGACACTCTAAATTTCTATGATTTGAACCTCACCTGTGAGTCCAGTTTTTGATTCCGATGATTCACTTCAGGTTTACAGTATCCCTTGGACCTTCTTACTGACGATGAAACACAGAAATTGCATCCGAATGTAATACAAAAGGCACAATGCCGACTTAAGTACAAGAGGGCTGACACTCTAACTCTCCATGATTTGAAATTCTCCAGTGAGTCCAGTTTTAGATTCCGATGCTTCACTTCAGGTTTACTGTATCCCTTGGACCTTCTTATTGATGATGAAACACAGAAATTGCATCCGAATTTAATACAAAAGGCACAATGCCGACTTAAGTACAAGAGGACTGACAATCAAACTCTCCATGATTTGAACCTCTCCTGTGAGTCCAGTTTTAGATTCCGATGCTTCACCTTAGGTCTACTGTATCCATTGGACCTTCTTATTGACGATGAAAACAGAAATTGCATCCACATTTAATACAAAAGGCACAATGCCGACTTAAGTACAAGAGGACGGACACTCGAACTCTCTATGATTTGATCCTCTCCTGTGAGTCCAGTTTTAGATTCCGATGCTTTACTTCAAGTTTTACTGTATCCCTTGGACCTTCTTATTGACGATGAAACACAGAAATTGCATCCGAATTGATTACAAAAGGCACAATGCCGACTTAAGTACAAGAGGACTGACACTCTAACATTCTTTGATTTGAACCTCTCCAGTGAGTCCAGTATTAGATTCCGATGCTTCACTTCAGGTTTACTTTACCCCTTGGACCTTCTTATTGATGGTGAAACACAGAAATTACATCCGAATTTAATACAAAATGCACAATGCCGACTTAAGTACAAGAGGACTGACAGTCTAACTCTCTATGATTTGAACCCCTCCTGTGTGTCCAGTTTTAGATTCCGATGCTACACTTCAGGTTTTCTGTATCCCGTGGACCTTGTTATTGAGTATGAAACACAGATATTGCATCCGAATTTAATACAAAAATCACAATTCTGACTTAAGTACAAGAGGACTGACACTCTAACTTTCTATGATATGAACCTCTCCTGCGAGTACAGTTTTAGATCCCGATGCTTCACTTCAGGTTTACTGAATTCCTTGGACCTTCTTATTGACGATGAAACACAGAAATTGCATCCAAATTTAATACAAAAGGCACATTGCCGACTTAAGTACAAGAGGACTGACACTCTACCTCTCAATGATTTGAACCCCTCCTGTGACTCCAGTTTTAGATTCCGATGCTTCACTTCAGGTTTACTGTATCCCTTGGACCTTCTTATTGTCGATGAAACACAGAAATTGCATCCGAATTTAATACAAAAGGCACAATGCCGACTTAAGCACAAGAGGACTGACCCTCTAACTCTCTATGATTTGAACCTCTCCTCTGAGTCCAGTTTTAGATTCCGATGCTTCACTTCAGGTTTACTGTATCTCTTGGACCTTCTTATTTACGATGATCACAGAAATTGCATCCGAATTGAATACAAAAGGCACAATGCCGACTTAAGTACAAGAGGACTGACACTCTAACTCTCTATGGTTTGAACCTCTCCTGTGAGTACAGTTTTAGATTCCGATGCTTCACTTCAGGTTTACTGTATCCCTGGGACCTTCTTATTGACGATGAAACACAGAAATTGCATCCGAATTTAAAACAAAAGGAACAATAGCGACTTAAGTACAAGAGGACTGACACCCTAACTCTCTATGATTTGAACCTCTCCTGTGAGTCCAGTTTTAGATTACGATGCTTCACTTCAAGTTTACTGTACCCCCTTGGAACTTCTTATTGACGATGAAACACAGAAATTGCATCCGAATTGAATACAAAAGGCACAATGTCGACTTAAGTACAAGAGGAGTGACACTCTAACTATCTATGATTTGAACCTCTCCTGTGAGTCCAGTTTTAGATTCCGATGCTTCACTTCTGGTTTACTGTATCCCTTGGACCTTCTTAACGACGATGGAAGACAGAAATTGCATCCGAATTTAATACAAAAGGCACAATAGCAACTTAAGTACAAGAGGACTGACACTCTAAATTTCTATGATTTGAACCTCACCTGTGAGTCCAGTTTTTGATTCCGATGATTCACTTCAGGTTTACAGTATCCCTTGGACCTTCTTACTGACGATGAAACACAGAAATTGCATCCGAATGTAATACAAAAGGCACAATGCCGACTTAAGTACAAGAGGGCTGACACTCTAACTCTCCATGATTTGAAATTCTCCAGTGAGTCCAGTTTTAGATTCCGATGCTTCACTTCAGGTTTACTGTATCCCTTGGACCTTCTTATTGATGATGAAACACAGAAATTGCATCCGAATTTTATAGAAAAGGCACAATGCCGATTTAAGTACAAAGGGACCGACACTCTAACCCTCTATGATATTAATCTCTCCTGTGAGTCCAGTTTTAGATTCCGATGCTTCACTTCAGGTTTACTGTACCACCTTCGAACTTCTTATTGACAATGATGCACAGAAATTGCATCCGAATTTAATACAAAAGGCACAATGCCGACTTAAGTACAAGAGGACTGACACTTTAACTCTCTATGATTTGAACCTCTCCAGTGAGTCCAGTTTTAGATTCCGATGCTTCACTTCAGGTTTACTGTATCCCTTGGACTTTCTAATCGACGATGAAACACAAAAATTGCATCCGAATTTAATACAAAAGCACAATACCGACTTATGTACAAGAGGACTGACACTCTAACTTTCTATGATTTGAACCTCACCTGTGAGTCCAGTCTTTGATTCTGATGATTCACTTCAGGTTTACTGTATCCCGTGGACCTTCTTACTGACGATGAAACACAGATGTTGCATTCGAATTTAATACAAAAGGCACAATGCCGACATAAGTACAAGAGGACTGACACTGTAACCCTCTATGATTTGAACCTCTCCTGTGGGTCCGGTTTTAGATTCCGATGCTTCACTTCAGGTTTACTGTATGCCTTGCACCTTCTTATTGACGATGAAACACAGAAATTGCATCCGAATTTAATACATATGGCACAATGCCAACTTAAGTACAAGAGGACTGACACTCTAACTCTCTGTCATTTGAACCTCTCCAGTGACTCCAGTTTTAGATTCCGATGCTTGAGTTCAGGTTTACTGTACCCCTTGGACCTTCTTATGGACGATGAAACACAGAAATTCCATGCGAATTTAATACAAAAGGCACAATGCCGACTTAAGTACAAGAGGACTGACACTCTAACTCTCTATGGTTTGAACTTCTCCTGTGAGTCCAGTATTAGATTCCGATGCTTCACTTCAGGTTTACTGTATCCCTTGGAAATTCTTATTGACGATGAAACACAGAAATTGCATCCGAATTTAATACAAAAGGCACAATGCCGACTTAAGTACAAGAGAACTGACACTCTAACTCTCTATGATTTGAACGTCTCCTGTGAGTCCAGTTTTAGATTCCGATGCTTCACTTCAGGTTTACTGTATCCCTTGGACCTTCTTATCGACGATGAAACACAGAAATTGCATCCGAATTAAATACAAAAGGCACAATGCCGACTTAAGTACAAGAGGACTGACACTCTATCTCTCGATGATTTGAACCACTCCTGTGAGTCCAGTTTTAGATTCCGATGCTTCACTTCAGGTTTACTGTATGCCTTGGTCCTTCTTATTGATGATGAAACACGGAAATTGCATCCGAATATAATACAAAAGGCACAATGCCGACTTAAGTACAAGAGGACTGACACTCTAACTCTCTATGATTTGAACCTCTCCTGTAAGTCCAGTTTTAGATTCCGATGCTTCACTTCAGGTTTACTGTATCACTTGAACCTTCTTTTTGACGATGAAACACAGAAATTGTATTCGAATTTAATACAAAAGGCACAATGCCTACTTAAGTACAAGAGGACTGACACTCTAACATTCTTTGATTTGAACCTCTCCTGTGAGTCCAGTTTTAGCTTCCGATGCTTCACTTCAGGTTTACTTTATCCCTTGGACCTTCTTATTGATGATGAAACACAGAAATTACATCCGAATTTAATACAAAAGGCACAATGCCGACTTAAGTACAAGAGGACTGACAGTCCAACTCTCTATGATTTGAACCTCTCCTATGTGTCCAGTTTTAGATTCCGATGCTTCACTTGAGGTTTACTGTATCCCTTGGACCTTCTTATTGTCGATGAAACACATAAATTGCATCCGAAATTAATACAAAAGGCACAATGCCGACTTAAGTAAAAGAGGACTGACACTCTAACTTTCTATGATTTGAACCCCTTCTGTGTGTCCAGTTTTACATTCCGGTGCATCACTTCAGGTTTACTGTATCACTTGAACCTTGTTATTGACGATGAAACACAGAAATTGCATTCGAATTTAATACAAAAGGCACAATGCCGACTTAAGTACAAGAGGACTGACAGTCTAACTCTCTATGATTTGAACCTCTCCTGTGTGTCCAGTTTTAGATTCCGATGCTACACTTTAGGTTTTCTGTATCCCAGGGACCTTGTTATTGAATATGAAACACTGATATTCCATCCGAATTTAATACAAAAATCACAATGCCGACTTAAGTACAAGAGGACTGACACTCTTACTTTCTATGATATAAACCTCTCCTGTGAGTACAATTTTAGATTCCGATGCTTCACTTCAGGTATACTGAATTCCTTGGACCTTCTTATTGACGATGAAACACAGAAATTGCATCCGAATTGAATACAAAAGTCACAATGCCGACTTAAGTACAAGAGGACTGACACTCTAACTCTCTATGGTTTGAACCTCTCCTGTGAGTCCAGTTTTAGATTCCGATGCTTCACTTCAGGTTTACTGTATCCCTTGGAACTTCTTATTGACGACGAAACACAGAAATTGCATCCGAATTTAATACAAAAGGCACAATGCCGACTTAAGTACAAGAGAACTGACACTCTAACTCTCTATGATTTGAACCTCTCCTGTGAGTCCAGTTTTAGATTCCGATGCTTCACTTCAGGTTTACTGTATCCCTTGGACCTTCTTATCGACGATGAAACACAGAAATTGCATCCGAATTAAATACAAAAGGCATAATGCCGACTTAAGTACAAGAGGACTGACACTCTATCTCTCGATGATTTGAACCTCTCCTGTGAGTCCAGTTTTAGATTCCGATGCTTCACTTCAGGTTTACTGTATGCCTTGGTCCTTCTTATTGATGATGAAACACGGAAATTGCATCCGAATATAATACAAAAGGCACAATGCCGACTTAAGTACAAGAGGACTGACACTCTAACTCTCTATGATTTGAACCTCTCCTGTGAGTCCAGTTTTAGATTCCGATGCTTCACTTCAGGTTTACTGTATCCCTTGGACCTTCTTATCGACGATGAAACACAGAAATTGCATCCCCATTTAATACAAAAGGCTCAATGACGACTTAAGTACAAGAGGACAGACACTCTAACTTTCTATGATTTGAACCTCACCTGTGAGTCCAGTTTTTAGTTCCGATGCTTCACTTCAGGTTTACTGTATCCCTTGGACCTTCTTACTGACGATTAAACACAGAAATTGCATACGAATTTAATACAAAAGGCACAATGCCGACTTAAGTACAAGAGGCCTGACACTCTAACTCTCTTCGATTTGAACCTCTCCTGTGAGTCCAGTATTAGAATCCGATGCTTCACTTCAGGATTACTGTATCCTTTCGACCGTCTTACTGACGATGAAACGCAGAAATTACATCCGAATTTAATACAAAAAGCACAATGCCGACTTAAGTACAAGAGGACTGACACTCAAACTCTCCATGACTTCAACCTCTCCTGTGAGTCCAGTTTTAGATTCCGATGCTTCACCTTAGGTCTACTGTATCCATTGGACCTTCTTATTGACGATGAAAACAGAAATTGCATCCAAATTTAATACAAAAGGCACAATGCCGAATTAAGTACAAGAGGACGGACACTCTAACTCTCTATGATTTGAACCTCTCTTGTGAGTCCAGTTTTAGATTCCGATGCTTCACTTCAGGTATACTGAATTCCTTGGACCTTCTTATTGACGATGAAACACAGAAATTGCATCCGAATTGAATACAAAAGTCACAATGCCGACTTAAGTACAAGAGGACTGACACTCTAATTATCTATGATTTGAACCTCTACTCTGAGTCCAGTTTTAGATTCCGATGCTTCACTTCAGGTGTACTGTATCCCTTCGACCTTCTTATTGACGATGAAACACAGAAATAGCATCCGAATTTAATACAAAAGGCACAATGCCGACTTAAGTACAAGAGGACTGACACTCTAACTCTCTATGGTTTGAACCTCTCCTGTGAGTCCAGTTTTAGATTCCGATGCTTCACTTCAGGTTTACTGTATCCCTTGGAACTTCTTATTGACGACGAAACACAGAAATTGCATCCGAATTTAATACAAAAGGCACAATGCCGATTTAAGTACAAGAGAACTGACACTCTAACTCTGTATGATTTGAACCTCTCCTGTGAGTCCAGTTTTAGATTCCGATGCTTCACTTCAGGTTTACTGTATCCCTTGGACCTTCTTATCGACGATGAAACACAGAAATTGCATCCGAATTAAATACAAAAGGCATAATGCCGACTTAAGTACAAGAGGACTGACACTCTATCGCTCGATGATTTGAACCTCTCCTGTGAGTCCAGTTTTAGATTCCGATGCTTCACTTCAGGTTTACTGTATGCCTTGGTCCTTCTTATTGATGATTATAAAATAAATAAAATAAAATTAAATAAAATAAAATATTAATTATTTTTATCTGTCTGATTGGCTCTCCTATGAGTCGTCAGGTTTTGATTATTCGGTATCAGACGCTTGACAATGGCTTTTTCGTAAAGGCAATGTTACTCGTAGTTGACCGTGAAATAAAACTGAAATAATCGGACTTCGTAATTAAATCGTTTCCAAAGACTGCTGCGGTAGGTGCGGACTCATAATCTAAATCTCAATATTACAATAATTTGCCAGCCATGCCAAAACGTCGTACAGAGGTGATTGTCTACTAAACAAAAAATTACACAGTTAGTTAAATCAGATATATTCAATGAATAAGCCTACAGTTCATAATCCTACTTACTTTTATAAATATAAATTCTTTACAGAATCGAGTGCCTAGTATGGTTGCAACTCGCAGTAATTTTCTATATCATGAAATATGGCGGTGTGCCAGACAATAAACTAAAATACGTGCTTCTCGCACCACTTCAACCAGGGCTCCTTCTTTCTTAAACAAACATACGAGTAACGTAAGTCTGTTTTTGTTTTATCAGCGACACAGCGCTGCAGTTGTGTGCCATAGGCTTATTTATTTGTCACTGATTATTTATTTAATTAATATCTCCCGTTTCCGAGGAAACTCACGCTCGGCATGCAAATGTGCCTTTATATTGCCCCCTGAATTGCGAGGCGAAAGGACACACCTGCAGGCGAGCAATTCACCTAAAGGCACAAGAAAATCTAAGTTATCTACAACTATTTACATGACTTACATTACACATTATACACATTATATACAAAATTTGAATGACGCGGGTGCGCCGTAAAAGTTCTTATGTTGGCAGATAGAGTGCGCGCATGCGCAGAAGCGTCTGTGTAACTGCGGCACTGCCGTTATTTCGTAAATTTAGATCACGCGGCACAGTATTGCAGTTCATATTGTTCGTGTGCGCGCGCATTTCTTAGTCGTTGCACAAAGAAAATATTCCACCAAGATTACATATGAAGACTACATTCTATGACAGGTAACTTAGTTTTAAAATTACAATATTTGTTATAATACAATACAACTTTAGATTGTTGAATGTTCTTAGTTACATAGCATTGCAATGAAATGCTTCAACGAAAAATGTTCTGTTGTTTCAGGTGCGTTGACCTATACACATCGTGTCGTTATCACAGTTCATATTCATCTGCTGCACAATAATTTTTTACAGGTTAGTATCGTCGTGGTAAAGTTTTTTTGATCACAGTAACATCGTTGTATAACAATGTGATTAATACATAAGCGTGTCCATTTCCTATTTCCATTATAGTCGTTGTGATGCAGATCGTTGTGACAAAAAGCATTGTTTATTACAGATCAGACGTGACCCGTCGAGTAATTAGTCCATATGCAGTTCGTTTTCGATATTCCGTGGAAGCTTGGTTGCAGAACCTCGGACGGCACATAGCTGGCATCGATCCTTGGACAGTCCAGGTAAGCGTGTCCGTCACATTTCGAGAACATTTCATTCCCTGAAGTTCCAACCAAAATTCTTCCACCCGTCGTGTTGTTTTTTGGACAGGCACTTTGTGTCCATTTAATCCAGTTAACATCTTGAAGTTGGGTACTGTAGTAATGTCGCTAGACGATGCACGAATTATGCACTTCACATATTCAGTTTTTTTTTTTTTTTAAATATAGCTCACCTAAATGTTCGTGGTTACTCATCGAAGAAATCGTTCATCGCGTTAACAAAGGTACGATGCATCATGAATGTCATTAACAGTTTCTTTCACATAGGTTTCTGCGTAGTTGCAGACTTAGTAATGTACGTTAATGTCCGTGAATAGTGGTTCACTACGCAATTTTTTTTTTTTTTTTTTTTTTTAAAAAAAAGTTTTTCACATTTTGGCACTCGTTATCGTTCAAATTTTCACACAGTAACAGTTACATTATACATCAGTTTAAAAAAAACATAAGTAATAATACATACACACGTCACATATTTTCTTAGCATAAACATAATACAGTTGCACATAAACATGTTTACATCATCATTACATAGCTATAGGTTATTACATTGTGTCATATTTGATTACATGAATTGCAGATATTTACATCCTCTTTAGCGGTTTTGCTGGGATATTATCGATGTTTTTTGTGATGTCATCTGAAATTAAGATAGGTTAGACGCAACATTCATTACATCAGTAGGCAAGACCAGGCGTTTTCACTACTCAATAAATATTCAAAATAGTAAGAGAGAGAAAACTGTTCGATTCCTCGCGTTTTTGTGCGTGTGTGTATAGTGTCTGTGTGGCCTTGACTACTGATAGATGCTTTTCGTGTTGAGAGATGTGCGTCTAATCTATTTCTCAAAGTAAAAGATCGCTTCACAGATGACGTCTGTCAGTTCGTCAGGTGTCATATCAAGTCAGTGGTACCTACAGTCACAAATGTTCCGTGAAAAATTTATATATCATTCACTGCTACGTAATCATAAATTTTACTTTAATATTCAGTCTTCTCGGTGGAACCGCGGCGTTGAAAGAAAAGTTCTTCTGTCTTCAACTGCGACTCTGGAACGCTGAAATGAAAATTTCTATACTACTTATTATCTGTGTTGTAGCAACAGAGTTTTTCGAGTTGCTTAGCAATATTTTGATGGGTATGACTTTTACATTATTCAGCATGAAATGCTCTAAGATCTCGGTGTGCGTATAGCCCAATAATTTTGTTAGTTCTACGATGTTGTAACAGATACGCACCAGGGTGCGGTATGTTAACAATTATATAAGGTCCTTCATATAGCAGACGCCACTTAGCGTTGCGTCGTTTGAGTGCAACAGATTTATGATGAGTACGAAGTAGTACAAGCATTCCTACCTCGAATTTTTGTTTTCTTTTTATTATGTTTCTGTGATGTTTGTTTCGTATCTGTGCGTGATGTGTCAGCGTAGTCAATACTTCTTTTATTTTCTGTTCAGGTGTGATTTCCTTGTCTGACAACTTAGGTAATGGTTCTATCCACTGATCGTTCTGTTTGCAATTGAACATGATCTCGTTAGGTGTGTAATTTGTATCGTAAATATTTAAGTTATTGTGTACGTCTTCGAAAAGACTTAGGTAGGACACCCAATTAGTATGTTTTGATGAAATATAGGTCCTCATGAATCGATTTAATTCTCGGAAAAGTCTCTCAGTCGCGTTACATTGTGGACTAAACCTCGAAATAAATATACTTTTAATGTTATTGTCCTTCAAGAAATTTCTCCATTTGTACCCAGAGTAGTATGCTGCATTATCTGACAGAATTGCTTTAGGTTTTCCCACGTGCGTCAGGTAATCACTTGAGAATCTTCGTATTATAGCATTTGCAGTGGCGGATTTTAAAGCATAAAGTTTTACGTGTTTAGAAAATATATCGTAAAAAGCTAAGATATATTTGACGCCTCCAGAGCTTGCTGGATGCGGTCCACTAATGTCAGTACACAGAATTTCCAGGGGTCTACCAGGTAAAATAGAATGTAAATCTGTTTTTGTGGATAAATTCTGAGGTTTTGATTTTTGACATATGACACATGTTTTTAGTTCCCTGTAAATTTTTCTTCTCATATTGCTAAAATAACAGTATGTACTGAGCTTTGCCAAACACTTTTTCGTCCCATAATGACCCCAAACTAAGTGTGTGTGCCAAATTAGATTACGTTCAGACTCTTTGGGAATGCATACACACCAGTTAGTAGCATTTGGATGTCGGCGGTAAAATAACACATCATTGTGTAACTTGTAATACTGAGTCAAAGGATGGTTGTGTTTTTCTACCAGTAATGTTATTATCTTATACCAGTGAGGATCAGATTTTTGTAATTCAGCCATGTTTCTGCACATATCAATATAATATTGGTGATACTGCTTGTCTTGCATTAAGAGAATCCTGTAGTCATTTATATTTTCTAAGTCACTGTTGGTATCATTCATACCTTGTGGAAGTCTAGACAAAGTGTCTGCAATGGTGTTGTCCTTACCTCTTATGTACTTAATTTCAAAAGAGTAGTTCTGAAGTGTAACTGCCCATCGTGATAGTCTAGGATGTACAAGTTTACAAGTTAACTAAAATGTCAGGGCCTGGTGATCGGTGTAAATTACCGTATGTTTTCCAAATAAATAATAATTGAATTTCTTGAATGCCCATACTATGGAAAGTGTTTCTAACTCAGTAGTGGAGTATGTACGCTCACATTCAGTTAGAGTGCGACTCGCAAACCCAATAATTCTTATCTGTTCCTCCTCTTTATTCTTTACAACTTGAAATAAGCAACAGCCCAAGCCAGTACGTGAAGCGTCACAAGTCATACAAAAATCTAAATTGAAATCTGGATGGCTCAAAATGTTAGCATTCACTAAAGCATGTTTAATTGTATTAAAGTCATTCTGGCACTGTTCCGACCAGATCCAAACTTGATTCCTTCTGAGTAGATTTAGCAGATGTTTACTGTTCAAAAGTGGTTGTGGCAAAAAACGTCTGAAAAATGAACATAGCCCAAGGAATGATTTTAACTGCTTTTTAGTTCGAGGGCTAGGAAAGTTTCTGATAGCATCTAATTTACTGGGATCCGGACGTATGCCCTGTGAATTAATGATATGTCCTAAATACTTTATCTCACTGCAACCAAATTTTGATTTTCTTAGGTTGGCTGTGACTCCAGCATGTGCAAATTTTTCTAAAATTCTTTGAAGTGTGTCAACGTGTTCATTCCAGGATTGTGTAGCTATCAGTATATCATCTACATAGTGTGTGACTGTCTCAACTAAATCGTCGCCAAGCACGGTATCCAGGGCTGTAATGAATACCCCAGAGCTGACATTCAGTCCGAAGGGTAGAACACAAAACTGATAGGTTCGCCCCCCGAACATAAATGCAGTATATTTCCGAGAATCAGGAGTGATACCCACCTGCCAAAACGAATTAGCGAGATCTATTGTGGAAAAATATTTTGCATCTAGAAATTTCTGTAATTGCTCTTCTAAATTTTCAGGTTTTGTGTGAACCGGTAAAATTATTTCATTAATAGCTCGTGCGTCTAACACTAACCTAATGCCTCCATTTGATTTTTTGACAACAAGTAGAGGACTACAATAAGGTGAGGTGGATGGTTCAATGACCTTCCAGTCTAACATTTGTTTTAATTCTTGCCACACAGCAGGTCGTTGAGATAACGGTACGTTATATGTCTTATGGTAGAAGATCTTGTGAGGCTTAACTTCAATCTTGTACACATACGTGTTGATAACACCTAATCGTTTGGTAAAAACTTGTAAATATTTGGATAACACTTCCTGTAGTTTTATACGTTCATGTACACTGAGAGCTGTAGCTTCACTTATCTTATGATCAAGCAATGTTTTCAAGTCCATTAGCTCTCTGTCAGATGAGTGTGTTTGCATGTCTTGAATGTCTTTGTCAAGTACTAACTGTACCTTGTACCCTGTACAGTGTTTGTCATGCTTTAGAGTTCTCCTGTCCAAATCAATAATAATTACACTGCCTTTATCATTTAAAATACATTTACCTTTGGAGAAGTCTATAATGCAGTCCTTCTCGCTCATAATATCTATTCCTAATATGCAATTTGTCACAAGGTTTTGTACAACCAGGAATGGCCATTGTACGGTTCCATTACCTATTTTAACGTTTACAAAAACTTGCTTCGTAACCCTACATGACTTATTACCTAGTGCAGTAGTTATTTTACAGTTTTGGGCAGGAAACTCAGGCACAGGTTCCAATTCACACATCTTTTTATAAAAATTAAAAGATAAAACGCTCACAGCTGCACCTGTATCTAGGATAATAGTAGTTGGAATCCCACCTACTACACCAGTAGTGGATGCTAAAACAATTTCATTTGTGTTTAAACGACATTGTGTACTGTCTTGTAAAAGTTCATCTGATATATTGTTATTGTGGTTGTATCTTATAAATAAAACAGGTAGTTTTTGTTTAGAATTACTCGGCATATCATTATTCTGTTGTTCAAGTGTGGTGTCAAATAACTGATTAACATTGAAGCCGCCCCCCAAGGATTCTTCAGCCACGACCTGGGGCAAAGTAGTGACTGTTTCTAGTTTGTTGGATTATCATTTGTACTAGGTACTGACACAGATTGAGGTTGTGCATCAGGTGTCATTTCTATTATATTCACATTCGGATATTGCCTATTATGATCTCCAAACTTTTGCGGTTGTTGTTGCTGTTGCGCATTATAACTTACCTGTCGGTCGTAAGGTATGCTCCAATTTTGACCTGGTGGCTGCTGTGGTAAAGCAGAGTTTGAATGAAAGTACTGATCGTTACGAGTCCAACCTTGATGCTGTCTTGGCTCGTAGTTATTATTATTTCTATTTCTGTTTGTGTTTTTGTTATTACCTTTGTATCCGTTGTTACCGTTGCAGTTATTACCGCGGTGCCTTTTGTATGGATTGCCGCATGAAATGTTATTACTGTTGTAACTATTGTTCGTATTGGAATACGCGTGTTGATTTTGATTTCCGTACTGAGACGGCATGTGAGTTTGCTGTTTTTGTTGTACCGCGTATCCAACTGTGGGCGCGCCAGAATTGTGTTGGCAAGCCTGCATGTTTTGCATACCACTAGTGTAAACATTGTGGCTGCTGTTTTGCCGCGCGAAGCGCTGATCTTCAAGTAACATGTCAACCGAATCTAAAGCTGTTAAAAAATAATCTGAATCGTCATCCGGGATATGTAGAAGTTTTTCCTTAATGTTGAAAGGCAATTTGGCCTTCAACGCTCGGAGTATATCACGTGTTGCGACTGGTTCGTCTAAAAAATGTCCCATGTTCAAGTATTTTTCAAAATATCTGCGTAAGTTACCATTTTTACTGTTAAAAGTTTCAGGTTCTAAAATTTGTCTCCTGAGTCGCTCCTGGACGGATTGCGACCAGAATTTGTTCAGAAAGGCACGCTCAAACTCACTGTACGTGGTACATACGTCAGCTTGACTGTATGCCCAGACAGCTGCATCGCCTTGGATGTAACCGACAATATATGAAATCTTTTTCCGGTCACTCCAAGTGCGTGGAAATGCGTTACTAAAAGATTTAAGAAAAATCACCGGATGAATGGTTCGTTTCTCTGGGATAAAAGCCTGAAATTGCCTGTGTTTTATTAAGCTTTCGTCTTCCTTTGCATTATGATATGGGTTTGTTCCACTGTAATTACTGCAATGCTCAGCTGGCGAGTAATTACGATAATGTTGCTGTGGTTTACCATGATAATAGCTTGTGTTTGTGGTTGCACGTCGTGGTATGTGTTGTAGTCGTGGTGTGTTTTGTTCTTGTGTGTTTGTGGTGTGCGGTATGTGTGCGTCATACTCGAATGTATATTGGTTTCTGAACTGTACATTTTGACTGATATTTTCGTTACATTCAGACTGTGGTTGATCGGTGAATTGTCTCATGGGTGCAGTGACGGATTGTACTGCGTCACTAATCAGCTGTTTGTTATTAGTGATGTATTCCGCTACGGAGTCGTGCACAATTGTTGGTAAATTTTCACGTATGCATCTATCAAAATGTTTGTCTTTGTTCTCTACCCAATCATGAAATTCTTTATTAATATTTTGAAAATGAGCTGTGGCATCAGATTGTAAGATGTCAGTCAGGTGTTGTTCAACATCGTCAAATTTATTCTGCACGTCAGTAATTCGTTTTTCAAGGTTGTCGTGTACTGAAGGATATGTTTGAATTTGTTCAGTAAGAGCTTCACACGTGACATTAAGGTTTTTTAATTGTTTCTGTAAAAGTGCTACGTCATTTGTAGTCTTTTCTTGTCTCGTATTAAGCTTGGAAAATTTCGTACTGAGTTCAGTCATCTGTTCGGTCAGTGTGGCGTCTATAAGTTCCACACGTTTACACAAAGTGTCATTACATGCCTTGATTGCTATGAGATCAGATTTAATTTCGTCATTTTGTGTCTTTAACTGTTCATTTTGTGTCTTTAAGGTTGCCATGTTTTCCGCGTTCTGCATCCTTAAGGTTGCCATATTTTCTGCGTTTTGTTTCATTAGCATTTGTAACATGTTGGCAATGTTTACTGTTTGCAAGGTCTCTGCCCCCGCCGCGTCATTAGACGTGACGTCATGTATTAACATGGGCTCTGACTGAGACTTTGAAATTTTTGTGGTGGACGGCCTATTGTCAAAATTTCCGTTGACACTTGCGTCAATATTTGATGTATCGTCACTACCGGTTGCTGTCGTAAAGTCATTTTCTAACATTTGTCTCTCGTCCGAGTCGGATTGCGTCTGAATAGTACGTCTTTGCTGTTCCATTTTTGCGTATTGTTTTCTAGTTATTACCATGCCACACGTGCTATATATTTCAAGAAATTAATGTTTGACACTGGTTTTAAAATAAAATGCAGTTGAGCATGAATCGGTCGTAGCAACAATGGCTGTCTGTTAATTTAAAAATATAAACTGAATTTGAGATTATTGGTAATGGCTGCTGGCCATGTTACATGATATCGTACAGAAGTCGGCCATATTGTACACTCGTGTATTGGTATTGTTGCATACGTTATTGTTTAAGGAAAAATACTGAGAATGGAATTTATCACTGAAACTGTTATGCGGAAAAGAAACACTACAGAATTTTACTGAAAAGCTAATACACTGAATTATACGTCTGGTCAAGCCTGCTAATGCAAAGATGCTGCGTCTTACCTTATTTTGCTGGAAGCTTCTTTGCGTCTTCCCGCAAAATTTTATAATTGGCAAATATCTTCTGATTTTTTTATTTCTCATATAGTCAAGTCCAGATCCAGAAGGTTGATTTTTCACATGAAACAAAGAGAACAATGTAACAAATGACAAAATAACAACGTCCTGTCACGGTCGCCAATATAAAATAAATAAAATAAAATAAAATAAAATAAAATATTAATTATTTTTATCTGTCTGATTGGCTCTCCTATGAGTCGTCAGGTTTTGATTATTCGGTATCAGACGCTTGACAATGGCTTTTTCGTAAAGGCAATGTTACTCGTAGTTGACCTTGAAATAAAACTGAAATAATCGGACTTCGTAATTAAATCGTTTCCAAAGACTGCTGCGGTAGGTGCGGACTCATAATCTAAATCTCAATATTACAATAATTTGCCAGCCATGCCAAAACGTCGTACAGAGGTGATTGTCTACTAAACAAAAAATTACACAGTTAGTTAAATCAGATATATTCAATGAATAAGCCTACAGTTCATAATCCTACTTACTTTTATAAATATAAATTCTTTACAGAATCGAGTGCCTAGTATGGTTGCAACTCGCAGTAATTTTCTATATCATGAAATATGGCGGTGTGCCAGACAATAAACTAAAATACGTGCTTCTCGCACCACTTCAACCAGGGCTCCTTCTTTCTTAAACAAACATACGAGTAACGTAAGTCTGTTTTTGTTTTATCAGCGACACAGCGCTGCAGTTGTGTGCCATAGGCTTATTTATTTGTCACTGATTATTTATTTAATTAATATCTCGCGTTTCCGAGGAAACTCACGCTCGGCATGCAAATGTGCCTTTATATGATGAAACACGGAAATTGCATCTGAATATAATACAAAAGGCACAATGCCGACTTAAGTACAAGAGGACTGACACTCTAACTCTCTATGATTTGAACCTCTCCTGTGAGTCCAGTTTTAGATTCCGATGCTTCACTTCAGGTTTACTGTATCCCTTGGACCTTCTTATCGACGATGAAACACAGAAATTGCATCCCCATTTAATACAAAAGGCTCAATGACGACTTAAGTACAAGAGGACAGACACTCTAACTTTCTATGATTTGAACCTCACCTGTGAGTCCAGTTTTTAGTTCCGATGCTTCACTTCAGGTTTACTGTATCCCTTGGACCTTCTTACTGACGATTAAACACAGAAATTGCATACGAATTTAATACAAAAGGCACAATGCCGACTTAAGTACAAGAGGCCTGACACTCTAACTCTCTTCGATTTGAACCTCTCCTGTGAGTCCAGTATTAGAATCCGATGCTTCACTTCAGGATTACTGTATCCTTTCGACCGTCTTATTGACGATGAAACGCAGAAATTACATCCGAATTTAATACAAAAAGCACAATGCCGACTTAAGTACAAGAGGACTGACACTCAAACTCTCCATGACTTCTACCTCTCCTGTGAGTCCAGTTTTAGATTCCGATGCTTCACCTTAGGTCTACTGTATCCATTGGACCTTCTTATTGACGATGAAAACAGAAATTGCATCCAAATTTAATACAAAAGTCACAATGCCGAATTAAGTACAAGAGGATGGACACTCGAACTCTCTATGATTTGATCCTCTCCTGTGAGTCCAGTTTTAGATTCCGATGCTTAACTTCAAGTTTTACTGTATCCCTTGGACCTTCTTATTGACGATGAAACACAGAAATTGCATCCGAATTGATTACAAAAGGCACGATGCCGACTTAAGTACAAGAGGACTGACACTCTAACTCTCTATGATTTGAACCTCTCCTGTAAGTCCAGTTTTAGATTCCGATGCTTCACTTCAGGTTTACTGTATCCCTTGGACCTTCTTATTGACGATGAAACACATAAATTGCATCCGAATTTAATATAAAAGGCACAATGCCGACTTAAGTAAAAGAGGACTGACACTCTAACTTTCTATGATCTGAACCCCTTCTGTGTGTCCAGTTTTACATTCCGGTGCATCACTTCACGTTTACTGTATCACTTGAACCTTCTTATTGACGATGAAACACAGAAATTGCATTCGAATTTAATACAAAAGGCACAATGCCTACTTAAGTACAAGAGGACTGACACTCTAACATTCTTTGATTTGAACCTCTCCTGTGAGTCCAGTTTTAGATTCCGATGCTTCACTTCAGGTTTACTTTATCCCTTGGACCTTCTTATTGTTGATGAAACACAGAAATTACATCCGAATTTAATACAAAAGGCACAATGCCGACTTAAGTACAAGAGGACTGACAGTCTAACTCTCTATGATTTGAACCTCTCCTGTGTGTCCAGTTTTAGATTCCGATGCTACACTTCAGGTTTTCTGTATCCCGTAGACCTTGTTATTGAGTATGAAACACAGATATTGCGTCCGAATTTAATACAAAAATCACAATGCCGACTTAAGTACAAGAGGACTGACACTCTAACTTTCTATGATATGAACCTCTCCTGTGAGTACAGTTTTAGATTCCGATGCTTCACTTCAGGTTTACTGAATTCCTTGGACCTTCTTATTGACGATGAAACACAGAAATTGCATCCAAATTTAATACAAAAGGCACAATGCCGACTTAAGTACAAGAGGACTGACACTCTACCTCTCAATGATTTGAACCCCTCCTGTGAGTCCAGTTTTAGATTCCGATGCTTCACTTCAGGTTTACTGTATCCCTTGGACCTTCTTATTTACGATGATCACAGAAATTGCATCCGAATTGAATACAAAAGGCACATTGCCGACTTAAGTACAAGAGGTCTGGCACTCTAACTCTCTATGGTTTGAACCTCTCCTGTGAGTACAGTTTTAGATTCCGATGCTTCGCTTCAGGTTTACTGTATCCCTGGGACCTTCGTATTGACGATGAAACACAGAAATTGCATCCGAATTTAAAACAAAAGGAACAATGGCGACTTAAGTACAAGAGGACTGACACCCTAACTCTCTATGATTTGAACCTCTCCTGTGAGTCCAGTTTTAGATTACGATGCTTCACTTCAGGTTTACTGTACCCCTTGGACCCTCTTATTGATTATGAAACACAGAAATTGCATCCGAATTTTATACAAAGGGCACAATGCCGACTTAAGTACAAGAGGACTGACACTCTAACTCTCTATGATATAAACCTCTCCTGTGAGTCCAGTTTTAGATTCCGATGCTTCACTTCAAGTTTACTGTACCCCCTTGGAACTTCTTATTGACGATGAAACACAGAAATTGCATCCGAATTGAATACAAAAGGCACAATGTCGACTTAAGTACAAGAGGACTGACACTCTAACTCTCTATGATTTGAACCTCTCCTGTGAGTCCAGTTTTAGATTCCAATGCTTCACTTCAGGTATACTGTAACCCTTGGACCTTCTTATTGATGATGAAACACGGAAATTGCATCCGAATTTTATACAAAAGGCACAATGCCGACTTAAGTACAAGAGGACTGACACTCTAACCCTCTATGATATGAACCTCTCCTGTGAGCCCAGTTTTAGATTCCGATGCTTCACTTCAGGTTTACTGTACCTCCTTAGAACTTCTTATTGACGATGAAACACAGAAATTGCATCCGAATTTAATACAAAAAGCACAATGCCGTCATACGTATAAGAGGGCTGACACTCTAACTATCTATGATTTGAACCTCTCCTGTGAGTCCAGTTTTAGATTCCGATGCTTCACTTCAGGTTTACTGTATCCCTTGGACCTTCTTATTGATGATGAACACAGAAATTGCATCCGAATTTTATAGAAAAGGCACAATGCCGACTTAAGTACAAAGGGACCGACACTCTAACCCTCTATGATATGAACCTGTCCTGTGAGTCCAGTTTTAGATTCCGATGCTTCACTTCAGGTTTACTGTACCTCCTTGGAACTTCTTATTGACGATGATGCACTGAAATTGCATCCGAATTTAATACAAAAGGCAAAATGCCGACTTAAGTACAAGAGGACTGACACTTTAACTCTCTATGATTTGAACCTCTCCTGTGAGTCCAGTTTTAGATTCCGATGCTTCACTTCAGGTTTACTGTATCCCTTGGACTTTCTTATCGACGATGAAACACAGAAATTGCATCCGAATTTAATACAAAAGCACAATACCGACTTATGTACAAGAGGACTGACACTCTAACTTTCTATGATTTGAACTTCACCTGTGAGTCCAGTTTTTGATTCCAATGATTCACTTCAGGTTTACTGTATCCCTTGGACCTTCTTATTGACGATGAAACACAGAAGTTGCATTCGAATTTAATACAAAAGGCACAATGCCGACATAAGTACAAGAGGACTGACACTGTAACCCTCTATGATTTGAACCTCTCCTGTGAGTCCGGTTTTAGATTCCGATGCTTCGCATCAGGTTTACTGTATGCCTTGCACCTTCTTATTGACGATGAAACACAGAAATTGCATCCGAATTTAATACATATGGCACAATGCCAACTTAAGTACAAGAGGACTGACACTCTAACTCTCTGTCATTTGAACCTCTCCTGTGAGTTCAGTTTTAGATTCCGATGCTTGAGTTCAGGTTTACTGTACCTCTTGGACCTTCTTATGGACGATGAAACACAGAAATTCCATGCGAATTTAATACAAAAGGCACAATGCCGACTTAAGTACAAGAGGACTGACACTCTACATCTCTTTGATTTGAACCCCTCCTGTGAGTCCAGTTTTGGAATCCGATGCTTCACTTCAGGTTTACTGTATCCCTTGGACCTTCTTATTGTCAATGAAACACAGAAATTGCATCCGAATTTAATACAAAAGGCACAATGCCGACTTAAGTACAAGAGGACTGACACACTAACACTCTATGATTTGAACCTCTCCTGTGAGTCCAGTTTAGATTCCGATGCTTCACTTCAGGTTTACTGTATCCCTTGGACCTTCTTATTGTCAAAGAAACACAGAAATTGCATCCGAATTGAATACAAAAGGCACAATGCCGACTTAAGTACAAGAGGACTGACACTCTAACTCTCTATGATTTGAACCTCTCCTCTGAGTCCAGGTTTAGATTCCGATGCTTCACTTCAGGTTTACTGTATCCCTGGGACCTTCTTATTGACGATGAAACACAGAAATTGCATCCGAATTTAAAACAAAAGGAACAATGGCGACTTAAGTACAAGAGGACTGACACCCTAACTCTCTATGATTTGAACCTTTCCTGTGAGTCCAGTTTTAGATTACGATGCTTCACTTCAGGTTTACTGTATCCCTTGGACCCTCTTATTGATTATGAAACACAGAAATTGCATCCGAATTTTATACAAAAGGCACAATGCCGACTTAAGTACAAGAGGACTGACACTCTAACTCTCTATGATATAAACCTCTCCTGTGAGTCCAGTTTTAGATTCCGATGCTTCACTTCAAGTTTACTGTACCCCCTTGGAACTTCCTATGGACGATGAAACACAGAAATTGCATCCGAATTGAATACAAAAAGCACAATGCCGACTTACGTATAAGAGGGCTGACACTCTAACTATCTATGATTTGAACCTCTCCTGTGAGTACAGTTTTAGATTCCGATGCTTCACTTCAGTTTTACTGTATCCCTTGGACCTTCTTATTGTCGATGAAACACAGAAATTGCATCCGAATTTAATACAAAAAGCACAATGCCGACTTACGTACAAGAGGGCTGACACTCTAACTATCTATGATTTGAACCTCTCCTGTGAGTCCAGTTTTAGATTCCGATGCTTCACTTCAGGTTTACTGTATCCCTTGGACCTTCTTATCTACGATGAAACTCAGAAATTGCATCCGAATTTAATACAAAAGGCACATTACCGACTTAAGTACACGAGGACTGACACTGTAACTCTCTATGATGTGAACCTCTCCTGTGAGTCCAGTTTTTTAATCCGATGCTTCACTTCAGGTTTACTGTATCCCTTGGACCTTCTTATTGACGGTGAAACACAGAAATTGCATCCAAATTTAATACAAAAGGCACAATGTCAACTTAAGTACAAGAGGACTGTATCTCTAACTTTCTATGATTTAAACCTCTCCTGTGAGTCCAGTTTTAGATTCCGATGCTTCACTTCAGGTTTACTGTATCCCTTGGACCTTCTTATTGACGATGAAACACATAAATTGCATCCGAAATTAATACAAAAGGCACAATGCCGACTTAAGTAAAAGAGGACTGACACTCCAACCCTCTATGATTTGAACCTCTCCTGTGAGTCCAGTTTTTGATTCCGATGATTCACTTCAGGTTTACTGTATCCCTTGGACCTTCTTATTGACGATGAAACACAGAAATTGCAGCCGAATTTAATACAAAAGGCACAAAGCCGACTTAAGTACGTGTGGACTGATACTATAACTTTCTATGATTTGAACCTCACCCGTGAGTCCAGTTTTAGATTCCGATGCTTCACTTCAGGTTTACTGTATCCCTTGGACCTTCTTATTGACGATGAAACACAGAAAATACATCCGAATTTAGTCCAAAAGGCACAATGCCGACTTAAGTGCAAGAGGACTGACACTCTAACTCTCTATGATTTGAAACTCACCTGTGAGTCCAGTTTTAGATTCCGATGCATGAGTTCAGGTTTACTGTATCCCATGGACCTTCATATTGACGATGAAACACAGAAATTGAATCCAAACTTAATACAAAAGGCACAATGCCGACTTAAGTACTAGAGGACTGACACTCTACCTCTCAATGATTTGAACACTTCCTGTGAGTCCAGTTTTAGATTCCGATGCTTCACTTGAGGTTTACTGTATCCCTTGGACCTTCTTATTGTCGATGAAACACAAAAATTGCATCCGAATTTAATACAAAAGGCACAATGCCGACTTAAGTACAAGAGGACTGACCCACTAACTCTCTATGATTTGAACCTCTCCTCTGAGTCCAGTTTTAGATTCCGATGCTTCACTTCAGGTTTACTGTATCCCTTGGACCTTCTTATTGACGATGAAACACATAAATTGCATCCGAAATTAATACAAAAGGCACAATGCCGACTTAAGTAAAAGAGGACTGACACTCTAACTTCCTATGATTTGAACCCCTTCTGTGTGTCCAGTTTTACATTCCGGTGCATCACTTCAGGTTTACTGTATCACTTGAACCTTGTTATTGACGATGAAACACAGAAATTGCATTCGAATTTAATACAAAAGGCACAATGCCGACTGAAGTACAAGAGGACTGACAGTCTAACTCTCTATGATTTGAAACTCTCCTGTGTGTCCAGTTTTAGTTTCCGATGCTACACTTCAGGATTTCTGTATCCCAGGGACCTTGTTATTGAATATGAAACACTGATATTCCATCCGAATTTAATACAAAAATCACAATGCCGACTTAAGTACAAGAGGACTGACACTCTTACTTTCTATGATATATACCTCTCCTGTGAGTACAATTTTAGATTCCGATGCTTCACTTCAGGTATACTGAATTCCTTAGACCTTCTTATTGACGATGAAACACAGAAATTGCATCCGAATTGAATACAAAAGTCACAATGCCGACTTAAGTACAAGGGGACTGACACTCTAATTTTCTATGATTTGAACCTCTACTCTGAGTCCAGTTTTAGATTCCGATGCTTCACTTCAGGTGTACTGTATCCCTTCGACCTTCTTATTGACGATGAAACACAGAAATAGCATCCGAATTTAATACAAAAGGCACAATGCCGACTTAAGTACAAGAGGACTGACACTCTAACTCCCTATGGTTTGAACCTCTCCTGTGAGTCCAGTTTTAGATTCCGATGCTTCACTTCAGGTTTACTGTATCCCTTGGAACTTCTTATTGACGACGAAACACAGAAATTGCATCCAAATTTAATACAAAAGGCACAATGCCGACTTAAGTACAAGAGAACTGACACTCTAACTCTCTATGATTTGAACCTCTCCTGTGAGTCCAGTTTTAGATTGCGATGTTTCACTGCAGGTTTACTGTATCCCTTAAACCTTCTTATCGACGATGAAACACAGAAATTGCATCCGAATTAAATACAAAAGGCATAATGCCGACTTAAGTACAAGGGGACTGACACTCTATCTCTCGATGATTTGAACCTCTCCTGTGAGTCCAGTTTTAGATTCCGATGCTTCACTTCAGGTTTACTGTATGCCTTGGTCCTTCTTATTGATGATGAAACACGGAAATTGCATCCGAATATAATACAAAAGGCACAATGCCGACTTAAGTACAAGAGGACTGACACTCTAACTCTCTATGATTTGAACCTCTCCTGTGAGTCCAGTTTTAGATTCCGATGCTTCACTTCAGGTTTACTGTATCCCTTGGACCTTCTTATCGACGATGAAACACAGAAATTGCATCCCCATTTAATACAAAAGGCTCAATGACGACTTAAGTACAAGAGGACAGACACTCTAACTTTCTATGATTTGAACCTCACCTGTGAGTCCAGTTTTTAGTTCCGATGCTTCACTTCAGGTTTACTGTATCCCTTGGACCTTCTTACTGACGATTAAACACAGAAATTGCATACGAATTTAATACAAAAGGCACAATGCCGATTTAAGTACAAGAGGCCTGACACTCTAACTCTCTTCGATTTGAACCTCTCCTGTGAGTCCAGTATTAGAAACCGATGCTTCACTTCAGGATTACTGTATCCTTTCGACCGTCTTATTGACGATGAAACGCAGAAATTACATCCGAATTTAATACAAAAAGCACAATGCCGACTTAAGTACAAGAGGACTGACACTCAAACTCTCCATGACTTCAACCTCTCCTGTGAGTCCAGTTTTAGATTCCGATGCTTCACCTTAGGTCTACTGTATCCATTGGTCCTTCTTATTGACGATGAAAACAGAAATTGCATCCAAATTTAATACAAAAGGCACAATGCCGACTTAAGTACAAGAGGACGGACACTCGAACTCTCTATGATTTTATCCTCTCTTGTGAGTCCAGTTTTAGATTCCGATGCTTAACTTCAAGTGTTACTGTATCCCTTGGACCTTCTTATTGACGATGAAACACAGAAATTGCATCCGAATTGATTACAAAAGGCACAATGCCGACTTAAGTACAAGAGGACTGACACTCTAACTCTCTATGATTTGAACCTCTCCTGTGAGTCCAGTTTTAGATTCCGATGCTTCACTTCAGGTTTACTGTATCCCTTGGACCTTCTTATTGACGATGAAACACATAAATTGCATCCGAATTTAATACAAAAGGCACAATGCCGACTTAAGTAAAAGAGGACTGACACTCTAACTTTCTATGATTTGAACCCCTTCTGTGTGTCCAGTTTTACATTCCGGTGCATCACTTCAGGTTTACTGTATCACTTGAACCTTCTTATTTACGATGAAACACAGAAATTGCATTCGCATTTAATACAAAAGGCACAATGCCTACTTAAGTACAAGAGGACTGACACTCTAACATTCTTTGATTTGAACCTCTCCTGTGAGTCCAGTTTTAGATTCCGATGCTTCACTTCAGGTTTACATTATCCCTTGGACCTTCTTATTGTTGATGAAACACAGAAATTACATCCGAATTTAATACAAAAGGCACAATGCCGACTTAAGTACAAGAGGACTGACAGTCTAACACTCTATGATTTGAACCTCTCCTGTGTGTCCAGTTTTAGAATCCGATGCTACACTTCAGGTTTTCTGTATCCCGTGGACCTTGTTATTGAGTATGAAACACAGATATTGCGTCCGAATTTAATACAAAAATCACAATGCCGACTTAAGTACAAGAGGACTGACACTCTAACTTTCTATGATATGAACCTCTCCTGTGAGTACAGTTTTAGATTCCGATGCTTCACTTCAGGTTTACTGAATTCCTTGGACCTTGTAATTGACGATGAAACACAGAAATTGCATCCAAATTTAATACAAAAGGCACAATGCCGACTTAAGTACAAGAGGACTGACACTCTACCTCTCAATGATTTGAACCCCTCCTGTGAGTCCAGTTTTAGATTCCGATGCTTCACTTCAGGTTTACTGTATCCCTTGGACATTCTTATTGTCGATGAAACACAGAAATTGCATCCTAATTTAATACAAAAGGCACAATGCCGACTTAAGTACAAGAGGACTGACCCTCTAACTCTCTATGATTTGAACCTCTCCTCTGAGTCCAGTTTTAGATTCCGATGCTTCACTTCAGGTTTACTGTATCCCTTGGACCTTCTTATTTACGATGATCACAGAAATTGCATCCGAATTGAATACAAAAGGCACAATGCCGACTTAAGTACAAGAGGTCTGACACTCTAACTCTCTATGGTTTGAACCTCACCCGTGAGTCCAGTTTTAGATTCCGATGCTTCACTTCAGGTTTACTGTATCCCTTGGACCCTCTTATTGACGATGAAACACAGAAAATACATCCGAATTTAGTCCAAAAGGCACAATGCCGACTTAAGTGCAAGAGGACTGACACTCTAACTCTCTATGATTTGAAACTCACCTGTGAGTCCAGTTTTAGATTCCGATGCATGAGTTCAGGTTTACTGTATCCCATGGACCTTCTTATTGTCGATGAAACACAGAAATTGCATCCTAATTTAATACAAAAGGCACAATGCCGACTTAAGTACAAGAGGACTGACCCTCTAACTCTCTATGATTTGAACCTCTCCTCTTAGTCCAGTTTTAGATTCCGATGCTTCACTTCAGGTTTACTGTATCCCTTGGACCTTCTTATTTACGATGATCACAGAAATTGCATCCGAATTGAATACAAAAGGCACAATGCCGACTTAAGTACAAGAGGTCTGACACTCTAACTCTCTATGGTTTGAACCTCTCCTGTGAGTACAGTTTTAGATTCCGATGCTTCACTTCAGGTTTACTGTATCCCTGGGACCTTCGTATTGACGATGAAACACAGAAATTGCATCCGAATTTAAAACAAAAGGAACAATGGCGACTTAAGTACAAGAGGACTGACACCCTAACTCTCTATGATTTGAACCTCTCCTGTGAGTCCAGTTTTAGATTACGATGTTCACTTCCGGTTTACTGTATCCCTTGGACCCTCTTATTGATTATGAAACACAGAAATTGCATCCGAATTTTATACAAAAGGCACAATGCCGACTTAAGTACAAGAGGACTGACACTCTAACTCTCTATGATATAAACCTCTCCTGTGAGTCCAGTTTTAGATTCCGATGCTTCACTTCAAGTTTACTGTACCCCCTTGGAACTTCTTATTGACGATGAAACACTGAAATTGCATCCGAATTGAATACAAAAGGCACAATGTCGACTTAAGTACAAGAGGACTGACACTCTAACTCTCTATGATTTGAACCTCTCCTGTGAGTCCAGTTTTAGATTCCAATGCTTCACTTCAGGTATACTGTAACCCTTGGACCTTCTTATTGATGATGAAACACGGAAATTGCATCCGAATTTTATACAAAAGGCACAATGCCGACTTAAGTACAAGAGGACTGACACTCTAACCCTCTATGATATGAACCTCTCCTGTGAGCCCAGTTTTAGATTCCGATGCTTCACTTCAGGTTTACTGTACCTCCTTAGAACTTCTTATTGACGATGAAACACAGAAATTGCATCCGAATTTAATACAAAAAGCACAATGCCGACTTACGTATAAGAGGGCTGACACTCTAACTATCTATGATTTGAACCTCTCCTGTGATTCCAGTTTCAGATTCCGATGCTTCACTTCAGGTTTACTGTATCCCTTGGACCTTCTTATTGACGATGAAACACAGAAGTTGCATTCGAATTTAATACAAAAGGCACAATGCCGACATAAGTACAAGAGGATTAACACTGTAACCCTCTATGATTTGAACCTCTCCTGTGAGTCCGGTTTTAGATTCCGATGCTTCGCTTCAGGTTTACTGTATGCCTTGCACCTTCTTATTGACGATGAAACACAGAAATTGCATCCGAATTTAATACATATGGCACAATGCCAACTTAAGTACAAGAGGACTGACACTCTAACTCTCTGTCATTTGAACCTCTCCTGTGAGTTCAGTTTTAGATTCCGATGCTTGAGTTCAGGTTTACTGTACCTCTTGGACCTTCTTATGGACGATGAAACACAGAAATTCCATGCGAATTTAATACAAAAGGCACAATGCCGACTTAAGTACAAGAGGACTGACACTCTAACTCTCTATGAATTGAACCGTTCCTGTGAGTCCAGTTTTAGAATCCGATGCTTCACTTCAGGTTTACTGTATCCCTTGGACCTTCTTATTGACGATGAAATACAGAAATTGCACCCGAATTTAATACAAAAGGCACAATGCCGAATTAAGTACAAGAGGACTGACATTCTAACACTCTATGATTTGAACCTCTCCAGTGAGTCCACTTTTAGATTCCGATGCTTCACTTCAGGTTTACTGTATCCCTTGGACATTCTCATTGACGGTGAAACACAGAAATTGCATCCGAATTTAATACAAAAGGCACAATGCCGACTTAAGTACAAGAGGACTGACACTCTACCTCTCTTTGATTTGAACCCCTCCTGTGAGTCCAGATTTAGATTCCGATGCTTCACTTCAGGTTAACTGTATCCCTTGGACCTTCTTATATTCGATGAAACACAGAAATTGCATCCGAATTCAATACAAAAGGCACAATGCCGACTTAAGTACAAGAGGACTGACACACTAACACTCTATGATTTGAACCTCTCGTGTGAGTCCAGTTTAGATTCCGATGCTTCACTTCAGGTTTACTGTATCCCTTGGACCTTCTTATTGTCGAAGAAACACAGAAATTGCATCCGAATTGAATACAAAAGGCACAATGCCGACTTAAGTACAAGAGGACTGACACTCTAACTCTCTATGATTTGAACCTCTCCTCTGAGTCCAGGTTTAGATTCCGATGCTTCACTTCAGGTTTACTGTATCCCTGGGACCTTCTTATTGACGATGAAACACAGAAATTGCATAAGAATTTAAAACAAAAGGAACAATGGCGACTTAAGTACAAGAGGACTGACACCCCAACTCTCTATGATTTGAACCTCTCCTGTGAGTCCAGTTTTAGATTACGATGCTTCACTTCAGGTTTACTGTATCCCTTGGACCCTCTTATTGATTATGAAACACAGAAATTGCATCCGAATTTTATACAAAAGGCATAATGCCGACTTAAGTACAGGAGGACTGACACTCTAACTCTCTATGATATAAACCTCTCCTGTGAGTCCAGTTTTAGATTCCGATGCTTCACTTCAAGTTTACTGTACCCCCTTGGAACTTCTTATTGACGATGAAACACAGAAATTGCATCCGAATTGAATACAAAAAGGACAATGCCGACTTACGTATAAGAGGGCTGACACTCTAACTATCTATGATTTGAACCTCTCCTGTGAGTCCAGTTTTAGATTCCGATGCTTCACTTCAGGTTTACTGTATCCCTTGGACCTTCTTATTGTCGATGAAACACAGAAATTGCATCCGAATTTAATACAAAAAGCACAATGCCGACTTACGTACGAGAGGGCTGACACTCTAACTATCTATGATTTGAACCTCTCCTGTGAGTCCAGTTTTAGATTCCGATGCTTCACTTCAGGTTTACTGTATCCCTTGGACCTTCTTATCTACGATGAAACTCAGAAATTGCATCCGAATTTAATACAAAAGGCACATTACCGACTTAAGTACAAGAGGACTGACACTGTAACTCTCTATGATGTGAACCTCTCCTTTGAGTCCAGTTTTTGAATCCGATGCTTCACTTCAGGTTTACTGTATCCCTGGGACCTTCTTATTGACGATGAAACACAGAAATTGCATAAGAATTTAAAACAAAAGGAACAATGGCGACTTAAGTACAAGAGGACTGACACCCCAACTCTCTATGATTTGAACCTCTCCTGTGAGTCCAGTTTTAGATTACGATGCTTCACTTCAGGTTTACTGTATCCCTTGGACCCTCTTATTGATTATGAAACACAGAAATTGCATCCGAATTTTATACAAAAGGCATAATGCCGACTTAAGTACAGGAGGACTGACACTCTAACTCTCTATGATATAAACCTCTCCTGTGAGTCCAGTTTTAGATTCCGATGCTTCACTTCAGGTTTTCTGTATCCCTTGGACCTTCTTATTGACGATGAAACACAGAAAATACATCCGAATTTAGTCCAAAAGGCACAATGCCGACTTAAGTGCAAGAGGACTGACACTCTAACTCTCTATGATTTGAAACTCACCTGTGAGTCCAGTTTTAGATTCCGATGCATGAGTTCAGGTTTACTGTATCCCATGGACCTTCATATTGACGATGAAACACAGAAATTGCATCCGAATTTAATACAAAAGGCAAAATGCCGAATTAAGTACAAGAAGACTGACATTCTATGGATTCTATGATTTGAACCTCTCCTGAGAGTCCAGTTTTATATTCCGATGCTTCACTTCAGGTTTACTGTATCCCTTGGACCTTCTTATTGACGATGAAACACAGAAATTGCAACCGAGGAGGAGGAGGATATTAGTGTTTAACGTCCCGTCGACAACGAGGTCATTAGAGACGGAGCGCAAGCTCGGGTGAGGGAAGGACGGGGAAGGAAATCGGCCGTGCCCTTTCAAAGGAACCATCCCGGCATTTGCCTGAAGCGATTTTGCAACCGAATTTAATACAAAAGGCACAATGCCGACTCAAGTACAAGAGGACTGACACTCTATGATTTGAACGTCTCCTGTGAGTCCAGTTTTAGATTCCGATACTTCACTTCAGGTTTACTGCATCCCTTGAACCTTCTTCTTGACGATGAAACACAAAAATTGCATCCGAATTTAATACAAAAGTCACAATGCCGACATAAGTACAAGAGGACTGTACTCTAACTCTCTATGATTTGAACCTTTCCTGTGAGTCCAGTTTTAGATTCCGATGCTTCACTTCAGGTTTACTGTATCCCTTGGACCTTCTTATTGACGATGAAACACAGAAATTACATCCGAATTTAATACAAAAGGCACAATGCCGACTTAAGTACAAGAGGACTGACACTCTAACTCCCTATGATTTGAACCTCTCCTGTGAGTCCAGTTTTAGATTCCGATGCTTCACTTCAGGTTTACTGTATCCCTTGGACCTTCTTATTGACGATGAAACACAGAAATTGCATCCGAATTTAATACAAAAGGTACAATGCCGACTTAAGTACAAGAGGACTGACACTCAAACTCTCTATGATTTGAACCTCTCCTGTGAGTCCCGTTTTAAATTCCGATGCTTCACTTCAGGTTTACTGTATCCCTTGGACCTTCTTATTGATGATGAAACACAGAAATTGCTTCCGAATTTAATACAAAAGGCACAAAGGTGACTTAAGTACAAGAGGACTGACACTCTAACTCTTTACGATTTCAACCTCTCTTGTGAGTCGAGTTTTAGATTCCGATGCTTCACTTCAGGTTTACTGTATCCCTTGGACCTACTTATCGACGATGAAACACAGAAATTGCATCCGAATTTAATACAAAAGGCACAATGGCTTGTTAAGTACAAGAGGACTAACACTCTAAGTATTCTATGATTTGAACCTCTCCTGTGAGTCAAGTTTTAGATTCCGATGCTTCACTTCAGGTTTACTGTATCCCTTGGACCTTCTTATTGACGATGAAACACAGAAAATGCATCCGAATTTAATCCAATGAGCACAATGCCGACTTAAGTGCATGAGGACTGACACTCTAACTCTCTATGATTTGAACCTCACCTGTGAGTCCAGTTTTAGATTCTGATGCTTGAGTTCAGGTTTACTCTATCCTTTGGACCTTCATATTGACGATGAAACACAGAAATTGCATCCGAATTTAATACAAAAGGCACAATGTCGACTTAAGTACAAGAGGACTGACACTGTAACTCTCTATGATTTGAACCTCTCCTGTGAGTCCAGTTTTAAATTAAGATGCTTCACTTCAGGTTTACTGTATCCCTTGGACCTGCTTATTGATGATGAAACACAGAAATTGCTTCCGAATTTAATACAAAAGGCACAATGCTGACTTAAGTACAAGAGGACTGACACTTTAACTCTTTACGATTTCAACCTTTCTTGTGAGTCGAGTTTTAGATTCCGGTGCTTCACTTCAGGTTTACTGTATCCCTTGGACCTCCTTATCGACGATGAAACACAGAAATTCATCCGAATTTAATACAAAAGGCACAATGGCTTGTTAAGTACAAGAGGACTGACACTCTAAGTATTCTATGATTTGAACCTCTCCTGTGAGTCAAGTTTTAGATTCCGATGCTTCACTTCAGGTTTACGGTATCCCTTGGACCTTCTTATAGACGATGAAACACAGAAAATGCATCCGAATTTAATCCAAAAAGCACAATGCCAACTTAAGTGCATGAGCAATGACACCCTAACTCTCTATGATTTGAACCTCATCTGTGAGTCCAGTTTTAGATTCCGATGCTTGAGTTCAGGTTTACTGTATCCTTTGGACCTTCATATTGACGATGAAATACAGAAATTGCATCCGAATTTAATACAAAAGCACAATGCCGACTTAAGTACAAGAGGACTGACACTCTAACTGTCTATGATTTGAACCTCTCCCGTGAGTCCAGTTTTATATTCCGATGCTTCACTTCAGGTTTACTGTATCCCTTGGACCTTCTTATTGACGATGAAACACAGAAATTGCATCCAAATGTAACACAAAAGGCACAATCCCGACTCAAGTACAAGAGGACTGACACTATATGATTTGAACGTCTCCTGTGAGTCCAGTTTTAGATTCCGATGCTTCACTTCAGGTTTACTGTATCCCTTCTACCTTCTTATTGACGATGAAACACAGAAATTGCATCCGAATTTAATACAAAAGGCTCAATGACGACTTAAGTACAAGGGGACTGACACTCTAACTCTCTATGATTTGAACCTCTCCTGTGAGTCCACTTTTAGATTCCGATGCTTCACTTCAGGTTTACTGTATCCCTTGGACCTTCTTATTGATGATGAAACACAGAAATTGCATCCGAATTTAATACAAAAGGCACAATGCCGACTTAAGTACAAGAGGACTGACACTCTACCTTTCTATGATTTGAACCTCTCCCGTGAGTCGAGTTTAGTTTCCGATGCTTCACTTCAGGTTTACTGTATCCCTTGGACCTTCTTATTAACGATGAAACACAGAAATTGCATTCGAATTTAATACAAAAGGAACAATGCCGACTTAAGTACAAGAGGACTGACACTCTAACTCTCTATGATTTGAACCTTTCCTATGAGTCCAGTTTTGGATTCCGATGCTTCACTTCAGGTTTATTGCATCCCTTGACCTTCTTATTGACGATGAAACACAGAAATTGCATCCGAATTTAATACAAAAGGCACAATGCCGACTTAAGTACAAGAAGGCTGACGCTCTAACTCTCTATGATTTGAACCTCTCCTGTGGGTCCAGTTTTAGGTTCCGATGCTTCACTTCAGGTTTACTGTATCCCTTGGACCTTCTTATTGACGATGAAACACAGAAATTGCATCCGAATGTAATACAAAAGCAACAAAAAAATGGTTCAAACGGCTCTGAGCACTATGGGACTCAACTGCTGAGGTCATTAGTCCCCTAGAACTTAGAACTAGTTAAACCTAACTTACCTAAGGACATCACAAACATCCATGCCCGAGGCAGGATTGGAACCTGCGACCGTAGCGGCCTTGCGGTTCCAGACAGCAGCACCTTTAACCGCACGGCCACTTCGGCCGGCACAAAAGCAACAATGCCGACTTAAGTACAAGAGGACTGACACTCTAACTCTCTATGATTTGAACTTCTCCTGTGAGTCCAGTTTTAGATTCCGATGCTTCACGTCAGGTTTACTGTACCCTTGGAACTTCTTGTCGACGATGAAACACAGAAATTCAATCCGAATTTAATACAAAAGGCACAATGCAGACTTAAGTACAAGAGGACTGACACTCTAACTCTTTATGGTTTGAACCTCTCCTGTGAGTCCAGTTTAAGAATCCGATGCTTCACTTCAGGTTTACTGTATCCCTTGGACCTTCTTATTGACGATGAAACACAGAAATTGCATCCGAATTTAATACAAAAGGCACAATGTCGACTTATGTACAAGAAGACTGACACTCTATCTCTATATGATTTGAACCTCTCCCGTGAGTCCAGTTTTATATTCCGATGCTTCACTTCAGGTTTACTGTATCCCTTGGACCTTCTTATTGTCGATGAAACACAGAAATTGCATCCAAATATAATACAAAATGCACAATCCCGACTGAAGTACAAGAGGACTGACACTCTATGATTTGAACGTCTCCTGTGAGTCCAGTTTTAGATTCCGATGCTTCACTTCAGGTTTACTGTATCCCTTGGACCTTCTTATTGACGATGAAACACAGAAATTGCATCCGAATTTAATGCAAAAGGCATATAGCCGACTTAAGTACAAGAGGACTGACACTCTAACTCTCTATTATTTGAACCTCTCCTGTGAGTCCAGTTTTAGATTCCGAAGCTTCACTTCAGGTTTACTGCATCCCTTGGACCTTCTAATTGACGATGAAACACAGAAATTGCATCCGAATTTAATACAAAAAGCACAATGCCGACTTAAGTACAAGAGGACTGACACTCTAACTTTCTATGATTTGAACCTCTCCTGTGTGTCCAGTTTTAGGTTCCGATGCTTCACTTCAGGATTAATGTATCCCTTGGACCATCTTATTGACGATGAAACACAGAAATTGCATCCGAATTTAATACAAAAGCCACAATGCCGACTTTAGTACAAGAGGACTGACACTCTAACTCTCTATGATTTGAACTTCTCCTGTGAGTCCAGTTTTAGATTCCGATGCTTCACGTCAGGTTTACTGTATCCCTTGGAACTTCTTATCGGCGATGAAACACAGAAATTCAATCCGAATTTAATACAAAAGGCACAATGCCGGCTTAAGTACAAGAGGACTGACACTCTAACTCTCTATGGTTTGAACCTCTCCTGTGAGTCCAGTTTTAGAATCCGATGCTTCACTTCAGGTTTACTGTATCCCTTGGAACTTCTTATTGACGATGAAACACAGAAATTGCATCCGAATTGAATACAAAAAGGACAATGCCGACTTACGTATAAGAGGGCTGACACTCTAACTATCTATGATTTGAACCTCTCCTGTGAGTCCAGTTTTAGATTCCGATGCTTCACTTCAGGTTTACTGTATCCCTTGGACCTTCTTATTGTCGATGAAACACAGAAATTGCATCCGAATTTAATACAAAAAGCACAATGCCGACTTACGTACGAGAGGGCTGACACTCTAACTATCTATGATTTGAACCTCTCCTGTGAGTCCAGTTTTAGATTCCGATGCTTCACTTCAGGTTTACTGTATCCCTTGGACCTTCTTATCTACGATGAAACTCAGAAATTGCATCCGAATTTAATACAAAAGGCACATTACCGACTTAAGTACAAGAGGACTGACACTGTAACTCTCTATGATGTGAACCTCTCCTTTGAGTCCAGTTTTTGAATCCGATGCTTCACTTCAGGTTTACTGTATCCCTTGGACCTTCTTATTGATGATGAAACACAGAAATTGCATCCGAATTTAATACAAACGGCACAATGTCAACTTAAGTACAAGAGGACTGTATCTCTAACTTTCTATGATTTAAACCTCTCCTGTGAGTCCAGTTTTAGATTCCGATGCTTCACTTCAGGTTTACTGTATCCTTTGGACCTTCTTATTGACGATGAAACACAGAAATTGCAGCCGAATTAAATACAAAAGGCACAAAGCCGACTTAAGTACGTGTGGACTGATACTTTAACTTTCTATGATTTGAACCTCACCCGTGAGTCCAGTTTTAGATTCCGATGCTTCACTTCAGGTTTTCTGTATCCCTTGGACCTTCTTATTGACGATGAAACACAGAAAATACATCCGAATTTAGTCCAAAAGGCACAATGCCGACTTAAGTGCAAGAGGACTGACACTCTAACTCTCTATGATTTGAAACTCACCTGTGAGTCCAGTTTTAGATTCCGATGCATGAGTTCAGGTTTACTGTATCCCATGGACCTTCATATTGACGATGAAACACAGAAATTGCATCCGAATTTAATACAAAAGGCAAAATGCCGAATTAAGTACAAGAAGACTGACATTCTATGGATTCTATGATTTGAACCTCTCCTGAGAGTCCAGTTTTATATTCCGATGCTTCACTTCAGGTTTACTGTATCCCTTGGACCTTCTTATTGACGATGAAACACAGAAATTGCAACCGAGGAGGAGGAGGATATTAGTGTTTAACGTCCCGTCGACAACGAGGTCATTAGAGACGGAGCGCAAGCTCGGGTGAGGGAAGGACGGGGAAGGAAATCGGCCGTGCCCTTTCAAAGGAACCATCCCGGCATTTGCCTGAAGCGATTTTGCAACCGAATTTAATACAAAAGGCACAATGCCGACTCAAGTACAAGAGGACTGACACTCTATGATTTGAACGTCTCCTGTGAGTCCAGTTTTAGATTCCGATACTTCACTTCAGGTTTACTGCATCCCTTGAACCTTCTTCTTGACGATGAAACACAAAAATTGCATCCGAATTTAATACAAAAGTCACAATGCCGACATAAGTACAAGAGGACTGTACTCTAACTCTCTATGATTTGAACCTTTCCTGTGAGTCCAGTTTTAGATTCCGATGCTTCACTTCAGGTTTACTGTATCCCTTGGACCTTCTTATTGACGATGAAACACAGAAATTACATCCGAATTTAATACAAAAGGCACAATGCCGACTTAAGTACAAGAGGACTGACACTCTAACTCCCTATGATTTGAACCTCTCCTGTGAGTCCAGTTTTAGATTCCGATGCTTCACTTCAGGTTTACTGTATCCCTTGGACCTTCTTATTGACGATGAAACACAGAAATTGCATCCGAATTTAATACAAAAGGTACAATGCCGACTTAAGTACAAGAGGACTGACACTCAAACTCTCTATGATTTGAACCTCTCCTGTGAGTCCCGTTTTAAATTCCGATGCTTCACTTCAGGTTTACTGTATCCCTTGGACCTTCTTATTGATGATGAAACACAGAAATTGCTTCCGAATTTAATACAAAAGGCACAAAGGTGACTTAAGTACAAGAGGACTGACACTCTAACTCTTTACGATTTCAACCTCTCTTGTGAGTCGAGTTTTAGATTCCGATGCTTCACTTCAGGTTTACTGTATCCCTTGGACCTCCTTATCGACGATGAAACACAGAAATTGCATCCGAATTTAATACAAAAGGCACAATGGCTTGTTAAGTACAAGAGGACTAACACTCTAAGTATTCTATGATTTGAACCTCTCCTGTGAGTCAAGTTTTAGATTCCGATGCTTCACTTCAGGTTTACTGTATCCCTTGGACCTTCTTATTGACGATGAAACACAGAAAATGCATCCGAATTTAATCCAATGAGCACAATGCCGACTTAAGTGCATGAGGACTGACACTCTAACTCTCTATGATTTGAACCTCACCTGTGAGTCCAGTTTTAGATTCTGATGTTGAGTTCAGGTTTACTCTATCCTTTGGACCTTCATATTGACGATGAAACACAGAAATTGCATCCGAATTTAATACAAAAGGCACAATGTCGACTTAAGTACAAGAGGACTGACACTGTAACTCTCTATGATTTGAACCTCTCCTGTGAGTCCAGTTTTAAATTAAGATGCTTCACTTCAGGTTTACTGTATCCCTTGGACCTGCTTATTGATGATGAAACACAGAAATTGCTTCCGAATTTAATACAAAAGGCACAATGCTGACTTAAGTACAAGAGGACTGACACTTTAACTCGTTACGATTTCAACCTTTCTTGTGAGTCGAGTTTTAGATTCCGATGCTTCACTTCAGGTTTACTGTATCCCTTGGACCTCCTTATCGACGATGAAACACAGAAATTCATCCGAATTTAATACAAAAGGCACAATGGCTTGTTAAGTACAAGAGGACTGACACTCTAAGTATTCTATGATTTGAACCTCTCCTGTGAGTCAAGTTTTAGATTCCGATGCTTCACTTCAGGTTTACGGTATCCCTTGGACCTTCTTATAGACGATGAAACACAGAAAATGCATCCGAATTTAATCCAAAAAGCACAATGCCGACTTAAGTGCATGAGCAATGACACCCTAACTCTCTATGATTTGAACCTCATCTGTGAGTCCAGTTTTAGATTCCGATGCTTGAGTTCAGGTTTACTGTATCCTTTGGACCTTCATATTGACGATGAAATACAGAAATTGCATCCGAATTTAATACAAAAGCACAATGCCGACTTAAGTACAAGAGGACTGACACTCTAACTGTCTATGATTTGAACCTCTCCCGTGAGTCCAGTTTTATATTCCGATGCTTCACTTCAGGTTTACTGTATCCCTTGGACCTTCTTATTGACGATGAAACACAGAAATTGCATCCAAATGTAACACAAAAGGCACAATCCCGACTCAAGTACAAGAGGACTGACACTATATGATTTGAACGTCTCCTGTGAGTCCAGTTTTAGATTCCGATGCTTCACTTCAGGTTTACTGTATCCCTTCTACCTTCTTATTGACGATGAAACACAGAAATTGCATCCGAATTTAATACAAAAGGCTCAATGACGACTTAAGTACAAGGGGACTGACACTCTAACTCTCTATGATTTGAACCTCTCCTGTGAGTCCACTTTTAGATTCCGATGCTTCACTTCAGGTTTACTGTATCCCTTGGACCTTCTTATTGATGATGAAACACAGAAATTGCATCCGAATTTAATACAAAAGGCACAATGCCGACTTAAGTACAAGAGGACTGACACTCTACCTTTCTATGATTTGAACCTCTCCCGTGAGTCGAGTTTAGTTTCCGATGCTTCACTTCAGGTTTACTGTATCCCTTGGACCTTCTTATTAACGATGAAACACAGAAATTGCATTCGAATTTAATACAAAAGGAACAATGCCGACTTAAGTACAAGAGGACAGACACTCTAACTCTCTATGATTTGAACCTTTCCTATGAGTCCAGTTTTGGATTCCGATGCTTCACTTCAGGTTTATTGCATCCCTTGACCTTCCTATTGACGATGAAACACAGAAATTGCATCCGAATTTAATACAAAAGGCACAATGCCGACTTAAGTACAAGAAGGCTGACGCTCTAACTCTCTATGATTTGAACCTCTCCTGTGGGTCCAGTTTTAGGTTCCGATGCTTCACTTCAGGTTTACTGTATCCCTTGGACCTTCTTATTGACGATGAAACACAGAAATTGCATCCGAATGTAATACAAAAGCAACAAAAAAATGGTTCAAACGGCTCTGAGCACTATGGGACTCAACTGCTGAGGTCATTAGTCCCCTAGAACTTAGAACTAGTTAAACCTAACTTACCTAAGGACATCACAAACATCCATGCCCGAGGCAGGATTGGAACCTGCGACCGTAGCGGCCTTGCGGTTCCAGACAGCAGCGCCTTTAACCGCACGGCCACTTCGGCCGGCACAAAAGCAACAATGCCGACTTAAGTACAAGAGGACTGACACTCTAACTCTCTATGATTTGAACTTCTCCTGTGAGTCCAGTTTTAGATTCCGATGCTTCACGTCAGGTTTACTGTACCCTTGGAACTTCTTGTCGACGATGAAACACAGAAATTCAATCCGAATTTAATACAAAAGGCACAATGCAGACTTAAGTACAAGAGGACTGACACACTAACTCTTTATGGTTTGAGCCTCTCCTGTGAGTCCAGTTTTAGAATCCGATGCTTCACTTCAGGTTTACTGTATCCCTTGGACCTTCTTATTGACGATGAAACACAGAAATTGCATCCGAATTTAATACAAAAGGCACAATGTCGACTTATGTACAAGAAGACTGACACTCTATCTCTATATGATTTGAACCTCTCCCGTGAGTCCAGTTTTATATTCCGATGCTTCACTTCAGGTTTACTGTATCCCTTGGACCTTCTTATTGTCGATGAAACACAGAAATTGCATCCAAATATAATACAAAATGCACAATCCCGACTGAAGTACAAGAGGACTGACACTCTATGATTTGAACGTCTCCTGTGAGTCCAGTTTTAGATTCCGATGCTTCACTTCAGGTTTACTGTATCCCTTGGACCTTCTTATTGACGATGAAACACAGAAATTGCATCCGAATTTAATGCAAAAGGCATATAGCCGACTTAAGTACAAGAGGACTGACACTCTAACTCTCTATTATTTGAACCTCTCCTGTGAGTCCAGTTTTAGATTCCGAAGCTTCACTTCAGGTTTACTGCATCCCTTGGACCTTCTAATTGACGATGAAACACAGAAATTGCATCCGAATTTAATACAAAAAGCACAATGCCGACTTAAGTACAAGAGGACTGACACTCTAACTTTCTATGATTTGAACCTCTCCTGTGTGTCCAGTTTTAGGTTCCGATGCTTCACTTCAGGATTAATGTATCCCTTGGACCATCTTATTGACGATGAAACACAGAAATTGCATCCGAATTTAATACAAAAGCCACAATGCCGACTTTAGTACAAGAGGACTGACACTCTAACTCTCTATGATTTGAACTTCTCCTGTGAGTCCAGTTTTAGATTCCGATGCTTCACGTCAGGTTTACTGTATCCCTTGGAACTTCTTATCGGCGATGAAACACAGAAATTCAATCCGAATTTAATACAAAAGGCACAATGCCGACTTAAGTACAAGAGGACTGACACTCTAACTCTCTATGGTTTGAACCTCTCCTGTGAGTCCAGTTTTAGAATCCGATGCTTCACTTCAGGTTTACTGTATCCCTTGGACCTTCTTATTGACGATGAAACACAGAAATTGCATCCAAATGTAATACAAAAGGCATAATCCCGACTGAAGTACAAGAGGACTGACACTCTATGATTTGAACGTCTCCTGTGAGTCCAGTTTTAGATTCCGATGCTTCACTTCAGGTTTACTGTATCCCTTGGACCTTCTTATTGACGATGAAACACAGATATTGCATCCGAATTTAATACAAAAGGCATAATGCCGACTTAAGTACAAGAGGACTGACACTCTAACTCTCTATTATTTGAACCTTTCCTGTGAGTCCAGTTTTAGATTGCGATGCTTCACTTAAGGTTTACTGTATCCCTTGGACCTTCTTGTTGACGATGAAACACAGAAATTGCATCCGAATTTAATACAAAAGGCACAATGCCGACTTAAGTACAAGAGGACTGTTACTCTAACATTCTATGATTTGAACCTCTCCTGTGAGTCGAGTTTAGATTCCGATGCTTCACTTCAGGTTTACTGTATAACTTGGTCCTTCTTATTGACGATATAACACAGAAATTGCTTCCGAATTTAATACAAAAGGCACAATGCTTAGTTAAGTACAAGAGGACTGACCCTCTAAGTATTCTATGATTTGAACCTCTCCTGTGAGTCCAGTTTTAGATTCCGATGCTTCACTTCAGGTTTACTGTATCCCTTGGAAATTCTTATTGACGATGAAACACAGAAAATGCATCCGAAATTAGTACAAAAGGCGCAATGCCGACTTAAGTACAAGAGGACTGACACTCTAACTCTCTACGATTTGAACCTCTCCTGTGAGTCCAGTTTTAGATTCCGATGCTTCACTTCAGGTTTACTGTTTCCCTTGGACCTTCTGATTGACGATGGAACACAGATATTGCATCCGAATTTAATACAAAAGGCACAATGCCGACTCAAGTACAAGAGGACTGACACTCTATGATTTGAACGACTCCTGTGAGCCCAGTTTTAGATTCCGACGCTTCACTTCAGGTTTACTGTATCCCTTGGAACTTCTTATTGACGATGAAACACAGAAATTGCATCCGAATTTAAAACAAAAGACACAATGCCGACATAAGTACAAGAGGACTGACACTCTAACTTTCTATGATTTGAACCTCTCCTGTGGGTCCAGTTTCAGGTTCCGATGCTTCACTTCAGGTTTACTGTATCCCTTGGACCTTCTTATTGACGATTAAACACAGAAATTGCATACGAATGCAATACAAAAGCCACAATGCCGACTTAAGTACAAGAGGACTGACACTCTAACTCTCTATTATTTGAACCTTTCCTGTGAGTCCAGTTTTAGATTGCGATGCTTCACTTAAGGTTTACTGTATCCCTTGGACCTTCTTGTTGACGATGAAACACAGAAATTGCATCCGAATTTAATACAAAAGGCACAATGCCGACTTAAGTACAAGAGGACTGTTACTCTAACATTCTATGATTTGAACCTCTCCTGTGAGTCGAGTTTAGATTCCGATGCTTCACTTCAGGTTTACTGTATAACTTGGTCCTTCTTAATGACGATATAACACAGAAATTGCTTCCGAATTTAATACAAAAGGCACAATGCTTAGTTAAGTACAAGAGGACTGACCCTCTAAGTATTCTATGATTTGAACCTCTCCTGTGAGTCCAGTTTTAGATTCCGATGCTTCACTTCAGGTTTACTGTATCCCTTGGAAATTCTTATTGACGATGAAACACAGAAAATGCATCCGAAATTAGTACAAAAGGCGCAATGCCGACTTAAGTACAAGAGGACTGACACTCTAACTCTCTACGATTTGAACCTCTCCTGTGAGTCCAGTTTTAGATTCCGATGCTTCACTTCAGGTTTACTGTTTCCCTTGGACCTTCTGATTGACGATGGAACACAGATATTGCATCCGAATTTAATACAAAAGGCACAATGCCGACTCAAGTACAAGAGGACTGACACTCTATGATTTGAACGACTCCTGTGAGCCCAGTTTTAGATTCCGACGCTTCACTTCAGGTTTACTGTATCCCTTGGAACTTCTTATTGACGATGAAACACAGAAATTGCATCCGAATTTAAAACAAAAGACACAATGCCGACATAAGTACAAGAGGACTGACACTCTAACTTTCTATGATTTGAACCTCTCCTGTGGGTCCAGTTTCAGGTTCCGATGCTTCACTTCAGGTTTACTGTATCCCTTGGACCTTCTTATTGACGATTAAACACAGAAATTGCATACGAATGCAATACAAAAGCCACAATGCCGACTTAAGTACAAGAGGACTGACAATCTATCTCTCTATGATTTGAACTTCTCCTGTGAGTCCAGTTTTAGATTCCGATGCTTCACGTCAGGTTTACTGTATCCCTTGGAACTTCTTATCGACGATGAAACACAGAAATTCAATCCGAATTTAGTACAAAAGGCACAATGCCGACTTAAGTACAAGAGTACTGACACTCTAACCCTCTATGGTTTGAACCTCTCCTGTGAGTCCAGTTTTAGAATCCGATGCTTAACTTCAGGTTTACTGTTTCCCTTACACCTCCTTATTGACGATGAAACTCAGAAATTGCATCCAAATGTAATACAAAAGGCACAATCCCGACTGAAGTACAAGAGGACTGACACTCTATGATTTGAACGTCTCCTGTGAGTCCAGTTTTAGATTCCGATGCTTCAATTCAGGTTTACTGTATCCCTTGGACCTTCTTATTGACGATGAAACACAGAAATTGCACCCGAATTTAATACAAAAGGCACAATGCCGACTTAAGTACAAGAGGACTGACACTCTAACACTCTACGATTTGAACCTCTCCTCTGAGTCCAGTTTTAGATTCCGATGCTTCACTTGTGGTATACTGTTTCCCTTGGACCTTCTAATTGACGATGGAACACAGATATTGCATCCGAATTTAATACAAAAAGCACAATGCCGACTCAAGTACAAGAGGACTGACACTCAATGATTTGAACGACTCCTGTGAGCCCAGTTTTAGATTCCGACACTTCACTTCAGGTTTACTGTATCCCTTGGAACTTCTTATTGACGATGAAACACAGAAATTGCATCCGAATTTAAAACAAAAGACACAATGCCGACATAAGTACAAGAGGACTGACACTCTAACTCTCTATGATTTGAACCTGTCCTGTGAGTCCAGTTTTAGATTCCGATGCTTCACTTCAGGTTTATTGCATCCCTTGGACCTTCTTATTGACGATGAAACACAGAAATTGCATCCGAATTTAATACAAAAGGCACAATGCCGACTTAAGTACAAGAGGACTGACACTCTAACTCTCTATGATTTGAACCTCTCCCGTGAGTCCAGTTTTATATTCCGATGCTTCACTTCAGGTTTACTGTATCCCTTGGACCTTCTTATTGATGATGAAACACATAAATTGCATCCAAATGTAACACAAAAGGCACAATCCCGACTTAAGTACAAGAGGACTGACACTCTATGATTTGAACGTCTCCTGTGAGTCCAGTTTTAGATTCCGATGCTTCACTTCAGGTTTACTGTATCCCTTGGACCTTCTTATTGACGATGAAACACAGAAATTGCATCCGAATTTAATACAAAAGGCGTAATGCCGACTTAAGTACAATGGGACTGACACTCTAACTCTCTATGATTTGAACCTCTCCTGTGAGTCCACTTTTAGATTCCGATGCTTCACTTCAGGTTTACTGTATCCCTTGGACCTTCTTATTGATGATGAAACACAGAAATTGCATCCGAATTCAATACAAAAGGCACAATGCCGACTTAAGTACTAGAGGACTGACACTCTAACTTTCTATGATTTGAACCTCTCCCGTGAGTCGAATTTAGTTTCCGATGCTTCACTTCAGGTTTACTGTATCCCTTGGACCTTCTTATCGACGATGAAACACAGAAATTGCATTCGAATTTAATACAAAAGGAACAATGCCGACTTATGTACAAGAGGACTGACACTCTAACTCTCTATGATTTGAACCTCTCCTCTGAGTCTAGTTTCAGATTCCGATGCTTCACTTCAGGTTTACTGTATCCCTTGGACCTTCTTATTTACGATGAAACACAGAAATTGCAGCCGAATTTAATACAAAAGGCAGAATGCTGACTTAAGTACAAGAGGACTGACACTCTAACTCTCTATGATATGAACCTCTCCTGTGAGTCTAGTTTTTGATTCCGATGCTTCAATTCAGGTTTACTGTATCCCTTGGACCTTCTTATCAACGATGAAACACAGAAATTCCATCCGAATTTAATACAAAAGGCGCAATGCCGACTTAAGTTCAAGAGGACTGACACTCTAACTTTCTATGATTTGAACCCCTCCTGTGAGTCCAGGTTTAGATTCCGATGCTTCACTTCAGGTTTACTGTATAACTTGGTCCTTCTTATTGACGATATAACACAGAAATTGTATCCGAATTTAATACAAAAGGCACAATGCTTAGTTAAGTACAAGAGGACTGACCCTCTAAATATTCTATGATTTGAACCTCTAATGTGAGTCCAGTTTTAGATTCCGATGCTTCACTTCAGGTTTACTGTATCCCTTGGAAATTCTTATTGACGATGAAACACAGAAAATGAATCCGAAATTAATACAAAAGGCACAATGCCGACTTAAGTACAAGAGGACTGACACTCTAACTCTCTACGATTTGAACCTCTCCTATGAGTCCAGTTTTAGATTCCGATGCTTCACTTCAGGTTTACTGTTTCCCTTGGACCTTCTTATTGACGATGGAACACAGATATTGCATCCGAATTTAATACAAAAGGCACAATGCCGACTCAAGTACAAGAGGACTGACACTCTACGATTTGAACGACTCCTGTGAGCCCAGTTTTAGATTCCGACGCTTCACTTCAGGTTTACTGTATCCCTTGGACCTTCTTATTGACGATGAAACACAGAAATTGCATCCCAATTTAAAACAAAAGACACAATGCCGACATAAGTACAAGAGGACTGACACTCTAACTCTCTATGATTTGAACCTGTCCTATGAGTCCAGTTTAAGATTCCGATGCTTCACTTCAGGTTTATTGCATCCCTTGGACCTTCTTATTGACGATGAAACACAGAAATTGCATCCGAATTTAATACAAAAGGCACAATGCCGACTTAAGTACAAGAAGGCTGACGCTCTAACTCTCTATGATTTGAACCTCTCCTGTGGGTCCAGGTTTAGGTTCCGATGCTTCACTTCAGGTTTACTGTATCCCTTGGACCTTCTTATTGACGATGAAACACAGAAATTGCATCCGAATTTAATTCAAAAGGCACAATGCCGACTTAAACATAATAGGACTGACACTCTAACTCTCTATGATTTGAACCTCTGCAGTGAGTCCAGTTTTAGATTACGATGCTTGACTTCAGGTTAACTGTATACCTTGGACCTTCTTATTGACGATGAAACACAGAAATTGCATCAGAATGTAATACAAAAAGCACAATGCCGACTTAAGTACAAGAGGACTGACACTCTAACTTTCTATGATTTGAACCTCTTCTGTGAGTCCAATTTTAGATTCCGATGCTTCACTTCAGGTTTACTGTATAACTTTGACCTTCTTATTGACGATGAAACACAGATATTGCATCTGAATTTAATACAAAAGGCACAATGCCGACTTAAGTACAAGACGACTGACACTCTAACTTTCTATGATTTGAACATCTCCTGTGAGTCCAGTTTTAGATTCCGATACTTCACTTCAGGTTTATTGTCTCCCTTGGAGCTTCTTATTGACGATGAAACACAGAAATTGTATCCGAATTTAATACCAAACGCACAATGCCGACTTCAGTACAAGAGGACAGACACTCTAACTTTGTATGATTTGAACCTCTCCTGTGAGTCCGGCATTTGGTTCCGATGCTTCACTTCAGGTTTACTGTATCCCTTTTACCTACTTATTGACAATGAAACACAGATATTGCATCCGAATGTAATACAAAAGGCACAATGCCGACTTAAGTACAAGAGGACTGACACTCTAACTTTCTATGATTTGAACCTCTCCTGTGAGTCCAGTTTTAGATTCCGATGCTTTACTGCAGGTTTACTGTATCCCTGGGACCTTCTTATTGACGATGAAACACAGAGATTGCATCCGAATGTAATACAAAAGGCACAATGCCGACTCAAGTTCAAGAGGACTGACACTCTAACTTTCTATGATTTGAACCTCTCCTGTGAGTCCAGTTTTAGATTCCGATGCTTCACTTCAGGTTTACTGTATAACTTGGTCCTTCTTATTGACGATATAACACAGAAATTGTATCCGAATTTAATACAAAAGGCACAATGCTTAGTTAAGTACAAGAGGACTGACCCTCTAAATATTCTATGATTTGAACCTCTAATGTGAGTCCAGTTTTAGATTCCGATGCTTCACTTCAGGTTTACTGTTTCCCTTGGACCTTCTTATTGATGATGGAACACAGATATTGCATCCGAATTTAATACAAAAGGCACAATGCCGACTCAAGTACAAGAGGACTGACACTCTACGATTTGAACGACTCCTGTGAGCCCAGTTTTAGATTCCGACGCTTCACTTCAGGTTTACTGTATCCCTTGGACCTTCTTATTGACGATGAAACACAGAAATTGCATCCGAATTTAAAACAAAAGACACAATGCCGACATAAGTACAAGAGGACTGACACTGTAACTCTCTATGATTTGAACCTGTCCTATGAGTCCAGTTTAAGATTCCGATGCTTCACTTCAGGTTTATTGCATCCCTTGGAACTTCTTATTGACGATGAAACACAGAAATTGCATCCGAATTTAATACAAAAGGCACAATGCCGACTTAAGTACAAGAAGGCTGACGCTCTAACTCTCTATGATTTGAACCTCTCCTGTGGGTCCAGTTTTAGGTTCCGATGCTTCACTTCAGGTTTACTGTATCCCTTGGACCTTCTTATTGACGATGAAACACAGAAATTGCATCCGAATTTAATTCAAGAGGCACAATGCCGACTTAAACATAATAGGACTGACACTCTAACTCTCTATGATTTGAACCTCTGCAGTGAGTCCAGTTTTAGATTACAATGCTTGACTTCAGGTTAACTGTATACCTTGGACCTTTTTATTGACGATGTAACACAGAAATTGCATCTGAATTTAATACAAAAGGCACAATGGTGTCTTAATTACAAAAGGACTGACACTCTAACTTTCTATGATATGAACCCATCCTGTGAGTCCAGTTTTAGATTCCGATGCTTCACTTCAGGTTTACTGTTTCCCTTGGACCTTCTTACTGACGATGAAACACAGAAATTGCACCCGAATTTAATACAAAAGGCACAATGCCGACTTAAGTACATGAGGACTGACACTCTAACTTTCTATGATTTGAACCTCTCCTGTGAGTCCGGTATTTGGTTCCGATGCTTCACTTCAGGTTTACTGTATCCCTTTTACCTACTTATTGACAATGAAACACAGAGATTGCATCTGAATTTAATACAAAAGGCACAATGCTGACTTAAGTAAAAGAGGACTGACACTCTAACTTTCTTTGATTTGAACCTCTCCTGTGAGTTCCGTTTTAGATTCCGATGCTTCACTTCAGGTGTTCTGTGTCCCTTGGCAATTCTTATTGACGATGAAACACAGAAATTGCATCTGAATTTCATACAAAAGGCACATTGCCGACTTAAGTACAAGAGGACTGACACTCTAACTTTCTATGATGTGAAACTCTCCTGTGACTCCAGTTTTAGATTCCGATGCTTCACTGCAGGTTTACTGTATCCCTTGGAACTTCTTATTGACGATGAAACACAGAAATTGCATCCGAATTTATTACAAAAGCCTCAATGCCGACTTAAGTACAAGAGGACTGACACTCTAACTTTCTATGATTTGAACCTCTCCTGTGATATCCGTTTTAGTTCCGATGCTTCACTTCAGGTGTTCTGTGTCCCATGGGCCTTCTTATTGACGATGAAACACAGAAATTGCATCCGAATTTAATACAAAATGCACAATGCCGACATAAGTACAAGAGGACTGACACTCTAACTTTCTATGATTTGAACCTGTCCTGTGAGTCCAGTTTTGGATTCCGATGCTTCACTTCAGGTTTACTGTATACCTTGGAGCGTCTTATCGACGATGAAACACAGAAATTGCATCCGAATTTCATACAAAAGGCACATTGCCGACTTAAGTACAAGAGAACTGACACTCTAACTTTCTATGATTTGAACCTCTTCTGTGAGTCCAGTTTTAGATTCCGATGCTTCACTTCAGGTTTACTGTATAACTTTGACCTTCTTATTGACGATGAAACACAGTAATTGCATCTGAATGTAATACAAAAGGCACAATGCCGACTTAAGTACAAGAGGACTGACACACTAACTTTCTATGATTTGAACCTCTTCTGTGAGTCCAGTTTTAGATTCCGATTTCTCACTTCAGGTTTACTGTATAACTTTGACCTTCTTATTGACGATGAAACACAGATATTGCATCTGAATTTAATACAAAACGCACAATGCCGACTTAAGTACAAGAGGACTGATACTGTAACTTTCTATGATTTGAACCTGTCCTGTGAGTCCAGTTTTGGATTCCGATGCTTCACTTCAGGTTTACTGTATACCTTGGAGCGTCTTATCGACGATGAAACACAGAAATTGCATCCGAATTTCATACAAAAGGCACATTGCCGACTTAAGTACAAGAGGACTGACACTCTAACTTTCTATGATTTGAACCTCCCCTGTGAGTCCAGTTTTAGATTCCGATGCTTCACTTCAGGTTTACTGTATACCTTGGACCTTTTTATTGACGATGTAACACAGAAATTGCATCTGAATTTAATACAAAAGGCACACGCCGTCTTAACTACAAGAGGACTGACACTCTAACTTTCTATGATTAGAACATCTCCTGAAGTCCAGTTTTAGATTCCGATGCTTCACTTCAGGTTTACTGTATCCCTTGGACCTTCTTATTGACGATGAAACATAGGAATTGCATCCGAATTTAATACAAAAGGCACAATGCTGACTTGAGTACAAGAGGACTGACACTCTAACTTTCTATGATTTGAAACTCTCCTGTGACTCCAGTTTTAGATTCCGATGCTTCAATGCAGGTTAACTGTATCCCTTGGACCTTCTTATAGACGATGAAACACAGAAATTGCACCTGAATTTAATACAAAAGGCACAATGCCGACATAAGTACAAGAGGACTGATACTGTAACTTTCTATGATTTGAACCTGTCCTGTGAGTCCAGTTTTGGATTCCGATGCTTCACTTGAGGTTTTCTGTATACCTTGGAGCGTCTTATCGACGATGAAACACAGAAATTGCATCCGAATTTCATACAAAAGGCACATTGCCGACTTAAGTACAAGAGGACTGACACTCTAACTTTCTATGATTTGAACCTCTCCTGTGAGAACAGATTTAGGTTCCGATGCTTCACTTCAGGTTTACTGTATCCTTGCACCTTAATATTGACGGTGAAACACAGAAATTACATCCGAATTTAATTCAAAAGGCACAATGCCGACTTAAACATAATAGGACTGACACTCTAACTCTCTATGATTTGAACCTCTGCAGTGAGTCCAGTTTTAGATTACGATGCTTGACTTGAGGTTAACTGTATACCTTGGACCTTCTTATTGACGATGAAACACAGAAATTGCATCTGAATGTAATACAAAAGGCACAATGCCGACTTAAGTACAAGAGGACTGACACTCTAACTTTCTATGATTTGAACAACTCCTGTGAGTCCAGTTTTAGATTCCGATGCTTCACTTCAGGTTTACTGTATACCTTGGACCTTATTACTGACGATGTAACACAGAAATTGCATCTGAATTTCACACAAAAGGCACAATGCCGTCTTAACTACAAAAGGACTGACACTCTAACTTTCAATGATATGAACCCTTCCTGGGAGTCCAGTTTTAGATTCCGATGCTTCACTTCAGGTTTACTGTTTACCTTGGACCTTCTTATTGACGATGAAACACAGAAATTGCATCTGAATTTAATACACAAGGCACAATGCCGACTTAAGTACAAGAGGACTGAGACTTTAACTTTCTATGGTTAGGACCTCTCCTGTGAGTCCAGTTTTAGATTCCGATACTTCACTTCAGGTTTACTGTATCCCTTGGACCTTCTTATTGACGATGAGACACAGAAATTGCACCCGAATACAATACAAAAATCACAATGCCGACTTAAGTACATGAGGACTGACACTCTACCTTTCTATGATTTGAAGCTCTACTGTGAGTCCAGTTTTAGATTCCGATGCTTCACTTCAGGTTTACTGCTTCCCTTGGACCTTCTTACTGACGATGAAACACAGAAATTGCATCCGAATTTAATACAAAAGGCACAATGCCGACTTAAGTACAAGATTACTGACACTCTAGCTTTCTATGATTTGAACCTTTCCTGTGAGTCCAGTTTTCGATTCCGATGTTCACTTCAGGTTTACTGTATACGTTGGACCTTCTTATTGACGATGAAACACATAAATTGTATCCGAATTTAATACCAAACGCACAATGCCGACTTCAGTACAAGAGGACTGACACTCTAACTTTGTATGATTTGAACCTCTCCTGTGAGTCCAGTTTTGATTCCGATGCTGCACTTCAGGTTTACTGTTTCCCTTGGACCTTCTTATTGACGATGAAACATAGAAATTGCATCCGAATTTAATACAAAAGGCACAATGCCGACTAAAGTACAAGAGGACTGACACCCTAAATTTCTATGATTTGAACCTGTCCTGTGAGTCCAGTTTTGGATTCCGATGCTTCACTTCAGGTTTACTGTATACCTTGGAGCGTCTTATCGACGATGAAACACAGAAATTGCATCTGAATTTAATACAAAACGCACAATGTCGACTTAAGTAAAGAGCACTGAGACTCTAATTCTCTATGATTTGAACCTCTCCTGTGAGTCCAGTTTTAGATTCCGATGCTTCAATGCAGGTTTACTGTTTCCCTTGGACCTTCTTATTGACGACGAAACACAGAAATTGCATCTGAATTTAATACAAAAGGCACAACGCCGTCTTAACTACAAGAGGACTGACACTCTAACTTTCTATGATTTGAACCTTTCCTGTGAGTCCAGTTTTAGATTCCGATGCTTCAATTCAGGTTACTGTATACCTTGGACCTTCTTATTGACGATGAAACACAGAAATTGCATCTGAATTTAATACACAAGGCACAATGCCGACTTAAGTACAAGAGGACTGACACTCTAACTTTGTATGATTTGAACCTCTCCTGTGAGTCCAGTTTTTGGTTCCGATGCTTCACTTCAGGTTTACTGTATACCTTGGACCTACTTATTGACAATGTAACACAGGTATTGCATCCGAATTTAATACAAAAGGCACAATGCCGACTTAAGTACAAGAGGACTGACACTTTAACTTTCTATGCTTTGAACCTCTCCTGTGAGTCCAATTTTGATTCCGATGTTACACTTCAGGTTTACTGTTTCCCTTGGACCTTCTTATTGACGATGAAACATAGAAATTGCATCCGAATTTAATACAAAAGGCACAATGCCGACTAAAGTACAAGAGGACTGACACTCTAACTTTCTATGATTTGAACCTCTCCTGTGAGTCCAGTTTTAGATTCCGATGCTTCACTTCAGGTTTACTGTATCCCTTGGATCTTCTTATTGACGATGGAACACAGAAATTGCATCCGAATTTCTTGCAAAAGGCACAATACCGACTTAAGTACAAGAGGACTGACACTCTAACTTTCTATGATTTGAACCTCTCCTGTGAGTCCATTTTTAGGATCCGATGCTTCACTTCAGGTTTACTGTGTCCTTGCTCCTTCTTATTGACGATGAAACACAGAAATTGCATCCGAATTTAATTCAAAAGGCACAATGCCGACTTAAACATAATAGGACTTACACTCTAACTCTCTATGATTTGAACCTCTGCAGTGAGTCCAGTTTTAGATTACGATTCTTGACTTCAGGTTAACTGTATACCTTGGACCTTTTAATTGAGGATGAAACACAGAAATTGCATCAGAATGTAATACAAAGGGCACAATGCCGACTTAAGTACAAGAGGACTGACACTCTAACTTTCTATGATTTGAACCTCTTCTGTTAGTCCAGTTTTAGATTCCGATGCTTCACTTCAGGTTTACTGTATAACTTGGACCTTCTTATTGGCGATGAAACACACATATTGCATCTGAATTTAATACAAAAGGCACAATGCCGACTTAAGTACAAAAGGACTGAGACTTTAACTTTCTATGATTTGAACCTCTCTTGTGAGTCCAGTTTTGATTCCAATGTTACACTTCAGGTTTACTGTTTCCCTTGGACCTTCTTATTGACGATGAAACATAGAAATTGCATCCGAATTTAGTACAAAAGGCACAATGCCGACTAAAATACAAGAGGACTGACGCTCTAACTTTCTATGATTTGAACATCTCCTGTGAGTCCAGTTTTAGATTCCGATGCTTTACTGCAGCTTTACTGTATCCCTGGGACCTTCTTATTGACGATGAACCACAGAGATTGCATCTGAATTTAATACAAAAGCACAATGCCGACTTAAGTAAAAGAGGACTGAGACTCTGACTCTCTATGATTTGAACCTCTCCTGTGAGTCCAGTTTTGGACTCCGATGCTTCACTTCAGGTTTACTGTATCCCTTGGACCTTCTTATTGACGATGAAACACAGAAATTGCATCCGAAATTAATACAAAATGCACAAAGCCGACATAAGTACAAGAGGACTGACACTCTAACTTTCTTTGATTTGAACCTCTCCTGTAAGTTCCGTTTTAGATTCCGATGCTTCACTTCAGGTGTTCTGTGTCCCTTGGCCCTTCTTATTGACGATGAAACACAGAAATTGCATCCGAAATTAATACAAAAGGCACAAAGCCGACATACGTACAAGGGGACTGACACTCTAACTTTCTATGATTTGAACCTGTCCTGTGAGTCCAGTTTTGGATTCCGGTGCTTCACTTCAGGTTTACTGTATACCTTGGAGCGTCTTATCGACGATGAAACACAAAAATTGCATCCGAATTTCATACAAAAGGCACATTGCCGACTTAAGTACAAGGGGACTGACACTCTAACTTTCTATGATTTGAAACCCTCCTGTGAGTCCAGTTTTAGATTCCGTAGCATCAATTCAGATTTACTGCATCCCTTGAACCTTCTTATTGACGATGAAACACAGAAATTGCATCCGAATTTAATACAAAAAGCACAATGCCGACTTAAGTACAAGAGGACTGACACTCTAACTTTCTATGTTTTGAACCTCTCCTGTGAGTCCAGTTTTAGATTCCGATGCCTCACTTCAGGTTTACTGTTTCCCTTTGACCTTCTTGTTAATGATGAAACACAGAAATTGCATCCGAATTTAATACAAAAGGCACAATGCCGACTTAAGTACAAGAGTACTGACACCCTAACTTTCTATGATTTGAACCTCTCCTGTGAGTCCTGTTTTAGATTCCGATGCTTCACTACAGGTTTACTGTATCCCTTTGATCTTCTTATTGACGATGAAACACAGAAATTGCATCCGTATTTCTAGCAAAAGGCACAATACCGACTTAAGTACAAGAGGACTGACACTCTAACTTTCTATGATTTGAACCTCTCCTGTGAGTCCATTTTTAGAATCCGATGCTTCACTTCAGGTTTACTGTGTCCTTGCTCCTTCTTATTGACGATGAAACACAGAAATTGCATCCGAATTTAATTCAAAAGGCACAACGCCGACTTAAACATAATAGGACTGACACTCTAACTCTCTATGATTTGAACCTCTGCAGTGAGTCCAGTTTTAGATTACGATGCTTGACTTCAGGTTAACTGTATACCTTGGACCTTTTAATTGATTATGAAACACAGAAATTGCATCTGAATGTAATACAAAGGGCACAATGCCGACTTAAGTACAAGAGGACTGACACTCTAACTGTCTATGATTTGAACCTCTTCTGTTAGTCCAGTTTTAGATTCCGATGCTTCACTTCAGGTTTACTGTATAACTTGGACCTTCTTATTGACGATGAAACACAGATATTGCATCTGAATTTAATACAAAAGGCACAATGCCGACTTAATTACAAGAGGACTGACACACTAACTCTCTATGATTTGAACCTTTCCTGTGAGTCCAGTTTTAGATTCCGATGCTTCACTTCAGGTTTACTGTATACCTTGGACCTTCTTATTGACGATGAAACACAGATATTGCATCTGAATTTAATACATAAGGCACAATTCCGACTTAAGTACAAGAGGACTGAGACTTTAACTTTCTATGATTAGAACCTCTCCTGTGAGTCCAGTTTTAGATTCCGATACTTCACTTAAGGTTTACTGTATCCCTTGGACCTTCTTATTGACGATGAGACACAGAAATTGCACCCAAATTCAATACAAAAATCACAATGCCGACTTAAGTACAAGAGGACTGACACTCCAACTTTCTATGATGTGAACCTCTACTGTGAGTCCAGTTTTAGATTCCGATGCTTCACTTCAGGTTTACTGTTTCCCTTGAACCTTCATACTGACGATGAAACACAGTAATTGCATCCGACTTTAATACAAAAGGCACCATGCCGACTTAAGTACAAGAGGACTGACACTCTAACTTTCTATGATATGAACCTCTCCTCTGAGGCCAGTTTTAGATTCCGATGTTCACTTCAGGTTTACTGTATACGTTGGACCTTGTTATTGACGATGAAACACAGAAATTGCATCCGAATTTAATACAAAAGGCACAATGCCGACTTAAGTACAGGAGGACTGACACTCTAACTTTCTATGATTTGAACCTCTTATGTGAGTCCAGTTTTAGATTCCGATACTTCACTTCAGGTTTACTGTCTCCCTTGGACCATCTTATTGACGATGAAACACAGAAATTGTATCCGAAATTAATACCAAAGGCACAATAATGACTTCAGTACAAGAGGACTGACACTCTAACTTTCTATGATATGAACCCCTCCTGTGAGTCCAGTTTTTGGTTCCGATGCTTCACTTCAGGTTTACTGTATACCTTGGACCTACGTATTGACAATGAAACACAGATATTGCATCCGAATTTAATACAAAAGGCACAATGCCTACTTAAGTACAAGAGGACTGACACTCTAACTTTCTATGTTTGAACCTCCCCTGTGAGTCTAGTTTTGATTCCGATACTTCACTTCAGGTTTACTGTTTCCCTTGGACCTTCTTATTGACGATGAAACATAGAAATTGCATACGAATTTAATACAAAGGGCACAATGCCGACTAAAGTACAAGAGGACTGACACTCTAACTTTCTATGATTTGAACCTCTCCTGTGAGTCCAGTTCTAGATTCCGATGCTTTACTGCTGGTTTACTGTATCCCTGGGACCTTCTTATTGACGATGAAACACAGAGATTGCTTCTGAATTTAATACAAAAGGCACAAGGCTGACTTAAGTAAAAGAGGACTGAGACTCTGACTCTCTATGATTTGAACCTTTCCTGTGAGTCCAGTTTTGGACTCCGATGCTTCACTTGAGGTTTACTGTATCCCTTGGACCTTCTTATTGACGATGAAAGACAGAAATCGCATCCGAAATTAATACAAAAGGCACAATGCCGACTTAAGTACAAGAGGACTGACACTCTAACTTTCTATGATTTGAACCTCTCCTGTGAGTCCAGTTTCAGATTCCGATGCTTCACTTCAGGTTTACTGTATACCTTGGACCTTCTTATTGACGATGAAACACAGAAATTGTATCCGAATTTAATACAAAAGTCTCAATGCCGACTTAAGTACAAGAGGACTGACACTTTTACTCTCTATGATTTGAACCTCTCCTACGAGGCCAGTTTTAGATTCCGATGCTTCACTTCAGGTTTACTGTATCCCTTGGACCTTCTTATTGACGATGAAACACAGAAATCGCATCCGAATTTAATACAAAAGGCACAATGCCGACTTAAGTACAAGAGGACTGACACTCTAACTTTCTATGATTTGAACCTCTCCTGTGAGTCCAGTTTTAGATTCCGATGCTTCACTTCAGGTTTACTGTATACCTTGGACCTTCTTATTGACGATGAAACACAGAAATTGCATCCGAATTTAATACAAAAGTCTCAATGCCGACTTAAGTACAAGAGGACTGACACTTTTAATTTCTATGATTTGAACCTCTCCTGTGAGTTTAGTTTTAGATTCCGATGCTTCACTTCAGGTTTACTGTATAACTTGGACCTTCTTATTGACGATGAAAGACAGAAATCGCATCCGAAATTAATACAAAAGGCACAATGCCGACTTAAGTACAAGAGGACAGACACTATAACTTTCTATGATTTGAACCTCTGCAGTCAGTCCAGTTTTAGATTCCGATGCTTCACTTCAGGTTTACTGTATCCCTTGGGCCTTCTTATTGACGATGGAAAATAGAAATTGCATCCGAATTTTATACAAAATGCACAATGCCGACTTAAGTAAATGAGGTCTGACACTCTATCTCCCTATGATTTTAACCTCTCCTGTGAGTCCAGTTTTAGACTCCGAAGCTTCACTTCAGGTTTACTGTATACCTTGGACCTTCTTATTGACGATGTAACACAGAAATTGCATTTGAATTTAATACAAAAGGCACAATGCCGACATAACTATAAGAGGACTGACACTCTAACTTTCAATGATTTGAACCTTTCCTGTGAGTCGAGTTTTGAGTTTCGATGCTTCACTTTGGGTTTACTGTATACCTTGGACCCTCTTATTGACGATGAAACACAGATATTTCATCTGAATTTAATACAAAAGGCACAATGCCGACTTAAGTACAAGAGGACTGACACTCTAACTTTCTATGATTTGAACCTCTCCTGTGTGTCCAGTTTTGATTCCGATGCTTCACTTCAGGTTTACTGTTTCCCTTGGACCTTCTTATTGAAGATGAAACATAGAAATTGCATCCGAATTTGATACAAAAGGCACAATGCCGACTAAAGTACAAGAGGACTGACACTCTAACTTTCTATGATTTGAACCTCTCCTGTGAGTCCAGTTTTAGAATCCGATGCTTTACTGCAGGTTTACTGTATCCCTGGGACCTTCTTGCTGACAATGAAACACAGAAATTGCATCCGAATTTAATACAAAAGGCACAATGCCGACTGAAGTACAAGAGGACTGACACTCTAACTTTCTATGATTTGAACCTCTCCTGTGAGTCCAGTTTTAGATTCCGATGTTCACTTCAGGTTTGCTGTATACGTTGGACCTTCTTATTGACGATGAAACACAGAAATTGCATCCGAATTTAATACAAAAGGCACAATGCCGACTTAAGTACAGGAGGACTGACACTCTACCTTTCTATGATTTGAACCTCTCCTGTGAGTCCAGTTTTAGATTCCGATACTTCACTTCAGGTTTATTGTCTCCCTTGGACTTTCTTATTGACGATGAAACACAGAAATTGTACCCGAATTTAATACCAAAGGCACAATGCCGACTTCAGTACAAGAGGACTGACTTTCTAACTGTCTATGATATGAACCTCTCCTGTGAGTCCAGTTTTTGGTTCCGATGCTTCACTTCAGGTTTACTGTATACCTTGAACCTTCTTATTGACAATGAAACACAGATATTGCATCCGAATTTAATACAAAATGCACAATGCCGACTTAAGTACAAGAGGACTGACACTCTAACTTTCTATGATTTGAACCTCTCCTGTGAGTCCAGTTTTGATTCCGATGCTTCACTTCTGGTTTACCGTTTCCCTTGGACCTTCTTATTGACGATGAAACATAGAAATTGCATCCGAATTTGATACAAAAGGCACAATGCCGACTAAAGTACAAGAGGACTGACACTCTAACTTTCTATGATTTGAACCTCTCCTGTGAGTCCAGTTTTAGAATACGATGCTTTACTGCAGGTTTACTGTATCCCTGGGACCTTCTTATTGACGATGAAACACAGAGATTGCATCTGAATTTAATACAAAAGGCACAATGCTGGCTTAAGTAAAAGAGGACTGAGGCTCTGACTTTCTATGATTTGAACCTCTCCTGTGAGTCCAGTTTTAGATTCCGATGCTTCACTTCAGGTTTACTGTATAACTTGGACCTTCTTATTGACGATGAAACACAGATATTGCATCTGAATTTAATACAAAAGGCACAATGCCGACTTAAGTACAAGACTACTGACATTCTAACTTTCTATGATTTGAACCTCCCCTGTGAGTCCAGTTTTGATTTCGATGCTTCACTTCAGGCTTACTGTTTCCCTTGGACCTTCTTATTGACGATGAAACATAGAAATTGCATCCGAATTTAATACAAAATGCACAATGCCGCCTAAAGTACAAGAGGACTGACACTCTAACTTTACATGATTTGAACCTCTCCTGTGAGTCCAGTTTTTAATTCCGATGCTTTACTGCAGGTTTACTGTATCACTGGGACATTCTTATTGACGATGAAACACAGAGATTGCATCTAAATTTAATACAAAAGGCACAATGCTGACTTAAGTAAAAGAGGACTGAGACTCTGACTCTCTATGATTTGAACCTCTCCTGTGAGTCCAGTTTTGGACTCCGATGCTTCACTTCAGGTTTACTGCATCCCTTGGTCCTTCTTATTGACGATGAAACACAGAAATTGCATCCGAATTTAATACAAAAGTCACAATGCCGACTTAAGTACAAGAGGACTGACAAATTTACTTTCTATGATTTGAACCTCTCCTGTGAGTCCAGTTTTAGATTCCGATGATTCACTTCAGGTTTACTGTATACCTTCGACCTTTTTATTGACGATGTAACACAGAAATTGTATCTGAATTTAATACAAAAGCCACAATGCCGTCTTAACTACAAGAGCACTGACACTCTAACTTTCTATGATTTGAACCTTTCCTGTGAGTCCAGTTTTAGATTCCGATGCTTCACTTCAGGTTTTCTGTATACCTTCGACCTTTTTATTGACGATGTAACACAGAAATTGCATCTGAATTTAATACATAAGGCACAATGCCGACTAAAGAACAAGAGGACTGACACTCTAACTTTCTATGATTTGAACATGTCCTGTGAGTCCAGTTTTAGATTCCGATGCTTTACTGCAGGTTTACTGTATCCCTGGGACCTTCTTATTGACGATGAAACACAGAGATTGCATCTGAATTTAATACAAAAGGCACAATGCTGGCTTAAGTAAAAGAGGACTGAGACTCTGACTTTCTATGATTTGAACCTCTCCTGTGAGTCCAGTTTTAGATTCCGATGCTTCACTTCAGGTTTACTGTATAACTTGGACCTTCTTATTGACGATGAAACACAGATATTGCATCTGAATTTAATACAAAAGGCACAATGCCGACTTAAGTACAAGACTACTGACTTTCTAACTTTCTATGATTTGAACCTCCCCTGTGAGTCCAGTTTTGATTTCGATGCTTCACTTCAGGCTTACTGTTTCCCTTGGACCTTCTTATTGACGATGAAACATAGAAATTGCATCCGAATTTAATACAAAATGCACAATGCCGACTAAAGTACAAGAGGACTGACACTCTAACTTTACATGATTTGAACCTCTCCTGTGAGTCCAGTTTTTAATTCCGATGCTTTACTGCAGGTTTACTGTATCACTGGGACATTCTTATTGACGATGAAACACAGAGATTGCATCTAAATTTAATACAAAAGGCACAATGCTGACTTAAGTAAAAGAGGACTGAGACTCTGACACTCTATGATTTGAACCTCTCCTGTGAGTCCAGTTTTGAACTCCGATGCTTCACTTCAGGTTTACTGTATCCCTTGGACCTTCTTATTGACGATGAAACACAGAAATTGCATCCGAATTTAATACAAAAGGCACAATGCCGTCTTAAGTACAAAAGGACTGACACTCTAACTTTCTATGATTTGAACCTTTCCTGTGAGTCCAGTTTTAGATTCCGATGCTTCACTTCAGGTTTACTGTTTCCCTTGGACCTTCTTACTGACAATGAAACACAGAAATTGCATCCGAATTTAATACAAAAGGCACAATGCCGACTGAAGTACAAGAGGACTGACACTCTAACTTTCTATGATTTGAACCTCTCCTGTGAGTCCAGTTTTAGATTCCGATGTTCACTTCAGGTATGCTGTATACGTTGGACCTTCTTATTGACGATGAAACACAGAAATTGCATCCGAATTTAATACAAAAGGCACAATGCCGACTTAAGTACAGGAGGACTGACACTCTACCTTTCTATGATTTGAACCTCTCCTGTGAGTCCAGTTTTAGATTCCGATACTTCACTTCAGGTTTATTGTCTCCCTTGGACTTTCTTATTGACGATGAAACACTGAAATTGTATCCGAATTTAATACCAAAGGCACAATGCCGACTTCAGTACAAGAGGACTGACTTTCTAACTGTCTATGATATGAACCTCTCCTGTGAGTCCAGTTTTTGGTTCCGATGCTTCACTTCAGGTTTACTGTATATCTTGAACCTTCTTATTGACAATGAAACACAGATATTGCATCCGAATTTAATACAAAATGCACAATGCCGACTTAAGTACAAGAGGACTGACACTCTAACTTTCTATGATTTGAACCTCTCCTGTGGGTCCAGTTTTGATTCCGATGCTTCACTTCAGGTTTACCGTTTCCCTTGGACCTTCTTATTGACGATGAAACATAGAAATTGCATCCGAATTTGATACAAAAGGCACAATGCCGACTAAAGTACAAGAGGACTGGCACTCTAACTTTCTATGATTTGAACCTCTCCTGTGAGTCCAGTTTTAGAATCCGATGCTTTACTGCAGGTTCACTGTATCCCTGGGACCTTCTTATTGACGATGAAACACAGAGAATGCATCTGAATATAATACAAAAGGCACAATGCTGGCTTAAGTAAAAGAGGACTGAGACTCTCACTTTCTATGATTTGAACCTCTCCTGTGAGTCCAGTTTTAGATTCCGATGCTTCACTTCAGGTTTACTATATAACTTGGACCTTCTTATTGACGATGAAACACAGATATTGCATCTGAATTTAATACAAAAGGCACAATGCCGACTTAAGTACAAGACTACTGACATTCTAACTTTCTATGATTAGAACCTCCCCTGTGAGTCCAGTTTTGATTTCGATGCTTCACTTCAGGCTTACTGTTTCCCTTGGACCTTCTTATTGACGATGAAACATAGAAATTGCATCCGAATTTAATACAAAATGCACAATGCCGACTAAAGTACAAGAGGACTGACACTCTAACTTTACATGATTTCAACCTCTCCTGTGAGTCTAGTTTTTAATTCCGATGCTTTACTGCAGGTTTACTGTATCACTGGGACCTTCTTATTGACGATGAAACACAGAGATTGCATCTAAATTTAATACAAAAGGCACAATGCTGACTTAAGTAAAAGAGGACTGAGACTCTGACTCTCTATGATTTGAACCTCTCCTGTGAGTCCAGTTTTGGACTCCGATGCTTCACTTCAGGTTTACTGCATCCCTTGGTCCTTCTTATTGACGATCAAACACTGAAATTGCATTCGAATTTAATACAAAAGGCACAATGCCGACTTAGGTACAAGAGGACTGACACTCTAACTTTCTATGATTTGAAGCTTTCCTGTGAGTCCAGTTTTAGATTCCGATGCTTCACTTCAGGTTTTCTGTATACCTTCGACCTTTTTATTGACGATGTAACACAGAAATTGCATCTGAATGTAATACATAAGGCACAATGCCGACTAAAGAACAAGAGGACTGACACTCTAACTTTCTATGATTTGAACATCTCCTGTGAGTCCAGTTTTAGATTCCGATGCTTTACTGCAGGTTTACTGTATCCCTGGGACCTTCTTATTGACGATGAAACACAGAGATTGCATCTGAATTTAATACAAAAGGCACAATGCTGACTTAAGTAGAAGAGGACTGAGACTCTGACACTCTATGATTTGAACCTCTCCTGTGAGTCCAGTTTTGGACTCCGATGCTTCACTTCAGGTTTACTGTATCCCTTGGACCTTCTTATTGACGATGAAACACAGAAATTGCATCCGAATTTAATACAAAAGGCACAATGCCGTCTTAAGTACAAAAGGACTGACACTCTAACTTTCTATGATTTGAACCTCTCCTGTGAGTCCAGTTTTAGATTCCGATGCTTCACTTCAGGTTTACTGTATTCCTTGGACCTTCTTATTGACGATGAAACACAGAAATTGCATCCGAATTTAATACAAAAGGCACAATGCCGACTTACGTACAAGAGGACTGACAGTCTAACTTTCTATGATTTGAACCTCCCCTGTGAGTCCAGTTTTAGATTCCGATGCTTCACTTCAGGTTAACTGTATCCCTTGGGCCTTCTTATTGACGATGGAAAATAGAAATTGCATCCGAATTTTATACAAAATGCACAATGCCGACTTAAGTAAATGAGGTCTGACACTCTAACTCCCTATGATTTTAACCTCTCCTGTGAGTCCAGTTTTAGACTCCGAAGCTTCACTTCAGGTTTACTGTATACCTTGGACCTTCTTATTGACGATGTAACACAGAAATTGCATTTGAATTTAATACAAAACGCACAATGCCGACTTAACTACAAGAGGACTGACACTCTAACTTTCTATGATTTGAACCTTTCCTGTGAGTCGAGTTTTGAGTTTCGATGCTTCACTTTGGGTTTACTGTATACCTTGGACCCTCTTATTGACGATGAAACACAGATATTTCATCTGAATTTAATACAAAAGGCACAATGCCGACTTAAGTACAAGAGGACTGACACTCTAACTTTCTATGATTTGAACCTCTCCTGTGTGTCCAGTTTTGATTCCGATGCTTCACTTCAGGTTTACTGTTTCCCTTGGACCTTCTTATTGAAGATGAAACATAGAAATTGCATCCGAATTTAATACAAAAGGCACAATGCCGACTAAAGTACAAGAGGACTGACACTCTAACTTTCTATGATTTGAACCTCTCCTGTGAGTCCAGTTTTAGATTCCGATGCTTTACTGCAGGCTTACTGTATCACTGGGACCTTCTTATTGACGATGAAACACAGAGATTGCATCTAAATTTAATACAAAAGGCACAATGCCGACTTAAGTACAAGAGGACTGAGACTTTAACTTTCTATGATTTGAACCTCTCCTGTGAGTCCAGTTTTAGATTCCGATGTTCACTTCAGGTTTGCTGTATACGTTGGACCTTCTTATTGACGATGAAACACAGAAATTGCATCCGAATTTAATACAAAAGGCACAATGCCGACTTAAGTACAGGAGGACTGACACTCTACCTTTCTATGATTTGAACCTCTCCTGTGAGTCCAGTTTTAGATTCCGATACTTCACTTCAGGTTTATTGTCTCCCTTGGACTTTCTTATTGACGATGAAACAAAGAAATTGTATCCGAATTTAATACCAAAGGCACAATGCCGACTTCAGTACAAGAGGACTGACTTTCTAACTGTCTATGATTTGAACCTCTCCTGTGAGTCCAGTTTTTGGTTCCGATGCTTCACTTCAGGTTTACTGTATACCTTGGACCTTCTTATTGACAATGAAACACAGATATTGCATCCGAATTTAATACAAAATGCACAATGCCGACTTAAGTACAAGAGGACTGACACTCTAACTTTCTATGATTTGAACCTCTCCTGTGAGTCCAGTTTTGATTCCGATGCTTCACTTCAGGTTTACCGTTTCCCTTGGACCTTCTTATTGACGATGAAACATAGAAATTGCATCCGAATTTAATACAAAAGGCACAATGCCGACTAAAGTACAAGAGGACTGACACTCTAACTTTCTATGATTTGAACCTCTCCTGTGAGTCCAGTTTTAGAATCCGATGCTTTACTGCAGGTTTACTGTATCCCTGGGACCTTCTTATTGACGATGAAACACAGAGATTGCATCTGAATTTAATACAAAAGGCACAATGCTGACTTAAGTAAAAGAGGACTGAGACTCTGACTTTCTATGATTTGAACCTCTCCTGTGAGTCCAGTTTTAGATTCCGATGCTTCACTTCAGGTTTACTGTATAACTTGGACCTTCTTATTGACGATGAAACACAGATATTGCATCTGAATTTAATACAAAAGGCACAATGCCGACTTAAGTACAAGACTACAGACATTCTAACTTTCTATGATTTGAACCTCCCCTGTGAGTCCAGTTTTGATTTCGATGCTTCACTTCAGGCTTACTGTTTCCCTTGGACCTTCTTATTGACGATGAAACATAGAAATTGCATCCGAATTTTATACAAAATGCACAATGCCGACTAAAGTACAAGAGGACTGACACTCTAACTTTCTATGATTAGAACCTCTCCTGTGTGTCCAGTTTTAGATTCCGATGCTTTACTGCAGGTTTACTGTATCACAGGGACCTTCTTATTGACGATGAAACACAGAGATTGCATCTAAATTTAATACAAAAGGCACAATGCTGACTTAAGTAAAAGAGGACTGAGACTCTGACTCTCTATGATTTGAACCTCTCCTGTGAGTCCAGTTTTGGACTCCGATGCTTCACTTCAGGTTTACTGCATCCCTTGGTCCTTCTTATTGACGATCAAACACAGAAATTGCATTCGAATTTAATACAAAAGGCACAATGCCGACTTAGGTACAAGAGGACTGACACTCTAACTTTCTATGATTTGAACCTCTCCTGTGAGTCCAGTTTTAGATTCCGATGCTTCACTTCAGGTTTACTGTATTCCTTGGACCTTCTTATTGACGATGAAACACAGAAATTGCATCCGAATTTAATACAAAAGTCACAATGCCGACTTAAGTACAAGAGGACTGACAAATTTACTTTCTATGATTTGAACCTCTCCTGTGAGTCCAGTTTTAGATTCCGATGATTCACTTCAGGTTTACTGTATACCTTCGACCTTTTTATTGACGATGTAACACAGAAATTGCATCTGAATTTAATACAAAAGCCACAATGCCGTCTTAACTACAAGAGGACTGACACTCTAACTTGCTATGATTTGAACCTTTCCTATGAGTCCAGTTTTAGATTCCGATGCTTCACTTCAGGTTTTCTGTATTCCTTCGACCTTTTTATTGACGATGTAACACAGAAATTGCATCTGAATTTAATACAAAAGGCACAATGCCGTCTTAACTACAAGAGGACTGACACTCTAACTTTCTATGATTTGAACCTTTCCTGTGAGTCCAGTTTTAGATTCCGATGCTTCACTTCAGGTTTTCTGTATCCCTTGAACCTTCTTATTGACGATGAAACACAGAAATTGCATCTGAATTTAATACATAAGGCACAATGCCGACTAAAGAACAAGAGGACTGACACTCTAACTTCCTATGATTTGAACATCTCCTGTGAGTCCAGTTTTAGATTCCGATGCTTTACTGCAGGTTTACTGTATCCCTGGGACCTTCTTATTGACGATGAAACACAGAGATTGCATCTGAATGTAATACAAATGGCACAATGCTGACTTAAGTAGAAGAGGACTGAGACTCTGACACTCTATTCTTTGAACCTCTCCTGTGAGTCCAGTTTTGGACTCCGATGCTTCACTTCAGGTTTACTGTATCCCTTGGACCTTCTTATTGACGATGAAACACAGAAATTGCATCCGAATTTAATACAAAAGGCACAATGCCGACTTAAGTACAAGTGGACTGACACTCTAACTTTCTATGATTTGAACCTCTCCTGTGAGTCCAGTTTTAGATTCCGATGCTTCACTTCAGGTTTACTGTATTCCTTGGACCTTCTTATTGTCGATGAAACACAGAAATTGCATCCGAATTTAATACAAAAGTCACAATGCCGACTTAAGTACACGAGGACTGACACTTTTACTTTCTATGATTTGAACCTCTCCTGTGAGTCCGGTTTCAGATTCCGATGCTTCACTTCAGGTTTACTGTATAACTTGGACCTTCTTGTTGACGATGAAACACAGAAATTGCATTCGAATTTAATACAAAAGGCACAATGCCGACTTACGTACAAGAGGACTGACAGTCTAACTTTCTATGATTTGAACCTCTCCTGTGAGTCCAGTTTTAGATTCCGATGCTTCACTTCAGGTTTACTGTATTCCTTGGACCTTCTTATTGACGATGAGACACAGAAATTGCACCCGAATTCAATACAAAAATCACAATGCCGACTTAAGTACAAGAGGACTGACACTCTAACATTCTATGATTTGAACCTCTACTGTGAGTCCAGTTTTAGATTCCGATGCTTCACTTCAGGTTTACTGTTTCCCTTGGACCTTCTTACTGACGATGAAACACAGAAATTGCATCCGAATTTAATACTAAAGGCACAATGCTGACTTAAGTACAAGAGGACTGACACTCTAACTTTCTATGATTTGAACCTTTCCTGTGAGTCCAGTATTAGATTCCGATGTTCACTTCAGGTTTACTGTGTACGTTGGAACTTCTTATTGACGATGAAACACAGAAATTGCATCCGAATTTAATACAAAAGGCACAATGCCTGACTTAAGTACAGGTGGACTGACACTCTAATTTTCTATGATTTGAACCACTCCTGTGAGTCCAGTTTTAGATTCCGATACTTCACTTCAGGTTTATGGTCTCCCTTGGACCTTCTTGTTGACGATGAAACACAGAAATTGCATCCGAATTTAATACAAAAGGCACAATGCCGACTTACGTACAAGAGGACAGACACTATAACTTTCTATGATTTGAACCTCTGCAGTGAGTCCAGTTTTAGATTCCGATGCTTCACTTCAGGTTTACTGTATCCCTTGGACCTTCTTGTTGACGATGGAACATAGAAATTGCATCCGAATTTTATACAAAATGCACAATGCCGACTTAAGTAAAAGAGGACTGACACTCTACCTCCCTATGATTTTAACCTCTCCTGTGGGTCCAGTTTTAGATTCCGATGATTCACTTCAGGTTTACTGTATACCTTGGACCTTCCTATTGACGACGTAACACAGAAATTACATTTGAATTTAATACAAAAGGCACAAGGCCGACTTAAGTACAAGAGGACTGACACTCTAACATTCTATGATTTGAACCTCTCCTGTGAGTCCAGTTTTGATTCCGATGCTTCACTTCAGGTTTACTGTTTCCCTCGGACCTTCTTATTGACGATGAAATATAGAAATTGCATCCGAAATTAATACAAAAGGCACAATGCCGACTAAAGTACAAGAGGACTGACAGTCTAACTTTCTGTGAATTGAACCTCTGATGTGAGTCCAGTTTTAGATTCCGATGCTTTACTGCAGGCTTACTGTATCACTGGGACCTTCTTATTGACGATGAAACACAGAGATTGCATCTGAATTTAATACAAAAGGCACAATGCCGACTTACGTACAAGAGGACTGACACTCTAACTTTCTATGATTTGAACCTCTCCTGTGAGTCCAGTTTTAGATTCCGATGCTTCACATCAGGTTTCCTCTATTCCTTGGACCTTCTTATTGACGATGAAACACAGAAATTGCATCCGAATTTAATACAAAAGTCACAATGCCGACTTAAGTACAAGAGGACTGACACTTTTACTTTCTATGATTTGAACCTCTGCAGTGAGTCCAGTTTTAGATTCCGATGCTTCACTTCAGGTTTACTGTATCCCTTGGACCCTCTTATTGACGATGAAACATAGAAATTGCATCCGAATTTTATACAAAATGCACAATGCCGACTTAACTAAAAGAGGACTGACACTCTACCTCCCTATGATTTTAACCTCTCCTGTGGGTCCAGTTTTAGATTCCGATGATTCACTTCAGGTTTACTGTATACCTTGGACCTTCCTATTGACGATGTAACACAGAAATTGCATTTGAATTTAATACAAAAGGCACAATGCCGACTTAAGTACAAGAGGACTGACACTCTAACTTTCTATGATTTGAACCTCTCCTGTGGGTCCAGTTTTGATTCCGATGCTTCACTTCAGGTTTACTGTTTCCCTTGGACCTTCTTATTAACGATGAAACACAGAGATTGTATCTGAATTTAATACAAAAGACACAATGCTGCCTTAAGTAAAAGAGGACTGAGACTCTGACTCTCTATGATTTGAACCTCTCCTGTGAGTCCAGTTTTGGACTCCGATGCTTCACTTCAGGTTTACTGTATCCCTTGGACTTTCTTATTGACGATGAAACACAGAAATTGCATCCGAATTTAATACAAAAGGCACAATGCCGACTTAAGTACAGGAGGACTGACACTCTAACTTTCTACGATTTGAACCTCTCCTGTGAGTTTAGTTTTAGATTCCGATGCTTTACTGCAGGTTTACTGTATCACTGGGAACTTCTTATTGACGATGAAACACAGAGATTGCATCTAAATTTAATACAAAAGGCACAATGCTGTCTTAAGTAAAACAGGACTGAGACTCTGAATCTCTATGATTTGAACCTCTCCTGTGAGTCCAGTTTTGGACTCCGATGCTTCACTTCAGGTTTACTGTATTCCTTGGACCTTCTTATTGACGATGAAACACAGACATTGCATCCGAATTTAATACAAAAGTCACAATGCCGACTTAAGTACAAGAGGACTGACACTTTTACTTTCTATGATTTGAACCTCTCCTGTGGGTCCAGTTTTAGATTCCGATGCTTCACTTCAGGTTTACTGTATAACTTGGACCTTCTTATTGACGATGAAACACAGATATTGCATCTGAATTTAATACAAAAGGCACAATGCCGACTTAAGTACAAGAGGACAGACACTACAACTTTCTATGATTTGAACCTCTGCAGTGAGTCCAGTTTTAGATTCCGATGCTTCACTTCAGGTTTACTGTATAACTTGGACCTTCTTATTGACGATGAAACACAGATATTGCATCTGAATTTAATACAAAAGGCACAATGCCGACTTAAGTACAAGAGGACAGCCACTATAACTTTCTATGATTTGAACCTCTGCAGTGAGTCCAGTTTTAGATTTCGATGCTTCACTTCAGGTTTACTGTATCCCTTGGACCTTCTTATTGACGATGGAACGTAGAAATTGCATCCGAATTTTATACAAAATGCACAATGCCGACTTAAGTAAAAGAGGACTGACAATTTTACTTTATATGATATGAACCTCTCCTGTGAGTCCAGTTTTAGAGTCCGATGCTTCACTTCAGGTTTACTGTATAACTTGGAGCTTCTTATTGACGATGAAACACAGATATTGCATCTGAATTTAATACAAAAGGCACAATGCCGACTTAAGTACAAGAGGACAGACACTATAACATTCTATGATTTGAACCTCTGCAGTGAGTTCAGTTTTAGATTCCGATGCTTCACTTCAGGTTTACTGTATCCCCTGGACCTTCTTATTGACGATGGAACATAGAAATTGAATCCGAATTTTATACAAAATGCACAATGCCGACTTAAGTAAAAGAGGACTGACACTCTATCTCCCTATGATTTTAACCTCTCCTGTGAGTCCAGTTTTAGACTCCGATGCTTCACTTCACGTTTGCTGTATACCTTGGACCTTCTTGTTGACGATGTAACACAGAATTTGCATTTGAATTTAATCCAAAAGTACAATGCCGACTTAACTACAAGAGGACTGACACTATAACTTTCTATGATTTGAACCTTTCCTGTGAGACCAGTTTTAGGTTCCGATGCTTCACTTTAGGTTTACTGTATACCTTGGACCTTCTTATTGACGATGAAACACAGATATTGCATCTGAATTTAATACAAAAGGCACAATGCCGACTTAAGTACAAGAGGACTGACACTCTAACTATCTATGATTTGAACCTCTCCTGTGAGTCCAGTTTTGATTCCGATGCTTCACTTCAGGTTTACTGTTTCCCTTGGACCTTCTTATTGACGATGAAACATAGAAATTGCATCCGAATTTAATACAAAAGGCACAATGCCGACTAAAGTACAAGAGGACTGACATTCTAACTTTCTATGATTTGAACCTCTCCTGTGAGTCCAGTTTTAGATTCCGATGCTTTACTGCAGGTTTACTGTATCACTGGGACCTTCTTATTATCGATGAAACACAGAAATTGCATCCGAATTTAATACAAAAGGCACAATGCCGACTTATTTACAAGGGGACTGACACTCTAAATTTCTATGATTTGAACCTCTATTGTGAGTCTAGTTTAAGATTCCGATGCTTCACTTCAGGTTTACTGTATCCCTAGGACCATCTTATTGACGATGAAACACAGAAATTGCATCCGAATTTAATACAAAAGTCACAATGCCGACTTAAGTACAAGAGGACTGACACTCTAACTTTCTATGATTTGAACCTCTCCTGTGAGTCCAGTTATAGATTCCGATACTTCACTTCAGGTTTACTATCTCCCTTGGACCTTCTTATTGACGATGAAACACAGAAATTGTGTCCGAATTTAATACAAAAGGCACAATGCCGACTTAAGTACAAGAGGACTGTCACTCTAACTTTCTATGATTTGAACCTCTCATGTGAGTCCAGTTTTAGATTCCGATGATTCACTACAGGTTTACTGTATCCCTAGGACCTTCTTATTGACGATGAAACACAGAAATTGCATCTCAATTTAATACAAAAGGCACAATGTCGACTTAAGTAAAAGAGGACTGAGACTCTAACTCTCTATGATTTGAACCTCTCCTGTGAGTCCAGTTTTAGATTCCGATGCTTCACTTCAGGTTTACTGTATCCATGGACCTTCTTATTGACGATGAAACACAGAAATTGCATCTGAATTTAATACAAAAGGCACAATGCCGACTTAAGTACAAGAGGACTGACACTCTAACTTTCTATGATTTGAACCTCTCCTGTGAGTCCAGTTTTAGATTCCGATGCTTTACTGCAGGTTTACTGTATCCCTGGGACCTTCTTATTGACGATGAAACACAGAGATTGCATCTGAATTTAATACAAAAGGCACAATGCTGACTTAAGTAGAAGAGGACTGAGACTCTGACTCTCTATGATTTGAACCTCTCCTGTGAGTCCAGTTTTGGACTCCGATGCTTCACTTCAGGTTTACTGTATTCCTTGGACCTTCTTATTGACGATGAAACACAGAAATTGCATCCGAATTTTGATACAAAAGTCACAATGCCGACATAAGTACAAGAAGACTGACACTTTTACTTTCTATGATTTGAACCTCTCCTGTGAGTCCAGTTTTAGATTCCGATGCTTCACTTCAGGTTTACTGTATAACTTGAACCTTCTTATTGACGATGAAACACAGATATTGCATCTGAATTTAATACAAAAGGCACAATGCCGACCTAAGTACAAGAGGACAGACACTATAACTTTCTATGATTTGAACCTGTGCAGTGAGTCCAGTTTTAGATTTCGATGCCTCACTTCAGGTTTACTGTATCCCTTGGACCTTCTTATTGACGATGGAACATAGAAATTGCATCCGAATTTTATACAAAATGCACAATGCCGACTTAAGTAAAAGAGGACTGAGACTCTGACTCTCTATGATTTGATCCTCTCCTGTGAGTCCAGTTTTGGACTCCGATGCTTCACTTCAGGTTTACTGTATCCCTTGGACCTTCTTATTGACGATGAAACACAGAAATTGCATCCGAATGTAATACAAAAGGCACAATGCCGACTTAAGTACAAGAGGACTGACACTCTAACTTTCTATGATTTGGACCTCTCCTGTGAGTCCAGTTTTAGATTCCGATGCTTTACTGAAAGTTTACTGTATCACTGGGAACTTCTTATTGACGATGAAACACAGAGATTGCATCTAAATTTAATACAAAAGGCACAATGCCCACTTAAGTACAAGAGGATTGACACTCTAATTTTCTATGATTTGAACCTCTCCTGTGAGTCCAGTCTTAGATTCCGATGCTTCACTTCAGGTTTACTGTATTCCTTGGACCTTCTTATTGACGATGAAACACAGAAATTGCATCCGAATTTAATACAAAAGTCACAATGCCGACTTAAGTACAAGAGGACTGACACTTTTACTTTCTATGATTTGAACCTCTCGTGTGAGTCCAGTTTTAGATTCCGATGCTTTACTGCAGGTTTACTGTATCCCTGGGACCTTCTTATTGACGATGAAACACAGAGATTGCATCTGAATTTAATACAAAAGGCACAATGCTGACTTAAGTAGAAGTGGACTGAAACTCTGACTCTCTATGATTTGAACCTCTCCTGTGAGTCCAGATTTAGATTCCGATGCTTCACTTCAGGTTTACTGTATACCTTGGCCCTTTTTATTGACGATGTAACACAGAAATTGCATCTGAATTTAATACAAAAGGCACAATGCTGTCTTAACTACAAGAGGACTGACACTCTAACTTTCTATGATTAGAACCTTTCCTGTGAGTCCAGTTTTGGATTCCGATGCTTCACTTCAGGTTTACTGTATACTATGGACCTTCTTATTGACGATGAAACGCAGATATTGCATCTGAATTTAATACATAAGGCACAATGCCGACTTAAGTACAAGAGGACTGAGACTTTAACTTTCCATGATTAGAACCTCTCCTGTGAGTCCAGTTTTAGATTCCGATACTTCACTTCAGGTTTACTATATCCCTTGGACCTTCTTATTGACGATGAGACACAGAAATTGCACCCGAATTTAATACAAAAGGCACAATGCCGACTTAAGTACAGGAGGACTGACACTCTAACTTTCTATGAGTTGAACCTCTCCTGTGAGTCCATTTTTTGGTTCCGGTGCTTCACTTCAGGTTTACTGTATACCTTGGACCTTCTTGTTGACGATGTAACACAGAAATTGCATTTGAATTTAATACAAAAGGCACAATGCCGACTTAACTACAAGAGGACTGACACTATAACTTTCTATGATTTGAACCTTTCCTGTGAGACCAGTTTTAGGTTCCGATGCTTCACTTTAGGTTTACTGTATACCTTGGACCCTCTTATTGACGATGAAACACAGATATTGCATCTGAATTTAATACAAAAGGCACAATGCCGACTTAAGTACAAGAGGACTGACACTCTAACTTTCTATGATTTGAACCTCTCCTGTGAGTCCAGTTTTGATTCCGATGCTTCACTTCAGGTTTACTGTTTCCCTTGGACCTTCTTATTGACGATGAAACATAGAAATTGCATCCGAATTTAATACAAAAGGCACAATGCCGACTAAAGTACAAGAGGACTGACACTCTAACTTTCTATGATTTGAACCTCTCCTGTGAGTCCAGTTTTAGATTCCGATGCTTTACTGCAGGTTTACTGTATCACTGGGACCTTCTTATTAACGATGAAACACAGAAATTGCATCCGAATTTAATACAAAAGGCACAATGTCGACTTAAGTAAAAGAGGACTGAGACTCTAACTCTCTATGATTTGAACCTCTCCTGTGAGTCCAGTTTTAGATTCCGATGCTTCACTTCAGGTTTACTGTATCCCTTGGACCTTCTTATTGACGATGAAACACAGAAATTGCATCTGAATTTAATACAAAAGGCACAATGCCGACTTAAGTACAAGAGGACTGACACTCTAACTTTCTATGATTTGAACCTCTCCTGTGAGTCCAGTTTTAGATTCCGATGCTTTACTGCAGGTTTACTGTATCCCTGGGACCTTCTTATTGACGATGAAACACAGAGATTGCATCTGAATTTAATACAAAAGGCACAATGCTGACTTAAGTAGAAGAGGACTGAGACTCTGACTCTCTATGATTTGAACCTCTCCTGTGAGTCCAGTTTTGGACTCCGATGCTTCACTTCAGGTTTACTGTATTCCTTGGACCTTCTTATTGACGATGAAACACAGAAATTGCATCCGAATTTTGATACAAAAGTCACAATGCCGACATAAGTACAAGAAGACTGACACTTTTACTTTCTATGATTTGAACCTCTCCTGTGAGTCCAGTTTCAGATTCCGATACTTCACTTCAGGTTTACTGTATCCCTTGGACCTTCTTATTGACGATGAGACACAGAAATTGCACCCGAATTCAATACAAAAGGCACAATACCGACTTAAGTACAAGAGGACTGACACTCTAACTTTCTATGAGTTGAACCTCTTATGTGAGTCCATTTTTTGGTTCCGATGCCTCACTTCAGGTTTACTGTATACCTTGGACCTTCTTATTGACAATGAAACACAGATATTGCATCCGAATTTAATACAAAAAGCAGAATGCCGACTTAAGTACAAGAGGACTGACACTCAAACTTTCTATGATTTGAACCTCTCCTGTGAGTCCAGTTTTGATTCCGATGCTTCACTTCAGGTTTACTGTTTCCCTTGGACCTTCTTATTGACGATGAAACATAGAAATTGCATCCGAATTTAATACAAAAGGCACAATGCCGACTAAAGTACAAGAGGACTGACACTCTAACTTTCTATGATTTGAACCTCTCGTGTGAGTCCAGTTTTAGATTCCGATGCTTTACTGCAGGTTTACTGTATCCCTGGGACCTTCTTATTGACGATGAAACACAGAGATTGCATCTGAAAGTAACACAAAAGGCACAATGCTGACTTAAGTAGAAGAGGACTGAGACTCTGACTCTCTATGATTTGAACCTCTCCTGTGAGTCCAGTTTTGGAATTCGATGCTTCACTTCAGGTTTACTGTATCCCTTGGACCTTCTTATTGACGATGAAACACAGAATTTGCTTCCGAATTTAATACAAAAGGCACAATGCCGACTTAAGTACAAGAGGACTGACACTCTAACTTTCTATGATTTGAACCTCTCCTGTGAGTCCAGTTATAGATTCCGATACTTCACTTCAGGTTTACTATCTCCCTTGGACCTTCTTATTGACGATGAAACACAGAAATTGTGTCCGAATTTAATACAAAAGGCACAATGCCGACTTAAGTACAAGAGGACTGTCACTCTAACTTTCTATGATTTGAACCTCTCATGTGAGTCCAGTTTTAGATTCCGATGATTCACTACAGGTTTACTGTATCCCTAGGACCTTCTTATTGACGATGAAACACAGAAATTGCATCTCAATTTAATACAAAAGGCACAATGTCGACTTAAGTAAAAGAGGACTGAGACTCTAACTCTCTATGATTTGAACCTCTCCTGTGAGTCCAGTTTTAGATTCCGATGCTTCACTTCAGGTTTACTGTATCCCTTGGACCTTCTTATTGACGATGAAACACAGAAATTGCATCTGAATTTAATACAAAAGGCACAATGCCGACTTAAGTACAAGAGGACTGACACTCTAACTTTCTATGATTTGAACCTCTCCTGTGAGTCCAGTTTTAGATTCCGATGCTTTACTGCAGGTTTACTGTATCCCTGGGACCTTCTTATTGACGATGAAACACAGAGATTGCATCTGAATTTAATACAAAAGGCACAATGCTGACTTAAGTAGAAGAGGACTGAGACTCTGACTCTCTATGATTTGAACCTCTCCTGTGAGTCCAGTTTTGGACTCCGATGCTTCACTTCAGGTTTACTGTATTCCTTGGACCTTCTTATTGACGATGAAACACAGAAATTGCATCCGAATTTTGATACAAAAGTCACAATGCCGACATAAGTACAAGAAGACTGACACTTTTACTTTCTATGATTTGAACCTCTCCTGTGAGTCCAGTTTTAGATTCCGATGCTTCACTTCAGGTTTACTGTATAACTTGAACCTTCTTATTGACGATGAAACACAGATATTGCATCTGAATTTAATACAAAAGGCACAATGCCGACCTAAGTACAAGAGGACAGACACTATAACTTTCTATGATTTGAACCTGTGCAGTGAGTCCAGTTTTAGATTTCGATGCCTCACTTCAGGTTTACTGTATCCCTTGGACCTTCTTATTGACGATGGAACATAGAAATTGCATCCGAATTTTATACAAAATGCACAATGCCGACTTAAGTAAAAGAGGACTGAGACTCTGACTCTCTATGATTTGATCCTCTCCTGTGAGTCCAGTTTTGGACTCCGATGCTTCAGTTCAGGTTTACTGTATCCCTTGGACCTTCTTATTGACGATGAAACACAGAAATTGCATCCGAATGTAATACAAAAGGCACAATGCCGACTTAAGTACAAGAGGACTGACACTCTAACTTTCTATGATTTGGACCTCTCCTGTGAGTCCAGTTTTAGATTCCGATGCTTTACTGAAAGTTTACTGTATCACTGGGAACTTCTTATTGACGATGAAACACAGAGATTGCATCTGAATTTAATACAAAAGGCACAATGCTGACTTAAGTAGAAGTGGACTGAAACTCTGACTCTCTATGATTTGAACCTCTCCTGTGAGTCCAGATTTAGATTCCGATGCTTCACTTCAGGTTTACTGTATACCTTGGCCCTTTTTACTGACGATGTAACACAGAAATTGCATCTGAATTTAATACAAAAGGCACAATGCTGTCTTAACTACAAGAGGACTGACACTCTAACTTTCTATGATTAGAACCTTTCCTGTGAGTCCAGTTTTGGATTCCGATGCTTCACTTCAGGTTTACTGTATACCATGGACCTTCTTATTGACGATGAAACGCAGATATTGCATCTTAATTTAATACATAAGGCACAATGCCGACTTAAGTACAAGAGGACTGAGACTTTAACTTTCCATGATTAGAACCTCTCCTGTGAGTCCAGTTTTAGATTCCGATACTTCACTTCAGGTTTACTATATCCCTTGGACCTTCTTATTGACGATGAGACACAGAAATTGCACCCGAATTTAATACAAAAGGCACAATGCCGACTTAAGTACAAGAGGACTGACACTCTAACTTTCTATGAGTTGAACCTCTCCTGTGAGTCCATTTTTTGGTTCCGATGCTTCACTTCAGGTTTACTGTATACCTTGGACCTTCTTGTTGACGATGTAACACAGAAATTGCATTTGAATTTAATACAAAAGGCACAATGCCGACTTAACTACAAGAGGACTGACACTATAACTTTCTATGATTTGAACCTTTCCTGTGAGACCAGTTTTAGGTTCCGATGCTTCACTTTAGGTTTACTGTATACCTTGGACCCTCTTATTGACGATGAAACACAGATATTGCATCTGAATTTAATACAAAAGGCACAATGCCGACTTAAGTACAAGAGGACTGACACTCTAACTTTCTATGATTTGAACCTCTCCTGTGAGTCCAGTTTTGATTCCGATGCTTCACTTCAGGTTTACTGTTTCCCTTGGACCTTCTTATTGACGATGAAACATAGAAATTGCATCCGAATTTAATACAAAAGGCACAATGCCGACTAAAGTACAAGAGGACTGACACTCTAACTTTCTATGATTTGAACCTCTCCTGTGAGTCCAGTTTTAGATTCCGATGCTTTACTGCAGGTTTACTGTATCACTGGGACCTTCTTATTAACGATGAAACACAGAAATTGCATCCGAATTTAATACAAAAGGCACAATGTCGACTTAAGTAAAAGAGGACTGAGACTCTAACTCTCTATGATTTGAACCTCTCCTGTGAGTCCAGTTTTAGATTCCGATGCTTCACTTCAGGTTTACTGTATCCCTTGGACCTTCTTATTGACGATGAAACACAGAAATTGCATCTGAATTTAATACAAAAGGCACAATGCCGACTTAAGTACAAGAGGACTGACACTCTAACTTTCTATGATTTGAACCTCTCCTGTGAGTCCAGTTTTAGATTCCGATGCTTTACTGCAGGTTTACTGTATCCCTGGGACCTTCTTATTGACGATGAAACACAGAGATTGCATCTGAATTTAATACAAAAGGCACAATGCTGACTTAAGTAGAAGAGGACTGAGACTCTGACTCTCTATGATTTGAACCTCTCCTGTGAGTCCAGTTTTGGACTCCGATGCTTCACTTCAGGTTTACTGTATTCCTTGGACCTTCTTATTGACGATGAAACACAGAAATTGCATCCGAATTTTGATACAAAAGTCACAATGCCGACATAAGTACAAGAAGACTGACACTTTTACTTTCTATGATTTGAACCTCTCCTGTGAGTCCAGTTACAGATTCCGATACTTCACTTCAGGTTTACTGTATCCCTTGGACCTTCTTATTGTCGATGAGACACAGAAATTGCATCCGAATTCAATACAAAAGGCACAATACCGACTTAAGTACAAGAGGACTGACACTCTAACTTTCTATGAGTTGAACCTCTTATGTGAGTCCATTTTTTGGTTCCGATGCCTCACTTCAGGTTTACTGTATACCTTGGACCTTCTTATTGACAATGAAACACAGATATTGCATCCGAATTTAATACAAAAAGCACAATGCCGACTTAAGTACAAGAGGACTGACACTCAAACTTTCTATGATTTGAACCTCTCCTGTGAGTCCAGTTTTGATTCCGATGCTTCACTTCAGGTTTACTGTTTCCCTTGGACCTTCTTATTGACGATGAAACATAGAAATTGCATCCGAATTTAATACAAAAGGCACAATGCCGACTAAAGTACAAGAGGACTGACACTCTAACTTTCTATGATTTGAACCTCTCGTGTGAGTCCAGTTTTAGATTCCGATGCTTTACTGCAGGTTCACTGTATCCCTGGGACCTTCTTATTGACGATGAAACACAGAGATTGCATCTGAAAGTAACACAAAAGGCACAATGCTGACTTAAGTAGAAGAGGACTGAGACTCTGACTCTCTATGATTTGAACCTCTCCTGTGAGTCCAGTTTGGGAATTCGATGCTTCACTTCAGGTTTACTGTATCCCTTGGACCTTCTTATTGACGATGAAACACAGAAATTGCTTCCGAATTTAATACAAAAGGCACAATGCCGACTTAAGTACAAGAGGACTGACACTCTAACTTTCTATGATTTGAACCTCTCCTGTGAGTCCAGTTTTAGATTCCGATGCTTCACTTCAGGTTCACTGTATTCCTTGGACCTTCTTATTGACGATGAAACACAGAAATTGCATCCGAATTTAATACAAAAGTCACAATGCCGACTTAAGTGCAAGAGGACTGACACTTTTACTTTCTATGATATGAACCTCTCCTGTAAGTCCAGTTTTAGAGTCCGATGCTTCACTTCAGGTTTACTGTATAACTTGGAGCTTCTTATTGACGATGAAACACAGATATTGCATCTGAATTTAATACAAAAGGCACAATGCCGACTTAAGTACAAGAGGACATACACTATAACTATCTATGATTTAAACCTCTGCAGTGAGTCCAGTTTGAGATTCCGATGCTTCACTTTAGGTTTACTGTATCCCTTGGACCTTCTTATTGACGATGGAACACAGAAATTGCATCCGAATTTAATACAAACGGCACAATGCCTACTTAAGTAAAAGAGGACTGACACTCTAACCCCCTATGATTTGAACCTCTCCTGTGAGTCCAGTTTTAGATTCCTATGCTTCACTTCAGGTTTACTGTATACCTTGGACCTTCTTATTGACGATGTAACACTGAAATTGCAACTGAATTTAATACAAAAGGCACAATGCTGACTTAACCACAAGAGGACTGACACTCTGACATTCTATGATTTGAACCTTTCCTGTGAGTTCAGTTTTAGATTCCGATGCTTCACTTCAGGTTTACTGTTTACCTTGGACCTTCTTATTGACGATGAAACACAGATATTGCATCTGAATTTAATACAAAAGGCACAATGCCGACTTAAGTACAAGAGGACTTTCACTCTAACTTTCTATGATTAGAACCTCTCCTGTGAGTCCAGTTTTAGATTCCGATGCTCCACTTCAGGTTAACTGTATCCCTTGGACCTTCATATTGACGATGAAACATAGAAATTGCATCCGAATTAAATACAAAGGGCACAATGCAGACTTAAGTACAAGAGGACTGACACTCTAACTTTCTATGATTTGAAACTATCCTGTGACTCCAGTTTTAGATTCCGATGCTTCACTTCAGGTTTACTGTTTCCCTTGGACCTTCTTGTTAACGATGAAACACAGAAATTGCATCCGAATTTAATACAAACGGCACAATGCCGACTTAAGTAAATGAGGACTAACACTCTAACTCCCTATGATATGAACCTCTTCTGTGAGTCCAGTTTTAGATTCCTATGCTTCACTTTAGGTTTACTGTATACCTTGGACCTTCTTAATAACGATGAACCGCAGAAATTGCATCCGAATTTAATACAAAACGCACAATGCCGACTTAAGTACAAGAGGATTGACACTCTAACTGTCTCTGATTTGAACCTCTCGTGTGAGTCCAGTATTAGATTCCGATGCTTCACTTCAGGTTTACTGTATACCTTGGACCTTCTTATTGACGATGAAACACAGAAATTGCATCCGAATGTAATACTAAAGGCACAATGCCGACTTAAGTACAATAGGACTGACACTCTAACTTTCTATGATTTGAACCTCTCCTGAGAGTCCAGTTTTAAATGCCGATGCTTCACTTCAGGTTTACTGTTTCCCTTTGACCTTCTTTTTGACGATGAAACACAGAAATTGCATCCGAATTTAGTACAAAAAGCACAATGCCGACTTAAGTAAAAGAGGACTGACACTCTAACTTTCTATGATTTAAACCTCTCCTGTGAGTATAGTTTTAGATTCCGATGCTTCACTTCAGGTTTATTGTTTCCCTTGGACCTTCTTATTGACGATGAAACACAGAAATTGCATCCGAATTTAATACAAAAGGCACAATGCCAACTTAAGTACAAGAGGACGGACACTCTAACTTTCTGTGATTTGAACCTCTGCAGTGAGTCCGGTTTTAGATTCCGATGTTTCACTTCAAGGTTCACTGTAATCCTTGGACCTTCTTATTGACGATGAAACACAGAAATTGCATCCGAAATAAGTACAAAAGGCACAATGCCGACTTAAGTACAAGAGGACTGACACTCTAACTTTCTATGATTTTAACCTCTGCAGTGAGTCGAGTTTGAGATTCCGATGCTTCACTTCAGGTTTACTGTATCCCTTGGACCTTCTTACTGACGATGGAACACAGAAATTGAATCCGAATTTAATACAAACGGCACAATGCCGACTTAAGTAAAAGAGGACTGACACTCTAACTCCGTATGATTTGAACCTCTCCTGTGGGTCCAGTTTTAGATTCCGATGCTTCACTTCAGGTTTACTGTATACCTTGGACCTTCTTATTGACGATGTAACACAGAAATTGCAACTGAATTAAATACAAAAGGCACAATGCTGACTTAACTACAAGAGGACTGACACTCTGACATACTATGATTTGAACCTTTCCTGTGAGTCCAGTTTTAGATTCCGATGCTTCACTTCAGGTTTACTGTTTACCTTGGACCTTCTTATTGACGATGAAACACAGAAATTGCATCTGAATTAAATACAAAGGGCACAAAGCAGACTTAAGTACAAGAGGACTGACACTCTAACTTTCTATGATTTGAACCTCTCCTGTGAGTCCAGTTTTAGATTCCGATGTTCACTTCAGGTTTACTGTATACCTTGGACCCTCTTATTGACGATGAAACACAGAAATTGCATCCGAATTTAATACAAAATGCACAATGCCGACTTAAGTAAAAGAGGACTGACACTCTAACTCCCTATGATTTTAACCCTCCTGTGAGTCCAGTTTTGGATTCCGATGCTTCACTTCACGTTTACTGTATACCTTGGACCTTCTTGTTGACGATGTAAAACAGAAATTGAATTTGAATTTAATACAAAAGGCACAATGCCGACTTAACTACAAGAGGACTGACACTATAACTTTCTATGATTTGAACCTTTCCTGTGAGTCCAGTTTTAGGTTCCGATGCTTCACTTTAGGTTTACTGTATACCTTGGACCCTCTTATTGACGATGAAACACAGATATTGCATCTGAATTAAATACAAAAGGCACAATGCCGACTTAAGTACAAGAGGACTGACACTCTAACTTTCTATGATTTGAACCTCTCCTGTGAGTCCAGTTTAGATTCCGATGCTTCACTTCAGGTTTACTGTATCCCTTGGACCTTCTTATTGACGTTGAAACATAGAAATTGCATCCGAATTTAATACAAAAGGCACAATGCCGACTAAAGTACAAGAGGACTGACACTCTAACTTTCTATGATTTGAACCTCTCCTGTGAGTCCAGTTTTAGATTCCGATTCTTTACTGCAGGTTTACTGTATCACTGGGACCTTCTTATTGACGATGAAACACAGAGATTGCGTCTGACTTTAATACAAAAGGCACAATGCTGACTTAAGTAAAAGAGGACTGAGACTCTGACTCTCTACGATTTGAACCTCTCCTGTGAGTCCAGTATTGGACTGCGATGCTTCACTTCAGGTTTACTGTATCCCTTGGACCTTCTTATTGACGATGAAACACAGTAATTGCATCCGAATTTAATACAAAAGGCACAATGCTGACTTATTTACAAGGGGACTGACACTCTAACTTTCTATGATTTGAGCCTCTATTGTGAGTCTAGTTTAAGATTCCGATGCTTCACTTCAGGTTTACTGTATCCCTAGGACCATCTTATTGACGATGAAACACAGAAATTGCATCCGAATTTAATACAAAAGTCACAATGCCGACTTAAGTACAAGGGGACTGACACTCTAACTTTCTATGATTTGAACCTCTCCTGTGAGTCCAGTTTTAGATTCCGATACTTCACTTCAGGTTTATTATCTCCCTTGGACCTTCTTATTGACGATGAAACACAGAAATTGTGTCCGAATTTAATACAAAAGGCACAATGCCGACTTAAGTACAAGAGGACTGTCACTCTAACTTTCTATGATTTGAACCTCTCCTGTGAGTCCAGTTTTAGATTCCGATGATTCACTGCAGGTTAACTGTATCCCTTGGACCTTCTTATTGACGATGAAACACAGAAATTGCATCTCATTTTAATACAAAAGGCACAATGTCGACTTAAGTAAAAGAGGACAGAGACTCTAACTCTCTATGATTTGAACCTCTCCTGTGAGTCCAGTTTTAGATTCCGATGCTTCACTTCAGGTTTACTGTATCCCTTGGACCTTCTTATTGACGATGAAACACAGAAATTGCATCTGAATTTAATACAAAAGGCACAATGCCGACTTAAGTACAAGAGGACTGACACTCTAACTTTCTATGATTTGAACCTCTGCAGTGAGTCCAGTTTGAGATTCCGATGCTTCACTTCAGGTTTACTGTATCCCTTGGACCTTCTTATTGACGATGGAACACAGAAATTGCATCCGAATTTAATACAAACGGCACAATGCCGACTTAAGTAAAATAGGACTGACGCTCTAACCCCCTATGATTTGAACCTCTCCTTTATTCCAGTTTTAGATTCCTATGCTTCACTTCAGGTTTACTGTATACCTTGGACATTCTTATTGACGATGTAACACAGAAATTGCAACTGAATTTAATACAAAAGGCACAATGCTGACTTAACCACAAGAGGTCTGACACACTGACATTCTATGATTTGAACCTTTCCTGTGAGTTCAGTTTTAGATTCCGATGCTTCACTTCAGGTTTACTGTTTACCTTGGACGTTCTTATTGACGATGAAACACAGATATTGCATCTGAATTTAATACAAAAGGCACAATGCCGACTTAAGTACAAGAGGACTTTCACTCTAACTTTCTATGATTAGAACCTCTCCTGTGAGTCCAGTTTTAGATTCCGACGCTCCACTTCAGGTTTACTGTATCCCTTGGACCTTCATATTGACGATGAAACATAGAAATTGCATCCGAATTAAATACAAAGGACACAATGCAGACTTAAGTACAAGAGGACTGACACTCTAACTTTCTACGATTTGAAACTATCCTGTGACTCCAGTTTTAGATTCCGATGCTTCACTTCAGGTTTACTGTTTCCCTTGGACCTTCTTGTTGACGATGAAACACAGAAATTGCATCCGAATTTAATACAAACGGCACAATGCCGACTTAAGTAAATGAGGACTGACACTCTAACTCCCTATGATATGAACCTCTCCTGTGAGTCCAGTTTTAGATTCCTATGCTTCACTTCAGGTTTACTGTATACCTTGGACCTTCTTAATAACGATGAACCACAGAAATTGCATCCGAATTTAATACAAAAGGCACAATGCCGACCTAAGTACAAGAGGAAAGACACTATAACTTTCTATGATTTGAACCTGTGCAGTGAGTCCAGTTTTAGATTTCGATGCCTCACTTCAGGTTTACTGTATCCCTTGGACCTTCTTATTGACGATGGAACATAGAAATTGCATCCGAATTTTATACAAAATGCACAATGCCGACTTAAGTAAAAGAGGACTGAGACTCTGACTCTCTATGATTTGATCCTCTCCTGTGAGTCCAGTTTTGGACTCCGATGCTTCACTTCAGGATTACTGTATCCCTTGGACCTTCTTATTGACGATGAAACACAGAAATTGCATCCGAATGTAATACAAAAGGCACAATGCCGACTTAAGTACAAGAGGACTGACACTCTAACTTTCTATGATTTGGACCTCTCCTGTGAGTCCAGTTTTAGATTCCGATGCTTTACTGAAAGTTTACTGTATCACTGGGAACTTCTTATTGACGATGAAACACAGAGATTGCATCTAAATTTAATACAAAAGGCACAATGCCCACTTAAGTACAATAGGATTGACACTCTAACTTTCTATGATTTGAACCTCTCCTGTGAGTCCAGTCTTAGATTCCGATGCTTCACTTCAGGTTTACTGTATCCCTAGGACCATCTTATTGACGATGAAACACAGAGATTGCGTCTGACTTTAATACAAAAGGCACAATGCTGACTTAAGTAAAAGAGGACTGAGACTCTGACTCTCTACGATTTGAACCTCTCCTGTGAGTCCAGTATTGGACTGCGATGCTTCACTTCAGGTTTACTGTATCCCTTGGACCTTCTTATTGACGATGAAACACAGTAATTGCATCCGAATTTAATACAAAAGGCACAATGCTGACTTATTTACAAGGGGACTGACACTCTAACTTTCTATGATTTGAGCCTCTATTGTGAGTCTAGTTTAAGATTCCGATGCTTCACTTCAGGTTTACTGTATCCCTAGGACCATCTTATTGACGATGAAACACAGAAATTGCATCCGAATTTAATACAAAAGTCACAATGCCGACTTAAGTACAAGGGGACTGACACTCTAACTTTCTATGATTTGAACCTCTCCTGTGAGTCCAGTTTTAGATTCCGATACTTCACTTCAGGTTTATTATCTCCCTTGGACCTTCTTATTGACGATGAAACACAGAAATTGTGTCCGAATTTAATACAAAAGGCACAATGCCGACTTAAGTACAAGAGGACTGTCACTCTAACTTTCTATGATTTGAACCTCTCCTGTGAGTCCAGTTTTAGATTCCGATGATTCACTGCAGGTTAACTGTATCCCTTGGACCTTCTTATTGACGATGAAACACAGAAATTGCATCTCATTTTAATACAAAAGGCACAATGTCGACTTAAGTAAAAGAGGACAGAGACTCTAACTCTCTATGATTTGAACCTCTCCTGTGAGTCCAGTTTTAGATTCCGATGCTTCACTTCAGGTTTACTGTATCCCTTGGACCTTCTTATTGACGATGAAACACAGAAATTGCATCTGAATTTAATACAAAAGGCACAATGCCGACTTAAGTACAAGAGGACTGACACTCTAACTTTCTATGATTTGAACCTCTGCAGTGAGTCCAGTTTGAGATTCCGATGCTTCACTTCAGGTTTACTGTATCCCTTGGACCTTCTTATTGACGATGGAACACAGAAATTGCATCCGAATTTAATACAAACGGCACAATGCCGACTTAAGTAAAATAGGACTGACGCTCTAACCCCCTATGATTTGAACCTCTCCTTTATTCCAGTTTTAGATTCCTATGCTTCACTTCAGGTTTACTGTATACCTTGGACATTCTTATTGACGATGTAACACAGAAATTGCAACTGAATTTAATACAAAAGGCACAATGCTGACTTAACCACAAGAGGTCTGACACACTGACATTCTATGATTTGAACCTTTCCTGTGAGTTCAGTTTTAGATTCCGATGCTTCACTTCAGGTTTACTGTTTACCTTGGACGTTCTTATTGACGATGAAACACAGATATTGCATCTGAATTTAATACAAAAGGCACAATGCCGACTTAAGTACAAGAGGACTTTCACTCTAACTTTCTATGATTAGAACCTCTCCTGTGAGTCCAGTTTTAGATTCCGACGCTCCACTTCAGGTTTACTGTATCCCTTGGACCTTCATATTGACGATGAAACATAGAAATTGCATCCGAATTAAATACAAAGGACACAATGCAGACTTAAGTACAAGAGGACTGACACTCTAACTTTCTACGATTTGAAACTATCCTGTGACTCCAGTTTTAGATTCCGATGCTTCACTTCAGGTTTACTGTTTCCCTTGGACCTTCTTGTTGACGATGAAACACAGAAATTGCATCCGAATTTAATACAAACGGCACAATGCCGACTTAAGTAAATGAGGACTGACACTCTAACTCCCTATGATATGAACCTCTCCTGTGAGTCCAGTTTTAGATTCCTATGCTTCACTTCAGGTTTACTGTATACCTTGGACCTTCTTAATAACGATGAACCACAGAAATTGCATCCGAATTTAATACAAAAGGCACAATGCCGACCTAAGTACAAGAGGAAAGACACTATAACTTTCTATGATTTGAACCTGTGCAGTGAGTCCAGTTTTAGATTTCGATGCCTCACTTCAGGTTTACTGTATCCCTTGGACCTTCTTATTGACGATGGAACATAGAAATTGCATCCGAATTTTATACAAAATGCACAATGCCGACTTAAGTAAAAGAGGACTGAGACTCTGACTCTCTATGATTTGATCCTCTCCTGTGAGTCCAGTTTTGGACTCCGATGCTTCACTTCAGGTTTACTGTATCCCTTGGACCTTCTTATTGACGATGAAACACAGAAATTGCATCCGAATGTAATACAAAAGGCACAATGCCGACTTAAGTACAAGAGGACTGACACTCTAACTTTCTATGATTTGGACCTCTCCTGTGAGTCCAGTTTTAGATTCCGATGCTTTACTGAAAGTTTACTGTATCACTGGGAACTTCTTATTGACGATGAAACACAGAGATTGCATCTAAATTTAATACAAAAGGCACAATGCCCACTTAAGTACAATAGGATTGACACTCTAACTTTCTATGATTTGAACCTCTCCTGTGAGTCCAGTCTTAGATTCCGATGCTTCACTTCAGGTTTACTGTATCCCTAGGACCATCTTATTGACGATGAAACACAGAGATTGCGTCTGACTTTAATACAAAAGGCACAATGCTGACTTAAGTAAAAGAGGACTGAGACTCTGACTCTCTACGATTTGAACCTCTCCTGTGAGTCCAGTATTGGACTGCGATGCTTCACTTCAGGTTTACTGTATCCCTTGGACCTTCTTATTGACGATGAAACACAGTAATTGCATCCGAATTTAATACAAAAGGCACAATGCTGACTTATTTACAAGGGGACTGACACTCTAACTTTCTATGATTTGAGCCTCTATTGTGAGTCTAGTTTAAGATTCCGATGCTTCACTTCAGGTTTACTGTATCCCTAGGACCATCTTATTGACGATGAAACACAGAAATTGCATCCGAATTTAATACAAAAGTCACAATGCCGACTTAAGTACAAGGGGACTGACACTCTAACTTTCTATGATTTGAACCTCTCCTGTGAGTCCAGTTTTAGATTCCGATACTTCACTTCAGGTTTATTATCTCCCTTGGACCTTCTTATTGACGATGAAACACAGAAATTGTGTCCGAATTTAATACAAAAGGCACAATGCCGACTTAAGTACAAGAGGACTGTCACTCTAACTTTCTATGATTTGAACCTCTCCTGTGAGTCCAGTTTTAGATTCCGATGATTCACTGCAGGTTAACTGTATCCCTTGGACCTTCTTATTGACGATGAAACACAGAAATTGCATCTCATTTTAATACAAAAGGCACAATGTCGACTTAAGTAAAAGAGGACAGAGACTCTAACTCTCTATGATTTGAACCTCTCCTGTGAGTCCAGTTTTAGATTCCGATGCTTCACTTCAGGTTTACTGTATCCCTTGGACCTTCTTATTGACGATGAAACACAGAAATTGCATCTGAATTTAATACAAAAGGCACAATGCCGACTTAAGTACAAGAGGACTGACACTCTAACTTTCTATGATTTGAACCTCTGCAGTGAGTCCAGTTTGAGATTCCGATGCTTCACTTCAGGTTTACTGTATCCCTTGGACCTTCTTATTGACGATGGAACACAGAAATTGCATCCGAATTTAATACAAACGGCACAATGCCGACTTAAGTAAAATAGGACTGACGCTCTAACCCCCTATGATTTGAACCTCTCCTTTATTCCAGTTTTAGATTCCTATGCTTCACTTCAGGTTTACTGTATACCTTGGACATTCTTATTGACGATGTAACACAGAAATTGCAACTGAATTTAATACAAAAGGCACAATGCTGACTTAACCACAAGAGGTCTGACACACTGACATTCTATGATTTGAACCTTTCCTGTGAGTTCAGTTTTAGATTCCGATGCTTCACTTCAGGTTTACTGTTTACCTTGGACGTTCTTATTGACGATGAAACACAGATATTGCATCTGAATTTAATACAAAAGGCACAATGCCGACTTAAGTACAAGAGGACTTTCACTCTAACTTTCTATGATTAGAACCTCTCCTGTGAGTCCAGTTTTAGATTCCGACGCTCCACTTCAGGTTTACTGTATCCCTTGGACCTTCATATTGACGATGAAACATAGAAATTGCATCCGAATTAAATACAAAGGACACAATGCAGACTTAAGTACAAGAGGACTGACACTCTAACTTTCTACGATTTGAAACTATCCTGTGACTCCAGTTTTAGATTCCGATGCTTCACTTCAGGTTTACTGTTTCCCTTGGACCTTCTTGTTGACGATGAAACACAGAAATTGCATCCGAATTTAATACAAACGGCACAATGCCGACTTAAGTAAATGAGGACTGACACTCTAACTCCCTATGATATGAACCTCTCCTGTGAGTCCAGTTTTAGATTCCTATGCTTCACTTCAGGTTTACTGTATACCTTGGACCTTCTTAATAACGATGAACCACAGAAATTGCATCCGAATTTAATACAAAAGGCACAATGCCGACCTAAGTACAAGAGGAAAGACACTATAACTTTCTATGATTTGAACCTGTGCAGTGAGTCCAGTTTTAGATTTCGATGCCTCACTTCAGGTTTACTGTATCCCTTGGACCTTCTTATTGACGATGGAACATAGAAATTGCATCCGAATTTTATACAAAATGCACAATGCCGACTTAAGTAAAAGAGGACTGAGACTCTGACTCTCTATGATTTGATCCTCTCCTGTGAGTCCAGTTTTGGACTCCGATGCTTCACTTCAGGTTTACTGTATCCCTTGGACCTTCTTATTGACGATGAAACACAGAAATTGCATCCGAATGTAATACAAAAGGCACAATGCCGACTTAAGTACAAGAGGACTGACACTCTAACTTTCTATGATTTGGACCTCTCCTGTGAGTCCAGTTTTAGATTCCGATGCTTTACTGAAAGTTTACTGTATCACTGGGAACTTCTTATTGACGATGAAACACAGAGATTGCATCTAAATTTAATACAAAAGGCACAATGCCCACTTAAGTACAATAGGATTGACACTCTAACTTTCTATGATTTGAACCTCTCCTGTGAGTCCAGTCTTAGATTCCGATGCTTCACTTCAGGTTTACTGTATTCCTTGGACCTTCTTATTGACGATGAAACACAGAAATTGCATCCGAATTTAATACAAAAGTCACAATGCCGACTTAAGTACAAGAGGACTGACACTTTTACTTTCTATGATTTGAACCTCTCGTGTGAGTCCAGTTTTAGATTCCGATGCTTTACTGCAGGTTTACTGTATCCCTGGGACCTTCTTATTGACGATGAAACACAGAGATTGCATCTGAATTTAATACAAAAGGCACAATGCTGACTTAAGTAGAAGTGGACTGAGACTCTGACTCTCTATGATTTGAACCTCTCCTGTGAGTCCAGATTTAGATTCCGATGCTTCACTTCAGGTTTACTGTATACCTTGGCCCTTTTTATTGACGATGTAACACAGAAATTGCATTTGAATTTAATACAAAAGGCACAATGCCGACTTAACTACAAGAGGACTGACACTATAACTTTCTATGATTTGAACCTTTCCTGTGAGACCAGTTTTAGGTTCCGATGCTTCACTTTAGGTTTACTGTATACCTTGGACCCTCTTATTGACGATGAAACACAGATATTGCATCTGAATTTAATACAAAAGGCACAATGCCGACTTAAGTACAAGAGGACTGACACTCTAACTTTCTATGATTTGAACCTCTCCTGTGAGTCCAGTTTTGATTCCGATGCTTCACTTCATGTTTACTGTTTCCCTTGGACCTTCTTATTGACGATGAAACATAGAAATTGCATCCGAATTTAATACAAAAGGCACAATGCCGACTAAAGTACAAGAGGACTGACACTCTAACTTTCTATGATTTGAACCTCTCCTGTGAGTCCAGTTTTAGATTCCGATGCTTTACTGCAGGTTTACTGTATCACTGGGACCTTCTTATTAACGATGAAACACAGAAATTGCATCCGAATTTAATACAAAAGGCACAATGTCGACTTAAGTAAAAGAGGACTGAGACTCTAACTCTCTATGATTTGAACCTCTCCTGTGAGTCCAGTTTTATATTCCGATGCTTCACTTCAGGTTTACTGTATCCCTTGGACCTTCTTATTGACGATGAAACACAGATATTGCATCTGAATTTAATACAAAAGGCACAATGCCGACTTAAGTACAAGAGGACTGACACTCTAACTTTCTATGATTTGAACCACTCCTGTGAGTCCAGTTTTAGATTCCGATGCTTTACTGCAGGTTTACTGTATCCCTGGGACTTTCTTATTGACGATGAAACACAGAGATTGCATCTGAATGTAATACAAAAGGCACAATGCTGACTTAAGTAGAAGAGGACTGAGACTCTGACTCTCTATGATTTGAACCTCTCCTGTGAGTCCAGTTTTGGAATTCGATGCTTCACTTCAGGTTTACTGTATCCCTTGGACCTTCTTATTGACGATGAAACACAGAAATTGCTTCCGAATTTAATACAAAAGGCACAATGCCGACTTAAGTACAAGAGGACTGACACTCTAACTTTCTATGATTTGAACCTCTCCTGTGAGTCCAGTTTTAGATTCCGATGCTTCACTTCAGGTTTACTGTATTCCTTGGACCTTCTTATTGACGATGAAACGCAGAAATTGCATCCGAATTTAATACAAAAGTCACAATGCCGACTTAAGTGCAAGAGGACTGACACTTTTACTTTCTATGATATGAACCTCTCCTGTAAGTCCAGTTTTAGAGTCCGATGCTTCACTTCTGGTTTACTGTATAACTTGGAGTTTCTTATTGACGATGAAACACAGATATTGCATCTGAATTTAATACAAAAGGCACAATGCCGACTTAAGTACAAGAGGACATACACTATAACTATCTATGATTTAAACCTCTGCAGTGAGTCCAGTTTGTGATTCCGATGCTTCACTTTAGGTTTACTGTATCCCTTGGACCTTCTTATTGACGATGGAACACAGAAATTGCATCCGAATTTAATACAAACGGCACAATGCCGACTTAAGTAAAAGAGGACTGACACTCTAACCCCCTATGATTTGAACCTCTCCTGTGAGTCCAGTTTTAGATTCCTATGCTTCACTTCAGGTTTACTGTATACCTTGGACCTTCTTATTGACGATGTAACACTGAAATTGCAACTGAATTTAATACAAAAGGCACAATGCTGACTTAACCACAAGAGGACTGACACTCTGACATTCTATGATTTGAACCTTTCCTGTGAGTTCAGATTTAGATTCCGATGCTTCACTTCAGGTTTACTGTTTACCTTGGACCTTCTTATTGACGATGAAACACAGATATTGCATCTGAATTTAATACAAAAGGCACAATGCCGACTTAAGTACAAGAGGACTTTCACTCTAACTTTCTATGATTAGAACCTCTCCTGTGAGTCCAGTTTTAGATTCCGATGCTCCACTTCAGGTTAACTGTATCCCTTGGACCTTCATATTGACGATGAAACATAGAAATTGCATCCGAATTAAATACAAAGGGCACAAAGCAGACTTAAGTACAAGAGGACTGACACTCTAACTTTCTATGATTTCAAACTATCCTGTGACTCCAGTTTTAGATTCCGATGCTTCACTTCAGGTTTACTGTTTCCCTTGGACCTTCTTGTTGACGATGAAACACTGAAATTGCATCCGAATTTAATACAAACGGCACAATGCCGACTTAAGTAATTGAGGACTAACACTCTAACTCCCTATGATATGAACCTCTCCTGTGAGTCCAGTTTTAGATTCCTATGCTTCACTTTAGGTTTACTGTATACCTTGGACCTTCTTAATAACGATGAACCGCAGAAATTGCATCCGAATTTAATACAAAACGCACAATGCCGACTTAAGTACAAGAGGATTGACACTCTAACTTTCTCTGATTTGAACCTCTCGTGTGAGTCCAGTATTAGATTCCGATGCTTCACTTCAGGTTTACTGTATACCTTGGACCTTCTTATTGACGATGAAACACAGAAATTGCATCCGAATGTAATACTAAAGGCACAATGCCGACTTAAGTACAATAGGACTGACACTCTAACTTTCTATGATTTGAACCTCTCCTGAGAGTCCAGTTTTAAATGCCGATGCTTCACTTCAGGTTTACTGTTCCCCTTTGACCTTCTTTTTGACGATGAAACACAGAAATTGCATCCGAATTTAGTACAAAAAGCACAATGCCGACTTAAGTAAAAGAGGACTGACACTCTAACTTTCTATGATTTAAACCTCTCCTGTGAGTATAGTTTTAGATTCCGATGCTTCACTTCAGGTTTATTGTTTCCCTTGGACCTTCTTATTGACGATGAAACACAGAAATTGCATCCGAATTTAATACAAAAGGCACAATGCCAACTTAAGTACAAGAGGACGGACACTCTAACTTTCTGTGATTTGAACCTCTGCAGTGAGTCCGGTTTTAGATTCCGATGTTTCACTTCAAGGTTCACTGTAATCCTTGGACCTTCTTATTGACGATGAAACACAGAAATTGAATCCGAAATAAGTACAAAAGGCACAATGCCGACTTAAGTACAAGAGGACTGACACTCTAACTTTCTATGATTTTAACCTCTGCAGTGAGTCCAGTTTGAGATTCCGATGCTTCACTTCAGGTTTACTGTATCCCTTGGACCTTCTTACTGACGATGGAACACAGAAATTGAATCCGAATTTAATACAAACGGCACAATGCCGACTTAAGTAAAAGAGGACTGACACTCTAACTCCGTATGATTTGAACCTCTCCTGTGGGTCCAGTTTTAGATTCCGATGCTTCACTTCAGGTTTACTGTATACCTTGGACCTTCTTATTGACGATGTAACACAGAAATTGCAACTGAATTAAATACAAAAGGCACAATGCTGACTTAACTACAAGAGGACTGACACTCTGACATACTATGATTTGAACCTTTCCTGTGAGTCCAGTTTTAGATTCCGATGCTTCACTTCAGGTTTACTGTTTACCTTGGACCTTCTTATTGACGATGAAACACAGAAATTGCATCTGAATTAAATACAAAGGGCACAATGCCGAATTAACTACAAGAGGACTGACACTCTAACTTTCTATGATTAGAACCTCTCCTGTGAGTCCAGTTTTAGATTCCGATGCTCCACTTCAGGTTTACTGTATCCCTTGGACCTTCTTATTGACGATGAAACATAGAAATTGCATCCGAATTTAATACAAAGGGCACAAAGCAGACTTAAGTACAAGAGGACTGACACTCTAACTTTCTATGATTTGAACCTCTCCTGTGAGTCCAGTTCTAGATTCCGATGTTCACTTCAGGTTTACTGTATACCTTGGACCCTCTTATTGACGATGAAACACAGAAATTGCATCCGAATTTAATACAAAATGCACAATGCCGACTTAAGTAAAAGAGGACTGACACTCTAACTCCCTATGATTTTAACCCTCCTGTGAGTCCAGTCTTGGATTCCGATGCTTCACTTCACGTTTACTGTATACCTTGGACCTTCTTGTTGACGATGTAAAACAGAAATTGAATTTGAATTTAATACAAAAGGCACAATGCCGACTTAACTACAAGAGGACTGACACTATAACTTTCTATGATTTGAACCTTTCCTGTGAGTCCAGTTTTAGGTTCCGATGCTTCACTTTAGGTTTACTGTATACCTTGGACCCTCTTATTGACGATGAAACACAGATATTGCATCTGAATTAAATACAAAAGGCACAATGCCGACTTAAGTACAAGAGGACTGACACTCTAACTTTCTATGATTTGAACCTCTCCTCTGAGTCCAGTTTAGATTCCGATGCTTCACTTCAGGTTTACTGTTTCCCTTGGACCTTCTTATTGACGTTGAAACATAGAAATTGCATCCGAATTTAATACAAAAGGCACAATGTCGACTAAAGTACAAGAGGACTGACACTCTAACTTTCTATGATTTGAACCTCTCCTGTGAGTCCAGTTTTAGATTCCGATGCTTTACTGCAGGTTTACTGTATCACTGGGACCTTCTTATTGACGATGAAACACAGAGATTGCGTCTGACTTTAATACAAAAGGCACAATGCTGACTTAAGTAAAAGAGGACTGAGACTCTGACTCTCTATGATTTGAACATCTCCTGTGAGTCCAGTTTTGGACTGCGATGCTTCACTTCAGGTTTACTGTATCCCTTGGACCTTCTTATTGACGATGAAACACAGTAATTGCATCCGAATTTAATACAAAAGGCACAATGCCGACTTATTTACAAGGGGACTGACACTCTAACTTTCTATGATTTGAGCCTCTATTGTGAGTCTAGTTTAAGATTCCGATGCTTCACTTCAGGTTTACTGTATCCCTAGGACCATCTTATTGACGATGAAACACAGAAATTGCATCCGAATTTAATACAAAAGTCACAATGCCGACTTAAGTACAAGGGGACTGACACTCTAACTTTCTATGATTTGAACCTCTTCTGTGAGTCCAGTTTTAGATTCCGATACTTCACTTCAGGTTTATTATCTCCCTTGGACCTTCTTATTGACGATGAAACACAGAAATTGTGTCCGAATTTAATACAAAAGGCACAATGCCGACTTAAGTACAAGAGGACTGTCACTCTAACTTTCTATGATTTGAACCTCTCCTGTGAGTCCAGTTTTAGATTCCGATGACTCACTGCAGGTTAACTGTATCCCTTGGACCTTCTTATTGACGATGAAACACAGAAATTGCATCTCATTTTAATACAAAAGGCACAATGTCGACTTAAGTAAAAGAGGACTGAGACTCTAACTCTCTATGATTTGAACCTCTCCTGTGAGTCCAGTTTTAGATTCCGATGCTTCACTTCAGGTTTACTGTATCCCTTGGACCTTCTTATTGACGATGAAACACAGAAATTGCATCTGAATTTAATACAAAAGGCACAATGCCGATTTAAGTACAAGAGGACTCACACTCTAACCCCCTATGATTTGAACCTCTCCTTTATTCCAGTTTTAGATTCCTATGCTTCACTTCAGATTTACTGTATACCTTGGACATTCTTATTGACGATGTAACACAGAAATTGCAACTGAATTTAATACAAAAGGCACAATGCTGACTTAACCACAAGAGGTTTGACACACTGACATTCTATGATTTGAACCTTTCCTGTGAGTTCAGTTTTAGATTCCGATGCTTCACTTCAGGTTTACTGTTTACCTTGGACCTTCTTATTGACGATGAAACACAGATATTGCATCTGAATTTAATACAAAAGGCACAATGCCGACTTAAGTACAAGAGGACTTTCACTCTAACTTTCTATGATTAGAACCTCTCCTGTGAGTCCAGTTTTAGATTCCGACGCTCCACTTCAGGTTTACTGTATCCCTTGGACCTTCATATTGACGATGAAACATAGAAATTGCATCCGAATTAAATACAAAGGACACAATGCAGACTTAAGTACAAGAGGACTGACACTCTAACTTTCTACGATTTGAAACTATCCTGTGACTCCAGTTTTAGATTCCGATGCTTCACTTCAGGTTTACTGTTTCCCTTGGACCTTCTTGTTGACGATGAAACACAGAAATTGCATCCGAATTTAATACAAACGGCACAATGCCGACTTAAGTAAATGAGGACTGACACTCTAACTCCCTATGATATGAACCTCTCCTGTGAGTCCAGTTTTAGATTCCTATGCTTCACTTCAGGTTTACTGTATACCTTGGACCTTCTTAATAACGATGAACCACAGAAATTGCATCCGAATTTAATACAAAACGCACAATGCCGACTTAAGTACAAGAGGATTGACACTCTAACTTTCTATGATTTGAACCTCTCGTGTGAGTCCAGTATTAGATTCCGATGCTTCACTTCAGGTTTACTGTATACCTTGGACCTTCGTATTGACGATGAAACACAGAAATTGCATCCGAATGTAATACTAAAGGCACAATGCCGACTTAAGTACAATAGGACTGACACTCTAACTTTCTATGATTTGAACCTCTCCTGAGAGTCCAGTTTTAAATGCCGATGCTTCACTTCAGGTTTACTGTTTCCCTTTGACCTTCTTTTTGACGATGAAACACAGAAATTGCATCCGAATTTAATACAAAAGGCACAATGCCGACTTAAGTACAAGATGACTGACACTCTAACTTTCCATGATTTGAACCTCTCCTGTGAGTCCAGTTTTAGATTCCGATGCTTCACATCAGGTTTACTGTTTACCTTGGACCTTCTTATTGACGATGAAACACAGATATTGCATCTGAATTTAATACAAAAGGCACAATGCCGACTTAAGTACAAGAGGACTTTCACTCTAACTTTCTATGATTAGAACCTCTCCTGTGAGTCCAGTATTAGATTCCGATGCTCCACTTCAGGTTTACTGTATCCCTTTGACCTTCATATTGACGATGAAACATAGAAATTGCATCCTAATTAAATACAAAGGGCACAATGCAGACTTAAGTACAAGAGGACTGACACTCTAACTTTCTATGATTTGAAACTATCCTGTGACTCCAGTTTTAGATTCCGATGCTTCACTTCAGGTTTACTGTTTCCCTTGGACCTTCTTGTTGACGATGAAACACAGAAATTGCATCCGAATTTCATACAAACGGAACAATGCCGACTTAAGTAAATGAAGACTGACACTCTAACTCCCTATGATATGAACCTCTCCTGTGAGTCCAGTTTTAGATTCCTATGCTTTACTTCAGGTTTGCTGTATACCTTGGACCTTCTTAACAACGATGAACCTCAGAAATTGCATCCGAATTTAATACAAAACGCACAATGCCGACTTAAGTACAAGAGGATTGACACTCTAACTTTCTATGATTTGAAACTATCCTGTGACTCCAGTTTTAGATTCCGATGCTTCACTTCAGGTTTACTGTATACCTTGGACCTTCTTATTGACGATGAAACACAGAAATTGCATCCGAATGTAATACTAAAGGAACAATGCCGACTTAAGTACAATAGGACTGACACTCTAACTTTCTATGATTTGAACCTCTCCTGAGAGTCCAGTTTTAAATGCCGATGCTTCACTTCAGGTTTACTGTTTCCCTTTGACCTTCTTTTTGACGATGAAACACAGAAATTGCATCCGAATTTAGTACAAAAAGCACAATGCCGACTTAAGTAAAAGAGGACTGACACTCTAACTTTCTATGATTTAAACCTCTCCTGTGAGTATAGTTTTACATTCCGATGCTTCACTTCAGGTTTATTGTTTCCCTTGGACCTTCTTATTGACGATGAAACACAGAAATTGCATCCGAATTTAATACAAAAGGCACAATGCCAACTTAAGTACAAGAGGACGGACACTCTAACTTTCTGTGATTTCAACCTCTCCTGTGAGTCCAGTTTTAGATTCCCATGCTTCACTTCAGGTTTACTGTTTCCCTTGGACCTTCTTGTTGACGATGAAACACAGAAATTGCATCCGAAATAAGTACAAAAGGCACAATGCCGACTTAAGTACAAGAGGACTGACACTCTAACTTTCTATGATTTTAACCTCTGCAGTGAGTCCAGTTTTGGACTGCGATGCTTCACTTCAGGTTTACTGTATCCCTTGGACCTTCTTATTGACGATGAAACACAGTAATTGCATCCGAATTTAATACAAAAGGCACAATGCCGACTTATTTACAAGGGGACTGACACTCTAACTTTCTATGATTTGAGCCTCTATTGTGAGTCTAGTTTAAGATTCCGATGCTTCACTTCAGGTTTACTGTATCCCTAGGACCATCTTATTGACGATGAAACACAGAAATTGCATCCGAATTTAATACAAAAGTCACAATGCCGACTTAAGTACAAGGGGACTGACACTCTAACTTTCTATGATTTGAACCTCTCCTGTGAGTCCAGTTTTAGATTCCGATACTTCACTTCAGGTTTATTATCTCCCTAGGACCTTCATATTGACGATGAAACACAGAAATTGTGTCCGAATTTAATACAAAAGGCACAATGCCGACTTAAGTACAAGAGGACTGTCACTCTAACTTTCTATGATTTGAACCTCTCCTGTGAGTCCAGTTTTAGATTCCGATGATTCACTGCAGGTTAACTGTATCCCTTGGACCTTCTTATTGTCGATGAAACACAGAAATTGCATCTCATTTTAATACAAAAGGCACAATGTCGACTTAAGTAAAAGAGGACTGAGACTCTAACTCTCTATGATTTGAACCTCTCCTGTGAGTCCAGTTTTAGATTCCTATGCTTCACTTCAGGTTTACTGTATACCTTGGACCTTCTTATTGACGATGTAACACAGAAATTGCAACTGAATTTAATACAAAAGGCACAATGCTGACTTAACCACAAGAGGTCTGACACACTGACATTCTATGATTTGAACCTTTCCTGTGAGTTCAGTTTTAGATTCCGATGCTTCCTTTCAGGTTTACTGTTTACCTTGGACCTTCTTATTGACGATGAAACACAGATATTGCATCTGAATTTAATACAAAAGGCACAATGCCGACTTAAGTACAGGAGGACTTTCACTCTAAATTTCTATGATTAGAACCTCTCCTGTGAGTCCAGTTTTAGATTCCGATGCTCCACTTCAGGTTTACTGTATCCCTTGGACCTTCATATTGACGATGAAACATAGAAATTGCATCCGAATTAAATACAAAGGACACAATGCAGACTTAAGTACAAGAGGACTGACACTCTAACTTTCTATGATTTGAAACTATCCTGTGACTCCAGTTTTAGATTCCGATCCTTCACTTCAGGTTTACTGTTTCCCTTGGACCTTCTTGTTGACGATGAAACACAGAAATTGCATCCGAATTTAATACAAACGGCACAATGCCGACTTAAGTAAATGAGCACTGACACTCTAACTCCCTATGATATGAACCTCTCCTGTGAGTCCAGTTTTAGATTCCTATGCTTCACTTCAGGTTCACAGTATACCTTGGACCTTCTTAATAACGATGAACCACAGAAATTGCATCCGAATTTAATACAAAACGCACAATGCCGACTTAAGTACAAGAGGATTGACACTCTAACTTTCTATGATTTGAACCTCTCGTGTGAGTCCAGTATTAGATTCCGATGCTTCACTTCAGGTTTACTGTATACCTTGGACCTTCTTATTGACGATGAAACACAGAAATTGCATCCGAATGTAATACTAAAGGCACAATGCCGACTTAAGTACAATAGGACTGACACTCTAACTTTCTATGATTTGAACCTCTCCTGAGAGTCCAGTTTTAAATGCCGATGCTTCACTTCAGGTTTACTGTTTCCCTTTGACCTTCTTTTTGACGATGAAACACAGAAATTGCATCCGAATTTAGTACAAAAAGCACAATGCCGACTTAAGTAAAAGAGGACTGACACTCTAACTTTCTATGATTTAAACCTCTCCTGTGAGTCCAGTTTTATATTCCGATGCTTCACTTCAGGATTACTGTATCCCTTGGACCTTCTTATTGACGATGAAACACAGAAATTGCATCCGAATTTAATACAAAAGGCACAATGCCAACTTAAGTACAAGAGGACGGACACTCTAACTTTCTGTGATTTGAACCTCTGCAGTGAGTCCGGTTTTTGATTCCGATGTTTCACTTCAAGGTTCACTGTAATCCTTGGACCTTCTTATTGACGATGAAACACAGAAATTGCATCCGAATTGAATACAAAAGGCACAATGCCGAATTGAGTACAAGAGGACTGACACTCTAACTTTCTATGATTAGAACCTCTCCTGTGAGTCCAGATTTAGATTCCGATGCTCCACTTCAGGTTTACTGTATCCCTTGGACCTTCTTATTGACGATGAAACATAGAAATTGCATCCGAATTTAATACAAAGGGCACAATGCAGACTTAAGTACAAGAGGTCTGACACTCTAACTTTCTATGATTTGAACCCCTCCTGTGAGTCCAGTTTTAGATTCCGATGTTCACTTCAGGTTTACTGTATACCTTGGACCCTCTTATTGCCGATGAAACACAGAAATTGCATCCGAATTTAATACAAAATGCACAATGCCGACTTAAGTACAAGAGGACTGACACTCTACCTTTCTATGATTTGAACCTCTCCTGTGTGTCCAGTTTTAGATTCCGATGCTTCACTTCAGGTTTATTGTTTCCCTTGGACCTACTTATTGACGATGAAACACAGAAATTGCATCCGAAATTAATACAAAAAGCACAAAGCCAACTTAAGTACAAGGGGACTGACACTCTAACTTTCTATGATTTGGACCTCTCCTGTGAGTCCAGTTTTAGATTCCGATGCTTCACTGCAGGTTTACTGTATCCCTTGGACCTTCTTATTGACGATGAAACACAGAAATTGCATCTGAATTTAATACAAATGGCACATGTCGACTTAGGTAAAAGAGGACTGAGACTCTAACTCTCTATGATTTGAACCTCTCCTGTGAGTCCAGTTTTAGATTCCGATGCTTCACTTCAGTTTTACTGTATCCCTTGGACCTTCTTATTGAGGATGAAACACAGAAATTGCATCCGAATTAATACAAAAGGCACAATGCCGACTTAAGTACAAGAGGACTGACACTCTATCTTTCTATGATTTGAACCTCTCCTGTGAGTCCAGTTTTAGATTCCGATGCTTCTCTTCAGGTTTACTGTATAACTTGGACTTTCTTATTGACGATGAATCACAGAAATTGCATCCGAATTTAATACTAAAGGCTCAATGCCGACTTAAGTACAATAGGACTGACACTCTAACTTGCGATGATTTGAACCTCTCCTGAGAGTCCAGTTTTAAATGCCGATGCTTCACTTCAGGTTTACTGTTTCCCTTTGACCTCCTTTTTGACGATGAAACACAGAAATTGCATCCGAATTTAGTACAAAAAGCACAATGCCGACTTAAGTAAAAGAGAACTGACACTCTAACTTTCTATGATTTAAACCTCTCCTGTGAGTCCAGTTTTATATTCCGATGCTTCACTTCAGGTTTACTGTATCCCTTGGACCTTCTTATTGACGATGAAACACAGAAATTGCATCCGAATTTAATACAAAAGGCACAATGCCGACTTAAGTACAAGATGACTGACACTCTAACTTTCCATGATTTGAACCTCTCCTGTGAGTCCAGTTTTAGATTCCGATGCTTCACTTCAGGTTTATTGTTTCCCTTGAACCTTCTTATTGACGATGAAACACAGAAATTGCATCCGAATTTAATACAAAAGGCACAATTCCAACTTAAGTACAAGAGGACTGACACTCTAACTTTCTATGATTTGAAACTCTGCAGTGAGTCCGGTTTTAGATTCCGATGCTTCACTTCAAGGTTCACTGTAACCCTTGGACCTTCTTATTGACGATGAAACACAGAAATTGCATCCAAATTGAATACAAAAGGCACATGGCCGACTTAAGTACAATAGGACTGACACTCTAACTTTCTATGATTTGAACCTTTCCTTTGAGTCCAGTTTTAGATTCCGATGCTTCACTTCAGGTTTACTGTATACCTTGGACCTTCTTATTAACGATGAAACACCGAAATTGCATCCGAATTAATTACAAAACGCACAATGCCGACTTAAGTACAAGAGGACTGACACTCTACCTTTCTATGATTTGAATCACTGCAGTGAGTCCAGTTTAAGATTCCGATGCTTCACTTCAGGTTTACTGTATCCCTTGGACCTTCTTATTGACGATGGAACACAGAAATTGCATCCGAATTTAATACAAACGGCACAATGCCGACTTAAGTAAAAGGGGACTGACAATCTAACTCCCTATGATTTGAACCTCTCCTGTGAGTCCAGTTTTAGTTTCCGATGCTTCACTTCAGGTTTACTGTTTACCTTGGACCTTCTTATTGACGATGAAACACAGTTATTGCATCTGAATTTAATACAAAAGGCACAATGCCGACTTAAGTACAAGAGGTATGACACTCTAACTTTCTATGATTAGAACCTCTCCTGTGAGTCCAGTTTTAGATTCCAATGCTTCACTTCAGGTTTACTGTATCCCTTGGACCTTCTTATTGACGATGAAACATAGAAATTGCATCCGAATTTAATACAAAGTGCACAATGCAGACTTAAGTACAAGAGGACTGACACTCTATCTTTCTATGATTTGAAACTATCCTGTGACTCCAGTTTTAGATTCCGATGCTTCACTTCAGGTCTACTGTTTAACTTGGACCTTCTTATTGTCGATGAAACACAGAAATTGCATCCGAATTTAATACAAAAGGCACAATGCCAACTTAAGTACAAGTGGACAGACAGTCTAACTTTCTATGATTTGAACCTCTCCTGTGAGCCCAGTTTTAGATTCCGATGTTCACTTCAGGTTTACTGTATACCTTGGATCCTCTTATTGACGATGAAACACAGAAATTGCATCCGAATTTAATACAAAATGCACAATGCCGACTTAAGTACAAGAAGACTGTCACTTTACCTTTCTATGATTTGAACCTCTCCTGTGTGTCCAGTTTTAGATTCCGATGCTTCACTTCACGTTTATTGTTTCCCTTGGACCTACTTATTGACGATGAAACATAGAAATTGCATCCGAAATTAATACAAAAGGCACAATGCCAACTTAAGTACAAGGGGACTGACACTCTAACTTTCTATGATTAGGACCTCTCCTGTGAGTCCAGTTTTAGATTCCGATGCTTCACTTCAGGTTAACTGTATACCTTGGACCTTCTTATTGACAATGAAACACAGAAATTGCATCCGAAATTAATACAAAAGGCACAATGCCGACTTAAGTACAAGAGGACTGACACTCAAACTTTCTATGATTTGAACCTCTCCTGTGAGTCCAGTTTTAGATTCCGATGCTTCACTGCAAGTTTACTGTATCCCTTGGACCTTCTTATTGACGATGAAACACAGAAATTGCATCTGAATTTAATAGAAAAGGCACAATGTCGACTTAAGTAAAAGAGGACTGAGACTCTAACTCTCTATATTTGAACCTCTCCTGTGAGTCCAGTTTTAGATTCCAATGCTTCACTTCTGGTTTACTGTATCCCTTGGACCTTCTTATTGACGATGAAACACAGAAATTGCATCTGAATTTAATACAAAAGGCACAATGCCGACTTAGGTAAAAGAGGACTGACACTCTAACTCTCTATGATTTGAACCTCTCCTGAGAGTCCAGTTTTAAATGCCGATGCTTCACTTCAGGTTTACTGTTTCACTTTGACCTTCTTTTTGACGATGAAACACAGAAATTGCATCCGAATTTAGTACAAAAAGCACAATGCCGACTTAAGTAAAAGAGGACTGACACTCTAACTTTCTATGATTTAAACCTCTCCTGTGAGTCCAGTATTTTATTCCGATGCTTCACTTCAGGTTTACTGTATCCCTTGGACCTTCTTATTGATGATGAAACACAGAAATTGCATCCGAATTTAATACAAAAGGCACAATGCCGACTTAAGTACAAGATGACTGACACTCTAACTTCCCATGATTTAAACCTCTCCTGTGAGTCCAGTTTTAGATTCCGATGCTTCTCTTCAGGTTTATTGTTTCCCTTGGACCTTCTTATTGACGATGAAACACAGAAATTGCATCCGAATTTAATACAAAAGGCACAATGCCAACTTAAGTACAAGAGGAGTCACACTCTAACTTTCTATGATTTGAACCTCTGCAGTGAGTCCGGTTTTAGATTCCGATGCTTCACTTCAAGGTTCACTGTAACCCTAGGACCTTCTTATTGACGATGAAGCACAGAAATTGCATCCAAATTGAATACAAAAGGCACATTGCCGACTTAAGTACAAGGCGACTGACACTCTAACTTTCTATGATTTGAACCTCTCCTGTGAGTCCAGTTTTAGATTCCGATGTTCACTTCAGGTTTACTGTATCCCTTGGACATTCTTATTGACGATGGACACAGAAATTGCAACTGAATTTGATACAAAAGGCACAATTCTGACTTAACTACAAGAGGACTGACACTCTGACATTCTATGATTTGAACCTTTCCTGTGAGTCCAGTTTTAGATTCCGATGCTTCACTTAAGGTCTACTGTTTACCTTGGACCTTCTTATTGACGATGAAACACAGATATTGCATCTGAATTTAATACAAACGGCACAATGCCGACTTAAGTAAAAGAAGACTGACAATCTAACTCCCTACGATTTCAACCTCTCCTGTGAGTCCAGTTTTTGATTCTGATGCTCCACTGCAGGTTTACTGTATCCCTTGGACCTTCTTATTGACGATGAAACATAGAAATTGCATCCGAATTTAATACAAAGGGCACAATGCAGACTTAAGTACAAGAGGACTGACACTCTAACTCTCTATGATTTGAACCTATCCTGTGAGTCCAGATTTAGATTCAGATGCTTCACTTCAGGTTTACTGTTTCCCTTGGATCTTCTTGTTGTCGATGAAACACAGAAATTGCATCCGAATTTAATACAAAAGGTACAATGCCAACTAAAGTACAAGAGGACTGACACTCTAAGTTTCTATGATTAGAACCTCTCCTGTGAGTCCAGTTATAGATACCGACGCTTCACTTCAGGTTTACTGTTTCCCTTGGACCTTCTTTTTGACGATGAAACACAGAAATTGCATCCGAATTTAATACAAAATGCACAATGCCGACATAAGTACAAGAGGACTGACAATCAACCTTTCTATGATTTGAACCTCTCCTGTGTGTCCAGTTTTAGATTCCGATGCTTCACTTCAGGTTTATTGTTTCCCTTGGACCTTCTCATTGACGATGAAACACAGAAATTGCATCCGCAATTAATACAAAAGGCACAATGCCAACTTAAGTACAAGAGGACTGACACTCTAACTTTCTATGATTTGAACCTCTGCAGTGAGTGCGGTTTCAGATTCCGATGCTTCACTTCAAGGTTCACTGTAACCCTTGGACCGTCTTATTGACGATGAAACACAGAAATTGCATCCGAATTTAATACAAATGGCTTAATGCCGACTTAAGTACAAGAGGACTGGCACTCTAACTTTCTATGATTTGAACCTCTCCTTTGAGTCCAGTTATAGATACCGATGCTTCACTTCAGGTTTACTGTTTCCCTTGGACCTTTTTTTGACGATGAAACACAGAAATTGCATCCGAATTTAGTACAAAAGGCACAATGCCGACTTAAGTACAAGAGGACTGACACTCAATTTTTCTATGATTTGAACCTCTGCAGTGAGTCCAGTTTTAGATTCCGATGCTTCACTTCAGGTTTATTGTTTCCCTTGGACCTTTTTATTGACGATGAAACACAGAAATTGCATCCGAAATTAATACAAAAGGCACAATGCCAACTTAAGTACAAGGGGACTGACACTCTACCTTTCTATGATTTGGACCTCTCCTGTGAGTCCAGTTTTAGATTCCGATGCTTCACTTCAGGTTTACTGTATACCTTGGACCTTCTTATTGACAATGAAGCACAGAAATTGCATCCGAATTTAATACAAAAGGCACAATGCCGACTTAAGTACAAGAGGACTGTCACTCTAACTTTCTATGATTTGAACCTCTCCTGTGAGTTCAGAATTAGATTCCGATGCTTCACTGCAGGTTTACTGTATCCCTTGGACCTTCTTATTGACGATGAAACACAGAAATTGCATCTGAATTTAATACAAAAGGAACAATGTCGACTTAAGTAAAAGAGGACTCAGACTATAACTCTCTATGATTTGAACCTCTCCTGTGAGTCCAGTTTCAGATTCCGATCCTTCACTTCAGGTTTACTGTATCCTTGGACCTTCCTATTGACGATGAAACACAGAAATTGCATCTGAATTTAATACAAAAGGCACAATGCCGACTTAGGTAAAAGAGGACTGAGACTCTAACTCTCTATGATTTGAACCTCTCCTGTGAGTCCAGTTTTAGATTCCGATGCTTCACTTCAGTTTTACTGTATCCCTTGGACCTTCTTATTGAGTATGAAACACAGAAATTGCATCCGAATTTAATACAAAATGCTCAATGCCGACTTAAGTTCAAGAGGACTGACACTCTAACTTTCTATGATTTGAACCTCTTTGTGAGTCCCGTTTTAGATTCCGATGATTCACTTCAGGTTTTCTGTGTCCCTTGGACCTTCTTATTGACGATGAAACACAGAAATTGCATCCGAATTAATACAAAAGGCACAATGCCGACTTAAGTACAAGAGGACTGACACTCTAACTTTCTATGATTTGAACCTCTCCTATGAGTCCAGTTTTAGATTCCGGTGCTTCACTTCAGTTTTACTGTATACCTTGGACCTTCTTATTGACTACGAAACACAGAAATTGCATCCGAATTTAATACAAAAGGCACACTGCCAACTTAAGTACAAGATGACTGACACTCTAACTTTCCATGATTTGAACCTCTCCTGTGAGTCCTGTTTTAGATTCCGATGCTTCACTTCAGGTTTAATGTTTCCCTTGGACCTTCTTATTGACGATGAAACACACAAATTGCATCCGAAATTAATACAAAAGGCACAATGCCATCTTAAGTACAAGAGGACTGACACTCTAACTTTCTATGATTTGAACCTCTGCAGTGAGTCTGGTTTTAGATTCCGATGCTTCACTTCAAGGTTCACTGTAACACTTGGACCTTCTTATTGACGATGAAACACAGAAATTGCATCCAAATTGAATACAAAAGGCACATTGCCGACTTAAGTACAAGGGGACTGACACTCTAACTTTCTATGATTTGAACCTCTCCTTAGAGTCCAGTTTTAGATTCCGATGCTTCACTTAAGGTTTACTGTTTACCTTGGACCTTCTTATTGACGATGAAACACAGATATTGCATCTGAATTTAATACGAAAGGCACAATGCCGACTTAAGTAAAAGGGGACTGACAATCTAACTCCCTATGATTTGAACCTCTCCTGTGAGTCCAGTTTCAGATTCCTATGCTTCACTTTAGGTTTACTGTATACCTTGGACCTTCTTATTGACGATGTAACACGGAAATTGCAACTGAATTTAATACAAAAGGCACAATGCTGACTTAACTACAAGAGGACTGACACTCTGACATTCTATGATTTGAACCTTTCCTGTGAGTCCAGTTTTAGATTCCGATGCTTCACTTAAGGTTTATTGTTTACCTTGGACCTTCTTATTGACGATGAAACACAGATATTGCAGCTGAATTTAATACGAAACGCACAATGCCGACTTAAATACAAGTGGACTGGCACTCTAATATTCTATGATTAGAACCTCTCCTGTGAGTCCAGTTTTAGATTCCGATGCTCCACTTCAGGTTTACTGTATCCCTTGGACCTTCTTATTGACGATGAAACATAGAAATTGCATCCGAATTTAATACAAAGGGCACAATGCAGACTTAAGTACAAGAGGACTGACACTCTACCTTTCTATGATTTGAACCTCTCCTGTGTGTCCAGTTTTAGTTTCCGAAGCTTCACTTCAGGTTTATTGTTTCCCTTGGACCTTCTTATTGACGATGAAACACACAAACTGCATCCGAAATTAATACAAAAGGCACAATGCCAACTTAAGTACAAGAGGACTGACACTCTAACTTTCTATGATTTGAACCTCTGCAGTGAGTCCGGTTTTAGATTCCGATGCTTCACTTCAAGGTTCACTGTAACCCTTGGACCGTCTTATTGACGATGAAACACATAAATTGCATCCGAATGTAATACAAAAGGCACAATGCCGACTTAAGTACAAGAGGGCAGGCACTCTAACTTTCTATGATTTGAACCTCTCCTTTGAGTCCAGTTATAGATTCCGATGCTTCACTTCGGGTTTACTGTTTCCCTTGGACCTTCTTTTTGACGATGAAACAGAGAAATTGCATCCGAATTTAGTACAAATGGCACAATGCCGACTTAAGAACAAGAGGACTGACACTCAATTTTTCTATGATTTGAACCTCTGCAGTGGGTTCAGTTAGAGATTCCGATGCTTCACTTCAGGTTTACTGTATCCCTTGGACCTTCTTATTGACGATGGAACACAGAAATTGCATCCGAATTTAATACAAACGGCACAATGCCGACTTAAGTAAAAGAGGACTAACACTCTAACTCCCTATGATTTGAACCTCTCCTGTGAGTCCAGTTTTAGATTCCTATGCTTCACTTCAGGTTAACTATATACCTTGGACCTTCTTATTGACGATTTAACACAGAAATTGCAACTGAATTAAATACAAAAGGCACAATGCTGACTTAACTACAAGTGGACTGACACTCTGACATTCTATGATTTGAACCTTTCCTGTGAGTCCAGATTTAGATTCCGATGCTTCACTTCAGGTTTACTGTTTACCTTGGACCTTCTTATTGACGATGAAACACAGATATTGCCTCTGAATTTAATACAAAAGCCACAATGCCGACTTAAGTACAAGAGGACTGACACTCTAACTTTCTATGATTAGAACCTCTCCTGTGACTCCAGTTTTAGATTCCGATGCTCCACTTCAGGTTTACTGTATACCTTGGACCTTCTTATTGACGATGAAACATAGAAATTGCATCCGAATTTAATACAAAGGACACAATGCAGACTTAAGTACAAGAGGACTGACACTCTAACTTTCTATGATTTGAAACTATCCTGTGAGTCCAGTTTTAGATTCCGATGCTTCACTTCAGGTTTACTGTTTCCCTTGGATCTTGTTGTTGACGATGAAACACAGAAATTGCATCTGAATATAATACAAATGGCACAATGCCGACTTAAGTACAAGAGGACTGACACTCTAACTTTCTATGATTAGAACCTCTCCTGTGAGTCCAGTTTTAGATTCCGATGCTCCACTTCAGGTTTACTGTATCCCTTGGACCTTCCTATTGACGATGAAACATAGAATTTGCATCCGAATTAAATACAAAGGGCACAATGCGGACTTAAGTACAAGAGGACTGACACTCTAACTTTCTATGATTTGAAACTATCCTGCGACTCCAGTTTTAGATTCCGATGCTTCACTTCAGGTTTACTCTTTCCCTTGGATCTTGTTGTTGACGATGAAACACAGAAATTGCATCCGAATATAATACAAATGGCACAATGCCGACTTAAGTACAATAGGACTGTCACTCTAACTTTCTATGACTTGAACCTCTCCTGAGAGTCCAGTCTTAAATGCTGATGCTTCACTTCAGGTTTACTGTTTCCCTTTGACCTTCTTTTTGACGATGAAACACAGAAATTGCATCCGATTTAAGTACAAAGAGCACAATGCCGACTTAAGTAAAAGAGGACTGACACTCCAACTTTCTATGATTTAAACCTCTCCTGTGAGTCCAGTTTTAGATTCCGATGCTTCACTTCAGGTTTATTGTTTCCCTTGGACCCTCTTATTGACGATGAAACACAGAAATTGCATCCGAATTTAATACAAAAGGCACAATGCCAACTTAAGTACAAGAGGACTGACACTCTAACTTTCTATGATTTGAACCTCTGCAGCGAGACCGGTTTTAGATTCCGATGTTTCACTTCAAGGTTCACTGTAACCCTTGGACCTTCTTATTGACGATGAAACAAAGAAATTGCATCCGAATTGAATACAAAAGGCACATTGCCGACTTAAGTACAAGGGGACTTACACTCTAACTTTCCATGATTTGAACCTGTCCTTTGAGTCCAGTTTTTGATTCCGATGCTTTACTTCAGGTTTACTGTATACCTTGGACCATCTTATTAACGATGAAACACAGAAATTGCATCCGAATTTAATACAAAACGCACAATGCCGACTTAAGTAAAAGAGAATTGACACTCTAACTTTCTATGATTTCAACCTCTCCTGTGAGTCCAGTTTTCGATTCCGATGCTTCACTTCAGGTTTACTGTTTCCCTTGGATCTTCTTTTTGACGATGAAACACAGATATTGCATCCGAATTTAGTACAAAAGGCACAATGCCGACTTAAGTACAAGAGGACTGACACTCTAACTTTCTTTGATTTGAACCTCTGCAGTGAGTCCAGTTTGAGATTCCGATGCTTCACTTCAGGTTTACTGTATCCCTTGGACCTTCTTATTGACGATGGAACACAGAAATTGCATCCGAATTTAATACAAAGGGCACAATGCCGACTTAAGTAAAAGAGGACTGACACTCTAACTCCCTATGATTTGAACCTCTCCTGTGGGTCCAGTTTTAGATTCCGATGCTTCAGTTCAGGTTTACTGTATACCTTGGACCTTCTTATTGACGATGAAACACAGAAATTGCAACTGAATTTAATACAAAAGGCACAATGCTGACTTAACTACAAGAGGACTGACACTCTGACATTCTATGATTTGAACCTTTCCTGTGAGTAGAGTTTTAGATTCCGATGCTTCACTTCAGGTTTACTGTTTACCTTGGACCTTCTTATTGACGATGAAATACAAATATTGCATCTGAATTTAATACAAAAGGCACATTGCCGACTTAAGTACAAGAGGACTGACACTCTAACTTTCTATGATTAGAACCTCTCCTGTGAGTCCAGTTTTAGATTCCGATGCTCCACTTCAGGTTTACTGTATCCCTTGGACCTTCTTATTGACGATGAAACATAGAAATTGCATCCGAATTTAATACAAAGGGCACAATGCAGACTTATGTACAAGAGGACTGACACTCTAACTTTCTATGATTTGAAACTATCCTGTGACTCCAGTTTTAGATTCCGATGCTTCACATCAGGTTTACTGTTTCCCTTGGACCTTCTTATTGACGATGAAACACAGAAATTGCATCCGCATTTAATACAAAAGGCACAAAGCCGACTTAAGTACAAGAGGACTGACACTCTAATTTCTATGATTTGAACCTCAGCAATGAGTCCAGATTTAGACCCCGATGCTTCACTTCAGGTTTACTGTATCCCTTGGACCTTCTTATTGACGATGAAACACAGAAATTGCATCCGAATATAATGAAAAGGCACAATGCCGACTTAAGTACAGAAGGACTGACACTCTAACTTTCTATGATTTGAACCTCTCCTGTGAGTCCAGTTTTGGATTCCGATGCTTCACTGCATTTTTACTGTATCCCTTGGACCTTCTTATTGACGATGAAACACAGAAATTGCATCTGAATTTAATACAAAAGGCACAATGTCGACTTAAGTAAAAGAGGACTGAGACTCTAACTCTCTATGATTTGGAACTCTCCTGTTAGTCCAGTTTTAGTTTCCGATGCCTCTCTTCAGGTTTACTGTATCCCTTGGACCTTCTTATTGACGATGAAACCCAGAAATTGCATCTGAATTTAATACAAAAGGCACAATGCTGACTTAGGTAAAAGAGGACCGAGACTCTAACTCCTTATGATGTGAAACTATCCTGTGAGTCCAGTTTTAGATTCCGATGCTTCACTTCAGGTTTACTGTTTCCCTTGGATCTTGTTGTTGACGATGAAACACAGAAATTGCATCCGAATTTAATACAAAAGGCACAATGCCGACTTAAGTACAAGAGGACTGAAACTCTAACTTTCTATGATTTGAAAGTATCCTGTGACTCCAGTTTTAGATTCCGATGCTTCAGTTCAGGTTTACTGTTTCCCTTTGACCTTCATTTTCACGATGAAACACTGAAATTGCATCCGAATTTAGTACAAAGAGCACAATGCCGACTTAAGTAAAAGAGGACTGACACTCCAACTTTCTATGATTTAAACCTCTCCTGTGAGTCCAGTTTTAGATTCCGATGCTTCACTTCAGGTTTATTGTTTCCCTTGGACCCTCTTATTGACGATGAAACACAGAAATTGCATCCGAATTTAATACAAAAGGCACAATGCCAACTTAAGAACAAGAGGACTGACACTCTAACTTTCTATGATTTGAACCTCTGCAGTGAGTCCGGTTTTAGATTCCGATGTTTCACTTCAAGGTTCACTGTAACACTTGGACCTTCTTATTGACGATGAAACAAAGAAATAGCATCCGAATTGAATACAAAAGGCACATTGCCGACTTAAGTACAAGGGGACTGACACTCTAACTTTCCATGATTTGAACCTCTCCTTTGAGTCCAGTTTTAGATTCCGATGCTTTACTTCTGGTTTACTGTATACCTTGGACCTTCTTATTAACGATGAAACACAGAAATTGCATCCGAATTTAATACAAAACGCACAATGCCGACTTAAGTAAAAGAGGATTAACACTCTAACTTTCTATGATTTCAACCTCTCCTGTGAGTCCAGTTTTCGATTCCGATGCTTCACTTCAGTTTTACTGTTTCCCTTGGACCTTCTTTTTGACGATGAAACACAGAAATTGCATCCGAATTTAGTACAAAAGGCACAATGCCGATTTAAGTACAAGAGGACTGACACTCTAACTTTCTTTGATTTGAACCTCTGCAGTGACTCCAGTTTGAGTTTCCGATGCTTCACTTCAGGTTTACTGTATCCCTTGGACCTTCTTATTGACGATGGAACACAGAAATTGCATCCGAATTTAATACAAAGGGCACAATGCCGACTTAAGTAAAAGAGGACTGACACTCTAACTCTGTATGATTTGAACCTCTCCTGTGGGTCCAGTTTTAGATTCCGATGCTTCACTTCAGGTTTACTGTATACCTTGGACCTTCTTATTGACGATGTAACACAGAAATTGCAACTGAATTTAATACAAAAGGCACAATGCTGACTTAACTACAAGAGGACTGACACTCTGACATTCTATGATCTGAACCTTTCCTGTGAGTAGAGTTTTAGATTCCGATGCTTCACGTCAGGTTTACTGTCTACCTTGGACCTTCTTATTGACGATCAAATACAGATATTGCATCTGAATTTAATACAAAACGCACATTGCCGACTTAAGTACAAGAGGAGTGACACTCTAACTTTCTATGATTAGAACCTCTCCTGTGAGTCCAGTTTTAGATTCCGATGCTCCACTTCAGGTTTACTGTATCCCTTGGACCTTCTTATTGACGATGAAACGTAGAAATTGCATCCGAATTTAATACAAAGGGCACAATGCAGACTTAAGTACAAGAGGACTGACACTCTAACTTTCTATGATTTGAAACTATCCTGTGACTCCAGTTTTAGATTCCGATACTTCACTTCAGGTTTACTGTTTCCCTTGGACCTTCTTATTGACGATGAAACACAGAAATTGCATCCGAATTTAATACAAACGGCACAATGCCGACTTAAGTACAAGAGGACTGACACTCAAACTTTCTATGATTTGAACCTCTGCAGTGAGTCCTGATTTAGATCCCGATGCTTCACTTCAGGTTTACTGTACCCCTTGGACCTTCTTATTGACGATGAAACACAGAAATTGCATCCGAATATAATGAAAAGGCACAATGCCGACTTAAGTACAGGAGGACTTACACTCAAACTTTCTATGATTTGAACCTCTCCTGTGAGTCCAGTTTTATATTCCGATACTTCACTTCAGGTTTATTATCTCCCTTGGACCTTCTTATTGACAATGAAACACAGAAATTGTATCCGAATTTAATACAAAAGGCACAATGCCAACTTAACTACAAGAGGACTGACACTCTAAATTTCTATGATTTGAACCTCTCCTGTGAGTCCAGTTTTAGATTCCGATGCTTCACTGCTGGTTTACTGTATCCCTTGGACATTCTTATTGACGATGAAACACAGAAATTGCATCTGAATTTAATACAAAAGGCACAATGTCGACTTAAGTAAAAGAGGACTGAGACTCTAACTCTCTATGATATGGATCTCTCCTGTGAGTCCAGTTTTAGTTTCCCATGCCTCTCTTCAGGTTTACTGTATCCGTGGGACCTTCTTATTGACGATGAAACACAGAAATTGCATCTGAGTTTAATACAAAAGGCACAATGCCGACTTAGGTAAAAGAGGACCGAGACTCTAACTCCTTATGATTTGAACCTCTCCTGTGAGTCCAGTATTAGATTCCGATGCTTTACTTCAGTTTTACTGTATCCCTTGGACCTTCTTATTGACGATGAAACACAGAAATTGCATCCGAATTTAATACAAATTCTCAATGCCGACTTAAGAACAAGAGGACTGACACTCTAACTTTCTATGATTTGAACCTCTTTGTGAGTCCCGTGTTAGATTCCGATGCTTCACTTCAGGTTTTCTGTGTCCCTTGGACCTTCTTATTGACGATGAAACACAGAAATTGCATCCGAATTTAATACAAATTCTCAATGCCGACTTAAGAACAAGAGGACTGACGCTCTAACTTTCCTTGATTTGAACCTCTCCTGTGAGTCCAGTTTTAGATTCCGATGCTTCACTTTAGGTTTATGGTTTCCCTTGGACCTTCTTATTGACGATGGAACACTGAAATTGCATCCGAATTTAATACAAGAGGCACAATGCAATCTTAAGTACAACAGGACTGACACTCTAACTTACTATGATTTGAACCTCTGCAGTGTGTACGGTTTTAGATTCCGATGCTTCACTTCAAGTTTCACTGTAACCCTTGGACCTTCTTATTAACGATGAAACACAGAAATTGCATCCGAATTGAATACAAAACGCAAAATGCCGACTTAAGTACAAGGGGACTGACGCTCTAATTTTCTATGATTTGAACCTCTCCTTTGAGTCCAATTGTAGATTCCGATGCTTCACTTCAGGTTTACTGTATACCTTGCACCTTCTTATTAACGATGAAACACAGAAATTGCATCCGAATTTAATACAAAACGCACAATTGCGACTTAAGTACAAGATGACTGACACTCTAACTTTCTATGATTTGAACCTCTCCTGTGAGTCCAGTTGTAGATTCCGATGCTTCACTTCAGGTTTACTGTTTCCCTTGGACCTTCTTTTTGACGATGAAACACAGAAATTGCATCCGAATTTAGTACAAAAGGCACAATGCCGACTTAAGTACAAGAGGACTGACACTCTAACTTTCTATGATTTGAACCTCTGCAGTGAGTCCAGTTTTAGATTCCGATGCTTCACTTCAGGTTTACTGTATCCCTTGGACCTTCTTATTGACGATGAAACACAGAAATTGCATCCGAATTTAATACAAATTCTCAATGCCGACTTAAGAACAAGAGGACTGACACTCTAACTTTCTATGATTTGAACCTCTCCTGTGAGTCCAGTTTTAGATTCCGATGCTTCACTTCACGTTTACTGTATACCTTGGACCATCTTATTGACGATGACACACAGAAATTGCAACCCAATTTAATACAAAAGGCACAATGCCGACTTAAGTACAATAGGACAGACACACTAACATTCTATGATTTGAACCTCTCCTGAGAGTCCAGTTTTAAATGCCGATGCTTCACTTCAGGTTTACTGTTTCCCTTTGACCTTCTTTTTGACGATGAAACACAGAAATTGCATCCGAATTTAGTACAAAAAGCACAATGCCGACTTAAGTAAAAGAGGACTGACACTCTAACTTTCTATGATTTGAACCTCTGCAGTGAGTCTGGTTTTAGATTCCGATGCTTCACTTCAGGTTTACTGTATCCCTTGGACCTTCTTATTGACGATGAAACACAGAAATTGCATCCGAATTTAATACAAAACGCACAATGCCGACGTAAGTACAAGATGACTGACACTCTAACTGTCCATGATTTGAACCGCTCCTGTGAGTCCAGTTTTAGATTCCGATGCTTCACTTCAGGTTTATTGTTTCCCTTGGACCTTCTTATTGACGATGAAACACAGAAATTGCATCCGAATTTAATACAAAAGGCACATTGCCATCTAAAGTACAAGAGCACTGACACTTTAACTTTCTATGATTTGAACCTCTGCAGTGAGTCCGGTTTTAGATTCCGTTGCTTCACTTCAAGGTTCACTCTAACCCTTGGACCTTCTTATTGATGATGAAACACAGAAATTGCATCGGAATTGAATACAAAACGCACAATGCCGACATAAGTACAAGAGGATTGACACTCTAACTTTCTATGATTTGAACCTCTCCTGTGAGTCCAGTTTTAGATTCCGATGCTTCACTTCAGGTTTACTGTTTCCCTTGGACCTTCTTTTTGACGATGAAACACAGATATTGCATCCGATTTAGAACAAAAGGCACAATGACGACTTAAGTACAAGAGGACTGACCCTCTATCTTTCTATGATTTGAACCTCTGCTGTGAGTCCAGTTTTAGATTCCGATGCTTCACTGCAGGTTTACTGTATCCCTTGGACCTTCTTATTGACGATGAAACACAGAAATTGCATCTGAATTTAATACAAAAGGCACAATGTCGACTTAAGTAAAAGAGGACTAAGACTCTAACTCTCTATGATTTGGGCCACTAATGTGAGTCCAGTTTCAGATTCCGATGCTTCTCTTCAGGTTTACTGTATCCCTTTTACCTTCTTATTGACGATGAAACACAGACATTGCATCTGAATTTAATACAAAAGGCACAATGCTGACTTAGGTAAAAGAGGACTGAGACTCTACCTCTCTATGATTTGAACCCCTCCTGTGAGTCCAGTATTAGATTCCGATGCTTCACTTCAGTTTTACTGTATACCTTGGACCTTCTTATTGACGATGAAACACAGAAATTGTATCCGAATTTAATACAAAAGGCACAATGCCGACTTAAGTACAAGATGACTGACACTCTAACTTTCCATGATTTGAACCTCTCCTGTGAGTCCAGTTTTAGATTCCGATGCTTTACTTCAGGGTTATGGTTTCCCTTGGACATTCTTATTGACGGTGAAACACTGAAATTGAATCCGAATTTAATACAAGAGGCACAATGCCATCTTAAGTACAACAGGACTGACACTCTAACTTTCTATGATTTGAACCTCTGCAGTGTTTACGGTTTTAGATTCCGAAGCTTCACTTCAAGTTTCACTGTAACCCTTGGACCTTCTTATTACCGATGAAACACAGAAATTGCATCCGAATTGAATACGAAACGCACAATGCCGACTTAAGTAAAAGAGGACTGACACTCTAACTCCCAATGATTTGAACCTCTCCTGTGAGTCCAGTCTTAGATTCCGATGCTTCACTTCAGGTTTACTGTATACCTTGGACCTTCTCATTGACGATGTAACACAGAAATTGCATCTGAATTTAATACAAAAGGCACAATGCCGACTTAACTACAAGAGGACTGACACTCTGACTTTCTATGATTTAAAACTGTCCTGTAAGTCCAGTTTTAGATTCCGATGCTTCACTTCAGGTTTGGTGTATACCTTGGACCGTCTTATTGACGATGAGACACAGATATTGCATCTGAATTTAATACAAAAGGCACAATGCCGACTTAAGTACAAGAGAACTGAAACTTTAACTTTCTATGATTAGAGCCTCTCCTGTGAGTCCAGATTCAGTTTCCGATGCTCCACTTCAGGTTTACTGTATCCCTTGGACCTTCTTATTGACGATGAAACATAGAAATTGCATCCGAATTTAATACAAAAGGCACAATGCTGACTTAAGTACAAGAGGACTGACACTCTAACTTTCTATGATTTGAAACTCTCCTGTGACTCCAGTTTTAAATTCCAATGCTTCACTTCAGGTTTACTGTTTCCCTTGGACCTTCTTATTGACGATGAAACACTGAAATTGCATCCGAATTTAATACAAAAGGCACAATGCCGACATAAGTACAAGAGGACTGACATTCTAACTTTCTAAGATTTGAACCTCTCCTGTGAGTCCAGTTTTAGATTCCGATGCTCCACTTCAGGTTTACTGCATCCCTTGGACCTTCTTATTGACGATAAAACATAGAAATTGCATCCGATTTAAAATACAAAAGGCACAATGCTGACTTCAGTACAAGAGGACTGACACTCTAACTCCCTATGATTTGAACCTCTCCTGTGAGTCCAGTTTTAGATTCCAATGCTTCACTTCAGGTTTTCTGTTTCCCTTGGACCTTCTTTTTGACGATGAAACACAGAAATTGCATCCGAAATTAGTACAAAAGGCACAATGCCGACTTAAGTACAAGAGGACTGACACTCTAACTTTATATGATTTGAACCTCTGCAGTGAGTCCAAATTAAGATTCCGATGCTTCACTTCAGGTTTACTGTATCCCTTGGACCTTCTTATTGACGATGGAACACAGAAATTGCATCCGCATTTAATACAAAAGGCACAATGCCGACTTAAGTAAAAGAGGACTGACACTCTAACTCCCTATGATTTGAACCTCTCCTGTGAGTCCAGTTTTAGATTCCGATGCTTCACTTCAGGTTTACTGTATACCTTGGACCTTCTTATTGACGATGTAACACAGAAATTGCATCTGATTTTAATACAAAAGGCACAATGCCGACTTAACTACAAGGGGACTGACACTCTGACTTTCTATGATTTGAACCTTTCCTGTGAGTTCAGTTTTAGATTCCGATGCTTCACTTCAGGTTTACTGTATACCTTGGACCTCCTTATTGACGATGAAACACAGATATTGCATCTGAATTTAATACAAAAGGCACAATGCCGACTTAAGTACAAGAGGACTGACACTCTAACTTTCTATGATTAGAACCTGCCTGTGAGTCCAGTTTTAGATTCCGATGCTCCACTTCAGGTTTACTATATCCCTTGGACCCTCTTATTGACGATGAAACATAGAAATTGCATCCGAATTTGATACAAAAGGCACAATGCTGACTTAAGTACAAGAGGACTGACACTCTAACTTTCTACGATTTGAAACTCTCCTGTGACGCCAGTTTTAGATTCCGATGCTTCACTTCAGGTTTACTGTTTCCCTTGGACCTTTTTATTGACGATGAAACACGGAAATTCCATCCGAATTTAATAAAAAAGGCACAATGCCGACTTCAGTACAAGAGGACTGACACACTAACTTTCTATGATTTGATTCTCTCCTGTGAGTCCAGTTTTAGATTCCGATGTTCACTTCAGGTTTACTGTATACCTTAAACCCTCTTATTGACGATGAAACACAGAAATTGTATCCGTATTTAATACAAAAGGCACAATGCCGACTTAGGTACAAGAGGACTGACACTCTAGCTTCCTATGATTTGAACCTCTCCTGTGAGTCTGGTTTTAGATTCCGATGCTTCACTTCCGGTTTATTGTTTCCCTTAGACTTTCTTATTGACGATGAAACACAGAAATTGCATCCGAATTTAATACAAAAGGCACAATGCCAACTTAAGTACAAGGGGACTGGCACTCTAACTTTCTATGATTTGAACCTTTGCAGTGAGTCCGGTTTGTGATTCCGATGCTTCACTTCAAGGTTTACTGTAACACTCGGACCTTCTTATTGACGATGAAACACAGAAATTGCATTTGAATTTAATACAAAAGGCACAATGCCGACTTAAGTACAAGAGGACTGACACTCTAACTTTCTATGATTTGAACCTCTCCTTTGAGTCCAGTTTTAGATTCCGATGCTTCACTTCAGGTTTACTGTATACCTTGGACCTTCTTATTAACGATGAAACACAGAAACTGCGTCCGAATTTAATACAAAAGGCACAATGGCGACTTAAGTACAAGAGAATTGACACTCTAACTTTCTGTGATTTGAACCACTCCTGTGAGTCCAGTTTTAGATTCCGATGCTTCACTTCAGGTTTAATGTTTCCCTTGGACCTTCTTTTTGACGATGAAACACAGAAATTGCATCCGAATTTAGTACAAAAGGCACAATGCCGACTTAAGTACAAGAGGACTGACACTCTAACTTTCTATGATTTGAACCCATGCAGTGAGTCCAGTTTTAGATTCCGATGTTTCACTTCAGGTTTACTCTATCTCTTGGACCTTCTTATTGACGATGAAACACAGAAATTGCATCCGAATTTAATACAAAAGGCACAATGCCGACTTAACTACAAGAGGACTGACATTCTGATATTCTATGATTTGAAACTTTAGTGTGAGTCCAGTTTTAGATTCCGATGCTTCACTTCAGGTGTACTGTATACCTTGGACCTTCTTATTGACGATGAAACACAGATATTGCATCTGAATTTAATACAAAAGGCACAATGCCGCACTTCAGGTTTACTGCTTCCCTTGGACCATCTTAATGACGATGAAACACAGAAATTGCATCCGAATTTAATACAAAAGGCACAATGCCGACTTAAGTACAAGAGGACTGACACTCTAACTTTCCATGACTTGAACCTCTCCAGTGAGTCCAGTTTTAGATTCCGATGCTTCACTTCAGGTTTACTGTATCCCTTGGACCTTCTAACTGACGATGAAACACAGAAATTGCATCCGAATTTAATGAAAAGGCACAATGCTGAACTAAGTACAGGAGGACTGACACTATAACTTTCTATGATTTGAAACTCTCCTGTGAGTCCAGTTTTAGATTCCGATGCTTCACTTCGGGTTTACTGTATCCCTTGGACCTTCTTATTGACGATGAAACACAGAAATTGCATCCGAATTTAATACAAAAGGCACAATGCTGACTTAAGTACAAGAGGACTGACACTCTAACTTTCTATGATTTGAAACTCTCCTGTGACGCCAGTTTTAGATTCCGATGCTTCACTTCAGGTTTACTGTTTCCCTTGGACCTTCTTATTGACGATGAAACACAGAAACTGCATCCGAATTTAATAAAAAAGGCACAATGCCGAATTAAGTACAAGAGGACTGACACCCTAACTTTCTATGATTTGATTCTCTCCTGTCAGTCCAGTTTTAGATTCCGATGCTTTACTTTAGGTTTACTGTATACCTTGGACCTTCTTATTAACGATGAAACACAGAAACTGCATCCGAATTTAATACAAAACGCACAATGGCGACTTAGGTACAAGAGAATTGACACTCTAACTTTCTATGATTTGAACCTCTCCTGTGAGTCCAGTTTTAGATTCCGATGCTTCACTTCAGGTTTAATGTTTCTCTTGGATCTTCTTTTTGACGATGAAACACAGAAATTGCATCCGAAATTAGTACAAAAGGCACAATGCCGACTTAAGTACAAGGGGACTGACACTCTAACTTTCTATGATTTGAACCTCTGCAGTGAGTCCAGTTTTAGATTCCGAAGCTTCACTTCAGGTTTGCTGTATCCCTTGGACCTTCTTATTGACGATGGAACACAGAAATTGCATCCGAATTTAATACAAAAGGCACAATGCCGACTTAACTACAAGAGAACTGACATTCTGACTTTCTATGATTTGAAACTTTAGTGTGAGTCCAGTTTTAGATTCCGATGCTTCACTTCAGGTGTACTGTATACCTTGGACCTTCTTATTGACGATGAAACACAGATATTGCATCTGAATTTAATACAAAAGGCGCAATGCCGACTTAAGTACAAGAGGACTGACACTCTATTTTTCTATGATTGGAACCTCTCCTGTGAGTCCAGTTTTAGATTCCGATGCTTCACTTACGGTTTACTGTATACCTTGGACCTTGATATTGAAAATGAAACACTGAAATTGCATCCGCATTTAATACAAAAGGCACAATGCCGAATTAAGTACAAGAGGACTGACACTCTAACTTTCTATGACTTGAACCTCTCCTGAGAGTCCAGTTTTAGATTCCCATGGTTCACTTCAGGGTTACTGTATCCCTTGGACCTTCTTATTGACGACGAAACACAGAAATTGCATCTGAATTGAATACAAGAGGCACAATTGCGACTTAACTACAAGAGGACTGACACTATAACTTTCTATGATTTGAAACTCTCCTGTGACTCCAGTTTTAGATTCCAATGCTTCACTTCAGGTCTACTAGTTCCCTTGGACCTTCTTATTGACGATGAAACACAGAAATTGCATCCGATTTTAATACAAAGAGCACATTGCCGACTTAAGTACAAGAGGACTGACACTCTACATTTTTATGATTTGAACCTCTCCTGTGAGTCCAGTTTTAGATTCCGATGCTTCACTGCAGGTTTACTGTATCCCTTGGACCTTCTTATTGACGAAGAAACACAGAAATTGCATCTGAATTTAATACAAAAGGCACAATGCCAACTTAAATAAAAGAGGACTGAGACACTAACTCTCTATGATTTGAACCTCTCCTGTGAGTCCAGTTTTAGATTCCGATGCTTCACTTCAGGTTTACTGTATCCCTTGGACGGTCTTATTGACGATGAAACACAGAAATTGCATCTGAATTTAGTACAAAAGGCACAGTGCCGACTTTAGTAAAAGAGGACTGAGACTCTAACTTTCTATGATTTGAACCTCTACTGTGAGTCCAGTTTTAGATTCCGATGCTTCACTTCAGGTTTACTGCTTCCCTTGGACCTTCTTATTGACGATGAAACACAGAAATGGCATCCGAATTTAATACTAAAGGCACAATGCCGACTTCAGTACAAGAGGATTGACACTCTAACTTTCTATGATTTGAACCTCTCCTGTGAGTCCCGTTTTGATTCCGATGCTTCACTTCAGGTTTACTGTATACCTTGGACCTTCTTATTGACGATGAAACACAGAAATTGCATATGAATTTAATACAAAAGGCACAATGACGACTTAAGTACAAGAGGACTGACACTCTAACTTTCTATGATTTGAACCTCTCCTGTGAGTCCAGTTTTAGATTCCGATGCTTCACTTCTGGTTTATTGTCTCCCTTGGACCTTCTTATTGACGATGAAACACAGAAATTGCGTCCGAATTAATACAAAAGGCACAATGCCAACTTAAGTACATGAGGACTGACACTCTAACTTTCTATGATTTGAACCTCTGCAGTGAGTCCTGTTTTAGATTCCGATGCTTCACTTCAAGGTTCACTGTAACCCTTGGACCTTCTTATTGACGATGAAACACAGAAATTGCATCCGAATTTAATACAAAAGGCACAATGCCGAATTAAGTACAAGAGGACTGACACTCTATTTTTCTATGATTTGAACCTCTCCTGTGAGTCCAGTTTTAGATTCCGATGCTTCACTTCAGGTTTACTGTTTCCCTTGGACCTTCTTTTTGACGATGAAACAGAGAAATTGCATCGGAATTTAGTACAAAAGGCACAATGCCGACTTAAGTACAAGAGGACTGACACTCTATCTCTCTATGATTTGAACCTCTACTATGAGTCCAGTTTTAGAATACGATGCTTCACTTAAGGTTTACTGCTTCCCTTGGACCATCCTATTGACGATGAAACACAGAAATTGCAACCGAAATTAATACAAAAGGCACAATGCCGACTTAAGTACAAGAGGACTGACACACTAACTTTCTATGACTTCAACCTCTCCTGTGAGTCCAGTTTTAGATTCCGATTCTTCACTTTAGTTTTACTGTATCCCTTGGACGTTCAAATTGACGATGAAACACAGAAATTGCATCCGAATTTAATGAAAAGGCACAATGCCGACTTAAGTACAGGAGGACTGACACTATAACTTTCCATGACTTGAACCTCTCCAGTGAGTCCAGTTTTAGATTCCGATGCTTCACTTCAGGTTTACTGTATCCCTTGGACCTTCTAACTGACGAAGAAACACAGAAATTGCATCCGAATTTAATGAAAAGGCACAATGCTGAACTAAGTACAGGAGGACTGACACTATAACTTTCTATGATTTGAAACTCTCCTGTGAGTCCAGTTTTAGATTCCGATGCTTCACTTCGGGTTTACTGTATCCCTTGGACCTTCTTATTGACGATGAAACACAGAAATTGCATCTGAATTTGATAAAAAATGGCACAATGCCGACATAAGTACAAGAGGACTGACACTCTAACTTTCTATGATTTGAACCTCTCCTGTGAGTCCAGTTTTAGATTCCGATGCTTCACTGCAGGTTTATTGTATCCCTTGGACCTTCTTATTGACGAAGAAACACAGAAATTGCATCCGAATTTAATGAAAAGGCGCAATGCCGACTTAAGTACAGGAGGACTGACACTCTAACTTTCTTTGATTTGAACCTCTCCTGTGAGTCCATTTTTAGATTCCGATGCTTCACTTCAGGTTTACTGTATACCTTGGACCTTCTTATTGACGACGAAACACAGAAATGGCATCCGAATTTAATACTAAAGGCACAGTGCCGACTTAAGTAAAATAGGATTGACACACTAACATTCTATGATTTGAACCTCTCCTGAGAGTCCAGTTTTAAATGCCGATGCTTCACTTCAGATTTACTGTTTCTCTTTGACCTTCTTTTTGACGATGAAACACAGAAATTGCATCCGAATTTAGTACAAAAACACAATGCCGACTTATGTAAAAGAGGACTGACACTCTAACTTTCTATGATTTGAACCTCTCCTGTGAGTCCAGTTTTAGATTTCGATGCTTGACTTCAGGTATACTGTATCCCTTGGACCTTCTTATTGACGATGAAGCACAGAAATTGCATCCGAATTTAATACAAATGGTACAATGACGACTTAAGTACAAGAGGACTGACACTCTAACTTTCTATGATTTGAATCTCTCCTGTGAGTCCAGTTTTAGATTCCGATGCTTCACTTCTGGTTTATTGTTTCCCTTGGACCTTCTTATTGACGATGAAACACAGAAATTGCATCCGAATTAATACAAAAGGCACAATGCCAACTAAAGTACATGAGGACTGACACTCTAACTTTCTATGATTTGAACCTCTGCAGTGAGTCCAGTTTTAGATTCCGATGCTTCACTTCAAGGTTCACTGTAACCCTTGGACCTTCTTATTGACGATGAAACACAGAAAATTCATCCGAATTTAATACAAAAGGCACAATGCCGACATAAGTACAAGAGGACTGACACACTAACTTTCTATGATTTGAACCTCTCCTGTGAGTCCAGTTTTAGATTCCGATGCTTCACTTCAGGTTTACTGTATCCCTTGGACCTTCTTATTGACGATGAAACACAGAAATTGCATCTGAATTTGATACAAAAGGCACAATGCCGACATAAGTACAAGAGGACTGACACTCTAACTTTCTATGATTTGACCTCTCCTGTGAGTCCAGTTTTAGATTCCGATGCTTCACTGCAGGTTTACTGTATCCCTTGGACCTTCTTATTGACGAAGAAACACAGAAATTGCATCTGAATTTAATACAAAAGGCACAATGCCGACTTAAATAAAAGAGGACTGAGACACTAAATCTCTATGATTTGAACCTCTCCTGTGAGTCCAGTTTTAGATTCCGATGCTTCACTTCAGGTTTACTGCTTCCCTTGGACCATCTTAATGACGATGAAACACAGAAATTGCATCCAAATTTAATACAAAAGGCACAATGCCGACTTAAGTACAAGAGGACTGACACTCTAACTTTCTATGACTTGAACCTCTCCTGTGAGTCCAGTTTTAGATTCCGATGCTTCACTTCAGGTTTACTGTATCCCTTGGACCTTCTTATTGACGAAGAAACTCAGAAATTGCATCTGAATTTAATACAAAAGGCACAATGCCAACTTAAATAAAAGAGGACTGAGACACTAACTCTCTATGATTTGAACCTCTCCTGTGAGTCCAGTTTTAGATTCCGATGCTTCACTTCAGGGTTACTGTATCCCTTGGACCTTCTTATTGACGGTGAAACACAGAAATTGCATCTGAATTTAGTACAAAAGGCACACTGCCGACTTTAGTAAAAGAGGACTGAGACTCTAACTTTCTATGATATGAACCTCTAGTGTGAGTCCAGTTTTAGATTCCGATGCTTCACTTCAGGCTTTCTGCCTCAATTGGACCATCTTAATGACGATGAAACACAGAAATTGCATCCGAATTCATTACAAAAGGCACAATGCCGACTTAAGTACAAGAGGACTGACACTCTAACTTTCTATGACTTGAACCTCTTCTGTGAGTCCAGTTTTAGATTCCGATGCTTCACTTCAGGTTTACTGTATCCCTTGGACCTTCTAACTGACAATGAAACACAGAAATTGCATCCGAATTTAATGAAAAGGCACATTGCTGACCTAAGTACAGGAGGACTGACACTATAACTTTCTATGATTTGAACCTCTCCTGTGAGTCCAGTTTTAGATTCCGATGCCTCATTTCAGGTTTACTGTATCCCTTGGACCTTCTTTTTGACGATGAAACACAGAAATTGCATCTGAATTTAATACAAAGGGCACAATGCCGACTTCAGTACAAAAGGATTGACACTCTAACCTTCTATGATTTGAACCTCTCCTGTGAGTCCAGTTTTCGATTCCGATTCTTCACTGCAGGTTTACTGTATCCCTTGGACCTTCCTATTGACGAAAACACACAGAAATTGCATCTGAATTTAATACAAAAGGCACAATGGCAACTTAAATAAAAGAGGACTGAGACACTAACTCTCTATGATTTGAACCTCTCCTGTGAGTCCAGTTTTAGATTCCGATGCTTCACTTCAGGTTTACTGTATCCCTTGGACCTTCTTATTGACGATGAAACACAGAAATTGCATCCGAATTTATTACAAAAGGCACAATGCCAACTTAAGTACATGAGGACTGACACTCTAACTTTCTATGATTTGAACCTCTGCAGTGAGTCCAGTTTTAGATTCCGATGCTTCACTTCAAGGTTCACTGTAACCCTTGGACCTTCTTATTGACGATGAAACACAGAAATTGCATCCGAATTTAATACAAAGGGCACAATGCCGACTTCAGTACAAGAGGTTTGACACACTAACTTTCTATGATTTGAACCTCTCCTGTGAGTCCTGTTTTGATTCCGATGCTTCACTTCAGGTTTACTGTATACCTTGGACCTTCTTATTGACGATGAAACACAGAAATTGCATCTGACTTTAATACGAAGGGCACAATGCCGACTTCAGTACAAGAGGATTGACACTCTAACTTTCTATGATTTGAATCTCTCCTGTGAGTCCCGTTTTGATTCCGATGCTTCACTACAGGTTTACTGTATACCTTGGACCTTCTTATTGACGATGAAACACAGAAATGGCATCCGAATTTAATACTAAAGGCACAATGCCGACTTAAGTACAATAGGATTGACACACTAACTTTCTATGATTTGAACCTCTCCTGAGAGTCCAGTTTTAAATGCCGATGCTTCACTTCAGATTTATTGTTTCCCTTTGACCTTCTTTTTGACGATGAAACACAGAAATTGCATCCGAATTTAGTACTAAAAGCACAATGCCGACTTAAGTAAAAGAGGACTGACACTCTAACTTTCTATGATTTGAACCTCTCCAGTGAGTCCAGTTTTAGATTTCGATGCTTCACTTCAGGTTTACTGTATCCCTTGGACCTTCTTATTGACGATGAAACACAGAAATTGCATCCGAATTTAATACAAAAGGCACAATGACGACTTAAGTACAAGAGGACTGAGACTCTAACTTTCTATGATTTGAACCTCTCCTGTGAGTCCAGTTTTAGATTCCGATGCTTCACTTCTGGTTTATTGTTTCCCTTGGACCTTCTTATTGACGATGAAACACAGAAATTGCAACTGAATTTAATACAAAAGGCACAATGCCGAATTAAGTACAAGAGGACTGACACTATAACTTCCAAGATTTGAACCTCTCCTGTGAGTCCAGTTTTAGATTCCGAAGCTTCACTTCAGGTTTACTGTTTCCCTTGTACCTTCTTTATGACGATGAAACACAGAAATTGCATCCGAATTTAGTACAAAAGGCACAATGCCGACTTAAGTGCAAGAGGACTGACACTCTAACTCTCTATGATTTGAACCTCTCCTGTGAGTCCAGTTTTAGATTCCGATGCTTCACTTCAGATTTACTGTATCCCTTGGACCTTCTTATTGACGATGAAACACAGAAATTGCACCCGAATTTAATACAAAAGTCACAATGCCGGCTTAAGTACACGAGGACTGACACTCTAACTTTCTATGATTTGAACCTCTACTGTGAGTCCAGTTTTAGAATCCGATGCTTCACTTCAGGTTTACTGCTTCCCTTGGACCATCTTATTGACGATCCAACACAGAAATTGCAACCGAATTTAATACAAAAGGCACAATGCCGGCTTAAGTACAAGGGGACTGACACACTAACTTTCTATGACTTGAACCTCTCCTGTGAGTCCAGTTTTAGATTCCGATTCTTCACTTCAGGTTTACTGTATCCCTTGGACGTTCTAATTGACGATGAAACACAGAAATTGCATCCGAATTTAATGAAACGGCACAATGCCGACTTAAGTACAGGGGGACTGACACTATAACTTTCTATGATTTGAACCTCTCCTGTGAGTCCAGTTTTAGATTCCGATGCTTCACTTCAGGTTTACTGTTCCCCTGGGACTTCTTATTGACGATGAAACAAGGAAATTGCATCTGAATTTAATACAAAAGGCACAATGCCGACTTAAGTACAAGAGGACTGACACTCTAACTTTCTATGATTTGAACCTCTCCTGTGGGTCCAGTTTTAGATTCCGATGCTTCACTTCAGGATTTACTGTTTCCCTTGGACCTTCTTATTGACGATGAAACACAGAAATTGCATCTGAATTTGATAAAAAATGGCACAATGCCGACTTAAGTACAATAGGATTGACACACTAACATTCTATGATTTGAACCTCTCCTGAGAGTCCAGTTTTAAATGCCGATGCTTCACTTCAGATCTACTGTTTCTCTTTGACCTTCTTTTTGACGATGAAACACAGAAATTGCATCCGAATTGAGTACAAAAAGCACAATGCCGACTTAAGTAAAAGAGGCCTGACACTCTAACTTTCTATGATTTGAACCTCTCCAGTGAGTCCAGTTTTAGATTTCGATGCTTCACTTCAGGTATACTGTATCCCTTGGACCTTCTTATTGACGATGAAGCACAGAAATTGCATCCGAATTTAATACAAAAGGCACAATGACGACTTAAGTACAGGAGGACTGACACTCTAACTTTCTATGATTTGAACCTCTCCTGTGAGTCCAGTTTTAGATTCCGATGCTTAACTTCTGGTTTATTGTTTCCCTTGGACCTTCTTATTGACGATGAAACACAGAAATTGCATCCGAATTAATACAAAAGGCACAATGCCAACTTAAGTACATGAGGACTGACACTCTAACTTTCTATGATTTGAACCTCTGCAGTGAGTCCAGTTTTAGATTCCGATGCTTCACTTCAAGGTTCACTGTAACCCTTGGACCTTCTTATTGACGATGAAACACAGAAATTGCATCCGAATTTAATACAAAAGGCACAATGCCGACTTAAGTACAAGAGGACTGACACTCTAACTTTCTATGATTTGAACCTCTCCTGTGAGTCCAGTTTTAGATTCCGATGCTTCACTTCAGGTTTACTGTTTCCCTTGGACCTTCTTTTTGACGATGAAACACAGAAATTGCATCCAAATTTAATACAAAAACCACAATGCCGACTTAAGTACAAGAGGACTGACACTCTAACTTTCTATGACTTGAACCTCTCCTGTGAGTCCAGTTTTAGCTTCCGATGCTTCACTTCAGGCTTACTGTATCCCTTGGACCTTCTAACTGACGATGAAACACAGAAATTGCATCCGAATGTAATGAGAAGGCACAATGCTGACCTAAGTTCAGGAGGACTGACACTATAACTTTCTATGATTTGAACCTCTCCTGTGAGTCCAGTTTTACATTCCGATGCTTCACTTCGGGTTGACTGTATCCCTTGGACCTTCTTATTGACGATGAAACACAGAAATTGCATCTGAATTTAATACAAAGGGCACAATGCCGACTTAAGTAAAAGAGGACTGAGACTCTAACTCTCTATGATTTGAACCTCTTATCTGAGTGCAGTTTTAGATTCCGATGCTTTACTTCAGGTTTACTGTCTCCCTTGGACCTTCTTATTGACGATGAAACACAGAAATTGCATCCGAATTTAATACAAAAGGCTCAATGCCGAATTAAGTATAAGTGGACTGACACTCTAACTTTCTATGATTTGAACCTCTCCTGTGAGTCCCGTTTTAGTTTCCGATGCTTCACTTCAGTTTTTCTGTGTCCCTTGGACCTTCTTATTGACGATGAAACACAGAAATTGCATCCGAATTTAATACAAAAGGCACAATGCCGACTTAAGTACAAGAGGATTGAAACTCTAACTTTCTATGATTTCAACCTCTCCTGTGAGTCCCGTTTTAGATTCTGATGCTTCACTTCAGGTTTACTGTATACCTTGGACCTTCTTATTGACGATGAAACACAGAAATTCCATCCGAATTTAATACTAAAGGCACAATGCCGACTTAAGTACAATAGGATTGACACACTAACTTCCTATGATTTGAACCTCTCCTGTGAGTCCAGTTTTAGATTCCGATGCTTCACTTCAGGTTTACTGTTTCCCTGGGACTTCTTATTGACGATGAAACAAGGAAATTGCATCTGAATTTAATACAAAAGGCACAATGCCGACTTAAGTACAAGAGGACTGACACTCTAACTTTCTATGATTTGAACCTCTCCTGTGGGTCCAGTTTTAGATTCCGATGCTTCACTTCAGGATTTACTGTTTCCCTTGGACCTTCTTATTGACGATGAAACACAGAAATTGCATCTGAATTTGATAAAAAATGGCACAATGCCGACATAAGTACAAGAGGACTGACACTCTAACTTTCTATGATTTGAACCTCTCCTGTGATTCCAGTTTTAGATTCCGATGCTTCACTGCAGGTTTATTGTATCCCTAGGACCTTCTTATTGACGAAGAAACACAGAAATTGCATCCCAATTTAATGAAAAGGCACAATGTCGACATAAGTACAGGAGGACTGACACTCTAACTTTCTATGATTTGAACCTCTCCTGTGAGTCCATTTTTAGATTCCGATGCTTCACTTCAGGTTTACTGTATACCTTGGATATTCTTATTGACGATGAAACACAGAAATGGCATCCGAATTTAATACTAAAGGCACAATGCCGACTTAAGTACAATAGGATTGACACACTAACATTCTATGATTTGAACCTCTCCTGAGAGTCCAGTTTTAAATGCCGATGCTTCACTTCAGATCTACTGTTTCTCTTTGACCTTCTTTTTGACGATGAAACACAGAAATTGCATCCGAATTGAGTACAAAAAGCACAATGCCGACTTAAGTAAAAGAGGCCTGACACTCTAACTTTCTATGATTTGAACCTCTCCAGTGAGTCCAGTTTTAGTTTCCGATGCTTCACTTCAGTTTTTCTGTGTCCCTTGCACCTTCTTATTGACGATGAAACACAGAAATTGCATCCGAATTTAATACAAAAGGCACAATGCCGACTTAAGTACAAGAGGATTGAAACTCTAACTTTCTATGATTTCAACCTCTCCTGTGAGTCCCGTTTTAGATTCCGATGCTTCACTTCAGGTTTACTGTATACCTTGGACCTTCTTATTGACGATGAAACACAGAAATTCCATCCGAATTTAATACTAAAGGCACAACGCCGACTTAAGGACAATAGGATTGACACACTAACTTCCTATGATTTGTACCTCTCCTGAGAGTCCAGTTTTAAATGCCGATGCTTCACTTCAGGTTTACTGTTTCTATTTGACCTTCTTTTTGACGATGAAACACAGAAATTGCATCCGAATTTAGTACAAAAAGCACAATGCCGACTTAAGTAAAAAAGGACCGACACTCTAACTTTCTATGATTTGAACCTCTCCTGTGAGTCCAGTTTTAGATTCCGATGCTTAACTTCTGGTTTATTGTTTCCCTTGGACCTTCTTATTGACGATGAAACACAGAAATTGCATCCGAATTAATACAAAAGGCACAATGCCAACTTAAGTACATGAGGACTGACACTCTAACTTTCTATGATTTGAACCTCTGCAGTGAGTCCAGTTTTAGATTCCGATGCTTCACTTCAAGGTTCACTGTAACCCTTGGACCTTCTTATTGACGATGAAACACAGAAATTGCATCCGAATTTAATACAAAAGGCACAATGCCGACTTAAGTACAAGAGGACTGACACTCTAACTTTCTATGATTTGAACCTCTCCTGTGAGTCCAGTTTTAGATTCCGATGCTTCACTTCAGGTTTACTGTTTCCCTTGGACCTTCTTTTTGACGATGAAACACAGAAATTGCATCCAAATTTAATACAAAAACCACAATGCCGACTTAAGTACAAGAGGACTGACACTCTAACTTTCTATGACTTGAACCTCTCCTGTGAGTCCAGTTTTAGCTTCCGATGCTTCACTTCAGGCTTACTGTATCCCTTGGACCTTCTAACTGACGATGAAACACAGAAATTGCATCCGAATGTAATGAGAAGGCACAATGCTGACCTAAGTTCAGGAGGACTGACACTATAACTTTCTATGATTTGAACCTCTCCTGTGAGTCCAGTTTTACATTCCGATGCTTCACTTCGGGTTGACTGTATCCCTTGGACCTTCTTATTGACGATGAAACACAGAAATTGCATCTGAATTTAATACAAAGGGCACAATGCCGACTTAAGTAAAAGAGGACTGAGACTCTAACTCTCTATGATTTGAACCTCTTATCTGAGTGCAGTTTTAGATTCCGATGCTTTACTTCAGGTTTACTGTCTCCCTTGGACCTTCTTATTGACGATGAAACACAGAAATTGCATCCGAATTTAATACAAAAGGCTCAATGCCGAATTAAGTATAAGAGGACTGACACTCTAACTTTCTATGATTTGAACCTCTCCTGTGAGTCCCGTTTTAGTTTCCGATGCTTCACTTCAGTTTTTCTGTGTCCCTTGCACCTTCTTATTGACGATGAAACACAGAAATTGCATCCGAATTTAATACAAAAGGCACAATGCCGACTTAAGTACAAGAGGATTGAAACTCTAACTTTCTATGATTTCAACCTCTCCTGTGAGTCCCGTTTTAGATTCCGATGCTTCACTTCAGGTTTACTGTATACCTTGGACCTTCTTATTGACGATGAAACACAGAAATTCCATCCGAATTTAATACTAAAGGCACAACGCCGACTTAAGTACAATAGGATTGACACACTAACTTCCTATGATTTGTACCTCTCCTGAGAGTCCAGTTTTAAATGCCGATGCTTCACTTCAGGTTTACTGTTTCTATTTGACCTTCTTTTTGACGATGAAACACAGAAATTGCATCCGAATTTAGTACAAAAAGCACAATGCCGACTTAAGTAAAAAAGGACCGACACTCTAACTTTCTATGATTTGAGCCTCTGCATTGAGTCCAGTTTTAGATTCCGATGCCTTACTTCAGGTATACTGTATCCCTTGGACCTTCTTATTGACGATGGAACACAGAAATTGCATCCGAATTTAATATAAAAGCACAATGCCGACTTAAGTAAAAGAGGACTGACACTCTAACTCACTATGATTTGAAAATCTCCTGTGAGTTCAGTTTTAGATTCCAATGCTTCACATCAGGTTTACTGTATACCCTGGACCTTCTTATTGACGATGTAACACAGAAATTGCATCTGAATTTAATACAAAATTCACAATGCCGAATTAACTACACGAGGACTGACACTCTGACTCTCGATGATTTGAACCTTTCCTGTGAGTCCACTTTTAGATTCCGATGCTTCACTTCAGGTTTACTGTATACCTTGGACCTTCTTATTGACGATGAAACACAGATATGGCATCTGAATGTAATACAAAAGGCACAATGCCGACTTACGTACAGGAGGACTGACACTATAACTTTCTATGATTAGACCCTCTCCTGTGAGTCGAGTTTTAGATTCCGATGCTTCACTTCAGGTTTAATGTTTCCCTTGAACATTCTTATTGACGATGAAACACAGAAATTGCATCTGAATTTAATACAAAAGGCACAATGCCGTCTAAAGTACAAGAGGACTGACACTCTAACTTTCTATGATTTGAACCTCTCCTGTGGGTCCAGTTTTGGATTCCGATGCTTCACTTCAGGTTTACTGTTTCCCTTGGACCTTCTTATTGACGATAAAACACAGAAATTGCATCTGAATTTGATACAAAAGGCACAATGCCGACTTAAGTACAAGGGGACTGACACTCTAACTTTCTATGATTTAAACCTCTCCTGTGAGTCCAGTTTTAGATTCCGATGCTTCACTGCAGGTTTACTGTATCCCTTGGACCTTCTTATTGACGATGAAACACAGAAATTGCATCTGAATTTAATACAAAAGGCACAATGCCGACTTAAATAAAAGAGGACTGAGACTCTAACTACTATGATTTGAACCTCTCCTGTGAGTCCAGTTTTAGATTCCGATGCTTCACTTCAGGTTAACTGTATACCTTGGACATTCTTATTGACGATGAACCACAGAAATTGCATCCGAATTTAATACTAAAGGCACAATGCCGACTTAAGTACAAGAGGAATAACGCTCTAACTTTCTATGATTTGAACCTCTCCTGTGAGTCCAGTTTTAGATTCCGATGCTTCACGTGAGGTTTACAGTATCCCTTTGACCTTCTTTTTGACGATGAAACACAGAAATTGCATCCGAATGTAGTACAAAAAGCACAATGCCGACATAAGTAAAACAGGACTGACACTCTAACTATCTACGATTTGAACCTCTCCTGTGAGTCCAGTTTTAGATTCCGATGCTTCACTTCAGGTTTAATGTTTCCCTTGAACATTCTTATTGACGATGAAACACAGAAATTGCATCTGAATTTAATACAAAAGGCACAATGCCGTCTAAAGTACAAGAGGACTGACACTCTAACTTTCTATGAATCGAACCTCTCCTGTGAGTCCAGTTTTAGATTCTGATGCTTCACTTCAGGTTTAATGTATCCCTTGGACCTTCTTGTTGGCAATGAAACACAGATATTGCATCCGAATTTAATACAAAAGGCACAATGCCAACCCAAGTACAAGAGGACTGACACTCTAACTTTCTATGATTTGAACCTCTCCTGTGAGTCCAGTTTTAGATTCCGATGCTTCACTTCTGGTTTACTGTACCCCTTGGACCTTCTTATTGACGATGAAACACAGAAATAGCATCCGAATTTAATACAAAAGGCACAATGCCGACTTAGGTACAAGACGACTGACACTCTAATTTTCTATGATTTGAACCTCTCCTGTGAGTCCAGTTTTAGATTCCGATGCTTCACTTCAGGTTTACTGTACCCCTTAAACCTTCTTATTGACGATGAAACACAGAAATAGCATCCGAATTTAATACAAAAGGCACAATGCCGACTTAAGTACAAGCGGACTGACACTCTAACTATCTACGATTTGAACCTCTCCTGTGAGTCCAGTTTAAGATTCCGATGCTTCTCTTCAGGTTTACTGTATCCCTTGGACCTTCTTATTGACGATGAAACCCAGAAATTGCATCCGAATTTAATACAAAATTCACAATGCCGACTTAAGTAAAAGAGGACTGACACTCTAACTTTCTATGATTTAAACCTCTCCTGTAAGTCCAGTTTTAGATTCCGATACTTCACTTCAGGTTTATTGTCTCCCCTGGACCTTCTTATTGACGACGAATCACAGAAATTGTATCCGAATTTTATACAAAAGGGACAATGCCGAGTTAAGTACAAGAGGACTGACACTCTAACTTTCTATGATTTGAACCTCTCCTGTGAGTCCAGTTTTAAATTCCGGTGCTTCACTTCAGGTTTACTGTATACCTTGGATCTTGTTGTTGACAATTAAACACAGAAATTGCATCCGAATCTAATACAAAAGGCACAATGCCGACTTAAGTACAAGAGGACTGCCACTCTAACTTTCTATGATTTGAACCTCTCCTGTGAGTCCAGTTTTAGATTCCGATGCTACACTTCAGGTTTACTGTTTCCCTTGGACCTTCCTATAGACGATGAAACACAGAAATTGCATCCGAATTAAATACAAAAGGCACAATCCGACTTAAGTACAAGAGGACTGACACTCAACCTTTCTATGATTTGAACCTCTCCTGTGAGTCTAGTTTTAGATTCCGATGCTTCACTGCAGGTTTACTGTATCCCAGGGACCTTCTTGTTGACGATGAAACACAGAAATTGCATCTGAATTTAATACAAAAGGCACAATGCCGACTTAAATAAAAGAGGACTGAGACTCTAACTCTCTATGATTTGAACCGCACCTGTGAGTCCAGTTTTAGATTCCGTTGCTTCACTTCAGGTTTACTGTTGCCCTTGGACCTTCTTATTGACGATAAAACACAGAATTTGCATCTGATTTTGATACATAAGGCACAATGCCGACTTAAGTACAAGTGGACTGACACTGTAAGTTTCTATGATTTGAACCTCACCTGTGGGTCCAGTTTTGGATTACGATGCTTCACTTAAGGTTTACTGTTTCCCTTGGAACTTCTTATTGACGATAAAACACAGAAATTGCATCTGAATTTAATACAGAAGGCTAAATGAAGACTTAAGTACAAGAGGATAGACACTCTAACTTTCTATGATTTGATTCTCTCCTGTGAGTCCAGATGTAGATTCCGATGCTTCACTTCAGGTTTTCTGTGTCCCTTAGACCTTCCTATTGAATATGAAACACTGAAATTGCATCCGAATTTAATACAAAAGGCACAATGCCGACTTAAGTACAAGAGGACTGACACTCTAACTTTCTATGATTTGAACCTCTCCTGTGAGTCCAGTTTTAGATTCCGATGCTTCACTTCAGTTTTACTGTTTCCCTTGGACCTTCTTATTGCCGATGAAACATAGAAATTTCACCCGAATTCAATACAAAAGTCACAATGACGACTTAAGTACAAGAGGACTGAGACTCTAACTCTCTATGATTTGAACCTCTCCTGTGAGTCCAGTTTAAATTCCGATGCTTCACTTCAGGTTTACTGTATCCCTTGGACCTTCTTATTGACGATGAAACACAGAAATTGCATCCGAATTTAATACAAAAGGCTCAATGCTGACCTAAGTACAAGAGGACTGACACTCTAACTTTCTATGATTTGAACCTCTCCTGTGAGTCCAGTTTTAGATTCCGATGCTTCACTACAGTTTTACTGTTTCCCTTTGACCTCCTTTTTGACGATGAAACACAGAAATTGCATCCGAATTTAGTACAAAAGGCAAAATGCCGACTTAAATGAAAGAGGACTGAGACTCCAACTCTCTATGATTTGAACCTCACCTGTGAGTCCAGTTTTAGATTCCGATGCTTCACTTCAGGTTTACTGTTTCCCTTGGACCTTCTTATTGACGATAAAACACAGAATTTGCATCTGAATTTGATACATAAGGCACAATGCCGACTTAAGTACAAGAGGACTGACACTGTAAGTTTCTATGATTTGAACCTCTCCTGTGGGTCCAGTTTTGGATTACGATGCTTCACTTAAGGTTTACTGTTTCCCTTGGACCTTCTTATTGACGATAAAACACAGAAATTGCATCTGAATTTGATACAAAAGGCACAATGCCGACTTAAGTACAAGAGGACTGACACTCTAACTTTCTATGATTTGAACCTCTCCTGTGAGTCCAGTTTTAGATTCCGATGCTTCACTGCAGGTTTACTGTATCCCTTGGACCTTCTTGTTGACGATGAAACACAGAAATTGCATCTGAATTTAACACAAAATGCTAAATGCCGACTTAAGTACAAGAGGTTAGACACTCTAACTTTCTATGATTTGATTCTCTCCTGTGAGACCAGATTTAGATTCCGATGCTTCACTTCAGGTTTTCTGTGTCCCTTAGAGCTTCCTGTTGAATATGAAACACTGAAATTGCATCCGAATTTAATACAAAAGGCACAATGCCGACTTAAGTACAAGAGGACTGACACTCTAACTTTCTATGATTTGAACCTCTCCTGTGAGTCCAGTTTTAGATTCCGATGCTTCACTTCAGGTTTACTGTATACCTTGGACCTTCTTATTGACGATGAAACACAGAAATTGCATCCGAATTTAGTACAAAAGGCACAATGCCGACTTAAATAAAAGAGGACTGAGACTCTAACTCTCTATGATTTGAACCTCACCTGTGAGTCCAGTTTTAGATTCCGATGCTTCACTTCAGGTTTACTGTTTCCCTTGGACCTTCTTATTGACGATAAAACACAGAATTTGCATCTGAATTTGATACATAAGGCACAATGCCGACTTAAGTACAAGAGGACTGACACTGTAACTTTCTATGATTTGAACCTCTCCTGTGGGTCCAGTTTTGGATTACGATGCTTCACTTAAGGTTTACTGTTTCCCTTGGACCTTCTTATTGACGATAAAACACAGAAATTGCATCTGAATTTGATACAAAAGGCACAATGCCGACTTAAGTACAAGAGGACTGACACTCTAACTTTCTATGATTTGAACCTCTCCTGTGAGTCCAGTTTTAGATTCCGATGCTTCACTTCAGGTTTACAGTATCCCTTTGACCTTCTTTTTGACGATGAAACACAGAAATTGCATCCGAATGTAGTACAAAAAGCACAATGCCGACATAAGTAAAACAGGACTGACACTCTAACTTTCTATGAATCGAACCTCTCCTGTGAGTGCAGTTTTAGATTCTGATGCTTCACTTCAGGTTTATTGTTTCCCTTGGACCATCTTATTGACGATGAAACACAGAAATTGCATCCGAATTTAATACCAAAGGCACAATGCGAACTTAAGTACAAGGGTACTGAAACTCTAACTATCTATGATTTGAACCTCTGCAGTGTGTCCGGTTTAAGATTCCGATGCTTCACTTCAGGTTTACTGTAACCCTTCGACCTTCGTATTGACGATGAAACACAGAAATTGCATCCGAATTTAATACAAACGGCACAATGTCGACTTAAGTACAAGAGGACTGACACTCTAACTTTCTATGATTTGAACCTCTCCTTTGAGTCCAGTTTTAGTTTCCGATGCTTCACTTCAGGTTTACTGTATACCTTGGACCTTCTTATTGACGATGGAACACAGAAATTGCATCCGAATTTAATACAAAAGGCACAATGCCGACTTAAGTACAAGAGGACTGACACTCTGACTTTCTATGATTTGAAACTTTCCTGTGAGTCCAGCTTTAGATTCCGATGCTTCACTTCAGGTGTACTGTATACCTTGGACCTTCTTATTGACGATGAAACACAGATATTGCATCTGAATTTAATACAAAAGGCACAATGCCGACTTAAGTACAAGAGGACTGAAACTCTAACTTTCTATGATTAGAACCTCTCCTGTGAGTCCAGTTTAAATTCCGATGCTCCACTTCAGGTTTACTGTATCACTTGGACCTTCATATTGACGATGAAACATAGAAATTGCATCCGAATTTAATACAAAACGCACAATGCCGACTTAAGTACAAGAGGACTGACACACTAACCTTCTATGACTTGAAACTCCCCTGTGGGCCCAGTTTTAGATTCCGATTTTTCACTTCCGGTTTACAGTATCCCTTGGACCTTCTAATTGACGATGAAACACAGAAATTGCATCCGAATTTAATGAAAAGGCAATATGCCGACTAAAGTACATGAGGACTGACACTATAACTTTCTATGATTTGAACCTCTCCTGTGAGTCGAGTTTAAGATTCCGATGCTTCACTTCAGGTTTACTGTTTCCCTTGGACCTTCTTATTGACGATAAAACACAGAAATTGCATCTGAATTTGATACAAAAGGCACAATGCCGACTTAAGTACAAGGGGACTGACACTCTAACTTTCTATGATTTAAACCTCTCCTGTGAGTCCAGTTTTAGATTCCGATGCTTCACTGCAGGTTTACTGTATCCCTTGGACCTTCTTATTGACGATGAAACACAGAAATTGCATCTGAATTTAATACAAAAGGCACAATGCCGACTTAAATAAAAGAGGACTGAGACTCTAACTCTCTATGATTTGAACCTCTCCTGTGAGTCCAGTTTTAGATTCCGATGCTTCACTTCAGGTTAACTGTATACCTTGGACATTCTTATTGACGATGAACCACAGAAATTGCATCCGAATTTAATACTAAAGGCACAATGCCGACTTAAGTACAAGAGGAATAAAGCTCTAACTTTCTATGATTTGAACCTCTCCTGTGAGTCCAGTTTTAGATTCCGATGCTTCACTTCAGGTTTACAGTATCCCTTTGACCTTCTTTTTGACGATGAAACACAGAAATTGCATCCGAATGTAGTACAAAAAGCACAATGCCGACAAAAGTAAAACAGGACTGACACTCTAACTTTCTATGAATCGAACCTCTCCTGTGAGTCCAGTTTTAGATTCCGATGCTACACTTCAGGTTTACTGTTTCCCTTGGACCTTCCTATAGACGATGAAACACAGAAATTGCATCCGAATTAAATACAAAAGGCACAATCCGACTTAAGTACAAGAGGACTGACACTCAACCTTTCTATGATTTGAACCTCTCCTGTGAGTCTAGTTTTAGATTCCGATGCTTCACTGCAGGTTTACTGTATCCCTTGGACCTTCTTGTTGACGATGAAACACAGAAATTGCATCTGAATTTAATACAAAAGGCACAATGCCGACATAAATAAAAGAGGACTGAGACTCTAACTCTCTATGATTTGAACCGCACCTGTGAGTCCAGTTTTAGATTCCGTTGCTTCACTTCAGGTTTACTGTTGCCCTTGGACCTTCTTATTGACGATAAAACACAGAGATTGCATCTGAATTTGATACATAAGGCACAATGCCGACTTAAGTACAAGAGGACTGACACTGTAAGTTTCTATGATTTGAACCTCTCCTGTGGGTCCAGTTTTGGATTACGATGCTTCACTTAAGGTTTACTGTTTCCCTTGGACCTTCTTATTGACGATAAAACACAGAAATTGCATCTGAATTTAATACAAAAGGCTAAATGCCGACTTAAGTACAAGAGGATAGACACTCTAACTTTCTATGATTTGATTCTCTCCTGTGAGTCCAGATTTAGATTCTGATGCTTCACTTCAGGTTTTCTGTGTCCCTTAGACCTTCCTATTGAATATGAAACACTGAAATTGCATCCGAATTTAATACAAAAGGCACAATGCCGACTTAAGTACAAGAGGACTGACACTCTAACTTTCTATGATTTGAACCTCTCCTTGTGAGTCCAGTTTTAGATTCCGATACTTCACTTCAGTTTTACTGTTTCCCTTGGACCTTCTTATTGCCGATGAAACATAGAAATTTCACCCGAATTTAATACAAAAGTCAGAATGACGACTTAAGTACAAGAGGACTGAGACTCTAACTCTCTATGATTTGAACCTCTCCTGTGAGTCCAGTTTAAATTCCGATGCTTCACTTCAGGTTTACTGTATCCCTTGGACCTTCTTATTGACGATGAAACACAGAAATTGCATCCGAATTTAATACAAAAGGCTCAATGCTAACCTAAGTACAAGAGGACTGACACTCTAACTTTCTATGATTTGAACCTCTCCTGTGAGTCCAGTTTTAGATTCCGATGCTTCACTTCAGTTTTACTGTTTCCCTTTGACCTCCTTTTTGACGATGAAACACAGAAATTGCATCCGAATTTAGTACAAAAGGCACAATGCCGACTTAAATAAAAGAGGAGTGAGACTCTATCTCTCTATGATTTGAACCTCACCTGTGAGTCCAGTTTTAGATTCCGATGCTTCACTTCAGGTTTACTGTTTCCCTTGGACCTTCTTATTGACGATAAAACACAGAATTTGCATCTGAATTTGATACATAAGGCACAATGCCGACTTAAGTACAAGAGGACTGACACTGTAAGTTTCTATGATTTGAACCTCTCCTGTGGGTCCAGTTTTGGATTACGATGCTTCACTTAAGGTTTACTGTTTCCCTTGGACCTTCTTATTGACGATAAAACACAGAAATTGCATCTGAATTTGATACAAAAGGCACAATGCCGACTTAAGTACAAGAGGACTGACACTCTAACTTTCTATGATTTGAACCTCTCCTGTGAGTCCAGTTTTAGATTCCGATGCTTCACTGCAGGTTTACTGTATCCCTTGGACCTTCTTGTTGACGATGAAACACAGAAATTGCATCTGAATTTAACACAAAAGGCTAAATGCCGACTTAAGTACAAGAGGATAGACACTCTAACTTTCTATGATTTGATTCTCTCCTGTGAGTCCAGATTTAGATTCCGATGCTTCACTTCAGGTTTTCTGTGTCCCTTAGACCTTCCTATTGAATATGAAACACTGAAATTGCATCCGAATTTAATACAAAAGGCACAATGCCGACTTAAGTACAAGAGGACTGACACTCTAACTTTCTATGATTTGAACCTCTCCTGTGAGTCCAGTTTTAGATTCCGATGCTTCACTTCAGGTTTACTGTATACCTTGGACCTTCTTATTGACGATGAAACACAGAAGTTGCATCCGAAACTAATACTAAAGGCACAATGCCGACTTAAGTACAAGAGGACTGACACTCTAACTTTCTATGATTTGAACCTCTCCTGTGAACCAGTTTTAGATTCCGATGCTTCACTTCAGGTTTACAGTTTCCCTTTGACCTTCTTTTTGACGATGAAACACAGAAATTGCATCCGAATTTAGTACAAAAAATACAATGCCGACTTAAGTAAAAGAGGACTGACACTATAACTTTCTATGATTTGAACCTCACCTGTGAGTCCAGTTTTAGATTCCGATGCTTCACTTCAGGTTTACTGTATCCCTTGGACCTTCTTATTGCCGATGAAACATAGAAATTTCACCCGAATTTAATACAAAAGTCACAATGACGACTTAAGTACAAGAGGACTGAGACTCTAACTCTCTATGATTTGAACCTCTCCTGTGAGTCCAGTTTAAATTCCGATGCTTCACTACAGGTTTACTGTATCCCTTGGACCTTCTTATTGATGATGAAACACAGAAATTGCATCCGAATTTAATACAAAAGGCTCAATGCTGACCTAAGTACAAGAGGACTGACACTCTAACTTTCTATGATTTGAACCTCTCCTGTGAGTCCAGTTTTAGATTCCGATGCTTCACTTCAGTTTTACTGTTTCCTTTGACCTCCTTTTTGACGATGAAACACAGAAATTGCATCCGAATTTAGTACAAAAGGCACAATGCCGACATAATAAAAGAGGACTGGGACTCTAACTCTCTATGATTTGAGCCTCACCTGTGAGTCCAGTTTTAGATTCCGATGCTTCGCTTCAGGTTTACTGTTTCCTATGGACCTTCTTATTGACGATAAAACACAGAATTTGCATCTGAATTTGATACATAAGGCACAGTGCCGACTTAAGTACAAGAGGACTGACACTGTAACTTTCTATGATTTGAACCTCTCCTGTGGGTCCAGTTTTGGATTACGATGCTTCACTTAAGGTTTACTGTTTCCCTTGGACCTTCTTATTGACGATAAAACACAGAAATTGCATCTGAATTTGATACAAAAGGCACAATGCCGACTTAAGTACAAGAGGACTGACACTCTAACTTTCTATGATTTGAACCTCTCCTGTGAGTACAGTTTTAGATTCCGATGCTTCACTGCAGGTTTACTGTATCCCTTGGACCTTCTTGTTGACGATGAAACACAGAAATTGCATCTGAATTTAATACAAAAGGCACAATGCCGACTTAAATAAAAGAGGACTGAGACTCTAACTCTCTATGATTTGAACCTCTCCTGTGAGTCCAGTTTTAGATTCCGATGCTTCACTTCAGGTTTACAGTATCCCTTGGACCTTCTAATTGACGATGAAACACAGAAATTGCATCTGAATTCAATACAAAACGCACAATGCCGACTTTAGTAAAAAAGGACTGAGACTCTAACTCTGTATGTTTTGAACCTCTCCTGTGAGTCCAGTTTTAGATTCCGATGCTTCACTTCAGGTTTACTGTATCCCTTGGACATTCTTATTGTCGAACAAACACAGAAATTGCATCCGAATTTAATACAAAAGGCTAAATGCCGACATAAGTACAAGAGGATAGACACTCTAACTTTCTATGATTTGAACCTCTCCTGTGAGTATAGTTTTAGATTCCGATGCTTCACTTCAGGTTTACAGTTTCCCTTTGACCTTCTTTTTGACGATGAAACACAGAAATTGCATCCGAATTTAGTACAAAAAATACAATGCCGACTTAAGTAAAAGAGGACTGACACTCTAACTTACTATGATTTGAACCTCTCCAGTGAGTCCAGTTTTAGATTCCGATGCTTCACTTCAGGTTTACTGTATCCCTTGGACCTTCTTATTGCCGATGAAACATAGAAATTTCACCCGAATTTAATACAAAAGTCACAATGACGACTTAAGTACAAGAGGAGTGAGACTCTAACTCTCTATGATTTGAACCTCTCCTGTGAGTCCAGTTTAAATTCCGATGCTTCACTTCAGGTTTACTGTATCCCTTGCGCCTCCTTATTGACGATGAAACACAGAAATTGCATCCGAATTTAATACAAAAGGCTCAATGCTGACCTAAGTACAAGAGGACTGACACTCTAACTTGCTATGATTTGAACCTCTCCTGTGAGTCCAGTTTTAGATTCCGATGCTTCACTTCAGTTTTACTGTTTCCCTTTGACCTCCTTTTTGACGATGAAACACAGAAATTGCATCCGAATTTAGTACAAAAGGCACAATGCCGACTTAAGTAAAAGAGGACTGACACTCTAACTTTCTATGATTTGAACCTCTGCAGTGAGTCTGGTTTTAGATTCCGATGATTCACTTCAAGGTTCATGTAACCCTTGGACCTTCTTATTGACGATGAAACCCAGAAATTGCATCCGAATTTAATACATAAGGCACAATGCCGACTTAAGTACAAGACGACTGACACTCTAACTTTCTATGATTTGAACCTCTCCTGTGAGTCCAGTTTTAGATTCCGATGCTTCACTTCAGGATTACTGTATCCCTTGGACCTTCTTATTGACGATGTAACACAGAAATTGCATCTGAATTTAATACAAAAGGCACAATGCCGACTTTAGTAAAAGAGGACTGAGAATCTAACTCTCTATGATTTGAACCTCTCCTGTGAGTCCAGTTTTAGATTCCGATGCTTCACTTCAGGTTTACTGTTTCCCTTGGACCTTCTTATTGACGATGAAACACAGAAATTGCATCCGAATTTAATACAAACGGCTCAATGCTGACTTAAGTACAAGAGGACTGACACTCTAACTTTCTATGATTTGATTCTCTCCTGTGAGTCCAGTTTTAGATTCCGATGCTTCACTTCAGGTTTTCTGTGTCCCTTAGACCTTCTTATTGGCGATGAAACACAGAAATTGCATCCGAATTTAATACAAAAGGCAAAATGCCGACTTAAGTACAAGCGGACTGACACTCTAACTTTCTATGATTTGAACCTCTCCTGTGAGTCCAGTTTTAGATTCCAATGCTTCACTTCAGGTTCTCTGTTTCCCGTTGACCTTCTTTTTGACGATGAAACACAGAAATTGCATCCGAATTTAGTACAAAAAGCACAATGCCGACATAAGTAAAAGAGGACTGACACTCTAAATTTCTATGATTTGAACCTCTCCTGTGAGTCCAGTTTTAGATTCCGATGCTTCACTTCAGGTTTATTGTATTCCTTGGACCTTCTTATTGACGATGAAACACAGAAATTGCATCCGAATTTAATACAAAAGGCACAATTCCAACTTAAGTACAAGAGGACTGACACTCTAACATTCTATGATTTTAACCTCTGCAGTGAGTCTGGTTTTAGATTCCGATGCTTCACTTCAATGTTCATGTAACCCTTGGACCTTCTTATTGACGATGAAACCCAGAAATTGCATCCGAATTTAATACAAAAGGCACAATGCCGACTTGAGTACAAGACGACTGACACTCTAACTTTCTATGATTTGAACCTCTCCTGTGAGTCCAGTTTTAGATTCCGATGCTTCACTTCAGGATTACTGTATCCCTTGGACCTTCTTATTGACGACGAAACACAAAACTGCATCTGAATTTAATACAAAAGGCACAATGCCGACTTAAGTAAAAGCGGACTGACACTCTAACTATCTACGATTTGAACCTCTCCTGTGAGTCCAGTTTAAGATTCCGATGCTTCACTTCAGGTTTACTGTATCCCTTGGACCCTCTTATTGACGATGAAACCCAGAAATTGCATCCGAATTTAATACAAAAGGCACAATGCCGACTTAAGTACAAGAGGACTGACACTCTAACTTTCTATGATTTGAACCTCTCCTGTGAGTCCAGTTTTAAATTCCGATGCTACACTTCAGGTTTACTGTTTCCCTTGGACCTTCTTATTGACGATGAAACCCAGAAATTGCATCCGAATTTAATACAAAAGGCACAATGCCGACTTAAGTACAAGAATACTGACACTCTAACTTTCTATGATTTAAACCTCTCCTGTGAGTCCAGTTACAGATTCCGATACTTCACTTCAGGTTTATTGTCTCCCCTGGACCTTCTTATTGACGATGAATCACAGAAATTGTATCCGAATTTAATACAAAAGGGACAAATCCGAGTTAAGTACAAGAGGACTGACACTATAACTTTCTATGATTTGAACCTCTCCTGTGAGTCCAGTTTTAGATTCCGATGCTTCACTACAGGTTTACTGTTTCCCTTGGACCTTCTTATTGACGATGAAACACAGAAATTGCATCCGAATTTAATACAAAAGGCTCAATGCTGACTTAAGTACAAGAGGACTGACACTCTAACTTTCTATGATTTGAACCTCTCCTGTGGGTCCAGTTTTGGATTACGATGCTTCACTTAAGGTTTACTGTTTCCCTTGGACCTTCTTATTGACGATAAAACACAGAAATTGCATCTGAATTTGATACAAAAGGCACAATGCCGACTTAAGTACAAGAGGACTGACACTCTAACTTTCTATGATTTGAACCTCTCCTGTGAGTCCAGTTTTAGATTCCGATGTTTCACTGCAGGTTTACTGTATCCCTTGGGCCTTCTTGTTGACGATGAAACACAGAAATTGCATCTGAATTTAATACAAAAGGCACAATGCCGACTTAAATAAAAGAGGACTCAGACTCTAACTCTCTATGATTTGAACCTCTCCAGTGAGTCCAGTTTTAGATTCCGATGCTTCACTTCAGGTTTACTGTATCCCTTGGACCTTCTAATTGACGATGAAACACAGAAATTGCATCTGAATTTAATACAAAACGCACAATGCCGACTTTAGTAAAAGAGGACTGAGACTATAACTCTCTATGTTTTGAACCTCTCCTGTGAGTCCAGTTTTAGATTCCGATGCTTCACTTCAGGTTTACTGTATCCCTTGGACATTCTTATTGTCGATCAAACACAGAAATTGCATCCGAATTTAATACAAAAGGCTAAATGCCGACTTAAGTACAAGAGGATAGACACTCTAACTTTCTATGATTTGATTCTCTCCTGTGAGTCCAGATTTAGATTCCGATGCTTCACTTCAGGTTTTCTGTGTCCCTTAGACCTTCCTATTGAATATGAAACACTGAAATTGCATCCGAATTTAATGCAAAAGGCACAATGCCGACTTAAGTACAAGAGGACTGACACTCTAAATTTCTATGATTTGAACCTCTCCTGTGAGTCCAGTTTTAGATTCCGATGCTTCACTTCAGGTTTACTGTATACCTTGGACCTTCTTATTGACGATGAAACACAGAAGTTGCATCCGAAAGTAATACAAAAGGCACAATGCCGACTTAAGTACAAGAGGACTGACACTCTAACTTTCTATGATTTGAACCTCTCCTGTGAGTCCAGTCTTAGATTCCGATGCTTCACTTCAGGTTTACAGTTTCCCTTTGACCTTCTTTTTGACGATGAAACACAGAAATTGCATCCGAATTTAGTACAAAAAATACAATTCCGACTTAAGTAAAAGAGGACTGACACTCTAACTTTCTATGATTTGAACCTCTCCTGTGAGTCCAGTTTTAGATTCCGATGCTTCACTTCAGGTTTACTGTATCCCTTGGACCTTCTTATTGACGATGAAACACAGAAATAGCATCCGAATTTAAAACAAAAGGCACAATGCCGACTTAAGTACAAGAGGACTGACACTCTAACTTTCTATGATTTAAACCTCTCCTGTGAGTCCAGTTTTAGATTCCGATACTTCACTTCAGGTTTATTGTCTCCCCTGGACCTTCTTATTGACGATGAATCACAGAAATTGTATCCGAATTTAATACAAAAGGGACAATGCCGAGTTAAGTACAAGAGGACTGACACTATAACTTTCTATGATTTGAACCTCTCCTGTGAGTCCAGTTTTAAATTCCGATGCTTCACTTCAGGTTTACTGTATACCTTGGAATTTGTTGTTGACAATTAAACACAGAAGTTGCATCCGAATTTAATACAAAAGGCACAATGTCGACTTAAGTACAAGAGGACTGACACTCTAACTTTCTATGATTTGAACCTCTCCTGTGAGTCCAGTTTTAGATTCCGATGCATCACTGCAGGTTTACTGTATCCCTTGGACCTTCTTGTTGACGATGAAACACAGAAATTGCATCTGAATTTAATGCAAGAGGCACAATGTCGACTTAAATAAAAGAGGACTGAGACTCTAACTCTATATGATTTGAACCTCTCCTGTGAGTCCAGTTTTAGATTCCGATGCTTCACTTCAGGTTTACTGTATCCCTTGGACCTTCTTATTGCCGATGAAACACAGAAATTGCAACCGAATTTAATACAAAAGTCACAATGACGACTTAAGTACAAGAGGACTGAGACTCTAACTCTCTATGATTTGAACCTCTCCTGTGAGTCCAGTTTAAATTCCGATGCTTCACTTCAGGTTTACTGTATCCCTTGGACCTTCTTATTGACGATGAAACACAGAAATTGCATCCGAATTTAATACAAAAGGCTCAATGCTGACCTAAGTACAAGAGGACTGACACTCTAACTTTCTATGATTTGAACCTCTCCTGTGAGTCCAGTTTTAGATTCCGATGCTTCACTTCAGTTTTACTGTTTCCCTTTGACCTCCTTTTTGACGATGAAACACAGAAATTGCATCCGAATTTAGTACAAAAGGCACAATGCCGACTTAAGTAAAAGAGGACTGACACTCTAACTTTCTATGATTTGAACCTCTGCAGTGAGTCTGGTTTTAGATTCCGATGCTTCACTTCAAGGTTCATGTAACCCTTGGACCTTCTTATTGACGATGAAACCCAGAAATTGCATCCGAATTTAATACAAAAGGCACAATGCCGACTTAAGTACAAGACGACTGACACTCTAACTTTCTATGATTTGAACCTCTCCTGTGAGTCCAGTTTTAGATTCCGATGCTTCACTTCAGGATTACTGTATCCCTTGGACCTTCTTATTGACGATGAAACACAGAAATTGCATCTGAATTTAATACAAAAGGCACAATGCCGACTTTAGTAAAAGAGGACTGAGACTCTAACTCTCTATGATTTGAACCTCTCCTGTGAGTCCAGTTTTAGATTCCGATGCTTCACTTCAGGTTTACTGTTTCCCTTGGACCTTCTTATTGACGATGAAACCCAGAAATTGCATCCGAATTTAATAGAAAAGGCACAATGCCGACTTAAGTACAAGCGGACTGACACTCTAACTGTCTACGATTTGAATCTCTCCTGTGAGTCCAGTTTAAGATTCCGATGCTTCACTTCAGGTTTACTGTATCCCTTGGACCTTCTAATTGACGATGAAACCCAGAAATTGCATCCGAATTTAATACAAAAGGCACAATGCCGACTTAAGTACAAGAGGACTGACACTCTAACTTTCTATGATTTAAACCTCTCCTGTGAGTCCATTTTAGATTCCGATACTTCACTTCAGGTTTATTGTCTCCCCTGGACGTTCTTATTGACGATGAATCACAGAAATTGTATCCGAATTTAATACAAAAGGGACAATGACGAGTTAAGTACAAGAGGACTGACACTATAACTTTCTATGATTTGAACCTCTCCTGTGAGTCCAGTTTTAAATTCCGATGCTTCACTTCAGGTTTACTGTATACCTTGGAATTTGTTGCTGACAATTAAACACAGAAATTGCATCCGAATTAAATACAAAAGGCATAATGCCGACTTAAGTACAAGAGGACTGACACTCTAACTTTCTATGATTTGAACCTCTCCTGTGAGTCCAGTTTCAGATTCCGATGCTACACTTCAGGTTTACTGTTTCCCTTGGACCTTCTTATTGACGATGAAACCCAGAAATTGCATCCGAATTTAATACAAAAGGCTCAATGCTGACTTAAGTACAAGAGGACTGACACTCTAACTTTCTATGATTTGATTCTCTCCTGTGAGTCCAGTTTTAGATTCCGATGCTTCACTTCAGGTTTTCTGTGTCCCTTACACCTTCTTATTGGCGATGAAACACAGAAATTGCATCCGAATTTAATACAAAAGGCACAATGCCGACTTAAGTACAAGAGGACTAACACTCTAACATTCTATGATTTGAACCTCTCCTGTGAGTCCAGTTTTAGATTCCAAAGCTTCACTTCAGGTTTGCTGTTTCCCTTTGACCTTCTTCTTGACGATGAAACACAGAAATTGCATCCGAATTTAGTACAAAAAGCACAATGCCGACATAAGTAAAAGAGGACTGACACTCTAACTTTCTATGATTTGCACCTCTCCTGTGAGTCCAGTTTTAGATTCCGATGCTTCACTTCAGGTTTATTGTATTCCTTGGACCTTCTTATTGACGATGAAACAAAGAAATTGCATCCGAATTTAATACAAAAGGCACAATTCCAACTTAAGTACAAGAGGACTGACACTCGAACTTTCTATGATTTGAACCTCTGCACTGAGTCCGGTTTTAGATTCCGATGCTTCACTTCAAGGTTCACTGTAACCCTTGGACCATCTTATTGACGATGAAACACAGAAATTGCATCCGAATTTAATACAAAAGGCACAATGCCGACTTAAGTACAAGAGGACTGACACTCTAACTTTCCATGATTTGAACCTCTCCTGTGAGTCCAGTTTTAGATTCCGATGCTTCACTTCAGGTTTACTGTATCCGTTGGACATTCTTATTCACGATGAAACACAGAAAATGCATCCGAATTTAATACAAAACGAACAATGCCGACTTAAGTGCAAGAGGATTGACACTCTAACTTTCTATGATTTGAACCTCTCCTGTGAGTCCAGTTTTAGATTCCGATGCTTCACTTCAGGTTTACTGTATACCTTGGACCTTCTTTTTGACGATGAAACACTGAAATTGCATCCGAATTTAGTACAAAAGGCATAATGCCGACTTAAGTACAAGAGGACTGACACTCTAACATTCTATGATTTGAACTTCCCCTGTGAGTCCAGTTTTAGATTCCGATGCTTCACTTATGGTTTACTGTATCCCTTGGAGCTTCTTATTGACGATGAAACACAGAAATTGCATCCGAATTAAATACAAAAGGCAGATTGCCGATTTAAGTACAAAAGGACTGTCACTCCAAATTTCTATGATTTGAACCTCTCCTGTGAGTCCGGTATTAGATTCTGATGCTTCACTTCAGGTTCACTGTAACCCTTGGACCTTCTTATTGACGGTGAAACACAGAAATTGCATCCGAATTTAATACAAAAGGCACAATGCCGACTTAAGTACAAGACGACTGACACTCTAACTTTCTATGATTTGAACCTCTCCTGTGAGTCCAGTTTTAGATTCCGATGCTTCACTTCAGGTTTACTGTACCCCTTGGACCTTCTTATTGACGATGAAACACAGAAATTGCATCCGAATTTAATACAAAAGCACAATGCCCACTTAAGTACTAGCGGTCTGACGCTCTAACTATCTACGATTTGAACCACTCCTGTGAGTCCAGTTTAAGATTCCGATGCTTCACTTCAGGTTTACTGTATCCCTTGGACCTTCTTATTGACGATGAAACCCAGAAATTGCATCCGAATTTAATATAAAATGCACAATGCCGACTTAAGTACAAGAGGACTGACACTCTAACTATCTATGATTTGAACCTCTCCTGTGAGTCCAGTTGTAGATTCCGATACTTCACTTCAGGTTTATTGTCTCCCCTGGACCTTCTTACTGACGATGAATCACAGAAATTGTATCCGAATTTAATACAAAAGGCACAATGCCGACTTAAGAACAAGAGGACTGACACTCTAACTTTCTATGATTTGAACCTCTCCTGTGAGTCCAGCTTTAGATTCCGATGCATCACTTCAGGTTTGCTGTATACCTTTGATCTTGTTATTGACAATTAAACACAGAAATTGCATCCGAATTTAATACAAAAGGCACAATGCCGACTTAAGTACAAGAAGACTGACACTCTAACTTTCTATTATTTAAACCTCTCCTGTGAGTCCAGTTTCAGATTCCGATACTTCACTTCAGGTTTATTGTCTCCCCTGGACCTTCTTATTGACGATGAATCACAGAAATTGTATCCGAATTAAATACAAAAGGGACAATGCCGAGTTAAGTACAAGAGGACTGACACTATAACTTTCTATGATTTGAACCTCTCCTGTGAGTCCAGTTTTAGATTCCGATGCTTCACTACAGGTTTACTGTTTCCCTTGGACCTTCTTATTGACGATGAAACACAGAAATTGCATCCGAATTTAATACAAAAGGCTCAATGCTGACTTAAGTACAAGAGGACTGACACTCTAACTTTCTATGATTTGAACCTCTCCTGTGGGTCCAGTTTTGGATTACGATGCTTCACTTAAGGTTTACTGTTTCCCTTGGACCTTCTTATTGACGATAAAACACAGAAATTGCATCTGAATTTGATACAAAAGGCACAATGCCGACTTAAGTACAAGAGGACTGACACTCTAACTTTCTATGATTTGAACCTCTCCTGTGAGTCCAGTTTTAGATTCCGATGTTTCACTGCAGGTTTACTGTATCCCTTGGACCTTCTTGTTGACGATGAAACACAGAAATTGCATCTGAATTTAATACAAAAGGCACAATGCCGACTTAAATAAAAGAGGACTCAGACTCTAACTCTCTATGATTTGAACCTCTCCTGTGAGTCCAGTTTTAGATTCCGATGCTTCACTTCAGGTTTACTGTATCCCTTGGACCTTCTAATTGACGATGAAACACAGAAATTGCATCTGAATTTAATACAAAACGCACAATGCAGACTTTAGTAAAAGAGGACTGAGACTCTAACTCTCTATGTTTTGAACCTCTCCTGTGAGTCCAGTTTTAGATTCCGATGCTTCACTTCAGGTTTACTGTATCCCTTGGACATTCTTATTGTCGATCAAACACAGAAATTGCATCCGAATTTAATACAAAAGGCTAAATGCCGACTTAAGTACAAGAGGATAGACACTCTAACTTTCTATGATTTGATTCTCTCCTGTGAGTCCAGATTTAGATTCCGATGCTTCACTTCAGGTTTTCTGTGTCCCTTAGACCTTCCTATTGAATATGAAACACTGAAATTGCATCCGAATTTAATACAAAAGGCACAATGCCGACTTAAGTACAAGAGGACTGACACTCTAAATTTCTATGATTTGAACCTCTCCTGTGAGTCCAGTTTTAGATTCCGATGCTTCACTTCAGGTTTACTGTATACCTTGGACCTTCTTATTGACGATGAAACACAGAAGTTGCATCCGAAAGTAATACAAAAGGCACAATGCCGACTTAAGTACAAGAGGACTGACACTCTAACTTTCTATGATTTGAACCTCTCCTGTGAGTCCAGTCTTAGATTCCGATGCTTCACTTCAGGTTTACAGTTCCCTTTGACCTTCTTTTTGACGATGAAACACAGAAATTGCATCCGAATTTAGTACAAAAAATACAATTCCGACTTAAGTAAAAGAGGACTGACACTCTAACTTTCTATGATTTGAACCTCTCCTGTGAGTCCAGTTTTAGATTCCGATGCTTCACTTCAGGTTTACTGTATCCCTTGGACCTTCTTGTTGCCGATGAAACATAGAAATTTCACCCGAATTTAATACAAAAGTCACAATGACGACTTAAGTACTAGAGGACTGAGACTCTAACTCTCTATGATTTGAACCTCTCCTGTGAGTCCAGTTTTAGATTCCAAAGCTTCACTTCAGGTTTGCTGTTTCCCTTTGACCTTCTTCTTGACGATGAAACACAGAAATTGCACCCGAATTTAGTACAAAAGGCACAATGCCGACATAAGTAAAAGAGGACTGACACTCTAACTTTCTATGATTTGCACCTCTCCTGTGAGTCCAGTTTTAGATTCCGATGCTTCACTTCAGGTTTATTGTATTCCTTGGACCTTCTTATTGACGATGAAACAAAGAAATTGCATCCGAATTTAATACAAAAGGCACAATTCCAACTTAAGTACAAGAGGACTGACACTCGAACTTTCTATGATTTGAACCTCTGCACTGAGTCCGGTTTTAGATTCCGATGCTTCACTTCAAGGTTCACTGTAACCCTTGGACCATCTTATTGACGATGAAACACAGAAATTGCATCCGAATTTAATACAAAAGGCACAATGCCGACTTAAGTACAAGAGGACTGACACTCTAACTTTCCATGATTTGAACCTCTCCTGTGAGTCCAGTTTTAGATTCCGATGCTTCACTTCAGGTTTACTGTATCCGTTGGACATTCTTATTCACGATGAAACACAGAAAATGCATCCGAATTTAATACAAAACGAACAATGCCGACTTAAGTGCAAGAGGATTGACACTCTAACTTTCTATGATTTGAACCTCTCCTGTGAGTCCAGTTTTAGATTCCGATGCTTCACTTCAGGTTTACTGTATACCTTGGACCTTCTTTTTGACGATGAAACACTGAAATTGCATCCGAATTTAGTACAAAAGGCACAATGCCGACTTAAGTACAAGAGGACTGACACTCTAACATTCTATGATTTGAACTTCCCCTGTGAGTCCAGTTTTAGATTCCGATGCTTCACTTATGGTTTACTGTATCCCTTGGAGCTTCTTATTGACGATGAAACACAGAAATTGCATCCGAATTAAATACAAAAGGCAGATTGCCGATTTAAGTACAAAAGGACTGTCACTCCAAATTTCTATGATTTGAACCTCTCTTGTGAGTCCGGTATTAGTTTCTGATGCTTCACTTCAGGTTCACTGTAACCCTTGGACCTTCTTATTGACGGTGAAACACAGAAATTGCATCCGAATTTAATACAAAAGGCACAATGCCGACTTAAGTACAAGACGACTGACACTCTAACTTTCTATGATTTGAACCTCTCCTGTGAGTCCAGTTTTAGATTCCGATGCTTCACTTCAGGTTTACTGTACCCCTTGGACCTTCTTATTGACGATGAAACACAGAAATTGCATCCGAATTTAATACAAAAGCACAATGCCCACTTAAGTACTAGCGGTCTGACGCTCTAACTATCTACGATTTGAACCACTCCTGTGAGTCCAGTTTAAGATTCCGATGCTTCACTTCAGGTTTACTGTATCCCTTGGACCTTCTTATTGACGATGAAACCCAGATATTGCATCCGAATTTAATATAAAATGCACAATGCCGACTTAAGTACAAGAGGACTGACACTCTAACTATCTATGATTTGAACCTCTCCTGTGAGTCCAGTTGTAGATTCCGATACTTCACTTCAGGTTTATTGTCTCCCCTGGACCTTCTTACTGACGATGAATCACAGAAATTGTATCCGAATTTAATACAAAAGGCACAATGCCGACTTAAGAACAAGAGGACTGACACTCTAACTTTCTATGATTTGAATCTCTCCTGTGAGTCCAGCTTTAGATTCCGATGCTTCACTTCAGGTTTGCTGTATACCTTTGATCTTGTTATTGACAATTAAACACAGAAATTGCATCCGAATTTAATACAAAAGGCACAATGCCGACTTAAGTACAAGAAGACTGACACTCTAACTTTCTATGATTTAAACCTCTCCTGTGAGTCCAGTTTCAGATTCCGATACTTCACTTCAGGTTTATTGTCTCCCCTGGACCTTCTTATTGACGATGAATCACAGAAATTGTATCCGAATTAAATACAAAAGGGACAATGCCGAGTTAAGTACAAGAGGACTGACACTATAATTTTCTATGATTTGAACCTCTCCTGTGAGTCCAGTTTTAGATTCCGATGCTTCACTACAGGTTTACTGTTTCCCTTGGACCTTCTTATTGACGATGAAACACAGAAATTGCATCCGAATTTAATACAAAAGGCTCAATGCTGACTTAAGTACAAGAGGACTGACACTCTAACTTTCTATGATTTGAACCTCTCCTGTGGGTCCAGTTTTGGATTACGATGCTTCACTTAAGGTTTACTGTTTCCCTTGGACCTTCTTATTGACGATAAAACACAGAAATTGCATCTGAATTTGATACAAAAGGCACAATGCCGACTTAAGTACAAGAGGACTGACACTCTAACTTTCTATGATTTGAACCTCTCCTGTGAGTCCAGTTTTAGATTCCGATGTTTCACTGCAGGTTTACTGTATCCCTTGGACCTTCTTGTTGACGATGAAACACAGAAATTGCATCTGAATTTAATACAAAAGGCACAATGCCGACTTAAATAAAAGAGGACTCAGACTCTAACTCTCTATGATTTGAACCTCTCCTGTGAGTCCAGTTTTAGATTCCGATGCTTCACTTCAGGTTTACTGTATCCCTTGGACCTTCTAATTGACGATGAAACACAGAAATTGCATCTGAATTTAATACAAAACGCACAATGCAGACTTTAGTAAAAGAGGACTGAGACTCTAACTCTCTATGTTTTGAACCTCTCCTGTGAGTCCAGTTTTAGATTCCGATGCTTCACTTCAGGTTAACTGTATCCCTTGGACATTTTTATTGTCGATCAAACACAGAAATTGCATCCGAATTTAATACAAAAGGCTAAATGCCGACTTAAGTACAAGAGGATAGACACTCTAACTTTCTATGATTTGATTCTCTCCTGTGAGTCCAGATTTAGATTCCGATGCTTCACTTCAGGTTTTCAGTGTCCCTTAGACCTTCCTATTGAATATGAAACACTGAAATTGCATCCGAATTTAATACAAAAGGCACAATGCCGACTTAAGTACAAGAGGACTGACGTTCTAAATTTCTATGATTTGAACCTCTCCTGTGAGTCCAGTTTTAGATTCCGATGCTTCACTTCAGGTTTACTGTATACCTTGGACCTTCTTATTGACGATGAAACACAGAAGTTGCATCCGAAAGTAATACAAAAGGCACAATGCCGACTTAAGTACAAGACTACTGACACTCTAACTTTCTATGATGTGAACCTCTCCTGTGAGTCCAGTCTTAGATTCCGATGCTTCACTTCAGGTTTACAGTTCCCTTTGACCTTCTTTTTGACGATGAAACACAGAAATTGCATCCGAATTTAGTACAAAAAATACAATTCCGACTTAAGTAAAAGAGGACTGACACTCTAACTTTCTATGATTTGAACCTCTCCTGTGAGTCCAGTTTTAGATTCCGATGCTTCACTTCAGGTTTACTGTATCCCTTGGACCTTCTTATTGCCGATGAAACATAGAAATTTCACCCGAATTTAATACAAAAGTCACAATGACGACTTAAGTACAAGAGGACTGAGACTCTAACTCTCTATGATTTGAACCTCTCCTGTGAGTCCAGTTTAGATTCCGATGCTTCACTTCAGGTTTACTGTTTCCCTTTGACCTCCTTTTCGACGATGAAACACAGAAATTGCACCCGAATTTAGTACAAAAGGCACAATGCCGACTTAAGTAAAAGAGGACTGACACTCTAAATTTCTATGATTTGAACCTCTGCAGTGAGTCTGGTTTTAGATTCCGATGCTTCACTTCAAGGTTCATGTAACCCTTGGACCTTCTTATTGACGATGAAACCCAGAAATTGCATCCGAATTTAATACATAAGGCACAATGCCGACTTAAGTACAAGACGACTGACACTCTAACTTTCTATGATTTGAACCTCTCCTGTGAGTCCAGTTTTAGATTCCGTTGCTTCACTTCAGGTTTACTGTTTCCCTTGGACCTTCTTATTGACGATGAAACACAGAAATTGCATCCGAATTTAATACAAAAGGCTCAATGCTGACTTAAGTACAAGAGGACTGACACTCTAACTTTCTATGATTTGATTCTCTCCTGTGAGTCCAGTTATAGGTTCCGATGCTTCACTTCAGGTTTTCTGTGTCCCTTAGACCTTCTTATTGGCGATGAAACACAGAAATTGCATCCGAATTTAATACAAAAGGCACAATGACGACTTAAGTACAAGAGGACTGACACTCTAACTTTCTATGATTTGAACCTCTCCTGTGAGTCCAGTTTTAGATTCCGATGCTTCACTTCAGGTTTATTGTATTCCTTGGACCTTCTTATTGACGATGAAACACAGAAATTGCATCCGAATTTAATACAAAAGGCACAATTCCAACTTAAGTACAAGAGGACTGACACTCTAACATTCTATGATTTGAACCTCTCCTGTGAGTCCAGTTTTAGATTCCGATGCTTCACTTCAGGTTTACTGTATCCCTTGGACCTTCTTATTGACGATGAAACACAGAAATAGCATCCGAATTTAATACAAAAGGCACAATGCCGACATAGGTACAAGACGACTGACACTCTAATTTTCTATGATTCGAACCTCTCCTGTGAGTCCAGTTTTAGATTCCGATGCTTCACTTCAGGTTTACTGTACATCTTGCACCTTCTTATTGACGATGAAACACAGAAATAGCATCGGAATTTAATACAAAAGGCACAATGCCGACTTAAGTATAAGCGGACTGACACTCTAACTATCTACGATTTGAACCTCTCCTGTGGGTCCAGTTTAAGATTCCGATGCTTCACTTCAGGTTTACTGTATCCCTTGGACCTTCTTATTGACGACGAAACCCAGAAATAGCATCCGAATTTAATACAAAAGGCACAATGCCGACTTAAGTACAAGAGGACTGACACTCTAACTTTCTATGATTTAAACCTCTCCTGTGAGTCCAGTTTTAGATTCCGATACTTCACTTCATGTTTATTGTCTCCCCTGGACCTTCTTATTGACGATGAATCACAGAAATTGTATCCGAATTTAATACAAAAGGGACAATGCCGAGTTAAGTACAAGAGGACTGACACTATAACTTTCTATGATTTGAACCTCTCCTGTGAGTCCAGTTTTAAATTCCGATGCTTCACTTCAGGTTTACTGTATACCTTGGAATTTGTTGTTGACAATTAAACACAGAAGTTGCATCCGAATTTAATACAAAAGGCACAATGTCGACTTAAGTACAAGAGGACTGACACTCTAACTTTCTATGATTTGAACCTCTCCTGTGAGTCCAGTTTTAGATTCCGATGCGTCACTGCAGGTTTACTGTATCCCTTGGACCTTCTTGTTGACGATGAAACACAGAAATTGCATCTGAATTTAATGCAAGAGGCACAATGTCGACTTAAATAAAAGAGGACTGAGACTCTAACTCTATATGATTTGAACCTCTCCTGTGAGTCCAGTTTTAGATTCCGATGCTTCACTTCAGGTTTACTGTATCCCTTGGACTTTCTTATTGCCGATGAAACACAGAAATTGCACCCGAATTTAATACAAAAGTCACAATGACGACTTAAGTACAAGAGGACTGAGACTCTAACTCTCTATGATTTGAACCTCTCCTGTGAGTCCAGTTTAAATTCCGATGCTTCACTTCAGGTTTACTGTATCCCTTGGACCTTCTTATCGACGATGAAACACAGAAATTGCATCCGAATTTAATACAAAAGGCTCAATGCTGACCTAAGTACAAGAGGACTGACACTCTAACTTTCTATGATTTGAACCTCTCCTGTGAGTCCAGTTTTAGATTCCGATGCTTCACTTCAGTTTTACTGTTTCCCTTTGACCTCCTTTTTGACGATGAAACACAGAAATTGCATCCGAATTTAGTACAAAAGGCACAATGCCGACTTAAGTAAAAGAGGACTGACACTCTAACTTTCTATGATTTGAACCTCTGCAGTGAGTCTGGTTTTAGATTCCGATGCTTCACTTCAAGGTTCATGTAACCCTTGGACCTTCTTATTGACGATGAAACCCAGTAATTGCATCCGAATTTAATACAAAAGGCACAATGCCGTCTTAAGTACAAGACGACTCACACTCTGTCTTTCTATGATTTGAACCTCTCCTGTGAGTCCAGTTTTAGATTCCGATGCTTCACTTCAGGATTACTGTATCCCTTGGACCTTCTTATTGACGATGAAACACAGAAATTGCATCTGAATTTAATACAAAAGGCACAATGCCGACTTTAGTAAAAGAGGACTGAGACTCTAACTCTCTATGATTTGAACCTCTCCTGTGAGTCCAGTTTTAGATTCCGATGCTTCACTTCAGGTTTACTGTTTCCCTTGGACCTTCTTATTGACGATGAAACCCAGAAATTGCATCCGAATTTAATAGAAAAGGCACAATGCCGACTTAAGTACAAGCGGACTGACACTCTAAATATCAACGATTTGAATCTCTCCTGTGAGTCCAGTTTAAGATTCCGATGCTTCACTTCAGGTTTACTGTATCCCTTGGACCTTCTTATTGACGATGAAACCCAGAAATTGCATCCGAATTTAATACAAAAGGCACAATGCCGACTTAAGTACAAGAGGACTGACACTCTAACTTTCTATGATTTAAACCTCTCCTGTGAGTCCAGTTTTAGATTCCGATACTTCACTTCAGGTTTATTGTCTCCCCTGGACATTCTTATTGACGATGAATCACAGAAATTGTATCCGAATTTAATACAAAAGGGACAATGACGAGTTAAGTACAAGAGGACTGACACTATAACTTTCTATGATTTGAACCTCTCCTGTGAGTCCAGTTTTAAATTCCGATGCTTCACTTCAGGTTTACTGTATACCTTGGAATTTGTTGTTGACAATTAAACACAGAAATTGCATCCGAATTAAATACAAAAGGCACAATGCCGACTTAAGTACAAGAGGACTGACACTCTAACTTTCTATGATTTGAACCTCTCCTGTGAGTCCAGTTTTAGATTCCGATGCTACACTTCAGGTTTACTGTTTCCCTTGGACCTTCTTATTGACGATGAAACCCAGAAATTGCATCCGAATTTAATACAAAAGGCTCAATGCTGACTTAAGTACAAGAGGACTGACACTCTAACTTTCTATGATTTGATTCTCTCCTGTGAGTCCAGTTTTAGATTCCGATGCTTCACTTCAGGTTTTCTGTGTCCCTTACACCTTCTTATTGGCGATGAAACACAGAAATTGCATCCGAATTTAATACAAAAGGCACAATGCCGACTTAAGTACAAGAGGACTAACACTCTAACATTCTATGATTTGAACCTCTCCTGTGAGTCCAGTTTTAGATTCGAAAGCTTCACTTCAGGTTTGCTGTTTCCCTTTGACCTTCTTCTTGACGATGAAACACAGAAATTGCATCCGAATTTAGTACAAAAAGCACAATGCCGACATAAGTAAAAGAGGACTGACACTCTAACTTTCTATGATTTGAACCTCTCCTGTGAGTCCAGTTTTAGATTCCGATGCTTCACTTCAGGTTTATTGTATTCCTTGGACCTTCTTATTGACGATGAAACAAAGAAATTGCATCCGAATTTAATACAAAAGGCACAATTCCAACTTAAGTACAAGAGGACTGACACTCGAACTTTCTATGATTTGAACCTCTGCACTGAGTCCGGTTTTAGATTCCGATGCTTCACTTCAAGGTTCACTGTAACCCTTGGACCATCTTATTGACGATGAAACACAGAAATTGCATCCGAATTTAATACAAAAGGCACAATGCCGACTTAAGTACAAGAGGACTGACACTGTAACTTTCCATGATTTGAACCTCTCCTGTGAGTCCAGTTTTAGATTCCGATGCTTCACTTCAGGTTTACTGTATCCGTTGGACATTCTTATTCACGATGAAACACAGAAAATGCATCCGAATTTAATACAAAACGAACAATGCCGACTTAAGTGCAAGAGGATTGACACTCTAACTTTCTATGATTTGAACCTCTCCTGTGAGTCCAGTTTTAGATTCCGATGCTTCACTTCAGGTTTACTGTATACCTTGGACCTTCTTTTTGACGATGAAACACTGAAATTGCATCCGAATTTAGTACAAAAGGCACAATGCCGACTTAAGTACTAGAGGACTGACACTCTAACATTCTATGATTTGAACTTCCCCTGTGAGTCCAGTTTTAGATTCCGATGCTTCACTTATGGTTTACTGTATCCCTTGGAGCTTCTTATTGACGATGAAACACAGAAATTGCATCCGAATTAAATACAAAAGGCAGATTGCCGATTTAAGTACAAAAGGACTGTCACTCCAAATTTCTATGATTTGAACCTCTCCTGTGAGTCCGGTATTAGATTCTGATGCTTCACTTCAGGTTCACTGTAACCCTTGGACCTTCTTATTGACGGTGAAACACAGAAATTGCATCCGAATTTAATACAAAAGGCACAATGCCGACTTAAGTACAAGACGACTGACACTCTAACTTTCTACGATTTGAACCTCTCCTGTGAATCCAGTTTTAGATTCCGATGCTTCACTTCAGGTTTACTGCACCCCTTGGACCTTCTTATTGACGATGAAACACAGAAATTGCATCCGAATTAAATACAAAAGCACAATGCCCACTTAAGTACTAGCGGTCTGACGCTCTAACTATCTACGATTTGAACCACTCCTGTGAGTCCAGTTTAAGATTACGATGCTTCACTTCAGGTTTACTGTATCCCTTGGACCTTCTTATTGACGATGAAACCCAGAAATTGCATCCGAATTTAATACAAAATGCACAATGCCGACTTAAGTACAAGAGGACTGACACTCTAACTATCTATGATTTGAACCTCTCCTGTGAGTCCAGTTGTAGATTCCGATACTTCACTTCAGGTTTATTGTCTCCCCTGGACCTTCTTACTGACGATGAATCACAGAAATTGTATCCGAATTTAATACAAAAGGCACAATGCCGACTTAAGAACAAGAGGACTGACACTCTAACTTTCTATGATTTGAACCTCTCCTGTGAGTCCAGCTTTAGATTCCGATGCTTCACTTCAGGTTTGCTGTATACCTTTGATCTTGTTATTGACAATTAAACACAGAAATTGCATCCGAATTTAATACAAAAGGCACAATGCCGACTTAAGTACAAGAAGACTGACACTCTAACTTTCTATGATTTAAACCTCTCCTGTGAGTCCAGTTTCAGATTCCGATACTTCACTTCAGGTTTATTGTCTCCCCTGGACCTTCTTATTGACGATGAATCACAGAAATTGTATCCGAATTAAATACAAAAGGCACAATGCGGACTTATGTACAAGAGGAGTGACAGTCAACTTTTCTATGATTTGAACCTCTCCTGTGAGTCCAGTTATAGATTCCGACGCTTCACTTTATGTTTACTGTATCCATTGGACCCTCTTATTGACGATGAAACACAGAAATTGCATCCGAATTTTGTACAAAAGGCACAATGCCGACTTACGTACAAGAGGACTGACACTCTTACTTTCTATGATTTGAACCTCTCCTGTGAGTCCAGTTTTAGATTCCGATGCTTCACGTCAGGTTTACTGTATACCTTGGACCTTCTTATTGACGACGAAACAGAGAAATTGCATCCGAATTTAATACAAAAGGCACAATGCGAACTTAAGTACAAGAGGACTGACACTCTACCTTTCTATGATTTAAACCCCTCCAGTGAATCCAGTTTTAGATTCCGATGGTTCACTACATGGTTACTGTTTCCCTTTGACCTTTTTATTGACGATCAAACACAGAAATTGCATCCGAATTTAATACAAAAGGCACAATGCCGACTTAAGTACAAGAAGACAGACACTCTAACTTTCTATGATTTGAACCTCTCTTGTGAGTACAGTTTCTGATTCCGATGCTTCACTTAAGGTTTACTGTATCCCTTGGACCTTCTTATTGACGATGAAACACACAAATTGCATCCGAATTTAATACAAAAGGCACAATGCCGGCTTAAATACAAGAGGACTGACACTCTAACTTTCTATGATTTGAACCTCTCCTGTGAGTCCAGTTTTAGATTCCGATACCTTACTTCAGGTTTATTGTCTCCCTTGGACCATCTTATTGATGTGGAAACACAGAAATTGTATGCGAATTTAATACTAAAGGCACAATGCCGACTTATGTACAAGAGGCCTGTTACTCTAACTTTCTATTATTTGAACCTCTCCTGTGAGTCAAGATTTAGATTCCGATGCTTCACTTCAGGTTTACTGTATACCTTAAACCTTCTTATTGTCCATGAAACACAGAAAATGCATCCGAATTTAATACTGAATGCAGAATGCCGTTTTAAGTACAAGAGGACTGACACTCTAACTTTCTATGATTTGAACCTCTGCAGTGAGTCTGGTTTTCGATTCCAATGCTTCACTTCAAGGTTCGTGTAACCCTTGGACCTTCTTATTTACGATGAAACCCAGAAATTGCATCTGAATTTAACACAAAAGGCTCAATGCTGACTTAAGTACAAGAGGACTGACACTCTAACTTTCTATGATTTGATTCTCTCCTGTGAGTCCAGTTTTAGATTCCGATGTTTCACTTCAGGTTTTCTGTGTCCCTTAGACCTTCTTATTGGTGATGAAACACAGAAATTGCATCCGAATTTAATACAAAAGGCATAATGCCGACTTAAGTACAAGAGGACTGACACTCTAACTTTCTATGATTTGAACCTCTCCTGTGAGTCCAGTTTTAGATTCCGATGCTTCACTTCAGGTTTACTGTATCCGTTGGACATTCTTATTCACGATGAAACACAGAAAATGCATCCGAATTTAATACAAAACGAACAATGCCGACTTAAGTGCAAGAATAATGACACTCTAACTTTCTATGATTTGAACCTCTCCTGTGAGTCCAGTTTTAGATTCCGATGCATCACTGCAGGTTTACTGTATCCCTTGGACCGTCTTGTTGACGATGAAACACAGAAATTGCATCTGAATTTAATACAAGAGGCACAATGTCGACTTAAATAAAAGAGGACTGAGACTCTAACACTATATGATTTGAACCTCTCCTGTGAGTCCAGTTTTAGATTCCGATGCTTCACTTCAGGTTTACTGTATCCCTTGGACCTTCTAATTGACGATGAAACACAAAAATTGCATCTGAATTTAATACAAAACGCACAATGCCGACTTTAGTAAAAGAGGACTGAGACTCTAACTCTCTATGTTTTGAACCTCTCCTGTGAGTCCAGTTTTAGACTCCGATGCTTCACTTCAGGTTTACTGTATCCCTCGGACATTCTTATTGTCGATCAAACACAGAAATTGCATCCGAATTTGATACAAAAGGCTAAATGCCGACTTAAGTACAAGAGGATAGACACTCTAACTTTCTATGATTTGATTCTCTCCTGTGAGTCCAGATTTAGATTCCGATGCTTCACTTCAGGTTTTCTGTGTCCCTTAGACCTTCCTATTGAATATGAAACACTGAAATTGCATCCGAATTTAATACAAAAGGCACAATGCCGACTTAAGTAGAAGAGGACTGACACTCTAACTTTCTATGATTTGAACCTCTCCTGTGAGTCCAGTTTTAGATTCCGATGCTTCACTTCAGGTTTACTGTATACCTTGGACCTTCTTATTGACGATGAAACACAGAAGTTGCATCCGAATTTAGTACAAAAAATACAATGCCGACTTAAGTAAAAGAGGACTGACACTCTAACTTTCTATGATTTGAACCTCTCCTGTGAGTCCAGTTTTAGATTCCGATGCTTCACTTCAGGTTTACTGTATCCCTTGGACCTTCTTATTGCCGATGAAACACAGAAATTGCACCCGAATTTAATACAAAAGTCACAATGACGACTTAAGTACAAGAGGACTGAGACTCTAACTCTCTATGATTTGAACCTCTCCTGTGAGTCCAGTTTAAATTCCGATGCTTCACTTCAGGTTTACTGTATCCCTTGGACCTTCTTATTGACGATGAAACAAAGAAATTGCATCCGAATTTAATACAAAAGGCTCAATGCTGACCTAAGTACAAGAGGACTGACACTCTAACTTTCTATGATTTGAACCTCTCCTGTGAGTCCAGTTTTAGATTCCGATGCTTCACTTCAGTTTTACTGTTTACCTTTGACCTCCTTTTTGACGATGAAACACAGAAATTGCATCCGAATTTAGTACAAAAGGCACAATGCCGACTTAAGTAAAAGAGGACTGACACTCTAACTTTCTATGATTTGAACCTCTGCAGTGAGTCTGGTTTTAGATTCCGATGCTTCACTTCAAGGTTCATGTAACCCTTGGACTTTCTTATTGACGATGAAACCCAGAAATTGCATCCGAATTTAATACAAAAGGCACAATGCCGACTTAAGTACAAGACGACTGACACTCTAACTTTCTATGATTTGAACCTCTCCTGTGAGTCCAGTTTTAGATTCCGATGCTTCACTTCAGGATTACTGTATCCCTTGGACCTTCTTATTGACGATGAAACACAGAAATTGCATCTGAATTTAATACAAAAGGCACAATGCCGACTTTAGTAAAAGAGGACTGAGACTCTAACTCTCTATGATTTGAACCTCTCCTGTGAGTCCAGTTTTAGATTCCGATGCTTCACTTCAGGTTTACTGTTTCCCTTGGACCTTCTTATTGACGATGAAACCCAGAAATTGCATCCGAATTTAATAGAAAAGGCACAATGCCGACTTAAGTGCAAGCGGACTGACACTCTAACTATCTACGATTTGAACCTCTCCTGTGAGTCCAGTTTAAGATTCCGATGCTTCACTTCAGGTTTACTGTATCCCTTGGACCTTCTTATTGACGATGAAACCCAGAAATTGCATCCGAATTTAATACAAAAGGCACAATGCCGACTTAAGTACAAGAGGACAGACACTCTAACTTTCTATGATTTAAACCTCTCCTGTGAGTCCAGTTTTAGATTCCGATACTTCACTTCAGGTTTATTGTCTCCCCTGGACATTCTTATTGACGATGAATCACAGAAATTGTATCCGAATTTAATACAAAAGGGACAATGACGAGTTAAGTACAAGAGGACTGACACTATAACTTTCTATGATTTGAGCCTCTCCTGTGAGTCCAGTTTTAAATTCCGATGCTTCACTTCAGGTTTACTGTATACCTTGGAATTTGTTGTTGACAATTAAACACAGAAATTGCATCCGAATTAAATACAAAAGGCACAATGCCGACTTAAGTACAAGAGGACTGACACTCTAACTTTCTATGATTTGAACCTCTCCTGTGAGTCCAGTTTTAGATTCCGATGCTACACTTCAGGTTTACTGTTTCCCTTGGACCTTCTTATTGACGATGAAACCCAGAAATTGCATCCGAATTTAATACAAAAGGCACAATGCCGACTTAAGTACAAGAGGACTGACACTCCAATTTTCTATGATTTAAACCTCTCCTGTGAGTCCAGTTTCAGCTTCCGATACTTCACTTCAGGTTTATTGTCTCCCCTGGACCTTCTTATTGACGATGAATCACAGAAATTGTATCCGATTTTAATACAAAAGGGACAATGCCGAGTTAAGTACAAGAGGACTGTCACTATAACTTTCTATGATTTGAACCTCTCCTGTGAGTCCAGTTTTAGATTCCGATGCTTCACTTCAGGTTTACTGTTTCCCTTGGACCTTCTTATTGACGATGAAACACAGAAATTGCATCCGAATTTAACACAAAAGGCTCAATGCTGACTTAAGTACAAGAGGACTGACACTCTAACTTTCTATGATTTGATTCTCTCCTGTGAGTCCAGTTTTAGATTCCGATGCTTCACTTCAGGTTTACTGTATCCGTTGGACATTCTTATTCACGATGAAACACAGAAAATGCATCCGAATTTAATACAAAACGAACAATGCCGACTTAAGTGCAAGAGGATTGACACTCTAATTTTCTATGATTTGAACCTCTCCTGTGAGTCCAGTTTTAGATTCCGATGCTTCACTTCAGGTTTACTGTATACCTTGGACCTTCTTTTTGACGATGAAACACTGAAATTGCATCCGAATTTAGTACAAAAGGCACAATGCCGACTTAAGTACAAGAGGACTGACACTCTAACATTCTATGATTTGAACTTCCCCTGTGAGTCCAGTTTTAGATTCCGATGCTTCACTTATGGTTTACTGTATCCCTTGGAGCTTCTTATTGACGATGAAACACAGAAATTGCATCCGAATTAAATACAAAAGGCAGATTGCCGATTTAAGTACAAAAGGACTGTCACTCCAAATTTCTATGATTTGAACCTCTCCTGTGAGTCCGGTATTAGATTCTGATGCTTCACTTCAGGTTCACTGTAACCCTTGGACCTTCTTATTGACGGTGAAACACAGAAATTGCATCCGAATTTAATACAAAAGGCACAATGCCGACTTAAGTACAAGACGACTGACACTCTAACTTTCTATGATTTGAACCTCTCCTGTGAGTCCAGTTTTAGATTCCGATGCTTCACTTCAGGTTTACTGTACCCCTTGGACCTTCTTATTGACGATGAAACACAGAAATTGCATCCGAATTTAATACAAAAGCACAATGCCCACTTAAGTACTAGCGGTCTGACACTCTAACTATCTACGATTTGAACCACTCCTGTGAGTCCAGTTTAAGATTCCGATGCTTCACTTCAGGTTTACTGTATCCCTTGGACCTTCTTATTGACGATGAAACCCAGAAATTGCATCCGAATTTAATACAAAATGCACAATGCCGACTTAAGTACAAGAGGACTGACACTCTAACTATCTATGATTTGAACCTCTCCTGTGAGTCCAGTTGTAGATTCCGATACTTCACTTCAGGTTTATTGTCTCCCCTGGACCTTCTTACTGACGATGAATCACAGAAATTGTATCCGAATTTAATACAAAAGGCACAATGCCGACTTAAGAACAAGAGGACTGACACTCTAACTTTCTATGATTTGAACCTCTCCTGTGAGTCCAGCTTTAGATTCCGATGCTTCACTTCAGGTTTGCTGTATACCTTTGATCTTGTTATTGACAATTAAACACAGAAATTGCATCCGAATTTAATACAAAAGGCACAATGCCGACTTAAGAACAAGAGGACTGACACTCTAACTTTCTATGATTTGAACCTCTCCTGTGAGTCCAGTTATAGATTCCGACGCTTCACTTTATGTTTACTGTATCCATTGGACCCTCTTATTGACGATGAAACACAGAAATTGCATCCGAATTTTGTACAAAAGGCACAATGCCGACTTACGTACAAGAGGACTGACACTCTTACTTTCTATGATTTGAACCTCTCCTGTGAGTCCAGTTTTAGATTCCGATGCTTCACGTCAGGTTTACTGTATACCTTGGACCTTCTTATTGACGACGAAACAGAGAAATTGCATCCGAATTTAATACAAAAGGCACAATGCGAACTTAAGTACAAGAGGACTGACACTCTACCTTTCTATGATTTAAACCCCTCCAGTGAATCCAGTTTTAGATTCCGATGGTTCACTACATGGTTACTGTTTCCCTTTGACCTTTTTATTGACGATCAAACACAGAAATTGCATCCGAATTTAATACAAAAGGCACAATGCCGACTTAAGTACAAGAAGACAGACACTCTAACTTTCTATGATATGAACCTCTCTTGTGAGTCCAGTTTCTGATTCCGATGCTTCACTTAAGGTTTACTGTATCCCTTGGACCTTCTTATTGACGATGAAACACACAAATTGCATCCGAATTTAATACAAAAGGCACAATGCCGACTTAAGTACAAGAGGACTTACACTCTAACTTTCTATGATTTGAACCTCTCCTGTGAGTCCAGTTTTAGATTCCGATACCTTACTTCAGGTTTATTGTCTCCCTTGGACCTTCTTATTGATGTGGAAACACAGAAATTGTATGCGAACTTAATACTAAAGGCACAATGCCGACTTATGTACAAGAGGCCTGTTACTCTAACTTTCTATTATATGAACCTCTCCTGTGAGTCAAGATTTAGATTCCGATGCTTCACTTCAGGTTTACTGTATACCTTAAACCTTCTTATTGTCCATGAAACACAGAAAATGCATCCGAATTTAATACTAAATGCAGAATGCCGATTTAAGTACAAGAGGACTGACACTCTAACTTTCTATGATTTGAACCTCTGCAGTGAGTCTGGTTTTAGATTCCAATGCTTCACTTCAAGGTTCATGTAACCCTTGGACCTTCTTATTGACGATGAAACCCAGAAATTGCATCTGAATTTAACACAAAAGGCTCAATGCTGACTTAAGTACAAGAGGACTGACACTCTAACTTTCTATGATTTGATTCTCTCCTGTGAGTCCAGTTTTAGATTCCGATGTTTCACTTCAGGTTTTCTGTGTCCCTTAGACCTTCTTATTGGCGATGAAACACAGAAATTGCATCCGAATTTAATACAAAAGGCACAATGCCGACTTAAGTACAAGTGGACTGACACTCTAACTTTCTATGATTTGAACCTCTCCTGTGAGTCCAGTTTTAGATTCCGATGCTTCACTTCAGGTTTACTGTATCCGTTGGACATTCTTATTCACGATGAAACACAGAAAATGCATCCGAATTTAATACAAAACGAACAATGCCGACTTAAGTGCAAAAATATTGACACTCTAACTTTCTATGATTTGAACCTCTCCTATGAGTCCAGTTTTAGATTCCGATGCTTCACTTCAGGTTTACTGTATACCTTGGACCTTCTTTTTGACGATGAAACACTGAAATTGCATCCGAATTTAGTACAAAAGGCACAATGCCGACTTAAGTACAAGAGGACTGACACTCTAACATTCTATGATTTGAACTTCTCCTGTGAGTCCAGTTTTAGATTCCGATGCTTCACTTATGGTTTACTGTATCCCTTGGAGCTTCTTATTGACGATGAAACACAGAAATTGCATCCGAATTAAATACAAAAGGCAGAATGCCGACTTAAGTACAAAAGGACTGTCACTCCAAATTTGTATGATTTGAACCTCTCCTGTGAGTCCGGTATTAGATTCCGATGCTTCACTTCAGGTTCACTGTAACCCTTGGACCTTCTTATTGACGATGAAACACAGAAATTGCATCCGAATTTAATACAAAAGGCACAATGCCGACTTGAGTACAAGACGACTGACACTCTAACTTTCTATGATTTGAACCTCTCCTGTGAGTCCAGTTTTAGATTCCGATGCTTCACTTCAGGTTTACTGTACCCCTTGGACCTTCTTATTGACGATGAAACACAGAAATTGCATCCGAATTTAATACAAAAGGCACAATGCCCACTTAAGTACTAGCGGACTGACACTCTAACTATCTACGATTTGAACCACTCCTGTGAGTCCAGTTTAAGATTCCGATGCTTCACTTCAGGTTTACTGTATCCCTTGGACCTTCTTATTGACGATGAAACCCAGAAATTGCATCCGAATTTAATACAAAAGGCACAATGCCGACTTAAGTACAAGAGGACTGACACTCTAACTATCTATGATTTGAAGCTCTCCTGTGAGTCCAGTTTTAGATTCCGATACTTCACTTCAGGTTTATTGTCTCCCCTGGACCTTCTTACTGACGATGAATCACAGAAATTGTATCCGAATTTAATACAAAAGGCACAATGCCTACTTAAGTACAAGAGGACTGACACTCTATCTTTCTATGATTTGAACCTCTCCTGTGAGTCCAGCTTTAGATTCACATGCTTCACTTCAGGTTTGCTATATACCTTTGATCTTGTTATTGACAATTAAACACAGAAATTGCATCCGATTTTAATACAAAAGGCACAATGCCACTTAAGTACAAGGGGACTGACACTCTAACTTTCTATGATTTGAACCTTTCCTGTGAGTCCAGTTTTAGATTCCGATGCTAAACTTCAGCTTTACTGTTTCCCTTGGACCTTCTTACTGACGATGAATCACAGGAATTGTATCCGAATTTAATACAAAAGGCACAATGCCGACCTAAGTACAGGAGGACTGACACTCAAACTTTCTATGATTTGAACCTCTCCTGTGAGTCCAGCTTTAGATTCCGATGCTTCACTTCAGGTTTGCTGTATACCTTTGATCTTGTTATTGACAATTAAACACAGAAATTGCATCCGAATTAAATACAAAAGGCACGATGCCGACTTATGTACAAGAGGACTGACACTCAACTTTTCTATGATTTGAACCTCTCCTGTGAGTCCAGTTATAGATTCCGACGCTTCACTTTATGTTTACTGTATCCCTTGGACCCTCTTATTGACGATGAAACACAGAAATTGCATCCGAATTTAGTACAAAGGCACAATGCCGACTTACGTACAAGAGGACTGACACTCTTACTTTCTATGATTTGAGCCTCTCCTGTGAGTCCAGTTTTAGATTCCGATGCTTCACGTCAGGTTTACTGTATACCTTGGACTTTCTTATTGACGATGAAACAGAGAAATTGCATCCGAATTTAATACAAAAGGCACAATGCGAACTTAAGTACAAGAGGACTGACACTCTACCTTTCTATGATTTAAACCCCTCCAGTGAATCCAGTTTTAGATTCCGATGGTTCACTTCATGTTTACTGTTTCCCTTTGACCTTTTTATTGACGATCAAACACAGAAATTGCATCCGAATTTAATACAAAAGGCACAATGCCGACTTAAGTACAAGAAGACAGACACTCTAACTTTCTATGATTTGAACCTCTCCTGTGAGTCCAGTTTTAGATTCCGATACTTCACTTCAGGTTTATTCTCTCCCCTGGACCTTCTTACTGACGATGAATCACAGAAATTGTATCCGAATTTAATACAAAAGGCACAATGCCGACTTAAGAACAAGAGGACTGACACTCTAACTTTCTATGATTTGAACCTCTCCTGTGAGTCCAGCTTTAGATTCCGATGCTTCACTTCAGGTTTGCTGTATACCTTTGATCTTGTTATTGACAATTAAACCCAGAAATTGCATCCGAATTTAATACAAAAGGCACAATGCCGACTTAAGAACAAGAGGACTGACACTCTAACTTTCTATGATTTGAACCTCTCCTGTGAGTCCAGTTATAGATTCCGACGCTTCACTTTATGTTTACTGTATCCATTGGACCCTCTTATTGACGATGAAACACAGAAATTGCATCCGAATTTTGTACAAAAGGCACAATGCCGACTTACGTACAAGAGGACTGACACTCTTACTTTCTATGATTTGAACCTCTCCTGTGAGTCCAGTTTTAGATTCCGATGCTTCACGTCAGGTTTACTGTATACCTTGGACCTTCTTATTGACGACGAAACAGAGAAATTGCATCCGAATTTAATACAAAAGGCACAATGCGAACTTAAGTACAAGAGGACTGACACTCTACCTTTCTATGATTTAAACCCCTCCAGTGAATCCAGTTTTAGATTCCGATGGTTCACTACATGGTTACTGTTTCCCTTTGACCTTTTTATTGACGATCAAACACAGAAATTGCATCCGAATTTAATACAAAAGGCACAATGCCGACTTAAGTACAAGAAGACAGACACTCTAACTTTCTATGATATGAACCTCTCTTGTGAGTCCAGTTTCTGATTCCGATGCTTCACTTAAGGTTTACTGTATCCCTTGGACCTTCTTATTGACGATGAAACACACAAATTGCATCCGAATTTAATACAAAAGGCACAATGCCGACTTAAGTACAAGAGGACTGACACTCTAACTTTCTATGATTTGAACCTCTCCTGTGAGTCCAGTTTTAGATTCCGATACCTTACTTCAGGTTTATTGTCTCCCTTGGACCTTCTTATTGATGTGGAAACACAGAAATTGTATGCGAACTTAATACTAAAGGCACAATGCCGACTTATGTACAAGAGGCCTGTTACTCTAACTTTCTATTATATGAACCTCTCCTGTGAGTCAAGATTTAGATTCCGATGCTTCACTTCAGGTTTACTGTATACCTTAAACCTTCTTATTGTCCATGAAACACAGAAAATGCATCCGAATTTAATACTAAATGCAGAATGCCGATTTAAGTACAAGAGGACTGACACTCTAACTTTCTATGATTTGAACCTCTGCAGTGAGTCTGGTTTTAGATTCCAATGCTTCACTTCAAGGTTCATGTAACCCTTGGACCTTCTTATTGACGATGAAACCCAGAAATTGCATCTGAATTTAACACAAAAGGCTCAATGCTGACTTAAGTACAAGAGGACTGACACTCTAACTTTCTATGATTTGATTCTCTCCTGTGAGTCCAGTTTTAGATTCCGATGTTTCACTTCAGGTTTTCTGTGTCCCTTAGACCTTCTTATTGGCGATGAAACACAGAAATTGCATCCGAATTTAATACAAAAGGCACAATGCCGACTTAAGTACAAGTGGACTGACACTCTAACTTTCTATGATTTGAACCTCTCCTGTGAGTCCAGTTTTAGATTCCGATGCTTCACTTCAGGTTTACTGTATCCGTTGGACATTCTTATTCGCGATGAAACACAGAAAATGCATCCGAATTTAATACAAAACGAACAATGCCGACTTAAGTGCAAGAATATTGACACTCTAACTTTCTATGATTTGAACCTCTCCTATGAGTCCAGTTTTAGATTCCGATGCTTCACTTCAGGTTTACTGTATACCTTGGACCTTCTTTTTGACGATGAAACACTGAAATTGCATCCGAATTTAGTACAAAAGGCACAATGCCGACTTAAGTACAAGAGGACTGACACTCTAACATTCTATGATTTGAACTTCTCCTGTGAGTCCAGTTTTAGATTCCGATGCTTCACTTATGGTTTACTGTATCCCTTGGAGCTTCTTATTGACGATGAAACACAGAAATTGCATCCGAATTAAATACAAAAGGCAGAATGCCGACTTAAGTACAAAAGGACTGTCACTCCAAATTTGTATGATTTGAACCTCTCCTGTGAGTCCGGTATTAGATTCCGATGCTTCACTTCAGGTTCACTGTAACCCTTGGACCTTCTTATTGACGATGAAACACAGAAATTGCATCCGAATTTAATACAAAAGGCACAATGCCGACTTGAGTACAAGACGACTGACACTCTAACTTTCTATGATTTGAACCTCTCCTGTGAGTCCAGTTTTAGATTCCGATGCTTCACTTCAGGTTTACTGTACCCCTTGGACCTTCTTATTGACGATGAAACACAGAAATTGCATCCGAATTTAATACAAAAGGCACAATGCCCACTTAAGTACTAGCGGACTGACACTCTAACTATCTACGATTTGAACCACTCCTGTGAGTCCAGTTTAAGATTCCGATGCTTCACTTCAGGTTTACTGTATCCCTTGGACCTTCTTATTGACGATGAAACCCAGAAATTGCATCCGAATTTAATACAAAAGGCACAATGCCGACTTAAGTACAAGAGGACTGACACTCTAACTATCTATGATTTGAAGCTCTCCTGTGAGTCCAGTTTTAGATTCCGATACTTCACTTCAGGTTTATTGTCTCCCCTGGACCTTCTTACTGACGATGAATCACAGAAATTGTATCCGAATTTAATACAAAAGGCACAATGCCTACTTAAGTTCAAGAGGACTGACACTCTATCTTTCTATGATTTGAACCTCTCCTGTGAGTCCAGCTTTAGATTCCGATGCTTCACTTCAGGTTTGCTATATACCTTTGATCTTGTTATTGACAATTAAACACAGAAATTGCATCCGATTTTAATACAAAAGGCACAATGCCACTTAAGTACAAGGGGACTGACACTCTAACTTTCTATGATTTGAACCTTTCCTGTGAGTCCAGTTTTAGATTCCGATGCTAAACTTCAGCTTTACTGTTTCCCTTGGACCTTCTTACTGACGATGAATCACAGGAATTGTATCCGAATTTAATACAAAAGGCACAATGCCGACCTAAGTACAAGAGGACTGACACTCAAACTTTCTATGATTTGAACCTCTCCTGTGAGTCCAGCTTTAGATTCCGATGCTTCACTTCAGGTTTGCTGTATACCTTTGATCTTGTTATTGACAATTAAACACAGAAATTGCATCCGAATTAAATACAAAAGGCACGATGCCGACTTATGTACAAGAGGACTGACACTCAACTTTTCTATGATTTGAACCTCTCCTGTGAGTCCAGTTATAGATTCCGACGCTTCACTTTATGTTTACTGTATCCCTTGGACCCTCTTATTGACGATGAAACACAGAAATTGCATCCGAATTTAGTACAAAGGCACAATGCCGACTTACGTACAAGAGGACTGACACTCTTACTTTCTATGATTTGAGCCTCTCCTGTGAGTCCAGTTTTAGATTCCGATGCTTCACGTCAGGTTTACTGTATACCTTGGACTTTCTTATTGACGATGAAACAGAGAAATTGCATCCGAATTTAATACAAAAGGCACAATGCGAACTTAAGTACAAGAGGACTGACACTCTACCTTTCTATGATTTAAACCCCTCCAGTGAATCCAGTTTTAGATTCCGATGGTTCACTTCATGTTTACTGTTTCCCTTTGACCTTTTTATTGACGATCAAACACAGAAATTGCATCCGAATTTAATACAAAAGGCACAATGCCGACTTAAGTACAAGAAGACAGACACTCTAACTTTCTATGATTTGAACCTCTCCTGTGAGTCCAGTTTTAGATTCCGATACTTCACTTCAGGTTTATTCTCTCCCCTGGACCTTCTTATTGACGATGAATCACAGAAATTGTATCCGAATTTAATACAAAAGGCACAATGCCGACTTAAGTACAAGAGGACTGACACTCTAACTTTCTATGATTTGAACCTCTCCTGTGAGTTCAGTTTTAGATTCCGATACCTTACTTCAGGTTTATTGTCTCCCTTGGACCTTCTTATTGATGTGGAAACACAGAAATTGTATCCGAATTTAATACTAAAGGCACAATGCCGACTTATGTACACGAGGCCTGTTACTCTAACTTTCTATGATTTGAACCTCTCCTGTGAGTCAAGTTTTAGATTCCGATGCTTCACTTCAGGTTTACTGTATACCTTAAACCTTCTTATTGTCGATGAAACACAGAAAATGCATCCGAATTTAATACTAAATGCACAATGCCGATTTAAGTACAAGAGGACTGACACTCTAACTTGCTATGATTTGAACCTCTCCTGTGAGTCCAGTTTTAGATTCCGATACTTTACTTCTGGTTTATTGTCTCCCTCGGACCTTCTTATTGACGATGAAACACAGACATTGTATCCGAATTTAATACAAAAGGCACAATGCCGCCTTAAGTACAAAAGGACTGACACTCTAACTTTCTATGATTTGGAACTCCACTGTGAATCCAGTTTTCGATTCCGATGCTTCACTTCAGGTTTACTGTGTACCTTGGACCTTGTTATTGTCAATGAAACACAGAAATAGCATCCGAATTTAATACAATAGGCACAATGCCGACATAAGTACAAGAAGACAGGCACTCGAACTTTCTATGATTTGAAGCTCTCCTGTGAGTCCACTTTTAGATTCCGATGCTTCACTTCAGGTTGACTGTTTCCCTTTGACCTTCTTTTTGACGCTGAAACACAGATATTGCATTTGAATTTAGTACAAACAGCACAATGCCGACTTAAGTAAAAGAGGACTGACACTCTAACTTTCAATGATTTGAACCTCTCCTGTGAGACCAGTTTTAGATTCCGATGCTTCACTTCAGGTTTACTGTATCCCTTGGACCTTCTTATTGACGATGAAACACAGAAATTGCATCCGAATTTAATACAAAAGGCACAATGCCGACCTAAGTACAAGAGAACTGAAACTCTAACTTTCTATGATATGAACCTCTCCTGTGAGTCCAGTTTTAGATTCCGATGCTTTACTTCTGGTTTATTGTCTCCTTCGGACCTTCTTATTGACGATGAAACACAGACATTGTATCCGAATTTAATACAAAAGGCACGATGCCGACTTAAGTACAAAAGGACTGACACTCTAACTCTCTATGATTTGAACCTCTCCTGTGAGTCCAGTTTTAGATTCCGATGCTTCACTTCAGGTTTACTGTTACCCTTGGACCTCTTTATTGACGATGAAACACAGAAATTGCATCCGAATTTAATACAAAAGGCACAATGCCGACTTAAGTACAAGAGGACTGACACTCTACCTTTCTATGATTTGAACTGCTCCTGTGAGTCCAGTTTTGATTCCGATGCTTCACTTCAGGTTTACTGTTTCCCTTGGACCGTTTTATTAACGATGAAACACAGAAATTGCATTCGAATTTAATACAAAAGGCACAATGCCGACATAAGTACAAGAAGACAGGCACTCGAACTTTCTATGATTTGAACCTCTCCTGTGAGTCCAGTTTTAGATTCCGATACTTCACTTCAGGTTTATTGTCACCCCTGGACCTTCTTATTGACGATGAATCACAGAAATTGTAATCGAATTTAATACAAAAGGCACAATGCCGACTTAAGTACAAGAGGACTGACACTCTAACTTTCTATGATTTGAACCTCTCCTGTGAGTCCAGTTTTAGATTCAGATGCTTCACTTCAGGTTTACTGTATACCTTGGACCTTGTTATTGACAATGAAACACAGAAATTGCATCCGAATTTAGTACAAAAGGCACAATGCCGACCTAAGTACAAGGGGACTGACACTCTAACTTTCTATGATTTGAACCACTCCTGTGAGTCTAGTTTTAGATTCCCATGCTTCACTGCAGGTTTACTGTATCCCTTGGACCCTCTTATTGACGATGAAACACGGAAATTGCATCTGAATTTAATACAAAAGGCACAATGCCGACTTAAGCACAAGAGTACTGACACTCTACCTTTCTATGATTTGAACGCCTCCTGTGAGTCCAGTTTTAGATGCCGATGCTTCACTTCAGGTTTACTGTTTCCCTTGGACCTTCTTATTGACTATCAAACACAGAAAGTGCATCCGAATTTAGTACAAAAGGCACAATGCCGACTTACGTACAAGAGGACTGACACTCTTACTTTCTATGATGTTAACCTCTCCTGTGAGTCCAGTTTTAGATTCCGACGCTTCACGTCAGATTTACTGTATACCTTGGACCTTCCTAAGTGACGATGAAACAGAGAAATTGCATCCGAATTAAATACAAAAGGCACAATTCCAACTTAAGTACAAGAGGACTGACACTCTATCTTTCTATGATTTGAACCCCACCAGTGAATCCAGTTTTAGATTCCGATGGTTCACTTCATGTTTACTGCCTACCTTTGATCTTGTTATTGACAATTAAACACAGAAATTGCATCCGAATTTAATACAAAAGGCACAATGCCGACATAAGTACAAGAAGACAGGCACTCGAACTTTCTATAATTTGAACCTCTCCTGTGAGTCCAGTTTTAGCTTCCGATACTTCACTTCAGGTTTATTGTCACCCCTGGACCTTCTTATTGACGATGAATCACAGAAATTGTATCCGAATTTAATACAAAACGCACAATGCCGACTTAAGTACAAGAGGACTGGCACTCTAACTTTCTATGATTTGAACCTCTCCTGTGAGTCCAGTTTTAGATTCCGATGCTTCACTTCAGGTTTACTATATACCTTTGATCTTGTTATTGACAATTAAACACAGAAATTGCATCCGAATTTAATACAAAAGGCACAATGCCGACTTAAGTACAAGAGGACTGACACTCTAACTTTCTATGCTTTGAACCTCTCCTGTGAGTCCAGTTTTAGATTCCGATGCTTTACTTCAGGTTTACTGCATACCTTTGATCTTGTTATTGACAATTAAACACAGAAATTGCATCCGAATTTAATACAAAAGGCACAATGCCGACTTAAGTACAAGAGGACTGACACTCTAACTTTCTATGATTTGAACCTTTCCTGTGAGTCCAGATTTAGATTCCGATGCTACACTTCAGGTTTACTGTTTCCCTGGACCTTCTTATTGACGATGAAACACAGAAATTGCATCCGAATTAAATACAAAAGGCACAATGCCGACTTAAGTACAAGAGGACTGACACTCAACCTTTCTATGATTTTAACCTCTCCTGTGAGTCCAGTTTTAGATTCCGATGCTTTACTTCAGGTTTACTGCATACCTTTGATCTTGTTATTGACAATTAAACACAGAAATTGCATCCGAATTTAATACAAAAGGCACAATGCCGACTTAAGTACAAGAGGACTGACACTCTAACTTTCAATGATTTGAACCTCTCCTGTGAGTCCAGTTTTAGATTCCGATACCTCACTTCTAGTTTATTGTCTCCCTTGGACCTTCTTATTGATGTGGAAACACAGAAATTGTATCCGAATTTAATACAAAAGGCACAATGCCAACTTATGTACAAGAGGCCTGTTACTCTAACTATCAATGATTTGAACCTCTCCTGTGAGTCCAGTTTTAGATTCCGATGCTTCACTTCAGGTTTACTGTATACCTTAAACCTTCTTATTGACGATGAAACACAGAAATTGCATCCGAATTTAATACAAAAGGCACAATGCTGACATAAGTACAAGAAGACAGGCACTCGAAATTTCTATAATTTGAACCTCTCCTGTGAGTCCAGTTTTAGATTCCGATACTTCACTTCAGGTTTATTGTCACCCCTGGACCTTCTTATTGACGATGAATCACAGAAATTGTATCCGAATTTAATACAAAACGCACAATGCCGACTTAAGTACAAGAGGACTGGCACTCTAACTTTCTATGATTTGAACCTCTCCTGTGAGTCCAGTTTTAGATTCCGATGCTTCACTTCAGGTTTACTATATACCTTTGATCTTGTTATTGACAATTAAACACAGAAATTGCATCCGAATTTAATACAAAAGGCACAATGCCGACTTAAGTACAAGAGGACTGACACTCTAACTTTCTATGCTTTGAACCTCTCCTGTGAGTCCAGTTTTAGATTCCGATGCTTTACTTCAGGTTTACTGCATACCTTTGATCTTGTTATTGACAATTAAACACAGAAATTGCATCCGAATTTAATACAAAAGGCACAATGCCGACTTAAGTACAAGAGGACTGACACTCTAACTTTCTATGATTTGAACCTTTCCTGTGAGTCCAGATTTAGATTCCGATGCTACACTTCAGGTTTACTGTTTCCCTGGACCTTCTTATTGACGATGAAACACAGAAATTGCATCCGAATTAAATACAAAAGGCACAATGCCGACTTAAGTACAAGAGGACTGACACTCAACCTTTCTATGATTTTAACCTCTCCTGTGAGTCCAGTTATAGATTCCGACGCTTCACTTTAAGTTTACTGTATCCCTTGGACCCTCTTATTGACGATGAAACACAGGAATTGCATCCGAATTTAGTACAAAAGGCACAATGCCGACTTACGTACAAGAGGACTGACACTCTTACTTTCTATGATGTGAACCTCTCCTGTGAGTCCAGTTTTAGATTCCGACGCTTCACGTCAGATTTACTGTATACCTTGGACCTTCCTAAGTGACGATGAAACAGAGAAATTGCATCCGAATTAAATACAAAAGGCACAATTCCAACTTAAGTACAAGAGGACTGACACTCTATCTTTCTATGATTTGAACCCCTCCAGTGAATCCAGTTTTAGATTCCGATGGTTCACTTCATGTTTACTGCCTACCTTTGATCTTGTTATTGACAATTAAACACAGAAATTGCATCCGAATTTAATACAAAAGGCACAATGCCGACTTAAGTACAAGAGGACTGACACTCTAACTTTCTATGATTTGAACCTTTCCTGTGAGTCCAGATTTAGGTTCCGATGCTACACTTCAGGTTTACTGTTTCCCTGGACCTTCTTATTGACGATGAAACACAGAAATTACATCCGAATTAAATACAAAAGGCACAATGCCGACTTAAGTACAAGAGGTATGACACTCAACCTTTCTATGATTTGAACCTCTCCTGTGAGTCCAGTTATAGATTCCGACGCTTCACTTTAGGTTCACCGTATCCCTTGGACCCTCTTATTGACGATGAAACACAGGAATTGCATCCGAATTTAGTACAAAAGGCACAATGCCGACTTACGTACAAGAGGACTGACACTCAACCTTTCTATGATTTTAACCTCTCCTGTGAGTCCAGTTATAGATTCCGACGCTTCACTTTAAGTTTACTGTATCCCTTGGACCTTCTTATTGACGATGAAACACAGAAATTGCATCCGAATTAAATACAAAAGGCACAATGCCGACTTAAGTACAAGAGGACTGACACTCAACCTTTCTATGATGTGAACCTCTCCTGTGAGTCCAGTTTTAGATTCCGATGCTTCACGTCAGATTTACTGTATACCTTGGACCTTCCTAAGTGACGATGAAAGAGAGAAATTGCATCCGAATTTAATACAAAAGGCACAATTCCAACTTAAGTACAAGAGGACTGACACTCTATCTTTCTATGATTTGAACCCCTCCAGTGAATCCAGTTTTAGATTCCGATGGTTCACTTCATGTTTACTGTTTCCCTTGGACCTTTTTATTGACGATGAAACAAAGAAATTGCAACCGAATTTAATACAAAAAGCACAATGCCGACTTAAGTACAAGAAGGCAGACACTCTAACTATCTACGATTTGAACCTCTCCTGTGAGTCCAGTTTTAGATTCCGATACTTCACTTCAGGTTTATTGTCTCCCCTGGACCTTCTTATTGACGATGAATCACAGAAATTGTATCCGAATTTAATACAAAAGGCACAATGCCGACTTATGTACAAGAGGCCTGTTACTCTAACTTTCTATGATTTGAACCTCTCCTGTGAGTCCAGTTTTAGATTCCGATGCTTCACTTAAGGTTTACTGTATACCTTAAACCTTCTTATTGACGATGAAACACAGAAAATGCATCCGAATTTAATACTAAAGGCACAATGCCGATTTAAGTACAAGAGGTTTGACACTCTAACTTTCTGTGATTTGAACCTCTCCTGTGAGTCCAGTTTTACATTCCGATACTTCACTTCTGGTTTATTGTCTCCCTCGGACCTTCTTATTGACGATGAAACACAGACATTGTATCCGAATTTAATACAAAAGGCACAATGCCGCCTTAAGTACAAAAGGACTGACACTCTAACTTTCTATGATTTGAACCTCTCCTGTGAGTCCAGATTTAGATTCCGATGCTTTACTTCAGGTTTACTGCATACCTTTGATCTTGTTATTGACAATTAAACACAGAAATTGCATCTGAATTTAATACAAAAGGCACAATGCCGACTTAAGTACAAGAGGACTGACACTCTAACTTTCTATGATTTGAACCTTTCCTGTGAGTCCAGATTCAGATTCCGATGCTACACTTCAGGTTTACTGTTTCCCTGGACCTTCTTATTGACGATGAAACACAGAAATTGCATCCGAATTAAATACAAAAGGCACAATGCCGACTTAAGTACAAGAGGACTGACACTCAACTTTTCTATGATTTGAACCTCTCCTGTGAGTCCAGTTATAGATTCCGACGCTTCACTTTAGGTTTACTGTATCCCTTGGACCCTCTTATTGACGATGAAACACAGGAATTGCATCCGAATTTAGTACAAAAGGCACAATGCCGACTTACGTACAAGAGGACTGACACTCTTACTTTCTATGATGTGAACCTCTCCTGTGAGTCCAGATTTAGATTCCGATGCTACACATCAGGTTTACTGTTTCCCTGGACCTTTTTATTGACGATGAAACACAGAAATTGCATCCGAATTAAATACAAAAGGCACAATGCCGACTTAAGTACAAGAGGACAGACACTCAACCTTTCTATGATTTGAACCTCTCCTGTGAGTCCAGTTATAGATTCCGACGCTTCACTTTAGGTTTAATGTATCCCTTGGACCCTCTTATTGACGATGAAACACAGGAATTGCATCCGAATTTAGTACAAAAGTCACATTGCCGACTTACGTACAAGAGGACTGACACTCTTACTTTCTATGATGTGAACCTCTCCTGTTAGTCCAGTTTTAGATTCCGATACTTTACTTCTGGTTTATTGTCTCCCTCGGACCTTCTTATTGACGATGAAACACAGACATTGTATCCGAATTTAATACAAAAGGCACAATGCCGACTTAAGTACAAAAGGACTGACACTCTAACTCTCTATGATTTGAACCTCTCCTGTGAGTCCAGTTTTAGATTCCGATGCTTCACTTCAGGTTTACTGTTACCCTTGGACCTTTTAATTGACGATGAAACACAAAAATTGCATCCGAATTTAATACAAAAGGCACAATGCCGACTTAAGTACAAGAGGACTGACACTCTATTTTTCTATGATTTGAACTGCTCCTGTGAGTCCAGTTTTGATTCCGATGCTTCACTTCAGGTTTACTGTTTCCCTTGGACCGTTTTATTAACGATGAAACACAGAAATTGCATCCGAATTTAATACAAAAGGCACAATGCCGACATAAGTACAAGAAGACAGGCACTCGAACTTTCTATGATTTGAACCTCTCCTGTGAGTCCAGTTTTAGATTCCGATACTTCACTTCAGGTTTATTGTCACCCCTGGACCTTCTTATTGACGATGAATCACAGAAATTGTAATCGAATTTAATACAAAAGGCACAATGCCGACTTAAGTACAAGAGGACTGACACTCTAACTTTCTATGATTTGAACCTCTCCTGTGAGTCCTGTTTTAGATTCCGATGCTTCACTTCAGGTTTACTGTATACCTTGGACCTTGTTATTGACAATGAAACACAGAAATTGATTCCGAATTTAGTACTAAAGGCACAATGCCGACCTAAGTACAAGGGGACTGACACTCTAACTTTCTATGATTTGAACCACTCCTGTGAGTCTAGTTTTAGATTCCCATGCTTCACTGCAGGTTTACTGTATCCCTTGGACCCTCTTATTGACGATGAAACACAGAAATTGCATCTGAATTTAATACAAAAGGCACAATGCCGACTTAAGCACAAGAGTACTCACACTCTACCTTTCTATGATTTGAACGCCTCCTGTGAGTCCAGTTTTAGATTCCGATGCTTCACTTCAGGTTTACTGTTTCCCTTGGACCTTCTTATTGACTATCAAACACAGAAACTGCATCCGAATTTAATACAAAAGACACAATGCCGACTTAAGTACAAGAGGACTGACACTCTAACTTTCTATGATTTGAACCTCTCCTGTGAGTCCAGTTTTAGATTCCGATACTTCACTTCTGGTTTATTGTCTCCCTTGGACCTTCTTATTGACGTGAAAACACAGAAATTGTATCCGAATTTATCACAAATGGCACAATGCCGACTTAAGTCCAAGAGGACTGATACTCTAACTTTCTATGATTTGAACCTCTCCTGCGAGTCTAACTTTAGATTCCGATGCTTCACTTCAGGTTTACTGCATACCTTTGATCTTGTTATTGACAATTAAACACAGGAATTGCATCCGAATTTAATACAAAAGGCACAATGCCGACTTAAGTACAAGAGGACTGACACTCTAACTTTCTATGACTAGAACCTTTCCTGTGAGTCCAGATTTAGATTCCGATGCTACACTTCAGGTTTACTGTTTCCCTTGGTCCTTCTTATTGACGATGAAACACAGAAATTGTATCCGAATTAAATACAAAAGGCACAATGCCGACTTAAGTACAAGAGGACTGACACTCAACCTTTCTATGATTTGAACCTCTCCAGTGAGTCCAGTTATAGATTCCGAAGCTTCACGTTAGGTTTACTGTATCCCTTGGACCCACTTATTGACGATGAAACACAGAAATTGCATCCGAATTTAGTACAAAAGGCACAATGCCGACTTACGTACAAGAGGACTGACACTCTTACTTTCTATGATGTTAACCTCTCCTGTGAGTCCAGTTTTAGATTCCGATGCTTCACGTCAGGTTTACTGTATACCTTGGACCTTCCTATTGACGATGAAACAGAGAAATTGCATCCGAATTTAATACAAAAGGCACAATTCCAACTTAAGTACAAGAGGACTGACACTCTACCTTTCTAAGATTTGAACCCCTCCAGTGAATCCATTTTTAGATTCCGATGGTTCACTTCATGTTTACTGTTTCCCTTGGACCTTTTTATTGAGGATGAAACACAGAAATTGCATCCGAATTTAATACAAAAGGCACAATACCGACTTAAGTACAAGAGGACTGACACTCTAACTTTCTATGATTTGAACCTCTCCTGTGAGTCCAGTTTTAGATTCCGATACCTCACTTCAGGTTTATTGTCTCCCTTGGACCTTCTTATTGATGTGGAAACACAGAAATTGTATCCGAATTTAATACAAAAGGCACAATGCCAACTTATGTAGAAGAGGCCTGTTACTCTAACTATCTATGATTTGAACCTCTCCTATGAGTCCAGTTTTAAATTCCGATGCTTCACTTCAGGTTTACTGTACACCTTAAACCTTCTTATTGACGATGAAACACAGAAATTGCATCCGAATTTAATACAAAAGGCACAATGCTGACATAAGTACAAGAAGACAGGCACTCGAACTTTCTATAATTTGAACCTCTCCTGTGAGTCCAGTTTTAGATTCCGATACTTCACTTCAGGTTTATTGTCACCCCTGGACCTTCTTATTGACGATGAATCACAGAAATGGTATCCGAATTTAATACAAAACGCACAATGCCGACTTAAGTACAAGAGGACTGGCACTCTAACTTTCTATGATTTGAACCTCTCCTGTGAGTCCAGTTTTAGATTCCGATGCTTCACTTCAGGTTTACTGCATACCTTTGATCTTGTTATTGACAATTAAACACAGAAATTGCATCCGAATTTAATACAAAAGGCACAATGCCGACTTAAGTACAAGAGGACTGACACTCTAACTTTCTATGATTTGCACCTCTCCTGTGCGTCCAGTTTTAGATTCCGATGCTTAACTTCAGGTTTACTGCATACCTTTGATCTTGTTATTGACAATTAAACACAGAAATTGCATCCGAATTTAATACAAAAGGCACAATGCCGACTTAAGTACAAGAGGACTGACACTCTAACTTTCTATGATTTGAACCTTTCCTGTGAGTCCAGATTTAGATTCCGATGCTACACTTCAGGTTTACTGTTTCCCTGGACCTTCTTATTGACGATGAAACACAGAAATTGCATCCGAATTAAATACAAAAGGCACAATGCCGACTTAAGTACAAGAGGACTGACACTCAACCTTTCTATGATTTGAACCTCTCCTGTGAGTCCAGTTATGGATTCCGACGCTTCACTTTAGGTTTACTGTATCCCTTGGACCCTCTTATTGACGATGAAACACAGGAATTGCATCCGAATTTAGTACAAAAGGCACAATGCCGACTTACGTACAAGAGGACTGACACTCTTACTTTCTATGATGTGAACCTCTCCTGTGAGTCCAGTTTTAGATTCCGATGCTTCACGTCAGATTTACTGTATACCTTGGATCTTCCTAAGTGACGATGAAACAGAGAAATTGCATCCGAATTAAATACAAAAGGCACAATTCCAACTTAAGTACAAGAGGACTGACACTCTACCTTTCTATGATTTGAACCCCTCCAGTGAATCCAGTTTTAGATTCCGATGGTTCACTTCATGTTTACTGCCTACCTTTGATCTTGTTATTGACAATTAAACACAGAAATTGCATCCGAATTTAATACAAAAGGCAAATGCCAACTTAAGTACAAGAGGACTGACACTCTAACTTTCTATGATTTGAACCTTTCCTGTGAGTCCAGATTTAGATTCCGATGCCACACTTCAGGTTTACTGTTTCCCTGGACCTTCTTATTGACGATGAAACACAGAAATTTCATCCGAATTAAATACAAAAGGCACAATGCCGACTTAAGTACAAGAGAACTGAAACTCAACCTTTCTATGATTTGAACCTCTCCTGTGAGTCCAGTTATAGATTCCGACGCTTCACTTTAGGTTTACTGTATCCCTTGGACCCTCTTATTGACGATGAAACACAGGAATTGCATCCGAATTTAGTACAAAAGGCACAATGCCGACTTACGTACAAGAGGACTGACACTCTTACTTACTATGATGTGAACCTCTCCTGTGAGTCCTGATTTAGATTCCGATGCTACACATCAGGTTTACTGTTTCCCTGGACCTTCTTATTGACGATGAAACACAGAAATTGCATCCGAATTAAATACAAAAGCCACAATGCCGACTTAAGTACAAGAGGACTGACACTCAACCTTTCTATGATTTGAACCTCTCCTGTGAGTCCAGTTATAGATTCCGACGCTTCACATTAGGTTTAATGTATCCCTTGGACCCTCTTATTGACGATGAAACACAGGAATTGCATCCGAATTTAGTACAAAAGGCACATTGCCGACTTACGTACAAGAGGACTGACACTCTTACTTTCTATGATGTGAACCTCTCCTGCGAGTCCAGTTTTAGATTCCGATGCTTCACGTCAGATTTACTGTATACCTTGGACCTTCCTAAGTGACGATGAAACAGAGAAATTGCATCCGAATTTAATACAAAAGGCACAATTCCAACTTAAGTACAAGAGGACTGACACTCTATCTTTCTATGATTTGAACCCCTCCAGTGAATCCAGTTTTAGATTCCGATGGTTCACTTCATGTTTACTGTTTCCCTTGGACCTTTTTATTGACGATGAAACAAAGAAATTGCATCCGAATTTAATACAAAAAGCACAATGCCGACTTAAGTACAAGAAGGCAGACACTCTAACTATCTATGATTTGAACCTCTCCTGTGAGTCCAGTTTTAGATTCCGATACTTCACTTCAGGTTTATTGTCTCCCCTGGACCTTCTTATTGACGATGAATCACAGAAATTGTATCTGAATTTAATACAAAAGGCACAATGCCGACTTAAGTACAAGAGGACTGACACTCTAACATTCTATGATTTGAACCTCTCCTGTGAGTCCAGTTTTAGATTCCGATACCTCACTTCAGGTTTATTGTCTCCCTTGGACCTTCCTATTGATGTGGAAACACAGAAATTGTATCCGAATTTAACACAAAAGGCACAATGCCGACTTATGTACAAGAGGCCTGTTACTCTAACTTTCTATGAATTGAACCTCTCCTGTGAGCCCAGTTTTAGATTCCGATGCTTCACTTCAGGTTTACTGTATACCTTAAACCTTCTTATTGACGATGAAACACAGAAAATGCATCCGAATTTAATACTAAAGGCACAATGCCGATTTAAGTACAAGAGGACTGACACTCTAACTTTCTGTGATTTGAACCTCTCCTGTGAGTCCAGTTTTACATTCCGATACTTCACTTCTGGTTTATTGTCTCCCTCGGACCTTCTTATTGACGTTGAAACACAGACATTGTATCCCAATTTAATACAAAAGGCACAATGCCGCCTTAAGTACAAAAGGACTGACACTCTAACTTTCTATGATTTGAAACTCTCCTGTGAATCCAGTTTTCGATTCCGATGCTTCACTTCAGGTTTACTGTGTACCTTGGACCTTGTTATTGTCAATGAAACACAGAAATTGCATCCGAATTTAATACAATAGGCACAATGCCGACATAAGTACAAGAAGACAGGCACTCGAACTTTCTATGATTTGAACCTCCCCTGTGAGTCCAGTTTTAGATTCCGATGCTTCACTTCAGGTCTACTGTATACCTTCGACCTTCTTATTGATGATGAAACACAGAAACTGCATGCGAATTAAATACAAAAGGCACAATGCCGACGTATGTACAAGAGGCCTGTTACTCTAACTTTCTATAATTTGAACCTCTCCTGTGTGTCCAGTTTTAGATTCCGATGCTTCACTTCAGGTTTACTGTATACCTTAAACCTTCTTATTGACGATGAAACACAGAAATTGCATCCGAATTCAATACAAAAGGCACAATGCTGACATAAGTACAGAAGACAGGCACTCGAACTTTCTACGATTTGAACCTCTCCTGTGAGTCCAGTTTTAGATTCCGATACTTCACATCAGGTTTATTGTCACCCCTGGACCTTCTTATAGACGATGAATCACAGAAATTGTATCCGAATTTAATACAAAAGGCACAATGCCGACTTAAGTACAAGAGGACTGACACTCTAACTTTCTACGATTTGAACCTCTCCTGTGAGTCCAGTTTTAGATTCCGATGCTTCACTTCTGGTTTACTGCATACCTTTGATCTTGTTATTGACAATTAAACACAGAAATTGCATCCGAATTTAATTCATAAGGCACAATGCCGACTTAAGTACAAGAGGACTGACACTCTAACTTGCTATGATTTGAACCTTTCCTGTGAGTCCAGATTTAGATTCCGATGCTACACTTCAGGTTTACTGTTTCCCTGGACCTTCTTATTGACGATGAAACACAGAAATTGCATCCGAATTAAATACAAAAGGCACAATGCCGACTTAAGTACAAGAGGACTGACACTCAACCTTTCTATGATTTGAACCTCTCCTGTGAGTCCAGTTATAGATTCCGATGCTTCACTTCAGGTTTACTGTATCCCTTGGACCTTCTTATTGACGATGAAACACAGAAATTGCATCCGAATTTAATACAAAAGGCACAATGCCGACCTAAGTACAAGAGGACTGAAACTCTAACTTTCTATGATATGAACCTCATCTGTGAGTCCAGTTTTAGATTCCGATGCTTTACTTCAGGTTTATTGTCTCCCTTGGATCTTCTTACTAACGATAAAACACAGAAATTGCATCCGAATTTAATACAAAAGGCCCAATGCCAACTTAAGTGCAAGAGGACTGACACTCTAACTTTCTATGATTTGAATCTATGCAGTGAGTCCGGTTTTAGATTCCGATGGATCACTTCAAGGTTCACTGTAACTCTTGGACCTTCTTATTGACGATGAAACACAGAAATTGCATCCGAATGTAATACAAAAGGCACAATGCCGACTTAAGTACAAGAGGACTGACACTCTAACTCTCTATGATTTGAACCTCTCCTGTGAGTCCACTTTTAGATTCCGATGCTTCACTTCAGGTTTACTGTTTCCCTTGGACCTTTTTATTGACGATGAAACACAGAAATAGCATCCGAATTTAATACAAAAGGCACAATGCCGACTTAAGTACAAGAGGTCTGACACTCTACCTTTCTATGATTTGAACCGCTCCTGTGAGTCCAGTTTTAGATTCCGATGCTTCACTTCAGGTTTACTGTTTCCCTTGGACCCTTTTATTGACGATGAAACACAGAAATTGCATACGAATTTGATACAAAAGGCACAATGCCGACATAAGTACAAGAAGACAGGCACTCGAACGTTCTATGATTTGAACCTGTCCTGTGAGTCCAGTTTTAGATTCCGATGCTTCACTTCAGGTTTACTGCATACCTTTGATCTTGTTATTGACAATTAAACACAGAAATTGCATCCCAATTTAAGACAAAAGGCACAATGCCGACTTAAGTACAAGAGGACTGACACTAACCTTTCTATGATTTGAACCTCTCCTGTGAGTCCAGTTATAGATTCCGAAGCTTCACTTTAGGTTTACTGTATCCCTTGGACCCACTTATTGACAATGAAACACAGAAATTGCATCCGAATTTAGTACAAAAGGCACAATGCCGACTTACGTACAAGAGGACTGACACTCTTACTTTCTATGATGTGAACCTCTCCTGTGAGTCCAGTTTTAGATTCCGATGCTTCACGTCAGGTTTACTGTATACATTGGACCTTTCTATTGACGATGGAACAGAGAAATTGCATCCGAATTTAATACAAAAGGCACAATTCCAACTTAAGTACAAGAGGACTGACACCCTACCTTTCTATGATTTGAACCCCTCCAGTGAATCCAGTTTTAGTTTCCGATGGTTCACTTCATGTTTACTGTTTCCCTTGGACCTTTTTATTGACGATGAAACACAGAATATGCATCCGAATTTAATACAAAAGGCACAATGCCGACTTAAGTACAAGAAGACAGACACTCTAACTTTCTATGATTTGAACCTCTCCTGTGAGTCCAGTTTTAGATTCCGATACTTCACTTCAGGTTTATTGTCCCCCCTGGACCTTCTTATTGACGATGAATCACAGAAATTGTATCCGATTTTAATACAAAAGGCACAATGCCGACTTAAGTACAAGAGGACTGACACTCTAACTTTCTATGATTTGAACCTCTCCTGTGAGTCCAGTTTTAGATTCCGATACCTCACTTCAGGTTTATTGTCTCCCTTGGACCTTCTTATTGATGTGGAAACACAGAAATTGTATCCGAATTTAATACAAAAGGCACAATGCCGACTTATGTACAAGAGGCCTTTTACTCTAACTTTCTATGATTTGAACCTCTCCTGTGAGTCCAGTTTTAGATTCCGATGCTTCACTTCAGGTTTACTGTATACCTTAAACATTCTTATTGACGATGAAGCACAGAATTTGCATCCGAATTTAATACAAAAGGCACAATGCTGACATACGTACAAGAAGACAGGCACTCAAACTTTCTATGATTTGAACCTCTCCTGTGAGTCCAGTTTTAGATTCCGATACTTCACTTCAGGTTTATTGTCACCCCTGGACCTTCTTATTGACGATGAATCACAGAAATTGTATCCGAATTTAATACAAAAGGCACAATGCCGACTTAAGTACAAGAGGACTGACACTCTAACTTTCTATGATTTGAACCTCTAATGTGAGTCCAGTTTTAGATTCCGATGCTTCACTTCAGGTTTACTGTATACCTTGGACCCTGTTATTGACAATGAAGCACAGAAATTGCATCCGAATTTAATACAAAATGCACAATGCCGACTTAAGTACAAGAGGACTGACACTCTAACTTTCTATGATTTGAACCTCTTTGTGAGTCCAGTTTTAGATTCCGATACTTCACTTCAGGTTTAATGTCTCCCTTGGACCTTCTTATTGACGTGGAAACACAGAAATTGTATCCGAATTTAATACAAATGGCACAATGCCGACTTAAGTACAAGAGGACTGACACTCTAACTTTCCATGATTTGAACCTCTCCTGTGAGTCCAGCTTTAGATTCCGATGCTTCACTTCAGGTTTACTGCATACCTTTGATCTTGTTATTGACAATTAAACACAGAAATTGCATCCGAATTTAATACAAAAGGCACAATGCCGACTTCAGTACAAGAGGACTGACACTCTAACTTTCTATGATTTGAACCTTTCCTGTGTGTCCTGATTTAGATTCCGATGCTAAACTTCAGGTTTACTGTTTCCCTTGACCTTCTTATTGACGATGAAACCCAGAAATTGCATCCGAATTAAATACAAAAGGCACAATGCCGACTTAAGTACAAGAGGACTGACACTCAACCTTTCTATGATTTGAACCTCTCCTGTGAGTCCAGTTATAAATTCCGACGCTTCACTTTAGGTTTACTGTATCCCTTGGACCCTCTTATTGACGATGAAACACAGAAATTGCATCCGAATTTAGTACAAAAGGCACAATGCCGACTTACGTACAAGAGGACTGACGCTCTTACTTTCTATGATGTGAACCTCTGCTGTGAGTCCAGTTTTAGATTCCGATGCTTCACGTCAGGTTTACTGTATACCTTGGACCTTCCTACTGACGATGAAACAGAGAAATTGCATCCGAATTTAATACAAAAGGCACAATTCCAACTTAAGTACAAGAGGACTGACACTCTACCTGTCTATGATTTGAACCCCTCCAGTGAATCCAGTTTTAGATTCCGATGGTTCACTTCATGTTTACTGTTTCCCTTGGACCTTTTTATTGACGATGAAACACAGAAATTGCATCCGAATTTAATACAAAAGGCACAATGCCGACTTAAGTACAAGAAGACAGACACTCTAACTTTCTATGATTTGAACCTCTCCTGTGAGTCCAGTTTTAGATTCCGATACGTCACTTCGGGTTTATTGTCTCCCTTGGACCTTCTTATTGATGTGGAAACACAGAAATTGTATCCGAATTTAATACAAAAGGCACAATGCCGACTTATGTACAAGAGGCCTGTTACTGTAACTTTCTATGATTTGAACCTCTCCTGTGAGTCCAGTTTTACATTCCGATGCTTCACTTCAGGTTTACTGTATACCTTAAACCTTCTTATTGACGATGAAACACAGAAATTGCATCCGAATTTAATACAAAAGGCACAATGCTGACATAAGTACAAGAAGACAGGCACTCGAACTTTCTGTGATTTGAACCTCTCCTGTGAGTCCAGTTTTAGATTCCTATGCTTCACTTCAGGTTTACTGTATACCTTGGACCTCTTTATTGACAATGAAACACAGAAATTGCATCCGAATTTCATACAAAAGGCACAATGCTGACATAAGTACAAGAAGACAGGCACTCGAACTTTCTATGATTTGAACCTCTCCTGTGAGTCCAGTTATAGATTCCGATACTTCAATTCGGGTTTATTGTCACCCCTGGACCTTCTTATTGACGATGAATCACAGAAATTGTATCCGAATTTAATACAAAAGGCACAATGCCGACTTAAGTACAAGAGGATTGACACTCTAACTTTCTATGATTTGAACCTCTCCTGCGAGTCCAGTTATAGATTCCGATGTTTCACTTCAGGTTTACTGTATACCTTGGACCTTGTTATTGACAATGAAACACAGAAATTGCATCCGAATTTAATACAAAAGGCAGAATGCCGACTTAAGTACAAGGGGACTGACACTCTAACTTTCTATGATTTGAACCTCTCCTGTGAGTCCAGTTTTAGATTCCGATACTTCACTTCAGGTTTACTGTTTGCCTTGCACCTTCTTATTGACGATGAAACACAGAAATTGCATCCGAATTTAATACAAAAGGCACAATGCCGACTTAAGTACAAGAGGACTGACACTCTAACTTTCTATGATTTGAACCTCTCCTGTGAGTCCAGTTTTAGATTCCGATACTTCACTTCAGGTTTATTGACTCCCTTGGACCGTCTTACTGACGTGGAAACACAGAAATTGTATCCGAATTTAATACAAATGGCACAATGCCGACTTAAGTACAAGAGGACTGACACTCTAACTTTCTATGATTTGAACCTCTCCTGTGAGTCCAGCTTTAGATTCCGATGCTTCACTTCAGGTTTACTGCATACCTTTGATCTTGTTATTGACAATTAAACACAGAAATTGCATCCGAATATAATACAAAAGGCACAATGCCGACTTAAGTACAAGAGGACTGACACTCTAACTTTCTATGATTTGAACCTTTCCTGTGAGTCCAGATTTAGATTCCGATGCTACACTTCAGGTTTACTGTTTCCCTTGACCTTCTTATTGACGATGAAACACAGAAATTGCATCCGAATTTAGTACAAAAGGCACAATGCCGACTTACGTACAAGAGGACTGACACTCTTACTTTCTATGATGTGAACCACTGTTGTGAGTCCAGTTTTAGATTCCGATGCTTCACGTCAGGTTTACTGTATACCTTGTACCTTCCTATTGACGATGAAACAGAGAAATTGCATCCGAATTAAGTACAAAAGGCACAATGCCGACTTACGTACAAGAGGACTGACACTCTTACTTTCTATGATGTGAACCTCTGCTGTGAGTCCAGTTTTAGATTCCAATACCTCACTTCAGGTTTATTGTCTCCCTCGGACCTTCTTATTGATGTGGAAACACAGAAATTGTATCCGAATTTAATACAAAAGGCACAATGCCGACTTATGTACAAGAGGCCTTTTACTATAACTTTCTATGATTTGAACCTCTCCTGTGAGTCCAGTTTTAGATTCCGATGCTTCACTTCAGGTTTACTGTATACCTTAAACCTTCTTATTGACGATGAAACACAGAAATTGCATCCGACTTTAATACAAAAGGCACAATGCTGACATAAGTACAAGAAAACAGGCACTCAAAATTTCTATGATTTGAACTTCTCCTGTGAGTCCAGTTTTAGATTCCGATACTTCACTTCAGGTTTATTGTCACCCTTGGACCTTCTTATTGACGATGAATCACAGAAATTGTATCCGAATTTAATACAAAAGGCACATTGCCGACTTAAGTACAAGAGGACTGACACTCTAACTTTCTATGATTTGAACCTCTCCTGTGAGTCCAGTTTTAGATTCCGATGCTTCACTTCAGGTTTACTGTATACCTTGGACCTTGTTATTGACAATGAAACACAGAAATTGCATCCGAATTTAATACAAAAGGCAGAATGCCGACTTAAGTACAAGGGGACTGACACTCTAACTTTCTGTGATTTTAACCTCTCCTGTGAGTCCAGTTTTAGATTCCCATGCTTCACTGCAGGTTTACTGTATCCCTTGGACCCTCTTATTGTCGATGAAACACAGAAATTGCATCTGAATTAAATACAAAAGGCACAATGCCGACTTATGCACAAAAGTACTGACACTCTACGTTTCTATGATTCGAACCCCTCCAGTGAGCCCAGTTTTAGATTCCAATGCTTCACTTCAGGTTTACTGTTTCCCTTGGACCTTCTTATTGACGATGAAACACAGAAATTGCATCCGAATTTAATACAAAAGGCACAATGCCGACTTAAGTACAAGAGGACTGACACTCTAACTTTCTATGATTTGAACCTCTCCTGTGCGTCCAGTTTTAGATTCCGATACTTCACTTCAGGTATATTGTCTCCCTTGGACCTTCTTATTGACGTGGAAACACAGAAATTGTATCCGAATTTAATACAAATGGCACAATGCCGACTTAAGTACAAGAGGACTGACACTCTAACTTTCTATGATTTGAACCTCTCCTGTGAGCCCAGCTTTAGATTCCGATGCTTCACTTCAGGTTTACTGCATACCTTTGATCTTGTTATTGACAATTAAACACAGAAATTGCATCCGAATTTAATACAAAAGGCACAATGCCGACTTAAGTACAAGAGGACTGACACTCTAACTTTCTATGATTTGAACCCCTCCAGTGAATCCAGTTTTAGATTCCGATGGTTCACTTCATGTTTACTGTTTCCCTTGGACCTTTTTATTGACGATGAAACAAAGAAATTGCATCCGAATTTAATACAAAAGGCACAATGCCGACTTAAGTACAAGAAGACAGACACTCTAACTATCTATGATTTGAACCTCTCCTGTGAGTCCAGTTTAAGATTCCGATACTTAACTTCAGGGTTATTGTCTCCCCTGGACCTTCTTATTGACGATGAATCACAGAAATTGCTTCCGAATTCAATACAAAAGGCACAATGCCGACTTAAGTACAAGAGGACTAACACTCTAATTTTCTATGATTTGAACCTCTCCTGTGAGTCCAGTTTTAGATTCCGATACCTCACTTCAGGTTTATTGTCTCCCTTGGACCTTCTTATTGATGTGGAAACACAGAAATTGTATCCGAATTTAATACAAAAGGCACAATGCCGACTTATGTACAAGAGGCCTGTTACACTAACTTTCTATGATTTGAACCTCTCCTGTGAGTCCAGTTTTAGATTCCGATGCTTCACTTCAGGTTTACTGTATACCTTAAACCTTCTTATTGACGATGAAACACAGAAAATGCATCCGAATTTAATACTAAAGGCACAATGCCGATTTAAGTACAAGAGGACTGACACTCTAACTTTCTATGATTTGACCCTCTCCTGTGAGTCCAGTTTTAGATTCCGATACTTCACTTCTGGTTTATTGTCTCCCTCAGACCTTCTTATTGACGATGAAACACAGACATTGTATCCGAATTTAATACAAAAGGCACAATGCCGCCTTAAGTACAAAAGGACTGACACTCTAACTTTCTGTGATTTGAAACTCTCCTGTGAATCCAGTTTTCGATTCCGATGCTTCACTTCAGGTTTACTGTGTACCTTGGACCTTCTTATTGTCAATGAAACACAGAAATTGCATCCGAATTTAATACAATAGGCACAATGCCGACATAAGTACAAGAAGACAGGCACTCGAACTTTCTATGATTTGAACCTCTCCTGTGAGTCCAGTTTTAGATTCCGATGCATCACTTCAGGTCTACTGTATACCTTCGACCTTCTTATTGATGATGAAATACAGAAACTGCATGCGAATTAAATACTAAAGGCACAATGCCGACTTAAGTACAAGAGGACTGACACTCAAACTTTCTATGATTTGAACCTCTCCTGTGAGTCCAGGTTTAGATTCCGATGCTTCACTTCAGGTTAACCGTTTCCCTTTGACCTTCTTTTTGACGACGATACACAGAAATTGCATCCGAATTTAGTACAAAAAGCACAATGCCGACTTAAGTAAAAGAGGACTGACACTCTAACTTTCAATGATTTGAACCTCTCCTGTGAGTCCAGTTTTAGATTCCGATGAATCACTTCAGGTTTACTGTATCCCATGGACCTTCGTACTAACGATATAACACAGAAATTGCATCCGAATTTAATAAAAAAGGCACAATGCCGACATAAGTACAAGAAGACAGGCACTCAAACTTCCTATGATTTGAACATCTCCTGTGAGTCGAGTTTTAGATTCCGATACTTCACTTCAGGTTTATTGTAAACCCTGGACCTTCTTATTGACAATGAATCACAGAAATTGTATCCGAATTTAATACAAAAGGCACAATGCCGATATAAGTACAAGAGGACTGACACTCTAACTTTCTATGATTTGAAACTGTCCTGTGAGTCCAGTTTTAGATTCCGATGCTTCACTTCAGGTTTACTGCATACCTTTGATCTTGTTATTGACAATTAAACACAGAAATTGCATCCGAATTTAATACAAAAGGCACAATGCCGACTTAAGTACAAGAGGACTGACACTCTAACTTTCTATGATTTGAACCTTTCCTGTGAGTCCAGATTTAGATTCCGATGCTACACTTCAGGTTTACTGTTTCCCTTGGACCTTCTTATTGACGATGAAACACAGAAATTGCATCCGAATTAAATACAAAAGGCACAATGCCGACATAAGTACAAGAGGACTGACACTCAACCTTTCTATGATTTGAACCTCTCCTGTGAGTCCAGTTATAGATTCCGAAGCTTCACTTTAGGTTTACTGCATCCCTTGGACCCACTTATTGACGATGAAACACAGAAATTGCATCCGAATTTAGTACAAAAGGCACAATGCCGACTTACGTACAAGAGGACTGACACTCCTACTTTCTATGATGTGAACCTCTCCTGTGAGTCCAGTTTTAGATTCCGATGCTTCACGTCAGGTTTACTGTATACCTTGGACCTTCCTATTGACGATGAAACAGAGAAATTGCATCCGAATTTAATACAATAGGCACAATTCCAACTTAAGTACAAGAGGACTGACACTCTACCTTTCTATGATTTGAACCCCTCCAGTGATTCCAGTTTTAGATTCCGATGGTTCACTTCATGTTTACTGTTTCCCTTGGACCTTTTTATTGACGATGAAACACAGAAATTGCATCCGAATTTAATACAAAAGGCACAATGCCGACTTAAGTACAAGAAGACAGACACTATAACATTCTATGATTTGAACCTCTCCTGTGAGTCCAGTTTTAGATTCCGATACTTCACTTCAGGTTTATTGTCTCCCCTGGACCTTCTTATTGACGATGAATCACAGAAATTGTATCCGAATTTAATACAAAAGGCACAATGCCGACTTAAGTACAAGAGGCCTTTTACTCTAAATTTCTATGATTTGAACCTCTCCTGTGAGTCCAGTTTTAGATTCCGATGCTTCACTTCAGGTTTACTGTATACCTTAAACCTTCTTATTGACGATGAAACACAGAAATTGCATCCGAATTTAATACAAAAGGCGCTATGCTGACATAAGTACAAGAAGACGGGCACTCGAACTTTCTATGATTTGAACCTCTCCTGTGAGTCCAGTTTCAGATTCCGATACTTCACTTCAGGTTTATTGTCACCCCTGGACCTTCTTATTGACGATGAATCACAGAAATTGTATCCGAATTTAATACAAAAGGCACAATGCCGACTTAAGTACAAGTGGACTGACACTCTAACTTTCTATGATTTGAAGCTCTCCTGTGAGTCCAGTTTTAGATTCCCATGCTTCACTGCAGGTTTACTGTATCCCTTGGACCCTGTTATTGTCGATGAAACACAGAAATTGCATCTGAATTTAATACAAAAGGCACAATGCCGACTTAAGCACAAGAGTACTGACACTCTACCTTTATATGATTTGAAGCCCTCCTGTGAGCCCAGTTTTAGATTCCGATGCTTCACTTCAGGTTTACTGTTTCCCTTGGACCTTCTTATTGACGATGAAACACAGAAATTGCATCCGAATTTAATACAAAAGGCACAATGCCGACTTAAGTACAAGAGGACTGACACTCTAACTTTCTATGATTTGAACCTCTCCTGTGAGTCTAGTTTAGATTCCGATAATTCACTTCGGGTTTATTGTCTCCCTTGGACCTTCTTATTGACGTGGAAACACAGAAATTGTATCCGAATTTAATACAAATGGCACAATGCCGACTTAAGTACAAGAGGACTGACACTCTAACTTTCTATGATTTGAACCTCTCCTGTGAGTCCAGCTTTAGATTCCGATGCTTCACTTCAGGTTTACTGCATACCTTTGATCTTGTTATTGACAATTAAACACAGAAATTGCATCCGAATTTAATACAAAAGGCACAATGCCGACTTAAGTACAAGAGGACTGACACTCTAACTTTCTATGATTTGAACCTTTCCTGTGAGTCCAGATTTAGATTCCGATGCTACACTACAGGTTTACTGTATACCTTAAACCTTCATATTGACGATGAAACACAGAAATTGCATCCGAATTTAATACAAAAGGCACTATGCTGACATAAGTACAAGAAGACGGGCACTCGAACTTTCTATGATTTGAACCTCTCCTGTGAGTCCAGTTTCAGATTCCGATACTTCACTTCAGGTTTATTGTCACCCCTGGACCTTCTTATTGACGATGAATCACAGAAATTGTATCCGAATTTAATACAAAAGGCACAATGCCGACTTAAGTACAAGAGGACTGACACTCTAACTTTCTATGATTTGAACCTCTCCTGTGAGTCTAGTTTTAGATTCCGATACTTCACTTCAGGTTTATTGTCTCCCTTGGACCTTCTTATTGACGTGGAAACATAGAAATTGTATCCGAATTTAATACAAATGGCACAATGCCGACTTAAGTACAAGAGGACTGACACTCTAACTTTCTATGATTTGAACCTCTCCTGTGAGTCCAGCTTTAGATTCCGTTGCTTCACTTCAGGTTTACTGCATACCTTTGATCTTGTTATTGGCAATTAACCACAGAAATTGCACCCGAATTTAATACAAAAGGCACAATGCCGACTTAAGTACAAGAGGACTGACACTCTAACTTTCTATGATTTGAACCTTTCCTGTGAGTCCAGATTTAGATTCCGATGCTACACTTCAGGTTTACTGTTTCCCTTGACCTTCTTATTGACGATGAAACACAGAAATTGCATCCGAATTAAATACAAAAGGCACAATGCCGACTTAAGAACAAGAGGACTGACACTCAACCTTTCTATGATTTGAACCTCTCCTGTGAGTCCAGTTTTAGATTCCGATACCTCACTTCAGGTTTATTGTCTCCCTTGGACCTTCTTATTGATGTGGAAACACAGAAATTGTATCCGAATTTAATACAAAAGGCACAATGCCGACTTATGTACAAGAGGCCTGTTACTCCAACTTTCTATGATTTGAACCTCTCCTGTGAGTCCAGTTTTAGATTCCGATGCTACACTTCAGGTTTACTGTGTACCTTAAACCTTCTTATTGACGATGAAACACATAAAATGCATCCGAATTTAATACTAAATGCACAATGCCGATTTAAGTACAAGAGGACTGACACTCTAACTTTCTATGATTTGAACCTCTCCTGTGAGTCCAGTTTTAGATTCCGATACTTCACTTCTGGTTTATTGTCTCCCTCGGACCTTCTTATTGACGATGAAACACAGACATTGTATCCGAATTTAATACAAAAGGCACAATGCCGCCTTAAGTACAAAAGGACTGACACTCTAACATTCTTTGATTTGAAACTCTCCTGTGAATCCAGTTTTCGATTCCGATGCTTCACTTCAGGTTTACTGTGTACCTTGGACCTTGTTATTGTCAATGAAACACAGAAATTGCATACGAATTTAATACAATAGGCACAATGCCGACATAAGTACAAGAAGACAGGCACTCGAACTTTCTATGATTTGAACCTCTCCTGTGAGTCCAGTTTTAGATTCCGATGCTTCACTTCAGGTCTACCGTATACCTTCGACCTTCTTATTGATGATGAAACACAGAAACTGCATGCGAATTAAATACTAAAGGCAAAATGCCGACTTAAGTACAAGAGGAATGACACTCAAACTTTCTATGATTTGAACCTATCCTGTGAGTCCAGGTTTAGATTCCGATGCTTCACTTCAGGTCAACTGTTTCCCTTTGACCTTCTTTTTGACGATGAAACACAGAAATTGCATCCGAATTTAGTACAAAAAGCACAATGCCGACTTAAGTAAAAGTGGACTGACACTCTAACTTTCAATGATTTGAACCTCTCCTGTGTGTCCAGTTTTAGATTCCGATGCTGCACTTCATGTTTACTGTATCCCTTGGACCTTCTTATTGACGACGAAACACAGAAATTGTATCCGAATTTAATACAAAACGCACAATGCCGAATTAAGTACAAGAGGACTGACACTCTAACTTTCTATGATTTGAACCTCTCCTGTGAGTCCAGTTTTAGATTCCGATGCTTCACTGCAGGTGTACTGTATCCCTTGGACCTTCTTATTGGCGATGAAACACAGAAATTGCAACTGAATTTAATACAAAAGGCAGAATGCCGACTTAAGTAAAAGAGGACTGAGACTCTAACTCTTTATGATTTGAACCTCTCCTGTGAGTCCAGTTTTAGATTCCGATCCTTCACTTCAGGTTTACTGTATCCCTTGGACCTTCTTATTGACGATTAAACACAGAAATTGCTTCCGACTTTAATACAAAAGGCACAATGCCGACTTAAGTACAAGAGGACTGACACTAACTTTCTATGATTTGAACCTCTCCTTTGAGTCCAGTTTTAGATTCCGATGATTCACTTCAGGTTTACTGTATCCCTTGGACCTTCTTATTGACGGTGAAACACAGAAATTGCAGCTCAATTTAATACAAGACTCACAATGCCGACTTAAGTAAAAGAGGACAGACACTCTAACTTTCTGTGATTTGAACCTCTCCTGTGAGTCCAGTTATAGTTTCCGATGGTTCACTTCAGGTTTACTGTGTCCCTTGGACTTTCTTATTGAGGATGAAATACAGAAAATGCATCCGAATTTAGTACAAAAGGCACAAAGCCGACTTAAGTACAAGAGGACTGACACTCTAACTTTATATGATTTGAACCTCTCCTGTGAGTCCAGGTTTAGATTCCGATGCTTCACTTCAGGTTAACCGTTTCCCTTTGACCTTCTTTTTGACGATGATACACAGAAATTGCATCCGAATTTAGTACAAAAAGCACAATGCCGACTTAAGTAAAAGAGGACTGACACTCTAACTTTCAATGATTTGAACCTCTCCTGTGAGTCCAGTTTTAGATTCCGATGAATCACTTCAGGTTTACTGTATCCCTTGGACCTTCGTACTAACGATAAAACACAGAAATTGCATCCGAATTTAATACAAAAGGCACAATGCCGACATAAGTACAAGAAGGCAGGCACTCGAACTTTCTATGATTTGAACCTCTCCTGTGAGTCCAGTTTTAGATTCCGATACTTCACTTCAGGTTTATTGTAAACCCTGGACCTTCTTATTGACAATGAATCACAGAAATTGTATCCGAATTTAATACAAAAGGCACAATGCCGACTTAAGTACAAGAGGACTGACACTCTAACTTTCTATGATTTGAACCTGTCCTGTGAGTCCAGTTTTAGATTCCGATGCTTCACTTCAGGTTTACTGCATACCTTTGATCTTGTTATTGACAATTAAACACAGAAATTGCATCCGAATTTAATACAAAAGGCACAATGCCGACTTAAGTACAAGAGGACTGACACTCTAACTTTCTATGATTTGAACCTTTCCTGTGAGTCAAGATTTAGATTCCGATGCTACACTTCAGGTTTACTGTTTCCCTTGGACCTTCTTATTGACGATGAAACACAGAAATTGCATCCGAATTAAATACAAAAGGCACAATGCCGACTTAAGTACAAGAGGACTGACACTCAACCTTTCTATGATTTGAACCTCTCCTTTGAGTCCAGTTATAGATTCCGAAGCTTCACTTTAGGTTTACTGTATCCCTTGGACCCACTTATTGACGATGAAACACAGAAATTGCATCCGAATTTAGTACAAAAGGCACAATGCCGACTTACGTACAAGAGGACTGACACTCCTACTTTCTATGATGTGAACCTCTCCTGTGAGTCCAGTTTTAGATTCCGATGCTTCACGTCAGGTTTACTGTATACCTTGGACCTTCCTATTGACGATGAAACAGAGAAATTGCATCCGAATTTAATACAATAGGCACAATTCCAACTTAAGTACAAGAGGACTGACACTCTACCTTTCTATGATTTGAACCCCTCCAGTGATTCCAGTTTTAGATTCCGATGGTGCACTTCATGTTTACTGTTTCCCTTGGACCTTTTTATTGACGATGAAACACAGAAATTGCATCCGAATTTAATACAAAAGGCACAATGCCGACTTAAGTACAAGAAGGCAGACACTATAACTTTCTATGATTTGAACCTCTCCTGTGAGTCCAGTTTTAGATTCCGATACTTCACTTCAGGTTTATTGTCTCCCCTGGACCTTCTTATTGACGATGAATCACAGAAATTGTATCCGAATTCAATACAAAAGGCACAATGCCGACTTAAGTACAAGAGGACTGACACTCTAACTTCCTATGATATGAACCTCTCCTGTGAGTCCAGTTTTAGATTCCGATACCTCACTTCAGGTTTATTGTCTCCCTTGGACCTTCTTAGTGATGTGGAAACACAGAAATTGTATCCGAATTTAATACAAAGGCACAATGCCGACTTATGTACAAGAGGCCTTTTACTCTAATTTTCTATGATTTGAACCTCTCCTGTGAGTCCAGTTTTAGATTCCGATGCTTCACTTCAGGTTTACTGTATACCTTAAACCTTCTTATTGACGATGAAACACAGAAATTGCATCCGAATTTAATACAAAAGGCACTATGCTGACATAAGTACAAGAAGACGGGCACTCGAACTTTCTATGATTTGAACCTCTCCTGTGAGTCCAGTTTTAGATTCCGATACTTCACTTCAGGTTTATTGTCACCCCTGGACCTTCTTATTGACGATGAATCACAGAAATTGTATCCGAATTTAATACAAAAGGCACAATGCCGACTTAAGTACAAGAGGACTGACACTCTAACTTTCTATGATTTGAAGCTCTCCTGTGAGTCCAGTTTTAGATTCCCATGCTTCACTGCAGGTTTACTGTATCCCTTGGACCCTGTTATTGTCGATGAAACACAGAAATTGCATCTGAATTTGATACAAAAGGCACAATGCCAACTTAAGCACAAGAGTACTGACACTCTACCTTTCTATGATTTGAACCCATCCTGTGAGCCCAGTTTGTGATTCCGATGCTTCACTTCAGGTTTACTGTTTCCCTTGGACCTTCTTATTGACGTGGAAACACAGAAAGTGTATCCGAATTTAATACAAATGGCACAATGCCGACTTAAGTACAAGAGGACTGACACTCTAACTTTCTATGATTTTAACCTCTCCTGTGAGTCCAGCTTTAGATTCCGATGCTTCACTTCAGGTTTACTGCATACCTTTGATCTTGTTATTGACAATTAAACACAGAAATTGCATCCGAATTTAATACAAAAGGCACAATGCCGACTTAAGTACAAGAGGACTGACACTCTAACTTTCTATGATTTGAACCTTTCCTGTGAGTCCAGATTTAGATTCCGATGCTACACTTCAGGTTTACTGTTTCCCTTGACCTTCTTATTGACGATGAAACACAGAAATTGCATCCGAATTAAATACAAAAGGCACAATGCCGACTTAAGTACAAGAGGACTGACACTCAACCTTTCTATGATTTGAACCTCTCCTGTGAGTCCAGTTTTAGATTCCGATAACTCACTTCAGGTTTATTGTCTCCCTTGGACCTTCTTATTGATGTGGAAACACAGAAATTGTATCCGAATTTAATACAAAAGGCACAATGCCGACTTATGTACAAGAGGCCTGTTACTCTAACTTTCTATGATTTGAACCTCTCCTGTAAGTCCAGTTTTAGATTCCGATGCTACACTTCAGGTTTACTGTGTACCTTAAACCTACTTATTGACGATGAAACACAGAAAATGCATCCGAATTTAATACTAAAGGCACAATGCCGATTTAAGTACAAGAGGACTGACACTCTAACTTTCTATGATTTGAACCTCTCCTGTGAGTCCAGTTTTAGATTCCGATACTTCACTTCTGGTTTATTGTCTCCCTCGGACCTTCTTATTGACGATGAAACACAGACATTGTATCCGAATTTAATACAAAAGGCACAATGCCGCCTTAAGTTCAAAAGGACTGACACTCTAACATTCTATGATTTGAAACTCTCCTGTGAATCCAGTTTTAGATTCCGATGCTTCACTTCAGGTCTACCGTATACCTTCGACCTTCTTATTGATGATGAAACACAGAAACTGCATGCGAATTAAATACTAAAGGCAAAATGCCGACTTAAGTACAAGAGGAATGACACTCAAACTTTCTATGATTTGAACTTCTCCTGTGAGTCCAGGTTTAGATTCCGATGCTTCACTTCAGGTTAACTTTTTCCCTTTGACCTTCTTTTTGACGATGAAACACAAAAATTGCATCCGAATTTAGTACAAAAAGCACAATGCCGACTTAAGTAAAAGTGGACTGACACTCTAACTTTCAATGATTTGAACCTCTCCTGTGTGTCCAGTTTTAGATTCCGATGCTGCACTTCAGGTTTACTGTATCCCTTTGACCTTCTTATTGGCGATGAAACACAGAAATTGCATCTGAATTTAATACAAAAGGCAAATTGCCGACTTAAGTAAAAGAGGACTGAGACTCTAACTCTTTATGATTTGAACCTCTCCTGTGAGTCCAGTTTTAGATTCCGATCCTTCACTTCAGGTTTACTGTATCTCTTGGACCTTCTTATTGACGATTAAACACAGAAATTGCTTACGACTTTAATACAAAAGGCACAATGCCGACTTAAGTACAAGAGGACTGACACTAACTTTCTATGATTTGAACCTCTCCTTTGAGTCCAGTTTTAGATTCCGATGATTCACTTCAGGTTTACTGTATCCCTTGGACCTTCTTATTGACGGTGAAACACAGAAATTGCATCTCAATTTAATACAAGACTCACAATGCCGACTTAAGTACAAGAGGACAGACACTCAAACTTTCTGTGATTTGAACCTCTCCTGTGAGTCCAGTTATAGATTCCGATGGTTCACTTCAGGTTTACTGTACCCCTTGGACTTTCTTATTGAGGATGAAATACAGAAAATGCATCCGAATTTAGTACAAAAGGCACAATGCCGACATAAGTACAAGAGGACTGACACTCTAACTTAATATAATTTGAACCTGTCCTGTGAGTCCAGTTTTAGATACCGATACTTCACTTCAGGTTTATTGTCTCCCCTGGACCTTCTTATTGACGATGAATCACAGAAATTGTATCCGAATTTAATACAAAAGGCACAATGCCGACTTAAGTACAAGAGGACTGACACTCTAACTTTCTATGATTTGAAGCTCTCCTGTGAGTCCAGTTTTAGATTCCCATGCTTCACTGCAGGTTTACTGTATCCCTTGGACCCTGTTATTGTCGATGAAACACAGAAATTGCATCTGAATTTAATACAAAAGGCACAATGCCGACTTAAGCACAAGAGTACTGACACTCTAACTTTCTATGATTTGAACCCCTCCTGTGAGCCCAGTTTTAGATTCCGATGCTTCACTTGAGGTTTACTGTTTCCCTTGGACATTCTTATTGACGATGAAACACAGAAATTGCATCCGAATTTAGTACAAAAAGCACAATGCCGACTTAAGTACAAGAGGACTGACACTCTAACTTTCTATGATTTGAACCTCTCCTGTGATTCCAGTTTTAGATTCCGATGCTTCACTGCAGGTGTACTGTATCCCTTGGACCTTCTTATTGGCGATGAAACACAGAAACTGCATCTGAATTTAATACAAAAGGCAGAATGCCGACTTAAGTAAAAGAGGACTGAGACTCTAACTCGTTATGATTTGAACCTCTCCTGTGAGTCCAGTTTTAGATTCCGATCCTTCACTTCAGGTTTACTGTATCCCTTGGACCTTCTTATTGACGATTAAACACAGAAATTGCTTCCGACTTTAATACAAAAGGCACAATGCCGACTTAAGTACAAGAGGACTGACACTAACTTTCTATGATTTGAACCTCTCCTTTGAGTCCAGTTTTAGATTCCGATGATTCACTTCAGGTTTACTGTATCCCTTGGACCTTCTTATTGACGGTGAAACACAGAAATTGCATCTCAATTTAATACAAGACTCACAATGCCGACTTAAGTACAAGAGGACAGACACTCTAACTTTCTGTGATTTGAACCTCTCCTGTGAGTCCAGTTATAGATTCCGATGGTTCACTTCAGGTTTACTGTGTCCCTTGGACTTTCTTATTGAGGATGAAATACAGAAAATGCATCCGAATTTAGTACAAAAGGCACAATGCCGACTTAAGTACAAGAGGACTGACACTCTAACTTTCTATGATTTGAACCTGTCCTGTGAGTCCAGTTTTAGATTCCGATGCTTCACTTCAGGTTTACTGCATACCTTTGATCTTGTTATTGACAATTAAACACAGAAATTGCATCCGAATTTAATACAAAAGGCACAATGCCGACTTAAGTACAAGAGGACTGACACTCTAACTTTCTATGATTTGAACCTTTCCTGTGAGTCCAGATTTAGATTCCGACGCTACACTTCAGGTTTACTGTTTCCCTTGGACCTTCTTATTGACGATGAAACACAGAAATTGCGTCCGAATTAAATACAAAAGGCACAATGCCGACTTCAGTACAAGAGGACTGACACTCAACCTTTCTATGATTTGAACCTCTCCTGTGAGTCCAGTTATAGATTCCGAAGCTTCACTTTAGGTTTACTGTATCCCTTGGACCCACTTATTGACGATGAAACACAGAAATTGCATCCGAATTTAGTACAAAATCACAATGCCGACTTACGTACAAGAGGACTGACACTCCTACTTTCTATGATGTGAACCTCTCCTGTGAGTCCAATTTTAGATTCCGATGCTTCACGTCAGGTTTACTATATACCTTGGACCTTCCTATTGACGATGAAACAGAGAAATTGCATCCGAATTTAATACAATAGGCACAATTCCAACTTAAGTACAAGAGGACTGACACTCTACCTTTCTATGATTTGAACCCCTCCAGTGATTCCAGTTTTAGATTCCGATGGTGCACTTCATGTTTACTGTTTCCCTTGGACCTTTTTATTGACGATGAAACACAAAAATTGCATCCGAATTTAATACAAAAGGCACAATGCCGACTTAAGTACAAGAAGACAGACACTATAACTTTCTATGATTTGAACCTCTCCTGTGAGTCCAGTTTTAGATTCCGATACTTCACTTCAGGTTTATTGTCTCCCCTGGACCTTCTTATTGACGATGAATCACAGAAATTGTATCCGAATTTAATACAAAAGGCACAATGCCGACTTAAGTACAAGATTACTGACACTCTAACTTCCTATGATTTGAACCTCTCCTGTGAGTCCAGTTTTAGATTCCGATACCTCACTTCAGGTTTATTGTCTCCCTTGGACCTTCTTAGTGATGTGGAAACACAGAAATTGTATCCGAATTTAATACAAAGGCACAATGCCGACTTATGTACAAGAGGCCTTTTACTCTAACTTTCTATGATTTGAACCTCTCCTGTGAGTCCAGTTTTAGATTCCGATGCTTCACTTCAGGTTTACTGTATACCTTAAACCTTCTTATTGACGATGAAACACAGAAATTGCATCCGAATTTAATACAAAAGGCACTATGCTGACATAAGTACAAGAAGACGGGCACTGGAACTTTCTATGATTTGAACCTTTCCTGTGAGTCCAGTTTTAGATTCCGATACTTCACTTCAGGTTTATTGTCACCCCTGGACCTCCTTATTGACGATGAATCACAGAAATTGTATCCGAATTTAATACAAAAGGCACAATGCCGACCTAAGTACAAGAGGACTGACACTCTAACTTTCTATGATTTGAAGCTCTCCTGTGAGTCCAGTTTTAGATTCCCATGCTTCACTGCAGGTTTACTGTATCCCTTGGACCCTGTTATTGTCGATGAAACACAGAAATTGCATCTGAATTTAATACAAAAGGCACAATGCCGACTTAAGCACAAGAGTACTGACACTCTACCTTTCTATGATTTGAACCCCTCCTGTGAGCCCAGTTTTAGATTCCGATGCTTCACTTCAGGTTTACTGTTTCCCTTGGACCTTCTTATTGATGTGGAAACACAGAAATTGTATCCGAATTTAATACAAAAGGCACAATGCCGACTTATGTACAAGAGGCCTGTTACTCTAACTTTCTATGATTTGAACCTCTCCTGTGAGTCCAGTTTTAGATTCCGATGCTACACTTCAGGTTTACTGTGTACCTTAAACCTTCTTATTGACGATGAAACACATAAAATGCATCCGAATTTAATACTAAAGGCACAATGCCGATTTAAGTACAAGAGGACTGACACTCTAACTTTCTATGATTTGAACCTCTCCTGTGAGTCCAGTTTTAGATTCCGATACTTCACTTCTGGTTTATTGTCTCCCTCGGACCTTCTTATTGACGATGAAACACAGACATTGTATCCGAATTTAATACAAAAGGCACAATGCCGCCTTAAGTACAAAAGGACTGACACTCTAACATTCTATAATTTGAAACTCTCCTGTGAATCCAGTTTTCGATTCCGATGCTTCACTTCAGGTTTACTGTGTACCTTGGACCTTGTTATTGTCAATGAAACACAGAAATTGCATACGAATTTAATACAATAGGCACAATGCCGACATAAGTACAAGAAGACAGGCACTCGAATTTTCTATGATTTGAACCTCTCCTGTGAGTCCAGTTTTAGATTCCGATGCTTCACTTCAGGTCTACCGTATACCTTCGACCTTCTTATTGATGATGAAACACAGAAACTGCATGCGAATTAAATACTAAAGGCAAAATGCCGACTTAAGTACAAGAGGAATGACACTCAAACTTTCTATGATTTGAACCTCTCCTGTGAGTCCAGGTTTAGATTCCGATGCTTCACTTCAGGTTAACTGTTTCCCTTTGACCTTCTTTTTGTTGATGAAACACAGAAATTGCATCCGAATTTAGTACAAAAAGCACAATGCCGACTTAAGTAAAAGTGGACTGACACTCTAACTTTCAATGATTTGAACCTCTCCTGTGTGTCCAGTTTTAGATTCCGATGCTGCACTTCAGGTTTACTGTATCCCTTGGACCTTCTTATTGACGATGAAACACAGAAATTGTATCCGAATTTAATACAAAACGCACAATGCCGACTTAAGGACAAGAGGACTGACACTCTAACTTTCTATGATTTGAACCTCTCCTGTGAGTCCAGTTTTAGATTCCGATGCTTCACTGCAGGTGTACTGTATCCCTTGGACCTTCTTATTGGCGATGAAACACAGAAATTGCATCTGAATTTAATACAAAAGGCAGAATGCCGACTTAAGTAAAAGAGGACTGAGACTCTAACTCTTTATGATTTGAACCTCTCCTGTGAGTCCAGTTTTAGATTCCGATCCTTCACTTCAGGTTTACTGTATCCCTTGGACCTTCTTGTTGACGATTAAACACAGAAATTGCTTCCGACTTTAATACAAAAGGCACAATGCCGACTTAAGTACAAGAGGGCTGACACTAACTTTCTATGATATGAACCTCTCCTTTGAGTCCAGTTTTAGATTCCGATGATTCACTTCAGGTTTACTGTATCCCTTGGACCTTCTTATTGACGGTGAAACACAGAAATTGCATCTCAATTTAATACAAGACTCAGAATGCCGACTTAAGTACAAGAGGACAGACACTCTAACTTTCTGTGATTTGAACCTCTCCTGTGAGTCCAGTTATAGATTCCGATGGTTCACTTCAGGTTTACTGTGTCCCTTGGACTTTCTTATTGAGGATGAAATACAGAAAATGCATCCGAATTTAGTACAAAAGGCACAATGCCGACCTAAGTACAAGAGGACTGACACTCTAACTTTATATGATTTGAACCTCTCCTGTGAGTCCAGTTTTAGATTCCGATGCTTCACTTCAGGTTTACCGTATCCCTTGGACCTTCTTATTGACGATGAAACACAGAAATTGCATCCGAATTTAATACAAAAGGCACAATGCCGACTTAAGTACAAGAGGACTGACACTCTAACTTTCTATGATTAGAACCTTTCCTGTGAGTCCAGTTTTAGATTCCGATGCTTCACTTCAGGTTTACTGTATCCTTTGGACCTTCTTATTGACGATGAAACACAGAAATTGCATCTGAATTTAATACAAAAAGCACAATGATGACTTAAGTACAAGAGGTCTGACACTCCAACTTTCTGTGATTAGAACCTCTCCTGTGAGTCCAGTTTTTGATTCCGATGCTTCACTTCAGGTTTATGTATCTCTTGGTCCTTCTTATTGACGATGAAACATTGAAATTACATCCGAATTTAATACAAAAGGCACAATGCTGACTTAAGTACAAGACGACTGACACTCCAACTTTAGATGATTAGAAACTCTCCTGTGACTCCAGTTTTAGATTCCGATGCTTAACTTCAGGTTCACTGTTTCCATAGGACCTTCCTATTGACGATGATACACAGAAATTGCATCCGAATTTAATACAAAAGGCACAATGCCGACATACGTACAAGAGGACTGACACTCTAACTTTCTATGATTTGAACCTCTTCTGTGAGTCCAGTTTTAGATTCCGATGCTTCACGTCAGGTTTACTGGATTCCTTCGACCTTCTTATTGACGATGAATCACAGAAATTGCATCCGAATTTAATACAAAAGGCACAATGCCGACTGAAGTACAAGAGGACTGACACTCTAACTTTCTATGGTTTGAACCTCTCCTGTGAGTCCAGTTTTAGATTCCGATGCTTCACTTCAGGTTTACTGTATCCCTTGGACCTTCTTATTGACGATGAAACACAGAAATTGCATCTGAATTTAATACAAGACGCACAATGCCGACTTATGTACAAGATTACTGACACTCTAACTTTCTATGATTAGAACCTCTCCTGTGAGTCCAGTTTTAGATTCCGATGCTTCAGTTCAGGTTTACCGTATCGCTTGGACCTTCTTGATGACGTTGAAACATAGAAATTGCATCCGAATTTAATACAAAAGGCACAATGCTGACTTAAGTACAAGACGACTGACACTCCAAATCTCTATGATTTGAAACTCTCCTGTGACTCCAGTTTTAGATTCCGATGCTTAACTTCAGGTTTACTGTTTCCCTTGGACCTTCCCATTGACGATGATACACAGAAATTCCATCCGAATTTAATACAAAAGGCAAAATGCCGACCTAAGTACAAGAGGACAGACACTCTAACTTTCTAAGATTTGAACCGCTCCTGTGAGTACAGTTTTAGATTCCGATGCTTAACTTCAGGTTCACTGTTTCCATAGGACCTTCCTATTGACGATGATACACAGAAATTGCATCCGAATTTAATACAAAAGGCACAATGCCGACATACGTACAAGAGGACTGACACTCTAACTTTCTATGATTTGAACCTCTTCTGTGAGTCCAGTTTTAGATTCCGATGCTTCACATCAGGTTTACTGGATTCCTTCGACCTCCTTATTGACGATGAAACACAGAAATTGCATCCGAATTTAATACAAAAGGCACAATGCCGACTGAAGTACAAGAGGACTGACACTCTAACTTTCTAAGATTTGAACCGCTCCTGTGAGTACAGTTTTAGATTCCGCTGCTTCACTTCAGGTTTACTGTTTCCCTTGGACCTTCTTATTGACGATGAAACACAGAAATTGCATCCGAATTTAATACAAAAGGCACAATGCCGACTTAAGTACAAGAGGCCTGACACTCTAACTTTCTATGGTTTGAACCTCTCCTGTGAGTCCAGTTTTAGATTCCGATGCTTCACTTCAGGTTTACTGTATCCTTTGGACCTTCTTGTTGACGATGAAACACAGAAATTGCACCCGAATTTAATACAAAAGTCACAATGCCGACTTAAGTACAAGAGGACTGACACTCTAACTTTCTATGATTTGAAACTTTATTGTGAGTCCAGTTTCAGATTCCGATGCTTCACTTCAGGTTTACTGTTTCCCTTGGACCTTCTTATTGACGATGAAACACAGAAACTGCATCCGAGTTTAATACAAAAGGCACAATGCCGACTTAAGTACAAGAGAACTGACACTCTAACTTTCTATGATTTTAACCTCTCCTGTGAGTCCAGTTTTAGATTACTTCAGGTTTACTGTATCTCCTGGACGTTCTTATTGACGATGAAACACAAAAATTGCATCTGAATTTAATACAAGACGCACAATGCCGACTTAAGTACAAGAGGACCGACACTCTAACTTTCTATGATTTGAACCCCTCCTGTGAGTCCAGTTTTAGATTCCGATCCTTCACTTTAGGTTTACTGTATCCCTTGGACCTTCTTACTGACTATGAAACACAAATATTACATCCGAATTTAATACAAAAGGTACAATGCCGACTTAAGTACAAGAGGACTGACACTCTAACTTTCTATGATTTGAACATCTCCTCTGAGTCCAGGTTTAGATTCCGATGCTTCACTTCAGGTTTACTGTATCCCTTGGACCTTCTTATTGACAATGAAACACAGAAATTGCATTTGAAATTAATACGAAAGGCACAATGCCGTCTTAAGTACAAGAGGACTGACACTCTAACTTTCCATGGTTTCAAACTCTCCTGTGAGTCGAGTTTTAGTTTCCGATGCTTCACTTTAGGTTTACTGTATCCCTTGGACCTTCTTATTGACGATGGAACACAGAAATTGCATCCGTATTAAATACAAAAGGCACAATGCCGACTTAAGTAAATGAGGACTGGCACTCCAACTTTCAATGATTTGAACCTCTCCTGTGAGCCCAGTTTTAGATTCCGATGCTTCGCTTCAGGTTTACTGTATACCATGGACCTTCTTATTACGATGTAGCACAGAAATAGCATCTGAAATCAATACAAAAGGCACAATGCCGACCTAACTACAAGGGGACTGACACTCTAACTTTGTACGATTTGAACCTTTCCTGTGAGTCCAGTTTTAGATTCCGATGCTTCACTTCAGGTTTACTGTATCCCTTGGACCTTCTTATTGACGATGAAACACAGAAATTGCATCTGAATTTAATACAAGACGCACAATGCCGACTTATGTACAAGATTACTGACACTCTAACTTTCTATGATTAGAACCTCTCCTGTGAGTCCAGTTTTAGATTCCGATGCTTCAGTTCAGGTTTACCGTATCCCTTGGACCTTCTTGTTGACGTTGAAACATAGAAATTGCATCCGAATTTAATACAAAAGGCACAATGCTGACTTAAGTACAAGACGCCTGACACTCCAAATCTCTATGATTTGAAACTCTCCTGTGACTTCAGTTTTAGATTCCGATGCTTAACTTCAGGTTTACTGTTTCCCTTGGACCATCCCATTGACGATGATACACAGAAATTCCATCCGAATTTAATACAAAAGGCACAATGCCGACCTAAGTACAAGAGGACAGACACTCTAACTTTCTAAGATTTGAACCGCTCCTGTGAGTACAGTTTTAGATTCCGATGCTTCACTTCAGGTTTACTGTTTCCCTTGGACCTTCTTATTGACGATGAAACACAGAAATTGCATCCGAGTTAAATACAAAAGGCACAATGCCGACTTAAGTACAAGAGGACTGACACTCTAACTTTCTATGATTTGAACCTCTCCTATGAGTCCAGTTTTAGATTCCGATGCTTAACTTCAGGTTTACTGTATCCCAGGGTCCTTCTTATTGACGATTAAACACAGAAATTGCACCCAAATTTAATACAAAAGTCACAATGCCGACTTAAGTACAAAAGGACTGACACTGTAACTTTCTATGATTTGAACCTCTACTGTGAGTCCAGTTTTAGATTTCGATGCTTCACTTCAGGTTTACTGTTTCCCTTGGACCTTCTTATTGACGATGAAACACAGAAATTGCATCCGAATTTAATACTAATGGCACAATGCCGACTTAAGTACAAGAGGTCCGACACTCTAACTTTCTATGATTTGAACCTCTCCTGTGAGTCCAGTTTTAGATTCCGATGCTTCACTTTAGGTATACTGTATCCCTTGGACCTTCTTACTGACTATGAAAGACAGATATTACATCCGAATTTAATACAAATGGCACAATGCCGACTTAAGTACAAGAGGACTGACACTCGAACTTTCTATGATTTGAACCTCTCGTGTGAGTCCCGTTTTAGATTCCAATGCTTCACTCCAGGTTTACTGTGTCTCTTGGACCTTTTTATTGATGATGAAACACAGATATTGCATCCGAATTTAATACAAAAGCACAATGCCGACTTAAGTACAAGAGGACTGACATTCAAACTTACAATGACTTGTACCTCTCCTGTGAGTCCAGTTTTAGATTCCGATGGTTCACTTCTGGTTTACTATATCCCTTGGACCTTCTTATTGACGTTGAAACACAGAAATTGCATCCGAATTAAATAAAGAGGCACAATGCCGACTTCTGTACAGGAGGACTGACACTCTAACTTTCTATGATTTAAACCTCTCCTGTGAGTCCAGTTTTGGATTCCGATACTTGACTTCAGGTTTATTGTCTCCCTTGGACCTTCTTATTGACGATGAAACACAGAAATTGTATCCGAATTTAATACAAAACGCACAATGCCGACTTAAGTACAAGAAGACTGACACTCGAACTTTCTATGAATTGAACCTCTCCTGTGAGTCCAGTTTTAGATTCCGATGCTTCACTGCAGGTGTACTGTATCCCTTATACCTTCTTATTGACGATGAAACACAGAAATTGCATCTGAATTTAATACAAAAGGCACAATGCCGACTTATGTAAAAGAGGACTGAGACTCTAACTCTCTATGATTTGAACCTCTCCTGCGAGTCCAGTTTTAGATTCCGATGCTACACTTCAGGTTTACTGTATCCCTTGGACCTTCTTATTGACGATGAAACACAGAAATTGCATCCGACTTTAATACAAAAGGCATAATGCCGACTTAAGTACAAGAGGACTGACACTCTAACTTTTTATGATTTGAACCTCTCCTGTGAGTCCAGTTTTAGATTCCGATGCTTCACTTCAGGTTTACTGTATCCCTTGGACCTTCTTATTGACGATGAAACACAGAAAATGCATCTCGATTTAAATACAAGACGCACAATGTCGACTTAAGTACAAGAGGACAGACACTCTAACTTTCTATGTTTTAAATCTCTCCTGTGAGTCCAGTTTTAGATTCCGATGCTTCACTTTAGGTTTACTGTATCCCTTGGACGTTCTTACTGACTATGAAACACAGAAATTACATCCGAATTTAATACAAAGGGCACAATGCCGACTTCAGTACAAGAGGACTGACACTCTAACTTTCTATGATTTGAACCTCTCCTGTGAGTCCCGTTTTAGATTCCAATGCTTCACTCTAGGTTTACTGTGTCCCTTGGACCTTCTTATTGACGATGAAACACAGAAATTGCATCCGAATTTAATACAAATGGAACAATGCCGACTTAAGTACAAGAGGACTGACACTCTAACTTTCTATGATTTGAACCTCTCCTGTGAGTCCAGTTTTAGATTCCGATGCTTCACTTCAGGGTTACTGTATCCCTTGGACCTTCTTATTGACGATGAAACACAGAAATATATCTGAATTTAATACAAGACGCACATTGCCGACTTAAGTACAAGAGGACCGACACTCTAACTTTCTATGATTTGAACCTCTCCTGTGAGTCCAGTTTTAGATTCCGTTGCTTCACTTTAGGTTTACTGTATCCCTTGGCCCTTCTTACTGACTATGAAACACAGAAATTACATCCCAATTTAATACAAAAGGCACAATACCGACTTAGGTACAAGAGGACTGACACTCTAACTTTCTATGATTTGAACCTCTCCTGTGAGTCCCGTTTTAGATTCCAATGCTTCACTCCAGGTTTACTGTGTCTCTTGGACCTTCGTATTGACGATGAAACACAGAAATTGCATCCGAATTTAATACAAAAGGCACAATGCCGACTTAAGTACAAGAGGACTGACACTCTAACTTTCTATGATTTGAACCTCTCCAGTGAGTCCAGTTTTTGATTCCGATGCTTCACTTCAGGTTTACTGTATACCTTGGACCTTCTTATTGACGATGAAACACAGAAATTGCATCCGAATTTGATACTAAAGGCACAATGCCGACATAAGTACAAGAGGACTGACACTCTAACTTTCTAAGATTTGAACTTCTCCTGTGAGTCCAGTTTTAGATTCCGATGCTTCACTTCAGGTTTACTGTATCATATGGACTTTTGTATTGACGATGAAACACAGAAATTGCATCTGAATTTAATACAAGACGCACAATGCCGATTTAAGTGCAGGAGGACCGACACTCTAACTTTCTATGATTTGAACCTCTCCTGTGAGTCCAGTTTTAGATTCCGATGCTTCACTTTAGGTGTACTGTATCCCTTGGACCTTCTTACTGACTATGAAAGACAGATATTACATCCGAATTTAATACAAATGGCACAATGCCGACTTAAGTACAAGAGGACTGACACTCGAACTTTCTATGATTTGAACCTCTCGTGTGAGTCCCGTTTTAGATTCCAATGCTTCACTCCAGGTTTACTGTGTCTCTTGGACCTTTTTATTGATGATGAAACACAGATATTGCATCCGAATTTAATACAAAAGCACAATGCCGACTTAAGTACAAGAGGACTGACATTCAAACTTACAATGACTTGTACCTCTCCTGTGAGTCCAGTTTTAGATTCCGATGGTTCACTTCTGGTTTACTATATCCCTTGGACCTTCTTATTGACGTTGAAACACAGAAATTGCATCCGAATTAAATAAAGAGGCACAATGCCGACTTCTGTACAGGAGGACTGACACTCTAACTTTCTATGATTTAAACCTCTCCTGTGAGTCCAGTTTTGGATTCCGATACTTGACTTCAGGTTTATTGTCTCCCTTGGACCTTCTTATTGACGATGAAACACAGAAATTGTATCCGAATTTAATACAAAACGCACAATGCCGACTTAAGTACAAGAAGACTGACACTCGAACTTTCTATGAATTGAACCTCTCCTGTGAGTCCAGTTTTAGATTCCGATGCTTCACTGCAGGTGTACTGTATCCCTTATACCTTCTTATTGACGATGAAACACAGAAATTGCATCTGAATTTAATACAAAAGGCACAATGCCGACTTATGTAAAAGAGGACTGAGACTCTAACTCTCTATGATTTGAACCTCTCCTGCGAGTCCAGTTTTAGATTCCGATGCTACACTTCAGGTTTACTGTATCCCTTGGACCTTCTTATTGACGATGAAACACAGAAATTGCATCCGACTTTAATACAAAAGGCATAATGCCGACTTAAGTACAAGAGGACTGACACTCTAACTTTTTATGATTTGAACCTCTCCTGTGAGTCCAGTTTTAGATTCCGATGCTTCACTTCAGGTTTACTGTATCCCTTGGACCTTCTTATTGACGATGAAACACAGAAAATGCATCTCGATTTAAATACAAGACGCACAATGTCGACTTAAGTACAAGAGGACAGACACTCTAACTTTCTATGTTTTAAATCTCTCCTGTGAGTCCAGTTTTAGATTCCGATGCTTCACTTTAGGTTTACTGTATCCCTTGGACGTTCTTACTGACTATGAAACACAGAAATTACATCCGAATTTAATACAAAGGGCACAATGCCGACTTCAGTACAAGAGGACTGACACTCTAACTTTCTATGATTTGAACCTCTCCTGTGAGTCCCGTTTTAGATTCCAATGCTTCACTCTAGGTTTACTGTGTCCCTTGGACCTTCTTATTGACGATGAAACACAGAAATTGCATCCGAATTTAATACAAATGGAACAATGCCGACTTAAGTACAAGAGGACTGACACTCTAACTTTCTATGATTTGAACCTCTCCTGTGAGTCCAGTTTTAGATTCCGATGCTTCACTTCAGGGTTACTGTATCCCTTGGACCTTCTTATTGACGATGAAACACAGAAATATATCTGAATTTAATACAAGACGCACATTGCCGACTTAAGTACAAGAGGACCGACACTCTAACTTTCTATGATTTGAACCTCTCCTGTGAGTCCAGTTTTAGATTCCGTTGCTTCACTTTAGGTTTACTGTATCCCTTGGCCCTTCTTACTGACTATGAAACACAGAAATTACATCCCAATTTAATACAAAAGGCACAATACCGACTTAGGTACAAGAGGACTGACACTCTAACTTTCTATGATTTGAACCTCTCCTGTGAGTCCCGTTTTAGATTCCAATGCTTCACTCCAGGTTTACTGTGTCTCTTGGACCTTCGTATTGACGATGAAACACAGAAATTGCATCCGAATTTAATACAAAAGGCACAATGCCGACTTAAGTACAAGAGGACTGACACTCTAACTTTCTATGATTTGAACCTCTCCAGTGAGTCCAGTTTTTGATTCCGATGCTTCACTTCAGGTTTACTGTATACCTTGGACCTTCTTATTGACGATGAAACACAGAAATTGCATCCGAATTTGATACTAAAGGCACAATGCCGACATAAGTACAAGAGGACTGACACTCTAACTTTCTAAGATTTGAACTTCTCCTGTGAGTCCAGTTTTAGATTCCGATGCTTCACTTCAGGTTTACTGTATCATATGGACTTTTGTATTGACGATGAAACACAGAAATTGCATCTGAATTTAATACAAGACGCACAATGCCGATTTAAGTGCAGGAGGACCGACACTCTAACTTTCTATGATTTGAACCTCTCCTGTGAGTCCAGTTTTAGATTCCGATGCTTCACTTTAGGTGTACTGTATCCCTTGGACCTTCTTACTGACTATGAAAGACAGATATTACATTCGAATTTAATACAAATGGCACAATGCCGACATAAGTACAAGAGGACTGACACTCTAACTTTCTATGATTTGAACCTCTCCTGTGAGTCCCGTTTTAGATTCGAATGCTTCACTCCAGGTTTACTGTGTCTCTTGGACCTTCTTATTGATGATGAAACACAGATACTGCATCCGAATTTAATACAAAAGCACAATGCCGTCTTAAGTACAAGAGGACTAACATTCTAACTTTCTATGACTTGTACCTCTCCTGTGAGTCCAGTTTTAGATTCCGATGGTTCACTTCAGGTTTACTATATCCCCTGGACCTTCTTATTGACGTTGAAACTCAGAAATTGCATCCGAATTAAATAAAGAGGCGCAATGCCGACTTAAGTACAGGAGGACTGACACACTAACTTTACCTGATTTGAACCTCTCCTGTGAATCCAGTTTTAGATTCCGATACTTCACTTCAGGTTTATTGTCTCCAATGGATCCTTCTTATTGACGATGAAACACAGAAATTGTATGCGAATTTAATACAAAACGCACAATGCTGACTTAAGTACAAGAGGCCTGACACTCTAACTTTCTATGATTTGAACCTCTCCTGTGAGTCCAGTATTAGATTCCGATGCTTCACTGCGAGTGTACTGTATCCCTTATACCTTCTTATTGACGATGAAACACGGAAATTGCATCTGAATGTAATACAAAAGGCACAATGCCGACTTATGTAAAAGACTACTGAGACTCTAACTCTCTATGATTTGAACCTCTCCTGCGAGTCCAGTTTTAGATTCCGATGCTACACTTCAGGTTTACTGTATCCCTTGGACCTTCTTATTGACGATGAAACACAGAAATTGCGTCCGACTTTAATACAGAAGTCATAAGGCCGACTTAAGTACAAGAGGACTGACACTCTAACTTTCTATGATTTGAACCTCTCCTGTGAGTCCAGTTTTAGATTCCGAAGCTTCACTTCAGGTTTACTGTATCCCTTGGACCTTCTTATTGACGATGAAACACAGAAATTGCATCTTGATTTAATACAAGACGCACAATGCAGACTTAAGTACAAGAGGACTGACACTCTATCTTTCTATGATTTGAACCTCTCCTGTGAGTCCCGTTTTAGATTCCAATGCTTCACTCCAGGTTTACTGTGTCCCTTGGACCTTCTTATTGACGATGAAACACAGAAATTGCATCCGAATTTAATACAAAAGGCACAATGCCGACTTAAGTAAAAGAGGACTGAGACTCTAACTCTCTATGATTTGAACCTCCCCTGTGAGTCCAGTTTTAGATTCCGATGCTTCACTTCAGGTTTACTGTATCCCTTAGACTTTCTTATGAACGATGAAACACAGAAATTGCATCCGAATTTAATTCAAAAGGCAAAATGCCGACTTAAGTGCAAGAGGACTGACACTCTAACCTTCTATGATATGAACCTCTCCTGTGAGTCCAGTTTTAGATTCCGAAGCTTCACTTCAGGTTTACTGTATCCCTTGGACCTTCTTATTGACGATGAAACACAGAAATTGCATCTGAATTTAATACAAAAAGCACAATGATGACTTAAGTACAAGAGGTCTGACACTCTAACTTTCTGTGATTAGAACCTCTCCTGTGAGTCCAGTTTTTGATTCCGATGCTTCACTTCAGGTTTATGTATCTCTTGGTCCTTCTTATTGACGATGAAACATTGAAATTACATCCGAATTTAATACAAAAGGCACAATGCTGACTTAAGTACAAGACGACTGACACTCCAACTTTAGATGATTAGAAACTCTCCTGTGACTCCAGTTTTAGATTCCGATGCTTAACTTCAGGTTCACTGTTTCCATAGGACCTTCCTATTGACGATGATACACAGAAATTGCATCCGAATTTAATACAAAATGCACAATGCCGACATACGTACAAGAGGACTGACACTCTAACTTTCTATGATTTGAACCTCTTCTGTGAGTCCAGTTTTAGATTCCGATGCTTCACGTCAGGTTTACTGGATTCCTTCGACCTTCTTATTGACGATGAATCACAGAAATTGCATCCGAATTTAATACAAAAGGCACAATGCCGACTGAAGTACAAGAGGACTGACACTCTAACTTTCTATGGTTTGAACCTCTCCTGTGAGTCCAGTTTTAGATTCCGATGCTTCACTTCAGATTTACTGTATCCCTTGGACCTTCTTATTGACGATGAAACACAGAAATTGCATCTGAATTTAATACAAGACGCACAATGCCGACTTATGTACAAGATTACTGACACTCTAACTTTCTATGATTAGAACCTCTCCTGTGAGTCCAGTTTTAGATTCCGATGCTTCAGTTCAGGTTTACCGTATCGCTTGGACCTTCTTGATGACGTTGAAACATAGAAATTGCATCCGAATTTAATACAAAAGGCACAATGCTGACTTAAGTACAAGACGACTGACACTCCAAATCTCTATGATTTGAAACTCTCCTGTGACTCCAGTTTTAGATTCCGATGCTTAACTTCAGGTTTACTGTTTCCCTTGGACCTTCCCATTGACGATGATACACAGAAATTCCATCCGAATTTAATACAAAAGGCAAAATGCCGACCTAAGTACAAGAGGACAGACACTCTAACTTTCTAAGATTTGAACCGCTCCTGTGAGTACAGTTTTAGATTCCGATGCTTAACTTCAGGTTCACTGTTTCCATAGGACCTTCCTATTGACGATGATACACAGAAATTGCATCCGAATTTAATACAAAAGGCACAATGCCGACATACGTACAATAGGACTGACACTCTAACTTTCTATGATTTGAACCTCTTCTGTGAGTCCAGTTTTAGATTCCGATGCTTCACATCAGGTTTACTGGATTCCTTCGACCTTCTTATTGACGATGAAACACAGAAATTGCATCCGAATTTAATACAAAAGGCACAATGCCGACTGAAGTACAAGAGGACTGACACTCTAACTTTCTAAGATTTGAACCGCTCCTGTGAGTACAGTTTTAGATTCCGCTGCTTCACTTCAGGTTTACTGTTTCCCTTGGACCTTCTTATTGACGATGAAACACAGAAATTGCATCCGAATTTAATACAAAAGGCACAATGCCGACTTAAGTACAAGAGGCCTGACACTCTAACTTTCTATGGTTTGAACCTCTCCTGTGAGTCCAGTTTTAGATTCCGATGCTTCACTTCAGGTTTACTGTATCCTTTGGACCTTCTTGTTGACGATGAAACACAGAAATTGCACCCGAATTTAATACAAAAGTCACAATGCCGACTTAAGTACAAGAGGACTGACACTCTAACTTTCTATGATTTGAAACTTTATTGTGAGTCCAGTTTCAGATTCCGATGCTTCACTTCAGGTTTACTGTTTCCCTTGGACCTTCTTATTGACGATGAAACACAGAAACTGCATCCGAGTTTAATACAAAAGGCACAATGCCGACTTAAGTACAAGAGAACTGACACTCTAACTTTCTATGATTTTAACCTCTCCTGTGAGTCCAGTTTTAGATTACTTCAGGTTTACTGTATCTCCTGGACGTTCTTATTGACGATGAAACACAAAAATTGCATCTGAATTTAATACAAGACGCACAATGCCGACTTAAGTACAAGAGGACCGACACTCTAACTTTCTATGATTTGAACCCCTCCTGTGAGTCCAGTTTTAGATTCCGATCCTTCACTTTAGGTTTACTGTATCCCTTGGACCTTCTTACTGACTATGAAACACAAATATTACATCCGAATTTAATACAAAAGGTACAATGCCGACTTAAGTACAAGAGGACTGACACTCTAACTTTCTATGATTTGAACATCTCCTCTGAGTCCAGTTTTAGATTCCGATGCTTCACTTCAGGTTTACTGTATCCCTTGGACCTTCTTATTGACAATGAAACACAGAAATTGCATTTGAAATTAATACGAAAGGCACAATGCCGTCTTAAGTACAAGAGGACTGACACTCTAACTTTCTATGGTTTCAAACTCTCCTGTGAGTCGAGTTTTAGTTTCCGATGCTTCACTTTAGGTTTACTGTATCCCTTGGACCTTCTTATTGACGATGGAACACAGAAATTGCATCCGTATTAAATACAAAAGGCACAATGCCGACTTAAGTAAATGAGGACTGGCACTCCAACTTTCAATGATTTGAACCTCTCCTGTGAGCCCAGTTTTAGATTCCGATGCTTCGCTTCAGGTTTACTGTATACCATGGACCTTCTTATTACGATGTAGCACAGAAATAGCATCTGAAATCAATACAAAAGGCACAATGCCGACCTAACTACAAGGGGACTGACACTCTAACTTTGTACGATTTGAACCTTTCCTGTGAGTCCAGTTTTAGATTCCGATGCTTCACTTCAGGTTTACTGTATCCCTTGGACCTTCTTATTGACGATGAAACACAGAAATTGCATCTGAATTTAATACAAGACGCACAATGCCGACTTATGTACAAGATTACTGACACTCTAACTTTCTATGATTAGAACCTCTCCTGTGAGTCCAGTTTTAGATTCCGATGCTTCAGTTCAGGTTTACCGTATCCCTTGGACCTTCTTGTTGACGTTGAAACATAGAAATTGCATCCGAATTTAATACAAAAGGCACAATGCTGACTTAAGTACAAGACGCCTGACACTCCAAATCTCTATGATTTGAAACTCTCCTGTGACTTCAGTTTTAGATTCCGATGCTTAACTTCAGGTTTACTGTTTCCCTTGGACCATCCCATTGACGATGATACACAGAAATTCCATCCGAATTTAATACAAAAGGCACAATGCCGACCTAAGTACAAGAGGACAGACACTCTAACTTTCTAAGATTTGAACCGCTCCTGTGAGTACAGTTTTAGATTCCGATGCTTCACTTCAGGTTTACTGTTTCCCTTGGACCTTCTTATTGACGATGAAACACAGAAATTGCATCCGAGTTAAATACAAAAGGCACAATGCCGACTTAAGTACAAGAGGACTGACACTCTAACTTTCTATGATTTGAACCTCTCCTATGAGTCCAGTTTTAGATTCCGATGCTTAACTTCAGGTTTACTGTATCCCAGGGTCCTTCTTATTGACGATTAAACACAGAAATTGCACCCAAATTTAATACAAAAGTCACAATGCCGACTTAAGTACAAAAGGACTGACACTGTAACTTTCTATGATTTGAACCTCTACTGTGAGTCCAGTTTTAGATTTCGATGCTTCACTTCAGGTTTACTGTTTCCCTTGGACCTTCTTATTGACGATGAAACACAGAAATTGCATCCGAATTTAATACTAATGGCACAATGCCGACTTAAGTACAAGAGGTCCGACACTCTAACTTTCTATGATTTGAACCTCTCCTGTGAGTCCAGTTTTAGATTCCGATGCTTCACTTTAGGTATACTGTATCCCTTGGACCTTCTTACTGACTATGAAAGACAGATATTACATCCGAATTTAATACAAATGGCACAATGCCGACTTAAGTACAAGAGGACTGACACTCGAACTTTCTATGATTTGAACCTCTCGTGTGAGTCCCGTTTTAGATTCCAATGCTTCACTCCAGGTTTACTGTGTCTCTTGGACCTTTTTATTGATGATGAAACACAGATATTGCATCCGAATTTAATACAAAAGCACAATGCCGACTTAAGTACAAGAGGACTGACATTCAAACTTACAATGACTTGTACCTCTCCTGTGAGTCCAGTTTTAGATTCCGATGGTTCACTTCTGGTTTACTATATCCCTTGGACCTTCTTATTGACGTTGAAACACAGAAATTGCATCCGAATTAAATAAAGAGGCACAATGCCGACTTCTGTACAGGAGGACTGACACTCTAACTTTCTATGATTTAAACCTCTCCTGTGAGTCCAGTTTTGGATTCCGATACTTGACTTCAGGTTTATTGTCTCCCTTGGACCTTCTTATTGACGATGAAACACAGAAATTGTATCCGAATTTAATACAAAACGCACAATGCCGACTTAAGTACAAGAAGACTGACACTCGAACTTTCTATGAATTGAACCTCTCCTGTGAGTCCAGTTTTAGATTCCGATGCTTCACTGCAGGTGTACTGTATCCCTTATACCTTCTTATTGACGATGAAACACAGAAATTGCATCTGAATTTAATACAAAAGGCACAATGCCGACTTATGTAAAAGAGGACTGAGACTCTAACTCTCTATGATTTGAACCTCTCCTGCGAGTCCAGTTTTAGATTCCGATGCTACACTTCAGGTTTACTGTATCCCTTGGACCTTCTTATTGACGATGAAACACAGAAATTGCATCCGACTTTAATACAAAAGGCATAATGCCCACTTAAGTACAAGAGGACTGACACTCTAACTTTTTATGATTTGAACCTCTCCTGTGAGTCCAGTTTTAGATTCCGATGCTTCACTTCAGGTTTACTGTATCCCTTGGACCTTCTTATTGACGATGAAACACAGAAAATGCATCTCGATTTAAATACAAGACGCACAATGTCGACTTAAGTACAAGAGGACAGACACTCTAACTTTCTATGTTTTAAATCTCTCCTGTGAGTCCAGTTTTAGATTCCGATGCTTCACTTTAGGTTTACTGTATCCCTTGGACGTTCTTACTGACTATGAAACACAGAAATTACATCCGAATTTAATACAAAGGGCACAATGCCGACTTCAGTACAAGAGGACTGACACTCTAACTTTCTATGATTTGAACCTCTCCTGTGAGTCCAGTTTTAGATTCCGATGCTTCACTTCAGGGTTACTGTATCCCTTGGACCTTCTTATTGACGATGAAACACAGAAATATATCTGAATTTAATACAAGACGCACATTGCCGACTTAAGTACAAGAGGACCGACACTCTAACTTTCTATGATTTGAACCTCTCCTGTGAGTCCAGTTTTAGATTCCGTTGCTTCACTTTAGGTTTACTGTATCCCTTGGCCCTTCTTACTGACTATGAAACACAGAAATTACATCCCAATTTAATACAAAAGGCACAATACCGACTTAGGTACAAGAGGACTGACACTCTAACTTTCTATGATTTGAACCTCTCCTGTGAGTCCCGTTTTAGATTCCAATGCTTCACTCCAGGTTTACTGTGTCTCTTGGACCTTCGTATTGACGATGAAACACAGAAATTGCATCCGAATTTAATACAAAAGGTACAATGCCGACTTAAGTACAAGAGGACTGACACTCTAACTTTCTATGATTTGAACCTCTCCAGTGAGTCCAGTTTTTGATTCCGATGCTTCACTTCAGGTTTACTGTATACCTTGGACCTTCTTATTGACGATGAAACACAGAAATTGCATCCGAATTTGATACTAAAGGCACAATGCCGACATAAGTACAAGAGGACTGACACTCTAACTTTCTAAGATTTGAACTTCTCCTGTGAGTCCAGTTTTAGATTCCGATGCTTCACTTCAGGTTTACTGTATCATATGGACTTTTGTATTGACGATGAAACACAGAAATTGCATCTGAATTTAATACAAGACGCACAATGCCGATTTAAGTACAGGAGGACCGACACTCTAACTTTCTATGATTTGAACCTCTCCTGTGAGTCCAGTTTTAGATTCCGATGCTTCACTTTAGGTGTACTGTATCCCTTGGACCTTCTTACTGACTATGAAAGACAGATATTACATTCGAATTTAATACAAATGGCACAATGCCGACATAAGTACAAGAGGACTGACACTCTAACTTTCTATGATTTGAACCTCTCCTGTGAGTCCCGTTTTAGATTCGAATGCTTCACTCCAGGTTTACTGTGTCTCTTGGACCTTCTTATTGATGATGAAACACAGATACTGCATCCGAATTTAATACAAAAGCACAATGCCGTCTTAAGTACAAGAGGACTAACATTCTAACTTTCTATGACTTGTACCTCTCCTGTAAGTCCAGTTTTAGATTCCGATGGTTCACTTCAGGTTTACTATATCCCCTGGACCTTCTTATTGACGTTGAAACTCAGAAATTGCATCCGAATTAAATAAAGAGGCGCAATGCCGACTTAAGTACAGGAGGACTGACACACTAACTTTACCTGATTTGAACCTCTCCTGTGAATCCAGTTTTAGATTCCGATACTTCACTTCAGGTTTATTGTCTCCAATGGATCCTTCTTATTGACGATGAAACACAGAAATTGTATGCGAATTTAATACAAAACGCACAATGCTGACTCAAGTACAAGAGGCCTGACACTCTAAATTTCTATGATTTGAACCTCTCCTGTGAGTCCAGTATTAGATTCCGATGCTTCACTGCGAGTGTACTGTATCCCTTATACCTTCTTATTGACGATGGAACACGGAAATTGCATCTGAATGTAATACAAAAGGCACAATGCCGACTTATGTAAAAGACTACTGAGACTCTAACTCTCTATGATTTGAACCTCTCCTGCGAGTCCAGTTTTAGATTCCGATGCTACACTTCAGGTTTACTGTATCCCTTGGACCTTCTTATTGACGATGAAACACAGAAATTGCGTCCGACTTTAATACAGAAGGCATAAGGCCGACTTAAGTACAAGAGGACTGACACTCTAACTTTCTATGATTTGAACCTCTCCTGTGAGTCCAGTTTTAGATTCCGAAGCTTCACTTCAGGTTTACTGTATCCCTTGGACCTTCTTATTGACGATGAAACACAGAAATTGCATCTTGATTTAATACAAGACGTACAATGCAGACTTAAGTACAAGAGGACTGACACTCTATCTTTCTATGATTTGAACCTCTCCTGTGAGTCCCGTTTTAGATTCCAATGCTTCACTCCAGGTTTACTGTGTCCCTTGGACCTTCTTATTGACGATGAAACACAGAAATTGCATCCGAATTTAATACAAAAGGCACAATGCCGACTTAAGTAAAAGAGGACTGAGACTCTAACTCTCTATGATTTGAACCTCCCCTGTGAGTCCAGTTTTAGATTCCGATGCTTCACTTCAGGTTTACTGTATCCCTTAGACTTTCTTATGAACGATGAAACACAGAAATTGCATCCGAATTTAATTCAAAAGGCAAAATGCCGACTTAAGTGCAAGAGGACTGACACTCTAACCTTCTATGATATGAACCTCTCCTGTGAGTCCAGTTTTAGATTCCGATGCTTCACTTCAGGTTTACTGTATCCCTTGGACCTTCTTATTGACGAAGAAACACAGATATTGCATCTGAATTTAATACAAGACGCACAATGCCGACTTAGGTAAAAGAGGACCGACACTCTAACTTCCTATGAGTTGAGCCTCTCCTGTGAGTCCAGTTTTAGATTCCGATGCTTCACTTTAGGTTTACTGTATCCCTTGGACCTTCTTACTGACTATGAAACACAAAAATTACATCCCAATTTAATACAAAAGGCACAATACCGACTTAGGTACAAGAGGACTGACACGCTAACTTTCTAAGATTTCGAACCTCTCCTGTGAGTCCCGTTTTAGATTCCAATGCTTCACTCCAGGCTTACTGTGTCTCTTGGACATTCTTATTGACGATGAAACACAGAAATTGCATCCGAATTTAGTACGAAAGGCACAATGTCGACTTAAGTACAAGAGGACTGACACTCTAACTTTCTATGATTTGAACCTCTCCAGTGAGTCAAGTTTTTGATTCCGATGCTTCACTTCAGGTTTACTGTATACCTTGGACCTTCTTATTGACGATGAATCACAGAAATTGCATCCGAATTTAATACTAAAGGCACAATGCCGACTTAAGTACAAGAGGACTGACACTCTAACTTTCTATGATTTGAAATTCTCCTGTGAGTCCAGTTTTAGATTCCGATGCTTCACTTCAGGTTTTTTGTTTCCCTTTGACCTTCTTTTTGACGATGAAACATAGAAATTGCATCCGAATTTAGTACAAAAAGCACAATGCCGACTTAAGTAAAAGAGGACTGACACTCTAACTTTCTATGATTTGAACCCCTCCTGTGACACCAGTCTTAGATTCCGATGCCTCACTTCAGGTTTAGTGTTTCCCTTGGACCTTCTTATTGAGGATGAAACACAGAAATTGCATCCGAATTTAATACAGAAGGCACAATGACGACTTAAGTACAAGAGGACAGACACACTAACTTTCTATGATTTGAACCTCTCCTGTGGGTCCAGTTTTAGATTCCGATACTTCACTTCAGGTTTATTGTCTCCCTTGGACCTTCTTATTGACGATGAAACACAGAAATTGAATCCGTAATTAATACAAAAGGCACAATGCCGTCTTACGTACAAGGCGACTGACACTCTAACTTTCTATGATTTGAACCTCTCCTGTGAGTCCAGTTTTAGATTCCGATGCTTCACTTCAGGTTTACTGTATACCTTGGACCTTGTTATTGACAATGAAACACAGAAATTGCATCCGAATATAATACAAAAGGCACAATGCCGACTTAAGTACAAAAGGACTGACACTCTAACTTTCTATGATTTGAACCTCTCCTGTGAGTCCAGTTTAAGATTCCGATGCTTCACCTCAGCTTTATTATTTCTCTTGGACCTTCTTATTGACGATTAAACACTGAAATTGCATCCGAATTTAATACAAAAGGCACAATGCCAACCTAAGTACAAGAATACTGACACTCTAACTTTCTATGATTTGAACCTCTGCAGTGAGTCCGGTATTAGATTCCGATGCTTTACTTCAAGGTTCACTGTAACCCTTGGACCTTCTTATTGACGATGAAACACAGAAATTGCATCCGAATTAAATACAAAAGGCACAATGCCGACTTAAGTACAAGAGGACTGACACTCTAACTTTCTATGATTTGAACCTCTCCTGTGAGTCCAGTTTCAGATTCCAATGCTTCACTTCAGGTTAACTGTATACCTTGGCCCTTCTTATTGACGATGAAACACAGAAATTGCATCCGAATTTAATACAAAACGCACAATGCCGACTTAAGTACAAGAGGATTGACACTGTAACTTTCTATGATTTGAACCTCCCCTGTGAGTCCAGTTTTAGATTCCGATGCTTTACTTCAGGTTTACTGTTTCCCTTGGACCTTCTTTTTGACGATGAGACACAGAAATGGAATCCAAATTTACTACAAAAGGCACAATGCCGACTTAAGTACAAGAGGACTGACACTCTAACTTTCTATGATTTGAACCTCTCCTGTGAGACCAGTTTTAGATTCCTATGCTTCACTTCAGCTTAACTGTATACCTTGGACCTTCTTATTGACGATGAAACACAGAAATTGCATCCTAATTTAATACAAAACGCACAATGCCGACTTAAGTACAAGAGGATTGACACTCTAACTTTCTATGATTTGAACCTCCCCTGTGAGTCCAGTTTTAGATTACGATGCTTTACTTCAGGTTTACTGTTTCCCTTGGACCTTCTTTTTGACGATGAAACACAGAAATTGCATCCAAATTTAATACAAAAGGCACAATGCCGACTTAAGTACAAGAGGACTGACACGCTAACTTTCTATGATTTGAACCTCTCCTGTGAGTCCAGTTTTAGATTCCGATGCTTCACTTTAGGATTAATGTATCCCTCGGACCTTCTTACTGACTATGAAACACAGAAATTACATCCCAATTTAATACAAAAGGCACAATACCGACTTAGGTACAAGAGGACTGACACTCTAAATTTCAATGATTCGAACCTCTCCTGTGAGTCCTGTTTTAGGTTCCAATGCTTCACTCCTGGTTTACTGTGTCTCTTGGACCTTCTTATTGACGATGAAACACAGAAATTGCATCCGAATTTAATACGAAAGGCACAATGCCTACTTAAGTACAAGAGGACTGACACTCTAACTTTTTATGATTTGAACGTCTCCTGTGAGTCCGGTATTAGATTCCGGTGCTTCACTTCAGGTTCACTGTAACCCTTGGACCTACCTATTCACGATGAAACACAGAAATTGCATCCGAATTTAATACAAAAGGAACAATGCCGACTTAAGTACAAGATGACTGACACTCTGCCTTTCTATGATTTGAACCCCTCCTGTGACACCAGTCTTAGATTCCGATGCCTCACTTCAGGTTTAGTGTTTCCCTTGGACCTTCTTATTGAGGATGAAACACAGAAATTGCATCCGAATTTAATACAGAAGGCACAATGTCGACTTAAGTACAAGAGGACAGACACTCTAACTTTCTATGATTTGAACCTCTCCTGTGGGTCCAGTTTTAGATTCCGATACTTCACTTCAGGTTTATTGTCTCCCTTGGACCTTCTTATTGACGATGAAACACAGAAATTGTATCCGTAATTAATACAAAAGGCACAATGCCGTCTTACGTACAAGGCGACTGACACTCTAACTTTCTATGATTTGAACCTCTCCTGTGAGTCCAGTTTTAGATTCCGATGCTTCACTTCAGGTTTACTGTATACCTTGGACCTTGTTATTGACAATGAAACACAGAAATTGCATCCGAATATAATACAAAAGGCACAATGCCGACTTAAGTACAAAAGGACTGGCACTCTAACTTTCTATGATTTGAACCTCTCCTGTGAGTCCAGTTTAAGATTCCGATGCTTCACTTCAGGTTTACTGTATCCCTTGGACCTTCTTATTGCCGATGAAACACAGAAATAGCATCCGAATGTAATACAAAATGCACAATGCCGACTTACGTACAAGGGGACTGACACTCTAACTTTCTATAATTTAACCTCTCCTGTGAGTCCAATTTTAGATTCCGATGTTTCACTTCAGGTTTATTATTTCCCTTGGACCGTCTTATTGACGATTAAACACTGAAATTGCATCCGAATTTAATACAAAAGGCACAATGCCAACCTAAGGACAAGAATACTGACACTCTAACTTTCTATGATTTGAACCTCTGCAGTGAGTCCGGTATTAGATTCCGATGCTTTACTTCAAGGTTCACTGTAACCCTTGGACCTTCTTATTGACGATGAAACACAGAAATTGCATCCGAATTAAATACAAAAGGCACAATGCCGTCTTAAGTACAAGAGGACTGACACTCTAACTTTCTATGATTTGAACCGCTCCTGTGAGTCCAGTTTCAGATTCCGATGCTTTACTTCAGGTTAACTGTATACCTTGGACCCTCTTATTGACGATGAAACACAGAAATTGCATCCGAATTTAATACAAAACGCACAATGCCGACTTAAGTACAAGAGGATTGACACTCTAACTTTCTATGATTTGAACCTCCCCTGTGAGTCCAGTTTTGGATTCCGATGCTTCACTTCAGGTTTACTGTTTCCCTTGGACCTTCTTTTTGACGATGAAACACAGAAATGGAATCCAAATTTACTACAAAAGGCACAATGCCGACTTAAGTACAAGAGGACTGACACTCTAACTTTCTATGATTTGAACCTCTCCTGTGAGACCAGTTTTAGATTCCTATGCTTCACTTCAGGTTAACTGTATACCTTGGACCTTCTTATTGACGATGAAACACAGAAATTGCATCCGAATTTAATACAAAACGCACAATGCCGACTTAAGTACAAGAGGATTGACACTCTAACTTTCTATGATTTGAACCTCCCCTGTGAGTCCAGTTTTAGATTACGATGCTTTACTTTAGGTTTACTGTTTCCCTTGGACCTTCTTTTTGACGATGAAACACAGAAATTGCATCCAAATTTACTACAAAAGGCACAATTCCGACTTAAGTACAAGAGGACTGACACTCTAACTTTCTATGATTTGAACCTCTGCAGTGAGTCCGGTTTTAGATTCCGATGCTTTACTTCAAGGTTCACTGTAACCCTTGGACCTTCTTATTGACGATGAAACACAGAAATTTCATCCGAATTAAATACAAAAGGCACAATGCCGACTTAAGTACAAGAGGACTGCCACTCTAAATTTCTATGATTTGAACCTCTCCTGTGAGTCCAGTTTTAGATTCCGATGCTTAACTTCAGGTTAACTGTATACCTTGGACCTTCTTATTGACGATGAAACACAGAAATTGCATCCGAATTTAATACAAAACGCACAATGCCGACTTAAGTACAAAAGGATTGACTCTCTAACTTTCTATGATTCGGACCTCTCCTGTGATTCCAGTTTTAGATTCCGATGCTTCACTTCAGGTTTACTGTATCCCCTGGACCTTCTTTTTGACGATGAAACACAGAAATTGCATCCAAATTTAATACAAAAGGCACAATGCCGACTTAAGTACAAGAGGACTGACACGCTAACTCTCTATGATTTGAACCTCTCCTGTGAGTCCAGTTTTAGATTCCGATGCTTCACTTCAGGTTTACTGTATCCCTTGGACCTTCTTATTGACGATCAAACACAGAAATTGCATCCGAATTTAATACAAAAGGTACAATGACGACTTAAGTAAAAGAGGACTGACACTTTAACTCCCTATGATTTGAACAACTCCTGTGAGTCCAGTTTTAGATTCCGATGCTTCACTTCAGGTTTACTGTATACCTTGGACCTTCTTATTGACGATGTAACACAGAAATTGCATCTGAATTTAATACAAAAGGCACAATGCCGACTTAACAAATGAGGACTGACACTCTAACTTTCCCCGATTTGAACCCATCCTGTGAGTCCAGTTTTAGATTCCGATGCTTCACTTCAGGTGTACTGTATACCTTGGACCTTCTTATTGACGATGAAGCACAGAAATTGCCTCTGAATGTAATACAAAAGGCACAATGCCGACCTAAGTACAAGAGGACTGACACTCCAACTTTCTATGATTTAAACCTCTCCTGTGAGTCCAGTTTGAGATTCCGATGCTTCACTGCAGGTTTACTGTATCCCTTGGACCTAATTATTGACGATGAAACACAGAAATAGCATCTGAATTTAATACAAATGGCACAATGCCGACTTCAGTAAAAGAGGACTGAGACTCTAACTCTCTAAGATTTGAACCTCTCCTGTGAGTCCAGTTTTTGATTCCGATGCTTCACTTCAGGTTTACTGTATCCCTTGGACCTTCTTATTGACGATGAAACACAGAAATTGCATCCGAATTTAATACAAAAGGCACAATGCCGCCTTAAGTACAAGAGGACTGACACTCTAACTTTCAATGATTTTAACCTCTCCTGTGAGTCCAGATTTAGATTCCGATGCTTCACTTCAGGTTTATTATTTCCCTTGGACCTTGTTATTGACAATGAAACACTGAAATTGCATCCGAATTTAATACAAAAGGCACAATGCCAACCTAAGTACAAGTGGACTGACACTCTAACTTTCTATGATTTGAACTTCTGCAGTGAGTCCGGTTTTAGATTCCGATGCTTTACTTCAAGGTACACTGTAACCCTTGGACCTTATTATTGACGATGAAACACAGAAATTGCATCCGAATTAAATACAAAAGGAACAATGCCGACTTAAGTACAAGAGGACTGACACTCTAACTTTCTATGATTTGAACCTCTCCTGTGAGTCCTGTTTTAGGTTCCGATGCTTGACTTCAGGTTAACTGTATACCTTGGACCTTCTTATTGACGATGAAACACAGAAATTGCATCTGAATTTAATACTAAACGCACAATGCCGACTTAAGTACAAGAGGATTGACTCTCTAACTTTCTATGATTTGAACTTCCCCTGTGAGTCCAGTTTTAGATTCCGATGCTTCATTTCAGGTTTACTGTTTCCCTTGGACCTTCTTTTTGACGATGAAACACAGAAATTGCATCCAAATTTACTACAAAAGGTAAAATGCCGACTTAAGTACAAGAGGACTGACACTCTAACTTTCTATGATGTGAACCTCTCCTGTGAGTCCAGTTTTAGATTCCGATGCTTCACTTAAGGTTTACTGTATCCATTGGACATTCTTATTGACGATGAAACACAGAAATTGCATCCGAATTTAATACAAAAGGCACAATGCCGACTTAAGTACATGAGGACTGACACTCTTACTTTCTATGATTTGAACCTCTCCTGTGAGTCCGGTATTAGATTCCGATGCTTCACTTCAGGTTCACTGTATCCCTTGGACCTTCTTATTGACGATGAAACGCAGAAATTGCATCCGAATTTAATACAAAAGGCACAATGCCGACTTAAGTACAAGACGACTGACACCCTGACTTTCTATGAATTGAACCTCTCTTGTGAGTCCAGTTTTAGATTCCGATGCTTCACTTCAGGTTTACTGTATCCCTTGGACCTTCTTATTGACGATGAAACACAGAAATTTCTTCCGAATTTAACACAAAAGGCACAATGCTGACTTAAGTACAAGAGGACTGACACGCTAAATTTCTATGATTTGAACCTCTCCTGTGAGTCCAGTTTTAGATTCCTTGGCTTCACTTCAGGTTTACTGTATCCCTTGGGCTTTCTTATTGACGATAAAACACAGAAATTGCATCCGAATTTAATACAAAGGGCACAATACCGACTTAAGTACAAGAGGACTGACACTCTAACTTTCTATGATTTGAACCTCTCCTGTGAGTCCAGTTTTAGATTCCGATTCTTCACTTTAGGTTTACTGTATCCCTTGGACCTTCTTACTGACAATGAGACACAGATATTATATCCGAATTCAATACAAAAGGCACAATGCCGACTTAAGTACAAGAGGACATACACTCTAACTTTCTATGATTTGAACCTCTCCTGTGAGTCCAGTTTGGATTCCGATGCTTCGATTCAGGTTTACTGTATCCCTTGGACCTTCTTATTGACGATGAAACACAGAAATTGCATCCGAATTTAATACAAAAGGCACAATAACGACTTAAGTACAAGAGGACTGACACTCTAACTTTCTACGATTTCAAACTCTCCTGTGAGTCCAGTTTTAGATTCCGATGCTTCACTATAGGTTTACTGTATCCCTTGGACCTTCTTATTGACAATGAAACACAGAAATGGCATCCGAATTTAATACAAAAGGCACAATGACGACTTAAGTAAAAGAGGACTGACACCTTAACTCCCTATGATTTGAACCACTCCTGTGAGTCCAGTTTTAGATTCCGATGCTTCGCTTCAGGTTTACTGTATACCTTGGACCTTCTTATTGACGATGTAACACAGAAATTGCATCTGAATTTAATACAAAAGGCACAATGCCGACTTAACTACATGGGGACTGACACTCTAACTTTCTACGATTTGAACCTTTCCTGTGAGTCCAGTTTTAGATTCCGATGCTTCACTTCAAGTTTACTGTATACCTTGGACCTTCTTATTGACGATGAAACACAGAAATTGCCTCTGAATTTAATACAAAAGGCACAATGCCGACTTAAGTACAAGAGGACTGACACTCTAACTTCCTATGATTAGAATCTCTCCTGTGAGTCCAGTTTTAGATTCCGATGCTTCACTTCAGTTTTACTGTATCCCTTGGACATTCTTATTGACGATGAAACATAGAAATTGCATCCGAATTTAATACAAAAGGCACAATGGTGACTTAAGTCCAAGAGAACTGATACTCCAACTTTCTATGATTTGAAACTCTCCTGTGACTCCAGTTTTAGATTCCGATGCTTAACTTCAGATTTACTGTTTCCCTTGGACCTTCCTATTGACGATGATACACAGAAATTGCATCCGAACTCAATACAAAATGCACAATGCCGACTTAAGTACACGAGTACTGACACTCTAACTTTCAATGATTTGAATCTCTCCTGTGAGTCCAGTTTTAGATTCCGATGCTTCACTTCAGGTTAACCGTATACCTTGGACCTTCTTATTGACGATAATACACAGAAATTGTATCCGAATTTAATACAAAACGCACAATGCCGACTTAAGTTCAAGAGGATTGACTCTCTAACTTTCTATGATTTGAACTTCCCCTGTGCGTCCAGTTTTAGATTCCGATGCTTCATTTCAGGTTTACTGTTTCCCTTGGACCTTCTTTTTGACGATGAAACACAGAAATTGCATCCAAATTTACTACAAAAGGCACAATGCCGACTTTAGTACAAGAGGACTGACACTCTAACTTTCTATGATTTGAACCTCTCCTGTGAGTCCAGTTTTAGATTCCGATGCTTCACTTCAGGTTTACTGTATCCATTGGACCTTCTTATTGACGATGAAACACAGAAAATGCAACCGAATTTAATACAAAAGGCACAATGCCGACTTAAGTACAAGAGGACTGACACTCTTACTTTCTATGATTTGAACCTCTTCTGTGAGTCCGGTATTAGATTCCGAAGCTTCGCTTCAGGTTCTCTGTATCCCTTGGACCTTCTTATTGACGATGAAACACAGAAATTGCATCCGAATTTAATACAAAAGGCACAATGCCGACTTAAGTACAAGACGACTGACACTCTAACTTTCTATGATTTGAACCTGTCTTGTGAGTCCAGTTTTAGATTCCGATGCTTCACTTCAGGTTTACTGTATCCCTTGGACCTTCTTATTGACGATGAAACTCAGAAATTGCATCCGAATTTAATACAAAAGGCACAATGCCGGCTTAAGTACAAGAGGACTAACATGCTAACTTTCTATGATTTGAACCTCTCCTGTGAGTCCAGTTTTAGATTCCGTGGCTTAACGTTAGGTTTACTGTATCCCTTGGACATTCTTATTGACGATGAAACACAGAAATTGCATCCGAATTTAATACAAAAGGCACGATAACGACTTAAGTACAAGAGGACTGACACTCTAACTTTCTACGATTTCAAACTCTCCTGTGAGTCCAGTTTTAGATTCCGATGCTTCACGTTAGGTTTACTGTATCCCTTGGACATTCTTATTGACGATGAAACACAGAAATTGCATCCGAATTTAATACAAAAGGCACAATGACGACTTAAGTAAAAGTGGACTGACACCTTAACTCCCTATGATTTGAACCTCTCCTGTGAGTCCAGTTTTAGATTCCGATGCTTCACTTCAGGTTTACTGTATACCTTGGACCTTCTTATTGACGATGTAACACAGAAATTGCATCTGAATTTAATACAAAAGGCACAATGCCGACTTAACTACATGGGGACTGACACTCTAACTTCCTACGATTTGAACCTTTCCTGTGAGTCCAGTTTTAGATTCCGATGCTTCACTTCAGGTTTACTGTATACCTTGGACCTTCTTATTGACGATGAAACACAGAAATTGCCTCTGAATTTAATACAAAAGGCACAATGCCGACTTAAGTACAAGAGGACTGACACTCTAACTTCCTATGATTAGAATCTCTCCTGTGAGTCCAGTTTTAGATTCCGATGCTTCACTTCAGTTTTAGTGTATCCCTTGGACATTCTTATTCACGATGAAACACAGAAATTGCATCCGAATTTAACACAAAAGGCACAATGCCGACTTAAGTACAAGGTGACTCACACTCTAACTTTCTATGATTTGAACTCTCCAGTGAGTCCAGTTTTAGATTCCGATGCTTTACGTCAGGTTTATTGTTTCCCTTGGACCTTCTTATTGACGATGAAACACTGAAATTGCTTCCGAATTTAACACAAAAGGCACAATGCCAACTTAAGTACAAGAGGACTGACACTCTAACTTTCTATGATTTGAACCTCTCCTGTGAGTCCAGTTTTAGATTCCGATGCTACACTTCAGGTTAACTGTATACTTTGGACCTTCTTATTGACGATGAAACACAGAAATTGCATCCGAATTTAATACAAAACGCACAATGCCGACTTAAGTACAAGAGGATTGACACTCTAACTTTCTATGATTTGAACCTCTCCTGTGAGTCCAGTTTTAGATTCCGATGCTTCACCTCAGGTTTACTGTATCCCTTGGACCTTCTTATTGACGATGAAACACAGAAATTGCATCCAAATTTAATACAAAAGGCACAATGCCGATTTAAGTACAAGAGGACTGACACGCTAACTGTCTATGATTTGAACTTGTCCTGTGAGTCCAGTTTTAGATTCCGATGCTTCAATTCAGGTTTACTGTATCCCTTGGACCTTCTTATTGACGATGAAACACAGAAATTGCATCCGAATTTAATACAAAAGGCACAATGCCGACTTAAGTACAAGAGGACTGACACTCTAACTTTCTAAGATTTGAACCGCTCCTGTGAGTACAGTTTTATATTCCGATGCTTCACTTCAGGTTTACTGTTTCCCTTGGACCTTCTTATTGACGATGAAACACAGAAATTGCATCCGAATTTAATACAAAAAGCACAATGCGGACTTAAGTACAAGAGGACTGACACTCTTTTTTTTATGATTTGAACCTCTCCTGTGAGTCCAGTTTTAGATTTCGATGCTTCACTTCAGGTTTACTGTATCCCTTGGACCCACTTATTGACGATGAAACACAGAAATTGCACACGAATTTAATAGAAAAGTCACAATGCCGACTTAAGTACAAGAGGACTGACACTCTAACTTTCTATGATTTGAACCTCTCCTGTGAGTCCAGTTTTAGATTCCGATGCTTCTCTTCAGGTTTACTGTATCCCCTGGACTTTCTTATTGACGACGAAACACAGAAATTGCATCTGAATTTAATGCAAGTCGCACAATGCCGAATTAAGTACAAGAGAACCGACACTCTAACATTCTAAGATTTGAACCTCTCCTGTGAGTCCAATTTTAGATCCCGATGCTTCACTTTAGTTTTACTGTATCCCTTGGACCTACTTACTGACTATGAAACACAGATATTACATCCGAATTTAATACAAAAGGCACAATGCCGACTTAAGTACAAGAGGACTGACACTCTAACTTTCTATGATTTGAACCTCTCCTGTGAGTCCAGTTTAAGATTCCGATGCTGCACTTTGGGTTTACTGTATCCCTTGGACCTTCGTATTGACGATGAAACACAGAAATTGCATCCGAATGTAATGCAAAAGGCACAATGGCGACTTACGTACAAGGGGACTGACACTGTAATTCTCTATGATTTGAACCTCTCCTGTGAGTCCAGTTTTAGATTTCGATGCTTCACTTCAGGTTTACTGTATCCCTTGGACTCTCGTATTGACGATGAAACACAGAAATTGCATCCGAATTTTATACAAAAGGAACAATGCCGACTTAAGTACAAGACGACAGACACTCTAACTTTCTATGATTTGAACCTCTCCTGTGAGTCCAGTTATAGATTCCGATGCATCACTTCAGGTTTACTGTTCCCCTTGGACCTTCTTATTGACGATGAAACACAGAAATTGCGTCCAAATTTAATACAACAGGCACAATGCCGACTTAAGTACAAGAGGACTGACACGCTAACTTTCTATGATTTGAACCTCTCTTGTGAGTCCAGTTTTAGATTCCGATGCTTCACTTCAGGTTTACTGTATCCATTGGACCTTCTTATTGACGATGAAACACAGAAAATGCAACCGAATTTAATACAAAAGGCACAATGCCGACTTAAGTACAAGAGGACTGACACTCTTACTTTCTATGATTTGAACCTCTTCTGTGAGTCCGGTATTAGATTCCGATGCTTCGCTTCAGGTTCTCTGTATCCCTTGGACCTTTTTATTGACGATGAAACACAGAAATTGCATCCGAATTTAATACAAAAGGCACAATGCCGACTTAAGTACAAGACGACTGACACTCTAACTTTCTATGATTTGAACCTGTCTTGTGAGTCCTGTTTTAGATTCCGATGCTTCACTTCAGGTTTACTGTATCCCTTGGACCTTCTTATTGACGATGAAACTCAGAAATTGCATCCGAATTTAATACAAAAGGCACAATGCCGGCTTAAGTACGAGAGGACTAACATGCTAACTTTCTATGATTTGAACCTCTCCTGTGAGTCCAGTTTTAGATTCCGTGGCTTAACGTTAGGTTTACTGTATCCCTTGGACATTCTTATTGACGATGAAACACAGAAATTGCATCCGAATTTAATACAAAAGGCACAATAACGACTTAAGTACAAGAGGACTGACACTCTAACTTTCTACGATTTCAAACTCTCCTGTGAGTCCAGTTTTAGATTCCGATGCTTCACGTTAGGTTTACTGTATCCCTTGGACATTCTTATTGACGATGAAACACAGAAATTGCATCCGAATTTAATACAAAAGGCACAATGACGACTTAAGTAAAAGTGGACTGACACCTTAACTCCCTATGATTTGAACCTCTCCTGTGAGTCCAGTTTTAGATTCCGATGCTTCACTTCAGGTTTACTGTATACCGTGGACCTTCTTATTGGCGATGTAACACAGAAATTGCATCTGAATTTAATACAAAAGGCACAATGCCGACTTAACTACATGGGGACTGACACTCTAACTTCCTACGATTTGAACCTTTCCTGTGAGTCCAGTTTCAGATTCCGATGCTTCACTTCAGGTTTACTGTATACCTTGGACCTTCTTATTGACGATGAAACACAGAAATTGCCTCTGAATTTAATACAAAAGGCACAATGCCGACATAAGTACAAGAGGACTGACACTCTAACTTCCTATGATTAGAATCTCTCCTGTGAGTCCAGTTTTAGATTCCGATGCTTCACTTCAGTTTTACTGTATCCCTTGGACATTCTTATTCACGATGAAACACAGAAATTGCATCCGAATTTAACACAAAAGGCACAATGCCGACTTAAGTACAAGGTGACTCACACACTAACTTTCTATGATTTGAACTCTCCTGTGAGTCCAGTTTTAGATTCCGATGCTTTACGTCAGGTTTATTGTTTCCCTTGGACCTTCTTATTGACGATGAAACACTGAAATTGCTTCCGAATTTAACACAAAAGGCACAATGCCAACTTAAGTACAAGAGGACTGACACTCTAACTTTCTATGATTTGAACCTCTCCTGTGAGTCCAGTTTTAGATTCCGATGCTACACTTCAGGTTAACTGTATACCTTGGACCTTCTTATTGACGATGAAACACAGAAATTGCATCCGAATTTAATACAAAAGGCACAATGCCGACTTAAGTACAAGAGGACTGACACTCTAACTTTCTATGATTTGAACCTCTCCTGTGAGTCCAGTTTTAGATTCCAACCCTTCACTTTAGGTTTACTGTATCCCTTGGACCTTCTTATTGACGATGGAACACAGAAATTGCATGCGAATTTAATACAAAAGGCACAATGCCGACTTAAGTAAAAGAGAACTGACACTCTAACTCCCTATGATTTGAACCTCTCCTGTGAGTCCAGTTTTAGATTCCGATGCTTCAATTCAGGTTTACTGTATACCTTGGACCTCCTTATTGACGATATAACACAGAAATTGCATCTGAATTTAATACAAAAAGCACAATGCCGACTTTACTACAAGGGGACTGACACTCTAACTTTCTACGATTTGAACCTTTCCTGTGAGTCCAGTTTTAGATTCCGATGCTTCACTTCAGGCTTACTGTATACCTTCGACCTTCTTATTGACGATGAAACACAGAAATTGCAATTGAATTTAATACAATAAGCACAATGCCGACTTAAGTACAAGAGGACTGACACTCTAACTTCCTATGATTAGAACCTCTCCTGTGAGTCCAGTTTTAGATTCCGATGCTTCACTTCAGTTTTACTGTATCCCTTGGACCTTCTTATTGACGATGAAACATAGAAATTGCATCCAAATTTAATACAAAAGGCACAATGCTGACTTAAGTACAGGACGACTGATACTCCATCTTCCTATGATTTGAACCTTTCCTGTGACTCCATTTTAGATTCCGATGCTTATCTTCAGGTTTACTGTTCCCTTGGACCCTCCTATTGACGATGATACACAGAAATTGCATCCGAATTTAATACAAAAGGCACAATGAAGACTTAAGTACTAATGGACTGACACTCTAACTTTCTATGATTTGAACCTCTCCTGTGAGTCCAGTTTTAGATTCCGATGTTCACTTCAGGTTTACTGTATACCTTGGACCTTCTTATTGACGACGAAACACAGAAATTGCATCCGAATTTAATACAAACGGCACAATGCCGACTTAAGTACAAGAGGACTGACACTCTAACTTTCTAAGATTTGAACCGCTCCTGTGAGTACAGTTTTATATTCCGATGCTTCACTTCAGGTTTACTGTTTCCCTTGGACCTTCTTATTGACGATGAAACACAGAAATTGCATCCGAATTTAATACAAAAAGCACAATGCGGACTTAAGTACAAGAGGACTGACACTCTTTTTTTTATGATTTGAACCTCTCCTGTGAGTCCAGTTTTAGATTTCGATGCTTCACTTCAGGTTTACTGTATCCCTTGGACCCACTTATTGACGATGAAACACAGAAATTGCACACGAATTTAATACAAAAGTCACAATGCCGAATTAAGTACAAGAGAACCGACACTCTAACATTCTAAGATTTGAACCTCTCCTGTGAGTCCAATTTTAGATTCCGATGCTTCACTTTAGTTTTACTGTATCCCTTGGACCTACTTACTGACTATGAAACACAGATATTACATCCGAATTTAATACAAAAGGCACAATGCCGACTTAAGTACAAGAGGACTGACACTCTAACTTTCTATGATTTGAACCTCTCCTGTGAGTCCAGTTTAAGATTCCGATGCTGCACTTTGGGTTTACTGTATCCCTTGGACCTTCGTATTGACGATGAAACACAGAAATTGCATCCGAATGTGATGCAAAAGGCACAATGCCGACTTACGTACAAGGGGACTGACACTGTAATTCTCTATGATTTGAACCTCTCCTGTGAGTCCAGTTTTAGATTTCGATGCTTCACTTCAGGTTTACTGTATCCCTTGGACCCTCTTATTGACGATGAAACACAGAAATTGCATCCGAATTTTATACAAAAGGAACAATGCCGACTTAAGTACAAGACGACAGACACTCTAACTTTCTATGATTTGAACCTCTCCTGTGAGTCCAGTTATAGATTCCGATGCATCACTTCAGGTTTACTGTATCCCTTGGGCCTTCTTATTGACGATGAAACACAGAAATTGCATCCAAATTTACTACAAAAGGCACAATGCCGACTTAAGTACAAGAGGACTGACACTCTACCTTTCTATGATTTGAACCTCTCCTGTGAGTCCAGTTTTAGATTCCGATGCATCACTTCAGGTTTAGTGTTTCCCTTGGACCTTCTTATTGACGATGAAACACAGAAATTGCGTCCAAATTTAATACAACAGGCACAATGCCGACTTAAGTACAAGAGGACTGACACGCAAACTTTCTATGATTTGAACCTCTCTTGTGAGTCCAGTTTTAGATTCCGATGCCTCACTTCAGGTTTACTGTATCCCTTGGACCTTCTTATTGACGATGAAACACAGAAATTGCATCCGAATTTAATACAAAAGGCACAATGCCGACTTAAGTACAAGAGGACTGACACTCTAGCTTTCTATGATTTGAACCTCTCCTGTGAGTCCGGTATTAGATTCCGATGCTTCGCTTCAGGTTCACTGTAACCCTTGGACCTTCTTATTGACGATGAAACACAGAAATTGCATCCGAATTTAATACAAAAGGCACAATGCCTACTTAAGTGCAAGACGACTGACACTCTAACTTTCTATGATTTGAACCTCGCCTGTGAGTCCAGTTTTAGATTCCGATGCTTCAGTTCAGGTTTACTGTATCCCTTGGACCTTCTTATTGACGATGAAACACAGAAATTGCATCCAAAGTTAATACAAAAGTCACAATGCCGACTTAAGTACAAGAGGACTGACACGCTAACTGTCTATGATTTGAACCTCTCCTGTGAGTCCAGTTTTAGATTCCGATGCTTCACTTCAGGTTTACTGTATCCCTTGGACCTTCTTATTGACGATGAAACAGAGAAATTGCATCCGAATTTAATACAAAAGGCACAATGCCGACTTAAGTACAAGAGGACTGACACTCTAACTTTCTATGATATGAACCTCTCCTGTGAGTCCAGTTTTAGATTCCGATGCTTCACTTTAGGTTTACTGTATCCCTTGGACCTTCTTACTGACTATGAAACACAGATATTACATCCGAATTTAATACAAAAGGCACAATGCCGACTTAAGTACAAGAGAACTGACACTCTATTTTTCTATGATTTGAACCCCTCCTGTGAGTCCAGTTTTCGATTCCGATGCTTCACTTCAGGTTTACTGTATCCCTTGGACCTTCTTATTGACGATGAAACACAGAAATTGCATCCGAATTTATTACAAAAGGCACAATGCCGACTTAAGTACAAGAGGACTGTCACTCTAACATTCTACGATTTCAAACTCTCCTGTAAGTCCTGTTTTAGATTCCGATGCTTCACTTTAGGTTTACTGTATCCCTTTTACCTTCTTATTGACGATGGAACACAGAAATTGCATCCGAAATTAATACAAAAGGCACATTGCCGACTTCAGTAATAGAGGACTGTCACTCTAACTCCCTATGATTTGAATCTCTCCTGTGAGTCCAGTTTTAGATTCCGATGCTTCAGTTCAGGTTTACTGTATACCTTGGACCTCCCTATTGACGATGTAACACAGAAATTGCATCTGAATTTAATACAAAAGGCACAATGCTGACTTAAGTACAAGACGACTGATACTCCAACTTCCTATGATTTGAACCTCTCCTGTGACTCCAGTTTTAAATTCCGATGGTTAACTTATGGTTTACTGTTCCCCTTGGACCCTCCTATTGACGATGACACACAGAAATTGCTTCCGAATTTAATACAAAAGGCACAATGCCGACTTAAGTACAAGAGGACTGACACTCTAACTTTCTATGATTTGAACCTCTCCTGTGAGTCCAGTTTTAGATTCCGATTCTTCACTTTAAGTTTACTGTATCCCTTGGACCTTCTTACTGACTATGAAACACAGATATTATATCCGAATTTAATACAAAAGGCACAATGCCGACTTAAGTACAAGAGGACATACACTCTAACTTTCTATGATTTGAACCTCTCCTGTGAGTCCAGTTTGGATTCCGATGCTTCACTTCAGGTTTACTGTATCCCTTGGACCTTCTCATTGACGATGAAACACAGAAATAGCATCCGAATTTAATACAAAAGGCACAATAACGACTTAAGAACAAGAGGACAGACACTCTAAATTTCTACGATTTCAAACTCTCCTGTGAGTCCAGTTTTAGATTCCGATGCTTCACGTTAGGTTTACTGTATCCCTTGGACATTCTTATTGACGATGAAACACAGAAATTGCATCCGAATTTAATACAAAAGGCACAATGCCGACATAAGTGCAAGAGGACTAACACTCTAAGTTTCTATGATTTGAACCTCTCCTGTGTGTCCAGTTTTAGATTCCGATGCTTCACTTCAGGTTTACTGTATACCTTGGACCTTCTTATTGACGATGAAACACAGAAATTGCCTCTGAATTTAATACAAAAGGCACAATGCCGACTTAAGTACAAGAGGACTGACACTCTAACTTCCAATGATTAGAATCTCTCCTGTGAGTCCAGTTTTAGATTCCGATGCTTCACTTCAGTTTTACTGTATCCCTTGGACATTCTTATTGACGATGAAACACAGAAATTGCATCCGAATTTAATACAAAAGGCACAGTGCCGACTTATGTACAAGGTGACTGACACTCTAACTTTCTATGATTTGAAACTCTCCAGTGAGTCCAGTTTTAGATTCCGATGCTTTACTTCAGGTTTATTGTTTCCCTTGGACCTTCTTATTGACGATGAAACACTGAAATTGCTTCCGAATTCAACACAAAAGGCACAATGCCAACTTAAGTACAAGAGGACTGACATTCTAACTTTCTATGATTTGAACCTCTCCTGTGAGTCCAGTTTTAGATTCCGATGCTACACTTCAGGTTAACTGTATACCTTGGACCTTCTTATTGACGATGAAACACAGAAACTGCATCCGAATTTAATACAAAACGCACAATGGCGACTTAAGTACAAGAGGATTGACACTCTAACTTTCTATGATTTGAACCTCAACTGTGAGTCCAGTTTTAGATTCCGATGCCTCACGTCAGGTTTACTGTATCCCTTGGACCTTCTTTTTGACGATGAAATACAGAAATCGCATCCAAATTTACTACAAAAAGCAAATGCCGACTTAAGTACAAGAGGACTGACACTCTAACTTTCTATAATTTGAACCCCTCCTGTGAGTCCAGTTTTAGATTCCGATGCTTCACTTCAGGTTTACTGTATCCCTTGGACCTTCTTATTGACGATGAAACACAGAAATTGCATCCAAATTAAATACAAAAGGCACAATGCCGACTTAAGTACAAGAGGACTGACACGCTAACTGTCTATGATTTGAACCTGTCCTGTGAGTCCAGTTTTAGATTCCGATGCTTCAATTCAGGTTTACTGTATCCCTTGGACCTTCTTATTGACGATGAAACACAGAAATTTCATCCGAATTTAATACAAAAGGCACAATGCCGACTTAAGTACAAGAGGACTGACACTCTAACTTTCTATGATTTGAACCTCTCCTGTGAGTCCAGTTTTAGATTCCGACGCTTCACTTTAGGTTTACTGTATCCCTTGGACCTTCTTATTGACGATGGAACACAGAAATTGCATCCGAATTTAATACAAAATGCACAATGCCGACTTAAGTACAAGAGGACTAACACTCTAGCTTTCTATGATTTGAACCTCTCCTGTGAGTCCGGTATTAGATTCCGATGCTTCGCTTGAGGTTCACTGTAACCCTTGGACCTTCTTATTGACGATGAAACACAGAAATTGCATCCGAATTTAATACAAAAGGCACAATGCCTACTTAAGTACAAGACGACTGACACTCTAACTTTCTATGATTTGAACCTCGCCTGTGAGTCCAGTTTTAGATTCCGATGCTTCAGTTCAGGTTTACTGTATCCCTTGGACCTTCTTATTGACGATGAAACACAGAAATTGCATCCAAAGTTAATACAAAAGTCACAATGCCGACTTAAGTACAAGAGGACTGACACGCTAACTGTCTATGATTTGAACCTCTCCTGTGAGTCCAGTTTTAGATTCCGATGCTTCACTTCAGGTTTACTGTATCCCTTGGACCTTCTTATTGACGATGAAACACAGAAATTGCATCCGAATTTAATACAAAAGGCACAATGCCGACTTAAGTACAAGAGGACTGACACTCTAACTTTCTATGATTTGAACCTCTCCTGTGAGTCCAGTTTTAGATTCCGATGCTTCACTTTAGGTTTACTGTATCCCTTGGACCTTCTTACTGACTATGAAACACAGATATTACATCCGAATTTAATACAAAAGGCACAATGCCGACTTAAGTACAAGAGAACTGACACTCTAACTTTCTATGATTTGAACCCCTCCTGTGAGTCCAGTTTTCGATTCCGATGCTTCACTTCAGGTTTACTGTATCCCTTGGACCTTCTTATTGACGATGAAACACAGAAATTGCATCCGAATTTATTACAAAAGGCACAATGCCGACTTAAGTACAAGAGGACTGACACTCTAACTTTCTACGATTTCAAACTCTCCTGTAAGTCCTGTTTTAGATTCCGATGCTTCACTTTAGGTTTACTGTATCCCTTGGACCTTCTTATTGACGATGGAACACAGAAATTGCATCCGAAATTAATACAAAAGGCACATTGCCGACTTCAGTAATAGAGGACTGACACTCTAACTCCCTATGATTTGAATCTCTCCTGTGAGTCCAGTTTTAGATTCCGATGCTTCAGTTCAGGTTTACTGTATACCTTGGACCTCCCTATTGACGATGTAACACAGAAATTGCATCTGAATTTAATACAAAAGGCACAATGCTGACTTAAGTACAAGACGACTGATACTCCAACTTCCTATGATTTTAACCTCTCCTGTGACTCCAGTTTTAAATTCCGATGGTTAACTTCAGGTTTACTGTTCCCCTTGGACCCTCCTATTGACGATGACACACAGAAATTGCATCCGAATTTAATACAAAAGGCACAATGCCGACTTAAGTACAAGAGGACTGACACTCTAACTTTCTATGATTTGAACCTCTCCTGTGAGTCCAGTTTTAGATTCCGATTCTTCACTTTAGGTTTACTGTATCCCTTGGACCTTCTTACTGACTATGAAACACAGATATTATATCCGAATTTAATACAAAAGGCACAATGCCGACTTAAGTACAAGAGGACATACACTCTAACTTTCTATGATTTGAACCTCTCCTGTGAGTCCAGTTTGGATTCCGATGCTTCACTTCAGGTTTACTGTATACCTCGGACCTTCTTATTGACGATGAAACACAGAAATTGCCTCTGAATTTAATACAAAAGGCACAATGCCGACTTAAGTACAAGAGGACTGACACTCTAACTTCCAATGATTAGAATCTCTCCTGTGAGTCCAGTTTTAGATTCCGATGCTTCACTTCAGTTTTACTGTATCCCTTGGACATTCTTATTGACGATGAAACACAGAAATTGCATCCGAATTTAATACAAAAGGCACAGTGCCGACTTATGTACAAGGTGACTGACACTCTAACTTTCTATGATTTGAAACTCTCCAGTGAGTCCAGTTTTAGATTCCGATGCTTTACTTCAGGTTTATTGTTTCCCTTGGACCTTCTTATTGACGATGAAACACTGAAATTGCTTCCGAACTCAACACAAAAGGCACAATGCCAACTTAAGTACAAGAGGACTGACACTCTAACTTTCTATGATTTGAACCTCTCCTGTGAGTCCAGCTTTAGATTCCGATGCTACACTTCAGGTTAACTGTATACCTTGGACCTTCTTATTGACGATGACACACAGAAATTGCATCCGAATTTAATACAAAACGCACAATGGCGACTTAAGTACAAGAGGATTGACACTCTAACTTTCTATGATTTGAACCTCCCCTGTGAGTCCAGTTTTAGATTCCGATGCCTCACGTCAGGTTTACTGTATCCCTTGGACCTTCTTTTTGACGATGAAATACAGAAATCGCATCCAAATTTACTACAAAAAGCAGATGCCGACTTAAGTACAAGAGGACTGACACTCTAACTTTCTATAATTTGAACCCCTCCTGTGAGTCCAGTTTTAGATTCCGATGCTTCACTTCAGGTTTACTGTATCCCTTGGACCTTCTTATTGACGATGAAACACAGAAATTGCATCCAAATTTAATACAAAAGGCACAATGCCGACTTAAGTACAAGAGGACTGACACGCTAACTGTCTATGATTTGAACCTGTCCTGTGAGTCCAGTTTTAGATTCCGATGCTTCAATTCAGGTTTACTGTATCCCTTGGACCTTCTTATTGACGATGAAACACAGAAATTGCATCCGAATTTAATACAAAAGGCACAATGCCGACTTAAGTACAAGAGAACTGACACTCTAACTTTCTATGATTTGAACCTCTCCTGTGAGTCCAGTTTTAGATTCCGACGCTTCACTTTAGGTTTACTGTATCCCTTGGACCTTCTTATTGACGATGGAACACAGAAATTGCATCCGAATTTAATACAAAAGGCACAATGCCGACTTAAGTACAAGAGGACTAACACTCTAGCTTTCTATGATTTGAACCTCTCCTGTGAGTCCGGTATTAGATTCCGATGCTTCGCTTCAGGTTCACTGTAACCCTTGGACCTTCTTATTGACGATGAAACACAGAAATTGCATCCGAATTTAATACAAAAGGCACAATGCGTACTTAAGTACAAGACGACTGACACTCTAACTTTCTATGATTTGAACCTCGCCTGTGAGTCCAGTTTTAGATTCCGATGCTTCAGTTCAGGTTTACTGTATCCCTTGGACCTTCTTATTGACGATGAAACACAGAAATTGCATCCAAAGTTAATACAAAAGTCACAATGCCGACTTAAGTACAAGAGGACTGACACGCTAACTGTCTATGATTTGAACCTCTCCTGTGAGTCCAGTTTTAGATTCCGATGCTTCACTTCAGGTTTACTGTATCCCTTGGACCTTCTTATTGACGATGAAACACAGAAATTGCATCCGAATTTAATACAAAAGGCACAATGCCGACTTAAGTACAAGAGGACTGACACTCTAACTTTCTATGATTTGAACCTCTCCTGTGAGTCCAGTTTTAGATTCCGATGCTTCACTTTAGGTTTACTGTATCCCTTGGACCTTCTTACTGACTATGAAACACAGATATTACATCCGAATTTAATACAAAAGGCACAATGCCGACTTAAGTACAAGAGAACTGACACTCTAACTTTCTATGATTTGAACCCCTCCTGTGAGTCCAGTTTTCGATTCCGATGCTTCACTTCAGGTTTACTGTATCCCTTGGACCTTCTTATTGACGATGAAACACAGAAATTGCATCCGAATTTATTACAAAAGGCACAATGCCGACTTAAGTACAAGAGGACTGACACTCTAACTTTCTACGATTTCAAACTCTCCTGTAAGTCCTGTTTTAGATTCCGATGCTTCACTTTAGGTTTACTGTATCCCTTGGACCTTCTTATTGACGATGGAACACAGAAATTGCATCCGAAATTAATACAAAAGTCACAATGCCGACTTCAGTAATAGAGGACTGACACTCTAACTCCCTATGATTTGAATCTCTCCTGTGAGTCCAGTTTTAGATTCCGATGCTTCAGTTCAGGTTTACTGTATACCTTGGACCTCCCTATTGACGATGTAACACAGAAATTGCATCTGAATTTAATACAAAAGGCACAATGCTGACTTAAGTACAAGACGACTGATACTCCAACTTCCTATGATTTGAACCTCTCCTGTGACTCCAGTTTTAAATTCCGATGGTTAACTTCAGGTTTACTGTTCCCCTTGGACCCTCCTATTGACGATGACACACAGAAATTGCATCCGAATTTAATACAAAAGGCACAATGCCGACTTAAGTACAAGAGGACTGACACTCTAACTTTCTACGATTTGAACCTCTCCTGTGAGTCCAGTTTTAGATTCCGATTCTTCACTTTAGGTTTACTGTATCCCTTGGACCTTCTTACTGACTATGAAACACAGATATTATATCCGAATTTAATACAAAAGGCACAATGCCGACTTAAGTACAAGAGGACATACACTCTAACTTTCTATGATTTGAACCTCTCCTGTGAGTCCAGTTTGGATTCCGATGCTTCACTTCAGGTTTACTGTATCCCTTGGTCCTTCTTATTGACGATGAAACACAGAAATAGCATCCCAATTTAATACAAAAGGCACAATAACGACTTAAGAACAAGAGGACTGACACTCTAAATTTCTACGATTTCAAACTCTCCTGTGAGTCCAGTTTTAGATTCCGATGCTTCACGTTAGGTTTACTGTATCCCTTGGACATTCTTATTGACGATGAAACACAGAAATTGCATCCGAATTTAATACAAAAGGCACAATGCCGACATAAGTACAAGAGGACTAACACTCTAAGTTTCTAAGATTTGAACCTCCCCTGTGAGTCCAGTTTTAGATTCCGATGCTTCACTTCAGGTTTACTGTATACCTTGGACCTTCTTATTGACGATGAAACACAGAAATTGCCTCTGAATTTAATACAAAAGGCACAATGCCGACTTAAGTACAAGAGGACTGACACTCTAACTTCCAATGATTAGAATCTCTCCTGTGAGTCCAGTTTTAGATTCCGATGCTTCACTTCAGTTTTACTGTATCCCTTGGACATTCTTATTGACGATGAAACACAGAAATTGCATCCGAATTTAATACAAAAGGCACAGTGCCGACTTATGTACAAGGTGACTGACACTCTAACTTTCTATGATTTGAAACTCTCCAGTGAGTCCAGTTTTAGATTCCGATGCTTTACTTCAGGTTTATTGTTTCCCTTGGACCTTCTTATTGACGATGAAACACTGAAATTGCTTCCGGAATTCAACACAAAAGGCACAATGCCAACTTAAGTACAAGAGGACTGACACTCTAACTTTCTATGATTTGAACCTCTCCTGTGAGTCCAGTTTTAGATTCCGATGCTACACTTCAGGTTAACTGTATACCTTAGACCTTCTTATTGACGATGAAACACAGAAATTGCATCCGAATTTAATACAAAACGCACAATGGCGACTTAAGTACAAGAGGATTGACACTCTAATTTTCTATGATTTGAACCTCCCCTGTCAGTCCAGTTTTAGATTCCGATGCCTCACATCAGGTTTACTGTATCCCTTGGACCTTCTTTTTGACGATGAAATACAGAAATCGCATCCAAATTTACTACAAAAAGCAAATGCCGACTTAAGTACAAGAGGACTGACACTCTAACTTTCTATAATTTGAACCCCTCCTGTGAGTCCAGTTTTAGATTCCGATGCTTCACTTCAGGTTTACTGTATCCCTTGGACCTTCTTATTGACGATGAAACACAGAAATTGCATCCAAATTTAATACAAAAGGCACAATGCCGACTTAAGTACAAGAGGACTGACACGCTAACTGTCTATGATTTGAACCTGTCCTGTGAGTCCAGTTTTAGATTCCGATGCTTCAATTCAGGTTTACTGTATCCCTTGGACCTTCTTATTGACGATGAAACACAGAAATTGCATCCGAATTTAATACAAAAGGCACAATGCCGACTTAAGTTCAAGAGGACTGACACTCTAATTTTCTATGATTTGAACCTCTCCTGTGAGTCCAGTTTTAGATTCCGACGCTTCACTTTAGGTTTACTGTATCCCTTGGACCTTCTTATTGACGATGGAACACAGAAATTGCATCCGAATTTAATACAAAAGGCACAATGCCGACTTAAGTACAAGAGGACTGACACTCTAGCTTTCTATGATTTGAACCTCTCCTGTGAGTCCGGTATTAGATTCTGATGCTTCGCTTCAGGTTCACTGTAACCCTTGGACCTTCTTATTGACGATGAAACACAGAAATTGCATCCGAATTTAATACAAAAGGCACAATGCCTACTTAAGTACAAGACGACTGACACTCTAACTTTCTACGATTTGAACCTCTCCTGTGAGTCCAGTTTTAGATTCCGATGCTTCACTTCAGGTTTACTGTATACCTTCGACCTTCTTATTGACGATGAAACACAGAAATTGCAATTGAATTTAATACAAAAAGCACAATGCCGACATAAGTACAAGAGGACTGACACTCTAACTTCCTATGATTAGAACCTCTCCTGTGAGTCCAGTTTTAGATTCCGATGCTTCAGTTCAGGTTTACTGTATACCTTGGACCTCCCTATTGACGATGTAACACAGAAATTGCATCTGAATTTAATACAAAAGGCACAATGCTGACTTAAGTACAAGACGACTGATACTCCAACTTCCTATGATTTGAACCTCTCCTGTGACTCCAGTTTTAAATTCCGATGGTTAACTTCAGGTTTACTGTTCCCCTTGGACCCTCCTATTGACGATGACACACAGAAATTGCATCCGAATTTAATACAAAAGGCACAATGCCGACTTAAGTACAAGAGGACTGACACTCTAACTTTCTATGATTTGAACCTCTCCTGTGAGTCCAGTTTTAGATTCCGATTCTTCACTTTAGGTCTACTGTATCCCTTGGACCTTCTTACTGACTATGAAACACAGATATTACATCCGAATTTAATACAAAAGGCACAATGCCGACTTAAGTACAAGAGGACTGACACTCTAACTTTCTATGATTTGAACCTCTCCTGTGAGTCCAGTTTTAGATTCCGATTCTTCACTTTAGGTTTACTGTATCCCTTGGACCTTCTTACTGACTATGAAACACAGATATTATATCCGAATTTAATACAAAAGGCACAATGCCGACTTAAGTACAAGAGGACATACACTCTAACTTTCTATGATTTGAACCTCTCCTGTGAGTCCAGTTTGGATTCCGATGCTTCACTTCAGGTTTACTGTATCCCTTGGACCTTCTTATTGACGATGAAACACAGAAATACCATCCGAATTTAATACAAAAGGCACAATAACGACTTAAGAACAAGAGGACTGACACTCTAAATTTCTACGATTTCAAACTCTCCTGTGAGTCCAGTTTTAGATTCCGATGCTTCACGTTAGGTTTACTGTATCCCTTGGACATTCTTATTGGCGATGAAACACAGAAATTGCATCCGAATTTAATACAAAAGGCACAATGCCGACATAAGTACAAGAGGACTAACACTCTAAGTTTCTATGATTTGAACCTCTCCTGTGAGTCCAGTTTTAGATTCCGATGCTTCACTTCAGGTTTACTGTATACCTTGGACCTTCTTATTGACGATGAAACACAGAAATTGCCTCTGAATTTAATACAAAAGGCACAATGCCGACTTAAGTACAAGAGGACTGACACTCTAACTTCCAATGATTAGAATCTCTCCTGTGAGTCCAGTTTTAGATTCCGATGCTTCACTTCAGTTTTACTGTATCCCTTGGACATTCTTATTGACGATGAAACACAGAAGTTGCATCCGAATTTAATACAAAAGGCACAGTGCCGACTTATGTACAAGGTGACTGACACTCTAACTTTCTATGATTTGAAACTCTCCAGTGAGTCCAGTTTTAGATTCCGATGCTTTACTTCAGGTTTATTGTTTCCCTTGGACCTTCTTATTGACGATGAAACACTGAAATTGCTTCCGAATTCAACACAAAAGGCACAATGCCAACTTAAGTACAAGAGGACTGACACTCTAACTTTCTATGATTTGAACCTCTCCTGTGAGTCCAGTTTTAGATTCCGATGCTACACTCCAGGTTAACTGTATACCTTGGACCTTCTTATTGACGATGAAACACAGAAATTGCATCCGAATTTAATACAAAACGCACAATGGCGACTTAAGTACAAGAGGATTGACACTCTAACTTTCTATGATTTGAACCTCCCCTGTGAGTCCAGTTTTAGATTCCGATGCCTCACGTCAGGTTTACTGTATCCCTTGGACCTTCTTTTTGACGATGAAATACAGAAATCGCATCCAAATTTACTACAAAAAGCAAATGCCGACTTAAGTACAAGAGGACTGACACTCTAACTTTCTATAATTTTAACCCCTCCTGTGAGTCCAGTTTTAGATTCCGATGCTTCACTTCAGGTTTACTGTATCCCTTGGACCTTCTTATTGACGATGAAACACAGAAATTGCATCCAAATTTAATACAAAAGGCACAATGCCGACTTAAGTACAAGAGGACTGACACGCTAACTGTCTATGATTTGAACCTGTCCTGTGAGTCCAGTTTTAGATTCCGATGCTTCAATTCAGGTTTACTGTATCCCTTGGACCTTCTTATTGACGATGAAACACAGAAATTGCATCCGAATTTAATACAAAAGGCACAATGCCGACTTAAGTACAAGAGGACTGACACTCTAACTTTCTATGATTTGAACCTCTCCTGTGAGTCCAGTTTTAGATTCCGACGCTTCACTTTAGGTTTACTGTATCCCTTGGACCTTCTTATTGACGATGGAACACAGAAATTGCATCCGTATTTAATACAAAAGGCACAATGCCGACTTACGTAAAAGAGAACTGACACTCTAACTCCCTATGATTTTAACCTCTCCTGTGAGTCCAGTTTTAGATTCCGATGCTTCACTTCAGGTTTGCTTTATACCCTGGACCTCCTTATTGACGATATAACACAGAAATTGCATCTGAATTTAATACAAAAGGCACAATGCCGACTTAACTACAAGGGGACTGACACTCTAACTTTCTACGATTTGAACCTCTCCTGTGAGTCCACTTTTAGATTCCGATGCTTCACTTCAGGTTTACTGTATACCTTCGACCTTCTTATTGACGATGAAACACAGATATTGCAATTGAATTTAATACAAAAAGCACAATGCCGACATAAGTACAAGAGGACTGACACTCTAACTTCCTATGATTAGAACCTCTCCTGTGAGTCCAGTTTTAGATTCCGATGCTTCACTTCAGTTTTACTGTATCCCTTGGTCCTTCTTATTGACGATGAAACATAGAAATTGCATCCAAATTTAATACAAAAGGCACAATGCTGACTTAAGTACAGGACGACTGATACTCCAACTTCCTATGATGTGAACCTTTCCTGTGACTCCAGTTTTAGATTCCGATGCTTAACTTCAGGTTTACTGTTCCCCTTGGACCCTCCTATTGACGATGAAACACAGAAATTGCATCCGAATTTAATACAAACAGCACAATGCGGACTTAAGTACAAGAGGAGTGACACTCTTTTTTTTTATGATTTGAACCTCTCCTGTGAGTCCAGTTTTAGATTTCGATGCTTCACTTCAGGTTAACTGTATCCCTTGGACCCTCTTATTGACGATGAAACACAGAAATTGCACCCGAATTTAATACAAAAGTCACAATGCCGACTTAAGTACAAGAGGACTGACACTCTAACTTTCTATGATTTGAACCTCTCCTGTGAGTCCAGTTTAAGATTCCGATGCTTCACTTTGGGTTTACTGTATCCCTTGGACCTTCTTATTGACGATGAAACACAGAAATTGCATCCGAATGTAATGCAAAAGGCACAATGCCGACTTACGTACAAGGGGACTGACACTGTAATTCTCTATGATTTGAACCTCTCCTGTGAGTCCAGTTTTAGATTTCGATGCTTCACTTCAGGTTTACTGTATCCCTTGGACCCTCTTATTGACGATGAAACACAGAAATTGCATCCGAATTTAATACAAAAGGCACAATGCCTACTTAAGTACAAGAGGACTGACACTCTTGCTTTCTATGATTTGAACCTCTCCTGTGAGTCCGGTATTAAATTCCGATGCTTCGCTTCAGGTTCACTGTAACCCTTGGACCTTCTTATTGACGATGAAACACAGAAATTGCATCCGAATTTAATACAAAACGCACAATGGCGACTTAAGTACAAGAGGATTGACACTCTACCTTTCTATGGTTTGAACCTCCCCTGTGAGTCCAGTTTTAGATTCCGATGCCTCACGTCAGGTTTACTGTATCCCTTGGACCTTCTTTTTGACGATGAAATACAGAAATCGCATCCAAATTTACTACAAAAGGCAAATGCCGACTTAAGTACAAGAGGACTGACACTCTAACTTTCTATAATTTGAACCCCTCCTGTGAGTCCAGTTTTAGATTCCGATGCTTCACTTCAGGTTTACTGTATCCCTTGGACCTTCTTATTGACGATGAAACACAGAAATTGCATCCAAATGTAATACAAAAGGCACAATGCCGACTTAAGTAAAAGAGGACTGACACGCTAACTGTCTATGATTTGAACCTGTCCTGTGAGTCCAGTTTTAGATTCCGATGCTTCAATTCAGGTTTACTGTATCCCTTGGACCTTCTTATTGTCGATGAAACACAGAAATTGCATCCGAATTTAATACAAAAGGCACAATGCCGACTTAAGTACAAGAGGACTGACACTCTAACTTTCTATGATTTGAACCTCTCCTGTGAGTCCAGTTTTAGATTCCGACGCTTCACTTTAGGTTTACTGTATCCCTTGGACCTTCTTATTGACGATGGAACACAGAAATTGCATCCGAATTTAATACAAAAGGCACAATGCCGACTTAAGTAAAAGAGAACTGACAATCTAACTCCCTATGATTTTAACCTCTCCTGTGAGTCCAGTTTTAGATTCCGATGCTTCACTTCAGGTTTACTGTATACCTTGGACCTCCTTATTGACGATATAACACAGAAATTGCATCTGAATTTAATACAAAAGGCACAATGCCGACTTAACTACAAGGGGACTGACACTCTAACTTTCTACGATTTGAACCTCTCCTGTGAGTCCAGTTTTAGATTCCGATGCTTCACTTGAGGTTTACTGTATACCTTCGACCTTCTTATTGACGATGAAACACAGAAATTGCAATTGAATTTAATACAAAAAGCACAATGCCGACATAAGTACAAGAGGACTGTTACTCTAACTTCCTATGATTAGAACCTCTCCTGTGAGTCCAGTTTTAGATTCCGATGCTTCACTTCAGTTTTACTGTATCCCTTGGACCTTCTTATTGACGATGAAACATAGAAATTGCATCCAAATTTAATACAAAAGGCACAATGCTGACTTAAGTACAGGACGACTGATACTCCAACTTCCTATGATTTGAACCTTTCCTGTGACTCCAGTTTTAGATTCCGATGCTTAACTTCAGGTTTTCTGTTCCCCTTGGACCCTCCTATTGACGATGAAACACAGAAATTGCATCCGAATTTATTACAAAAAGCACAATGCGGACTTAAGTACAAGAGGACTGACACTCTTTTTTTTATGATTTGAACCTCTCCTGTGAGTCCAGTTTTAGATTTCGATGCTTCACTTCAGGTTAACTGTATCCCTTGGACCCTCTTATTGACAATGAAACACAGAAATTGCACCCGAATTTAATACAAAAGTCACAATGCCGACTTAAGTACAAGAGGACTGACACTCTAACTTTCTATGATTTGAACCTCTCCTGTGAGTCCAGTTTTAGATTCCGATGCTTCACTTCAGGTTTACTGTATCCCCTGGACTTTCTTATTGACGATGAAACACAGAAATTGCATCTGAATTTAATGCAAGACGCACAATGCCGAATTAAGTACAAGAGGACCGACACTCTAACGTTCTAAGATTTGAACCTCTCCTGTGAGTCCAATTTTAGATTCCGATGCTTCACTTTAGGTTTACTGTATCCCTTGGACCTTCTTACTGACTATGAAACACAGATATTACATCCGAATTTAATACAAAAGGCACAATGCCGACTTAAGTACAAGAGGACTGACACTCTAACTTTCTATGATTTGAACCTCTCCTGTGAGTCCAGTTTAAGATTCCGATGCTTCACTTTGGGTTTACTGTATCCCTTGGACCTTCTTATTGACGATGAAACACAGAAATTGCATCCGAATGTAATGCAAAAGGCACAATGCCGACTTAAGTACAAGAGGACTGACACTCTAACTTCCAATGATTAGAATCTCTCCTGTGAGTCCAGTTTTAGATTCCGATGCTTCACTTCAGTTTTACTGTATCCCTTGGACATTCTTATTGACGATGAAACACAGAAATTGCATCCGAATTTAATACAAAAGGCACAATGCCGACTTAAGTACAAGGTGACTGACACTCTAACTTTCTATGATTTGAAACTCTCCTGTGAGTCCAGTTTTAGATTCCGATGCTTTACTTCAGGTTTATTGTTTCCCTTGGACCTTCTTATTGACGATGAAACACTGAAATTGCTTCCGAATTCAACACAAAAGGCACAATGCCAACTTAAGTACAAGAGGACTGACACTCTAACTTTGTATGATTTGTACCTCTCCTGTGAGTCCAGTTTTAGATTCCGATGCTACACTTCAGGTTAACTGTATTCCTTGGACCTTCTTATTGACGATGAAACACTGAAATTGCATCCGAATTTAATACAAAACGCACAATGGCGACTTAAGTACAAGAGGATTGACACTCTAACTTTCTATGATTTGAACCTCCCCTGTGAGTCCTGTTTTAGATTCCGATGCTTCAATTCAGGTTTACTGTATCCCTTGGACCTTCTTATTGACGATGAAACACAGAAATTGCATCCGAATTTAATACAAAAGGCACAATGCCGACTTAAGTACAAGAGGACTGACACTCTAACTTTCTATGATTTGAACCTCTCCTGTGAGTCCAGTTTTAGATTCCGATGCTTCACTTCAGTTTTACTGTATCCCTTGGTCCTTCTTATTGACGATGAAACATAGAAATTGCATCCAAATTTAATACAAAAGGCACAATGCTGACTTAAGTACAGGACGACTGATATTCCAACTTCCTATGATTTGAACCTTTCCTGTGACTCCAGTTTTAGATTCCGATGCTTAACTTCAGGTTTACTGTTCCCCTTGGACCCTCCTATTGACGATGAAACACAGAAATTGCATCCGAATTTAATACAAAAAGCACAATGCGGACTTAAGTACAAGAGGACTGACACTCTTTTTTTTATGATTTGAACCTCTCCTGTGAGTCCAGTTTTAGATTTCGATGCTTCACTTCAGGTTAACTGTATCCCTTGGACCCTCTTATTGACGATGAAACACAGAAATTGCACCCGAATTTAATACAAAAGTCACAATGCCGACTTAAGTACAGGAGTACTGACACTCTAACTTTCTATGATTTGAACCTCTCCTGTGAGTCCAGTTTTAGATTCCGATGCTTCACTTCAGGTTTACTGTATCCCGTGGACTTTCTTATTGACGATGAAACACAGAAATTGCATCTGAATTTAATGCAAGACGCACAATGCCGAATTAAGTACAAGAGGACCGACACTCTAACATTCTAAGATTTGAACCTCTCCTGTGAGTCCAATTTTAGATTCCGATGCTTCACTTTAGGTTTACTGTATCCCTTGGACCTTCTTACTGACTATGAAACACAGATATTACATCCGAATTTAATACAAAAGGCACAATGCCGACTTAAGTACAAGAGGACTGACACTCTAACTTTCTATGATTTGAACCTCTCCTGTGAGTCCAGTATAAGTTTCCGATGCTTCACTTTGGGTTTACTGTATCCCTTGGACCTTCTTATTGACGATGAAACACAGAAATTGCATCCGAATGTAATGCAAAAGGCACAATGCCGACTTACGTACAAGGGGACTGACACTGTAATTCTCTATGATTTGAACCTCTCCTGTGAGTCCAGTTTTAGATTTCGATGCTTCACTTCAGGTTTACTGTATCCCTTGGACCCTCTTATTGACGATGAAACACAGAAATTGCATCCGAATTTAATACAAAAGGCACAATGCCGACTTAAGTACAAGAGGACTGACACTCTTGCTTTCTACGATTTGAACCTCTCCTGTGAGTCCGGTATTAAATTCCGATGCTTCGCTTCAGGTTCACTGTAACCCTTGGACCTTCTTATTGACGATGAAACACAGAAATTGCATCCGAATTTAATACAAAACGCACAATGGCGACTTAAGTACAAGAGGATTGACACTCTACCTTTCTATGATTTGAACCTCCCCTGTGAGTCCAGTTTTAGATTCCGATGCCTCACGTCAGGTTTACTGTATCCCTTGGACCTTCTTTTTGACGATGAAATACAGAAATCGCATCCAAATTTACTACAAAAGGCAAATGCCGACTTAAGTGCAAGAGGACTGACACTCTAACTTTCTATGATTTGAACCTCTCCTGTGAGTCCAAATTTAGATTCCGATGCTTCACTTTAGGTTTCACTGTATCCCTTGGACCTTCTTACTGACTATGAAACACAGATATTACATGCGAATTTAATACAAAAGGCACAATGCCGACTTAAGTACAAGAGAACTGACACTCTAACTTTCTAAGATTAGAACCTCTCCTGTGAGTCCAGTTTTCGAATCCGATGCTTCACTTCAGGTTTACTGTATCCCTTGGACCTTCTTATTGACGATGAAACACAGAAATTGCATCCAAAGTTAATACAAAAGGCACAATGCCGACTTAGGTACAAGAGGACTGACACGCTAACTGTCTATGATTTGAACCTCTCGTGTGAGTCCAGTTTTAGATTCCGATGCTTCACTTTAGGTTTACTGTATCCCTTGGACCTTCTTATTGACGATGAAACACAGAAATTGCATCCGAATTTAATACAAAAGGCACAATGCCGACTTAAGTACAAGAGGACTGACACTCTAACTTTCTATGATTTGAACCTCTCCTGTGAGTCCAGTTTTAGATTCCGATGCTTCACTTTAGGTTTACTGTATCCCTTGGACCTTCTTACTGACTATGAAACACAGATATTACATGCGAATTTAATACAAATGGCACAATGCCGACTTAAGTACAAGAGAACTGACACTCTAACTTTCTAAGATTTGAACCTCTCCTGTGAGTCCAGTTTTCGAATCCGATGCTTCACTTCAGGTTTACTGTATCCCTTGGACCTTCTTATTGACGATGAAACACAGAAATTGCATCCGAATTTATTACAAAAGGCACAATGCCGACTTAAGTACAAGAGGACTGACACTCTAACATTCTACGATTTCAAACTCTCCTGTAAGTCCTGTTTTAGATTCCGATGCTTCACTTTAGGTTTACTGTATCCCTTGGACCTTCTTATTGACGATGGAACACAGAAACTGCATCCGAATTGAATACAAAAGGCACAATGCCGGCTTCAGTAAAAGAGGACTGACACTCTAACTCCCTATGATTTGAATCTCTCCTGTGAGTCCAGTTTTAGATTCCGATGCTTCACCTCAGGTATACTGTATACCTTGGACCTCCCTATTGACGATGTAACACAGAAATTGCATCTGAATTTAATACAAAAGTCACAATGCTGACTTAAGTACAAGACGACTGATACTCCAACTTCCTATGATTTGAACCTCTCCTGTGACTCCAGTTTTAAATTCCGATGGTTAACTTCAGGTTTATGTTCCCCTTGGACCCCCCTATTGACGATGATACAACGAAATTGCATCCGAATTTAATACAAAAGGCACAATGAAGACTTAAGTACAAGAGGACTGACACTCTAACTTTCTATGATTTGAACCTCTCCTGTGAGTCCAGTTTTAGATTCCGATGTTCACCTTAGGTTTACTTTATACCTTGGACCTTCTTATTGACGGTGAAACACAGAAATTGCATCCGAATTTAATACAAAAGGCACAATGCCGACTTATGTACAAGAGGACTGACACTCTAACTTTCTAAGATTTGAACTGCTCCTGTGAGTACAGTTTTAGATTCCGATGCTTCACTTCAGGTTTACTGTTTCCCTTGGACCTTCTTATTGACGATGAAACACAGAAATTGCATCCGAATTTAATACAAAAGGCACAATGCGGACTTAAGTACAAGAGGACTGACACTCTTTTTTTATGATTTGAAAGTCTCCTGTGAGTCCAGTTTTAGATTCCGATGCTTCACTTCAGGTTTACTGTATCCCTTGGACCCTCTTATTGACGATGAAACACAGAAATTGCACCCGAATTTAATACAAAAGTCACAATGCCGACTTAAGTACAAGAGGACTGACACTCTAACTTTCTATGATTTGAACCTCTCGTGTGAGTCCAGTTTTTGATTCCGATGTTTCACTTCAGGTTTACTGTTTGCCTCAGACCTTCTTATTTACGATGAAACACAGAAATTGCATCCGAATTTAATACAAAAAGCACAATGCCGACTTCAGTACAAGCGGACTGTCACTCTAACTTTCTATGATTTGAACCTCTCCTGTGAGTCCAGTTTAAAATTCCGAAGCTTCACTTCAGGTTTACTGTATCCCTTGGACCTTCTTATTGACGATGAAACACAGAAATTGCATCCGAATTTAATACAAAAGGCACAATGCCGACTTACGTACAAGGGGACTGACACTGTAATTCTCTATGATTTGGACCTCTCCTGTGAGTCCAGTTTTAGATTCCGATGCTTCACCTCAGGTTTATTGTTTCCCTTGGACCTTCTTATTGACGATGAAACACTGAAATTGCATCTGAATTTAATACAAAAGGCACAATGCAACTTAAGTACAAGAGGACTGACACTCTAACTTCCTATGATTTGAACCTCTGCAGTGAGACCGGTTTTAGATTCCGATGCTTTACTTCAAGGTTAACTGTATACCTTGGACCTTCTTATTGACGATGAAACACAGAAATTGCATCCGAATTTAATACAAAACGCACAATGCCAACTTAAGTACAAGAGGATTGACACTCTAACATTCTACGATTTGAACCTTTCTTGTGGGTCCAGTTTTAGATTCCGATGCTTCACTTCAGGTTTGCTGTATACCTTGGACTTTCTAATTGACGATGAAACACAGAAATTGCATTTGAATTTAATACAAAAGGCACAATGCCGACTTAAGTACAAGTGGACTGACACTCTAACTTTCTATGATTTGAACCTCTCCTGTGAGTCTAGTTTTAGATACTGATGCTTCATTTCTGGTTTACTGTATCCCCTGGACTTTCTTATTGACGATGAAACACAGAAATTGCATCTGAATTTAATACAAGACGCACAATGCCGACTTCAGTACAAGAGGACCGACACTCTAACTTTCTAAGATTTGAACCGCTCCTGTGAGTACAGTTTTAGATTCCGATGCTTCACTTCAGGTTTACTGTTTCCCTTGGACCTTCTTATTGACGATGAAACACTGAAATTGCATCCGAATTTAATACAAAAGGCACAATGCGGACTTAAGTACAAGAGGACTGACACTCTTTTTTTTATGATTTGAAAGTCTCCTGTGAGTCCAGTTTTAGTTTCCGATGCTTCACTTCAGGTTTACTGTATCCCTTGGACCCTCTTATTGACGATGAAACACAGAAATTGCACCCGAGTATAATACAAATGTCACAATGCCGACTTAAGTACAAGAGGACTGACACTCTAACTTTCTATGATTTGAACCTCTCCTGTGAGTCCAGTTTTAGATTCCGATGTTTCACTTCAGGTTTACTGTTTGCCTTAGACCTTCTTATTTACGAAGAAACACAGAAATTGCATCCGAATTCAATACAAAAGGCACAATGCCGACTTCAGTACAAGCGGACTGTCACTCTAACTTTCTATGATTTGAACCTCTCCTGTGAGTCCAGTTTAAGATTCCGATGCTTCACTTCAGGTTTACTGTATCCCTTGGACCTTCTTATTGACGATGAAACACTGAAATTGCATCCGAATTTAATACAAAAGGCACAATGCAACTTAAGTACAAGAGGACTGACACTCTAACTTCCTATGACTTGAACCTCAGCAGTGAGTCCGGTTTTAGATTCCGATACTTTACTTCAAGGTTAACTGTATACCTTGAACCTTCTTATTGACGATGAAACACAGAAATTGCATCCGAATTTAATACAAAACGCACAATGCCAACTTAAGTACAAGAGGATTGACACTCTAACTTTCTATGAATTGAACATCCCTTGTGAGTCCAGTTTTACATTCCGATGCTTCACTTCAGGTTTACTGTTTCCCTTATACCTTCTTTTTGACGATGAAAAACAGAAATTGCATCCAAATTAACTACAAAAGGCACAATGCCGACTTCAGTACAAGAGGACTGACACTCTAACTTTCTATGATTAGAACCTCTCCTGTGAGTCCAGTTTTAGATTCCGATGATTCACTTCAGGTTCACTGTAACCCTTGGACCTTCTTATTGACGATGAAACACAGAAATTGCATCCGAATTTAATACAAAAGGCACAATGAAGACTTAAGTACAAGACGACTGACACTCTAACTCTCAATGATTTGAACCTCTCTTGTGAGTCCAGTTTTAGATTCCGATGCATCACTTCAGGTTTACTGTATCCCTTGGACCTCCTTATTGACGATGCAACACAGAAATTGCATCCAAATTTAATACAAAAGGCACAATGCCGACTTAAGTACAAGAGGACTGACACTCTAAATTTCTATGATTTGAACCTCCCCTGTGAGTCCAGTTTTAGATTCCGATGCATCACTTCAGGTTTACTGTATCCCTTGGATCTTCTTATTGACGACGAAACACAGAAATTTGCTTCCGAATTTAATACAAAAGGCACAATGCCGACTTAAGTACAAGTGAACTGACACTCTAACTTTCTATGATTTCAAACTCTCCTGTGAGTCCAGTTTTAGATTCCGATGCTTCACTTTAGGTTTACTGTATTCCTTGGTCCTTCTTATTGACTATGGAACACAGAAATTGCATCCGAATTTAATACAAAAGGCACAATGCCGACTTAAGTAAAAGAGGACTGACACTCTAACTCCTTATGATTTGAACCTCTCCTGTGAGTCCAGTTTTAGATTCCGATGCCTAACTTCAGGTTTACTGTATACCTTGGACCTTCTTATTGACGATGTAACACAGAAATTGCATCTGAATTTAATACAGAAGGCAAAATGCCGACTTAAATACAAGGGGACTGACACTCTAACATTCTACGATTTGAACCTTTCTTGTGGGTCCAGTTTTAGATTCCGATGCTTCACTTCAGGTTTACTGTATACCTTTGACTTTCTTTTTGACGATGAAACACAGAAATTGCATTTGAATTTAATACAAAAGGCACAATGCCGACTTAAGTACAAGTGGACTGACACTCTAACTTTCTATGATTTGAACCTCTCCTGTGAGACTAGTTTTAGATACCGATGCTTCATTTCTGGTTTACTGAATCCCCTGGACTTTCTTATTGACGATGAAACACAGAAATTGCATCTGAATTTAATACAAGACACACTAAGCCGACTTCAGTACAAGAGGACCGACACTCTAACTTTCTGTGATTTGAACCTCTCCTGTGAGTCCAGTTTTAGATTCCGATGCTTCACTTTAGGTTTACTGTATCCCTTGGACCTTCTTACTGACTATGAAACACAGATATTACATCCGAATTTAATACAAAATGCACAATGCCGACTTAAGTACAAGAGGACTGACACTCTAACTTTCTATGACTTGTACCTCTCCAGTCATTCCAGTTTTATATTCCGATGGTTCACTTTAGGTTTCTGTATCCCTTCTACCTTCTTATTGACGATGAAACACATAAATTGCATCCGAATTGAATAAAAAGGCACAATGCCGACTTAAGTATAGGAGGACTGACACTCTAACTTTCTATGATTTGAACCTCTCCTGTGAGTCCAGTTTTAGATTCCGATGCTTCACTACAGGTGTACTGTATCCCTTGAACCTTCTTATCGATGATGAAACACAGAAATTGCATCTGAATTTAATACAAAAGGCTCAATGCCGACTTAAGTAAAAGAGGACTGAGTCTCTAACTCTCTATGATTTGAACCTCTCCTGTGAGTCCAGTTTTAGATTCCGATGCTTCACTTTAGGTTTACTGTATCCCTTGGACCTTCTTATTGACGATGAAGCACAGAAATTGCATGCGACTTTAATACAAAAGGCACAATGCCGACTTAAGTACAAGTGGACTGACACTCTAACTTACTATGATTTGAACCTCTCCTGTGAGCCCAGTTTTAGATTCCGATGCTTCACTTCAGGTTTACTGTATCCCTTGGACCTTCTTATTGACGATGAAACACCGAAATTGCATCTCAATTTAATACAAGACGCACAATGCCGACTTAAGTACAAGAGGACGGACACTCTAACTTTCTATGATTTGAACCTCTCCTGTGAGACCAGTTTTAGATTCCGATGCTTCACTTTAGGTTTACTGTATCCCTTAGACCTTCTTACTAACTATGAAACACATAAATTACATCCGAATTTAATACAAAAGGCACAATGCCGACTTAAGTACAAGAGGACTGACACTCTAACTTACTATGATTTGGACCTCTCCTGTGAGTCCTGTTTTAGATTCCAATGCTTCACTCCCAGTTTACTGTGTCTCTGGGACCTTCTTATTGACGATGAAACACAGAGATTGCATCCGAATTTAATACAAAAGGCACAATGCCGACTTAAGTACAAGATGACTGACACTCTAACTTACTATGATTTGAACCTCTCCTGTGAGCCCAGTTTTAGATTCCGATGCTTCACTTCAGGTTTACTGTATCCCTTGGACCTTCTTATTGACGATGAAACACCGAAATTGCATCTCAATTTAATACAAGACGCACAATGCCGACTTAAGTACAAGAGGACGGACACTCTAACTTTCTATGATCTGAACCTCTCCTGTGAGACCAGTTTTAGATTCCGATGCTTCACTTTAGGTTTACTGTATCCCTTAGACCTTCTTACTAACTATGAAACACATAAATTACATCCGAATTTAATACAAAAGGCACAATGCCGACTTAAGTACAAGAGGACTGACACTCTAACTTACTTTGATTTGGACCTCTCCTGTGAGTCCTGTTTTAGATTCCAATGCTTCACTCCCGGTTTACTGTGTCTCTGGGACCTTCTTATTGACGATGAAACACAGAGATTGCATCCGAATTTAATACAAGACGCACAATGCCGACTTAAGTACAAGAGGACGGACACTCTAACTTTCTATGATTTGAACCTCTCCTGTGAGACCAGTTTTAGATTCCGATGCTTCACTTTAGGTTTACTGTATCCCTTAGACCTTCTTACTAACTATGAAACACATAAATTACATCCGAATTTAATACAAAAGGCACAATGCCGACTTAAGTACAAGAGGACTGACACTCTAACTATCTATGATTTGAACCTCTCCTAGGAGTCCTGTTTTAGAATCCGATGGTTAACTTCAGGTTTACTGTTCCCCTTGGTTCCTCCTATTGACGATGATACACAGAAATTGCATCCGAATTTAATACAAGAGGCACAATGAAGACTTAAGTACAAGAGGACTGACACTCTAACTTTCTATGACTTGAACCTCTCCTGTGAGTCCAGTTTTAGATTCCGATGTTCACTTCAGGTTTACTGTATACCTTGGACATTCTTATTGACATTGAAACACAGAAATTGCATCCGAATTTAATACAAAAGGCACAATGCCGACTTAAGTACAAGAGGACTGACACTCTAACTTTCTAAGATTTGAACCGCTCCTGTGAGTACAGTTTTAGATTCCGATGCTTCACTTCAGGTTTACTGCTTCCCTTGGACCTTCTTATTGACGATGAAACACAGTAATTGCATCCGAATTTAATACAAAAGGCACAATGCGGACTTAAGTACAAGAGGACTGACACTCTTTTTTTTATGATTTGAAAGTCTCCTGTGAGTCCAGTTTTAGATTTCGATGCTTCACTTCAGGTTTACTGTATCCCTCGGACCCTCTTATTGGCGATGAAACACAGAAATTGCACCCGAATTTAATACAAAAGTCACAATGCCGACTTAAGTACAAGAGGACTGACACTCTAACTTTCTATGATTTGAACCTCTCCTGTGAGTCCAGTTTTAGATTCCGATGTTTCACTACAGGTTTACTGTTTGCCTTAGACCTTCTTATTTACGATGAAACACAGAAATTGCATCCGAATTTAATACAAAAGGCACAATGCCGACTTCAATACAAGCGGACTGTCACTCTAACTTTCTATGATTTGAACCTCTCCTGTGAGTCCAGTTTAAGATTCCGATGCGTCACTTCAGTTTTACTGTATCCCTTGGACCTTCTTATTGACGATGAAACACAGAAATTGCATCCGAATTTAATACAAAAGCACAATGCCGACTTACGTACAAGGGGACTGACACTGTAATTCTCTATGATTTGAACCTCTCCTGTGAGTCCAGTTTTAGAATCCGATGCTTCACCTCAGGTTTATTGTTTCCCTTGGACCTTCTTATTGACGATGAAACACTGAAATTGCATCCGAATTTAATACAAAATTCACAATGCCAACTTAAGTACAAGAGGACTGACACTCTAACTTCCTATGATTTGAACCTCTGCAGTGAGTCCGGTTTTAGATTCCGATGCTTTACTTCAAGGTTAACTGTATACCTCGGACCTTCTTAATGATGATGAAACACAGAAATTGCATCCGAATTTAATACAAAACGCACAATGCCAACTTAAGTACAAGAGGAATCACACTCTAACTTTCTATGAATTGAATTTCCCTTGTGAGTCCAGTTTTACATTCCGATGCTTCACTTCAGGTATACTGTTTCCCTTATACCTTCTTTTTGACGATGAAAAACAGAAATTGCATCCAAATTTACTACAAAAGGCAGAATGCCGACTTCAGTACAAGAGGACTGACACTCTAACTTTCTATGATTAGAACCTCTCCTGTGAGTCCAGTTTTAGATTCCGATGATTCACTTCAGGTTCACTGTAACCCTTGGACCTTCTTATTGACGATGAAACACAGAAATTGCATCCGGAATTAATACAAAAGGCACAATGCCGACTTAAGTACAAGACGATTGACACTCTAACTTTCTATGATTTGAACCTCTCCTGTGAGTCCAGTTTTAGATTCCGATGCATCACTTCAGGTTTACTGTATCCCTTGGACCTTCTAATTGACGATGAAACACAGAAATTGCATGCGATTTAATACAAAAGGCACAATGCCGACTTAAGTACAAGAGGACTGACACTCTAAATTTCTATGATATGAACCTCCCCTGTGAGTCCAGTTTTAGATTCCGATGCATCACTTCATGTTTACTGTATCCCTTGGATCTTCGTATTGGCGACGAAACACAGAAATTGCATCCGAATTTAATACAAAAGGCACAATGCCGACTTAAGTGTAAGTGAACTGACACTCTAACATTCTATGATTTCAAACTCTCCTGTGAGTCCAGTTTTAGATTCCGATGCTTCACTTCAGGTTTATTGTATCCCTTGGACCTTCTTATTGACTATGGAACACAGAAATTGCATCCCAATTTAATACAAAAGGCACAATGCCGACTTATGTAAAAGAGGACTGACACTCTAACTCCCTATGATTTGAACCTCTCCTGTGAGTCCAGTTTTAGATACCGATGCTTCATTTCTGGTTTACTGTATCCCCTGGACTTTCTTAATGACGATGAAACACAGAAATTGCATCTGAATTTAATATAAGACGCACAAAGCCGACTTCAGTACAAGAGGACCGACACTCTAACTTTCTGTGATTTGAACCTCTCCTGTGAGTCCAGTTTTAGATTCCGATGCTTCACTTTAGGTTTACTGTATCCCTTGGACCTTCTTACTGACTATGAAACACAGATATTACTTCCGGATTTAATACAAAAGGCACAATGCCGACTTAAGTACAAGAGGACTGACACTCTAACTTTCTATGACTTGTACCTCTCCTGTCATTCCAGTTTTAGATTCCGATGGTTCACTTTAGGTTTCTGTATCCCTTGGACCTTCTTATTGACGATGAAACACAGAAATTGCATCCGAATTTAATACAAAACGCACAATGCCAACTTAAGTACAAGAGGATTCACACTCTAACTTTCTATGAATTGAATTTCCCTTGTGAGTCCAGTTTTACATTCCGATGCTTCACTTCAGGTATACTGTTTCCCTTATACCTTCTTTTTGACGATGAAAAACAGAAATTGCATCCAAATTTACTACAAAAGGCACAATGCCGACTTCAGTACAAGAGGACTGACACTCTAACTTTCTATGATTAGAACCTCTCCTGTGAGTCCAGTTTTAGATTCCGATGATTCACTTCAGGTTCACTGTAACCCTTGGACCTTCTTATTGACGATGAAACACACAAATTGCATCCGAATTGAATAAAAAGGCACAATGCCGACTTAAGTACAGGAGGACTGACACTCTAACTTTCAATGATTTGAACCTCTCCTGTGAGTCCAGTTTTAGATTACGATACTTCACTTCAGGTTTATTGTCTCCCTTGGACCTTCTTATTGACGATGAAACACAGAAATTGTATCCGAATTTAAGAAAAAGGCACAATGCCGACTTAAGTACAAGAGGACTGACACTCTAACTTTCTATGATTTGAACCTCTACTGTGAGTCCAGTTCTAGATTCCTATGCTTCACTGCAGGTGTACTGTATCCCTTGAACCTTCTTATCGATGATGAAACACAGAAATTGCATCTGAATTTAATACAAAAGGCTCAATGCCGACTTAAGTAAAAGAGGACTGAGACTCTAACTCTCTATGATTTGAACCTCTCCTGTGAGTCCAGTTTTAGATTCCGATGCTTCACTTTAGGTTTACTGTATCAATTGGACCTTCTTATTGACGATGAAGCACAGAAATTGCATCCGACTTTAATACAATAGGCACAATGCCGACTTAAGTACAAGAGGACTGACACTCTAACTATCTAAGATTTGAACCTCTCCTGTGAGCCCAGTTTTAGATTCCGATGCTTCACTTCAGGTTTACTGTATCCCTTGGACCTTCTTATTGACGATGACACACCGAAATTGCATCTCAATTTAATACAAGACGCACAATGCCGACTTAAGTACAAGAGGACGGACACTCTAACTTTCTATGATTTGAACCTCTCCTGTGAGTCCAGTTTTAGATTCCGATGCTTCACTTTAGGTTTACTGTATCCCTTAGACCTTCTTACTGACTATGAAACACTTGAATTACATCCGAATTTAATACAAAAGGCACAATGCCGACTTAAGTACAAGAGGACTGACACTCTAACTATCTATGATTTGGACCTCTCCTGTGAGTCCTGTTTTAGATTCCAATGCTTCACTCCCGGTTTACTGTGTCTCTGGGACCTTCTTATTGACGATGAAACACAAAGATTGCATCCGAATTTAATACAAAAGGCACAATGCCGACTTAAGTACAAAATGACTGACACTCTAACTTTCTATGATTTGAACCTCTCCTGTGAGTCCAGTTTTAGATTCCGATCCTTCACTTCAGGTTTACTGTATCCCTTGGACCCTCTTATTGACGATGAAACACAGAAATTGCATCCGAATTTAATACAAAAGGCACAATGCCGACCTAAGTACAGGAGGACTGACACTCTTACTTTCTATGATTTGAAGCTCTCCTGTGAGTCCAGTTTTAGATTCCGATACTTCACTTCAGGTTTATTGCCTCCCCTGGACCTTCTTATTGACGATTAAACACAGAAATTGTATCCGCATTTAATACAAAAGGCACAATGCCGACTTAAGTACAAGAGGACTGACACTCTTACTATCTATGATTTGAACCTCTCCTAGGAGTCCAGTTTTGGATTCCGATGCTTCACTGCAGGTTTACTGTATCCCTTGGACCTTCTTATTGACGATGAAACACAGAAATTGCATCTGAATTTAATACAAAAGGCAAAATGCCGACGTAAGTAAAAGAGGACTGAGACTCTATCTCTCTATGATTTGAACCTCTCCTGTGAGTCCAGTTTTAGATTCCGATGATTCACTTCAGGTTTACTGTATCCCTTGGACTTTCTTATTGACGATGAAACACATAAATTGCATCCGAATTTAATAGAAAAGGCACAATGCCGACTTAAGTACAAGAGGACTGACACTCTAACTTTCTATGATTTGAAACTCTCCTTTGAGTCCAATTTTAGATTCCGATACTTCACTTCAGGTTTACTGTATCCCTTGGACCTTCTTAGTGACGATGAAACACAGAAATTGCATCTGAATTTAATACACGAGCACAATGCCGACTTAAGTACAAGAGGACCGACACTCTAACTTTCTATGATTTGAAACGCTCCTGTGAGTCCAGTTTTTGATTCCGATGCTTCACTTTAGGTTTACTGTATCCCTTGGACCTTCTTACTGACTATGAAACACAGAAATTGCATCTGAATTTAATACAAAAGGCACAATGCCGACTTAAGTACAAGAGGACTGACATTCTAACTTTCTATGATTTGAACCACTCCTGTGATTACAGTTTTAGATTCCGATGCTTCACTTCAGGTTTACTGTATCCCCTGGACTTTCTTATTAACGATGAAACACTGAAATTGCATCTGAATTTAATACAAGACGCACAATGTCGACTTAAGTACAAGAGGACCGACACTCCAACTTTCTATGATTTGACCCTCTCGTGTGTGTCCAGTTTTAGATTCCGATGCTTCACTTTAGGTTTACTGTATCCCTTGGACCTTCTTACTGACTATGAAACACAGATATTACATCCGAACTTAATACAAAAGGCACAATGCCGACTTAAGTACAAGAGGACTGACACTCTAACTTTCTATGATTTGAACCTCTCCTGTGAGTCCCGTTTTAGATTCCAATGCTTCACTCCAGGTTTTACTGTGCCTCTTGGACCTTCTTATTGACGATGAAACACAGAAATTGGATCCGAATCTAATACAAAAGGCACAATGCCGACTTAAGTACAAGAGGACTGACACTCTAACTTTCTATGACTTGTACCTCTCCTGTGAGTCCAGTTTTAGATTCCGATGCTTCACTTCAGGTTTACTGTATCCCTTGGACCTTATTATTGACGATGATACACAGAAATTGCATCCGAATTGAATAAAAAGGCATAATGCCGACTTAAGTACAGGAGGACTGACACTCTAACTTTCTATTATTTGAACCTCTCCTGTGAGTCCATTTTTAGATTCCGATACTTCACTTCAGGTTTATTGTCTCCCTTGGACCTTCTTATTGACGATGAAACACAGAAATTGCATCTCGATTTAATACAAGACGCACAATGCCGACTTAAGTACAAGAGGACGGACACTCTAAATTTCTATGATTTGAACCTCTCCTGTGAGTCCAGTTTTAGATTCCGATACTTCACTTCAGGTTTATTGTCTCCCTTGGACCTTCTTATTGACGATGAAACACAGAATTTGTATCAGAATTTAATACAAAAGGCACAATGCCGACCTAAGTACAAGAGGACTGACGCTCTAACTTTCTATGACTTGTACCTCTCCTGTGAGTCCAGTTTTAGATTCCGATGGTTCACTTAAGTTTTACTGTATCCCTTGGACCTTCTTATTGACGATGATACACAGAAATTGCATCCGAATTTAATACAAAAGGCACAATGCCGACTTACGTAGAAGAGGACTGACACTCTAACTTTCTATGATTTGAACCTCTGCAGTGAGTCCGATTTTAGATTCCGATGCTTTACTTCAAGGTTCACTGTAACCCTTGGACCTTCTTATTGGCGATGAAACACAGAAATTGCATCCGAATGTAATACAAAAGGCACAATGCCGACTTAAGTACAAGAGGACTGACACTCTAACTTTCTATGACTTGTACCTCTCCTGTGAGTCCAGTTTCAGATTCCGATGGTTCACTTAAGTTTTACTGTATCCCTTGGACCTTCTTATTGACGATGATACACAGAAATTTCATCCGAATTGAATAAAAATGCATAATGGCGACTTAAGTACAGGAGGACTGACACAATAACTTTCTTTTATTTGAACCTCTCCTGTGAGTCCAGTTTTAGATTCCGATACTTCACTTCAGGTTTATTGTCTCCCTTGGACATTCTTATTGACGATGAAACACAGAAATTGCATCTCGATGTAATACAAGACGCACAATGCCGACTTAAGTACAAGAGGACGGACACTCTAACTTTCTATGATTTGAACCTCTCCTGTGAGTCCAGTTTTAGATTCTGATGCTTCACTTTGGGTTTACTGTATCCCTTAGACCTTCTTACTGACTATGAAACACATAAATTACATCCGAATTTATTACAAAAGGCACAATGCCGACTTAAGTACAAGAGTACTGACACTCTAACTTTCTATGATTTGGACCTCTTCTGTGAGTCCCGTTTTATATTCCAATGCTTCACTCCCGGTTTACTGTGTCTCTTGGACCTTCTTATTGACGATGAAACACAGAGATTGCATCCGAATTTAATACAAAAGGCACAATGCCGACTTAAGTTCAAGAGGACTGACACTCTAACTTCCTATGATTTGAACCTCTCCTGTGTGTCCAGTTTTAGATTCCGATGCTTCACTTCAGGTTTACTGTATCCCTTGGACCTTCTTATTGGCGATGAAACACAGAAATTGCATCCGAATTTAATTCAAAAGGCACAATGCCGACCTAAGTACAGGAGGACTGACACTCTAACTTTCTATGATTTGAACCTCTCCTGTGAGTCCAGTTTTAGATTCCGATACTTCACTTAAGGTTTATTGTCTCCCTTGGACCGTCTTATTGACGATGAAACATAGAAATTGTATCCGAATTTAATACAAAAGGCACAATGCCGACTTAAGTACAAGAGGACTGACACTCTAACTATCGATGATTTGAACCTCTCCTGTGAGTCCAGTTTTAGATTCCGATGCTTCACTGCAGGTTTGCTGTATCCCTTGGACCGTCTTAGTGACGATGAAACACAGAAATTGCATCTGAATTTAATACAAAAGGCACAATGCCGACTTAAGTAAAAGAGGACTGAGACTCTATCTCTCTATGATTTGAACCTCTCCTGTGAGTCCAGTTTTAGATTCCGATGCATCACTTCAGGTTTACTGTATCCCTTGGACCTTCTTAATGACGATGAAACACAGATATTGATCCGAATTTAATACTAGAGACACAATGCCGACTTAAGTACAAGAGGTCTGACACTCTAACTTTCTATGATTTGAACCTCTCCTGTGAGTCCAGTTTTAGATTCCGATGCTTCACTTCAGGTTTCCTGTATTCCTTGACCTTCTTATTGACGATGAAACACAGAAATTGCATCCGAATTTAGTACGAAAAGCACATTGCCGACTTAAGTAAAAGAGGACTGCCACTCTAACTTTCTATGATTTGAACCTCTCCTGTGAGTCCAGTTATAGATTCCGATGCTTCACCTCAGGTTTCCTGTATTCCTTGACCTTCTTATTGACGATGAAACACAGAAATTGCATCCGAATTTTATACAAAAGGCACAATGCCGACTTAAGTACAAGAGGACTGACTCTCTAACTTTCTGTCATTTGAACCTCTCCTGTGAGTCCAGTTTTAGATTCCGATACTTCACTTCAGGTTTATTGTTTCCCTTGGACCTTCTTATTGACGATGAAACACAGAAATTGCATCCGAATTGAATACAAAAGGCACGATTCCAACTTAAGTACAAGAGGACTGACACTCTAACTTTCTATGATTTGAACCTCTGCAGTGAGTCCGGTTTTAGATTCCGATGCTTTACTTCAAGGTTCACTGTAACCCTTGGACCTTCTTATTGACGATGAATCACAGAAATTGCATCCGAATTTAATACAAAAAGCACAATGCCGACATAAGTACAAGAGGAGTGACACTCTAACTTTCTATGATTTGAACCTCTCCTGTGAGTCCAGTTTTAGATTCCGATGCTTCACTTCAGGTTAACTGTATACCTTGGACCATCTTATTGACGATGAAACACAGAAATTGCATCCGAATTTAATACAAAACGCACAATGCCGACTTAAGTACAAGAGGATTGACACTCTAACTTTCTATGATTTGAACCACCCCTGTGAGTCCAGTTTTAGATTCGGATGCTTCACTTCAGGTTTACTGTTTCCCTTGGACCTTCTTTTTGACGATGAAACACAGAAATTGCATCCGAATTTAGTACGAAAAGCACATTGCCGACTTAAGTAAAAGAGGACTGCCACTCTAACTTTCTATGACTTGTACCTCTCCTGTGAGTCCAGTTTTAGATTCCGATGGTTCACTTAAGTTTTACTGTATCCCTTGGAATTCTTATTGACGATGATACACAGAAATTGCATCCGAATTGAATAAAAAGGCATAATGCCGACTTAAGTACAGGAGGACTGACACTCTAACTTTCTATTATTTGAACCTCTCCTGTGAGTCCAGTTTTAGATTCCGATACTTCACTTCAGGTTTATTGTCTCCCTTGGACCTTCTTATTGACGATGAAACACAGAAATTGCATCTCGATTTAATACACGACGCACAATGCCGACCTAAGTACAAGAGGACGGACACTCGAACTTTCTATGATTTGAACCTCTCCTGTGAGCCCAGTTTTAGATTCCGATGCTTCACTTTAGGTTTACTGTATCCCTTAGACCTTCTTACTGACTATGAAACACATAAATTACATCCGAATTTATTACAAAAGGCACAATGCTGACTTAAGTACAAGAGTACTGACACTCTAACTTTCTATGATTTGGACCTCTTCTGTGAGTCCCATTTTATATTCCAATGCTTCACTCCCGGTTTACTGTGTCTCTTGGACCTTCTTATTGACGATGAAACACAGAGATTGCATCCGAATTTAATACAAAAGGCACAATGCCGACTTAAGTTCAAGAGGACTGACACTCTAACTTCCTATGATTTGAACCTCTCCTGTGAGTCCAGTTTTAGATTCCGATGCTTCACTTCAGGTTTACTGTATCCCTTGGACCTTCTTATTCGCGATGAAACACAGAAATTGCATCCGAATTTAATTCAAAAGGCACAATGTCGACCTAAGTACAGGAGGACTGACACTCTAACTTTCTATGATTTGAACCTCTCCTGTGAGTCCAGTTTTAGATTCCGATACTTCACTTAAGGTTTATTGTCTCCCTTGGACCGTCTTATTGACGATGAAACACAGAAATTGTATCCGAATTTAATACAAAAGGCACAATGCCGACTTAAGTACAAGAGGACTGACACTCTAACTATCTATGATTTGAACCTCTCCTGTGAGTCCAGTTTTAGATTCCGATGCTTCACTTCAGGTTTACTGTTTCCCTTTGACCTTCATTTTGACGATGAAACACAGATATTGCATCCGAATTTAATACAAAACGCACAATGCCGACTTAAGTACAAGAGGATTGACACTCTAACTTTCTATGATTTGAACCTCCCCTGTGAGTCCAGTTTTAGATTCGGATGCTTCACTTCAGGTTTACTGTTTCCCTTGAACCTTCTTTTTGACGATGAAACACAGAAATTGCATCCGAATTTAGTACGAAAAGCACATTGCCGACTTAAGTAAAAGAGGACTGCCACTCTAACTTTCTATGATTTGAACCTCTCCTGTGAGTCCAGTTACAGATTCCGATGCTTCACTTCAGGTTTACTGTATTCCTTGGACCTTCTTATTGACGAAGAAACACAGAAATTGCATCCAAATTTAATACAAAAGGCACTATGCCGACTTAAGTACAAGAGGACTGACACTCTAACTCTCTATGATTTGAACTTCTCCTGTGAGTCCAGTTTTAGATTCCGATACTTCACTTCAGCTTTATTGTTTCTCTTGGACATTCTTATTGACGATGAAACACAGAAATTGCATCCGAATTGAATACAAAAGGCACGATGCCAACTTAAGTACAAGAGGACTGGCACTCTAACTTTCTATGATTTGAACCTCTGCAGTGAGTCCGGTTTTAGATTCCGATGCTTTACTTCAAGGTTCACTGTAACCCTTGGACCTTCTTATTGACGATGAATCACAGAAATTGCATCCGAATTTAATACAAAAGGCACAATGCCGACATAAGTGCAAGAGGACTGACACTCTAACTTTCTATGATTTGAACCTCTCCCGTGAGTCCAGTTTTAGATTCCGATGCTTCACTTCAGGTTAACTGTATACCTTGGACCTTCTTATTGACGATGAAACACAGAAATTGCTTCCGAATTTAATACAAAACGCACAATGCCGACTTAAGTACAAGAGGATTGACACTCTAGTTTTCTATGATTTGAACCTCCCCTGTGAGTCCAGTTTTAGATTCGGATGCTTCACTTCAGGTTTACTGGTTCCCTTGGACCTTCTTTTTGACGATGAAACACAGAAATTGCACCCAAATTTACTACAAAAGGCACAATGCCGACTTAAGTACAAGAGGACTGACACTCTAACTTTCTATGATTTGAACCTCTACTGTGAGTCCAGTTTTAGATTCCGATGCTTCACTACAGGTTTACTGTTTCCCTTGGACCTTCTTATTGACGATGAAACACAGAAATTGCATCCGAATTTAATACAAAAGGCACAATGCCGACATAAATACAAGAGGACTGACACTCTTACTTTCTATGATTTGAACCTCTCCTGTGAGTCCAGTTTTAGATTCCGATGCTTCACTTTAGGTTAACTGTATCCCTTGGACCCACTTACTGACTATGAAACACAGATATTACATCCGAATTTAATACAAAGGCACAATGCCGACTTAAGTACAAGAGGACTGGCACTCTAACTTTCTATGATTTGAACCTCTCCTGTGAGTCCCGTTTTGGATTCCAATGCTTCACTCCAGGTTTACTGTGTCTCTTGGACTTTCTTATTGACGATGAAACACAGAAATTGCATCTGAATTTAATACAAGACGCACAATGCCGACTTAAGTACAAGAGGACCGTCACTCTAACTTTCTTTGATTTGAACCTCTCCTGTGAGTCCAGTTTTAGATTCCGATGCTTCACTTTAGGTTTACTGTATCCCTTGGACCTTCTTACTGACTATGAAACGCAGATATTACATCCGAATTTAATACAAAAGGCACAATGCCGACTTAAGTACAAGAGGACTGACACTCTAACTTTCTATGATTTGAACCTCTCCTGTGAGTCCAGTTTTAGATTCCGATGCTTCACTTCAGGTTTACTGTATCCCCTGGACTTTCTTATTGACGATGAAACACAGAAATTGCATCTGAATTTAATACAAGACGCACAATGCCGACTTAAGTACAAGAGGACCGTCACTCTAACTTTCTTTGATTTGAACCTCTCCTGTGAGTCCAGTTTTAGATCCCGATGCTTCACTTTAGATTTACTGTATCCCTTGGACCTTCTTATTGACGATGAAACACAGAAATTGCATCCGAATTGACTAAAAAGGCGCAATGCCGACTTAAGTACAGGAGGACTGACACTCTAACTTTCTATGATTTGAACCTCTCCTGTGGGTCAAGTTTTAGATTCCGATACTTCACTTCAGGATTATTGTCTCCCTTGGACCTCCTTATTGACGATGAAACACAGAAATTGTATCCGTATTTAATAAAAAAGGCACAATGCCGACTTAAGTACAACAGGACTGACACTCTAACTATCTATGATTTGAACCTCTCGTGTGAGTCCAGTTTTAGCTTCCGATGCTTCACTGCAGGTTAACTGTATCCCTTTGACCTTAATATTGACGATGAAACACAGAAATTGCATCTGAATTTAATTGAAAAGGCACAATGCCGACTTAAGTTAAAGCGGACTGAGACTCTAACTCTCTATGATTTGAACCTCTCCTGTGAGTCCAGATTTAGATTCCGATGCTTCACTTCAGGTTTACTGTATCCCCTGGACTTTCTTATTGACGATGAAACACAGAAATTGCATCTGAATTTAATACAAGACGCACAATGCCGACTTAAGTACAATAGGACCGTCACTCTAACTTTCTTCGATTTGAACCTCTCCTGTGAGTCCAGTTTTAGATTCCGATGCTTCACTTTAGGTTTACTGTATCCCTTGGACCTTCTTACTGACTATGAAACACAGATATTACATCCGAATTTAATACAAAAGGCACAATGCCGACTTAAGTACAAGAGGACTGACACTCTAACTTTCTATGATTTGAACCTCTCCTGTGAGTCCCGTTTTAGATTTCAATGCTTCTCTCCAGGTTTACTGTGTCTCTTGGACCTTCTTATTGACGATGAAACACAGAAATTGCATCCGAATTTAATACAAAAGGCACAATGCCGACATAAATACAAGAGGACTGACACTCTAACATTCTATGATTTGAACCTCTCCTGTGAGTCCAGTTTTAGATTCCGATGCTTCACTTCAGGTTTACTGTATCCCTTGGATCTTCTTATTGACGATGAAACTCAGAACATGCATCTGAATTTGATACAAAAGGCACAATGCCGATTTAAGTAAAAGAGGACTGAGACTCTATCTCTCTTTGATTTGAACCTCTCCTGCGAGTCCAGTTTTAGATTCGGATGCTTCACTTCAGGTTTACTGGTTCCCTTGGACCTTCTTTTTGACGATGAAACACAGAAATTGCACCCAAATTTACTACAAAAGGCACAATGCCGACTTAAGTACAAGAGGACTGACACTCTAACTTTCTATGATTTGAACCTCTCCTGTGAGTCCAGTTTTAGATTCCGATGCTTCACTTCAGGTTTACTGTATCCCCTGGACTTTCTTATTGACGATGAAACACAGAAATTGCATCTGAATTTAATACAAGACGCACAATGCCGACTTAAGTACAAGAGGACCGTCACTCTAACTTTCTATGATTTGAACCTCTCCTGTGAGTCCAGTTTTAGATTCCGATGCTTCACTTCAGGTTTACTGTATCCCTTGGACCTTCTTACTGACTATGAAACACAGATATTACATCCGAATTTAATACAAAAGGCACAATGCCGACTTAAGTACAAGAGGACTGACACTCTAACTTTCTATGATTTGAACCCCTCCTGTGAGTCCCGTTTTAGATTTCAATGCTTCTCTCCAGGTTTACTGTGTCTCTTGGACCTTCTTATTGACGATGAAACCCAGAAATTGCATCCGAATTTAATACAAAAGGCACAATGCCAACTGAAGTACAAGAGGACTGACACTCTAACTTTCTATGACTTGTACATCTTCTATGAGACCAGTTTTATATTCCGATGGTTCACTTCAGGTTTACTGTATCCCTTGGACCTTCTTATTGACGATGAAACACAGAAATTGCATCCGAATTGAATAAAAAGGCGCAACGCCGACTTAAGTACAGGAGGACTGACACTCTAACTTTCTATGATTTGAACCTCTCCTGTGAGTCCAGTTTTAGATTCCGATACTTCACTTCAGGTTTATTGTCTCCCTTGGACCTCCTTATTGACGATGAAACACAGAAATTGTATCCGAATTTAATACAAAAGGCACAATGCCGACTTAAGTACAACAGGACTGACACTCTAACTATCTATGATTTGAACCTCTCCTGTGAGTCCAGTTTTAGATTCCGATGCTTCACTTCAGGTTTACTGTATCCCTTGGACCTTCTTAATGACGAGGAAACACAGAAATTGCATCCGAATTTAATACAAAAGGCACAATGATGACTTAAGTACAAGAGGACTGACACTCTAACATTCTATGATTTGAACCTCTCCTGTGAGTCCAGTTTTAGATTCCGATGCTTCACTTCAGGTTTACTGTATCCCTTGGATCTTCTTATTGACGATGAAACACAGAACATGCATCTGAATTTGATACAAAAGGCACAATGCCGACTTAAGTAAAAGAGGACTGAGACTCTATCTCTCTATGTTTTGAACCCCTCCTGCGAGTCCAGTTTTAGATTCCGATGCTTCACTTCAGGTTTACTGTTTCCCTTTGACCTTCTTTTTGACGATGAAACACAGAAATTGCATCCAAATTTAGTACGAAAAGCACATTGCCGACTTAAGTAAAAGAGGACTGCCACTCTAACTTTCTATGATTTGAACCTCACCTGTGAGTCCAGTTATAGATTCCGATGCTTCACTTCAGGTTTACTGTATTTTTTGGACCTTCTTATTGACGAAGAAACACAGAAATTGCATCCGAATTTAATACAAAAGGCACAATGCCGATTTAAGTACAAGAGGACTGACACTCTAACTTTCTATGATTTGAACCTCTCCTGTGAGCCCAGTATTAGATTCCGATTCTTCACTTCAGGTTTATTGTTTCTCTTGGACCTTCGTATTGACGATGAAACACAGAAATTGCATCCGAATTGAATACAAAAGGCACGATGCCAACTTAAGTACAAGAGGACTGACACTCTAACGTTCTATGATTTGAACCTCTGCAGTGAGTCCGGTTTTAGATTCCGATGCTTTACTTCAAGGTTCACAGTATCCCTTGGACCTTCTTATTGACGATGAATCACAGAAATTGCATCCGAATTTAATACAAAAGGCACAATGCCGACATAAGCACAAGAGGACTGACACTCTAACTTTCTATGAGTTGAACCTCTCCTGTGAGTCCAGTTTTAGATTCCGATGCTTCACTTCACATTAACTGTATACCTTGGACCTTCTTATTGACGATGAAACACAGAAATTGCATCCGAATTTAATACAAAACGCACAATGCCGACTTAAGTACAAGAGGATTGACACTCTAACTTTCCATGATTTGAACCTCCCCTGTGAGTCCAGTTTTTGATTCGGATGCTTCACTTCAGGTTTACTGTTTCCCTTGGACCTTCTTTTTAACGATGAAACACAAAAATTGCACCCAAATTTACTACAAGAGGCACAATGCCGACTTAAGAACAAGAGGACTGACACTCCAACTTTCTATGATTTGAACCTCTACTGTGAGTCCAGTTTTAGATTCCGATGCTTCACTACAGGTTTACTGTTTCCCTTGGACCTTCTTACTGACTATGAAACACAGATATTACATCCGAATTTATTACAAAAGGCACAATGCCGACTTATGTACAAGAGGACTGACACTCTAATTTTCTATGATTTGAACCTCTCCTGTGAGTCCCGTTTTAGATTCCAATGCTTCACTCCAGGTTTACTGTGTCTCTTGGACCTTCTTATTGACGATGAAACACAGAAATTGCATCCGAATTTAATACAAAAGGCACAATGCAGACTTAAGTACAAGAGGACTGACACTCTAACTTTCTATGATTTGAACCTCTCCTGTGAGTCCAGTTTTAGATTCCGATGCTTCACTTCAGGTTTACTGTATCCCCTGGACTTTCTTATTGACGATGAAACACAGAAATTGCATCTGAATTTAATACAAGACGCACAATGCCGACTTAAGTACAAGAGGACCGTCACTCTAACTTTCTATGATTTGAACCTCTCCTGTGAGTCCAGTTTTAGATTCCGATGCTTCAATTTAGGTTTACTGAATCCCTTGGACCTTCTTACTGACTATGAAACACAGATATTACATCCGAATTTAATACAAAAGGCACAATGCCGACTTAAGTACAAGAGGACTGACACTCTAACTTTCTATGATTTGAACCCCTCCTGTGAGTCCCGTTTTAGATTTCAATGCTTCTCTCCAGGTTTACTGTGTCTCTTGGACCTTCTTATTGACGATGAAACCCAGAAATTGCATCCGAATTTAATACAAAAGGCACAATGCCAACTGAAGTACAAGAGGACTGACACTCTAACTTTCTATGACTTGTACATCTTCTATGAGACCAGTTTTATATTCCGATGGTTCACTTCAGGTTTACTGTATCCCTTGGACCTTCTTATTGACGATGAAACACAGAAATTGCATCCGAATTGAATAAAAAGGCGCAACGCCGACTTAAGTACAGGAGGACTGACACTCTAACTTTCTATGATTTGAACCTCTCCTGTGAGTCCAGTTTTAGATTCCGATACTTCACTTCAGGTTTATTGTCTCCCTTGGACCTCCTTATTGACGATGAAACACAGAAATTGTATCCGAATTTAATACAAAAGGCACAATGCAGACTTAAGTACAACAGGACTGACACTCTAACTATCTATGATTTGAACCTCTCCTGTGAGTCCAGTTTTAGATTCCGATGCTTCACTTCAGGTTTACTGTATCCCTTGGACCTTCTTAATGACGAGGAAACACAGAAATTGCATCCGAATTTAATACAAAAGGCACAATGATGACTTAAGTACAAGAGGACTGACACTCTAACATTCTATGATTTGAACCTCTCCTGTGAGTCCAGTTTTAGATTCCGATGCTTCACTTCAGGTTTACTGTATCCCTTGGATCTTCTTATTGACGATGAAACACAGAACATGCATCTGAATTTGATACAAAAGGCACAATGCCGACTTAAGTAAAAGAGGACTGAGACTCTATCTCTCTATGTTTTGAACCCCTCCTGCGAGTCCAGTTTTAGATTCCGATGCTTCACTTCAAGTTTACTGTTTCCCTTTGACCTTCTTTTTGACGATGAAACACAGAAATTGCATCCAAATTTAGTACGAAAAGCACATTGCCGACTTAAGTAAAAGAGGACTGCCACTCTAACTTTCTATGATTTGAACCTCACCTGTGAGTCCAGTTATAGATTCCGATGCTTCACTTCAGGTTTACTGTATTTTTTGGACCTTCTTATTGACGAAGAAACACAGAAATTGCATCCGAATTTAATACAAAAGGCACAATGCCGATTTAAGTACAAGAGGACTGACACTCTAACTTTCTATGATTTGAACCTCTCCTGTGAGCCCAGTATTAGATTCCGATTCTTCACTTCAGGTTTATTGTTTCTCTTGGACCTTCGTATTGACGATGAAACACAGAAATTGCATCCGAATTGAATACAAAAGGCACGATGCCAACTTAAGTACAAGAGGACTGACACTCTAACGTTCTATGATTTGAACCTCTGCAGTGAGTCCGGTTTTAGATTCCGATGCTTTACTTCAAGGTTCACAGTATCCCTTGGACCTTCTTATTGACGATGAATCACAGAAATTGCATCCGAATTTAATACAAAAGGCACAATGCCGACATAAGCACAAGAGGACTGACACTCTAACTTTCTATGAGTTGAACCTCTCCTGTGAGTCCAGTTTTAGATTCCGATGCTTCACTTCACATTAACTGTATACCTTGGTCCTTCTTATTGACGATGAAACACAGAAATTGCATCCGAATTTAATACAAAACGCACAATGCCGACTTAAGTACAAGAGGATTGACACTCTAACTTTCCATGATTTGAACCTCCCCTGTGAGTCCAGTTTTTGATTCGGATGCTTCACTTCAGGTTTACTGTTTCCCTTGGACCTTCTTTTTAACGATGAAACACAAAAATTGCACCCAAATTTACTACAAGAGTCACAATGCCGACTTAAGAACAAGAGGACTGACACTCCAACTTTCTATGATTTGAACCTCTACTGTGAGTCCAGTTTTAGATTCCGATGCTTCACTACAGGTTTACTGTTTCCCTTGGACCTTCTTACTGACTATGAAACACAGATATTACATCCGAATTTATTACAAAAGGCACAATGCCGACTTATGTACAAGAGGACTGACACTCTAATTTTCTATGATTTGAACCTCTCCTGTGAGTCCCGTTTTAGATTCCAATGCTTCACTCCAGGTTTACTGTGTCTCTTGGACCTTCTTATTGACGATGAAACACAGAAATTGCATCCGAATTTAATACAAAAGGCACAATGCAGACTTAAGTACAAGAGGACTGACACTCTAACTTTCTATGATTTGAACCTCTCCTGTGAGTCCCGTTTTAGATTTCAATGCTTCACTCCAGGTTTACTGTGTCTCTTGGACCTTCATATTGACGATGAAACCCAGAAATTGCATCCGAATTTAATACAAAAGGCACAATGCCGACTTAAGTACAAGAGGACTGACACTCTAACTTTCTATGATTTGAACCTCTACTGTGAGTCCAGTTTTAGATTCCGATGCTTCACTACAGGTTTACTGTTTCCCTTGGACCTTCTTATTGACGATGAAACACAAAAATTGCATCCGAATTTAATACAAAAGGCACAATGCCGACTTAAGTACAAGAGGACTGTCACTCTAACTTTCTATGATTTGAACCCCTCCTGTGAGTCCAGTTTTAGGATCTGATGCTTCACTTTAGGTTAACTGTATCCCTTGGACCTTCTTACTGACTATGAAACACAGATATTACATCCGAATTTATTACAAAAGGCACAATGCCGACTTATGTACAAGAGGACTGACACTCTAATTTTCTATGATTTGAACCTCTCCTGTGAGTCCCGTTTTAGATTCCAATGCTTCACTCCAGGTTTACTGTGTCTCTTGGACCTTCGTATTGACGATGAAACACAGAAATTGCATCCGAATTTAATACAAAAGGCACAATGCCGACTTAAGTACAAGAGGACTGACACTCTAACTTTCTATGATTTGAACCTCTACTGTGAGTCCAGTTTTAGATTCCGATGCTTCACTACAGGTTTACTGTTGCCCTTGGACCCTCTTAATGACGATGAAACACAGAAATGGCATCCGAATGTAATACAAAAGGCACAATGCCGACTTAAGTACAAGAGGACTGACACTCTAACTTTCTATGATTTGAACCTCTCCTGTGAGTCCAGTTTTAGATTCCGATGCTTCACTTTAGGTTTACTGTATCCCTTAGACCTTTTTACTGACTATGAAACACAGATATTACATCCGAATTTAATACAAAAGGCACAATGCCGACTTAAGTACAAGAGTACTGACACTCTAACTTTCTATGATTTGAACCTCTCCTGTGAGTCCCGTTTTAGATTTCAATGCTTCACTCCAGGTTTACTGTGTCTCTTGGACCTTCTTATTGACGATGAATTACAGAAATTGCATCCGAATTTAATACAAAAGGCACAATGCCGATTTAAGTGTAAGAGGACTGACACTCTATCTTTCTATGATTTGAACCTCTCCTGTGAGTCTAGTTTTAGATTCCGATGCTTCACTGCAGGTGTACTGTGTCCCTTGAACCTTCTTATTGACGATGAAACACAGAAATCGCATCTGAATTTAATACAAAAGGCACAATGCCGACTTAAGTAAAAGAGGACTGAGACTCTAACTCTCTATGATTTGAACCTCTCCTGTGAGTCCAGTTTTAGTTTCCGATGCTTCACTTCAGGTTTACTGTATCCCTTGGACCTTCTTATTGACGATGAAGCACAGAAATTGCATCCGACTTTAAAACAAAAGGCACAATGCCGACTTAAGTACAAGAGGACTGGCACTCTAACTTTCTATGATTTGAACCTCTCCTGTGAGTCCAGTTATAGATTCCGATGCTTCACTTCAGGTTTACTGTATCCCTTGGACCTTCTTATTGACGATGAAACACAGAAATTGCATCTCAATTTAATACAAGACGCACAATGCCGACTAAAGGACAAGAGGGCGGACACTCTAATTTTCTATGCTTTGAACCTCTCCTGTGGGTCCAGTGTTAGATTCCGATGCTTCACTTCAGGTTTACTGTATCCCATAGACCTTCCTACTGACTATGAAACACATAAATTACATCCGAATTTAATACAAAAGGCACAATGCCGACTTAAGTACAAGAGGACTGACACTCTAATTTCTATGATTTGGACCTCTCCTGTGAGTCCCGTTTTAGATTCCAATACTTCACTACCGGTTTACTGTGTCTCTTGGTCCTTCTTATTGACGATGAAACACAGAGATTGCATCCGAATTTAATACAAAAGGCACAATGCTGACTTAAGTACAAGAGGACTGACACTCTAACTTTCTATGATTTGAACCTCTCCTGTGAGTCCAGTTTTAGATTCCGATGCTTCACTTCAGGTTTACTGTATCCCTTGGACCTTCTTATTGACGATGAAACACAGAAATTGCATCCGAATTTAATACAAAAGGCACAATGCCGACTTAAGTACAGGAGGACTGACACTCTAACTTTCTATGATTTGAACCTCTCCTGTGAGTCCACTTTTAGATTCCGATACTTCACTTCAGGTTTATTGTCTCCCTTGGACCTTCTTATTGACGATGAAACACAGAAATTGTATCCGAATTTAATACAAAAGGCACAATGCTGACTTAAGTACAAGAGGACTGACACTCTAACTATCTATGATTTGAACCTCTCCTGTGAGTCCAGTTTTAGATTCCGATGCTCCACTGCAGGTTAACTGTATCCCTTGGACCTTCTTATTGACGATGAAACACAGAAATTGCATCTGAATTTAATACAAAAGGCACAATGCCGACTTAAGTTAAAGAGGACTGAGGCTCTAACTCTCTATTATTTTAACCTCTCCTGTGAGTCCAGTTTTAGATGCCGATGCTTCACTTCAGGTTTACTGTATCCCTTGGACCTTCTTATTGACGATGAAACACAGAAAATGCATCCGAATTCAATACAAAAGGCACAATGCCGACTTAAGTACAAGAGGACTGACACTCTAACTTTCTATGATTTGAACCTCTCCTGTGAGTCCAGTTTTAGATTCCGATGCTTCACTTCAGGTTTACTGTATCAATTGGACCTTCTTATTGATTATGAAACACAGAAATTGCATCTGAATTTAATACAAGACGCACAATGCCGACTTAAGTACAAGAGGACTGACACTCTAACTTTCTATGATTTGATCCTCTCCTGTGAGTCCCGTTTTAGATTCCAATGCTTCCCTGCAGGTTTACTGTGTCTCTTGGACCTTCTTATTGACGATGAAACACAGAAATTGCATCCGAATTTGACACAAAAGGCACAATGCCGACTTAACTACAAGAGGACTGACACTCTAACATTCTATGATTTGAACCTCTCCAGTGAGTCCAGTTTTTGATTCCGATGCTTCACTTTAGGTTTACTGTATACCTTGGACCTTCTTATTGACGATCAAACACAGAAATTGCATCCGAATTTAATACAAAAGACAGAATGCCGACTTAAGTACAAGAGGTCTGATACTCTAACTTTCTATGATTTGAACCGCTACTGTGAGTCCAGTTTTAGATGCTGATGCTTCTTTTCTGGTTTACTGTTTCCCTTTGACCATCTTTTTGACGATGAAACACAGAAATTGCATCCGAATTTAGTACGAAAAGCACATTGCAGACTTAAGTAAAAGAGGACTGCCACTCTAACTTTCTATGATTTGAACCTCTCCTGTGAGTCCAGTTATAGATTCCAATGCTTCACTTCAGGTTTACTGTATTTCTTGGACCTTCATATTGACGAAGAGCACAGAAATTGCATCCGTATTTAATGCAAAAGGCACAATGCCGACTTAAGTACAAGAGGACTGACACTCAAACTTTCTATGATTTGAACCGCTCCTGTGAGTCCAGTTTTAGATTCCGATGCTTCACTTCAGGTTTATTGTTTCCCTTGGACCTTCTTATTGCCGATGAAATACATAAATTGCATCCGAATTAAATACAAAAGACACAGTGCCAACTTAAGTACAAGAGGACTGACACTCTAACTTCCTATGATTTGAACCTCTGCAATGAGTCCGGTTTTAGATTCCGATGCTTCACTTCAAGGTTCACTGTAACCCTTGGACCTTCTTATTGACGATGAATCACAGAAATTGCATCCGAATTTAATACAAAAGGCACAATGCCGACTTAAGTACAAGAGGACTGACATTCTAACTTTCTATGATTTGAACCTCTCCTGTGAGTCCAGTTTTAGATTCCGATGCTTCACTTCAGGTTAACTGTATACCTTGGACCTTCTTATTGACGATGAAACACAGAAATTGCATCCGAATTTAATACAAAAGGCACAATGCCGACTTAAGTACAAGAGGATTGACACTCTAACTTTCTATGATTTGAACCTCCCCTGTGGGTCCAGTTTTAGATTCCGATGCTTCACTTCAGGTTTACTGTTGCCCTTGGACCTTCTTTTTGACGATGAAACACAGAAATTGCACCCAAATTTACTACAAAAGGCACAATGCCGACTTATGTACAAGAGGACTGACACTCTAACTTTCTATGATTTGAACCTCTGCAGTGAGTCCAGTTTTAGATTCCGATGCTTCACTTCAGGTTAACTGTATACCTTGGACCTTCTTATTGACGATGAAACACAGAAATTGCATCCGAATTTAATACAAAAGGCACAATGCCGACTTAAGTACAAGAGGATTGACACTCTAACTTTCTATGATTTGAACCTCCCCTGTGAGTCCAGTCTTAGATTCCGATGCTTCACTTCAGGTTTACTGTTTCCCTTGGATCTTATTTTTGACGATGAAACACAGAAATTGCACCCAAATTTACTACAAAAGGCACAATGCCGACTTAAGTACAAGAGGACTGACACTCTAACTTTCTATTAATCGAGCCTCTGCAGTGAGTCCAGTTTCAGATTCCGATGCTTCACTTCATGTTTACTGTAACCCTTGGACCTTCTTATTGACGATCATACACAGAAATGGCGTCCGAATTTAATAGAAAAGGCACAATGCCGACTTAAGTACAAGAGGACTGACACTCTAATTTTCTATGGTTTTAACCTCTCCTGTGAGTCCAGTTTTAGATTCCGAAGCTTCACTTCAGGTTTACTGTATCCCTTGGACCTTCTTATTGACGATGAAACACAGAAATTGCATCCGAATTTAATACAAATGGCACAATGCCGATTTACGTACAAGGGGACTGACACTCTAACTTTCTATGATTTGAACCTCTCCTGTGAGTCCAGTTTTAGATTCCGATGCTTCACTTCAGGTTTACTGTATACCTTGGACTTTGTTATTGACAATGAAACACAGAAATTGCATCCGAATTTAATACAAAAGGCACAATGCCGACTTAAGTACAAGAGGACTGACACTCTAACTTTCTACGATTTGAACCTCTCCTGTGAGTCCAGTTTTAGATTCCGATGCTTCACTTCAGGTTTATTATTTCCCTTGGACCTTCTTATTGACGATGACACACTGAAATTGCATCCGAATTTAATACAAATGCACAATGCCAACTTAAGTACAAGAGGACTGACACTCTAACTTTCTATGATTTGAACCTCTGCAGTGATACCGGTTTTAGATTCCGATGCTTTACTTCAAGGTTCACTGTAAACCTTGGACCTTCTCATTGACGATGAAACACAGAAATTGCATCCGAAAGTTACACAAAAGGCACAATGCCGACTTAAGTACAAGAGGACTGAAACCCTAACATTCTATGATTTGAACCTCTCCTGTGAGTCCAGTTTTAGATTCCGATGCTTCACTTCAGGTTAACTGTATACCTTGGACCTTCTTGTTGACGATGAAGCTCAGAAATTGCATTCGAATTTAATACAAAACGCACAATGCCGACTTATGTACAAGAGATTGACACTCGAACTTTCTATGATTTGAACAGCCTCTGTGGGTCCAGTTTTAGATTCCGATGCTTCACTTCAGGTTTACTGTTTGCCTTAGACCTTCATATTTACGATGAAACACAGAAATTGCATCCGAAATTAATACAAAAGGCACAATGCCCACTTAAGTACAAGCGGACTGACACTCTAACTTTCTATGATTTGAACCACTCCTGTGAATCCAGTTTTAAATTCCGATGCTTCACTTAAGGATTACTGTATACCTTGGGCCGTCTTATCGACGATGAAACACAGAAATTGCATCCGAATTAAATTCAAAAGACACAATGCCGACTTAACTACAAGAGGACTGACACTCTGCCTTTCTATGATATGAACCCCTCCTGAGAGTCCAGTTTTAGATTCCGATGCTTCACTTCAGGTTTAGTGTTTCCCTTGGACCTTCTTATTGACGATGAAACACAGACATTGCATCTGAATTTAATACAAAAGGCACAATGACGACTTAAGTACAAGAGGACAGACACTCTAACTTTATATGATTTGAACCACTCCTGTGAGTCCAGTTTTAGATTCCGATGCTCACTTCAGGTTTACTGTATACCTTGGAACTTGTTATTGACAATGAAACACAGAAATTGCATCCGAATTTAATACAAAAGGCATAATGCCGACTTAAGTGCAAAAGGACTGACACTCTAACTTTTTATGATTTGAACCTCTCCTGTGAGTCCTATTTTAGATTCCGATGCTTTACTGCAGGTTTACTGTATCCCTTCCACTTTTTTATTGACGATGAAACACAGAAATTGCATCTGAATTTAATACAAAAGGCCCAATGCCGACTTCAGTAAAAGAGGACTGAGACTCTAACTCTCTATGATTTGAACCTCTCCTGTGAGTCCAGTTTTAGATTCCGATGCTTCACTTCAGGTTTACTGTATCCCTTGGACCTTCTTATTGACGATGAAACACCGAAATTGCATCCGAATTCAATACAAAGGGCACAATGCCGACTTAAGTACAAGAGGACTGACACTCTAACTTTCTATGATTTGAACCTCTCCTGTGAGTCCAGTTTTAGATTCCGATGCTTCACTGCAGGTTTACTGTAACCCTTGTACCTTATTATTGACAATGAAACACAGAAATTCCATCTGAAGGTAATGCAAAAGGCACAATGCCGCCTTCAGTAAAAGAGGACTGAGACTCTAACTCTCTATGATTTGAACCTCTCCTGTGAGTCCAGTTTTAGATTCCGTTGCTTCACTTCAGGTTTACTGTATCCCTTGGACCTTCTTATTGACGATGAAACACAGAAATTGCATCCAAATTTAATACAAAAGGCACAATGCCGACTTAAGTGCAAGAGGACTGACACGCTAACTTTCTATGATTTGAACCTCTCCTGTGAGTCCAGTTTTAGATTCCGATGCATCACTTCAGGATTACTGTATCCCTTGGACCTTCTTATTGGCGATGAAACACAGAAATTGCATCCGAATTTAATACAAAAGGCAAAATGCCGACTTAAGTACAAGAGGACTGACACCCTAACTTTCTATGATTCGAACCTCTCCTGTGAGTCCAGTTTTAGATTCCGATGCTTCACTTCAGGTTTACTGTTTGCCTTAGACCTTCTTAATTACGATGAAACACAGAAATTGCATCCGAATTTAATACGAAAGGCACAATGCCGACTTACGTATAAGGGGACTGACACTCTAACTTTCTATGATTTGAACCTCAGCAGTGAGTCCAGTTTAAGATTCCGATGCTTCACTTCAGGTTTACTGTATCCCTTGGACCTTCTTATTGACGATGAAACCCAGAAATTGCATCCGAATTTAATACAAAAGGCACAATGCCGACTTAAGTACCAGAGGACTGACACTGTAACTTTCTATGAATTGTACCTCTCCTGTGAGTCCAGTTTTAAATTCCGATGCTTCACTTAAGGTTTACTGTAAACCTTGGACCGTCTTATCGACGATGAAACACAGAGATTGCATCCGAATTTAGGACAAAACGCACAATGCCGACATAAGTACAAGAGGACTGACACTCTGCCTTTCTATGATTTGAACCCCTCCTGTGAAACCAGTTTTAGATTCCGATGCTTCACTTCAGGATTAGTGTTTCCCTTGGACCTTCTTATTGACGATGAAACACAGAAATTCAAACCGAATCTAATACAAAAGGCACAATGCCGACTTAAGTACAAGAGGACAGACACTCTAACTTTCTATGATTTGAACCTCTCCTGTGGGTCCAGTTTTAGAATCCGATACTTCACTTCAGGTTTATTGTCTCCCTTGGACCATCTTATTGACGATGAAACACAGAAATTGTATCCAAATTTAATACAAAAGGCACAATGCCGACTTACGTACAAGGGGACTGACACTCTAACTATCTACGATTTGAACCTCTCCTGTGAGTCCAGTTTTAGATTCCGATGCTTCACTTCAGGTTTACTGTATACCTTGGACCTTGTTATTGACAATGAAACACAGAAATTGCATCCGAATTGAATTCAAAAGGCACAATGCCGACTTCAGTAAAAGAGGACTGAGACTCTAACTCTCTATGATTTGAACCTCTCCTGTGAGTCAGTTTTAGATTCGAATTCTTCACTTCATGTTTACTGTATCCCTTGGACCTTCTTATTGACGATGAAACACAGAAATTGCATCCGAGTTTAATACAAAGGGCACAATGCCGACTTAAGTACAAGAGGACTGACACTCTAACTTTCTATGATTTGAACCTCTCCTGTGAGTCATAGTTTTAGATTCCGATGCTTCACTGCAGGTTTACTGTATCCCTTGGACCTTATTATTGACGATGAAACACAGAAATTGCATCTGAATGTAATGCAAAAGGCACAATGCCGACTTCAGTAAAAGAGGACTGAGATTCTAACTCTCTATGATTTGAACCTCTCCTGTGAGTCCAGTTTTAGATTCCGTTGCTTCACTACAGGTTTACTGTATCCCTTGTACCTTCTTATTGTCGATGAAACACAGAAATTGCATCCAAATTTAATACAAAAGGCACAATGCCGACTAAAGTACAAGGGGACTGACCCTCTAACTATCTATGATTTGAACCTTTCCTGTGTGTCCAGTTTTAGATTCCAATGCTTCACTTCAGGTTTACTGTATACCTTGGACCTTGTTATTGACAATGAAACACAGAAATTGCATCCGAATTGAATACAAAAGTCACAGTGCCGACTTCAGTAAAAGAGGACTGAGATTCTGAATCTCTATGATTTGAACCTCTCCTGTGAGTCCAGTTTCAGATTCCGATGCTTCCCTTAAGGTTTACTGTATCCCTTGGACCTTCTTATTGACGATGAAACACAGAAATTGCATCCGAGTTTAATACAAAGGGGACAATGCCGACTTAAGTACAAGAGGACTGACACTCTAACTTTCTATGATTTGAACCTCTCCTGTGAGTCTAGTTTTAGATTCCGATGCTTCACTGCAGGTTTACTGTATCCCTTGGACGTTTTTATTGACGATGAAGCACAGAAATTGCATCAGAATGTAATGCAAAAGGCACAATGCCGACTTCAGTAAAAGAGGACTGAGACTCTAACTCTCTATGATTTGAACCTCTCCTGTGAGTCCAGTTTCAGATTCCGATGCTTCCCTTAAGGTTTACTGTATCCCTTGGACCTTCTTATTGACGATGAAACACAGAAATTGCATCCGAGTTTAATACAAAGGGGACAATGCCGACTTAAGTACAAGAGGACTGACACGCTAACTTTCTTTGATTTGAACCTCTCCTGTGAGTCCAGTTTTAGATTCCGATGCATCACTTCAGGTTTACTGTATCCCTTGGACCTTCTTATTCACAATGAAACACAGAAATTGCATCCGAATTTAATACAAAAATCAAAATGCCGACTTAAGTACAAGAGGACTGACACTCTAACTTTCTATCATTTGAACCTCTCCCGTGAGTCCAGTTTTTAATTCCGATGCTTCACTTCAGGTTTGCTGTTTGCATTAGACCTTCTTATTTACGATGAAACACAGGAATTGCATCCGAATTTAATACAAAAGGCACAATGCCGACTTAAGTACAAGCGGAATGACACTCTAACTTTCTACGATTTGAATCTCTCCTGTGAGTCCAGTTTTAGAATCCGATGCTTCTTTTCAGGTTTGCTGTATCCCTTGGACCTTCTTACTGACGATGAAACACAGAAATTGCATCCAAATTTAATACAAAAGGCACAATGTCAACTTAAGTACAAGAGGACTGACACTCTAACTTTCTATGATTTGAACCTCTGCAGTGAGTCCGGTTTTAGATTCCGATGCTTTACTTCAAGGTTCACTGTAACCCTTGGACCTTCTTATAGACGATGAAACACAGAAATTGCATCCAAATTTAATATAAAAGGCACAAAGCCGACTTACGTACAAGGGGACTGACACTCGAACTTCCTATGATTTGAACCTCTCCTGTGAGTCCAGTTTTAGATTCCGATGCTTCACTTCAGGTTTACTGTATCCCTTTAACCTTCTTATTGACGATGAAACACAGAAATTGCATCCAAATTTCATACAAAAGGCACAATGCCGACTTAAGTACAAGAGGACTGACACTCTAACTTTCTATGATTTGAACCTCTCCTGTGATTCCAGTTTTAGATTCCGATGCTTCACTTAAGGTTTACTGTATACCTTGGACCGTCTTATCGACGATGAAACACAGTTATTGAATCCAAATTTAATACAAAAGGCACAATAACGACTTAAGTACAAGATAACTGACACTCTGCCTTTCTATGATATGAATCCCTCCTGTGAGTCCAGTTTTAGATTCCGATGCTTCACTTCAGGTTTAGTGTTTCCCTTGGACCTTCTTATTGACGATGATACACAGAAATTGCATCCGAATTTAATACAAATGGCAAAATGCCGACTTAAGTACGAGAGGACTGACACTCTAACTTTCTGCGATATGAACCTCTCCTGTGAGTCCAGTTTTAGATTCCGATGCTTCACTTCAGGTTTACTATTTGCCTTAGTCCTCCTTATTTACGATAAAACACAGAAATTGCAACCGAATTTAATACAAAAGGCACAATGCCGACTTAAGTACAAGCGGACTGACACTCTAACTTTCTATGATTTGAACCCCTCCTGTGAGTCCAGTTTGAGATTCTGATGCTTCACTTCAGGTTTACTGTATCCCTTGGACCTTCTTATTGACGATGAAACACAGAAATTGCATCCGAGTTTAATACAAAAGGCACTATGCCGACTTAAGTACAAGAGGACTGACACTCTAACTTTCTATGATTTGAACCTCTCCTGTGAGTCCAGTTTTAGATTCCGATGCTTCACTTTATGTTTACTGTTTGCCTTAGACCTTCTTATTTTCGATGAAACACAGAAATTGCATCCGAATTTAATACAAAAGGCACAACGCCGACTTAAGTACAAGAGGACTGACACGCTAAAATCCTATGATTTGAACCTCTCCTGTGAGTCCAGTTTTAGATTCCGATGCTTCACCTCAGGTTTACTGTATCCCTTGGACCTTCTTATTGACGATGAAACACACAAATTGCATCCGAATTGAATACAAAAGGCACAATGCCGATTTCAGTAAAAGAGGACTGAGACTCTAAATCTCTATGATTTGAACCTCTCCTGTGAGTCCAGTTTCAGATTCCGATGCTTCACTTCAGGTTTACTGTATCCCTTGGACCTTCTTATTGACGATGAAACACAGAAATTGCATCCGAGTTTAATACAAAGGGCACAATGCCGACTTAAGTACAAGAGGACTGACACTCTAACTTTCTATGATTTGAACCACTCCTGTGAGTCTAGTTTTAGATTCCGATGCTTCACTGCAGGTTTACTGTATCCCTTGGACCTTATTATTGACGATGAAACACAGAAATTGCATCAGAATGTAATGCAAAAGGCACAATGCCGACTTCAGTAAAAGAGGACTGAGACTCTAACTCTCTATGATTTGAACCTCTCCTGTGAGTCCAGTTTTAGATTCCTTTGCTTCACTTCAGTTTAACTGTATCCCTTGGGCCTTCTTATTGACGATGAAACACAGAAATTACATCCAAATTTTTATACAAAAGGCACAATGACGACTTAAGTACAAGAGGACTGACACGCTAACTTTCTATGATTTGAACCTCTCATGTGAGTCCAGTTTTAGATTCCGATGCTTCACTTCAGGTTTTCTGTATCCCTTGGACCTTCTTATTGACGATGAAACACAGAAATTGCATCCGAATTTAATACAAAAGGCAAAATGCCGACTTAAGTTCAAGAGGACTGACACTCTAACTATCTATGATTTGAACCTCTCCTGTGAGTCCAGTTTTTGATTCCGATGCTTCACTTCAGGTTTGCTGTTTGCATTAGACCTTCTTATTTACGATGAAACACAGAAATTGCATCCGAATTTAATACAAAAGGCACAATGCCGACTTAAGTACAAGCGGAATGACACTCTAACTTTCTATGATTTGAATCTCTCCTGTGAGTCCAGTTTTAGAATCCGATGCTTCACTTCAGGTTTACTGTAACCCTTGGACCTTCTTATTGACGATGTAACACAGAAATTGCATCCAAATTTAATACAAAAGGCACAACGCCAACTTAAGTACAAGAGGACTGACACTCTAACTTTCTATGATTTGAACCTCTGCAGTGAGTCCGGTTTTAGATTCCGATGCTTTACTTCAAGGTTCACTGTAACCCTTGGACCTTCTTATAGACGATGAAACTCAGAAATTGCATCCGAATTTAATACAAAAGGCACAATGCCGACTTAAGTAAAAGAGGATTGACACTCTAACTTTCTATGATTTGAACCTCCCTTGTGAGTCCAGTTTTAGATACCGATGCTTCACTTCAGCTTTAGTGTTTCCCTTGGACCTTCTTTTTGACGATGAAACACAGAAATTGCATCCAAATATACTACAAAAGGCACAAAGCCGACTTAAGTACAAGAGGACTGACACTCGAACTTCCTATGATTTGAACCTCTCCTGTGAGTCCAGTTTTAGATTCCGATGCTTCACTTCAGGTTTACTGTATCCCTTTAACCTTCTTATTGACGATGAAAGACAGAAATTGCATCCAAATTTCATACAAAAGGCACAATGCCGACTTAAGTACAAGATGACTGACACTCTGCCTTTCTATGATTTGAATCCCTCCTGTGAGTCCAGTTTTAGATTCCGATGCTTCACTTCAGGTTTGCTGTCTGCCTTAGACCTTCTTATTGACGATGAAACACAGAAATTGCATCCGAATTTAATACAAAAGGCACAATGCCGACTTAAGTACAAGATGACTGACACTCTGCCTTTCTATGATTTGAATCCCTCCTGTGAGTCCAGTTTTAGATTCCGATGCTTCACTTCAGGTTCAGTGTTTCCCTTGGACCTTCTTATTGACGATGATACACAGAAATTGCATCCGAATCTAATACAAAAGGCAAAATGCCGACTTAAGTACGAGAGGACTGACACTCTAACTTTCTGCGATATGAACCTCTCCTGTGAGTCCAGTTTTAGATTCCGATGCTTCACTTCAGGTTTACTATTTGCCTTAGTCCTCCTTATTTACGATAAAACACAGAAATTGCATCCGAATTTAATACAAAAGGCACAATGCCGACTTAAGTACAAGCGGACTGACACCTTAACTTTCTATGATTTGAACCTCTCCTGTGAGTCCAGTTTGAGATTCTGATGCTTCACTTCAGGTTTACTGTATCCCTTGGACCTTCTTATTGACGATGAAACCCAGAAATTGCATCCGAATTTAATACAAAACGCACAATGCCGACTTAAGTACAAGAGGACTGACACTCTAACTTTCTATGATTTGAACCTCTCCTGTGAGTCCAGTTTTAGATTCCGATGCTTCACTTCATGTTTACTGTTTGCCTTAGACCTTCTTATTTTCGATGAAACACAGAAATTGCATCCGAATTTAATACAAAAGGCACAACGCCGACTTAAGTACAAGAGGACTGACACGCTAACTTCCTATGATTTGAACCTCTCCTGTGAGTCCAGTTTTAGATTCCGATGCTTCACCTCAGGTTTACTGTATCCCTTGGACCTTCTTATTGACGATGAAACACACAAATTGCATCCGAATTTAATACAAAAGGCAAAATGCCGACTTAAGTACAAGAGGACTGACACTCTAACTTTCTATGATTTGAACTTCTCCTGTGAGTCCAGTTTTTGATTCCGATACTTCCCTTCAGGTTTACTGTTTCCCTTAGACCTTCTTATTTACGATGAAACACAGAAATTGCATCCGAATTTAATACAAAAAGCACAATGCCGACTTACGTACAAGCGGACTGACACTCTAATTTTCTATGATTTGAACCTCTCCTGTGAGTCCAGTTTAAGATTCCGATGCTTCACTTTAGGTTTACTGAATCCCTTGGACCTTCTTATTGACGATGAGACCCAGAAATTGGATCCGAATTTAATACAAAAGGCACAAGGCCTACTTAAGTACAAGAGGACTGACACTCTAACTTTCTATGATTTGAACCTCTCCTGTGAGTCCAGTTTTAGATTCCGATGCTTCACTTAAGGTTGACTGTATACCTTGGACCGTCTTATCGACGATGAAACACAGTTATTGCATCCAAATTTAATACAAAAGGCACAATAACGACTTAAGTACAAGATGACTGACACTCTGCCTTTCTATGATATGAATCCCTCCTGTGAGTCCAGTTTTAGATTCCAATGCTTCACTTCAGGTTTAGTGTTTCCCTTGGACCTTCTTATTGACGATGATACACAGAAATTGCATCCGAATTTAATACAAATGGCAAAATGCCGACTTAAGTACGAGAGGACTGACACTCTAACTTTCTGCGATATGAACCTCTCCTGTGAGTCCAGTTTTAGATTCCGATGCTTCACTTCAGGTTTACTATTTGCCTTAGTCCTCCTTATTTACGATAAAACACAGAAATTGCAACCGAATTTAATACAAAAGGCACAATGCCGACTTAAGTACAAGCGGACTGACACTCTAACTTTCTATGATTTGAACCCCTCCTGTGAGTCCAGTTTGAGATTCTGATGCTTCACTTCAGGTTTACTGTATCCCTTGGACCTTCTTATTGACGATGAAACACAGAAATTGCATCCGAGTTTAATACAAAAGGCACTATGCCGACTTAAGTACAAGAGGACTGACACTCTAACTTTCTATGATTTGAACCTCTCCTGTGAGTCCAGTTTTAGATTCCGATGCTTCACTTCATGTTTACTGTTTGCCTTAGACCTTCTTATTTTCGATGAAACACAGAAATTGCATCCGAATTTAATACAAAAGGCACAACGCCGACTTAAGTACAAGAGGACTGACACGCTAAAATCCTATGATTTGAACCTCTCCTGTGAGTCCAGTTTTAGATTCCGATGCTTCACCTCAGGTTTACTGTATCCCTTGGACCTTCTTATTGACGATGAAACACACAAATTGCATCCGAATTGAATACAAAAGGCACAATGCCGATTTCAGTAAAAGGGGACTGAGACTCTAAATCTCTATGATTTGAACCTCTCCTGTGAGTCCAGTTTCAGATTCCGATGCTTCACTTCAGGTTTACTGTATCCCTTGGACCTTCTTATTGACGATGAAACACAGAAATTGCATCCGAGTTTAATACAAAGGGCACAATGCCGACTTAAGTACAAGAGGACTGACACTCTAACTTTCTATGATTTGAACCACTCCTGTGAGTCTAGTTTTAGATTCCGATGCTTCACTGCAGGTTTACTGTATCCCTTGGACCTTATTATTGACGATGAAACACAGAAATTGCATCAGAATGTAATGCAAAAGGCACAATGCCGACTTCAGTAAAAGAGGACTGAGACTCTAACTCTCTATGATTTGAACCTCTCCTGTGAGTCCAGTTTTAGATTCCTTTGCTTCACTTCAGTTTAACTGTATCCCTTGGGCCTTCTTATTGACGATGAAACACAGAAATTACATCCAAATTTTTATACAAAAGGCACAATGACGACTTAAGTACAAGAGGACTGACACGCTAACTTTCTATGATTTGAACCTCTCATGTGAGTCCAGTTTTAGATTCCGATGCTTCACTTCAGGTTTTCTGTATCCCTTGGACCTTCTTATTGGCGATGAAACACAGAAATTGCATCCGAATTTAATACAAAAGGCAAAATTCCGACTTAAGTTCAAGAGGACTGACACTCTAACTTTCTATGATTTGAACCTCTCCTGTGAGTCCAGTTTTTGATTCCGATGCTTCACTTCAGGTTTGCTGTTTGCATTAGACCTTCTTATTTACGATGAAACACAGAAATTGCATCCGAATTTAATACAAAAGGCACAATGCCGACTTAAGTACAAGCGGAATGACACTCTAACTTTCTATGATTTGAATCTCTCCTGTGAGTCCAGTTTTAGAATCCGATGCTTCACTTCAGGTTTACTGTAACCCTTGGACCTTCTTATTGACGATGTAACACAGAAATTGCATCCAAATTTAATACAAAAGGCACAACGCCAACTTAAGTACAAGAGGACTGACACTCTAACTTTCTATGATTTGAACCTCTGCAGTGAGTCCGGTTTTAGATTCCGATGCTTTACTTCAAGGTTCACTGTAACCCTTGGACCTTCTTATAGACGATGAAACTCAGAAATTGCATCCGAATTTAATACAAAAGGCACAATGCCGACTTAAGTAAAAGAGGATCGACACTCTAACTTTCTATGATTTGAACCTCCCTTGTGAGTCCAGTTTTAGATACCGATGCTTCACTTCAGCTTTAGTGTTTCCCTTGGACCTTCTTTTTGACGATGAAACACAGAAATTGCATCCAAATATACTACAAAAGGCACAAAGCCGACTTAAGTACAAGAGGACTGACACTCGAACTTCCTATGATTTGAACCTCTCCTGTGAGTCCAGTTTTAGATTCCGATGCTTCACTTCAGGTTTACTGTATCCCTTTAACCTTCTTATTGAGGATGAAACACAGAAATTGCATCCGAATTTAATACAAAAGGCACAATGCCGACTTAAGTACAAGATGACTGACACTCTGCCTTTCTATGATTTGAATCCCTCCTGTGAGTCCAGTTTTAGATTCCGATGCTTCACTTCAGGTTCAGTGTTTCCCTTGGACCTTCTTATTGACGATGATACACAGAAATTGCATCCGAATCTAATACAAAAGGCAAAATGCCGACTTAAGTACGAGAGGACTGACACTCTAACTTTCTGCGATATGAACCTCTCCAGTGAGTCCAGTTTTAGATTCCGATGCTTCACTTCAGGTTTACTATTTGCCTTAGTCCTCCTTATTTACGATAAAACACAGAAATTGCATCCGAATTTAATACAAAAGGCACAATGCCGACTTAAGTACAAGCGGACTGACACTCTAACTTTCTATGATTTGAACCTCTCCTGTGAGTCCAGTTTGAGATTCTGATGCTTCACTTCAGGTTTACTGTATCCCTTGGACCTTCTTATTGACGATGAAACCCAGAAATTGCATCCGAATTTAATACAAAACGCACAATGCCGACTTAAGTACAAGAGGACTGACACTCTAACTTTCTATGATTTGAACCTCTCCTGTGAGTCCAGTTTTAGATTCCGATGCTTCACTTCATGTTTACTGTTTGCCTTAGACCTTCTTATTTTCGATGAAACACAGAAATTGCATCCGAATTTAATACAAAAGGCACAACGCCGACTTAAGTACAAGAGGACTGACACGCTAACTTCCTATGATTTGAACCTCTCCTGTGAGTCCAGTTTTAGATTCCGATGCTTCACCTCAGGTTTACTGTATCCCTTGGACCTTCTTATTGACGATGAAACACACAAATTGCATCCGAATTTAATACAAAAGGCAAAATGCCGACTTAAGTACAAGAGGACTGACACTCTAACTTTCTATGATTTGAACTTCTCCTGTGAGTCCAGTTTTTGATTCCGATACTTCCCTTCAGGTTTACTGTTTCCCTTAGACCTTCTTATTTACGATGAAACACAGAAATTGCATCCGAATTTAATACAAAAAGCACAATGCCGACTTACGTACAAGCGGACTGACACTCTAACTTTCTATGATTTGAACCTCTCCTGTGAGTCCAGTTTAAGATTCCGATGCTTCACTTTAGGTTTACTGAATCCCTTGGACCTTCTTATTGACGATGAGACCCAGAAATTGGATCCGAATTTAATACAAAAGGCACAAGGCCTACTTAAGTACAAGAGGACTGACACTCTAACTTTCTATGATTTGAACCTCTCCTGTGAGTCCAGTTTTAGATTCCGATGCTTCACTTAAGGTTGACTGTATACCTTGGACCGTCTTATCGACGATGAAACACAGAAATTGCATCCGAATTTAATACAAAAGGCACAATGCCGATTTAAGTACAAGATGACTGACACTCTGCCTTTCTATGATTTGAACCCCTCCTGTGAGTCCAGTTTTAGAATCCGATACTTCACTTCAGGTTTAGTGTTTCCCTTGGACCTTCTTATTGACGATTAAACACAGAAATTGCATCTGAATTTAATACAAAAGGCACAATGCCGACATAAGTACAAGAGGACTGACACTCTAACTTTCTATGATTTGAACTTCTCCTGTGAGTCCAGTTTTAGATTCCGATGCTTCACTGCAGGTTCACTGTATCCCTTGGAGCTTATTATTGACGATGAAACACAGAAATTGCATCTGAATTTAATACAAAAGGCACAATGCCGACTTCAGTAAAAGAGGACTGAGACTCTAACTCTCTATGATTTGAATCTCTCCTGTGAATCCAGTTTTAGATTCCGATGTTTCACTTCAGGTTTACTGTATCCCTTGGACCTTCTTATTGACGATGAAACACAGAAATTCATCCGAATTTAATACAAAAGGCACAATGCCGACTTAAGTACAAGAGGACTGACACTCTAACTTTCTATGATTTGAACCTCTCCTGTGAGTCCAGTTTCAGATTCCCATGCTTCACTGCAGGTGTACTGTATCCCTTGGACATTCTTGTTGACGATGAAACTCAGAAATTGCATCTGAATTTAATACAAAAGGCACAATGCCGACTTAAGTAAAAGAGGACTGAGACTCTAACTCTCTATGATTTGAACCTCTCCTGTGAGTCCAGTTTTAGATTCCGATGCTTCACTTCAGGTTTACTGTATCCCTTGGACCTTCTTATTGACGATGAAACACAGAAATTACATCCGAATTTAATACAAAGGGCACAATGCCGACTTAAGTACAAGAGGACTGACACTCTAACTTTCTATGATTTGAACCTCTCCTGTGAGCCCAGTTTTAGATTCCGATGCTTCACTTCAGGCTTACTGCATCCCTTGTACCTTCTTATCGACGATGAAACACTGATATCGCATCTGAATTTAATACAAAAGGTACAATGCCGACATAAGTACAAGCGGACTGGCACTCTAACTTTATATGATTTGAACCTCTCCTGTGAGTCCAGATTAAGATTCCGATGCTTCACTTCAGGTTTACTGTATCCCTTGGACCTTCTTATTGACGATGAATCCCAGAAATTGCATCCGAATATAATACAAAAAGCACAATGCCGACTTAAGTACAAGAGGACTGACACTCTAACTTTCTATGATTTGAACCACTCCTGTGAGTCCAGTTTTAGATTCCGATGCTTCACTTAAGGTTTACTGTATACCTTGGACCGTCTTATCGACGATGAAACACAGAAGTTGCATCCGAATTCAATACAAAAGGCACAATGGCGACTTCAGTACAAGAGGGCAGACACTCTAACTTTCTATGATTTGAACCTCTCCAGTGGGTCCAGTTTTAGATTCCGATACTTCACTTCAGGTTTATTGTCTCCCTTGGACCTTCTTATTGACGATGAAACACGGAAATTGTATCCGAATTTAATACAAAAGGCACAATGCCGTTTTACGTACAAGGGGACTGACACTTTAACTTTCTATGATTTGAACCTCCCCTGTGAGTCCAGTTTTAGATTCCGATGCTTCACTTCAGGTTTACTGTGTACCTTGGACCTTGTTGTTGACAATGAAGCACAGAAATTGCATCCGAATTTAATACAAAAGGCACAATGCCGACTTTAGTACAAAAGGACTGACTCTCTAATTTTCTATGATTTGAACCTCTCCTCTGAGTCCAGTTTTAGATTCCGATGCTTCACTGGAGGTTTACTGTATCCCTTGGACCTTATTATTGACGATGAAACACAGAAATTGCATCTGAATTTAATACAAAAGGCACAATGCCAACTTCAGTAAAAGAGGACTGAGACTCTAACTGTCTATGATTTGAACCTCTCCTGTGAGTCCAGTTTTAGATTCCGATGCTTCACTGCAGGTTTACTGTATCCCTCGGAACTTATTAATGACGATTAAACACAGAAATTGCATCTGAATTTAATACAAAAGGCAAAATGCCGACTTAAGTACAAGAGGACTGACACTCTAGCTTTCTATGATTTGAACCTCTCCTGTGAGTCCAGTTTTTGATTCCGATACTTCCCTTCAGGTTTACTGTTTCCCTTAGACCTTCTTATTTACGATGAAACACAGAAATTGCATCCGAATTTAATACAAAAAGCACAATGCTGACTTACGTACAAGCGGACTGACACTCTAATTTTCTATGATTTTAACCTCTCCTGTGAGTCCAGTTTAAGATTCCGATGCTTCACTTTAGGTTTACTGAATCCCTTGGACCTTCTTATTGACGATGAAACCCAGAAATTGGATCCGAATTTAATACAAAAGGCACAAGGCCTACTTAAGTACAAGAGGACTGACACTCTAACTTTCTATGATTTGAACCTCTCCTGTGAGTCCAGTTTTAGATTCCGATGCTTCACTTAAGGTTTACTGTATACCTTGGACCGTCTTATCGACGATGAAACACAGAAATTGCATCCGAATTTAATACAAAAGGCACAATGCCGACTTAAGTACAAGATGACTGACACTCTGCCTTTCTATGATTTGAACCCCTCCTGTGAGTCCAGTTTTAGAATCCGATGCTTCACTTCAGGTTTAGTGTTTCCCTTGGACCTTCTTATTGACGATTAAACACAGAAATTGCATCTGAATTTAATACAAAAGGCACAATGCCGACTTAAGTACAAGAGGACTGACACTCTAACTTTCTATGATTTGAACCTCTCCTGTGAGTCCAGTTTTAGATTCCGATGCTTCACTGCAGGTTCACTGTATCCCTTGGAGCTTATTATTGACGATGAAACACAGAAATTGCATCTGAATTTAATACAAAAGGCACAATGCCGACTTCAGTAAAAGAGGACTGAGACTCTAACTCTCTATGATTTGAATCTCTCCTGTGAATCCAGTTTTAGATTCCGATGTTTCACTTCAGGTTTACTGTATCCCTTGGACCCTCTTATTGACGATGAAACACAGAAATTGCATCCGAATTTAATACAAAAGGCACAATGCCGACTTAAGTACAAGAGGACTGACACTCTAACTTTCTATGATTTGAACCTCTCCAGTGAGTCCAGTTTTAGATTCCGATGCTTCACTGCAGGTGTACTGTATCCCTTGGACCTTCTTGTTGACGATGAAACTCAGAAATTGCATCTGAATTTAATACAAAAGGCACAATGCCGACTTAAGTAAAAGAGGACTGAGACTCTAACTCTCTATGATTTGAACCTCTCCTGTGAGTCCAGTTTTAGATTCCGATGCTTCACTTCAGGTTTACTGTATCCCTTGGACCTTCTTATTGACGATGAAACACAGAAATTACATCCGAATTTAATACAAAGGGCACAATGCCGACTTAAGTACAAGAGGACTGACACTCTAACTTTCTATGATTTGAACCTCTCCTTTGAGTCCAGTTTTAGATTCCGATGCTTCACTTCAGGCTTACTGCATCCCTTGTACCTTCTTATTGACGATGAAACACTGATATCGCATCTGAATTTAATACAAAAGGTACAATGCCGACATAAGTACAAGCGGACTGGCACTCTAACTTTCTATGATTTGAACCTCTCCTGTGAGTCCAGTTTAAGATTCCGATGCTTCACTTCAGGTTTACTGTATCCCTTGGACCTTCTTATTGACGATGAATCCCAGAAATTGCATCCGAATATAATACAAAAAGCACAATGCCGACTTAAGTACAAGAGGACTGACACTCTAACTTTCTACGATTTGAACCACTCCTGTGAGTCCATTTTAGATTCCGATGCTTCACTTAAGGTTTACTGTATACCTTGGACCGTCTTATCGACGATGAAACACAGAAATTGCATCCGAATTCAATACAAAAGGCACAATGGCGACTTCAGTACAAGAGGGCAGACACTCTAACTTTCTATGATTTGAACATCTCCTGTGGGTCCAGTTTTAGATTCCGATACTTCACTTCAGGTTTATTGTCTCCCTTGGACCTTCTTATTGACGATGAAACACAGATATTGCATCTGAATTTAATACAAAAGGCACAATGCCGACTTAAGTAAAAGAGGACTGAGACTCTAACTCTCTATGATTTGAACCTCTCCTGTGAGTCCAGTTTTAGATTACGATGCTTCACTTCAGGTTTACTGTATCCCTTGAACCTACCTATGGACGATGAAACACAGAAATTGCATCCGAATTTAATACAAAAGGCACAATGCCGACTAAAGTACAAGAGGACTGAAAATCTAACTTTCTATGATTTGAACCTCTCCTGTGAGTCCAGTTTTAGATTCCGATGCTTCACTTCAGGTTTACTGTATCCCTTGGACCTTCTTATTGACGATGAAACACAGAAATTGCATCTCAATTTAATACAAAAGGCACAATGCCGACTTAAGTACATGCGGACAGACCCTCTAACTTTCTATGATTTGAACCTCTCCTGTGAGTCCAGTTTATGATTCCGATGCTTCACTTCAAGGTTCACTGTAACCCTTGGAAATTCTTATAGACGATGAAACACAGAAATTGCATCTGAATTTAATACAAAAGGCACAATGCCGACTTCAGTAAAAGAGGACTGAGACTCTAACTCTCTATGATTTGAAACTCCGCTGTGAGTCCAGTTTTAGATTCCGATGCTTCACTGCAGGTTTACTGTATCCCTCGGACGTTATTATTGACGATTAAACACAGAAATTGCATCCGAATTTAATACAGAAGTCACAATGCCAACTTAAGTACAAGAGGACTGACACTCTAACTTTCTATGATTTGAACCTCTCCTGTGAGTCCAGTTTTAGATTCCGATGCTTCACTGCTGGTGTACTGTATCCCTTGGACCTTCTTATTGACGATGAATCACAGATATTGCATCTGAGTTTAATACAAAAGGCACAATGCCGACTTAAGTAAAAGAGGACAGAGACTCTAACTCTCTATGATTTGAACCTCTCCTGTGAGTCCAGTTTTAGATTTCGATGCTTCACTTCAGGTTTACTGTATCCCTTGAACCAACGTATTGACGATGAAACACAGAAATTGCATCCGAATTTAATACAAAAGGCACAATGCCGACTTAAGTACAAGAGGACTGAAACTCTATCTTTCTATGATTTGAACCTCTCATGTGAGTCCAGTTTTAGATTCCGATGCTTCACTTCGGGTTTACTGTATCCCTTGGACCTTCTTATTGACGATGAAACACAGAAATTGCTTCTGAATTTAATACAAAAGGCACAATGCCGACTTAAGTACATGCGGACTGACACTCTAATTTTCAATGATTTGAACCTCTCCTGTGAGTCCAGTTTAAGATTCCGATGCTTCACTTCCGGTTTACTGTATCCCTTGGACCTTCTTATTGACGATGAAACCCAGAAATTGCATCCGAATTTAATACAAAAGGCACAATGCCGACTTAAGTACAAGAGGACTGAAACTCTATCTTTCTATGATTTGAACCTCTCATGTGAGTCCAGTTTTAGATTCCGATGCTTCACTTCGGGTTTACTGTATCCCTTGGACCTTCTTATTGACGATGAAACACAGAAATTGCTTCTGAATTTAATACAAAAGGCACAATGCCGACTTAAGTACATGCGGACTGACACTCTAATTTTCAATGATTTGAACCTCTCCTGTGAGTCCAGTTTAAGATTCCGATGCTTCACTTCCGGTTTACTGTATCCCTTGGACCTTCTTATTGACGATGAAACCCAGAAATTGCATCCGAATTTAATACAAAAGGCACAATGCCGTCTTAAGTACAAGAGGACTGAAAATCTAACTTTCTATGATTTGAACCTCTCCTGTGAGTCCAGTTTTAGATTCCGATGCTTCACTTCAGGTTTACTGTATCCCTTGGACCTTCTTATTGACGATGAAACACAGAAATTGCATCTCAATTTAATACAAAAGGCACAATGCCGACTTAAGTACATGCGGACAGACCCTCTAACTTTCTATGCTTTGAACCTCTCCTGTGAGTCCAGTTTATGATTCCGATGCTTCACTTCAAGGTTCACTGTAACCCTTGGAAATTCTTATAGACGATGAAACACAGAAATTGCATCTGAATTTAATACAAAAGGCACAATGCCGACTTCAGTAAAAGAGGACTGAGACTCTAACTCTCTATGATTTGAAACTCCGCTGTGAGTCCAGTTTTAGATTCCGATGCTTCACTGCAGGTTTACTGTATCCCTCGGACGTTATTATTGACGATTAAACACAGAAATTGCATCCGAATTTAATACAGAAGTCACAATGCCAACTTAAGTACAAGAGGACTGACACTCTAACTTTCTATGATTTGAACCTCTCCTGTGAGTCCAGTTTTAGATTCCGATGCTTCACTGCTGGTGTACTGTATCCCTTGGACCTTCTTATTGACGATGAATCACAGATATTGCATCTGAGTTTAATACAAAAGGCACAATGCCGACTTAAGTAAAAGAGGACAGAGACTCTAACTCTCTATGATTTGAACCTCTCCTGTGAGTCCAGTTTTAGATTTCGATGCTTCACTTCAGGTTTACTGTATCCCTTGAACCAACGTATTGACGATGAAACACAGAAATTGCATCCGAATTTAATACAAAAGGCACAATGCCGACTTAAGTACAAGAGGACTGAAACTCTATCTTTCTATGATTTGAACCTCTCATGTGAGTCCAGTTTTAGATTCCGATGCTTCACTTCGGGTTTACTGTATCCCTTGGACCTTCTTATTGACGATGAAACACAGAAATTGCTTCTGAATTTAATACAAAAGGCACAATGCCGACTTAAGTACATGCGGACTGACACTCTAATTTTCAATGATTTGAACCTCTCCTGTGAGTCCAGTTTAAGATTCCGATGCTTCACTTCCGGTTTACTGTATCCCTTGGACCTTCTTATTGACGATGAAACCCAGAAATTGCATCCGAATTTAATACAAAAGGCACAATGCCGTCTTAAGTACAAGAGGACTGAAACTCTAACTTTCTATGATTTGAACCTCTCCTGTGAGTCCTGTTTTAGATTCCGATGCTTCACTTCTGGTTTACTGTATCCCTTTGACCTTCTTATTGACGATGAAACACAGAAATTGCATCCGAATTTAATACAAAAGGCACAATGCCAACTTAAGTACAAGAGGACTGACACTCTAACTTTCTATGATTTGAACCTCTCCTGTGAGTCCAGTTTTAGATTCCGATTTTTCACTTCAGGTGTATTGTTTCCCTTGGACCTTCTTATTGACGATGAAACACTGAAATTGCATCCGAATATAATACAAAAGACACAATGCCAACTTATGTATAAGAGGACTGACACTCTAACTTTCTATGATTCGAACCTCTGCAGTGAGTCCGGTTTTAGATTCCGATGCTTCACTTCAAGGTTCACTGTAACCCTTGGAAATTCTTATTGACGATGAAACACAGAAAATGCATCTGAATTTAATACAAAAGGCACAATGCCGACTTAAGTACAAGAGGACTGACACTCAAACTTTCTATGATCTGAACCTCTCCTGTGAGTCCAGTTTTAGATTCCGATGCTTCACTTCATGTATACTGTATCCCTTGGACGTTCTTATTGACGATGAAACACAAAATTTGCATCCGAATTTAATACAAAAGGCACAATGCCGACTTAAGTACAAGAGGACTGACACTCTAACTTTCTATGATTTGAACCTCTCCTGTGAGTCCAGTATTAGTTTCCGATGCTTCACTTCAGGTTCGCTGTAACTCTTGGACCTTCTTATTGACGATGAAACACAGAAATTGTATCCGAATTTAATACAAAAGGCACAATGCCGACTTAAGTACAAGGGGACTGACACTCTAACTTTCTATGATTTGAACCTCTCCTGTGAGTCCAGTTTTAGATTCCGATGCTTCACCTCCGGTTTACTGTATAACTTGGACCTTGTTATTGAAATGAAACACTGAAATTGCATCCGAATTTAATACAAAAGGCACAATGCCGAATTAAGTACAAGAGGACTGACACTCTAACTTTCTATGATTTGAAATTCTCCTGTGAGTCCAGTTTTTTATTCCGATGCTTCACTTCCGGTTTACTGTATCCCTTGGACCTTCTTATTGACGATGAAACCCAGAAATTGCATCCGAATTTAATACAAAAGTCACAATGCCGTCTTAAGTACAAGAGGACTGACACTCTAACTTTTTATGATTTGAACCTCTCCTGTGAGTCCAGTTTTAGATTCCGATGCTTCACTTCCGGTTTACTGTATCCCTTTGACCTTCTTATTGACGATGAAACACAGAAATTGCATCCGAATTTAATACAAAAGGCACAATGCCGACTTAAGTACAAGAGGACTGACACTCTAACTTTCTATGATTTGAACCTCTCCTGTGAGTCCAGTTTTAGATTCCGATTTTTCACTTCAGGTGTATTTTTTCCCTTGGACCTTCTTATTGTCGATGAAACACTGAAATTGCATCCGAATTTAATACAAAAGACACAATGCAAACTTAAGTACAAGAGGACTGACACTCTAACTTTCTATGATTTGAACCTCTGCAGTGAGTCCCGTTTTAGTTTCCGATGCTTCACTTCAAGGTTCACTGTAACCCTTGGAAATTCTTATTGACGATGAAACACAGAAAATGCATCTGAATTTAATACAAAAGGCACAATGCCGACTTAAGTACAAGAGGACTGACACTCAAACTTTCTATGATTTGAAACTCTCCTGTGAGTCCAGTTTTAGATTTCGATGCTTCACTTCAGGTTTATTGTATCCCTTGGACCTTGTTATTGACGATGAAACACAAAATTTGCATCCGAATTCAATACAAAAGGCACAATGCCGACTAAAGTACAAGGGGACTGACACGCTAAGTTTCTATGATTTGAACCTCTCCTGTGAGTCCAGTTTTAGATTCCGATGCTTCACTTCACGTTTACTGTATCCCTTGGACCTACTTATTGACGATGAAACAAAGAAATTATATCCGAATTTAATACAAAAGGCAAAATGCCCATTTAAGTACTAGAGGACTGACACTCTAACTTTCTATGATTTGAACCACTCCTTTGAGTCCAGTTTTAGATTCCGATGCTTCACTTCAGGTTTACTGTTTCCCTTTGACCTTCTTATTGACGATGAAACACAGAAATTGCATCCGAATTTAATACAAAAGGCACAATGCAGACTTAAGTACAAGAGGACTGACACTCTAACTTTCTATGATTTGAACCTCTCCTGTGAGTCCAGTTTTAGATTCCGATGCTTCACTTCAGGTTTACTGTATACCTTGGACCTTCTTATTTACGATGAAACACAGAAATTGCATCCGAATTTAATACAAATCACACAATGCCGTCTTAAGTACAAGCGGACTGACACCCTAACTTCCTATGATTTGATCCTCTCCTGTGAGTCCAGTTTAAGTTTCCGATGCTTCACTTCAGGTTTACTGAATCCCTTGGTCCTTCTTATTGACGATGAAACCCAGTAATTGCATCCGAATTTAATACAAAAGGCACAATGCCGACTTAAGTACAAGAGGACTGACACTCTAACTTTTAATGATATGAACCTCTCCTGTGAGTCCAGTTTTACATTCCGACGCTTCACATCAGGTTTACTGTATACCTTGAACCGTCTTATCGACGATGAAACACAGAAATTGCATCCGAATTCATTACAAAAGGCACAATGCCGATCTAAGTACAAGAGAACTGACTTCCTAACATTCTATGATTTGAACCTCTCCTGTGAGTTCAGTTTTAGATTCCGATGCTTCACTTCAGGTTAACTGTATACCTTGGACATTCTTATTGTCGATGAAACACTGAAATTGCATCCGAATTTAATACAAAAGACACAATGCAAACTTAAGTACAAGAGGACTGACACTCTAACTTTCTATGATTTGAACCTCTGCAGTGAGTCCCGTTTTAGATTCCGATGCTTCACTTCAAGGTTCACTGTAACCCTTGGAAATTCTTATTGACGATGAAACACAGAAAATGCATCTGAATTTAATACAAAAGGCACAATGCCGACTTAAGTACAAGAGGACTGACACTCAAACTTTCTATGATTTGAACCTCTCCTGTGAGTCCAGTTTTAGATTCCGATGCTTCACTTCAGGTTTACTGTATCCCTTGGACCTTCTTATTGACGTTGAAACACAAAATTTGCATCCGAATTCAATACAAAAGGCACAATGCCGACTTAAGTACAAGGGGACTGACACGCTAAGTTTCTATGATTTGATCCTCTCCTGTGAGTCGAGTTTAAGTTTCCGATGCTTCACTTTAGGTTTACTGAATCCCTTGGACTTTCATATTGACGATGAAACCCAGTAATTGCATCTGAATTTAATACAAAAGGCACAATGCCGACTTAAGTACAAGAGGACTGACACAATAACTTTCTATGATTTGAACCTCTCCTGTGAGTCCAGTTTTAGATTCCGATTTTTCACTTCAGGTGTATTGTTTCCCTTGGACCTTCTTATTGACGATGAAACACTGAAATTGCATCCGAATTTAATACAAAAGACACAATGCGAACTTAAGTACAAGAGGACTGACACTCTAACTTTCTATGATTTGAACCTCTGCAGTGAGTCCGGTTTTAGATTCCGATGCTTCACTTCTAGGTTCACTGTAACCCTTGGAAATTCTTATTGACGATGAAACACAGAAATTGCATCCGAATTTAATACAAAAGGCACAATGCCGACTTAAGTACAGGAGGACTGACACTCTAACATTCTATGATTTGAACCTCTCCTGTGAGTCCAGTTTTAGATTCCGATGCTTCACTTCAGGTTTACAGTATCCCTTGGACGTTCTTATTGACGATGACACACAGAATTTGCATCCGAATTTAATACAAAACGCACAATGCCGACTTAAGTACAAGAGGACTGACACTCTAACTTTCTATGATTTGAACCTCTCCTGTGAGTCCAGTTTTAGATTCCGATGCTTCACTGGAGGTTTACTGTATCCCTTGGACCTTATTATTGACGACGAAACACAGAAATTGCATTTGAATTTAATACAAAAGGCACAATGCCGACTTCAGTAAAAGAGGACTGAGACTCTAACTCTCTATGATTTGAACCTCTCCTGTGAGTCCAGTTTTAGATTCCGATGCTTCACTCAGGCTTACTGTATCCCTCGGACCTTATTATTGACGATTAAACACAGAAATTGCATCTGAATTTAATACAAATAACACAATGCCGACTTAAGTACAAGAGGACTGACACTCTAACTTTCTATGATTTGAACCTCTCCTGTGAGTCCAGTTTTAGATTCCGATGCTTCACTTCAGGTTTACTGTATCACTTGGACCGTCTTATTGACGATGAAACACAGAAATTGCATCCGAATTCAATACAAAAGGCACAATGGGGACTTAAGTACAAGGGGACTGACACGCTAAGTTTCTATGATTTGATCCTCTCCTGTGAGTCGAGTTTAAGATTCCGATGCTTCACTTTAGGTTTACTGAATCCCTTGGACTTTCATATTGACGATGAAACCCAGTAATTGCATCTGAATTTAATACAAAAGGCACAAAGCCGACTTAAATACGAGAGGACTGACACAATAACTTTCTATGATTTGAACCTCTGCAGTGAGTCCGGTTTTAGATTCCGATGCTTTACTTAAGGTTTACTGTATACCTTGGACCGTCTTATCGACGATGAAACCCAGAAATTGCATCCGAATTCAATACAAAAGGCACAATGCCGACATAAGTACAAGGGGACTGACACTCTAACTTTCTATGATTTGAACCTCTCCTGTGAGTCCAGTTTTAGATTCCGATGCTTCACTTCCGGTTTACTGTATCCCTTGGACGTTCTTATTGACGATGAAACACAGAATTTGCATCCGAATTTAATACAAAAGGCACAATGCCGACTTAAGTACAAGAGGACTGACACTCTAACTTTCTATGATTTGAACCTCTCCTGTGAGTCCAGTTTTAGATTCCGATGCTTCACTTCTGGTTTACTGTATCCCTTTGACCTTCATATTGACGACGAAACACAGAAATTGCATCCGAATTTAATACAAAAGGCACAATGCCGACTTAAGTACAAGAGGACTGACACTCTAACTTTCTATGATTTGAACCTCTCCTGTGAGTCCAGTTTTAGATTCCGATTTTTCACTTCAGGTGTATTGTTTCCCTTGGACCTTCTTATTGACGATGAAACACTGAAATTGCATCCGAATTTAATACAAAAGACACAATGCGAACTTAAGTACAAGAGGACTGACACTCTAACTTTCTATGATTTGAACCTCTGCAGTGAGTCCGGTTTTAGATTCCGATGCTTCACTTCTAGGTTCACTGTAACCCTTGGAAATTCTTATTGACGATGAAACACAGAAATTGCATCCGAATTTAATACAAAAGGCACAATGCCGACTTAAGTACAAGAGGACTGACACTCTAACATTCTATGATTTGAACCTCTCCTGTGAGTCCAGTTTTAGATTCCGATGCTTCACTTCAGGTTTACAGTATCCCTTGGACGTTCTTATTGACGATGAGACACAGAATTTGCATCCGAATTTAATACAAAACGCACAATGCCGACTTAAGTACAAGAGGACTGACACTCTAACTTTCTATGATTTGAACCTCTCCTGTGAGTCCAGTTTTAGATTCCGATGCTTCATTGGAGGTTTACTGTATCCCTTGGACCTTATTATTGACGACGAAACACAGAAATTGCATTTGAATTTAATACAAAAGGCACAATGCCGACTTCAGTAAAAGAGGACTGAGACTCTAACTCTCTATGATTTGAACCTCTCCTGTGAGTCCAGTTTTAGATTCCGATGCTTCACTCAGGCTTACTGTATCCCTCGGACCTTATTATTGACGATTAAACACAGAAATTGCATCTGAATTTAATACAAAAGGCACAATGCCGACTTAAGTACAAGAGGACTGACACTCTAACTTTCTATGATTTGAACCTCTCCTGTGAGTCCAGTTTTAGATTCCGATGCTTCACTTCAGGTTTACTGTATCACTTGGACCGTCTTATTGACGATGAAACACAGAAATTGCATCCGAATTTAATACAAAAGGCACAATGCCGACTTAAGTACAAGAGGACTGAGACTCTAACTCTCTATGATTTGAAACTCTTCTGTGAGACCAGTTTAGGATTCTGATATTTCACTTCAGGTTTACTGTATCCCTTGGACCTACTTATTGACGATGAAACACAGAAATTGCATCCGAATTTAATACAAAAGTCACAATGCCAACTTAAGTACAAGAGGACGGACACTCTAACTTCCTATGATATGAACCTCTCCTGTGAGTCCAGTTTTAGATTCCGATGCTTCACTTCAGGTATACTGTATCCCTCGGACCTTCTTATTGACGATGAAACACAGAAATTGCATCCGAATTTAATACAAAAGGCACAATCCCGACTTAAGTACAAGAGGACTGACACTCTAATTTTCTATGATTTGAACCTCTCCTGTGAGTCCAGTTTTAGATTCCGATGCTTCACTTCTGGTTTACTGTATCCCTTTGACCTTCTTATTGACGATGAAACACAGAAATTGCATCTGAATTTAATACCAAAGGCACAATGCCGACTTAACTACAAGAGGATTGACACTCTATATTTCTATGATTTGAACCTCTCCTGTGAGTCCAGTTTTAGATTCCGATGCTTCACTTCAGGTGTACTGTTTCCCTTGGACCTTCTTATTTACGATGAAACACAGAAATTGCATCCGAATTTAATAAAAAAGGCACAATGCCGACTTAAGTACAAGACGGCCGACACTCTAACTTTCTATGATTTGAACCTCTCCTGTGAGCCCAGTTTTAGATTCCGATGCTTCACTTCAGGTTTACTGTATCCCTTGGACTTTCTTATTGACGATGAAACACAGAAATTGCATCCAAATTTAATTCAAAAGGCACAATGCCGACTTAAGTACAAGAGGACTGACACTCTAACTTTCTATGATTTGAACCTCTCCTGTGAGTCCAGTTTTAGATTTCGATGCTTCACTTCAGGTTTACTGTATCCCTCGGACCTTCTTATTGACAATGAAACACAGAAATTGCATCCGAATTTAATACAAAAGGCACAATGCCGGCTTAATTACAAGAGGACTGACACTCTATATTTCTATGATTTGAACCTCTCCTGTGAGTCCAGTTTTAGATTCCGATGCTTCACTTCAGGTTTACTGTTTCCCTTGGTCCATCTTATTTACGATGAAACACAGAAATTGCATCCGAATGTAATACAATAGGCACAATGCCGACTTAAGTACAAGCGGACTGACACTCTAACTTTCTATGATTTGATCCTCTCCTGTGAGTCGAGTTAAAGATTCCGTTGCTGTACTTAAGGTTTACTGTATACCTTGGACCGTCTTATCGACGATGAAACACAGAAATTGCATCTGAATTTAATACAAAAGGCACAATGCCGACATAAGTAAAAGAGGACTGAGACTCTAACTTTCTATGATTTGAACGTCTCCTGTGAGTCCAGTTTTAGATTCCGAGGCTTCACTTCAGGCCTACTGTATCCCTTGAACCTACTTATTGACGATGAAATACAGAAATTGCATCCGAATTTAATACAAAAGGCACAATGCCGACTTAAGTACAAGAGGACTGAAACTCTAACGTTCTATGATTTGAACCTCTCCTGTGAGTCCAGTTTTAGATTCCGATGCTTCACTTCAGGTTTACTGTATCCCTTGGACCTTCTTATTGACGATGAAACACAGAAATTGCATCTGAATTTAATACAAAAGGCACAATGCCGACTTAAGTACATGCGAACTGACACTCTAGCTTTCTATGATTTGAACCTATCCTGTTAGTCCAGTTTAAGATTCCGATGCTTTACTTCCGGTTTACTGTATCCCTTGGACCTTCTTATTGACGATGAAACCCAGAAATTGCATCCGAATTTAATACAAAAGGCACTATGCCGACTTAAGTACAAGAGGACTGACACTCTAACTATCTATGATCTGAACCTCTCCTGTGAGTCCAGTTTTAGATTCCGATGCTTCACTTCAGGTTTACTGTATCCCTTGCACGTTCGTATTGACGATGAAACACAGAATTTGCATCCGAATTTAATACAAAAGGCACAATGCCGAATTAAGTACAAGAGGACTGACACTCTAACTTTCTATGATTTGAACCTCTCCTGTGAGTCCAGTTTTAGATTCCGATGCTTCACTTCTGGTTTACTGTATCTCTTTGACCTTCTTATTGACGATGAAACACAGAAATTGCATCCGAATTTAATACAAAAGGCACAATGCCGACTTAAGTACAAGAGGACTGACACTCTAACTTTCCATGATTTGAACCTCTCCTGTGAGTCCAGTTTTGGATTCCGATTTTTCACTTCAGGTGTATTGTTTCCCTTGGACCTTCTTATTGACGATGAAACACTGAAATTGCATCCGAATTTAATACAAAAGACACAATGCCATCTTAAGTACAAGAGGACTGACACTCTAACTTTCTATGATTTGAACCTCTGCAGGGAGTCTGGTTTTAGATTCCGATGCTTCACTTCAAGGTTCACTGTAACCCTTGGAAATTCTTATTGACGATGAAACACAGAAATTGCATCTGAATTTAATACAAAAGGCACAATGCCGACTTAAGTACAAGAGGACTGACACTCTAACTTTCTATGATTTGAACCTCTCCTGTGAGTCCAGTTTTAGATTCCGATGCTTCACATCAGGTTTACTGCATCCCTTGGACGTTCTTATTGACGATGAAACACAGAATTTGCATCCGAATTTAATACAAATGCACAATGCCGACTTAAGTACAAGAGGACTGACACTCTAACCTCCTATGATTTGAACCTCTCCTGTAAGTCCAGTTTTAGATTCCGATGCTTCACTGGAGGTTTACTGTATCCCTTGGACCTTATTATTGACGATGAAACACAGAAATTGCATCTGAATTTAATACAAAAGGCACAATGCCGACTTCAGTAAAAGAGGACTGAGACTCTAACTCTCTATGATTTGAACCTCTCCTGTGAGTCCAGTTTTAGATTCCGCTGCTTCACTTCAGGTTTACTGTATCCCTCGGACCTTATTATTGACGATTAAACACAGACATTGCATCTCAATTTAATACAAAAGGCACAATGCCGACTTAAGTACAAGAGGACTGACACTCTAACTTTCTATGATTTGAACCTCCCCTGTGAGTCCAGTTCTAGATTCCGATGCTTCACTTCAGGTTTACTATATCCCTTGGACCTTCTTATTGACGATGATACACAGAAATTGCATCGGAATTTAATACAAAAGGCACAATGCCGACTGAAGTACAAGAGGACTGACACTCTAACTTTCTATGATTTGAACCTCTCCTGTGAGTCCAGTTTTAGATTCCGATTTTTCCCTTCAGGTGTATTGTTTCCCTTGGACCTTCTTATTGACGATGAAACACTGAAATTGCATCTGAATTTAATACAAAAGACACAATGCCAACTTAAGTACAAGAGGACTGACACTCTAACTTTCTATGATTTGAACCTCTGCAGTGAGTCCGGTTTTAGATTCCGATGCTTCACTTCAAGGTTCACTGTAACCCTTGGAAATTCTTATTGACGATGAAACACAGAAATTGCATCTGAATTTAATGCAAATTGCACAATGCCGACCTAAGCACAAGAGGACTGACACTCTAACTTTCTATGATTTGAACCTCTCCTGTGAGTCCAGTTTTAGATTCCGATGCTTCACTTCAGCTTTACTGTATCCCTTGGACGTTCTTATTGACGATGAATCAATGAATTTGCATTCGAAATTAATACAAAAGGCACAATGCCGACTTAAGTACAAGACGACTGACACTCTAACATTCTATGATCTGAACCTCTCCTGTGAGTCCAGTTTTAGATTCCGATGCTTCACTTCAGGTTTACTGTATCCCTTGGACCTTCTTATTGACGATGAAACACAGAAATTGCATCCAAATTTAATACAAAAGGCACAATTCCGACTTATGTACGAGAGGACTGACACACTAAGTTTCTATGATTTGAACCTCTCCTGTGAGTCCAGTTTTAGATTCCGATGCTTCACTTCACGTTTACTGTATACCTTGGACCGTCTTATTGACGATGAAACACAGAAATTGTATCCGAATTTAATACAAAAGGCAAAATGCCGACTTAAGTACAAGAGGACTGACACTCTAACATTCTATGATTTGAACCTCTGCAGTGAGTCCGGTTGTAGATTCCGATGCTTCACTTCAAGGTTCACTGTAACTCTTGGACCTTCTTATTGACGATGAAATACAGAAATTGCATCCGAATTTAATACAAAAGGCACAATGCCGACTTAAGTACAAGACGACTGACACTCTAACATTCTATGATCTGAACCTCTCCTGTGAGTCCAGTTTTAGATTCTGATGCTTCACTTCAGGTTTACTGTATCCCTTTGACCTTCATATTGACGACGAAACACAGAAATTGCATCCGAATTTAATACAAAAGGCACAATGCCGACATAAGTACCAGCGGAGTGACACTCTAATTTTCTATGATTTGAACCTCTCATGTGAGTATAGTTTAAGATTCCGAAGCTTCACTTCAGGTTTACTGTATCCCTTGGACCTTCTTATTTATGATGAAACCCAGAAATTGCATCCGAATTTAATACAAAATGCACAATGCCGACTTAAGTACAAGAGGACTGACACACTAACTTTCAATGATTTGAACCTCTCCTGTGAGTCCAGTTTTAGATTCCGATGATTCACTTCAGGTTTTTTTTCCCTTGGACCTTCTTATTGACGATGAAACTCAGAAATTGCATCCGAATTTAATACAAAAGGCACAATGCCAACTTACGTACAAGAGGACTGACACTCTAACTTTCTATGATTTGAACCTCTGCAGTGAGTCCGGTTGTAGATTCCGATGCTTCACTTCAAGGTTCACTGTAACCCTTGGACCTTCTTATTGACGATGAAATACAGAAATTGCATCCGAATTTAATACAAAATGCACAATGCCGACTTAAGTAAAAGAGGACTGACACTCAAACTTTCTATAATTTGAACCTCTCCTGTGAGTCCAGCTTCAGATTCCGATGCTTCACTTCAGGTTTACTGTTTCCCTTGGACCTTCTTTTTGACGATGAAACACAGAATTTGCATCCGAATTTAGTACAAGAGGCACAATGCCGACTTAAGTACAAGAGGACTGACACTAACTTTCTATGATGTGAACCTGTCCTGTGAGTCCAGTTTTAGATTCCGATGCTTCTCTTCAGGTTTACTGTATCTCTTGGACCTTCCTATTGACGATGAAACACAGAAACTGCATCCGAATTTAATACAAAAGGCACAATGCCGACTTAAGTACAAGAGAACAGACACTCTAACTTTCTGTTATGTGAACCCCTCCTGTGAGTCCAGTTTTAGATTCTGATGCTTCACTTCACGTTTACTGTTTCCCCTGGACCTACTTATAGACAATGAAAGACAGAAATTGCATCCGAATTTAATACAAAAGGCACAATGCCGACATAAGTACAAGGGGACTGACACTCTAACTTTCTATGATTTGAACCTCTCCTGTGAGTCCTGTTTTAGATTCCGATGCTTCATTTCAGGTTTACTGTATCCCTTGGACTTTCTTATTGACGATGAAACGCAGAAATTGCATCCAAATTTAATACAAAAGTCACAATGCCGACTTAAGTACAAAAGGACTGACACTCTAACTTTCAATGATTTGAACCTCTCCTGTGAGTCCAGTTTTAGATTCCGATGCTTCACTTCAGGTTTACTGTATCCCTTGGACCTTCTTATTGACGATGAAACCCAGAAATTGTATTCGAATTAAATACAAAAGGCACAATGCCGACTTAAGTACAAGAGGACGGACACTCTATCTTTCTATGATTTGTACCTCTCATGTGAGTCCGGTATTAGATTCCGATGCTTCACTTCAGGTTCACTGTAACCCTTGGACTTTCTTATTGACGATGAAACACAGAAATTGCATCCAAATTTAATTCAAGAGGCACAATTCCGACTTAAGTACAAGAGGACTGACACTCTTACTTTCTATGATTTGAACCTCTCCTGTGAGTCCAGTTTTAGATTTCAATGCTTCACTTCAGGTTTACTGTATCCCTCGGACCTTCTTATTGACGATGAAACACAGAAATTATATCCGAATTTAATACAAAAGACACAATGCCAACTTAAGTACAAGAGGACTGACACTCTAACTTTCTATGATTTGAACCTCTGCAGTGAGTCCGGTTTTAGATTCCGATGCTTCACTTCACGGTTCACTGTAACCCTTGGAAATTCTTATTGACGATGAAACACAGAAATTGCATCTGAATTTAATACAAAAGGCACAATGCCGACTTAAGTAAAAGAGGACTGACACTCTAACTTTCTATGATTTGAACCTCTCCTGTGAGTCCAGTTTTAGATTCCGATGCTTCACTTCAGGTTTACTGTATCCCTTGTAGCTTCTTATTGACGATGAAACACAGATTTTGCATCCGAATTTAATACAAAAGGCACAATGCCGACTTAAGTACAAGAGGACTGACACTCTAACTATCTATGATTTGAACCTCTCCTGTGAGTCCAGTTTTAGATTCCGATACTTCACTGGAGGTTTACTGTATCCCTTGGACCTTATTATTGACGATGAAACACAGAAATTGCATCTGAATTTAATACAAAAGGCACAATGCCGACTTCAGTAAAAGAGGACTGAGACTCTAACTCTCTATGATTTGAACCTCTCCTGTGAGTCCAGTTTTAGATTCCGATGCTTCACTGCAGGTTTACTGTATCCCGCAGACCTTATTATTGACGATTAAACACTGAAATTGCATCTGAATTTAATACAAAAGGCACAATGCCGACTTAAGTACAAGAGGACTGACACTCTAACTTTCTATGATTTGGACCTCTCCTGTGAGACCAGTTTGAGATTCCGATGCTTCACTTCAGGTTTACTGTATCCCTTGGACCTTCTTATTGACGATGAAACACAGAAATTGCATCCGAATTTAATACAAAAGGCACAATGCCGACCTAAGTACAAGAAGACTGAGACTCTAACTCTCTATGATTTGAACCTCTCCTGTGAGACCAGTTTAGGATTCTGATACTTCACTTCAGGTTTACTGTATCCCTTGGACCTTCTTATTGACGATGAAACACAGAAATTGCATCCGAATTTAATACAAAGGTCACAATGCCAACTTAAGTACAAGAGGACTGACACTCTAACTTTCTATGATTTGAACCTCTCCTGTGAGTCCAGTTTTAGATTCCGATGCTTCACTGCAGGTGTACTGTATCCCTTGGACCTTCTTATTGACGATGAAACACAGATATTGCATCTGAATTTAATACAAAAGGCACAATGCCGACTAAGTAAAAGGGGACTGAGACTCTAACTCTCTATGATTTTAACCTATCCTGTGAGTCCAGTTTTAGATTCCGATGCTTCACTTCAGGTTTACTGTATCCCTTGAACCTACTTATTGACGATGAAACATTGAAATTGCATCCGAAATTAATACAAAAGGCACAATGCCGACGTAAGTACAAGAGGACTGAAACTCTAACTTTCTTTGATTTGAACCTCTCCTGTGAGTCCAGTTTTAGATTCCGATGCTTCACTTCAGGTTTACTGTATCCCTTGGACCTTCTTATTGACGATGAAACACAGAAATTGCATCTGAATTAAATACAAAAGGCACAATGCCGAATTAAGTACAAGAGGACTGACACTCTAACTTTCAATGATATGAACCTCTCCTGTGAGTCCAGTTTTACATTCCGACGCTTCACTTCAGGTTTACTGTATACCTTGAACCGTCTTATCGACGATGAAACACAGAAACTGTATCCGAATTCAATACAAAAGGCACAATGCCGACCTAAGTACAAGAGAACTGACACTCTACCTTTGTATGATTTGAACCCCTCCTGTGAGTCCAGTTTTTGATTCCGATGCCTCACTTCAGGTTTACTGTTTCCTTTGGACCTTCTCATTGACGATGAAACACAGAAATTGCATGCGAATTAATACAAAAGGCACAATGCCGACATAAGTACAAGAGAACAGACCCTCTAACTTTCTGGGATTTGAACCCCTCCTGTGAGTCCAGTTTTAGATTCTGATGCTTCACTTCAGGTTTACTGTATCCCTTGGACCTTCTTATTGAAGATGAAACACAGAAATTGCATCCGAATTTAATACCAAAGGCACAATGCCGACTTAAGTACAAGAGGATTGACACTCTATATTTCTATGATTTGAACCTCTCCTGTGAGTCCAGTTTTAGATTCCGATGCTTCACATCAGGTGTACTGTTTCCCTTGGACCTTCTTATTTACGATGAAACACAGAAATTGCATCCGAATTTAATACAAAAGGCACAAAGCCGACTTAAGTACAAGCGGACTGGCACTCTAACTTTCTATGATTTGAACCTCTCCTGTGAGTCCAGTTTAAGATTCCAATGCATCACTTCAGGTTTACTGTATCCCTTGGACCATCTTATTGACGATGAAACGCAGAAATTGTATTCGAATTAAATACAAAAGGCACAATGCCGACTTAAGTACAAGAGGACGGACACTCTATCTTTCTATGATTTGTACCTCTCATGTGAGTCCGGTATTAGATTCCGATGCTTCACTTCAGGTTCACTGTAACCCTTGTACTTTCTTATTGACGATGAAACACAGAAATTGCATCCAAATTTAATTCAAGAGGCACAATTCCGACTTAAATACAAGAGGACTGACACTCTTACATTCTATGATTTAAACCTCTCCTGTGAGTCCAGTTTTAGATTTCAATGCTTCACTTCAGGTTTAGTGTATCCCTCGGACCTTGTTATTGACGATGAAACACAGAAATTGCATCCGAATTTAATACAAAAGGCACAACGCTGGCTTAAGTACAAGAGGACTGACACTCTATATTTCAATGATTTGAACCTCTCCTGTGAGTCCAGTTTTATATTCCGATGCTTCACTTCAGGTTTACTGTTTCCCTTGGACCATCTTATTTACGATGAAACACAGAAATTGCATCCGAATTTAATACCATAGGCACAATGCCGATTTAAGTACAGTCGGACTGACACTCTAACTTTCTATGATTTGATCCCCTCCTGTGAGTCGAGTTTAAGATTCCGATGCTTCACTTCAGGGTTATGGAATCCCTTGGACTTTCATATTGACGATGAAACCCAGTAATTGCATCCGAATTTAATACAAAAAGGCACAATGCCGACTTCAGTACAAGAGGACTGACACTCTAACTATATTTGATTTGAACCTGTCCTGTGAGTCCAGTTTTAGATTCCGATGCTGCACTTCAGGTTTACTGTATCCCTTGGACTTTCTTATTTACGATGAAACACAGAAATTGCATCCGAATTTAACACAATAGGCACAAAGCCGACTTAAGTAAAAGCGGACTGACACTCTAACTGTCTATGATTTGATCCTCTCCTGTGAGTCGAGTTTAAGATTCCGATGCTTCACTTTAGGTTTACTGAATCCCTTGGACTTTCATATTGACGATGAAACCCAGTAATTGCATCCGAATTTAATACAAAATGCACAATGCCGCCTGAAGTACAAGAGGACTGACACTCTAACTGTCTATGACTTGAACCGGTCCTGTGAATCCAGTTTTAGATTCCGATGCTTCACTTCAGGTTTACTGTTTCCCTTGGACCATCTTATTTACGATGAAACACAGAAATTGCATCCGAATTTAATACAATAGGCACAATGCCGACTTAAGTACAAGAGGACTGACACTCTAACTTTCTATGATTTGAACCTCTCCTGTGAGTTCAGTTTTAGATTCCGATTTTTCACTTCAGGTGTATTGTTTCCCTTCGACCTTCTTATTGACGATGAAACACTGAAATTGCATCCGAATTTAATACAAAAGAGACAATGCCAACTTAAGTACAAGAGGACTGACACTCTATATTTCAATGATTTGAACCTCTCCTGTGAGTCCAGTTTTATATTCCGATGCTTCACTTCAGGTTTACTGTTTCCCTTGGACCATCTTATTTACGATGAAACACAGAAATTGCATCCGAATTTAATACCATAGGCACAATGCCGACTTAAGTACAGTCGGACTGACACTCTAACTTTCTATGATTTGATCCCCTCCTGTGAGTCGAGTTTAAGATTCCGATGCTTCACTTCAGGGTTATGGAATCCCTTGGACTTTCATATTGACGATGAAACCCAGTAATTGCATCCGAATTTAATACAAAAAGGCACAATGCCGACTTCAGTACAAGAGGACTGACAATCTAACTATATTTGATTTGAACCTGTCCTGTGAGTGCAGTTTTAGATTCCGATGCTGCACTTCAGGTTTACTGTATCCCTTGGACTTTCTTATTTACCATGAAACACAGAAATTGCATCCGAATTTAACACAATAGGCACAAAGCCGACTTAAGTAAAAGCGGACTGACACTCTAACTGTCTATGATTTGATCCTCTCCTGTGAGTCGAGTTTAAGATTCCGATGCTTCACTTTAGGTTTACTGAATCCCTTGGACTTTCATATTGACGATGAAACCCAGTAATTGCATCCGAATTTAATACAAAATGCACAATGCCGCCTGAAGTACAAGAGGACTGACACTCTAACTGTCTATGACTTGAACCGGTCCTGTGAATCCAGTTTTAGATTCCGATGCTTCACTTCAGGTTTACTGTTTCCCTTGGACCATCTTATTTACGATGAAACACAGAAATTGCATCCGAATTTAATACAATAGGCACAATGCCGACTTAAGTACAAGAGGACTGACACTCTAACTTTCTATGATTTGAACCTCTCCTGTGAGTTCAGTTTTAGATTCCGATTTTTCACTTCAGGTGTATTGTTTCCCTTCGACCTTCTTATTGACGATGAAACACTGAAATTGCATCCGAATTTAATACAAAAGAGACAATGCCAACTTAAGTACAAGAGGACTGACACTCTAACTTTCTATGATTTGAACCACTGCAGCGAGTCCGGTTTTAGATTCCGATGCTTCACTTCAAGGTTCACTGTAACCCTTGGAAATTCTTATTGATGATGAAACACAGAAATTGCATCTGAATTTAATACAAAAGGCACATTGCCGACTTAAGTACAAGAGGACTGACACTCTAACTTTCTATGATTTGAACCACTCCTGTGAGTCCAGTTTTAGATTCCGATGCTTCACTTCAGGTTTACTGTATCCCTTGTAACTTCTTATTGACGATGAAACACAGAATTTGCATCCGAATTTAATAGAAAAGGCACAATGCCGACTTAAGTACAAGAGGACTGACACTCTAACTATCTATGATTTGAACCTCTCCTGTGAGTCCAGTTTTAGATTCCGATGATTCACTGGAGGTTTACTGTATCCCTTGGACCTTATTATTGACGATGAAACACAGAAATTGCATCTGAATTTAATACAAAAGGCACAATGCCGACTTCAGTAAAAGAGGACTGAGACTCTAACTCTCTATGATTTGAACCTCTCCTGTGAGTCCAGTTTTAGATTCCGATGCTTCACGGCAGGTTTAATGTATCCCGCGGACCTTATTATTGACGATTAAACACAGAAATTGCATCTGAATTTAATACAAAAGGCACAATGCCGACTTAAGTACAAGAGGACTGACACTCTAACTTTCTATGATTTGGACCTCTCCTGTGAGTCCAGTTTAGGATTCTGATACTTCACTTCAGGTTTACTGTATCCCTTGGACGTTCTTATTGACGATGAAACACAGAAATTGCATCCGAATTTAATACAAAAGTCACAATGCCAACTTAAGTACAAGAGGACTGACACTCTAACTTTCTATGATTTGAACCTCTCCTGTGAGTCCAGTTTTAGATTCCGATGCTTCACTGCAGGTGTACTGTATCCCTTGGACCTTCTTATTGACGATGCAACACAGATATTGCACCTGAATTTAATACAAAAGGCACAATGCCGACTTAAGTAAAAGGGGACTGAGACTCTAACTCTCTATGATTTTAACCTCTCCTGTGAGTCCAGTTTTAGATTCCGATGCTTCACTTCAGGTTTACTGTATCCCTTGAACCTACTTATTGACGATGGAACACACAAAATTGCATCCGAAATTAATACAAAAGGCACAATGCCGACGTAAGTACAAGAGGACTGAAACTCTAACTTTCTGTGATTTGAACCTCTCCTGTGAGTCCAGTTTTAGATTCCGATGCTTCACTTCAGGTTTACTGTATCCCTTGGACCTTCTTATTGACGATGAAACACAGTAATTGCATCTGAATTTAATACAAAAGGCACAATGCCGACTTAAGTACATGCGGACTGACACTCTAACTTTCTATGATTTGAACCTCTCCTGTGAGTCCAGTTTAGGATTCCGATGCTTCACTTCCGGCTTACTGTATCCCTTGGACCTTCTTATTGACGATGAAACCCAGAAATTGCATGCGAATTTAATACAAAAGGCACAATGCCGAATTAAGTACAAGAGGACTGACACTCTAACTTCCTATGATTTGAACCTCTCCTGTGAGTCCAGTTTTAGATTCCGATGCTTCACTTCTGGTTTACTGTATCCCTTTGACCTTCTTATTAACGATGATACTAAGAAATTGCATCCGAATTTAATACAAAAGGCACAATGCCGACTTAAGTACAAGAGGACTGACACTCTAACTTTCTATGATTTGAATCCCTCCTGTGAGTCCAGTTTTAGATTCTGGTGCTTCTCTTCAGGATTACTGTATCCCCTGGACCTACTTATTGACGATGAAACACAGAAATTGCATCCGAATTTAATACAAAGGCACAATGCCGACTTAAGTACAAGGGGACTGACACTCTAACATTCTATGATTTGAACCTCTCCTGTGACACCAGTTTTAGATTCCGATGCTTCACTTCTGGTTTACTGTATCCCTTTGACCTTCTTATTGACGATGAAACACAGAAATTGCATCCGAATTTAATACAAAAGGCCCAATGCCGACTTCAGTAAAAGACGACTGAGACTCTAACTCTCTATGATTTGAACCTCTCCTGTGAGTCCAGTTTTAGATTCCGATGCTTCACGGCAGGTTTACTGTATCCCGCGGACCTTATTATTGACGATTAAACACAGAAATTGCATCTGAATTTAATACAAAAGGCACAATGCCGACTTAAGTACAAGAGGACTGACACTCTAACTTTCTATGATTTGGGCCTCTCCTGTGAGTCCAGTTTTAGATTCCGATGCTTCACTTCAGGTTTACTGTATCCCTTGGACCTTCTTATTGACGATGAAACACAGAAATTGCATCCGAACTTAATACAAAAGGCACAATGCCGACCTAAGTACAAGAGGACTGAGACTCTAACTCTCTATGATTTGAACCTCTCCTGTGAGACCAGTTTAGGATTCTGATACTTCACTTCAGGTTTACTGTATCCCTTGGACCTCCTTATTGACGATGAAACACAGAAATTGCATCCGAATTTAATACAAAAGTCACAATGCCAACTTAAGTACAAGAGGACTGACACTCTAACTTTCTATGATTTGAACCTCTCCTGTGAGTCCAGTTTTAGATTCCGATGCTTCACTGCAGGTGTACGGTATCCCTTGGACCTTCTTATTGACGATGAAACACAGATATTGCATCTGAATTTAATACAAAAGGCACAATGCCGACTTAAGTAAAAGGGGACTGAGACTCTAACTCTCTATGATTTTAACCTCTCCTGTGAGTCCAGTTTTAGATTCCGATGCTTCACTTCAGGTTTACTGTATCCCTTGAACCTACTTATTGACGATGAAACACAGAAATTGCATCCGAAATTAATACAAAAGGCCCAATGCCGACGTAAGTACAAGAGGACTGAAACTCTAACTTTCTGTGAATTGAACCTCTCCTGTGAGTCCAGTTTTAGATTCCGATGCTTCACTTCAGGTTTACTGTATCCCTTGGACCTTCTTATTGACGATGAAACACAGTAATTGCATCTGAATTTAATACAAAAGGCACAATGCCGACTTAAGTACATGCGGACTGACACTCTAACTTTCTATGATTTGAACCTCTCCTGTGAGTCCAGTTTAAGATTCCGATGCTTCACTTCCGGCTTACTGTATCCCTTGGACCTTCTTATTGACGATGAAACCCAGAAATTGCATCCGAATTTAATACAAAAGGCACAATGCCGTCTTAAGTACAAGAGGACTGACACTCTAACTTCCTATGATTTGAACCTCTCCTGTGAGTCCAGTTTTAGATTCCGATGCTTCACTTCTGGTTTACTGTATCCCTTTGACCTTCTTATTAACGATGATACACAGAAATTGCATCCGAATTTAATACAAAAGGCACAATGCCGACTTAAGCACAAGAGGACTGACACTCTAACTTTCTATGATTTGAATCCCTCCTGTGAGTCCAGTTTTAGATTCTGGTGCTTCTCTTCAGGATTACTGTATCCCCTGGACCTACTTATTGACGATGAAACACAGAAATTGTATCCGAATTTAATACAAAGGCACAATGCCGACTTAAGTACAAGGGGACTGACACTCTAACATTCTATGATTTGAACCTCTCCTGTGACACCAGTTTTAGATTCCGATGCTTCACTTCTGGTTTACTGTATCCCTTTGACCTTCTTATTGACGATGAAACACAGATATTGCATCCGAATTTTATACAAAAGGCACAAATACGACTTAAGTACAAGAGGACAGACACTCTCACTTTCTATGATTTGAACCTCTCCTGTGAGTCCAGTTTTAGATTCCGATTTTTCACTTCAGGTGTATTGTTTCCCTTGGTATTTCTTATTGACGATGAAACACTGAAATTGCATCCGAATTTAATACAAAAGGCACAATGCCGACCTAAGTACAAGAGGACTGACACTCTAACTTTCTATGATTTGAACCTCTCCTGTGAGTCCAGTTTTAGATTCCGATGCTTCACTGGAGGTTTACTGTATCCCTTGGACCTTATTATTGACGATGAAACACAGAAATTGCATCTGAATTTAATACAAAAGGCACAATGCCGACTTCAGTAAAAGAGGACTGAGACTCTAACTCTCTATGATTTGAACCTCTCCTGTGAGTCGAGTTTTAGATTCCGATGCTACACTGCAGGTTTACTGTATCCCTCGGTCCTTATTATTGACGATTAAACACAGAAATTGCATCTGAATTTAATACAAAAGGCACAATGCCGACTTAAGTACAAGAGGACTGACACTCTAAGTTTCTATGATTTGGACCTCTCCTGTGAGTCCAGTTTTAGATTCCGATGCTTCACTTCAGGTTTACTGTATCCCTTGGACCTTCTTATTGACGATGAAACACAGAAATTGCATCCGAATTTAATACAAAAGGCACAATGCCGACGTAAGTACAAGAGGACTGAGACTCTAACTCTCTGTAATTTGAATCTCTCCTGTGAGACCAGTTTACAATTCTGATACTACACTTCAGGTTTACTGTATCCCTTGGACCTTCTTATTGACGATGAAACACAGAAATTGCATCCGAATTTAATACAAAAGTCACAATGCCATTTTAAGTACAAGAGGACTGACACTCTAACTTTCTATGATTTGAACCTCTCCTGTGAGTCCAGTTTTAGATTCCGATGCTTCACTGCAGGTGTACTGTATCCCTTGGACCTTCTTATTGACGATGAAACACAGACATTGCATCTGAATTTAATACAAAAGGCACAATGCCGACTTAAGTAAAAGGGGACTGAGACTCTAACTCTCTATGATTTGAACCTCCCTGTGAGTCCAGTTTTAGATTCCGATGCTTCACTTCAGGTTTACTGTATCCCTTGAACCTACTTATTGACAATGAAACACAGAAATTGCATCCGAATTTAATACAAAAGGCACAATGCCGACGTAAGTACAAGAGGACTGAAACTCTAACTTTCTATGATTTGAACCTCTCCTGTGAGTCCAGTTTTAGATTCCGATGCTTCACTTCAGGTTTACTGTATCCCTTGGACCCTCGTATTGACGATGAAACACAGTAATTGCATCTGAATTTAATACAAAAGGCACAATGCCGACCTAAGTACATGCGGACTGACACACTAACTTTCTATGATTTGAACCTCTCCTGTGAGTCCAGTTTAAGATTCCGATGCTTCGCTTCCGGTTTACTGTATCCCTTGGACCTTCTTATTGACGATGAAACCAAGAAATTGCATCCGAATTTAATACAAATGGCACAATGCCGTCTTAAGTACAAGAGGACAGACACTCTAACTTCCTATGATTTGAACCTCTCCTGTGAGTCCACTTTTAGATTCCGATGCTTCACTTCTGGTTTACTGTATCCCTTTGACCTTCTTATTGACGATGAAACACAGAAATTGCATCCGAATTTAATACAAAAGGCACAATGCCGACATAAGTACCAGCGGACTGACACTCTTCATTTTCTATGATCTGAACCCCTCCTGTGAGTCCAGTTTAAGATTCCGATGCTTCACTTCAGGTTTACTGTATCCCTTGGACCTTCTTATTTACGATGAAACCCAGAAATTGCATCCGAATTTAATACAAAAGGCACAATGCCGACTTAAGTACAAGAGGACTGACATTCTAACTTTCTATGATTTGAACCTCTCCTGTGAGTCCAGTTTTAGAATCCCATGCTTCACTTCAGATTTACTGTATACCTTGGACCTTGTTATTGACAATGAAACACAGAAATTGCATCCGAATTTAATACAAAAGGCACAATGCCGACTTAAGTACAAGAGGACTGACACTCTAACTTTCTATGATTTGAAGCTCTCCTGTGAGTTCAGTTTTAGATTCCCATGCTTCACTTCAGATTTACTGTATACCTTGGACCTTGTTATTGACGATGAAACACAGAAATTGCATCCGAATTTAATACAAAAGGCACAATGCCGACTTAAGTACAAGAGGACTGACACTCTAAATTTCAATGATATGAACCTCTCCTGTGAGTCCAGTTTTAGATTCTGATGCTTCACATCTCGTTTACTGTATCCCCTGGACCTACTTATAGACAATGAAACACAGAAATTGCATCCGAATTTAATACAAAAGGCATAATTCCGACATAAGTACAAGGGGACTGACACTCTACTTTTCTATGATTTGAACCCCTCCTGTGAGTCCAGTTTTTGATTCCGATGCCTCACTTCAGGTTTACTGTTTCCTTTGGACCTTCTTATTGACGATGAAACACAGAAATTGCATGCGAATTAATACAAAAGGCACAATGCCGACTTAAGTACAAGAAGACTGACACTCTAACTTTCTGTGATTTGAACCCCCCCTGTGAGTCCAGTTTTAGATTCTGATGCTTCACATCACGTTTACTGTATCCCCTGGACCTACTTATAGACAATGAAACACAGAAATTGCATCCGAATTTAATACAAAAGGCACAATGCCGACATAAGTACAAGGGTACTGACACTCTAACTTTCTATGATCTGATCCTCTCCTGTGAGTCCTGTTTTAGATTCCGATGCTTCATTTCAGGTTTACTGTATACCTTGGACTTTCTTATTGACGATGAAACACAGAAATTGCATCCAAATTTAATACAAAAGTCACAATGCCGACTTAAGCACAAGAGGACTGACACTCTAACTTTCGATGATTTGAACTTCTCCTGTGAGTCCAGTTTTAGATTACGATGCTTCACTTCAGGTTTACTGTATCCCTTGGACCTTCTTATTGATGATGAAACGCAGAAATTGCATCCGAATTTAATACCAAAGGCACAATGCCGACTTAAGTACAAGAGGATTGACACTCTATATTTCTATGATTTGAACCTCTCCTGTGAGTCCAGTTTTAGATTCCGATGCTTCACTTCAGGTGTACTGTTTCCCTTGGACCTTCTTATTTACGATGAAACACAGAAAGTGCATCCGAATTTAATACAAAAGCACAATGCCGACTTAAGTACAAGCGGTCTGACACTCTAACTTTCTATGATTTGAACCTCTCCTGTGAGTCCAGTTTAAGATTCCGATGCATCACTTCAGGTTTACTGTATCCCTTGGACCTTCTTATTGACGATGAAACACAGAAATTGCATCCGAATTTAATACAAAAGGCACAATGCCGACTTAAGTACAAGAGGACTGAGACTCTAACTCTCTGTAATTTGAATCTCTCCTGTGAGACCAGTTTAGGATTCTGATACTACACTTCAGGTTTACTGTATCCCTTGGACCTTCTTATTGACGATGAAACACAGAAATTGCATCCGAATTTAATACAAAAGTCACAATGCCATTTTAAGTACAAGAGGACTGACACTCTAACTTTCTATGATTTGAACCTCTCCTGTGAGTCCAGTTTTAGATTCCGATGCTTCACTGCAGGTGTACTGTATCCCTTGGACCTTCTTATTGACGATGAAACACAGACATTGCATCTGAATTTAATACAAAAGGCACAATGCCGACTTAAGTAAAAGGGGACTGAGACTCTAACTCTCTATGATTTGAACCTCTCCTGTGAGTCCAGTTTTAGATTCCGATGCTTCACTTCAGGTTTACTGTATCCCTTGAACCTACTTATTGACAATGAAACACAGAAATTGCATCCGAATTTAATACAAAAGGCACAATGCCGACGTAAGTACAAGAGGACTGAAACTCTAACTTTCTATGATTTGAACCTCTCCTGTGAGTCCAGTTTTAGATTCCGATGCTTCACTTCAGGTTTACTGTATCCCTTGGACCCTCGTATTGACGATGAAACACAGTAATTGCATCTGAATTTAATACAAAAGGCACAATGCCGACTTAAGTACATGCGGACTGACACACTAACTTTCTATGATTTGAACCTCTCCTGTGAGTCCAGTTTAAGATTCCGATGCTTCACTTCCGGTTTACTGTATCCCTTGGACCTTCTTATTGACGATGAAACCCAGAAATTGCATCCGAATTTAATACAAATGGCACAATGCCGTCTTAAGTACAAGAGGACTGACACTCTAACTTCCTATGATTTGAACCTCTCCTGTGAGTCCAGTTTTAGATTCCGATGCTTCACTTCTGGTTTACTGTATCCCTTTGACCTTCTTATTGACGATGAAACACAGAAATTGCATCCGAATTTAATACAAAAGGCACAATGCCGACATAAGTACCAGCGGACTGACACTCTTCATTTTCTATGATTTGAACCTCTCCTGTGAGTCCAGTTTAAGATTCCGATGCTTCACTTCAGGTTTACTGTATCCCTTGGACCTTCTTATTTACGATGAAACCCAGAAATTGCATCCGAATTTAATACAAAAGGCACAATGCCGACTTAAGTACAAGAGGACTGACATTCTAACTTTCTATGATTTGAACCTCTCCTGTGAGTCCAGTTTTAGATTCCCATGCTTCACTTCAGATTTACTGTATACCTTGGACCTTGTTATTGACAATGAAACACAGAAATTGCATCCGAATTTAATACAAAAGGCACAATGCCGACTTAAGTACAAGAGGACTGACACTCTAACTTTCTATGATTTGAAGCTCTCCTGTGAGTTCAGTTTTAGATTCCCATGCTTCACTTCAGATTTACTGTATACCTTGGACCTTGTTATTGACGATGAAACACAGAAATTGCATCCGAATTTAATACAAAAGGCACAATGCCGACTTAAGTACAAGAGGACTGACACTCTAAATTTCAATGATATGAACCTCTCCTGTGAGTCCAGTTTTAGATTCTGATGCTTCACATCTCGTTTACTGTATCCCCTGGACCTACTTATAGACAATGAAACACAGAAATTGCATCCGAATTTAATACAAAAGGCATAATTACGACATAAGTACAAGGGGACTGACACTCTACTTTTCTATGATTTGAACCCCTCCTGTGAGTCCAGTTTTTGATTCCGATGCCTCACTTCAGGTTTACTGTTTCCTTTGGACCTTCTTATTGACGATGAAACACAGAAATTGCATGCGAATTAATACAAAAGGCACAATGCCGACTTAAGTACAAGAAGACTGACACTCTAACTTTCTGTGATTTGAACCCCCCCTGTGAGTCCAGTTTTAGATTCTGATGCTTCACATCACGTTTACTGTATCCCCTGGAGCTACTTATAGACAATGAAACACAGAAATTGCATCCGAATTTAATACAAAAGGCACAATGCCGACATAAGTACAAGGGTACTGACACTCTAACTTTCTATGATCTGATCCTCTCCTGTGAGTCCTGTTTTAGATTCCGATGCTTCATTTCAGGTTTACTGTATACCTTGGACTTTCTTATTGACGATGAAACACAGAAATTGCATCCAAATTTAATACAAAAGTCACAATGCCGACTTAAACACAAGAGGACTGACACTCTAACTTTCGATGATTTGAACTTCTCCTGTGAGTCCAGTTTTAGATTACGATGCTTCACTTCAGGTTTACTGTATCCCTTGGACCTTCTTATTGATGATGAAACGCAGAAATTGCATCCGAATTTAATACCAAAGGCACAATGCCGACTTAAGTACAAGAGGATTGACACTCTATATTTCTATGATTTGAACCTCTCCTGTGAGTCCAGTTTTAGATTCCGATGCTTCACTTCAGGTGTACTGTTTCCCTTGGACCTTCTTATTTACGATGAAACACAGAAAGTGCATCCGAATTTAATACAAAAGCACAATGCCGACTTAAGTACAAGCGGTCTGACACTCTAACTTTCTATGATTTGAACCTCTCCTGTGAGTCCAGTTTAAGATTCCGATGCATCACTTCAGGTTTACTGTATCCCTTGGACCTTCTTATTGACGATGAAACACAGAAATTGCATCCGAATTTAATACAAAAGGCACAATGCCGACTTAAGTACAAGAGGACTGAGACTCTAACTCTCTGTAATTTGAATCTCTCCTGTGAGACCAGTTTAGGATTCTGATACTACACTTCAGGTTTACTGTATCCCTTGGACCTTCTTATTGACGATGAAACACAGAAATTGCATCCGAATTTAATACAAAAGTCACAATGCCATTTTAAGTACAAGAGGACTGACACTCTAACTTTCTATGATTTGAACCTCTCCTGTGAGTCCAGTTTTAGATTCCGATGCTTCACTGCAGGTGTACTGTATCCCTTGGACCTTCTTATTGACGATGAAACACAGACATTGCATCTGAATTTAATACAAAAGGCACAATGCCGACTTAAGTAAAAGGGGACTGAGACTCTAACTCTCTATGATTTGAACCTCTCCTGTGAGTCCAGTTTTAGATTCCGATGCTTCACTTCAGGTTTACTGTATCCCTTGAACCTACTTATTGACAATGAAACACAGAAATTGCATCCGAATTTAATACAAAAGGCACAATGCCGACGTAAGTACAAGAGGACTGAAACTCTAACTTTCTATGATTTGAACCTCTCCTGTGAGTCCAGTTTTAGATTCCGATGCTTCACTTCAGGTTTACTGTATCCCTTGGACCCTCGTATTGACGATGAAACACAGTAATTGCATCTGAATTTAATACAAAAGGCACAATGCCGACTTAAGTACATGCGGACTGAGACACTAACTTTCTATGATTTGAACCTCTCCTGTGAGTCCAGTTTAAGATTCCGATGCTTCACTTCCGGTTTACTGTATCCCTTGGACCTTCTTATTGACGATGAAACCCAGAAATTGCATCCGAATTTAATACAAATGGCACAATGCCGTCTTAAGTACAAGAGGACTGACACTCTAACTTCCTATGATTTGAACCTCTCCTGTGAGTCCAGTTTTAGATTCCGATGCTTCACTTCTGGTTTACTGTATCCCTTTGACCTTCTTATTGACGATGAAACACAGAAATTGCATCCGAATTTAATACAAAAGGCACAATGCCGACATAAGTACCAGCGGACTGACACTCTTCATTTTCTATGATTTGAACCTCTCCTGTGAGTCCAGTTTAAGATTCCGATGCTTCACTTCAGGTTTACTGTATCCCTTGGACCTTCTTATTTACGATGAAACCCAGAAATTGCATCCGAATTTAATACAAAAGGCACAATGCCGACTTAAGTACAAGAGGACTGACATTCTAACTTTCTATGATTTGAACCTCTCCTGTGAGTCCAGTTTTAGATTCCCATGCTTCACTTCAGATTTACTGTATACCTTGGACCTTGTTATTGACAATGAAACACAGAAATTGCATCCGAATTTAATACAAAAGGCACAATGCCGACTTAAGTACAAGAGGACTGACACTCTAACTTTCTATGATTTGAAGCTCTCCTGTGAGTTCAGTTTTAGATTCCCATGCTTCACTTCAGATTTACTGTATACCTTGGACCTTGTTATTGACGATGAAACACAGAAATTGCATCCGAATTTAATACAAAAGGCACAATGCCGACTTAAGTACAAGAGGACTGACACTCTAAATTTCAATGATATGAACCTCTCCTGTGAGTCCAGTTTTAGATTCTGATGCTTCACATCTCGTTTACTGTATCCCCTGGACCTACTTATAGACAATGAAACACAGAAATTGCATCCGAATTTAATACAAAAGGCATAATTCCGACATAAGTACAAGGGGACTGACACTCTACTTTTCTATGATTTGAACCCCTCCTGTGAGTCCAGTTTTTGATTCCGATGCCTCACTTCAGGTTTACTGTTTCCTTTGGACCTTCTTATTGACGATGAAACACAGAAATTGCATGCGAATTAATACAAAAGGCACAATGCCGACTTAAGTACAAGAAGACTGACACTCTAACTTTCTGTGATTTGAACCCCCCCTGTGAGTCCAGTTTTAGATTCTGATGCTTCACATCACGTTTACTGTATCCCCTGGACCTACTTATATACAATGAAACACAGAAATTGCATCCGAATTTAATACAAAAGGCACAATGCCGACAAAAGTACAAGGGTACTGACACTCTAACTTTCTATGATCTGATCCTCTCCTGTGAGTCCTGGTTTGGATTCCGATGCTTCATTTCAGGTTTACTGTATACCTTGGACTTTCTTATTGACGATGAAACACAGAAATTGCATCCAAATTTAATACAAAAGTCACAATGCCGACTTAAGCACAAGAGGACTGACACTCTAACTTTCGATGATTTGAACTTCTCCTCTGAGTCCAGTTTTAGATTACGATGCTTCACTTCAGGTTTACTGTATCCCTTGGACCTTCTTATTGATGATGAAACGCAGAAATTGCATCCGAATTTAATACCAAAGGCACAATGCCGACTTAAGTACAAGAGGATTGACACTCTAAATTTCTATGATTTGAACCTCTCCTGTGAGTCCAGTTTTAGATTCCGATGCTTCCCTTCAGGTGTACTGTTTCCCTTGGACCTTCTTATTTACGATGAAACACAGAAATTGCATCCGAATTTAATACAAAAGCACAATGCCGACTTAAGTACAAGCGGTCTGACACTCTAACTTTCTATGATTTGAACCTCTCCTGTGAGTCCAGTTTAAGATTCCGATGCATCACTTCAGGTTTACTGTATCCCTTGGACCATCTTGTTGACGATGAAACCCAGAAATTGTGTTCGAATTAAATACAAAAGGCACAATGCCGGCTTAAGTACAAGTGGACTGACACTCTATATTTCAATGATTTTAACCTCTCCTGTGAGTCCAGTTTTAGATTCCGATGCTACACTTCAGGTTTACTGTTTCCCTTGGTACATCTTATTTACGATGAAACACAGAAATTGCATCCGAATTTAATACAATAGTCACAATGCCGACTTAAGTACAAGCGGACTGACACTCTAACTTTCTATGATTTGATCCTCTCCTGTGAGTCGAGTTTAAGATTCCGATGCTTCACTTCAGGTTTACTGAATCACTTGGACTTTCATATTGACGATGAAACCCAGTAATTGCATCCGAAGTTAATACAAAAGGTACAATGCCGACTTAAGTACAAGAGGACTCACACTCTAACATTCTATGTATTGAACCTCTCCTGTGAGTCCAGTTTTCGATTCCGATGCTTCACTTCAGGTTTACTGTATCCCTCGGACCTTCTTATTGACGATGAAACACAGAAATTGCATCAGAATTTAATACAAGAGGCACAATGCCGGCTTAAGTACAAGAGGACTGACACTCTATATTTCTATGATTTGAACCTCTCCTGTGAGTCCAGTTTTCGATTCCGATGCTTCACTTCAGGTTTACTGTTTCCCTTGGACCATCTTATTTACGATGAAACACAGAAATTGCAACCGAATTGAATACAATAGGCACAATGCCGACTTAAGTACAAGCGGACTGACACTCTCACTTTCTATGATTTGATCCTCTCCTGAGAGTCGAGTTTATTATTCCGATGCATCACTTCAGGTTTACTGAATCTCTTGGACTTTCATATTGACGACGAAACCCAGTAAATGCATCCGAATTTAATACAAAAGGCACAATGCCGCCTTAAGTACAAGAGGACTGACATTCTAACTTACTATGACTTGAACCTCTCCTGTGAGTCCAGTTTTTGATTCCGATGCTACACTTCAGGTTTATTTTTTCCCTTGGACCTTCTTATTGACGGTGAAACACAGAAATTGCATTAGAATTTAATACAAAAATCACAATGCCAACATAAGTACAAGAGGACTGGCACTCTAACTTTCTGTGATTTGAACCTCTGCAGTGAGTCCGGTTGTAGATTCCGATCCTTCACTTCAAGGTTCACTGTAACCCTTGGACCTTCTTATTGACGATGAAACACAGAAATTTCATCCGAATTTAATACAAAAGGCACAATGATGGCTTATGTACAAGCGGACTGACACTCTAACTATCTATGATTTGATCCTCTCCTGTGAGTCCAGTTTAAGATTCCGATGCTTCACTTCAGGTTTACTGAATCCCTTGGACATTGTTATTGTCGATGATACCCAGTAATTGCATCCGAATTTAATACAAAAGGCACAATGCCGACTTAAGTACAAGAGGACTGACACTCTTACTTTCCATGATTTGAACCACTCCTGTGAGTCCAGTTTTTAAAACCGATGCTTCACTTCAGGTTTACTGCATACCTTGGACCGTCTTATCGACGATGAAACACAGAAATTGCATTCGAATTTATTACAAAAGGCACAATGCCGACTTAAGTACAAGAGGACTGACACTCTACCTTTCTATGATTTGAACACCTCCTGTGAGTCCAGTTTTAGATTCCGAAGCCTAACTTCAGGCTTACTGTTTCCCTTGGACCCTCTCATTGACGATGAAACACAGAAATTGCATCCGAATTTAATACAAAAGGCACAATGCCGACATAAGTAGAGGAGGACTGCCACTCTAACTTCCTGTGATTTGAATCCCTCCTGTGAGTCCAGTTTTAGATTCTGATGCTTCACTTCAGGTTTACTGTATACCCTGGAAATACTTATTGACGAGGAAACACAGATATTGCATCCGAATTCAATACAAAAGGCACAATGCCGACTTAAGTACAAGCGGAGTGACACTCTAACACTTTGTGATTTGAACCTCTCCTGTGAGTCCTGTTTTGGATTCCGATGATTCACTTCAGGTTTACTGTATACCTTGGACTTTCTTATTGACGATGAAACACAGAAATTGCATCCACATTTAATACATAAGGCACAATGCCGACTTAAGTTCAAGAGGACTGACACTCTAACTTTCTATGATTTGAACCTCTCCTGGGAGTCCAGTTTTAGATTCCGATGCTTCACTTCAGGTTTACTGTATCCCTTGGACCTTTATTATTGACGATGAAACACGGAAATTGCATCCGAATTTAATACAAAAGGCACAATGCCGACTTCAGTACAAGAGGGCAGACACTCTACCTTTCTATAATTAGAACCCCTCCTGTGAGTCCAGTTTTAGATTCCGATGCCTCACTTCAGGTTTACTGTTTCCCTTGGACCCTCTTATTGACGATGAAACACAGACACTGCATACGAATTTAATACAAAAGGCACAATGCCGACTTAAGTACCAGAGGACTGACACTATAACTTTCTATGATTTGAACCTCTCCTGTGAGTCCTGTTTTAGATTCCGATGCTTCACTTCAGGTTTACTGTATCCCTTGGACCTTCTTATTAACGATGAAACACAGAAATTTCATCCGACATTGATACAAAATGCCCAATACCGACTTAAGTACAAGAGGTCTGACACCCTAACTTTCTATGATTTGAACCTCTCCTGTGAGTCCAGTTTTAGATTCCGATGCTTCACCTCAGGTTTACTGTATCCTTTGGACCCTCTTATTGACGATGAAACACAGAAATTATATCCGAATTTAACACAAAAGGCACAATGCCGACTTAAGTACAAGAGGACTGACACTCTACCTTTCCATGATTTGAACCCCTCCTGTGAGTCCAGTTTTAGATTCCGATTCCTCACTTCAGGCTTGCTGTTTCCCTTGGACCTTCTTATTGACGATGAAACACAGAAATTGCATCCGAATTTAATACAAAAGGCACAATGCCGTCTTAAGTACAATAGGAACGACACACTAACTTTCTGTGATTTGAACCTCTCCTGTGAGTCCTGTTTTAGATTCCGATGCTTCACTTCAGGTTTACTGTATACCTTGGACTGTCTTATCGACGATGAAACACAGAAATTGCATCCGAATTTAATACAAAAGGCACAATGCCGACTTAAGTACAAGACGACTGACACTCTAACTTTCTATGATTTGAACCTCTCTTGTGAGTCCAGTTTAAGATTCCGATGCTTAACTTCAGGTTTACTGTAATCCTTGGACCATCTTATTGACGATGAAACCCAGATATTGCATCCGAATTTAATACAAAAGTCACAATGCCGACATAAGTACAAGAGGACTGACACCCTAACTTTCTATGATTTGAACCACTCCTGTGAGTCCTGTTTTAGATTCCGATGCTTCACTTCAGGTTTACTGTAATCCTTGGACCATCTTATTGACGATGAAACACAGATATTGCATCCGAATTTAATACAAAAGGCACAATGCCGACTTAAGTACAAGAGGAATGACATTCTAACTTTCAATGCTTTTGAACCTCTCCTGTGAATCCAGTTTTAGATTCCGATGCTTCACTTCAGGTTTACTGTATACCTTGGACCGTCTTATCGACGATGAAACACAGAAATTACATCCGAATTTAATACAAAAGGCACAATGCCGACTTAAGTACAAGAGGACTGACACTCTACCTTACTATGATTTGGACCCGTCCTGTGAGACCAGTTTTAGATTCCGATGCCTCACTTCAGGTTTACTGTTTCCCTTGGACCTTCTTATTGACGATGAAACACAGAAATTTCATCCGATCTTAATACAAATGGCACAATGCCGACTTAAGTACAAGAGGACTGACACTCTAACTTTCTATGATTTGAACCTCTCCTGTTAGTCCAGGTTTTGATTCCGATGCTTCAATTCAGGTTTACTGTATACCTTGGACCGTCTTATCGACGATGAAACACAGAAATTGCATCCGAATTTAATACAAAAAGCACAATGCCGACTTAAGTACTTGACGACTGACACGCTAACTTTCTATGATTTGAACCTCTCTTGTGAGTCCAGTTTAAGATTCCGATGCTTTACTTCAGGTTTACTGTAATCCTAGGACCATCTTATTGACGATTAAACCCAGATATTGCATCCGAATTTAATACAAAAGTCACAATGCCGACGTAAGTACAAGAGGACTGACATTCTAACTTTCTATGCTTTTGAACCTCTCCCGTGAGTCCAGTTTTAGATTCCGATGCTTCACTTCAGGTTTACTGTATACCTTGGACCGTCTTATCGACGATGAAACACAGAAATTGCATCCGAATTTAATACAAAAGGCACAATGCCGAGATAAGTAGAGCAGGACTGACACACTAACTTCCTGTGATTTGAATCCCTCCTGTGAGTAAAGTTTTAGGTTCTGATGCTTCTCTTCAGGTTTACTGTATCCCCTGGACCTACTTATTGACGATGAGACATAGAAATTGCATCTGAATTTATTACAAAAGGCACAATGCCGACTTAAGTACAAGGGGACTGACACTCTAACATTCTATGATTTGAACCTCTCCTGTGAGTCCTGTTTTGGATTCCGATGATTCACATCAAGATTACTGTATCCATTGGACTTTCTTATTGACGATGAAACACAGAAATTGCATCCAAATTTAATACATAAGGCACAATGCCGACTTAAGTTCAAGAGGACTGACACTCTAACTTTCTATGATTTGAACCTCTCCTGTGAGTCCAGTTTTAGATTCCGATGCTTCACTTCAGGTTTACTGTATCCCTTGGGCCTTCTTATTGACGATGAAACACAGAACTTGCATCCGAATTTAATACAAAAGGCTTAATGCCGACTTAGGGACAAGAGGACTGACACTCTACCTTTGTATGATTTGAACCCCTCCTGTGAGTCCAGTTTTAGATTCCGATGCCTCACTTCAGGTTTACTGTTTCCCTTGGACCTTCCCATTGACGATGAGACACAGAAATTGCATCTGAATTTAATACAAAAGGCACAATGCTGACATAAGTAGAGGAGGACTGACACTCTAACTTCCTGTGATTTGAATCCGTCCTGTGAGTCCAGTTTTAGATTCTGATGCTTCACTTCAGGTTTACTGTATCCCTTGGAAATACTTATTGACGATGAAACACAGAAATTGCATCCGAATTTAATACAAAAGGCACAATGCCGACTTAAGTACAAGGGGACTGGCACTCTAACATTTTATGATTTGAACCTCTCCTGTGAGTCCTGTTTTAGATTCTGATGATTCACTTCAGGTTTACTATTTCCCTTGGACCTTCTTATTGACGATGAAACACAGAAATTTCATCCGACATTGATACAAAAGGCCCAATACCGACTTAAGTACAAGAGGTCTGACACCCTAACTTTCTATGATTTGAACTCCTCCTGTGAGTCCTGTTTTAGTTTCCGATGCTTCACTTCAGGTTTACTGTATCCCTTGGACCCTCTTATTGACGATGAAACGCAGAAATTGTATCCGAATTTAATACAAAAGGCACAATGCCGACTTAAGTACAAGAGGACTGACACTCTACCTTTCCATGATTTGAACCCCTCCTGTGAGTCCAGTTTTAGATTCCGATTCCTCACTTCAGGCTTACTGTTTCCCTTGGACTTTCTTATTGACGATGAAACACAGAAATTGCATCCGAATTTAATACAATAGGCACAATGCCGTCTTAAGTACAATAGGACTGACACTCTAACTTTCTATGATTTGAACCTCTCCTGTGAGTCCTGTTTCAGATTCCGATGCTTCACTTCAGGTTTACTGTATCCCTTTTACCTTCGTATTGACGATGAAACACAGAAATTGCATCCGAATTTAATACAAATGGCTCAATGCCGACTTAAGTACAAGAGGACTGACACTCTAACTGTCTATGATTTAAACCTCTCCTGTTAGTCCAGTTTTAGATTCCGAAGATTTACTTCAGGTTTACTGTATCCCTTGGACCTCCATATCGACGATGAAACACAGAAATTGCATCCGAATTTAATACAAAAGGCACAATGCCGACTTAAGTACAAGACGACTGACACCCTAACTTTCTATGGTTTGAACCTCTCTTGTGAGTCCTGTTTTAGATTCCGATGCTTCACTTCAGGTTTACTGTATCCCTTGGACCTTCTTATTGACGATGAAACACAGAAATTGCATCCGAATTTAATACAAATGGCTCAATGCCGACTTAAGTACAAGAGGACTGACACACTACCTTTCTATGATTTGAACCCCTCCTGTGAGTCCAGTTTTTGATTCCGATGCTTCACTTCAGGTTTACTGTATTCCTTCGACCGTCTTATCGTCGATGAAACACAGAAATTGCATCCGAATTTAATACAAAAGGCACAATGCCGACTTAAGTACAAGACGACTGACACCCTAACTTTCTATGATTTGAACCTCTCTTGTGAGTCCAGTTTAAGATTCCGATGCTTTACTTCAGGTTTACTGTAATCCTTGGACAATCTTATTGACGATGAAACCCAGATATTGCATCCCAATTTAATACAAAAGGCACAGTACCGACTTAAGTACAAGAGGACTGACATTCTAACTTTCTATGCTTTTGAACCTCTCCCGTGAGTCCAGTTTTAGATTCCGATGCTTCACTTCAGGTTTACTGTATACCTTGGACCGTCCTATCGACGATGAAACACAGAAATTACATCCGAATTTAATACAAAAGGCACAATGCCAACATAAGTAGAGGAGGACTGACACACTAACTTCCTGTGATTTGAATCCCTCCTGTGAGCCCAGTTTTAGATTCTGGTGCTTCTCTTCAGGTTTACTGTATCCCCTGGACCTACTTATTGACGATGAAACACAGAAATTGCATCCGAATTTAATACAAAGGCACAATGACGACTTAAGTACAAGGGGACTGACACTCTAACATTCTATGATTTGAACCTCTCCTGTGAGTCCTGTTTTAGATTCCGATGATTCACATCAAGCTTACTGTATCCCTTGGACTTTCTTATTGACGATGAAACACAGAAATTGCATCTAAATTTAATACATAAGACACAATGCCGACTTAAGTTCAAGAGGACTGACACTCTAACTTTCTATGATTTGAACCTCTCCTGTGAGTCCAGTTTTAGATTCCGATGCCTCACTTCAGGTTTACTGTATCCCTTGGGCCTTCTTATTGACGATGAAACACAGAAATTGCATCCGAAATTAATACAAAAGGCATAATGCCGACTTAAGGACAAGAGGACTGACACTCTACCTTTCTACGATTTGAACTCCTCCAGTGAGTCCAGTTTTAGATTCCGATACCTCACATCAGGTTTACTGTTTCCCTTGGACCCTCTTATTGACGATGAAACACAGAAATTGCATCCGAATTTAATACAAAAGGCACAATGCCGACTTATGTACAAGAGGACTGACGCTCTACCTTCCTATGATTTGAACCCCTCCTGTGAGTCCAGTTTTAGATTCCGATGCCTCACTTCAGGTTTAGTGTTTCCCTTGGACCTTGTCATTGACGATGAAACACAGAAATTGCCTCCGAATTTAATACAAAAGGCACAATGGCGACATAAGTAGGGGAGGACTGACACTCTAACTTCCTGTGATTTGAATCCCTCCTGTGAGTCCAGTTTTAGATTCTGATGCTTCACTTCAGGTTTACTGTATCCCCTGGAAATACTTATTGACGATGAAACACAGAAATTGCATCCAAATTTAATACAAAAGGCACAATGCCGACTTAAGTACAAGGGGACTGACACTCTAACATTTTATGATTTGAACCTCTCCTGTGAGTCCTGTTTTAGATTCCGATGATTCAGTTCAGGTTTACTGTATACCCTGGACTTTCTTATTGACGATGAAACACAGAAATTGCATCCAAATGTAATACATAAGGCACAATGCCGACTTAAGTTCAAGAGGAGTGACACTCTAACTTTCTATGATTTGAACCTCTCCTGGGAGTCCAGTTTTAGATTCCGATGCTTCACTTTGGGCTTACTGTATCCCTTGGACCGTCTTATTGACGATGAAACACAGAAATTGCATCCGAATTTAATACAAAAGGCACAATGCCGACTTAAGTACAAGAGGACTGACACTCTACCTTTCTATGATTTGAACCCCTCCTGTGAGTCCAGTTTTAGATTCCGATGCCTCACTTCAGGTTTACTGTTTCCCTTGGACCCTCTTGTTGACGATGAAACACAGAAATTGCATCCGAATTTAATACAAAAGGCACAATGCCGACTTAAGTACAAGAGGACTCTCACTCTAACTTTCTACGATTTGAACCTCTCCTGTGAGTCCAGTTTTAGATTCCGACACTTCACTTCAGGTTTACTGTTAACCTTGGACCTTCTTATTGACGATGAAAGACAGATATTGCATCCGAATTTAATACAAAAGGCACAATGCCGAGGTAAGTACAAGAGGACTGACACTACAACTTTCTATGATTTGAACCTCTCCTGTGAGTCCAGTTTTAGATTCCGATGCTTCACTTCAGGTTTACTGTATCCCTTGGACCCTCTTATTGAAGATGAAACACAGAAATTATATCCGAATTTAATACAAAAGGCACAATGCCGACTTAAGTACAAGAGGACTGACACTCTAACTGTCTATGATTTGAACCTCTCCTGTTAGTCCAGTTTTAGATTCCCAAGCCTTACTTCAGGTTTACTGTATCCCATGGACCTCCTTATTGACGATGAAACACAGAAATTGCCTCCGAATTTAATAGAAAAGCACAATGCCAACTTAAGTACAAGAGAACTGTCACTCTAACTTTCTATGCTTTTGAACCTCTCCTGTGAGTCCAGTTTTTGATTCCGATGCTTCACTTCAGGTTTACTGTATACCTTGGACCGTCTTATCGGCGATGATACACAGATATTACATCCGAATTTAATACAAAAGGCACAATGCCGACTTAAGTACAAGAGGACTGACACTCTACGTTTCTATGATTTGATCCCCTCCTGTGAGTCCAGTTTTAGATTCCGATGCCTCACTTAAGGTTTACTGTTTCCCTTGGACCATCTTATTGACGATGAAAGACAGAAATTTCATCCGAATTTAATACAAAAGGCACAATGCCGACTTAAGTACAAGAGGACTGACACTCTAACTTTCTATGATTTGAACCTCTCCTGTGAGTCCAGTTTTTGATTCCGATGCTTCACTTCAGGTTTACTGTATACCTTGGACCGTCTTATCGACGATGAAACACAGAAATTGCATCCGAATTTAATACAAAAGGCACAATGCCGACTTAAGTACAAGGCGACTCACACCCTAACTTTCTATGATTTGAACCTCTCTTGTGAGTCCAGTTTATGATTCCGATGCTTTACTTCAGGTTTACTGTAACCCTTGGACCATCTTATTGACGATGAAACCCAGATATTGCATCCGAATTTAATACAAAAGGCACAATACCGACTTAAGTACAAGAGGACTGACATTCTAACTTTCTATGCTTTTGAACCTCTCAAGTGAGTCCGGTTTTACATTCCGATGCTTCACTTCAGGTTTACTGTATACCTTGGACCGTCCTATCGACGATGAAATACAGAAATTACATCCGAATTTAATACAAAAGGCACAATGCCGACTTAGGTACATGAGGACTGACACTCTACCTTTCTATGATTTGAACCCCTCCTGTGAGTGCAGTTTTAGATTCCGATGCCTCACTTCAGGATTACTGTTTCCCCTGGACCTACTTATTGACGATGAAACACAGAAATTGCATCCGAATTTAATACAAAGGCACAATGCCGACTTAAGTACAAGGGGACTGACACTCCAACATTCTATGATTTGAACCTCTCCTGTGAGTCCTGTTTTGGATTCCGATGATTCACATCAAGATTACTGTATCCCTTGGACTTTCTTATTGACGATGAAACACAGAAATTGCATCCAATTTAATACATAAGACACAATGCCGACTTAAGTTCAAGAGGACTGACACTCTAACTTTCTATGATTTGAACCTCTCCTGTGAGTCCAGTTTTAGATTCCGATGCTTCACTTCAGGTTTACTGTAGCCCTTGGGCCTTCTTATTGACGATGAAACACAGAAATTGCATCCGAATTTAATACAAAAGGCATAATGCCGACTTAAGGACAAGAGGACTGACACTCTACCTTTCTACGATTTGAACTCCTCCAGTGAGTCCAGTTTTAGATTCCGATGCCTCACTTTAGGTTTACTGTTTCCCTTGGACCCTCTTATTGACGATGAAACACAGAAATTGCATCCGAATTTAATACAAAAGGCACAATGCCGACTTAAGTACAAGAGGACTGACACTCTACCTTTCTATGATTTGAACCCCTCCTGTGAGTCCAATTTTAGATTCCGATGCCTCACTTCAGGTTTACTGTTTCCCTTGGACCTTCTCATTGACGATGAAACACAGAAATTGCATCCGAATTTAATACAAAAGGCACAATGGCGACATAAGTAGGGGAGGACTGACACTCTAACTTCCTGTGATTTGAATCCCTCCTGTGAGTCCAGTTTTAGATTCTGTTGCTTCACTTCAGGTTTCCTGTATCCCCTGGAAATACTTATTGACGATGAAACACAGAAATTGCATCCAAATTTAATACAAAAGGCACAATGCCGACGTAAGTACAAGGGGTCTGACACTCTAACATTTTATGATTTGAACCTCTCCTGTGAGTCCTGTTTTAGATTCCGATGATTCACTTCAGGTTTACTGTATACCCTGGACTTTCTTATTGACGATGAAACACAGAAATTGCATCCGAATTTAATACATAAGGCACAATGCCGACTTAAGTTCAAGAGGACTGACACTCTAACTTTCTATGATTTGAACCTCTCCTAGGAGTCCAGTTTTAGATTCCGATGCTTCACTTCGGGCTTACTGTATACCTTGGACCTTCATATTGACGATGAAACACAGAAATTGCATCCGAATTTAATACAAAAGGCACAATGCCGACTTAAGTACAAGAGAACTGACACTCTACCTTTCTATCATTTGAACCCCTCCTGTGAGTCCAGTTTTAGATTCCGATGCCTCACTTCAGGTTTACTGTTTCCCTTGGACCCTCTTATTGTCGATGAAACACAGAAACTGCATTCGAATTTAATACAAAAGGCACAGTGCCGACTTAAGTACAAGAGGACTAACACTCTAACTTTCTACGATTTGAACCTCTCCTGTGAGTCCAGTTTAAGATTCCGATGCTTCACTTCAGGTTTACTGTAAACCTTGGACATTCTTATTGACGATGAAAGACAGATATTGCATCCGAATTTAATATAAAAGGCACAATGCCGAGGTAAGTACAAGAGGACTGACACTATAACTTTCTATTATTTGAACCTCTCCTGTGAGTCCAGTTTTAGATTCCGATGCTTCACTTCTGGTTTACTGTAGCCCTTGGGCCTTCTTATTGACGATGAAACACAGAATTTGCATCCGAATTTAATACAAAAGGCATAATGCCGACTTAAGGACAAGAGGACTGACACTCTAATTTTCTACGATTTGAACTCCTCCAGTGAGTCCAGTTCTAGATTCCGATGCCTCACTTCAGGTTTACTGTTTCCCTTGGACCCTCTTATTGACGATGAAACACAGAAATTACATCCGAATTTAATACAAAAGGCACAATGCCGACTTAAGTACAAGAGGACTGACACTCTACCTTTCTATGACTTGAACCCCTCCTGTGAGTCCAGTTTTAGATTCCGATGCCTCACTTCAGGTTTACTGTTTCCCTTCGTCCTTCCATTGACGATGAAACACAGAAATTGCATCCGAATTTAATACAAAGGGCACAATGGCGACATAAGTAGGGGAGGACTGACACTCTAACTTCCTGTGATTTGAATCCCTCCTGTGAGTCCAGTTTTAGATTCTGTTGCTTCACTTCAGGTTTACTGTATCCCCTGGAAATACTTATTGACGATGAAACACAGAAATTGCATCCAAATGTAATACAACAGGCACAATGCCGACGTAAGTACAAGGGGACTGACACTCTAACATTTTATGATTTGAACCTCTCCTGTGAGTCCTGTTTTAGATGCCGATGATTCACTTCAGGTTTACTGTATACCCTGGTCTTTCTTATTGACGATGAAACACAGAAATTGCATCCAAATTTAATACATAGGGCACAATGCCGACTTCAGTTCAAGAGGACTGACACACTAACTTTCTATGATTTGAACCTCTCCTAGGAGTCCAGTTTTAGATTCCCATGCTTCACTTCGGGCTTACTGTATCCCTTGGACCTTCTTATTGACGATGAAACACAGAAATTGCATCCGAATTTAATACAAAAGGCACAATGCCGACTTAAGTACAAGAGGACTGACACTCTACTTTTCTATGATTTGAACCCCTCCTGTGAGTCCAGTTTTAGATTCCGATGCCTCACTTCAGGTTTACTGTTTCCCTTGGACCCTCTTATTGACGATGAAACACAGAAATTGCATCCGAATTTAATACAAAAGGCACAATGCCGAGGTAAGTACAAGAGGACTGACACTATAACTTTCTATGATTTGAACCTCTCCTGTGAGTCCAGTTTTAGATTCCGATGCTTCACTTCAGGTTTACTGTAACCCTTGGACCCTCTTATTGACGATGAAACACAGAAATTATATCCGAATTTAATACAAAAGGCACAATGCCGACTTAAGTACAAGAGGACTGACACTCTACCTTTCCATGAATTGAACCCCTCCTGTGAGTCCAGTTTTAGATTCCGATTCCTCACTTCAGGCTTACTGTTTCCCTTGGACCTTCTCATTGACGATGAAACACAGAAATTGCATCCGAATTTAATACAAAAGGCACAATGCCGTCTTAAGTACAATGGGACTGACACTCTAACTTTCTATGATTTGAACCTCTCCTGTGAGTCCTCTTTTAGATTCCGATGCTTCATTTCAGGTTTACAGTATCCCTTGGACCTTCTTATTGACGATGAAACACAGAAATTGCATCCGAATTTAATACAAATGGCACAATGCCGACTTAAGTACAAGAGGACTGACACTCTAACTGTCTATGATTTGAACCTCTCCTGTTAGTCCTGTTGTAGATTCCGAATCCTTACTTCAGGTTTACTGTCTCCCGTGGACCTCCTTATTGACGATGAAACACAGAAATTTGCCTCTGAATTTAATACAAAAGCACAATGCCGACTTAAGTACAAGAGAACTGACACTCTAACTTTCTATGATTTGAGCCTCTGTTGTGAGTCCAGTTTAAGATTCCGATGCTTCACTTCAGGTTTACTGTAATCCTTGGACCATCTTATTGACAATGAAACCCAGAAATTGCATCCGAATTTAATACAAAGGGCACAATGCCGACTTAAAAACAAGAGGACTGACATTCTAACTTTCTATGCTTTGAATCTCTCCCGTAAGTCCAGTTTTAGATTCCGATGCTTCACTTCAGGTTTACTGTATACCTTGGACCGTCTTATCGAAGAAGAAACACAAAAATTACATCCGAATTTAATACAAAAAGCACAATGCCGACTTAAGTACAAGAGGACTGACACTCTACCATTCTATGATTTGAACCCCTCCTGTGAGTCCAGCTTTAGATTCCGATGCCTCACTTCAAGCTTACTGTTTCCCTTGGACCTTTTTATTGACGATGAAACACAGAAATTGCATCCGAATTTAATATAAAAGGCACAATGGCGACATAAGTAGGGGAGGACTGACACACTAACTTGCTGTGATTTGAATCCCTCCTGTGAGTCCAGTTTTAGATTCTGATGCCTTACTTCAGGTTTACTGTATTCCCTGGACCTACGTATTGACGATGAAACACAGTAATTGCATCCGAATTTAATACAAAAGGCACAATGCCGACTTAAGTACTAGGGGACTGACACTCTAACATACTATGATTTGAGCCTCTCCTGTGAGTCCTGTTTTAGATTCCGATGATTCACTTCAAGATAACTGTATCCCTTGGACTTTCTTATTGACGATGAAACACAGAAAATGCATCCAAATTTTATACATAAGGCACAATGCCGACTTAAGTTCAAGAGGACTGACACTCTAACTTTCTATGATTTGAACCTCTCCTAGGAGTCCAGTTTTAGATACCGATGCTTCACTTCAGGCTTACTGTGTCCCTTGGACCTTCTTATTGACGATGAAACACAGATATTGCATCCGAATTTAATACAAAAGGCACAATGCCGACTTAAATACAAGAGGACCGACACTCTACCTTTCTATGATTTGAACCCCTATTGTGAGTCCAGTTTTAGATTCTGTTGCTTCACTTCAAGCTTACTGTTTCCCTTGGACCTTTTTATTGACGATGAAACACAGAAATTGCATCCGAATTTAATACAAAAGGCACAATGCCGATTAAAGTACAAGAGGACTGACACCCTAACTTTCTATGCTTTGAACCTTTCCTGTGAGTCCTGTTTTAAATTTCGATGCTTCACTTCAGGTTCACTGTATCCCTTGGACCTTCTTATTGACGATGAAACACAGAAATTTCATTCGACATTGATACAAAAGGCCAAATACCGACTTAAGTACAAGAGGTCTGACACCCTAACTTTCTATGATTTGAACCTCTCCTGTGAGTCCAGATTTAGAATCCGATGTCTCACTTCAGGTTTACTGTATCCCTTGGACCCTCTTATTGACGATGAAACACAGAAATTAAAGCCATATTTAATACTAAAGGCACAATGCCGACTTAAGAACAAGAGGATTGACACTCTACCTTTCCATGATATAAACCCCTCCTGTGAGTCCAGTTTTAGATTCCGATGCCTCACTTCAAGCTTACTGTTTCCCTTGGACCTTTTTATTGACGATGAAACACAGAAATTGCATCCGAATTTAATACAAAAGGCACAATGGCGACATAAGTAGGGGAGGACTGACACTCTAACTTCCTGTGATTTGAATCCCTCCTGCGAGTCCAGTTTTAGATTCTGTTGCTTCACTTCAGGTTTACTGTATCCCCTGGAAATACTTATTGACGATGAAACACAGAAATTGCATCCGAATTTAATACAAAAGGCACAATGCCGATTAAAGTACAAGAGGACTGACACTCTAACTTTCTATGATTTGAACCTTTCCTGTGAGTCCTGTTTTAAATTTCGATGCTTCACTTCAGGTTTACTGTATCCCTTGGACCTTCTTATTGACGATGAAACACAGAAATTTCATTCGACATTGATACAAAAGGCCCAATACCGACTTAAGTACAAGAGGTCTGACACCTTAACTTTCTATGATTTGAACCTCTCCTGTGAGTCCAGTTTTAGATTCCGATGCTTCACTTCAGGTTTACTGTATCCCCTGGAAATACTTATTGACGATGAAACACAGAAATTGCATCCGAATTTAATACAAAAGGCATAATGCCGACTTAAGGACAAGAGGACTGACACTCTAATTTTCTACGATTTGAACTCCTCCAGTGAGTCCAGTTCTAGATTCCGATGCCTCACTTCAGGTTTACTGTTTCCCTTGGACCCTCTTATTGACGATGAAACACAGAAATTACATCCGAATTTAATACAAAAGGCACAATGCCGACTTAAGTACAAGAGGACTGACACTCTACCTTTCTATGACTTGAACCCCTCCTGTGAGTCCAGTTTTAGATTCCGATGCCTCACTTCAGGTTTACTGTTTCCCTTGGTCCTTCCATTGACGATGAAACACAGAAATTGCATCCGAATTCAATACAAAAGGCACAATGGCGACATAAGTAGGGGAGGACTGACACTCTAACTTCCTGTGATTTGAATCCCTCCTGTGAGTCCAGTTTTAGATTCTGTTGCTTCACTTCAGGTTTACTGTATCCCCTGGAAATACTTATTGACGATGAAACACAGAAATTGCATCCAAATGTAATACAACAGGCACAATGCCGACGTAAGTACAAGGGGACTGACACTCTAACATTTTATGATTTGAACCTCTCCTGTGAGTCCTGTTTTAGATGCCGATGATTCACTTCAGGTTTACTGTATACCCTGGTCTTTCTTATTGACGATGAAACACAGAAATTGCATCCAAATTTAATACATAGGGCACAATGCCGACTTCAGTTCAAGAGGACTGACACACTAACTTTCTATGATTTGAACCTCTCCTAGGAGTCCAGTTTTAGACTCCCATGCTTCACTTCGGGCTTACTGTATCCCTTGGACCTTCTTATTGACGATGAAACACAGAAATTGCATCCGAATTTAATACAAAAGGCACAATGCCGACTTAAGTACAAGAGGACTGACACTCTACCTTTCTATGATTTGAACCCCTCCTGTGAGTCCAGTTTTAGATTCCGATGCCTCACTTCAGGTTTACTGTTTCCCTTGGACCCTCTTATTGACGATGAAACACAGAAATTGCATCCGAATTTAATACAAAAGGCACAATGCCGAGGTAAGTACAAGAGGACTGACACTATAACTTTCTATGATTTGAACCTCTCCTGTGAGTCCAGTTTTAGATTCCGATGCTTCACTTCAGGTTTACTGTATCCCTTGGACCCTCTTATTGACGATGAAACACAGAAATTATATCCGAATTTAATACAAAAGGCACAATGCCGACTTAAGTACAAGAGGACTGACACTCTACCTTTCCATGAATTGAACCAATCCTGTGAGTCCAGTTTTAGATTCCGATTCCTCACTTCAGGCTTACTGTTTCCCTTGGACCTTCTCATTGACGATGAAACACAGAAATTGCATCCGAATTTAATACAAAAGGCACAATGCCGTCTTAAGTACAATGGGACTGACACTCTAACTTTCTATGATTTGAACCTCTCCTGTGAGTCCTGTTTTAGATTCCGATGCTTCATTTCAGGTTTACAGTATCCCTTGGACCTTCTTATTGACGATGAAACACAGAAATTGCATCCGAATTTAATACAAATGGCACAATGCCGACTTAAGTACAAGAGGACTGACACTCTAACTGTCTATGATTTGAACCTCTCCTGTTAGTCCTGTTGTAGATTCCGAATCCTTACTTCAGGTTTACTGTCTCCCGTGGACCTCCTTATTGACGATGAAACACAGAAATTTGCCTCTGAATTTAATACAAAAGCACAATGCCGACTTAAGTACAAGAGAACTGACACTCTAACTTTCTATGATTTGAGCCTCTGTTGTGAGTCCAGTTTAAGATTCCGATGCTTCACTTCAGGTTTACTGTAATCCTTGGACCATCTTATTGACGATGAAACCCAGAAATTGCATCCGAATTTAATACAAAGGGCACAATGCCGACTTAAAAACAAGAGGACTGACATTCTAACTTTCTATGCTTTGAATCTCTCCCGTAAGTCCAGTTTTAGATTCCAATGCTTCACTTCAGGTTTACTGTATACCTTGGACCGTCTTATCGAAGAAGAAACACAAAAATTACATCCGAATTTAATACAAAAAGCACAATGCCGACTTAAGTACAAGAGGACTGACACTCTACCTTTCTATGATTTGAACCCCTCCTGTGAGTCCAGCTTTAGATTCCGATGCCTCACTTCAAGCTTACTGTTTCCCTTGGACCTTTTTATTGACGATGAAACACAGAAATTGCATCCGAATTTAATATAAAAGGCACAATGGCGACATAAGTAGGGGAGGACTGACACACTAACTTGCTGTGATTTGAATCCCTCCTGTGAGTCCAGTTTTAGATTCTGATGCCTTACTTCAGGTTTACTGTATTCCCTGGACCTACGTATTGACGATGAAACACAGTAATTGCATCCGAATTTAATACAAAAGGCACAATGCCGACTTAAGTACTAGGGGACTGACACTCTGACATACTATGATTTGAGCCTCTCCTGTGAGTCCTGTTTTAGATTCCGATGATTCACTTCAAGATAACTGTATCCCTTGGACTTTCTTATTGACGATGAAACACAGAAAATGCATCCAAATTTTATACATAAGGCAGAATGCCGACTTAAGTTCAAGAGGACTGACACTCTAACTTTCTATGATTTGAACCTCTCCTAGGAGTCCAGTTTTAGATACCGATGCTTCACTTCAGGCTTACTGTGTCCCTTGGACCTTCTTATTGACGATGAAACACAGATATTGCATCCGAATTTAATACAAAAGGCACAATGCCGACTTAAGTACAAGAGGACCGACACTCTACCTTTCTATGATTTGAACCCCTATTGTGAGTCCAGTTTTAGATTCTGTTGCTTCACTTCAAGCTTACTGTTTCCCTTGGACCTTTTTATTGACGATGAAACACAGAAATTGCATCCGAATTTAATACAAAAGGCACAATGCCGATTAAAGTACAAGATGACTGACACCCTAACTTTCTATGATTTGAACCTTTCCTGTGAGTCCTGTTTTAAATTTCGATGCTTCACTTCAGGTTCACTGTATCCCTTGGACCTTCTTATTGACGATGAAACACAGAAATTTCATTCGACATTGATACAAAAGGCCAAATACCGACTTAAGTACAAGAGGTCTGACACCCTAACTTTCTATGATTTGAACCTCTCCTGTGAGTCCAGATTTAGATTCCGATGTCTCACTTCAGGTTTACTGTATCCCTTGGACCCTCTTATTGACGATGAAACACAGAAATTAAAGCCGAATTTAATACTAAAGGCACAATGCCGACTTAAGAACAAGAGGATTGACACTCTACCTTTCCATGATATAAACCCCTCCTGTGAGTCCAGTTTTAGATTCCGATGCCTCACTTCAAGCTTACTGTTTCCCTTGGACCTTTTTATTGACGATGAAACACAGAAATTGCATCCGAATTTAATACAAAAGGCACAATGGCGACATAAGTAGGGGAGGACTGACACTCTAACTTCCTGTGATTTGAATCCCTCCTGCGAGTCCAGTTTTAGATTCTGTTGCTTCACTTCAGGTTTACTGTATCCCCTGGAAATACTTATTGACGATGAAACACAGAAATTGCATCCGAATTTAATACAAAAGGCACAATGCCGATTAAAGTACAAGAGGACTGACACTCTAACTTTCTATGATTTGAACCTTTCCTGTGAGTCCTGTTTTAAATTTCGATGCTTCACTTCAGGTTTACTGTATCCCTTGGACCTTCTTATTGACGATGAAACACAGAAATTTCATTCGACATTGATACAAAAGGCCCAATACCGACTTAAGTACAAGAGGTCTGACACCTTAACTTTCTATGATTTGAACCTCTCCTGTGAGTCCAGTTTTAGATTCCGATGCTTCACTTCAGGTTTACTGTATCCCCTGGAAATACTTATTGACGATGAAACACAGAAATTGCATCCGAATTTAATACAAAAGGCACAATGCCGATTAAAGTACAAGAGGACTGACACTCTAACTTTCTATGATTTGAACCTTTCCTGTGAGTCCTGTTTTAAATTTCGATGCTTCACTTCAGGTTTACTGTATCCCTTGGACCTTCTTATTGACGATGAAACACAGAAATTTCATTCGACATTGATACAAAAGGCCCAATACCGACTTAAGTACAAGAGGTCTGACACCCTAACTTTCTATGATTTGAACCTCTCCTGTGAGTCCAGTTTTAGATTCCGATGCTTCACTTCAGGTTTACTGTATCCCTTGGGCCTTCTTATTGACGATGAAACACAGAAATTGCATCCGAATTTAATACAAAAGGCATAATGCCGACTTAAGGACAAGAGGACTGACATTCTACCTTTCTATGATTTGAACTCCTCCAGTGAGTCCAGTTTTAGATTCCGATGCCTCACTTCAGGTTTACTGTTTCCCTTGGACCCTCTTATTGACGATGAAACACAGAAATTGCATCCGAATTTAATACAAAAGGCACAATGCCGACTTAAGTACAAGAGGACTGACACTCTACCTTTCTATGATTTGAACCCCTCCTGTGAGTCCAGTTTTAGATTCCGATGCCTCACTTCAGGTTTACTGTTTCCCTTGGACCTTCTCATTGACGATGAAACACAGAAATTGCATCCGAATTTAATACAAATGGCTCAATGCCGACTTAAGTACAAGAGGACTGACACTCTAACTGTCTATGATTTGAACCTCTCCTGTTAGTCCAGTTTTAGATTCCGAAGCCATACTTCAGGTTTAAGTATCCCATGGACCTCCTTATTGACGATGAAACACAGAAATTGCCTCCGAATTTAATAGAAAAGCACAATGCCGACTTAAGTACAAGAGAACTGACATTCTAACTTTCTATGCTTTTGAACCTCTCCCGTGAGTCCAGTTTTAGATTCCGATGCTTCACTTCAGGTTTACTGTAATCCTTGGATCATCTTATTGACGATGAAACCCAGATATTGCGTCCGAATTTAATACAAAGGGCACAATGCCGACTTAAGTACAAGAGGACTGACATTCTAACTTTCTATGCTTTTGAACCTCTCCTGTGAGTCCAGTTTTAGATTCCGATGCTTCACTTCATGTTTACTGTATACCTTGGACCGTCTTATCGGCGATGATACACAGAAATTACATCCGAATTTAATACAAAAGGCACAATGCCGACTTAAGTACAAGAGGACTGACACTCTACCTTTCTATGATTTGAACCCCTCCTGTGAGTCCAGTTTTAGATTCCGATGCCTCACTTAAGGTTTACTGTTTCCCTTGGACCTTCTTATTGACGATGAAACACAGAAATTTCATCCTATTTAATACAAAAGGCACAATGCCGACTTAAGTACAAGAGGACTGACACTCTAACTTTCTATGATTTGAACCTCTCCTGTGAGTCCAGTTTTTGATTCCGATGCTTCACTTCAGGTTTACTGTATACCTTGGACCGTCTTATCGACGATGAAACACAGAAATTGCATCCGAATTTAATACAAAAGACACAATGCCGACTTAAGTACAAGACGACTGACACCCTAACTTTCTATGATTTGAACCTCTCTTGTGAGTCCAGTTTATGATTCCGATGCTTTACTTCAGGTTTACTGCCTTGGACCATCTTATTGACGATGAAACCCAGATATTGCATCCGAATTTAATACAAAAGGCACAATACCGACTTAAGTACAAGAGGACTGACATTCTAACTTTCTATGCTTTTGAACCTCTCCCGTGAGTCCAGTTTTAGATTCCGATGCTTCACTTCAGGTTTACTGTATACCTTGGACCGTCCTATCGACGATGAAACACAGAAATTACATCCGAATTTAATACAAAAGGCACAATGCCGACTTAGGTACATGAGGACTGACACTCTACCTTTCTATGATTTGAACCCCTCCTGTGAGTGCAGTTTTAGATTCCGATGCCTCAATTCAGGATTACTGTTTCCCTTGGACCTTCTCATTGACGATGAAACACAGAAATTGCATCCGAATTTAATTCAAAAGGCACAATGCCGACATAAGTAGAGGAGGACTGACACACTAACTTCCTGTGATTTGAATCCCTCCTGTGAGTCCAGTTTTAGATTCTGTTGCTTCACTTCAGGTTTACTGTATCCCCTGGAAATACTTATTGACGATAAAACACAGAAATTGCATTAAATTTAATACAAAAGGCACAATGCCGACGTAAGTGCAAGGGGACTGACACTCTAACATTTTATGATTTGAACCCCTCCTGTGAGTCCTGTTTTAGATGCTGATGATTCACTTCAGGTTTACTGTATACCCTGGACTTTCTTATTGACGATGAAACACAGAAATTCCATCCAAATTTAATACATAAGGCACAATGCCGACTTAAGTACAAGAGGACTGACACTCTACCTTTCTATGATTTGAACCCCTCCTGTGAGTCCAGTTTTAGATTCCGATGCCTCACTTCAGGTTTACTGTTTCCCTTGGACCCTCTTATTGACGATGAAACACAGAAATTGCATCCGACTTTAATACAAAAGGCACAATGCCGACTTAAGTACAAGAGGACTAACACTCTAACTTTCTACGATTTGAACCCCTCCTGTGAGTCCAGTTTTAGATTCCGATGCTTCACTTCAGGTTTACTGTAAACCTTGGACCTTCTTATTGACGATGAAAGACAGATATTGCATCCGAATTTAATACAAAAGGCACAATGCCGAGGTAAGTACAAGAGGACTGACACTATAACTTTCTATGATTTGAACCTCTCCTGTGAGTCCAGTTTTAGATTCTGATGCTTCACTTCAGGTTTACTATATCCCTTGGACCCTCTTATTGACGATGAAACACAGAAATTATATCCGAATTTAATACAAAAGGCACAATGCCGACTTAAGTACAAGAGGACTGACACTCTACATTTCCATGAATTGAACCCCTCCTGTGAGTCCAGTTTTAGATTCCGATTCCTCACTTCAGGCTTACTGTTTCCCTTGGACCTTCTCATTGACGATGAAACACAGAAATTGCATCCGAATTTAATACAAAAGGCACAATGCCGTCTTAAGTACAAGAGGACTGACACTCTAACTTTCTATGATTTGAACCTCTCCTGTGAGTCCTGTTTTAGATTCCGATGCTTCACTTCAGGTTTACAGTATCCCTTGGACCTTCTTATTGACGATGAAACACAGATATTGCATCCGAATTTAATACAAATGGCTCAATGCCGACTTAAGTACAAGAAGACTGACACTCTAACTGTCTATGATTTGAACCTCTCCTGTTAGTCCTGTTGTAGATTCCGAAGCCTTACTTCAGGTTTACTGTATCCCGTGGACCTCCTTATTGACGATGAAACACAGAAATTTGCCTCCGAATTTAATACAAAAGCACAATGCCGACTTAAGTACAAGAGAACTGACACTCTAACTTTCTAAGATTTGAACCTCTGTTGTGAGTCCAGTTTAAGACTCCGACGCTGCACTTCAGGTTTACTGTATACCTTGTACCATCTTATCGACGATGAAACACAGAATTTACATCCATATTTAATACAAAAGGAACAATGCCGACTTAAGTACAAGAGGACTGACACTCTACCTTTCTATGTTTTGAACCCCCGTCTGTGAGTCCAGTTTTAGATTCCGATGTCACACTTCAGGTTTACTGTTTCCCTTGGACCTTCTTATTGACGATGAAACGCAGAAATTTCATCCGAATTTAATACAAAAGGCACAATGCCGACTTAAGTACAAGAGGACTGTCACTGTAACTTTCTATGATTTGAACCTCTCCTGTGAGTCCACTTTTTGATTCCAATGCTTCACTTCAGGTTTACTGTATACCTTGGACCGTCATATCGACGATGAAACACAGAAATTGCATCCGAATTTAATACAAAAGGCATAATGCCGACTTAAGGACAAGAGGACTGACATTCTACCTTTCTATGATTTGAACTCCTCCAGTGAGTCCAGTTTTAGATTCCGATGCCTCACTTCAGGTTTACTGTTTCCCTTGGACCCTCTTATTGACGATGAAACACAGAAATTGCATCCGAATTTAATACAAAAGGCACAATGCAGACTTAAGTACAAGAGGACTGACACTCTACCTTTCTATGATTTGAACCCCACCTGTGAGTCCAGTTTTAGATTCCGATGCCTCACTTCAGGTTTACTGTTTCCCTTGGACCTTCTCATTGACGATGAAACACAGAAATTGCATCCGAATTTAATACAAATGGCTCAATGCCGACTTAAGTACAAGAGGACTGACACTCTAACTGTCTATGATTTGAACCTCTCCTGTTAGTCCAGTTTTAGATTCCGAAGCCATACTTCTGGTTTAAGTATCCCATGGACCTCCTTATTGACGATGAAACACAGAAATTGCCTCCGAATTTAATAGAAAAGCACAATGCCGACTTAAGTACAAGAGAACTGTCACTCTAACTTTCTATGATTTGAACCTCTCTTGTGAGTCCAGTTTAAGATTCCGATGCTTCACTTCAGGTTTACTGTAATCCTTGGATCATCTTATTGACGATGAAACCCAGATATTGCGTCCGAATTTAATACAAAGGGCACAATGCCGACTTATGTACAAGAGGACTGACATTCTAACTTTCTATGCTTTTGAACCTCTCCTGTGAGTCCAGTTATAGATTCCGATGCTTCACTTCAGGTTTACTGTATACCTTGGACCGTCTTATCGGCGATGATACACAGAAATTACATCCGAATTTAATACAAAAGGCACAATGCCGACTTAAGTACAAGAGGACTGACACTCTACCTTTCTATGATTTGAACCCCTCCTGTGAGTCCAGTTTTAGATTCCGATGCCTCACTTAAGGTTTACTGTTTCCCTTGGACCTTCTTATTGACGATGAAACACAGAAATTTCATCCTATTTAATACAAAAGGCACAATGCCGACTTAAGTACAAGAGGACTGACACTCTAACTTTCTATGATTTGAACCTCTCCTGTGAGTCCAGTTTTTGATTCCGATGCTTCACTTCAGGTTTACTGTATACCTTGGACCGTCTTATCGACGATGAAACACAGAAATTGCATCCGAATTTAATACAAAAGACACAATGCCGACTTAAGTACAAGACGACTGACACCCTAACTTTCTATGATTTGAACCTCTCTTGTGAGTCCAGTTTATGATTCCGATGCTTTACTTCAGGTTTACTGCCTTGGACCATCTTATTGACGATGAAACCCAGATATTGCATCCGAATTTAATACAAAAGGCACAATACCGACTTAAGTACAAGAGGACTGACATTCTAACTTTCTATGCTTTTGAACCTCTCCCGTGAGTCCAGTTTTAGATTCCGATGCTTCACTTCAGGTTTACTGTATACCTTGGACCGTCCTATCGACGATGAAACACAGAAATTACATCCGAATTTAATACAAAAGGCACAATGCCGACTTAGGTACATGAGGACTGACACTCTACCTTTCTATGATTTGAACCCCTCCTGTGAGTGCAGTTTTAGATTCCGGTGCCTCAATTCAGGATTACTGTTTCCCTTGGACCTTCTCATTGACGATGAAACACAGAAATTGCATCCGAATTTAATTCAAAAGGCACAATGCCGACATAAGTAGAGGAGGACTGACACACTAACTTCCTGTGATTTGAATCCCTCCTGTGAGTCCAGTTTTAGATTCTGTTGCTTCACTTCAGGTTTACTGTATCCCCTGGAAATACTTATTGACGATGAAACACAGAAATTGCATTAAATTTAATACAAAAGGCACAATGCCGACGTAAGTGCTAGGGGAATGACACTCTAACATTTTATGATTTGAACCCCTCCTGTGAGTCCTGTTTTAGATGCCGATGATTCACTTCAGGTTTACTGTATACCCTGGACTTTCTTATTGACGATGAAACACAGAAATTCCATCCAAATTTAATACATATGGCACAATGCCGACTTAAGTACAAGAGGACTGACACTCTACCTTTCTATGATTTGAACCCCTCCTGTGAGTCCAGTTTTAGATTCCGATGCCTCACTTCAGGTTTACTGTTTCCCTTGGACCCTCTTATTGACGATGAAACACAGAAATTGCATCCGACTTTAATACAAAAGGCACAATGCCGACTTAAGTACAAGAGGACTAACACTCTAACTTTCTACGATTTGAACCCCTCCTGTGAGTCCAGTTTTAGATTCCGATGCTTCACTTCAGGTTTACTGTAAACCTTGGACCTTCTTATTGACGATGAAAGACAGATATTGCATCCGAATTTAATACAAAAGGCACAATGCCGAGGTAAGTACAAGAGGACTGACACTATAACTTTCTATGATTTGAACCTCTCCTGTGAGTCCAGTTTTAGATTCTGATGCTTCACTTCAGGTTTACTATATCCCTTGGACCCTCTTATTGACGATGAAACACAGAAATTATATCCGAATTTAATACAAAAGGCACAATGCCGACTTAAGTACAAGAGGACTGACACTCTACATTTCCATGAATTGAACCCCTCCTGTGAGTCCAGTTTTAGATTCCGATTCCTCACTTCAGGCTTACTGTTTCCCTTGGACCTTCTCATTGACGATGAAACACAGAAATTGCATCCGAATTTAATACAAAAGGCACAATGCCGTCTTAAGTACAAGAGGACTGACACTCTAACTTTCTATGATTTGAACCTCTCCTGTGAGTCCTGTTTTAGATTCCGATGCTTCACTTCAGGTTTACAGTATCCCGTGGACCTTCTTATTGACGATGAATCACAGATATTGCATCCGAATTTAATACAAATGGCTCAATGCCGACTTAAGTACAAGAAGACTGACACTCTAACTGTCTATGATTTGAACCTCTCCTGTTAGTCCTGTTGTAGATTCCGAAGCCTTACTTCAGGTTTACTGTATCCCGTGGACCTCCTTATTGACGATGAAACACAGAAATTTGCCTCCGAATTTAATACAAAAGCACAATGCCGACTTAAGTACAAGAGAACTGACACTCTAACTTTCTAAGATTTGAACCTCTGTTGTGAGTCCAGTTTAAGACTCCGACGCTGCACTTCAGGTTTACTGTATACCTTGTACCATCTTATCGACGATGAAACACAGAATTTACATCCATATTTAATACAAAAGGAACAATGCCGACTTAAGTACAAGAGGACTGACACTCTACCTTTCTATGTTTTGAACCCCCGTCTGTGAGTCCAGTTTTAGATTCCGATGTCACACTTCAGGTTTACTGTTTCCCTTGGACCTTCTTATTGACGATGAAACGCAGAAATTTCATCCGAATTTAATACAAAAGGCACAATGCCGACTTAAGTACAAGAGGACTGTCACTGTAACTTTCTATGATTTGAACCTCTCCTGTGAGTCCACTTTTTGATTCCAATGCTTCACTTCAGGTTTACTGTATACCTTGGACCGTCATATCGACGATGAAACACAGAAATTGCATCCGAATTTAATACAAAAGGCACAATGCCGACTTAAGTACAATAGGACTGACACTCTAACTTTCTATGATTTGAACCTCTCTTGTGAGTCCAGTTTAAGATTCCGATGCTTCACTTCAGGTTTACTGTAATCCTTGGACCATCTTATTGACGATGAAACCCAGATATTGCATCCGAATTTAATACAAAGGGCACAATGCCGACTTAAAAACAAGAGGACCGACATTCTAACTTTCTATGCTTTCAATCTCTCCCGTGAGTCCAGTTTTAGATTCCGATGCTTCACTTCAGGTTTACTGTATACCTTGGACCGTCTTATCGAAGAAGAAACACAGAAATTACATCCGAATTTAATACAAAAAGCACAATGCCGACTCAAGTACAAGAGGACTGACACTCTACCTTTCAATGATTTGAACCCCTCCTGTGAGTCCAGTTTTAGATTCCGATGCCTCACTTCAGGTTTACTGTTTCCCTTGGACCTTCTCATTTACGATGAAACACAGAAATTGCATCCGAATTTAATACAAAAGGCACAATGCCGACATAAGTAGAGAAGGACTGACACACTAACTTGCTGTGATTTGAATCCCTCCTGTGAGTCCAGTTTTAGATTCTGATGCTTCACTTCAGGTTTACTGTATTCCCTGGACCTACTTATTGACGATGAAACACAGTAATTGCATCCGAATTTAAAACAAAAGGCACAATGCCGACTTAAGTACATGGGGACTGACACTCTAACATTCTATGATTTGAGCCTCTCCTGTGAGTCCTGTTTTAGATTCCGATGATTCACTTCAAGATAACTGTATCCCTTGGACTTTCTTATTGACGATGAAACACAGAAAATGCATCCAAATTTTATACATAAGGCACAATGCCGACTTAAGTTCAAGAGGACTGACACTCTACCTTTCCATGATATAAACCCCTCCTGTGAGTCCAGTATTAGATTCCGATGCCTCACTTCAGGCTTACTGTTTCCCTTGGACCTTCTTATTGACGATGAAACACAGAAATTGCATCCGAATTTAATACAAAAGGCACAATGCCGACTTAAGTACAAGAGGAATGACACTCTAACTTTCTATGATTTGAACCTCTCCTGTGAGTCCTGTTTTAGATTGCGATGCTTCACTTCAGGTTTACTGTATCCCTTGGACCTTCTTATTGACGATGAAACACAGAAATTGCATCCGAATTTAATACAAATGGCTCAATGCCGACTTAAGTACAAGAGGACTGACACTCTAACTGTCTAAGATTTGAACCTCTCCTGTTAGTCAAGTTCTAGATTCCGAAGCCTTACTTCAGGTTTACTGTATCCCTTGGACCTCCTTATTGACGATGAAATACAGAAATTGCCTCCGAATTTAATACAAAAGCACAATGCCAACTTAAGTACAAGAGAACTGACACTCTAACTTTCTATGATTTGAACCACTCTTGTGAGTCCAGTTTAAGATTCCGATGCTTCACTTCAGGTTTACTGTAATCCTTGGACCATCTTATTGACGATGAAACCCAGATATTGCATCCGAATTTAATACAAAAGGCACAATGCCGACTTAAGTACAAGAGGACTGACATTCTAACTTTCTATGCTTTTGAACCTCTCCTGTGAGTCCAGTTTTAGATTCTGATGCTTCACTTCAGGTTTACTGTATACCTTGGACCATCTTATCGACGATGAAACACAGAAATTACATCCGAATTTAATACAAAAGGCACAATGCCGACACAAGTACAAGAGGACTGACACTCTAACTTTCTATGACTTGAACCTCTCCTGTGAGTCCAGTTTTAGATTCCGATGCCTCACTTCAGGTTTACTGTTTCCCTTGGACCCTCTTATTGACGATGAAACACAGAAATTGCATCCGAATTTAATACAAAAGGCACAATGCCGACTTAAGTACAAGAGGACTGACACTCTAACATTCAATGATTTGAACCTTTCCTGTGAGTCCTGTTTTAATTTTCGATGCTTCACTTCAGGTTTACTGTATCCCTTGGACCTTCTTATTGACGATGAAACACAGAAATTTCATTCGACATTGATACAAAAGGCCCAATACCGACTTAAGTACAAGAGGTCTGACACCCTAACTTTCTATGATTTGAACCTCTCCTGTGAGTCCAGATTTAGATTCCGATGTTTCACTTCAGGTTTACTGTATCCCTTGGACCCTCTTATTGACGATGAAACACAGAAATTAAAGCCGAAATTAATACAAAAGGCACATTGCCGACTTAAGAACAAGAGGATTGACACTCTACCTTTCCATGATATAAACCCCTCCTGTGAGTCCAGTTTTAGATTCCGATGCCTCACTTCAGGCTTACTGTTTCCCTTGGACCTTCTTATTGACGATGAAACACAGAAATTGCATCCGAATTTAATACAAAAGGCACAATGCCGACTTAAGTACAAGAGGACTGACACTCTAACTTTCTATGATTTGAACCTCTCCTGTGAGTCCTGTTTTAGATTGCGATGCTTCACTTCAGGTTTACTGTATCCCTTGGACCTTCTTATTGACGACGAAACACAGAAATTGCAGGCGAATTTAATACAAATGGCTCAATGCCGACTTAAGTACAAGAGGACTTACACTCTAACTGTCTAAGATTTGAACCTCTCCTGTTAGTCCAGTTCTAGATTCCGAAGCCTTACTTCAGGTTTACTGTATCCCTTGGACCCCCTTATTGACGATGAAACACAGAAATTGCCTCCGAATTTAATACAAAAGCACAATGCCGACTTAAGTACAAGAGGACTGACACTCTAACTTCCTATGATTTGAACCTCTCCTGTGAGTCCTGTTTTAGATTCCGATGATTAGCTTCAAGATTACTGTATCCCTTGGACTTTCTTATTGACGATGAAACAAAGAAATTGCATCCAAATTTAATACATAAGGCACAATGACGACATAAGTTCAAGAGGACTGACACTCTAACTTTCTATGATTTGAACCTCTCCTATGAGTCCTGTTTTATATTCCGATGCTTCACTTCAGGTTTACTGTATCACTTGGGCCTTCTTATTGACGATGAAAAACAGAAATATCATCCGAAATTAATACACAAGGCATAATGCCGTCTTAAGGACAAGAGGACTGACACTCTACCTTTCTATGATTTGAACTCCTCCAGTGAGTCCAGTTTTAGATTCCGATGCCTCACTTCAGGTTTACTGTTTCCCTTGGACTCTCTTATTGACGATGAAACACAGAAATTGCATCCGAATTTAATACAAAGGGCACAATGCCGACTTAAGTACAAGAGGACTGACACTCTAACTTCCTATGATTTGAACCTCTACTGCGAGTCCAGTTTTAGATTCCGATGCTTCTCTTCAGGTTTACTGTATCCCTTGGACCCTCTTATTGACGATGAAACACAGAAATTGCATCCGAATTTAATACAAAAGGCACAATGCCGACTTAAGTACAAGAGGACTGACACTCTACATTTCTATGATTTGAACCCCTCCTGTAAGTCCAGTTTTAGATTCCGATGCCTCACTTCAGGTTTACTGTATCCCCTGGACCTACTAATTGACGATGAAACACAGAAATTGCATCCGAATTTAATACAAAAGGCACAATGCCGACATAAGTAGAGGAGGACTGACACACTAACTTCCTGTGATTTGAATCCCTCCTGTGAGTCCAGTTTTAGATTCTGATGCTTCTCTTCAGGTTTACTGTATCCCCTGGACCTACTAATTGACGATGAAACACAGAAATTGCATCCGAATTTAATACAAAAGGCACAATGCCGACTTAAGTAAAAGGGGACTGACACTGTAACATTCTATGATTTGAACCTCTCCTGTGAGTCCTGTTTTAGATTCCGATGATTAACTTCAAGATTACTGTATCCCTTGGACTTTCTTATTGACGATGAAACAAAGAAATTGCATCCAAATTTAATACATAAGGCACAATGACGACATAAGTTCAAGAGGACTGACACTCTAATTTTCTATGATTTGAACCTCTCCTATGAGTCCTGTTTTATATTCCGATGCTTCACTTCAGGTTTACTGTATCCCTTGGGCCTTCTTATTGACGATGAAAAACAGAAATATCATCCGAAATTAATACAAAAGGCATAATGCCGTCTTAAGGACAAGAGGACTGACACTCTACCTTTCTATGATTTGAACTCCTCCAGTGAGTCCAGTTTTAGATTCCGATGCCTCACTTCAGGTTTACTGTTTCCCTTGGACTCTCTTATTGACGATGAAACACAGAAATTGCATCCGAATTTAATACAAAGGGCACAATGCCGACTTAAGTACAAGAGGACTGACACTCTAACTTCCTATGACTTGAACCTCTACTGGGAGTCCAGTTTTAGATTCCGATGCTTCTCTTCAGGTTTACTGTATCCCTTGGACCCTCTTATTGACGATGAAACACAGAAATTGCATCCGAATTTAATACAAAAGGCACAATGCCGACTTAAGTACAAGAGGACTGACACTCTACATTTCTATGATTTGAACCCCTCCTGTAAGTCCAGTTTTAGATTCCGATGCCTCACTTCAGGTTTACTGTTTCCCTTGGACCCTCTTATTGACGATGAAACACAGAAATTGCATCCGAATTTAATACAAAAGGCACAATGCCGACTTAAGTACAAGATGACTGACACTCTAACTTCCTATGATTTGAACCCCTCCTGTAAGTCCAGTTTTAGATTCCGATGCTTCACTTCAGGCTTACTGTATCCCTTGGTCCCTCTTATTGACGATGAAACACAGAAAGTATACCCGAACTTAATACAAAAGGCACAGTGCCGACTTAAGTACAAGAGGACTGACACTCTACCTTTTCATGAATTGAACCCCTCCTGTGAGTCCAGTTTTAGATTCCGATTCCTCACTTCAGGCTTACTGTTTCCCTTGGACCTTCTTATTGACGATGAAACACGGAAATTGCCTCCGAATTTAATGCAAAAGCACAATGCCGACTTAAGTACAAGAGAACTGACACTCTAACTTTCTATGATTTGAACCTCTTTTGTGAGTCCAGTTTAAGATTCCGATGCTTCACTTCAGGTTTACTGTTATCTGTGGACCATCTTATTGACGATGGAACCCAGATATTGCATCCGAATTTAATACAAAATTCACAATGCCGACTTAAGTACAAGTGGACTGACATTCAAACTTTCTATGCTTTTGAACCTCTCCTGTGAGTCCAGTTTTTGATTCCGATGCTTCACTTCAGGTTTACTGTATACCTTGGACCGTCTCATCGACGATGAAACACAGAATTTACATCCGAATTTAATACAAAATGCACAATGCCGACTTAAGTACAAGAGGACTGACACTCTACCCTTCTATGCTTTGAACCCCTCCTGTGAGTCCAGTTTTAGATTCCGATGCCCCACTTCAGGTTTACTGTTTCCCTTGGACCTTCTTATTGACGATGAAACACAGAAATTGCAGGCGAATTTAATACAAATGGCTCAATGCCGACTTAAGTACAAGAGGACTTACACTCTAACTGTCTAAGATTTGAACCTCTCCTGTTAGTCCAGTTCTAGATTCCGAAGCCTTACTTCAGGTTTACTGTATCCCTTGGACCCCCTTATTGACGATGAAACACAGAAATTGCCTCCGAATTTAATACAAAAGCACAATGCCGACTTAAGTACAAGAGGACTGACACTCTAACTTCCTATGATTTGAACCTCTCCTGTGAGTCTTGTTTTAGATTCCGATGATTAACTTCAAGATTACTGTATCCCTTGGACTTTCTTATTGACGATGAAACAAAGAAATTGCATCCAAATTTAATACATAAGGCACAATGACGACATAAGTTCAAGAGGACTGACACTCTAACTTTCTATGATTTGAACCTCTCCTATGAGTCCTGTTTTATATTCCGATGCTTCACTTCAGGTTTACTGTATCCCTTGGGCCTTCTTATTGACGATGAAAAACAGAAATATCATCCGAAATTAATACAAAAGGCATAATGCCGTCTTAAGGACAAGAGGACTGACACTCTACCTTTCTATGATTTGAACTCCTCCAGTGAGTCCAGTTTTAGATTCCGATGCCTCACTTCAGGTTTACTGTTTCCCTTGGACTCTCTTATTGACGATGAAACACAGAAATTGCATCCGAATTTAATACAAAGGGCACAATATCGACTTAAGTACAAGAGGACTGACACTCTAACTTCCTATGATTTGAACCTCTACTGGGAGTCCAGTTTTAGATTCCGATGCTTCTCTTCAGGTTTACTGTATCCCTTGGACCCTCTTATTGACGATGAAACACAGAAATTGCATCCGAATTTAATACAAAAGGCACAATGCCGACTTAAGTACAAGAGGACTGACACTCTACATTTCTATGATTTGAACACCTCCTGTAAGTCCAGTTTTAGATTCCGATGCCTCACTTCAGGTTTACTGTATCCCCTGGACCTACTAATTGACGATGAAACACAGAAATTGCATCCGAATTTAATACAAAAGGCACAATGCCGACATAAGTAGAGGAGGACTGACACACTAACTTCCTGTGATTTGAATCCCTCCTGTGAGTCCAGTTTTAGATTCTGATGCTTCTCTTCATGTTTACTGTATCCCCTGGACCTACTAATTGACGATGAAACACAGAAATTGCATCCGAATTTAATACAAAAGGCACAATGCCGACTTAAGTAAAAGGGGACTGACACTGTAACATTCTATGACTTGAACCTCTCCTGTGAGTCCTGTTTTAGATTCCGATGATTAACTTCAAGATTACTGTATCCCTTGGACTTTCTTATTGACGATGAAACAAAGAAATTGCATCCAAATTTAATACATAAGGCACAATGACGACATAAGTTCAAGAGGACTGACACTCTAACTTTCTATGATTTGAACCTCTCCTATGAGTCCTGTTTTATATTCCGATGCTTCACTTCAGGTTTACTGTATCCCTTGGGCCTTCTTATTGACGATGAAAAACAGAAATATCATCCGAAATTAATACAAAAGGCATAATGCCGTCTTAAGGACAAGAGGACTGACACTCTACCTTTCTATGATTTGAACTCCTCCAGTGAGTCCAGTTTTCGATTCCGGTGCCTCACTTCAGGTTTACTGTTTCCCTTGGACTCTCTTATTGACGATGAAACACAGAAATTGCATCCGAATTTAATACAAAGGGCACAATGCCGACTTAAGTACAAGAGGACTGACACTCTAACTTCCTATGACTTGAACCTCTACTGGGAGTCCAGTTTTAGATTCCGATGCTTCTCTTCAGGTTTACTGTATCCCTTGGACCCTCTTATTGACGATGAAACACAGAAATTGCATCCGAATTTAATACAAAAGGCACAATGCCGACTTAAGTACAAGAGGACTGACACTCTACATTTCTATGATTTGAACCCCTCCTGTAAGTCCAGTTTTAGATTCCGATGCCTCACTTCAGGTTTACTGTTTCCCTTGGACCCTCTTATTGACGATGAAACACAGAAATTGCATCCGAATTTAATACAAAAGGCACAATGCCGACTTAAGTACAAGATGACTGACACTCTAACTTCCTATGATTTGAACCCCTCCTGTAAGTCCAGTTTTAGATTCCGATGCTTCACTTCAGGCTTACTGTATCCCTTGGTCCCTCTTATTGACGATGAAACACAGAAAGTATACCCGAATTTAATACAAAAGGCACAGTGCCGACTTAAGTACAAGAGGACTGACACTCTACCTTTTCATGAATTGAACCCCTCCTGTGAGTCCAGTTTTAGATTCCGATTCCTCACTTCAGGCTTACTGTTTCCCTTGGACCTTCTTATTGACGATGAAACACGGAAATTGCCTCCGAATTTAATGCAAAAGCACAATGCCGACTTAAGTACAAGAGAACTGACACTCTAACTTTCTATGATTTGAACCTCTTTTGTGAGTCCAGTTTAAGATTCCGATGCTTCACTTCAGGTTTACTGTTATCTGTGGACCATCTTATTGACGATGGAACCCAGATATTGCATCCGAATTTAATACAAAATTCACAATGCCGACTTAAGTACAAGTGGACTGACATTCAAACTTTCTATGCTTTTGAACCTCTCCTGTGAGTCCAGTTTTTGATTCCGATGCTTCACTTCAGGTTTACTGTATACCTTGGACCGTCTCATCGACGATGAAACACAGAATTTACATCCGAATTTAATACAAAATGCACAATGCCGACTTAAGTACAAGAGGACTGACACTCTACCCTTCTATGCTTTGAACCCCTCCTGTGAGTCCAGTTTTAGATTCCGATGCCCCACTTCAGGTTTACTGTTTCCCTTGGACCTTCTTATTGACGATGAAACACAGAAATTTCATCCGAATTTAATACAAAAGGCACAATGCCGACTTAAGTACAAGAGGACTGACACTCTAACTTTCTATGATTTCAACCTCCCCCCTGAGTCCAGTTTTAGATTCCGATGCTTCACTTCAGGTTACCTTATACCTTGGACCGTCTTATCGACGATGAAACACAGAAATTACATCCGAATATAATACAAAAAGCACAATGCCGACTTAAGTACATGAGGACTGACACTCTACCTTTCTATGATTTGAACCCCTCCTGTGAGTCCAGTTTTAGATTCCGATGACTCACTTCAGGTTTACTGTTTCCCTTGGACCTTCTCATTGACGATGAAACACAGGAATTGCATCCGAATTTAATACAAAAGGCACAATGCCGACATAAGTAGAGGAGGACTGACACACTAACTTCCTGTGATTTCAATCCCTCCTGTGAGTCCAGTTTTAGATTCTGATGCTTCACTTCAGGTTTACTGCATCCCCTGGACCTACTTATTGACGATGAAACACAGAAATTGCATCCGAATTTAATACAAAAGGCACAATGCCGACTTAAGTACAAGGGGACTGACACTCTAACATTCTATGATTTGAACCTCTCCTGTGAGTCCTATTTTAGATTCCGTTGATTCACTTCAAGATAACTGTATCCCTTGGACTTTCTTATTGTCGATGAAACACAGAAATTGCATCCAAATTTTATACATAAGGCACAATGCCGACTTAAGTTCAAGAGGACTGACACTCTAACTTTCTATGATTTGAACCTCACCTGTGAGTCCAGTTTTAGATTCCGATGCTTCACTTCAGGTTTACTGTATCCCTTGGGCCTCCTTATTGACGATGAAACACAGAAATTGCATCCGAATTTAATACAAAAGGCACAATGCCGACTTAAGGACAAGAGGACTGACACTCTACCTTTCTATGATTTGAACTCCTCCAGTGAGTCCAGTTTTAGATTCCGATGCCTCACTTCAGGTTTACTGTTTCCCTTGGACCCTCTTATTGACGATGAAACACAGAAATTGCATCCGAATTTAATACAAAAGGCACAATGCCGACTTAAGTACAAGAGGACTGACACACTAACTTTCTATGATTTGAACCTCTCCTGTGAGTCCAGTTTTAGAATCCGATGCTTCACTTCAGGTTTACTGAATCCCTTGGACCTTCTTATTGACGATGAAACACAGAAATTGCATCCGAATTTAATACAAATGGCTCAATGCCGACTTAAGTACAAGAGGACTGACACTCTAACTGTCTAAGATTTGAACCTCTCCTGTTAGTCCAGTTCTAGATTCCGAAGCCTTACTTCAGGTTTACTGTATCCCTTGGACCTACGTATTGACGATGAAACACAGAAATTGCCTCCGAATTTAATACAAAAGCACAATGCCGACTTAAGTACAAGAGAACTGACACTCTAACTTTCTATGATTTCAACCACTCTTGTGAGTCCAGTTTAAGATTCCGGTGCTTCACTTCAGGTTTACTGTAATCCTTGGACCATCTTATTGACGATGAATCCCAGATATTGCATCCGAATTTAATACAAAAGGCACAATGCCGACTTAAGTACAAGAGGACTGACATTCTAACTTTCTATGATTTGAACCTCTCCTGTGAGTCCAGTTTTTGATTCCGATGCTTCACTTCAGGTTTACTGTATACCTTGGACCGTCTTATCGACGATGAAACACAGAAATTGCATCCGAATTTAATACAAAAGGCACAATGCCGACTTAAGTACAAGAGGACTGACACTCTAACTTTCTATGATTTGAACCACTCTTGTGAGTCCAGTTTAAGATTCCGATGTTTCACTTCAGGTTTACTGTATACCTTGGACCGTCATATCGACGATGAAAGACAGAAATTACATCCGAATTTAATACAAAAGGCACAATGCCGACTTAAGTACAAGAGGACTGACACTCTACCTTTCTATGATTTGAACTCCTCCAGTGGGTCCAGTTTTAGATTCTGATGTTTCACTGCAGGTTTACTGTATCCCTTGGACTTTCTTATTGACGATGAAACACAGAAATTGCATCCAAATTTAATACATAAGGCACAATGCCGACTTAAGTACAAGAGGACTGACATTCTAACTTCCTATGCTTTTGAACCTCTTCTGTGAGTCCAGTTTTAGATTCCGATGCTTCACTTCAGGTTTACTGTATCCCTTGGACCCTCTTATTGACGATGAAACACAGAAATTATACCCGAATTTAATACAAAAGGCACAGTGCCGACTTAAGTACAAGAGGACTGACACTCTACCTTTTCATGAATTGAACCCCTCCTGTGAGTCCAGTTTTAGATTCCGATTCCTCACTTCAGGCTTACTGTTTCCCTTGGACCTTCTTATTGACGATGAAACACAGAAATTGCATCCGAATTCAATACAAAAGGCACAATGGCGTTTTAAGTACAATAGGACTGACACACTAACTTTCTATGATTTGAACCTCTCCTGTGAGTACTGTTTTAGATTCGGATGCTTCACTTCAGGTTTACTGTACCCCTTGGACCTTCTTATTGACGATGAAACACAGAAATTGCATCCGAATTTAATACAGATGGCTCAATGCCGACTTAAGTACAAGAGGACTGACACTCTAACTGTCTATGATTTGAACCTCTCCTGTTAGTCCAGTTTTAGATTCCGATGCCTTACTTCAGGTTTACTGTATCCCTTGGACCTCCTTATTGATGATGAAACACAGAAATTGCCTCCGAATTTAATACAAAAGCACAATGCCGACTTAAGTACAAGAGAACTGACACTCTAATTTTCTATGATTTGAACCTCTCTTCTGAGTCCAGTTTAAGATTCCGATGCTTCACTTCAGGTTTACTGTTATCCTTGGACCATCTTATTGACGATGGAACCCAGATATTGCATCCGAATTTAATACAAAATTCACAATGCCGACTTAAGTACAAGTGGACTGACATTCAAACTTTCTATGCTTTTGAACCTCTCCTGTGAGTCCAGTTTTAGATTCCGATGCTTCACTTCAGGTTTACTGTATACCTTGGACCGTCTCATCGACGATGAAACACAGAATTTACATCCGAACTTAATACAAAAGGCACAATGCCGACTTAAGTACAAGAGGAATGACACTCTACCTTTCTATGATTTGAACAACTCCTGTGAGTCCAGTTTGAGATTCCGATGCCTCACTTCAGGTTTACTGTTTCCCTTGGACCTTCTCATTGACGATGAAACACAGGATTTGCATCCGAATTTAATACAAAGGGCACAATGCCGACATAAGTAGAGGAGGACTGACACACTAACTTCCTGTGATATGAATCCCTCCTGTGAGTCCAGTTTTAGATTCTGATGCTTCACTCCAGGTTTACTGTATCCCCTGGACCTACTTATTGACGATGAAACACAGAAATTGCATCCGAATTTAATACAAAAGGCACAATGCCGACTTAAGTACAAGGGGACTGACACTCTAACATTCTATGATTTGAACCCCTCCTGTGAGTCCTATTTTAGATTCCGATGATTCACTTCAAGATAACTGTATCCCTTGGACTTTCTTATTGACGATGAAACACAGAAATTGCATCCAAATTTTATACATAAGGCTCAATGCCGACTTAAGTTCAAGAGGACTGACACTCTAACTTTCTATGATATGAACCTCACCTGTGAGTCCAGTTTTAGATTCCGATGCTTCACTTCAGGTTTACTGTATACCTTGGACTTTCTAATTGACGATGAAACACAGAAATTGCATCCAAATTTAATACATAAGGCACAATGCCGACTTAAATTCAAGAGGACTGACACTCTAACTTCCTATGATTTGAACCTCTACTGGGAGTCCCGTTTTAGATTCCGATGCTTCTCTTCAGGTTTACTGTATCCCTTGGACCCTCTTATTGACGATGAAACACTGAAATTGCATCCGAATTTAATGCAAAAGGCACAATGCCGACTTAAGTACAAGAGGACTGACCCTCTACATTTCTATGATTTGAACCCCTCCTGTGAGTCCAGTTTTAGATTCCGATGCCTCACTTCAGGTTTACTGTTTCCCTTGGACCTTCTTATTGACGATGAAACACAGAAAGTTCATCCGAATTTAATACAAAAGGCACAATGCCGACTCAAGTACAAGAGGACTGACACTCTAACTTTCTATGATTTGAACCTCTCCTGTGAGTCCAGTTTTTGATTCCGATGCTTCACTTCACGTTTACTGTATCCCTTGGACCCTCTTATTGACGATGAAACACAGAAATTATACCCGAATTTAATACAAAAGGCACAGTGCCGACTTAAGTACAAGAGGACTGACACTCTACCTTTTCATGAATTGAACCCCTCCTGTGAGTCCAGTTTTAGATTCCGATTCCTCACTTCAGGCTTACTGTTTCCCTTGGACCTTCTTATTGACGATGAAACACAGAAATTGCATCCGAATTCAATACAAAAGGCACAATGCCGTCTTAAGTACAATAGGACTGACACACTAACTTTCTATGATTTGAACCTCTCCTGTGAGTCCTGTTTTAGATTCGGATGCTTCACTTCAGGTTTACTGTACCCCTTGGACCTTCTTATTGACGATGAAACACAGAAATTGCATCCGAATTTAATACAGATGGCTCAATGCCGACTTAAGTACAAGAGGACTGACACTCTAACTTTCTATGATTTGAACCTCTCTTGTGAGTCCAGTTTAAGATTCCGATGCTTCACTTCAGGTTTACTGTTATCCTTGGACCATCTTATTGACGATGGAACCCAGATATTGCATCCGAATTTAATACAAAATTCACAATGCCGACTTAAGTACAAGTGGACTGACATTCAAACTTTCTATGCTTTGGAACCTCTCCTGTGAGTCCAGTTTTAGATTCCGATGCTTCACTTCAGGTTTACTGTATACCTTGGACCGTCTCATCGACGATGAAACACAGAATTTACATCTGAACCTAATACAAAAGGCACAATGCCGACTAAAGTACAAGAGGACTGACACTCTACCTTTCTATGTTTTGAACCCCTCCTGTGAGTCCAGTTTTAGATTCCGATGCCCCACTTCAGGTTTAGTTTCCCTTGGACCTTCTTATTGACGATGAAACACAGAAATTTCATCCGAATTTAATACAAAAGGCACAATGCCGACTTAAGTACAAGAGGACTGACACTCTACCTTTCTATGATTTGAACCCCTCCTGTGAGTCCAGTTTTAGATTCCGATGCCTCACTTCAGGTTTACTGTTTCCCTTGGACCTTCTCATTGACGATGAAACACAGGAATTGCATCTGAATTTAATACAAAGGGCACAATGCCGACATAAGTAGAGGAGGACTGACACACTAACTTCCTGTGATATGAATCCCTCCTGTGAGTCCAGTTTTAGATTCTGATGCTTCATTTCAGGTTTACTGTATCCCCTGGACCTACTTATTGACGATGAAACACAGAAATTGCATCCGAATTTAATACAAAAGGCACAATGCCGACTTAAGTACAAGGGGACTGACACTCTAACATTCTATGATTTGAACCTCACCTGTGAGTCCAGTTTTAGATTCTGATGCTTCACTTCAGGTTTACTTTATCCCTTGGGCCTTCTTATTGACGATGAAACACAGAAATTGCATCCGAATTTAATACAAAAGGCATAATGCCGACTTAAGGACAAGAGGACTGACACTCTACCTTTCTATGATTTGAACCCCTCCTGTGGGCCCAGTTTTAGATTCCGATGCCTCACTTCAGGTTTACTGTTTCATTTGGACCTTCTTATTGACGATGAAACATAGAAATTGCATCCGAATTTAATACAAAAGGCACAATGCCGACATACGTAGAGGAGGACTGACACACTAACTTCCTGTGATTTGAATTCCTCCTGTGAGTCCAGTTTTAGATTCTGATGCTTCACTTCAGGTTTACTGTATCCCCTGGAAATACTTATTGACGATGAAACACAGAAATTGCATCCGAATTTAATACAAAAGGCACAATGCCGACTTAAGTACAAGAGAACTGACACTCTAACTTTCTATGATTTGAACCTCTCCTGTGAGTCCTGTTTTAGATTCCAATGCTTCACTTCAGATTTACTGTATCCCTTGGACCTTCTTATTGACGATGATACACAGAAATTTCATTCGACATTGATACAAAAGGCCCAATACCGACTTAAGTACAAGAGGTCTGACACCCTTACTTTCTATGATTTGAACCTCTCCTGTGAGTCCAGTTTTAGATTCCGATGCTTCACTTCAGGTTTACTGTATCCCTTGGACCCTCTTATTGACGATGGAACACAGAAATTATATCCGAATTTAATACATAAGGCACAATGCCGACTTAAGAACAAGAGGACTGACACTCTACCTTTCCATGACTTGAACCCCTCCTGTGAGTCCACTTTTAGATTCCGATGCCTCACTTCAGGCTTACTGTTTCCCTTGGACTTTCTTATTGACGATGAAACACAGAAATTGCATCAGAATTTAATACAAAAGGCACAATGCCCACTTAAGTACAAGAGGACTGACACTCTAACATTCTGTGATTTGAACCTCTCCTGTGGGTCCAGTTTCAGATTCTGATGCTTCACTTCAGGTTTACTGTATCTCCTGGACCTTCTTATTGACGATGAAACACAGAAATTGCATCCGAATTTAATACAAAAGTCACAATGCCGACTTAAGTACAAGGGGACTGACACTCTAACTTTGTATGATTTGAACCTCTCCTGTGAATCCTGTTTTAGATTCCGATGCTTCACTTCAGGTTTACTGTATCCCTTGGACCTTCTTATTGACGATGAAACACAGAAATTATATTCGAATTTAATACAAAAGGCACAATGCCGACTTAAGTACAAGGGGACTGACACCCTACTTTTCCATGATTTGAACCCCTCCTGTGAGTCCAGTTTTAGATTCCGATGACTCACTTCAGGCTTACTGTTTCCCTTGGACCTTCTTATTGACGATGAAACACAGAAATTGCATCCGATTTTAATACAAAAGGCACAATGCCGAATTAAGTACAGGAGGACTGACACTCTAACTTTCTATGATTTGATCCTCTCCTGTGTGTCCTGTTTTAGATTCCGATGGTTCACTTCAGGTTTACTGTATCCCTTGGACCTTCTTATTGACGATGAAACACAGAAATTGCATCCGAATTTAATTCAAATGGCACAATGCCAACTTAAGTACAAGAGGACTGACACTCTAACTGTCTATGATTTGAACCTCTCCTGTGAGTCTAGTTTTAGAATTCGAAGCCTTACTTCAGGTTTACTGTATTCCTTGGACCATCTTATTGACGATGAAACCCAGAAATTGCATCCGAATTTAATACAAAAAGCACAATGCCGACTTAAGTACTAGAGGACTGACATTCTAAATTTCCATTATTTGAACCTCTCCTGTAAGTCCAGTTTTAGATTCCGATGCTTCACTTCAGGTTTACTGTATACCTTGGACCGTCTTATCGACGATTAAACACAGAAATGGCATCCGATTGTAATACAAAAGGCACAATGCCGACTTAAGTGCAAGAGGACTGACATTCTAACTTTCTATGATTTGAATCTCTCCTGTGAGTCCAGTTTTAGATTCCGATGCTTCACTTCAGGTTTACTGTATACCTTGGACCGTCTCATCGACGATGAAACCCAGAAATTATATCCGAATTTAATACAAAAGGCACAATGCCGACTTAAGAACAAGAGGACTGACACTCTACCTTTCCATGATTTGAACCCCTCCTGCGAGTCCAGTTTCAGATTCCGATGCCTTACTTCAGGTTTACTGTATCCCTTGGACCTCCTTATTGACGATTAAACACAGAAATTGCATCCGAATTTAATACAAAAGGCACAATGCCGACTTAACTACAAGAGGACTGACATTCTAACTTTCTATGATTTGAACCTCTCCTGTGAGTCCAGTTTTAGATTCCGATGCTTCACTTCAGGTTTACTGTATACCTTGGACCGTCTTATCGACGATGAAACACAGAAACTACATCCGAATTTAATACAAAAGGCACAATGTCGACTTAAGTACAAGAGGACTGACACTCTACCTTTCCATGATTTGAACCCCTCCTGTGAGTCCAGTTTTAGATTCCGATGCCTCACTTCAGGTTTACTGTTTCCCTTGGACCTTCTTATTGACGATGAAACACAGAAATTCCATCTGAATTTAATACAAAAGGCACAATGCCGACATAAGTACAAGAGGTTTGACACTCTTTCTATGATTTGAACCTCTGCAGTGAGTCCAGTTTTAGATTCCGATGCTTCACTTCAGGTTTACTGTAACCCTTGGACCTTCTCATTGACGATGAAACACAGAAATTGCATCCGAATTTAATGCAAAAGGCACAATGCCCACTTAAGTACAAGAGGACTGACACTCAATTTTTCTGTGATTTGAACCTGTCCTGTGGGTCCAGTTTCAGATTCTGATGCTTCACTTCAGGTTTACTGTATATCCTGGACCTTCTTATTGACGATGAAACACAGAAATTGCATCCGAATTTAATACAAAAGGCACAATGCGAACTTAAGTACAAGGGGACTGACACTCTAACTTTCTATGATTTGAACCTCTCCTGTGAGTCCTGTTTTAGATTCCGATGCTTCACTTCAGGTTTACTGCATCCCTTGGACCTTCTTATTGACGATGAAACACAGAAATTTCATCCGAAATTGATACAAAAGGCCCAATACCGACTTAAGTACAAGAGGTCTGACACCCTAACTTTCTATGATTTGAACCTCTCCTGTGAGTCCAATTTTAGATTCCGATGCTTCACATCAGGTTTACTGTATCCCTTGGACCCTCTTATGGACGATGAAACACAGAAATAATATCCGAATTTAATACAAAAGGCACAATGCCGACTTAAGTACAAGGGGACTGTTACTCTACCTTTCCATGATTTGAACCCCTCTTGTGAGGCCAGTTTTAGATTCCGATGCCTCACTTCAGGCTTACTGTTTCCCTTGGACCTTCTTATTGACGATGAAACACAGAAATTGCATCCGAATTTAATACAAAAGGCACAATGCCGACTTAAGTACAGGAGGACTGACACTCTAACTTTCTATGGTTTGATCCTCTCCTGTGAGTCCTGTTTTAGATTCCGATGGTTCACTTCAGGTTTACTGTATCCCTTGGACCTTCTTATTGACGATGAAACACAGAAATTGCATCCGAATTTAATTCAAATGGCACAATGCCGACTTAAGTACAAGAGGACTGACACTCTACCTTTCTATGATTTGAACCTCTCCTGTGAGTCCAGTTTTAGATTCCGGTGCCTCACTTCAGGTTTACTGTTTCCCTTGGACCTTCTTATTGACGATGAAAACCAGAAATTGCAACCGAATTTAATACAGAAGGCACAATGCCGACATAAGTACAAGAGGACTGACACCCTAACTTTCTATGATTTGAACCTCTGCAGTGAGTCAAGTTTTAGATTCGGATGCTTCACTTCAGGTTTACTGTAACCCTTGGTCCTTGTCATTGACGATGAAACACAGAAATTGCATCCGAATTTAATACAAAAGGCACAGTGACGACTTAAGTACAAGAGGACTGGCACTCTGACTTTCTGTGATTTCAACCTCTCCTGTGGGTCCAGTTTCAGAATCTGATGCTTCACTTCAGGTTTACTCTATCCCCTGGGCCTTCTTATTGACGATGAAACACAGAAATTGCATCCGAATTTAATACAAAAAGCACAATGCCGACTTAAGTACTAGAGGACTGACATTCTAACTTTCCATTATTTGAACCTCTCCTGTAAGTCCAGTTTTAGATTCCGATGCTTCACTTCAGGTTTACTGTATACCTTGGACCGTCTTATCGACGATTAAACACAGAAATGGCATCCGATTGTAATACAAAAGGCACAAAGCCGACTTAAGTGCAAGAGGACTGACATTCTAACTTTCTATGATTTGAATCTCTCCTGTGAGTCCAGTTTTAGATTCCGATGCTTCACTTCAGGTTTACTGTATACCTTGGACCGTCTCATCGACGATGAAACACAGAAATGACATCCGAATTTAATACAAAAGGCACAATGCCGACTTAAGTACACGAGGACTGACACTCTACCTTTCTATGATTTGAACCGCTCCTGTGAGTCCAGTTTTAGATTCCGATGCGTCACTTCTGGTTTACTGTATCCTTTGGACCCTCTTATTGACGACGAAACACAGAAATTATATCCGAATTTAATACAAAAGGCACAATGCCGACTTAAGAACAAGAGGACTGACACTCTACCTTTCCATGATTTGAACCCCTCCTGCGAGTCCAGTTTTAGATTCCGATGCCTCACTTCAGGCTTACTGTTTCCCTTGGACCTTCTTATTGACGATGAAACACAGAAATTGCATCCGAATTTAATACAAAAGGCACAATGCCGACTTAAGTACAAGAGGACTGACACTCTAACTTTCTATGATTGGAACCTCTCCTGTGAGTCCTGTTTTAGATTCCGATGCTTCAATTCAGGTTTACTGTATCCCTCGGACCTTCTTATTGACGATGAAACACAGAAATTGCATCCGAATTTAATACAAATGGCTCAATGCCAACTTAAGTACAAGAGGACTGACACTCTAACTGTCTATGTTTTGAACCTCTCCTGTTAGTCCAGTTATAGATTCCGAAGCCTTACTTCAGGTTTACTGTATCCCTTGGACCTCCTTATTAACGATGAAACACAGAAATTGCATCCGAATTTAATACAAAAGGCACAATGCCGACTTAACTACAAGAGGACTGACATTCTAACTTTCTATGATTTGAACCTCTCCTGTGAGTCCAGTTTTAGATTCCGATGCTTCACTTCAGGTTTACTGTATACCTTGGACCGTCTTATCGACGATGAAACACAGAAACTACATCCGAATTTAATACAAAAGGCACAATGTCGACTTAAGTACAAGAGGACTGACACTCTACCTTTCCATGATTTGAACCCCTCCTGTGAGTCCAGTTTTAGATTCCGATGCCTCACTTCAGGTTTACTGTTTCCCTTGGACCTTCTTATTGACGATGAAACACAGAAATTCCATCTGAATTTAATACAAAAGGCACAATGCCGACATAAGTACAAGAGGTTTGACACTCTTTCTATGATTTGAACCTCTGCAGTGAGTCCAGTTTTAGATTCCGATGCTTCACTTCAGGTTTACTGTAACCCTTGGACCTTCTCATTGACGATGAAACACAGAAATTGCATCCGAATTTAATGCAAAAGGCACAATGCCCACTTAAGTACAAGAGGACTGACATTCAATTTTTCTGCGATTTGAACCTGTCCTGTGGGTCCAGTTTCAGATTCTGATGCTTCACTTCAGGTTTACTGTATATCCTGGACCTTCTTATTGACGATGAAACACAGAAATTGCATCCGAATTTAATACAAAAGGCACAATGCGAACTTAAGTACAAGGGGACTGACACTCTAACTTTCTATGATTTGAACCTCTCCTGTGAGTCCTGTTTTAGATTCCGATGCTTCACTTCAGGTTTACTGCATCCCTTGGACCTTCTTATTGACGATGAAACACAGAAATTTCATCCGAAATTGATACAAAAGGCCCAATACCGACTTAAGTACAAGAGGTCTGACACCCTAACTTTCTATGATTTGAACCTCTCCTGTGAGTCCAATTTTAGATTCCGATGCTTCACATCAGGTTTACTGTATCCCTTGGACCCTCTTATGGACGATGAAACACAGAAATTATATCCGAATTTAATACAAAAGGCACAATGCCGACTTAAGTACAAGGGGACTGTTACTCTACCTTTCCATGATTTGAACCCCTCTTGTGAGGCCAGTTTTAGATTCCGATGCCTCACTTCAGGCTTACTGTTTCCCTTGGACCTCCTTATTGACGATGAAACACAGAAATTGCATCCAAATTTAATACAAAAGGCACAATGCCGACTTAAGTACAGGAGGACTGACACTCTAACTTTCTATGGTTTGATCCTCTCCTGTGAGTCCTGTTTTAGATTCCGATGGTTCACTTCAGGTTTACTGTATCCCTTGGACCTTCTTATTGACGATGAAACACAGAAATTGCATCCGAATTTAATTCAAATGGCACAATGCCGACTTAAGTACAAGAGGACTGACACTCTACCTTTCTATGATTTGAACCGCTCCTGTGAGTCCAGTTTTAGATTCCGGTGCCTCACTTCAGGTTTACTGTTTCCCTTGGACCTTCTTATTGACGATGAAAACCAGAAATTGCAACCGAATTTAATACAGAAGGCACAATGCCGACATAAGTACAAGAGGACTGACACCCTAACTTTCTATGATTTGAACCTCTGCAGTGAGTCAAGTTTTAGATTCGGATGCTTCACTTCAGGTTTACTGTAACCCTTGGTCCTTGTCATTGACGATGAAACACAGAAATTGCATCCGAATTTAATACAAAAGGCACAAAGCCGACTTAAGTACAAGAGGACTGGCACTCTAACTTTCTGTGATTTCAACCTCTCCTGTGGGTCCAGTTTCAGAATCTGATGCTTCACTTCAGGATTACTGTATCCCCTGGGCCTTCTTTTTGACGATGAAACACAGAAATTGCATCCGAATATAATACAAAAGGCACAATGCCGACTTAAGCACAAGAAGACTGACACTCTAACTTTCCATGATTTGAACCCCTCCTGTGAGTCCAGTTTTAGATTCCGATGCCTCACTTCAGGTTTACTGTTTCCCTTGGACCTTCTTATTGACGATGAAACACAGAAATTGCATCCGAATTTAATACAAAAGGCACAATGCCGACATAAGTACAAGAGTACTGACACTCTAACTTTCTATGATTTGAACCTCTGCAGTGAGTCCAGTTTTAGATTCCGATGCTTCACTTCAGGTTTACTGTAACCCTTGGACCTTCTCATTGACGATGAAACACAGAAATTGCATCCGAATTTAATACAAAAGGCACAATGCCCACTTAAGTACAAGAGGACTGACACTCTAACTTTCTGTGATTTGAACCTCTCCTGTGGGTCAAGTTTCAGATTCTGATGCTTCACTTCAGGTTTACTGTATCTCCTGGACCTTCTTATTGACGATGAAACACAGAAATTGCATCCGAATTTAATACAAAAGGCACAATGCCGACTTAAGTACAAGGGGACTGACACTCTAACTTTCTATGATTTGAACCTATCCTGTGAGTCCTGTTTTAGATTCCGATGTTTCACTTCAGGTTTAGTGTATCCCTTGGACCTTCTTATTGACGATGAAACACAGAAATATCATCCGAAATTGATACAAAAGGCCCAATACCGAGTTAAGTACAAAAGGTCTGACACCCTCACTTTCTATGATTTGAACCTCTCCTGTAAGTCCAGTTTTAGATTCCGATGCTTCACTTTAGGTTTACTGTATCCCTTGGACCCTCTTATTGACGATGTAACACAGAAATTATATCCGAATTTAATACAAAAGGCACAATGCCGACTTAAGTACAAGGGGACTGACACTCTACCTTTCCATGGTTTGAACCCCTCCTGTGCGGCCAGTTTTAGATTCCGATGCCTCACTTCACGCTTACTTTTTCCCTTGGACCTTCTTATTGACGATGAAACACAGAAATTGCATCCGAATTTAATACGAAAGGCACAATGCCGACTTAAGTACAGGAGGACTGACACTCTAACTTTCTATGGTTTGATCCTCTCCTGTGAGTCCTGTTTTAGATTCCGATGGTTCACTTCAGGTTTACTGTATCCCTTGGACCTTCTTATTGACGATGAAACACAGAAATTGCATCCGAATTTAATTCAAATGGCACAATGCCGACTTAAGTACAAGAGGACTGACACTCTACATTTCTATGATTTCAACCGCTCCTGTGAGTCCAGTTTTACATTACGGTGCCTCACTTCAGGTTTACTGTTTCCCTTGGACCTTCTTATTGGCGATGAAACACAGAAATTGCAACCGAATTTAATACAAAAGGCACAATGCCGACATAAGTACAAGAGGACTGACACTCTAACTTTCTATGATTTGGACCTCTGCAGTGAGTCAAGTTTTGGATTCGGATGCTTCACTTTAGGTTTACTGTAACCCTTGGACCTTGTAATTGACGATGAAACACAGAAATTGCATCCGAATTTAATACAAAAGGCACAATGCCGACTTAAGTACAAGGGGACTGACACTCTAACGTTCTATTATTTGAACCTATCCTGTGAGTCTTGTTTTAGATTCCGATGCTTCACTTCAGGTTTACTGTATCCCTTGGCCCTTCTTATTGACGATGAAACACCGAAATTTCATCCGAAATAGATACAAAAGGCCCAATACCGAGTTAAGTACAAAAGGTTTGACACTCTAACTGTCTATGTTTTGAACTTCTCCTGTTAGTCCAGTTTTAGATTCCGAAGCCTAACTTCAGGTTTACTGTATCCCTTGGACCATCGTATTGACGATGAAACCCAGATATTGCATCCGAAAATAATACAAAAGGCACAATGCCGACTTAAGTACAAGAGGACTGACACTCTACCTTTCTATGATTTGAACCCCTCCTGTGAGTCCTGTTTTAGATTCCGATGCTTCACTTCAGGTTTACTGTATCCCCTGGGCCTTCTTATTGACGATGAAACACAGAAATTGCATCCGAATTTAATACAAAAGGCACAAAGCCGACTTAAGTACAAGGGGACTGACACTCTAACTTTCAATGATTTGAACCTCTCCTGTGAGTCCTGTTTTAGATTCCGATGCTTCACTTCAGGTTTACTGTATCCCTTGGCCCTTCTTATTGACGATGAAACACCGAAATTTCATCCGAAATAGATACAAAAGGCCCAATACCGAGTTAAGTACAAAAGGTTTGACACTCTAACTGTCTATGTTTTGAACTTCTCCTGTTAGTCCAGTTTTAGATTCCGAAGCCTAACTTCAGGTTTACTGTATCCCTTGGACCATCGTATTGACGATGAAACCCAGATATTGCATCCGAAAATAATACAAAAGGCACAATGCCGACTTAAGTACAAGAGGACTGACACTCTACCTTTCTATGATTTGAACACCCTCCTGTGAGTCCAGTTTTAGATTCCGATGCCTCACTTCAGGTTTACTGTAACCCTTGGACCTTCTCATTGACGATGAAACACAGAAATTGCATCCGAATTTAATACAAAAGGCACAATGCCGACTTAAGTACAAGGGGACTGACACTCTAACGTTCTATTATTTGAACCTATCCTGTGAGTCTTGTTTTAGATTCCGATGCTTCACTTCAGGTTTACTGTATCACCTGGACCTTCTTATTGACGATGACACACAGAAATTGCATCCGAATTTAATACAAAAGGCACAATGCCGACTTAAGTACAAGGGGACTGACACTCTATCTTTCCATGGTTTGAACCCCTCCTGTGCTGCCAGTTTTAGATTCCGATGCCTCACTACAGGCTTACTGTTTCCCTTGGACCTTCTTATTGACGATGAAACACAGAGATTGCATCCGAATTTAATACAAAAGGCACAATGCCGACTTAAGTACAGGAGGACTGACACTCTAACTTTCTATGGTTTGATCCTCTCCTGTGAGTCCTGTGTTAGATTCCGATGGTTCACTTCAGGTTTACTGTATCCCTTGGACTTTCTTATTGACGATGAAACACAGAAATTGCATCCGAATTTAATTCAAATGTCGCAATGCCGACTTAAGTACAAGAGGACTGACACTCTACCTTTCTATGATTTGAACCGCTCCTGTGAGTCCAGTTTTAGATTCCGGTGCCTCACTTCAGGTTTACTGTTTCCCTTGGACCTTCTTATTGACGATGAAACACAGAAATTGCAACCGAATTTAATACAAAAGTCACAATGCCGACATAAGTACAAGAGGACTGACACTCTAACTTTCTATGATTTGGACCTCTGCAGTGAGTCAAGTTTTAGATTCGGATGCTTCACTTTAGGTTTACTGTAACTCTTGGACCTTGTAATTGACGATGAAACACAGAAATTGCATCCGAATTTAATACAAAAGGCACAATGCCGACTTAAGTACAAGAGGACTGGCACTCTAACTTTCTGTGATTTCAACCTCTCCTGTGGGTCCAGTTTCAGAATCTGATGCTTCACTTCAGGATTACTGTATCCCCTGGGCCTTCTTTTTGACGATGAAACACGGAAATTGCATCCGAATATAATACAAAAGGCACAATGCCGACTTAAGCACAAGAAGACTGACACTCTAACTTTCCATGATTTGAACCCCTCCTGTGAGTCCAGTTTTAGATTCCGATGCCTCACTTCAGGTTTACTGTTTCCCTTGGACCTTCTTATTGACGATGAAACACAGAAATTGCATCCGAATTTAATACAAAAGGCACAATGCCGACATAAGTACAAGAGTACTGACACTCTAACTTTCTATGATTTGAACCTCTGCAGTGAGTCCAGTTTTAGATTCCGATGCTTCACTTCAGGTTTACTGTAACCCTTGGACCTTCTCATTGACGATGAAACACAGAAATTGCATCCGAATTTAATACAAAAGGCACAATGCCCACTTAAGTACAAGAGGACTGACACTCTAACTTTCTGTGATTTGAACCTCTCCTGTGGGTCAAGTTTCAGATTCTGATGCTTCACTTCAGGTTTACTGTATCTCCTGGACCTTCTTATTGACGATGAAACACAGAAATTGCATCCGAATTTAATACAAAAGGCACAATGCCGACTTAAGTACAAGGGGACTGACACTCTAACTTTCTATGATTTGAACCTATCCTGTGAGTCCTGTTTTAGATTCCGATGTTTCACTTCAGGTTTAGTGTATCCCTTGGACCTTCTTATTGACGATGAAACACAGAAATATCATCCGAAATTGATACAAAAGGCCCAATACCGAGTTAAGTACAAAAGGTCTGACACCCTCACTTTCTATGATTTGAACCTCTCCTGTAAGTCCAGTTTTAGATTCCGATGCTTCACTTTAGGTTTACTGTATCCCTTGGACCCTCTTATTGACGATGTAACACAGAAATTATATCCGAATTTAATACAAAAGGCACAATGCCGACTTAAGTACAAGGGGACTGACACTCTACCTTTCCATGGTTTGAACCCCTCCTGTGCGGCCAGTTTTAGATTCCGATGCCTCACTTCACGCTTACTTTTTCCCTTGGACCTTCTTATTGACGATGAAACACAGAAATTGCATCCGAATTTAATACGAAAGGCACAATGCCGACTTAAGTACAGGAGGACTGACACTCTAACTTTCTATGGTTTGATCCTCTCCTGTGAGTCCTGTTTTAGATTCCGATGGTTCACTTCAGGTTTACTGTATCCCTTGGACCTTCTTATTGACGATGAAACACAGAAATTGCATCCGAATTTAATTCAAATGGCACAATGCCGACTTAAGTACAAGAGGACTGACACTCTACATTTCTATGATTTCAACCGCTCCTGTGAGTCCAGTTTTACATTACGGTGCCTCACTTCAGGTTTACTGTTTCCCTTGGACCTTCTTATTGGCGATGAAACACAGAAATTGCAACCGAATTTAATACAAAAGGCACAATGCCGACATAAGTACAAGAGGACTGACACTCTAACTTTCTATGATTTGGACCTCTGCAGTGAGTCAAGTTTTGGATTCGGATGCTTCACTTTAGGTTTACTGTAACCCTTGGACCTTGTAATTGACGATGAAACACAGAAATTGCATCCGAATTTAATACAAAATGCACGATGCCGACTTAAGTACAAGAGGACTGGCACTCTAACTTTCTGTGATTTCAACCTCTCCTGTGGATCCAGTTTCAGAATCTGATGCTTCACTTCAGGATTACTGTATCCCCTGGGCCTTCTTTTTGACGATGAAACACAGAAATTGCATCCGAATTTAATACAAAAGGCACAATGCCGACTTATGCACAAGGGGACTGACACTCTACCTATCCACGATTTGAACCCCTCCTGTGAGTCCAGTTTTAGATTCCGATGCTTCACTTCAGGTTTACTGTATACCTTGGACGGTCTTATCGACGATGAAACATAGAAATGGCATCCGAATTTAATAAAAAAGCACAATGCCGACTTAAGTACAAGCGGACTGACACTCTAACTTTCTATGATTTGATCCTCGCCTGTGAGTCGAGTTTAAGATTCCGATGCTTCACTTCAGGTTTACTGAATCCCTTGGACTTTCATATTGACAATGAAACCCAGTAATTGCATCCGCATTCAATACAAAAGGCACAATGCCGACTTAAGTACAAGAGGTCTGACACCCTAACTTTCTATGATTTGAACCCCTCCTGTGAGTCCAGTTTTAGATTCCGATGCCTCACTTCAGGTTTACTGTTTCCCTTGGACCCTCTTATTGACGATGAAACACAGAAATTATGTCGGAATTTAATACAAAAGGCACAATGCCGACTTAAGTACAAGGGGACTGACACTCTACCTTTCCATGATTTGAACCCCTCCTGTGAGTCCAGTTTTAGATTCCGATGCCTCAGTTCATGCTTACTGTTTCCCTTGGACCTTCTTATTGACGATGAAACACAGAAATTGCATCCGAATTTAATACAAAAGGCACAATGCCGACTTAAGTACAGGAGGACTGACACTCTAACTTCCTATGATTTGAACCGCTCCTGTGAGTCCAGTTTTAGATTCCGGTGCCTCACTTCAGGTTTACTGTTTCCCTTGGACCTTCTTATTGACGATGAAACACAGAAATTGCAACCGAATTTAATACAAAAGGCACAGTGCCGACATAAGTACAAGAGGACTGACACTCAAACTTTCTATGATTTGGACCTCTGCAGTGAGTCAAGTTTTAGATTCGGATGCTTCACTTTAGGTTTACTGTAACCCTTGGACCTTGTAATTGACGATGAAACACAGAAATTGCATCTGAATTTAATACAAAAGGCACAATGCCGACTTAAGTACAAGAGGACTGGCACTCTAACTTTCTGTGATTTCAACCTCTCCTGTGGGACCAGTTTCAGAATCTGATGCTTCACTTCAGGATTACTGTATCCCCTGAGCCTTCTTTTTGACGATGAAACACAGAAATTGCATCCGAATTTAATACAAAAAGCACAATGCCGACTTAAGCACAAGGGGACTGACACTCTAACTTTCAATGATTTGAACCTCTCCTGTGAGTCCTGTTTTAGATTCCGACGCTTCACTTCAGGTTTACTGTATCCCTTGGACCTTCTTATTAACGATGAAACACAGAAATTTCATCCGAAATTGATACAAAAGGCCCAATACCGACTTACGTACAAGAGGTCTGACACCCTAACTTTCTATGATTTGAACTTCTCCTGTGAGTCCAGTTTCAGATTCCGATGCTTCACTTCAGGTTTACTGTATCCCTTGGACCCTCTTATTGACGATGAAACACAGAAATTATGTCGGAATTTAATACAAAAGGCACAATGCCGACTTAAGTACAAGGGGACTGACACTCTACCTTTCCATGATTTGAACCCCTCCTGTGAGTCCAGTTTTAGATTCCGATGCCTCAGTTCAGGCTTACTGTTTCCCTTGGACCTTCTTATTGACGATGAAACACAGAAATTGCATCCGAATTTAATACAAAAGCACAATGCCGACTTAAGTACAGGAGGACTGACACTCTAACTTTCTGTGATTTGATCCTCTCCTGTGAGTTCTGTTTTCGAGTCCGATGGTTCACTTCAGGTTTACTGTATCCCTTGGACCTTCTTATTGACGATGAAACACAGAAATTGCATCCGAATTTAATACAAATGGCACAATGCCGACTTAAGTGCAAGAGGACTGACACTCTAACTGTCTATGATTTGAATCTCTCCTGTTAGCACAGTTTTAGATTCGAAGCCTTACGTAAGGTTTACTGTTTCCCTTCGACCTCCTAATTGACGATGAAACACAGCAATTGCATCCGAATTAAATACAAAAGGCACAATGCCGACATAAGTACAAGAGAACTGACACTCTAACTTTCTATGATTTGAACCTCTACTGTGAGTCCAGTTTAAGATTCCGATGCTTCACTTCAGGTTTACTGTATCCCCTGGACCATCTTATTGACGATGAAACCCAGAAATTGCATCCGAATTTAATACAAAAGGCACAATGCCGACTTAAGTACAAGAGGACTGACATTCTAACTTTCTATGATTTGAACCTCTCCTGTGAGTCCAGTTTTAGATTCCGATGCTTCACTTCAGGTTTACTGTAAACCTTGGACGATCTTATCGACGATGAAACATAGAAATGGCATCCGAATTTAATGAAAAAGCACAGTGCCGACTTAAGTACAAGCGGACTGACACTCTAACTTTCTATGATTTGATCCTCTCCTGTGAGTCGAGTTTAAGATTCCGATGCTTCACTTCACGTTTACTGAATCCCTTGGACTTTCATATTGACATTGAATCCCAGTAATTGCATCCGCATTCAATACAAAAGGCACAATGCCGACTTAAGTACAAGAGGACTGACACTCTACCTTTCTATGATTTGAACCCCTCCTGTGAGTCCAGTTTTAGATTCCGATGCCTCACTTCAGGTTTACTGTTTCCCTTGGACCTTCCTATTGACGATGAAACACAGAAATTGCATCCGTATTTAATACAAATGGCACAATGCCGACTTAAGTACAAGAGGACTGACACTCTAACTGTCTATGATTTGAACCTCTCCTGTTAGTCCAGTTTTAGATTCGAAGCCTTACTTCAGGTTTACTGTATCCCTTGGACCTCCTTACTGACGATGAAACACAGCAATTGCATCCGAATTAAATACAAAATTCACAATGCCGACTTAAGTACAAGAGAACTGACACTCTAACTTTCTGTGATTTGAACCTCTCCTGTGAGTCCTGTTTTAGATTCCGATGCTTCACTTCATTTTTGCTGTATCCCTTGGACCTTCTTATTGACGATGAAACACAGAAATTGCAACCGAATTTAATACAAAAGGCACAATGCCGACATAAGTACAAGAGGACTGACACTCTAACTTGCTATGATTTGAACCTCTGCAGTGACTCAAGTTTTAGATTCCGATGCTTCACTTCAGGTTTACTGTAACCCTTGAACCTTCTCATTGACGATGAAACACAGAAATTGCATCCGAATTTAATACAAAAGGCACAATGCTGACTAAAGTACAAGAGGACTGACACTCTAACTTTCTGTGATTTGAACCTCTCCTGTGGGTCCAGTTTCAGAATCTGATGCTTCACTTCAGGTTTACTGTATCCCCTGGACCTTCTTATTGACGATGAAACACAGAAATTGCATCCGAATTTAATACAAAAGGCACAGTGCCGACTTAAGTACAAGGGGACTGACACTCTAACTTTCTATGATTTGAACCGCTCCTGTGAATCCTGTTTTAGATTCCGATGCTTCACTTCAGGTTTACTGTATCTCTTGGACCTTCTTATTGACGATGAAACACAGAAATTATATCCGAATTTAATACAAAAGGCACAATGCCGACTTAAGTACAAGAGGACTGGCACTCTAACTTTCTGTGATTTCAACCTCTCCTGTGGGTCCAGTTTCAGAATCTGATGCTTCACTTCAGGATAACTGTATCCCCTGGGCCTTCTTTTTGACGATGAAACACAGAAATTGCATCCGAATTTAATACAAAAGGCACAATGCCGACTTAAGCACAAGGGGACTGACACTCTAACTTTCAATGATTTGAACCTCTCCTGTGAGTCCTGTTTTAGATTCCGACGCTTCACTTCAGGTTTACTGTATCCCTTGGACCTTCTTATTAACGATGAAACACAGAAATTTCATCCGAAATTGATACAAAAGGCCCAATACCGACTTACGTACAAGAGGTCTGACACCCTAACTTTCTATGATTTGAACTTCTTCTGTGAGTCCAGTTTCAGATTCCGATGCTTCACTTCAGGTTTACTGTATCCCTTGGACCCTCTTATTGACGATGAAACACAGAAATTATGTCGGAATTTAATACAAAAGGCACAATGCCGACTTAAGTACAAGGGGACTGACACTCTACTTTTCCATGATTTGAACCCCTCCTGTGAGTCCAGTTTTAGATTCCGATGCCTCAGTTCAGGCTTACTGTTTCCCTTGGACCTTCTTATTGACGATGAAACACAGAAATTGCATCCGAATTTAATACAAAAGGCACAATGCCGACATAAGTACAAGAGTACTGACACTCTAACTTTCTATGATTTGAACCTCTGCAGTGAGTCCAGTTTTAGATTCCGATGCTTCACTTCAGGTTTACTGTAACCCTTGGACCTTGCAATTGACGATGAAACCCAGATATTGCATCCGAATTTAATACAAAAGGCACAATGCCCACTTAAGTACATGAGGACTGACACTCTAACTTTCTGTGATTTGAACCTCTCCTGTGGGTTCAGTTTCAGATTCTGATGCTTCACTTCAGGTTTACTGTATCTCCTGGACCTTCTTATTGACGATGAAACACAGAAATTGCATCCGAATTTAATTCAAATGGCACAATGCCGACTTAAGTACAAGAGGACTGACACTCTACCTTTCTATGATTTGAACCGCTTCTGTGAGTCCAGTTTTAGATTCCGGTGCCTCACTTCAGGTTTACTGTTTCCCTTGGACCTTCTTATTGACGATGAAACACAGAAATTGCAACCGAATTTAATACAAAAGGCACAGTGCCGACATAAGTACAAGAGGACTGACACTCTAACTTTCTATGATTTGGACCTGTGCAGTGAGTCAAGTTTTAGATTCGGATGCTTCACTTTAGGTTTACTGTAACCCTTGGACCTTGTAATTGACGATAAAACACAGAAATTGCATCCGAATTTAATACAAAAGGCACAATGCCGACTTAAGTACAAGAGGACTGGCACTCTAACTTTCTGTGATTTCAACCTCTCCTGTGGGTCCAGTTTCAGAATCTGATGCTTCACTTCAGGATTACTGTATCCCCTGGGCCTTCTTTTTGACGATGAAACACAGAAATTGCATCCGAATTTAATACAAAAGGCACAATGCCGACTTAAGCACAAGGGGACTGACACTCTAACTTTCAATGATTTGAACCTCTCCTGTGAGTCCTGTTTTAGATTCCGACGCTTCACTTCAGGTTTACTGTATCCCTTGGACCTTCTTATTAACGATGAAACACAGAAATTTCATCCGAAATTGATACAAAAGGCCCAATACCGACTTACGTACAAGAGGTCTGACACCCTAACTTTCTATGATTTGAACTTCTCCTGTGAGTCGAGTTTCAGATTCCGATGCATCACTTCAGGTTTACTGTATCCCTTGGACCCTCTTATTGACGATGAAACACAGAAATTATGTCGGAATTTAATACAAAAGGCACAATGCCGACTTAAGTACAAGGGGACTGACACTCTACCTTTCCATGATTTGAACCCCTCCTGTGAGTCCAGTTTTAGATTCCGATGCCTCAGTTCAGGCTTACTGTTTCCCTTGGACCTTCTTATTGACGATGAAACACAGAAATTGCATCCGAATTTAATACAAAAGCACAATGCCGACTTAAGTACAGGAGGACTGACACTCTAACTTTCTGTGATTTGATCCTCTCCTGTGAGTTCTATTTTCGAGTCCGATGGTTCACTTCAGGTTTACTGTATCCCTTGGACCTTCTTATTGACGATGAAACACAGAAATTGCATCCGAATTTAATACAAATGGCACAATGCCGACTTAAGTGCAAGAGGACTGACACTCTAACTGTCTATGATTTGAATCTCTCCTGTTAGTACAGTTTTAGATTCGAAGCCTTACGTAAGGTTTACTGTATCCCTTCGACCTCCTAATTGACGATGAAACACAGCAATTGCATCCGAATTAAATACAAAAGGCACAATGCCGACATAAGTACAAGAGAACTGACACTCTAACTTTCTATGATTTGAACCTCTACTGTGAGTCCAGTTTAAGATTCCGATGCTTCACTTCAGGTTTACTGTATCCCCTGGACCATCTTATTGACGATGAAACCCAGATATTGCATCCGAATTTAATACAAAAGGCGCAATGCCGACTTAAGTACAAGAGGACTGACATTCTAACTTTCTATGATTTGAACCTCTCCTGTGAGTCCAGTTTTAGATTCCGATGCTTCACTTCAGGTTTACTGTAAACCTTGGACGGTCTTATCGACGATGAAACATAGAAATGGCATCCGAATTTAATGAAAAAGCACAGTGCCGACTTAAGTACAAGCGGACTGACACTCTAACTTTCTATTATTTGATCCTCTCCTGTGAGTTGAGTTTAAGATTCCGATGCTTCACTTCACGTTTACTGAATCCCTTGGACTTTCATATTGACATTGAATCCCAGTAATTGCATCCGCATTCAATACAAAAGGCACAATGCCGACTTAAGTACAAGAGGACTGACACTCTACCTTTCTATGATTTGAACCCCTCCTGTGAGTCCAGTTTAAGATTCCGATGCCTCACTTCAGGTTTACTGTTTCCCTTGGACCTTCCTATTGACGATGAAACACCGAAATTGCATCCGTATTTAATACAAATGGCACAATGCCGACTTAAGTACAAGAGGACTGACACTCTAACTGTCTATGATTTGAACCTCTCGTGTTAGTCCAGTTTTAGATTCGAAGCCTTACTTCAGGTTTACTGTATCCCTTGGACCTCCTTATTGACGATGAAACACAGCAATTGTATCCGAATTAAATACGAAATTCACAATGCCGACTTAAGTACAAGAGAACTGACACTCTAACTTTCTGTGATTTGAACCTCTCCTGTGAGTCCTGTTTTAGATTCCGATGCTTCACTTCATTTTTGCTGTATCCCTTGGACCTTCTTATTGACGATGAAACACAGAAATTGCAACCGAATTTAATACAAAAGGCACAATGCCGACATAAGTACAAGAGGACTGACACTCTAACTTTCTATGATTTGAACCTCTGCAGTGACTCAAGTTTTAGATTCCGATGCTTCACTTCAGGTTTACTGTAACCCTTGAACCTTCTCATTGACGATGAAACACAGAAATTGCATCCGAATTTAATACAAAAGGCACAATGCCGACTAAAGTACAAGAGGACTGACACTCTAACTTTCTGTGATTTGAACCTCTCCTGTGGGTCCAGTTTCAGAATCTGATGCTTCACTTCAGGTTTACTGTATCCCCTGGACCTTCTTATTGACGATGAAACACAGAAATTGTATCCGAATTTAATACAAAAGGCACAGTGCCGACTTAAGTACAAGGGGACTGACACTCTAACTTTCTATGATTTGAACCGCTCCTGTGAATCCTGTTTTAGATTCCGATGCTTCACTTCAGGTTTACTGTATCTCTTGGACCTTCTTATTGACGATGAAACACAGAAATTATATCCGAATTTAATACAAAAGGCACAATGCCGACTTAAGTACAAGAGGACTGGCACTCTAACTTTCTGTGATTTCAACCTCTCCTGTGGGTCCAGTTTCAGAATCTGATGCTTCACTTCAGGATTACTGTATCCCCTGGGCCTTCTTTTTGACGATGAAACACAGAAATTGCATCCGAATTTAATACAAAAGGCACAATGCCGACTTAAGCCCAAGGGGACTGACACTCTAACTTTCAATGATTTCAACCTCTCCTGTGAGTCCTGTTTTAGATTCCGACGCTTCACTTCAGGTTTACTGTATCCCTTGGACCTTCTTATTAACGATGAAACACAGAAATTTCATCCGAAATTGATACAAAAGGCCCAATACCGACTTACGTACAAGAGGTTGACACCCTAACTTTCTATGATTTGAACTTCTCCTGTGAGTCCAGTTTCAGATTCCGATGCTTCACTTCAGGTTTACTGTATCCCTTGGACCCTCTTATTGACGATGAAACACAGAAATTATGTCGGAATTTAATACAAAAGGCACAATGCCGACTTAAGTACAAGGGGACTGACACTCTACCTTTCCATGATTTGAACCCCTCCTGTGAGTCCAGTTTTAGATTCCGATGCCTCAGTTCAGGCTTACTGTTTCCCTTGGACCTTCTTATTGACGATGAAACACAGAAATTGCATCCGAATTTAATACAAAAGCACAATGCCGACTTAAGTACAGGAGGACTGACACTCTAACTTTCTGTGATTTGATCCTCTCCTGTGAGTTCTGTTTTCGAGTCCGATGGTTCACTTCAGGTTTACTGTATCCCTTGGACCTTCTTATTGACGATGAAACACAGAAATTGCATCCGAATTTAATACAAATGGCACAATGCCGACTTAAGTGCAAGAGGACTGACACTCTAACTGTCTATGATTTGAATCTCTCCTGTTAGTACAGTTTAGGATTCGAAGCCTTACGTAAGGTTTACTGTATCCCTTCGACCTCCTAACTGACGATGAAACACAGCAATTGCATCCGAATTAAATACAAAAGGCACAATGCCGACATAAGTACAAGAGAACTGACACTCTAACTTTCTATGATTTGAACCTCTACTGTGAGTCCAGTTTAAGATTCCGATGCTTCACTTCAGGTTTACTGTATCCCCTGGACCATCTTATTGACGATGAAACCCAGATATTGCATCCGAATTTAATACAAAAGGCACAATGCCGACTTAAGTACAAGAGGACTGACATTCTAACTTTCTATGATTTGAACCTCTCCTGTGAGTCCAGTTTTAGATTCCGATGCTTCACTTCAGGTTTACTGTAAACCTTGGACGGTCTTATCGACGATGAAACGTAGAAATGGCATCCGAATTTAATGAAAAAGCACAGTGCCGACTTAAGCACAAGCGGACTGACACTCTAACTTTCTATGATCTGATCCTCTCCTGTGAGTCGAGTTTAAGATTCCGATGCTTCACTTCACGTTTACTGAATCCCTTGGACTTTCATATTGACATTGAATCCCAGTAATTGCATCCGCATTCAATACAAAAGGCACAATGCCGACTTAAGTACAAGAGGACTGACACTCTACCTTTCTATGATTTGAACCCCTCCTGTGAGTCCAGTTTTAGATTCCGATGCCTCACTTCAGGTTTACTGTTTCCCTGGGACCTTCCTATTGACGATGAAACACAGAAATTGCATCCGAATTTAATACAAAAGGCACAATGCCGACATAAGTACAAGAGTACTGACACTCTAACTTTCTATGATTTGAACCTCTGCAGTGAGTCCAGTTTTAGATTCCGATGCTTCACTTCAGGTTTACTGTAACCCTTGGACCTTGTAATTGACGATGAAACCCAGATATTGCATCCGAATTTAATACAAAAGGCACAATGCCCACTTAAGTACATGAGGACTGACACTCTAACTTTCTGTGATTTGAACCTCTCCTGTGGGTTCAGTTTCAGATTCTGATGCTTCACTTCAGGTTTACTGTATCTCCTGGACCTTCTTATTGACGATGAAACACAGAAATTGCATCCGAATTTAATTCAAATGGCACAATGCCGACTTAAGTACAAGAGGACTGACACTCTACCTTTCTATGATTTGAACCGCTCCTGTGAGTCCAGTTTTGGATTCCGGTGCCTCACTTCAGGTTTACTGTTTCCCTTGGACCTTCTTATTGACGATGAAACACAGAAATTGCAACCGAATTTAATACAAAAGGCACAGTGCCGACATAAGTACAAGAGGACTGACACTCTAACTTTCTATGATTTGGACCTCTGCAGTGAGTCAAGTTTTAGATTCGGATGCTTCACTTTAGGTTTACTGTAACCCTTGGACCTTGTAATTGACGATGAAACACAGAAATTGCATCCGAATTTAATACAAAAGGCACAATGCCGACTTAAGTACAAGAGGACTGGCACTCTAACTTTCTGTGATTTCAACCTCTCCTGTGGGTCCAGTTTCAGAATCTGATGCTTCACTTCAGGATTACTGTATCCCCTGGGCCTTCTTTTTGACGATGAAACACAGAAATTGCATCCGAATTTAATACAAAAGGCACAATGCCGACTTAAGCACAAGGGGACTGACACTCTAACTTTCAATGATTTGAACCTCTCCTGTGAGTCCTGTTTTAGATTCCGACGCTTCACTTCAGGTTTACTGTATCCCTTGGACCTTCTTATTAACGATGAAACACAGAAATTTCATCCGAAATTGATACAAAAGGCCCAATACCGACTTACGTACAAGAGGTCTGACACCCTAACTTTCTATGATTTGAACTTCTCCTGTGAGTCCAGTTTCAGATTCCGATGCTTCACTTCAGGTTTACTGTATCCCTTGGACCCTCTTATTGACGATGAAACACAGAAATTATGTCGGAATTTAATACAAAAGGCACAATGCCGACTTAAGTACAAGGGGACTGACACTCTACCTTTCCATGTTTTGAACCCCTCCTGTGAGTCCAGTTTTAGATTCCGATGCCTCAGTTTAGGCTTACTGTTTCCCTTGGACCTTCTTATTGACGATGAAACACAGAAATTGCATCCGAATTTAATACAAAAGCACAATGCCGACTTAAGTACAGGAGGACTGACACTCTAACTTTCTGTGATTTGATCCTCTCCTGTGAGTTCTGTTTTCGAGTCCGATGGTTCACTTCAGGTTTACTGTATCCCTTGGACCTTCTTATTGACGATGAAACACAGAAATTGCATCCGAATTTAATACAAATGGCACAATGCCGACTTAAGTGCAAGAGGACTGACACTCTAACTGTCTATGATTTGAATCTCTCCTGTTAGTACAGTTTTAGATTCGAAGCCTTACGTAAGGTTTACTGTATCCCTTCGACCTCCTAATTGACGATGAAACACAGCAATTGCATCCGAATTAAATACAAAAGGCACAATGCCGACATAAGTACAAGAGAACTGACACTCTAACTTTCTATGATTTGAACCTCTACTGTGAGTCCAGTTTAAGATTCCGATGCTTCACTTCAGGTTTACTGTATCCCCTGGACCATCTTATTGACGATGAAACCCAGATATTGCATCCGAATTTAATACAAAAGGCACAATGCCGACTTAAGTACAAGAGGACTGACATTCTAACTTTCTATGATTTGAACCTCTCCTGTGAGTCCAGTTTTAGATTCCGATGCTTCACTTCAGGTTTACTGTAAACCTTGGACGGTCTTATCGACGATGAAACATAGAAATGGCATCCGAATTTAATGAAAAAGCACAGTGCCGACTTAAGTACAAGCGGACTGACACTCTAACTTTCTATGATTTGATCCTCTCCTGTGAGTCGAGTTTAAGATTTTGATGCTTCACTTCACGTTTACTGAATCCCTTGGACTTTCATATTGACATTGAATCCCAGTAATTGCATCCGCATTCAGTACAAAAGGCACAATGCCGACTTAAGTACAAGAGGACTGACACTCTACCTTTCTATGATTTGAACCCCTCCTGTGAGTCCTGTTTTAGATTCCGATGCCTCACTTCAGGTTTACTGTTTCCCTTGGACCTTCCTATTGACGATGAAACACAGAAATTGCATCCGAATTTAATACAAAAGGCACAATGCCGACATAAGTACAAGAGTACTGACACTCTAACTTTCTATGATTTGAACCTCTGCAGTGAGTCCAGTTTTAGATTCCGATGCTTCACTTCAGGTTTACTGTAACCCTTGGACCTTGTAATTGACGATGAAACCCAGATATTGCATCCGAATTTAATACAAAAGGCACAATGCCCACTTAAGTACATGAGGACTGACACTCTAACTTTCTGTGATTTGAACCTCTCCTGTGGGTTCAGTTTCAGATTCTGATGCTTCACTTCAGGTTTACTGTATCTCCTGGACCTTCTTATTGACGATGAAACACAGAAATTGCATCCGAATTTAATTCAAATGGCACAATGCCGACTTAAGTACAAGAGGACTGACACTCTACCTTTCTATGATTTGAACCGCTCCTGTGAGTCCAGTTTTAGATTCCGGTGCCTCACTTCAGGTTTACTGTTTCCCTTGGACCTTCTTATTGGCGATGAAACGCAGAAATTGCAACCGAATTTAATACAAAAGGCACAATGCCGACATAAGTACAAGAGGACTGACACTCTAACTTTCAATGATTTGGACCTCTGCAGTGAGTCAAGTTTTAGATTCGGATGCTTCACTTTAGGTTTACTGTAACCCTTGGACCTTGTAATTGACGATGAAACACAGAAATTGCATCCGAATTTAATACAAAAGGCACAATGCCGACTTAAGTACAAGAGGACTGGCACTCTAACTTTCTGTGATTTCAACCTCTCCTGTGGGTCCAGTTTCAGAATCTGATGCTTCACTTCAGGATTACTGTATCCCCTGGGCCTTCTTTTTGACGATGAAACACAGAAATTGCATCCGAATTTAATACAAAAGGCACAATGCCGACTTAAGCACAAGGGGACTGACACTCTAACTTTCAATGATTTGAACCTCTCTGTGAGTCCTGTTTTAGATTCCGACGCTTCACTTCAGGTTTACTGTATCCCTTGGACCTTCTTATTAAAGATGAAACACAGAAATTTCCTCCGAAATTGATACAAAAGGCCCAATACCGACTTACGTACAAGAGGTCTGACACCCTAACTTTCTTCGATTTGAACCTCTCCTGTGAGTCCAGTTTCAGATTCCGATGCTTCACTTCAGGTTTACTGTATCCCTTGGACCCTCTTATTGACGATGAAACACAGAAATTATGTCGGAATTTAATACAAAAGGCACAATGCCGACTTAAGTACAAGGGGACTGACACTCTACCTTTCCATGATTTGAACCCCTCCTGTGAGTCCAGTTTATGATTCAGATGCCTCAGTTCAGGCTTACTGTTTCCCTTGCACCTTCTTATTGACGATGAAACACAGAAATTGCATCCGAATTTAATACAAATGCACAATGCCGACTTAAGTACAGGAGGACTGACACTCTAACTTTCTGTAATTTGATCCTCTCCTGTGAGTTCTGTTTTCGATTCCGATGGTTCACTTCAGGTTTACTGTATCCCTTGGACCTTCTTATTGACGATGAAACACAGAAATTGCATCCGAATTTAATACAAATGGCACAATGCCGACTTAAGTGCAAGAGGACTGACACTCTAACTGTCTATGATTTGAATCTCTCCTGTTAGTACAGTTTTAGATTCGAAGCCTTACGTAAGGTTTACTGTATCCCTTCGACCTCCTAATTGATGATGAAACACAGCAATTGCATCCGAATTAAATACAAAAGGCACAATGCCGACATAAGTACAAGAGAACTGACACTCTAACTTTCTATGATTTGAACCTCTACTGTGAGTCCCGTTTAAGATTCCGATGCTTCACTTCAGGTTTACTGTATCCCTTGGACCATCTTATTGACGATGAAACCCAGATATTGCATCCGAATTTAATACAAAAGGCACAATGCCGACTTAAGTACAAGAGGACTGACATTCTAACTTTCTATGATTTGAACCTCTCCTGTGAGTCCAGTTTTAGATTCCGATGCTTCACTTCAGGTTTACTGTATACCTTGGACGGTATTATCGACGATGAAACATAGAAATGGCATCCGAATTTAATAAAAAAGCACAATGTCGACTTAAGTACAAGCGGACTGACACTCTAACTTTCTATGATTTGATCCTCTCCTGTGAGTCGAGTTTAAGATTCCGATGCTTCACTTCAGGTTTACTGCATCCCTTGGACTTTCATATTGACATTGAAACCCAGTAATTGCATCCGCATTCAATACAAAAGGCACAATGCCGACTTAAGTACAAGAGGACTGACACTCTACCTTTCTATGATTTGAACCCCTCCTGTGAGTCCAGTTTTAGATTCCGATGCCTCACATCAGGTTTACTGTTTCCCTTGGACCTTCTTATTGACGATGAAACACAGAAATTGCATCCGAATTTAATACAAAAGGCACAATGCCGACATAAGTACAAGAGTACTGACACTCTAACTTTCTATGATTTGAACCTCTGCAGTAAGTCCAGTTTTAGATTCCGATGCTTCACTTCAGGTTTACTGTAAACCTTGGACCTTCTAATTGACGATGAAACCCAGATATTGCATCCGAATTTAATACAAAAGGCACAATGACGACTTAAGTACAAGAGGACTGACACTCTACCTTTCTATGATTTGAACCTCTCCTGTGAGTCCAGTTTTAGATTCCGATGCTTCACTTCAGGTTTACTGTAAACCTTGGACGGTCTTATCGACGATGAAACATAGAAATGGCATCCGAATTTAATGAAAAAGCACAGTGCCGACTTAAGTACAAGCGGACTGACACTCTAACTTTCTATGATTTGATCCTCTCCTGTGAGTCGAGTTTAAGATTTTGATGCTTCACTTCACGTTTACTGAATCCCTTGGACTTTCATATTGACATTGAATCCCAGTAATTGCATCCGCATTCAGTACAAAAGGCACAATGCCGACTTAAGTACAAGAGGACTGACACTCTACCTTTCTATGATTTGAACCCCTCCTGTGAGTCCTGTTTTAGATTCCGATGCCTCACTTCAGGTTTACTGTTTCCCTTGGACCTTCCTATTGACGATGAAACACAGAAATTGCATCCGAATTTAATACAAAAGGCACAATGCCGACATAAGTACAAGAGTACTGACACTCTAACTTTCTATGATTTGAACCTCTGCAGTGAGTCCAGTTTTAGATTCCGATGCTTCACTTCAGGTTTACTGTAACCCTTGGACCTTGTAATTGACGATGAAACCCAGATATTGCATCCGAATTTAATACAAAAGGCACAATGCCCACTTAAGTACATGAGGACTGACACTCTAACTTTCTGTGATTTGAACCTCTCCTGTGGGTTCAGTTTCAGATTCTGATGCTTCACTTCAGGTTTACTGTATCTCCTGGACCTTCTTATTGACGATGAAACACAGAAATTGCATCCGAATTTAATTCAAATGGCACAATGCCGACTTAAGTACAAGAGGACTGACACTCTACCTTTCTATGATTTGAACCGCTCCTGTGAGTCCAGTTTTAGATTCCGGTGCCTCACTTCAGGTTTACTGTTTCCCTTGGACCTTCTTATTGGCGATGAAACGCAGAAATTGCAACCGAATTTAATACAAAAGGCACAATGCCGACATAAGTACAAGAGGACTGACACTCTAACTTTCAATGATTTGGACCTCTGCAGTGAGTCAAGTTTTAGATTCGGATGCTTCACTTTAGGTTTACTGTAACCCTTGGACCTTGTAATTGACGATGAAACACAGAAATTGCATCCGAATTTAATACAAAAGGCACAATGCCGACTTAAGTACAAGAGGACTGGCACTCTAACTTTCTGTGATTTCAACCTCTCCTGTGGGTCCAGTTTCAGAATCTGATGCTTCACTTCAGGATTACTGTATCCCCTGGGCCTTCTTTTTGACGATGAAACACAGAAATTGCATCCGAATTTAATACAAAAGGCACAATGCCGACTTAAGCACAAGGGGACTGACACTCTAACTTTCAATGATTTGAACCTCTCTGTGAGTCCTGTTTTAGATTCCGACGCTTCACTTCAGGTTTACTGTATCCCTTGGACCTTCTTATTAAAGATGAAACACAGAAATTTCCTCCGAAATTGATACAAAAGGCCCAATACCGACTTACGTACAAGAGGTCTGACACCCTAACTTTCTTCGATTTGAACCTCTCCTGTGAGTCCAGTTTCAGATTCCGATGCTTCACTTCAGGTTTACTGTATCCCTTGGACCCTCTTATTGACGATGAAACACAGAAATTATGTCGGAATTTAATACAAAAGGCACAATGCCGACTTAAGTACAAGGGGACTGACACTCTACCTTTCCATGATTTGAACCCCTCCTGTGAGTCCAGTTTATGATTCAGATGCCTCAGTTCAGGCTTACTGTTTCCCTTGCACCTTCTTATTGACGATGAAACACAGAAATTGCATCCGAATTTAATACAAATGCACAATGCCGACTTAAGTACAGGAGGACTGACACTCTAACTTTCTGTAATTTGATCCTCTCCTGTGAGTTCTGTTTTCGATTCCGATGGTTCACTTCAGGTTTACTGTATCCCTTGGACCTTCTTATTGACGATGAAACACAGAAATTGCATCCGAATTTAATACAAATGGCACAATGCCGACTTAAGTGCAAGAGGACTGACACTCTAACTGTCTATGATTTGAATCTCTCCTGTTAGTACAGTTTTAGATTCGAAGCCTTACGTAAGGTTTACTGTATCCCTTCGACCTCCTAATTGACGATGAAACACAGCAATTGCATCCGAATTAAATACAAAAGGCACAATGCCGACATAAGTACAAGAGAACTGACACTCTAACTTTCTATGATTTGAACCTCTACTGTGAGTCCCGTTTAAGATTCCGATGCTTCACTTCAGGTTTACTGTATCCCTTGGACCATCTTATTGACGATGAAACCCAGATATTGCATCCGAATTTAATACAAAAGGCACAATGCCGACTTAAGTACAAGAGGACTGACATTCTAACTTTCTATGATTTGAACCTCTCCTGTGAGTCCAGTTTTAGATTCCGATGCTTCACTTCAGGTTTACTGTATACCTTGGACGGTATTATCGACGATGAAACATAGAAATGGCATCCGAATTTAATAAAAAAGCACAATGTCGACTTAAGTACAAGCGGACTGACACTCTAACTTTCTATGATTTGATCCTCTCCTGTGAGTCGAGTTTAAGATTCCGATGCTTCACTTCAGGTTTACTGCATCCCTTGGACTTTCATATTGACATTGAAACCCAGTAATTGCATCCGCATTCAATACAAAAGGCACAATGCCGACTTAAGTACAAGAGGACTGACACTCTACCTTTCTATGATTTGAACCCCTCCTGTGAGTCCAGTTTTAGATTCCGATGCCTCACATCAGGTTTACTGTTTCCCTTGGACCTTCTTATTGACGATGAAACACAGAAATTGCATCCGAATTTAATACAAAAGGCACAATGCCGACATAAGTACAAGAGTACTGACACTCTAACTTTCTATGATTTGAACCTCTGCAGTAAGTCCAGTTTTAGATTCCGATGCTTCACTTCAGGTTTACTGTAAACCTTGGACCTTCTAATTGACGATGAAACCCAGATATTGCATCCGAATTTAATACAAAAGGCACAATGACGACTTAAGTACAAGAGGACTGACACTCTACCTTTCTATGTTTTGAACCCCTCCTGTGAGTCCAGTTTTAGATTCCGATGCCTCACTTCAGGATTACTGCTTCCCTTGGACCTTCTTATTGACAATGAAACACAGAAATTGCATCCGAATTTAATACAAAAGGCACAATGCCGACTTAAGTACAAGAGGACTGACATTCTAACTTTCTATGATTTGAACCTCTCCTGTGAGTCCAGTTTTAGATTCCGATGCTTCACTTCAGGTTTACTGTATACCTTGGACGGTATTATCGACGATGAAACATAGAAATGGCATCCGAATTTAATAAAAAAGCACAATGTCGACTTAAGTACAAGCGGACTGACACTCTAACTTTCTATGATTTGATCCTCTCCTGTGAGTCGAGTTTAAGATTCCGATGCTTCACTTCAGGTTTACTGCATCCCTTGGACTTTCATATTGACATTGAAACCCAGTAATTGCATCCGCATTCAATACAAAAGGCACAATGCCGACTTAAGTACAAGAGGTCTGACACCCTAACTTTCTATGATTTGAACTTCTCCTGTGAGTCCAGTTTCAGATTCCGATGCTTCACTTCAGGTTTACTGTATCCCTTGGACCCTCTTATTGACGATGAAACACAGAAATTATGTCGGAATTTAATACAAAAGGCACAATGCCGACTTAAGTACAAGGGGACTGACACTCTACCTTTCCATGATTTGAACCCCTCCTGTGAGTCCAGTTTTAGATTCCGATGCCTCAGTTCAGGCTTACTGTTTCCCTTGGACCTTCTTATTGACGATGAAACACAGAAATTGCATCCGAATTTAATACAAAAGCACAATGCCGACTTAAGTACAGGAGGACTGACACTCTAACTTTCTGTGATTTGATCCTCTCCTGTGAGTTCTGTTTTCGAGTCCGATGGTTCACTTCAGGTTTACTGTATCCCTTGGACCTTCTTATTGACGATGAAACACAGAAATTGCATCCGAATTTAATACAAATGGCACAATGCCGACTTAAGTGCAAGAGGACTGACACTCTAACTGTCTATGATTTGAATCTCTCCTGTTAGTACAGTTTAGGATTCGAAGCCTTACGTAAGGTTTACTGTATCCCTTCGACCTCCTAATTGACGATGAAACACAGCAATTGCATCCGAATTAAATACAAAAGGCACAATGCCGACATAAGTACAAGAGAACTGACACTCTAACTTTCTATGATTTGAACCTCTACTGTGAGTCCAGTTTAAGATTCCGATGCTTCACTTCAGGTTTACTGTATCCCCTGGACCATCTTATTGACGATGAAACCCAGATATTGCATCCGAATTTAATACAAAAGGCACAATGCCGACTTAAGTACAAGAGGACTGACATTCTAACTTTCTATGATTTGAACCTCTCCTGTGAGTCCAGTTTTAGATTCCGATGCTTCACTTCAGGTTTACTGTAAACCTTGGACGGTCTTATCGACGATGAAACATAGAAATGGCATCCGAATTTAATGAAAAAGCACAGTGCCGACTTAAGTACAAGCGGACTGACACTCTAACTTTCTATGATCTGATCCTCTCCTGTGAGTCGAGTTTAAGATTCCGATGCTTCACTTCACGTTTACTGAATCCCTTGGACTTTCATATTGACATTGAATCCCAGTAATTGCATCCGCATTCAATACAAAAGGCACAATGCCGACTTAAGTACAAGAGGACTGACACTCTACCTTTCTATGATTTGAACCCCTCCTGTGAGTCCAGTTTTAGATTCCGATGCCTCACTTCAGGTTTACTGTTTCCCTGGGACCTTCCTATTGACGATGAAACACAGAAATTGCATCCGAATTTAATACAAAAGGCACAATGCCGACATAAGTACAAGAGTACTGACACTCTAACTTTCTATGATTTGAACCTCTGCAGTGAGTCCAGTTTTAGATTCCGATGCTTCACTTCAGGTTTACTGTAACCCTTGGACCTTGTAATTGACGATGAAACCCAGATATTGCATCCGAATTTAATACAAAAGGCACAATGCCCACTTAAGTACATGAGGACTGACACTCTAACTTTCTGTGATTTGAACCTCTCCTGTGGGTTCAGTTTCAGATTCTGATGCTTCACTTCAGGTTTACTGTATCTCCTGGACCTTCTTATTGACGATGAAACACAGAAATTGCATCCGAATTTAATTCAAATGGCACAATGCCGACTTAAGTACAAGAGGACTGACACTCTACCTTTCTATGATTTGAACCGCTCCTGTGAGTCCAGTTTTGGATTCCGGTGCCTCACTTCAGGTTTACTGTTTCCCTTGGACCTTCTTATTGACGATGAAACACAGAAATTGCAACCGAATTTAATACAAAAGGCACAGTGCCGACATAAGTACAAGAGGACTGACACTCTAACTTTCTATGATTTGGACCTCTGCAGTGAGTCAAGTTTTAGATTCGGATGCTTCACTTTAGGTTTACTGTAACCCTTGGACCTTGTAATTGACGATGAAACACAGAAATTGCATCCGAATTTAATACAAAAGGCACAATGCCGACTTAAGTACAAGAGGACTGGCACTCTAACTTTCTGTGATTTCAACCTCTCCTGTGGGTCCAGTTTCAGAATCTGATGCTTCACTTCAGGATTACTGTATCCTCTGGGCCTTCTTTTTGACGATGAAACACAGAAATTGCATCCGAATTTAATACAAAAGGCACAATGCCGACTTAAGCACAAGGGGACTGACACTCTAACTTTCAATGATTTGAACCTCTCCTGTGAGTCCTGTTTTAGATTCCGACGCTTCACTTCAGGTTTACTGTATCCCTTGGACCTTCTTATTAACGATGAAACACAGAAATTTCATCCGAAATTGATACAAAAGGCCCAATACCGACTTACGTACAAGAGGTCTGACACCCTAACTTTCTATGATTTGAACTTCTCCTGTGAGTCCAGTTTCAGATTCCGATGCTTCACTTCAGGTTTACTGTATCCCTTGGACCCTCTTATTGACGATGAAACACAGAAATTATGTCGGAATTTAATACAAAAGGCACAATGCCGACTTAAGTACAAGGGGACTGACACTCTACCTTTCCATGTTTTGAACCCCTCCTGTGAGTCCAGTTTTAGATTCCGATGCCTCAGTTTAGGCTTACTGTTTCCCTTGGACCTTCTTATTGACGATGAAACACAGAAATTGCATCCGAATTTAATACAAAAGCACAATGCCGACTTAAGTACAGGAGGACTGACACTCTAACTTTCTGTGATTTGATCCTCTCCTGTGAGTTCTGTTTTCGAGTCCGATGGTTCACTTCAGGTTTACTGTATCCCTTGGACCTTCTTATTGACGATGAAACACAGAAATTGCATCCGAATTTAATACAAATGGCACAATGCCGACTTAAGTGCAAGAGGACTGACACTCTAACTGTCTATGATTTGAATCTCTCCTGTTAGTACAGTTTTAGATTCGAAGCCTTACGTAAGGTTTACTGTATCCCTTCGACCTCCTAATTGACGATGAAACACAGCAATCGCATCCGAATTAAATACAAAAGGCACAATGCCGACATAAGTACAAGAGAACTGACACTCTAACTTTCTATGATTTGAACCTCTACTGTGAGTCCAGTTTAAGATTCCGATGCTTCACTTCAGGTTTACTGTATCCCCTGGACCATCTTATTGACGATGAAACCCAGATATTGCATCCGAATTTAATACAAAAGGCACAATGCCGACTTAAGTACAAGAGGACTGACATTCTAACTTTCTATGATTTGAACCTCTCCTGTGAGTCCAGTTTTAGATTCCGATGCTTCACTTCAGGTTTACTGTAAACCTTGGACGGTCTTATCGACGATGAAACATAGAAATGGCATCCGAATTTAATGAAAAAGCACAGTGCCGACTTAAGTACAAGCGGACTGACACTCTAACTTTCTATGATTTGATCCTCTCCTGTGAGTCGAGTTTAAGATTTTGATGCTTCACTTCACGTTTACTGAATCCCTTGGACTTTCATATTGACATTGAATCCCAGTAATTGCATCCGCATTCAGTACAAAAGGCACAATGCCGACTTAAGTACAAGAGGACTGACACTCTACCTTTCTATGATTTGAACCCCTCCTGTGAGTCCTGTTTTAGATTCCGATGCCTCACTTCAGGTTTACTGTTTCCCTTGGACCTTCCTATTGACGATGAAACACAGAAATTGCATCCGAATTTAATACAAAAGGCACAATGCCGACATAAGTACAAGAGTACTGACACTCTAACTTTCTATGATTTGAACCTCTGCAGTGAGTCCAGTTTTAGATTCCGATGCTTCACTTCAGGTTTACTGTAACCCTTGGACCTTGTAATTGACGATGAAACCCAGATATTGCATCCGAATTTAATACAAAAGGCACAATGCCCACTTAAGTACATGAGGACTGACACTCTAACTTTCTGTGATTTGAACCTCTCCTGTGGGTTCAGTTTCAGATTCTGATGCTTCACTTCAGGTTTACTGTATCTCCTGGACCTTCTTATTGACGATGAAACACAGAAATTGCATCCGAATTTAATTCAAATGGCACAATGCCGACTTAAGTACAAGAGGACTGACACTCTACCTTTCTATGATTTGAACCGCTCCTGTGAGTCCAGTTTTAGATTCCGGTGCCTCACTTCAGGTTTACTGTTTCCCTTGGACCTTCTTATTGGCGATGAAACGCAGAAATTGCAACCGAATTTAATACAAAAGGCACAATGCCGACATAAGTACAAGAGGACTGACACTCTAACTTTCAATGATTTGGACCTCTGCAGTGAGTCAAGTTTTAGATTCGGATGCTTCACTTTAGGTTTACTGTAACCCTTGGACCTTGTAATTGACGATGAAACACAGAAATTGCATCCGAATTTAATACAAAAGGCACAATGCCGACTTAAGTACAAGAGGACTGGCACTCTAACTTTCTGTGATTTCAACCTCTCCTGTGGGTCCAGTTTCAGAATCTGATGCTTCACTTCAGGATTACTGTATCCCCTGGGCCTTCTTTTTGACGATGAAACACAGAAATTGCATCCGAATTTAATACAAAAGGCACAATGCCGACTTAAGCACAAGGGGACTGACACTCTAACTTTCAATGATTTGAACCTCTCTGTGAGTCCTGTTTTAGATTCCGACGCTTCACTTCAGGTTTACTGTATCCCTTGGACCTTCTTATTAAAGATGAAACACAGAAATTTCCTCCGAAATTGATACAAAAGGCCCAATACCGACTTACGTACAAGAGGTCTGACACCCTAACTTTCTTCGATTTGAACCTCTCCTGTGAGTCCAGTTTCAGATTCCGATGCTTCACTTCAGGTTTACTGTATCCCTTGGACCCTCTTATTGACGATGAAACACAGAAATTGCATCCGAATTTAATACAAATGGCACAATGCCGACTTAAGTGCAAGAGGACTGACACTCTAACTGTCTATGATTTGAATCTCTCCTGTTAGTACAGTTTTAGATTCGAAGCCTTACGTAAGGTTTACTGTATCCCTTCGACCTCCTAATTGACGATGAAACACAGCAATTGCATCCGAATTAAATACAAAAGGCACAATGCCGACATAAGTACAAGAGAACTGACACTCTAACTTTCTATGATTTGAACCTCTACTGTGAGTCCCGTTTAAGATTCCGATGCTTCACTTCAGGTTTACTGTATCCCTTGGACCATCTTATTGACGATGAAACCCAGATATTGCATCCGAATTTAATACAAAAGGCACAATGCCGACTTAAGTACAAGAGGACTGACATTCTAACTTTCTATGATTTGAACCTCTCCTTTGAGTCCAGTTTTAGATTCCGATGCTTCACTTCAGGTTTACTGTATACCTTGGACGGTATTATCGACGATGAAACATAGAAATGGCATCCGAATTTAATAAAAAAGCACAATGTCGACTTAAGTACAAGCGGACTGACACTCTAACTTTCTATGATTTGATCCTCTCCTGTGAGTCGAGTTTAAGATTCCGATGCTTCACTTCAGGTTTACTGCATCCCTTGGACTTTCATATTGACATTGAAACCCAGTAATTGCATCCGCATTCAATACAAAAGGCACAATGCCGACTTAAGTACAAGAGGACTGACACTCTACCTTTCTATGATTTGAACCCCTCCTGTGAGTCCAGTTTTAGATTCCGATGCCTCACATCAGGTTTACTGTTTCCCTTGGACCTTCTTATTGACGATGAAACACAGAAATTGCATCCGAATTTAATACAAAAGGCACAATGCCGACATAAGTACAAGAGTACTGACACTCTAACTTTCTATGATTTGAACCTCTGCAGTAAGTCCAGTTTTAGATTCCGATGCTTCACTTCAGGTTTACTGTAAACCTTGGACCTTCTAATTGACGATGAAACCCAGATATTGCATCCGAATTTAATACAAAAGGCACAATGACGACTTAAGTACAAGAGGACTGACACTCTACCTTTCTATGATTTGAACCCCTCCTGTGAGTCCAGTTTTAGATTCCGATGCCTCACTTCAGGATTACTGCTTCCCTTGGACCTTCTTATTGACAATGAAACACAGAAATTGCATCCGAATTTAATACAAAAGGCACAATGCCGACATAAGTACAAGAGTACTGACACTCTAACTTTCTATGATTTGAACCTCTGCAGTGAGTCCAGTTTTAGATTCCGATGCTTCACTTCAGGTTTACTGTAACCCTTGGACCTTCTCATTGACGATGAAACACAGAAATTGCATCCGAATTTAATACAAAAGGCACAATGACCACTTAAGTACAAGAGGACTGACACTCTAACTTTCTGTGATTTCAACCTCTCCTGTGGGTCCAGTTTCAGAATCTGATGCTTCACTTCAGGATTACTGTATCCCCTGGGCCTTCTTTTTGACGATGAAACACAGAAATTGCATCCGAATTTAATACAAAAGGCACAATGCCGACTTAAGCACAAGGGGACTGACACTCTAACTTTCAATGATTTGAACCTCTCCTGTGAGTCCTGTTTTAGATTCCGACGCTTCACTTCAGGTTTACTGTATCCCTTGGACCTTCTTATTAACGATGAAACACAGAAATTTCATCCGAAATTGATACAAAAGGCCCAATACCGACTTACGTACAAGAGGTCTGACACCCTAACTTTCTATGATTTGAACATCTCCTGTGAGTCCAGTTTCAGATTCCGATGCTTCATTTCAGGTTTACTGTATCCCTTGGACCCTCTTATTGACGATGAAACACAGAAATTATGTCGGAATTTAATACAAAAGGCACAATGCCGACTTAAGTACAAGGGGACTGACACTCTACCTTTCCATGATTTGAACCCCTCCTGTGAGTCCAGTTTTAGATTCCGATGCCTCAGTTCAGGCTTACTGTTTCCCTTGGACCTTCTTATTGACGATGAAACACAGAAATTGCATCCGAATTTAATACAAAAGCACAATGCCGACTTAAGTACAGGAGGACTGACACTCTAACTTTCTGTGATTTGATCCTCTCCTGTGAGTTCTGTTTTCGATTCCGATGGTTCACTTCAGGTTTACTGTATCCCTTGGACCTTCTTATTGACGATGAAACACAGAAATTGCATCCGAATTTAATACAAATTGCACAATGCCGACTTAAGTGCAAGAGGACCGACACTCTAACTGTCTATGATTTGAATCTCTCCTGTTAGTACAGTTTTAGATTCGAAGCCTTACGTAAGGTTTACTGTATCCCTTCGACCTCCTAATTGACGATGAAACACAGCAATTGCATCCGAATTAAATACAAAAGGCACAATGCCGACATAAGTACAAGAGAACTGACACTCTAACTTTCTATGATTTGAACCTCTACTGTGAGTCCAGTTTAAGATTCCGATGCTTCACTTCAGGTTTACTGTATCCCCTGGACCATCTTATTGACGATGAAACGCAGATATTGCATCCGAATTTAATACAAAAGGCACAATGCCGACTTAAGTACAAGAGGACTGACATGCTAACTTTCTATGATTTGAACCTCTCCTGTGAGTCCAGTTTTAGATTCAGATGCTTCACTTCAGGTTTACTGTAAACCTTGGACGGTCTTATCGACGATGAAACATAGAAATGGCATCCGAATTTAATGAAAAAGCACAGTGCCGACTTAAGTACAAGCGGACTGACACACTAACTTTCTATGATTTGATCCTCTCCTGTGAGTCGAGTTTAAGATTCCGATGCTTCACTTCAGGTTTACTGAATCCCTTGGACTTTCATATTGACATTGAAACCCAGTAATTGCATCCGCATTCAATACAAAAGGCACAATGCCGACTTAAGTACAAGAGGACTGACACTCTACCTTTCTATGATTTGAACCCCTCCTGTGAGTCCAGTTTTAGATTCCGATGCCTCACTTCAGGTTTACTGTTTCCCTTGGACCTTCTTATTGACGATGAAACACAGAAATTGCATCCGAATTTAATACAAAAGGCACAATGCCGACATAAGTACAAGAGTACTGACACTCTAACTTTCTATGATTTGAACCTCTGCAGTGAGTCCAGTTTTAGATTCCGATGCTTCACTTCAGGTTTACTGTAACCCTTGGACCTTCTAATTGACGATGAAACCCAGATATTGCATCCGAATTTAATACAAAAGGCACAATGCCCACTTAAGTACATGAGGACTGACACTCTATTTTTCTGTGATTTGAACCTCTCCTGTGGGTCCAGTTTCAGATTCTGATGCTTCACTTCAGGTTTACTGTATCTCCTGGACCTTCTTATTGACGATGAAACACAGAAATTGCATCCGAATTTAATACAAAAGGCACAATGACGACTTAAGTACAAGGGGACTGACACTCTAACTTTCTATGATTTGAACCTCTCCTGTGAGTCCTGTTTTAGATTCCGATGCTTCACTTCAGGTTTACTGTACCCCTTGGACCTTCTTATTGACGATGAAACACAGAAATTGCATCAGAATTTAATACAAGAGGCACAATGCCGACTTAAGTACAAGAGGACTGACATTCTAACTTTCCATGATTTGAACCGCTCCTGTGAGTCCAGTTTTAGATTCCGATGCTTCACTTCAGGTTTACTGTATACCTTGGACCGTCTTATCGACGATGAAACACAGAAATTACATCTGAATTTAATACAAAAGCCACAATGCCGACTTAAGTACAAGAGGACTCACACTCTACCTTTCTATGATTTGAACCCCTCCTGTTAGTCCACTTTTAGATTCCGATGCCTCACTTCAGGTTTACTGTTTCCCTTGGACCTTCTTATTGACGATGAAACACAGAAATTGCATCCGAATTTAATACAAAAGGCACAATGCCGACATAAGTACAAGGGTACTGACACTCTATCTTTCTATGATTTGAACCTTTGCAGTGAGTCCAGTTTTAGATTCCGATGCTTCACTTCAGGTTTACTGTAACCCTTGGACCTTCTCATTGACGATGAAACACAGAAATTGCATCCGAATTTAATACAAAAGGCACAATGCCCACTTAAGTACAAGAGGACTGACACTCTAGCTTTCTGTGATTTGAACCTCTCCTGTGGGTCCAGTGTCAGATTCTGATGCTTCACTTCAGGTTTACTGTAACCCTTGGACCTTGTCATTGACGATGAAACACAGAAATTGCATCCAAATTTAATACAAAAGGCACAATGCCGACTTAAGTACAAGAGGACTGGCACTCCAACTTTCTGTGATATCAACCTCTTCTGTGCGTCCAGTTTCAGAATCTGATGCTTCACTTTAGGTTTACTGTATACCCTGGGCCTTCTTATTGACGATGAAACACAGAAATTGCATCCGAATTTAATACAAAAGGCACAATGCCGACTTAAGCACAAGGGGACTGACACTCTAACTTTCAATGATTTGAACCTCTCCTGTGAGTCCTGTTTTAGATTCCGATGCTTCACTTCAGGTTTACTGTATCCCTTGGACCTTCTTATTGACGATGAAACACAGAAATTTCATCCGAAATTGATACAAAAGGCCCAATACCGACTTACGTACAAGACGTCTGACACCCTAACTTTCTATGATTTGAACCTCTCCTGTGAGTCCAGTTTTAGATTCCGATGCCTCACTTCAGGTTTACTGTCTCCCTTGGACCCTCTTATTGACGATGAAACACAGAAATTATATCGGAATTTAATGCAAAAGGCACAATGCCGACTTAAGTACAAGGGGACTGACACTCTACCTTTCCATGATTTGAACCCCTCCTGTGAGTCCACTTTTAGATTCCGATGCCTCAGTTCAGGCTTACTGTTTCCCTTGGACCTTCTTATTGGCGATGAAACACAGAAATTGCATCCGAATTTAATACAAAAGGCACAATGCCGACTTAAGTACAGGTTGACTGACACTCTAAATTTCTGTGATTTGATCCTCTCCTGCGAATACTGTTTTAGATTCCGATGGTTCACTTCAGGTTTACTGTATCCCTTGGACCTTCCTATTGACGATGAAACACAGAAATTGCATCCGTATTTAATACAAATGGCACAATGCCGACTTAAGTACAAGAGGACTGACACTCTAACTGTCTATGATTTGAACCTCTCCTGTTAGTCCAGTTTTAGATTCGAAGCCTTACTTCAGGTTTACTGTATCCCTTGGACCTCCTTATTGACGATGAAACACAGCAATTGCATCCGAATTAAATACAAAATTCACAATGCCGACTTAAGTACAAGAGAACTGACACTCTAACTTTCTGTGATTTGAACCTCTCCTGTGAGTCCTGTTTTAGATTCCGATGCTTCACTTCATTTTTGCTGTATCCCTTGGACCTTCTTATTGACGATGAAACACAGAAATTGCAACCGAATTTAATACAAAAGGCACAATGCCGACATAAGTACAAGAGGACTGACACTCTAACTTTCTATGATTTGAACCTCTGCAGTGACTCAAGTTTTAGATTCCGATGCTTCACTTCAGGTTTACTGTAACCCTTGAACCTTCTCATTGACGATGAAACACAGAAATTGCATCCGAATTTAATACAAAAGGCACAATGCCGACTAAAGTACAAGAGGACTGACACTCTAACTTTCTGTGATTTGAACCTCTCCTGTGGGTCCAGTTTCAGAATCTGATGCTTCACTTCAGGTTTACTGTATCCCCTGGACCTTCTTATTGACGATGAAACACAGAAATTGCATCCGAATTTAATACAAAAGGCACAGTGCCGACTTAAGTACAAGGGGACTGACACTCTAACTTTCTATGATTTGAACCGCTCCTGTGAATCCTGTTTTAGATTCCGATGCTTCACTTCAGGTTTACTGTATCTCTTGGACCTTCTTATTGACGATGAAACACAGAAATTATATCCGAATTTAATACAAAAGGCACAATGCCGAATTAGGTACAAGAGGACTGACACTCTAACTGTCTATGATTTGAACCTCTCCTGTTAGTCCAGTTTTAGATTCCGAAGCCTTACTTCAGTTTTACTGTATCCCTTGGACCTCCTTAGTGACGATGAAACACAGAAATTGCATCCGAATTTAATACAAAAGGCACAATGCCGACTTAAGTACAAGAGACCTGACACACTGAGTTTCTATGATTTGAACCTCTCCGGTGAGTATAGTTTTAGATCCCGATGCTTCACTTCAGGTTTACTATATCCCTGGGACCTCCTTATTGACGATGAAACACAGAAATTGCAACCGAATTTAATACAAAAGGCACAATGCCGACTTTAGTACAAGAGGACTGACACTCTAACTATCTATGATTTGAACCTCTCCTGTGAGTCCAGTTTTAGATTCCAATGCTTCACTTTAGGTGTACGGTCTACCTTGGACCTTCTTATTGACGATGAAACACAGAAATTGCATCCGAATTTAATACAAAAGGCATTATGCCGACTTAAGTACAAGAGGACTGACACTCTAACTTTCTATGATTTGAACGTCTCCTGTGAGTCCAGTTTAAGATTCCGATGCTTCGCTTCAGGTTTACTGTTTCCCTTGGACCTTTTAATTGACGATGAAACACAGATAATGCATCCGAATTTAATACAAAAGGCACAATCCCGACTTAAGTACACGGGGACTGACACTCTAACTTTCTATGATTTGAACCTTTCCTGTGAGTCCTGTTTTAGATTCCGATGCTTCAATTCAGGTTTACTGTATCCCTTGAACCTTCTTATTGACGATGAAACACAGAAATTGCATCCGAATTTAATACAAGAGGCACAATGCCGACTCAAGTACAGGAGGTCTGACACTCTAACTTTCTATGATTTGAACCTCCCCTGTGAGTCCAGTTTTAGTTTCCGATGCTTCACTGCAAGTTTACTGTATCCCTTGGACCTTCTTATTGACGATGAAACACAGAAATTGCATCCGAATTTAATACACATGGCAAAATGTCGACATAAGTACAAGAGGACTGACACTCTAACTCTCTATGATTTGAACCTCTCCTGTGAGTCCAGTTTTAGATTCCGATGCTTCACTTCAGGTTAACTGTATCCCTTGGACCTCCGTATTGACGACGAAACACAGAAATTGCATCCGAATTTAATACAAAAGGCACAATGCCGACTTAAGTACCACAGGACTGACATTCTAACTTCCTATGATTTGAAACTCTCCTGTGAGTCCAGTTTTAGATTCCGATGCTTCACTTCAGGTTTACTGTATACCTTGGACCTTCTTACTGACGATAAAACACAGAAATTGCATCCGAATTTAGAACAAAAGACACAATGCTGACTTAAGTACAAGACTACTGTCACTCTAAGTTTCTATAATTTGAACCTCTCCTGTGAGTCCAGTTTTAGATTCCGATGCCTCAGTGCAGGTATACTGTTTCCCTTGGACCTTCTTATTGATGATGAGACACAGAAATTGCATCCAAATTAAATAAAAAGGCCCAAAGCCGACATAAGTACATGAGGACTGACACTCTAAATTTATGTGATTTGCACCTCTCCTGTGAGTCCAGTTTTAGATTCCGATGCTTCACTTCAGTTTTATTGTATCCCTTGGACCATCTTATTGACGATGAAACACAGAAATTGCAACCGAATTTAATACAAAAGGCACAATGCCGACTTTAGTACAGGAGGACTGACACTCTAACTTTCTATGATTTGAACCTCCCCTGTGAGTGCAGTTTTAGATTCCGATGCTTCACTGCAGGTTTACTGTATCCCTTGGACCTTCTTATTGACGATGAAACACAGAAATTGCATCCGAATTTAATACAATAGGCAAAATGCCGACATAAGTACAAGAGGACTGACACTCTAACTCTCTATGATTTGAACCCCTCCTGTGAGTCCAGTTTTAGATTCCGATGCTTCACTTCAGGTTAGCTGTATCCCTTGGACCTCCGTATTGACGACGAAACACAGAAATTGCATCCGAATTTAATACAAAAGGCACAATGCCGACTTAAGTACCACAGGACTGACATTCTAACTTTCTATGATTTGTATCTCTCCTGTGAGTCCAGTTTTAGGTTCCGATGCTTCACTTTAGGTGTACGGTATACCTTGTACCTTCTTATTGACGATTAAAAACAGAAATTGCATCCGAATTTAATACAAAAGGCATTATGCAGACTTAAGTACAAGAGGACTGACACTCTAACTTTCTACGACTTGAACGTCTCCTGTGAGTCCAGTTTTAGATTCCGATGCTTCACTTCAGGTTTACTGTTACCTTGGACCTTTTTATTGACGATGAAACACAGGAATTTCATCCGAAACTGATACAAAAGGCCCAATACCGACTTAAGTACAATAGGTCTGACACCCTAACTTTCTATGATTTGAACCTCTCCTGTGAGACCAGTTTTAGATTCCGATGCTTCACTTCAGGTTTACTGTATCCCTTGGACCCTCTTATTGACGATGAAACACAGAAATTATATCCGAATTTAATACAAAAGGCACAATGCCGACTTTAGTACAAGAGGACTGACACTCTAACTTTCTATGATTTGAACCTCTCCTGTGAGTCCAGTTTGAGATTCCGAAGCCTTACTTCAGGTTTACTGTATCCCTTGGACCTCCTTATTGACGATGAATACAGAAATTGCATCCGAATTTAATACAAAAGGCACAACGCCGACTTATGTACAAGAGAACTAACACTCTAACTTTCTATGATTTGAACCTCTCCTGTGAGTCCTGTTTTAGATTCCGATGCTTCACTTCAGGTTAACTATATACCTTGGACCTTCTTATTGACGATAAAACACAGAAATTGCATCCGAATTGAATACGAAAGGCACAATGCACACTTATGTACAAGAGGACTGACACTGTAAGTTTCTATAATTTGAACCTCTCCTGTGAGTCCAGTTTTAGACTCCATTGCCTCACTTCAGGTTTACTGTTTCCCTTGAACATTCTTATTGATGATGAAACACAGAAATTGCTTCCAAATTAAATACAAAAGGCACAATGCCGACTTAAGTACAAGAGGACTGACGTTCTAACTTTCTATGATTTGCACCTCTCCTGTGGGTCCAGTTTTAGATTCCGCTGCTTCACTTCAGGTTTACTGTATCCCTTGGACCTTCTTATTGACGATGAAACACCGAAACTGCAACCGAATTTAATACAAAAGGCACAATGCCGACTTTAGTACAAGAGGACTGACACTCTAACTTTCTATGATTTGAACCTCTCCTGTGAGTCCACTTTTAGATTCCGATGCTTCACTTTAGGTGTACGGTATACCTTGGACCTTCTTATTGACGATGAAACACAGAAATTGCATCCGAATTTAATACAAAAGGCATTATGCCGACTTAAGTACAAGAGGACTGACACTCTAATTTTCTATGATTTGAACGTCTCCTGTGAGTCCAGTTTTAGATTCCGATGCTTCACTTCAGGTTTACTGTTTCCCTTGGACCTTCTAATTGACGATGAGACACAGATAATGCATCCGAATATAATACAAAAGGCAAAATGCCGACTTAAGTACACGGGGACTGACACTCCAACTTTCTATGATTTGAGCCTTTCCTGTGAGTCCTGTTTTAGATTCCGATGATTCACTTCAGGTTTACTGTATCCCTTGAACCTTCGTATTGACGATGAAACACAGAAATTGCATCCGAATTTAATACAAAAGGCACAATGCCGACGTAAGTACAAGAGGTCTGACACTCTAACTTTCTATGATTTGAACCTCCCCTGTGAGTCCATTTTTAGATTCCGATGCTTCACTGCAGGTTTACTGTATCCCTTGGACCTTCTTATTGACGATGAAACACAGAAACTGCATCCGAATTTAATACAAAAGGCACAATGCCGACTTAAGCACAAGGGGACTGACACTCAAACTTTCAATGATTTGAACCTCTCCTGTGAGTCCTGTTTTAGATTCCGACGCTTCACTTCAGGTTTACTGTATCCCTTGGACCTTCTTATTAACGATGAAACACTGAAATTTCATCCGAAATTGATACAAAAGGCCCAATACCGACTTACGTACAAGAGGTCTGACACCCTAACTTTCTATGATTTGAACCTCTCCTGTGAGTCCAGTTTCAGATTCCGATGCTTCATTTCAGGTTTACTGTATCCCTTGGACCCTCTTATTGACGATGAAACACAGAAATTATGTCGGAATTTAATACAAAAGGCACAATGCCGACTTAAGCACAAGGGGACTGACACTCTACCTTTCCATGATTTGAACCCCTCCTGTGAGTCCAGTTTTAGATTCCGATGCCTCAGTTCAGGCTTACTGTTTCCCTTGGACCTTCTTATTGACGATGAAACACAGAAATTGCATCCGAATTTAATACAAAAGCACAATGCCGACTTAAGTACAGGAGGACTGACACTCTAACTTTCTGTGATTTGATCCTCTCCTGTGAGTTCTGTTTTCGATTCCGATGGTTCACTTCAGGTTTACTGTATCCCTTGGACCTTCTTATTGACGATGAAACACAGAAATTGCATCCGAATTTAATACAAATTGCACAATGCCGACTTAAGTGCAAGAGGACCGACACTCTAACTGTCTATGATTTGAATCTCTCCTGTTAGTACAGTTTTAGATTCGAAGCCTTACGTAAGGTTTACTGTATCCCTTCGACCTCCTAATTGACGATGAAACACAGCAATTGCATCCGAATTAAATACAAAAGGCACAATGCCGACATAAGTACAAGAGAACTGACACTCTAACTTTCTATGATTTGAACCTCTACTGTGAGTCCAGTTTAAGATTCCGATGCTTGACTTCAGGTTTACTGTATCCCCTGGACCATCTTATTGACGATGAAACCCAGATATTGCATCCGAATTTAATACAAAAGGCACAATGCCGACTTAAGTACAAGAGGACTGACATTCTAACTTTCTATGATTTGAACCTCTCCTGTGAGTCCAGTTTTAGATTCCGATGCTTCACTTCAGGTTTACTGTAAACCTTGGACGGTCTTATCGACGATGAAACATAGAAATGGCATCCGAATTTAATGAAAAAGCACAGTGCCGACTTAAGTACAAGCGGACTGACACTCTAACTTTCTATGATTTGATCCTCTCCTGTGAGTCGAGTTTAAGATTCCGATGCTTCACTTCAGGTTTACTGAATCCCTTGGACTTTCATATTGACATTGAAACCCAGTAATTGCATCCGCATTCAATACAAAAGGCACAATGCCGACTTAAGTACAAGAGGACTGACACTCTACCTTTCTATGATTTGAAATCCTCCTGTGAGTCCAGTTTTAGATTCCGATGCCTCACTTCAGGTTTACTGTTTCCCTTGGACCTTCTTATTGACGATGAAACACAGAAATTGCATCCGAATTTAATACAAAAGGCACAATGCCGACATAAGTACAAGAGTACTGACACTCTAACTTTCTATGATTTGAACCTCTGCAGTGAGTCCAGTTTTAGATTCCGATGCTTCACTTCAGGTTTACTGTAACCCTTGGACCTTCTAATTGACGATGAAACCCAGATATTGCATCCGAATTTAATACAAAAGGCACAATGCCCACTTAAGTACATGAGGACTGACACTCTATTTTTCTGTGATTTGAACCTCTCCTGTGGGTCCAGTTTCAGATTCTGATGCTTCACTTCAGGTTTACTGTATCTCCTGTACCTTCTTATTGACGATGAAACACAGAAATTGCATCCGAATTTAATACAAAAGGCACAATGACGACTTAAGTACAAGGGGACTGACACTCTAACTTTCTATGATTTGAACCTCTCCTGTGAGTCCTGTTTTAGATTCCGATGCTTCACTTCAGGTTTACTGTACCCCTTGGACCTTCTTATTGACGATGAAACACAGATATTTCATCCGAAATTGATACAAAAAGCCCAATACCGAGTTAAGTACAAAAGGTCTGACACTCTAACTTTCTATGATTTGAACCTCTCCTGTGAGTCCAGTTTTAGATTCCGATGCTTCACTTCAGGTTTACTGTATCCCTTGGACCCTCTTATTGACGATGAAACACAGAAATTATTTCCGAATTTAATACAAAAGGCACAATGCCGACTTAAGTACAAGGGGACTGACACTCTACCTTTCCATGATTTGAACCCCTCCTGTGAGGCCAGTTTTAGATTCCGATGCCTCACTTCAGACTTACTGTTTCCCTTGGACCTTCTTATTGACGATGAAACACAGAAATTGCATCAGAATTTAATACAAGAGGCACAATGCCGACTTAAGTACAAGAGGACTGACATTCTAACTTTCTATGATTTGAACCGCTCCTGTGAGTCCAGTTTTAGATTCCGATGCTTCACTTCAGGTTTACTGTATACCTTGGACCGTCTTATCGACGATGAAACACAGAAATTACATCTGAATTTAATACAAAAGCCACAATGCCGACTTAAGTACAAGAGGACTCACACTCTACCTTTCTATGATTTGAACCCCTCCTGTTAGTCCACTTTTAGATTCCGATGCCTCACTTCAGGTTTACTGTTTCCCTTGGACCTTCTTATTGACGATGAAACACAGAAATTTCATCCGAAATTGATACAAAAGGCCCAATACCGACTTACGTACAAGAGGTCTGACACCCTAACTTTCTATGATTTGAACCTCTCCTGTGAGTCCAGTTTTAGATTCCGATGCCTCACTTCAGGTTTACTGTCTCCCTTGGACCCTCTTATTGACGATGAAACACAGAAATTATATCGGAATTTAATGCAAAAGGCACAATGCCGACTTAAGTACAAGGGGACTGACACTCTACCTTTCCATGATTTGAACCCCTCCTGTGAGTCCAGTTTTAGATTCCGATGCCTCAGTTCAGGCTTACTGTTTCCCTTGGACCTTCTTATTGACGATGAAACACAGAAATTGCATCCGTATTTAATACAAATGGCACAATGCCGACTTAAGTACAAGAGGACTGACACTCTAACTGTCTATGATTTGAACCTCTCCTGTTAGTCCAGTTTTAGATTCGAAGCCTTACTTCAGGTTTACTGTATCCCTTGGACCTCCTTATTGACGATGAAACACAGCAATTGCATCCGAATTAAATACAAAATTCACAATGCCGACTTAAGAACAAGAGAACTGACACTCTAACTTTCTGTGATTTGAACCTCTCCTGTGAGTCCTGTTTTAGATTCCGATGCTTCACTTCATTTTTGCTGTATCCCTTGGACCTTCTTATTGACGATGAAACACAGAAATTGCAACCGAATTTAATACAAAAGGCACAATGCCGACATAAGTACAAGAGGACTGACACTCTAACTTTCTATGATTTGAACCTCTGCAGTGACTCAAGTTTTAGATTCCGATGCTTCACTTCAGGTTTACTGTAACCCTTGAACCTTCTCATTGACGATGAAACACAGAAATTGCATCCGAATTTAATACAAAAGGCACAATGCCGACTAAAGTACAAGAGGACTGACACTCTAACTTTCTGTGATTTGAACCTCTCCTGTGGGTCCAGTTTCAGAATCTGATGCTTCACTTCTGGTTTACTGTATCCCCTGGACCTTCTTATTGACGATGAAACACAGAAATTGCATCCGAATTTAATACAAAAGGCACAGTGCCGACTTAAGTACAAGGGGACTGACACTCTAACTTTCTATGATTTGAACCGCTCCTGTGAATCCTGTTTTAGATTCCGATGCTTCACTTCAGGTTTACTGTATCTCTTGGACCTTCTTATTGACGATGAAACACAGAAATTATATCCGAATTTAATACAAAAGGCACAATGCCGAATTAGGTACAAGAGGACTGACACTCTAACTGTCTATGATTTGAACCTCTCCTGTTAGTCCAGTTTTATATTCCGAAGCCTTACTTCAGTTTTACTGTATCCCTTGGACCCCCTTATTGACGATGAAACACAGAAATTGCATCCGAATTTAATACAAAAGGCACAATGCCGACTTAAGTACAAGAGAACTGACACACTGAGTTTCTATGATTTGAACCTCTCCGGTGAGTATAGTTTTAGATCCCGATGCTTCACTTCAGGTTTACTATATCCCTGGGACCTCCTTATTGACGATGAAACACAGAAATTGCAACCGAATTTAATACAAAAGGCACAATGCCGACTTTAGTACAAGAGGACTGACACTCTAACTTTCTATGATTTGAACGTCTCCTGTGAGTCCAGTTTAAGATTCCGATGCTCTGCTTCAGGTTTACTGTTTCCCTTGGACCTTTTAATTGACGATGAAACACAGATAATGCATCCGAATTTAATACAAAAGGCACAATCCCGACTTAAGTACACGGGGACTGACACTCTAACTTTCTATGATTTGAACCTTTCCTGTGAGTCCTGTTTTAGATTCCGATGCTTCAATTCAGGTTTACTGTATCCCTTGAACCTTCTTATTGACGATGAAACACAGAAATTGCATCCGAATTTAATACAAGAGGCACAATGCCGACTCAAGTACAGGAGGTCTGACACTCTAACTTTCTATGATTTGAACCTCCCCTGTGAGTCCAGTTTTAGTTTCCGATGCTTCACTGCAAGTTTACTGTATCCCTTGGACCTTCTTATTGACGATGAAACACAGAAATTGCATCCGAATTTAATACAAAAGGCACAATGCCGACTTAAGTACCACAGGACTGACATTCTAACTTCCTATGATTTGAAACTCTCCTGTGAGTCCAGTTTTAGATTCCGATGCTTCACTTCAGGTTTACTGTATACCTTGGACCTTCTTACTGACAATAAAACACAGAAATTGCATCCGAATTTAGAACAAAAGACACAATGCTGACTTAAGTACAAGACTACTGTCACTCTAAGTTTCTATAATTTGAACCTCTCCTGTGAGTCCAGTTTTAGATTCCGATGCCTCAGTGCAGGTATACTGTTTCCCTTGGACCTTCTTATTGATGATGAGACACAGAAATTGCATCCAAATTAAATAAAAAGGCCCAAAGCCGACATAAGTACATGAGGACTGACACTCTAAATTTATATGATTTGCACCTCTCCTGTGAGTCCAGTTTTAGATTCCGATGCTTCACTTCAGTTTTATTGTATCCCTTGGACCATCTTATTGACGATGAAACACAGAAATTGCAACCGAATTTAATACAAAAGGCACAATGCCGACTTTAGTACAGGAGGACTGACACTCTAACTCTCTATGATTTGAACCCCTCCTGTGAGTCCAGTTTTAGATTCCGATGCTTCACTTCAGGTTAGCTGTATCCCTTGGACCTCCGTATTGACGACGAAACACAGAAATTGCATCCGAATTTAATACAAAAGGCACAATGCCGACTTAAGTACCACAGGACTGACATTCTAACTTTCTATGATTTGTATCTCTCCTGTGAGTCCAGTTTTAGGTTCCGATGCTTCACTTTAGGTGTACGGTATACCTTGTACCTTCTTATTGACGATTAAAAACAGAAATTGCATCCGAATTTAATACAAAAGGCATTATGCAGACTTAAGTACAAGAGGACTGACACTCTAACTTTCTACGACTTGAACGTCACCTGTGAGTCCAGTTTTAGATTCCGATGCTTCACTTCAGGTTTACTGTTACCTTGGACCTTTTTATTGACGATGAAACACAGGAATTTCATCCGAAATTGATACAAAAGGCCCAATACCGACTTAAGTACAAGAGGTCTGACACCCTAACTTTCTATGATTTGAACCTCTCCTGTGAGACCAGTTTTAGATTCCGATGCTTCACTTCAGGTTTACTGTATCCCTTGGACCCTCTTATTGACGATGAAACACAGAAATTATATCCGAATTTAATACAAAAGGCACAATGCCGACTTTAGTACAAGAGGACTGACACTCTAACTTTCTATGATTTGAACCTCTCCTGTGAGTCCAGTTTCAGATTCCGAAGCCTTACTTCAGGTTTACTGTATCCCTTGGACCTCCTTATTGACGATGAATACAGAAATTGCATCCGAATTTAATACAAAAGGCACAACGCCGACTTATGTACAAGAGAACTGACACTCTAACTTTCTATGATTTGAACCTCTCCTGTGAGTCCTGTTTTAGATTCCGATGCTTCACTTCAGGTTAACTATATACCTTGGACCTTCTTATTGACGATAAAACACAGAAATTGCATTGGAATTAAATACGAAAGGCACAATGCTCACTTATGTACAAGAGGACTGACACTGTAAGTTTCTATAATTTGAACCTCTCCTGTGAGTCCAGTTTTAGACTCCATTGCCTCACTTCAGGTTTACTGTTTCCCTTGAACCTTCTTATTGACAATGAAACACAGAAATTGCTTCCAAATTAAATACAAAAGGCACAATGCCGACTTAAGTACAAGAGGACTGACGTTCTAACTTTCTATGATTTGCACCTCTCCTGTGGGTCCAGTTTTAGATTCCGCTGCTTCACTTCAGGTTTACTGTATCCCTTGGACCTTCTTATTGACGATGAAACACCGAAACTGCAACCGAATTTAATACAAAAGGCACAATGCCGACTTTAGTACAAGAGGACTGACACTCTAACTTTCTATGATTTGAACCTCCCCTGTGAGTCCACTTTTAGATTCCGATGCTTCACTTTAGGTGTACGGTATACCTTGGACCTTCTTATTGACGATGAAACACAGAAATTGCATCCGAATTTAATACAAAAGGCATTATGCCGACTTAAGTACAAGAGGACTGACACTCTAACATTCTATGATTTGAACGTCTCCTGTGAGTCCAGTTTTAGATTCCGATGCTTCACTTCAGGTTTACTGTTTCCCTTGGACCTTCTAATTGACGATGAGACACAGATAATCCATCCGAATATAATACAAAAGGCAAAATGCCGACTTAAGTACACGGGGACTGACACTCCAACTTTCTATGATTTGAGCCTTTCCTGTGAGTCCTGTTTTAGATTCCGATGATTCACTTCAGGTTTACTGTATCCCTTGAACCTTCGTATTGACGATGAAACACAGAAATTGCATCCGAATTTAATACAAAAGGCACAATGCCGACGTAAGTACAAGAGGTCTGACACTCTAACTTTCTATGATTTGAACCTCCCCTGTGAGTCCATTTTTAGATTCCGATGCTTCACTGCAGGTTTACTGTATCCCTTGGACCTTCTTATTGACGATGAAACACAGAAACTGCATCCGAATTTAATACAAAAGGCACAGTGCCGACTTAAGTACAAGGGGACTGACACTCTAACTTTCTATGATTTGAACCGCTCCTGTGAATCCTGTTTTAGATTCCGATGCTTCACTTCAGGTTTACTGTATCTCTTGGACCTTCTTATTGACGATGAAACACAGAAATTATATCCGAATTTAATACAAAAGGCACAACGCCGAATTAGGTACAAGAGGACTGACACTCTAACTGTCTATGATTTGAACCTCTCCTGTTAGTCCAGTTTTAGATTCCGAAGCCTTACTTCAGTTTTACTGTATCCCTTGGACCTCCTTATTGACGATGAAACACAGAAATTGCATCCGAGTTTAATACAAAAGGCACAATGCCGACTTAAGTACAAGAGAAGTGACACACTGAGTTTCTATGTTTTGAACCTCTTCGGTGAGTATAGTTTTAGATCCCGATGCTTCACTTCAGGTTTACTATATCCCTTGGACCTCCTTATTGACGATGAAACACAGAAATTGCAACCGAATTTAATACAAAAGGCACAATGCCGACTTTAGTACAAGAGGACTGACACTCTTACTATCTATGATTTGAACCTCTCCTGTGAGTCCAGTTTTAGATTCCAATGCTTCACTTTAGGTGTACGGTCTACCTTGGACCTTCTTATTGACGATGAAACACAGAAATTGCATCCGAATTTAATACAAAAGGCATTATGCCGACTTAAGTACAAGAGGACTGACACTCTAACTTTCTATGATTTGAACGTCTCCTGTGAGTCCAGTTTAAGATTCCGATGCTTCACTTCAGGTTTACTGTTTCCCTTGGACCTTTTAATTGACGATGAAACACAGATAATGCATCCGAATTTAATACAAAAGGCACAATCCCGACTTAAGTACACGGGGACTGACACTCTAACTTTCTATGATTTGAACCTTTCCTGTGAGTCCTGTTTTAGATTCCGATGCTTCAATTCAGGTTTACTGTATCCCTTGAACCTTCTTATTGACGATGAAACACAGAAATTGCATCCGAATTTAATACAAGAGGCACAATGCCGACTCAAGTACAGGAGGTCTGACACTCTAACTTTCTATGATTTGAACCTCCCCTGTGAGTCCAGTTCTAGTTTCCGATGCTTCACTGCAAGTTTACTGTATCCCTTGGACCTTCTTATTGACGATGAAACACAGAAATTGCATCCGAATTTAATACAGATGGCAAAATGTCGACATAAGTACAAGAGGACTGACACTCTAAATCTCTATGATTTGAACCTCTCCTGTGAGTCCAGTTTTAGATTCCGATGCTTCACTTCAGGTTAACTGTATCCCTTGGACCTCCGTATTGACGATGAAACACAGAAATTGCATCCGAATTTAATACAAAAGGCACAATGCCGACTTAAGTACCACAGGACTGACATTCTAACTTTCTATGATTTGAAACTCTCCTGTGAGTCCAGTTTTAGATTCCGATGCTTCACTTCAGGTTTACTGTATACCTTGGACCTTCTTACTGACGATAAAACACAGAAATTGCATCCGAATTTAGAACAAAAGACACAATGCTGACTTAAGTACAAGACAACTGTCACTCTAAGTTTCTATAATTTGAACCTCTCCTGTGAGTCCAGTTTTAGATTCCGATGCCTCAGTGCAGGTATACTGTTTCCCTTGGACCTTCTTATTGATGATGAGACACAGAAATTGCATCCAAATTAAATAAAAAAGCCCAAAGCCGACATAAGTACATGAGGACTGACACTCTAAATTTATATGATTTGCACCTCTCCTGTGAGTCCAGTTTTAGATTCCGATGCTTCACTTCAGTTTTATTGTATCCCTTGGACCATCTTATTGACGATGAAACACAGAAATAGCAACCGAATTGAATACAAAAGGCACAATGCCGACTTTAGTACAGGAGGACTGACACTCTAACTTTCTATGATTTGAACCTCCCCTGTGAGTGCAGTTTTAGATTCCGATGCTTCACTGCAGGTTTACTGTATCCCTTGGACCTTCTTATTGACGATGAAACACAGAAATTGCATCCGAATTTAATACAATAGGCAAAATGCCGACATAAGTACAAGAGGACTGACACTCTAGCTCTCTATGATTTGAACCCCTCCTGTGAGTCGAGTTTTAGATTCCGATGCTTCACTTCAGGTTAGCTGTATCCCTTGGACCTCCGTATTGACGACGAAACACAGAAATTGCATCCGAATTTAATACAAAAGGCACAATGCCGACTTAAGTACCACAGGACTGACATTCTAACTTTCTATGATTTGTATCTCTCCTGTGAGTCCAGTTTTAGGTTCCGATGCTTCACTTTAGGTGTACGGTATACCTTGTACCTTCTTATTGACGATTAAAAACAGAAATTGCATCCGAATTTAATACAAAAGGCATTATGCCGACTTAAGTACAAGAGGACTGACACTCTAACTTTCTAGGACTTGAACGTCTCCTGTGAGTCCAGTTTTAGATTCCGATGCTTCACTTCAGGTTTACTGTTACCTTGGACCTTTTTATTGACGATGAAACACAGGAATTTCATCCGAAATTGATACAAAAGGCCCAATACCGACTTAAGTACAAGAGGTCTGACACCCTAACTTTCTATGATTTGAACCTCTCCTGTGAGACCAGTTTTAGATTCCGATGCTTCACTTCAGGTTTACTGTATCCCTTGGACCCTCTTATTGACGATGAAACACGGAAATTATATCCGAATTTAATACAAAAGGCACAATGCCGACTTTAGTACAAGAGGACTGACACTCTAACTTTCTATGATTTGAACCTCTCCTGTGAGTCCAGTTTCGGATTCCGAAGCCTTACTTCAGGCTTACTGTATCCCTTGGACCTCCTTATTGACGATGAATACAGAAATTGCATCCGAATTTAATACAAAAGGCACAACGCCGACTTATGTACAAGAGAACTGACATTCTAACTTTCTATGATTTGAACCTCTCCTGTGAGTCCTGTTTTAGATTCCGATGCTTCACTTCAGGTTAACTATATACCTTGGACCTTCTTATTGACGATAAAACACAGAAATTGCATCCGAATTGAATACGAAAGGCACAATGCTCACTTATGTACAAGAGGACTGACACTGTAAGTTTCTATAATTTGAACCTCTCCTGTGAGTCCAGTTTTAGACTCCATTGCCTCACTTCAGGTTTACTGTTTCCCTTGAACCTTCTTATTGATGATGAAACACAGAAATTGCATCCAAATTAAATACAAAAGGCACAATGCCGACTTAAGTACAAGAGGACTGACGTTCTAACTTTCTATGATTTGCACCTCTCCTGTGGGTCCAGTTTTAGATTCCGCTGCTTCACTTCAGGTTTACTGTATCCCTTGGACCTTCTTATTGACGATGAAACACCGAAACTGCAACCGAATTTAATACAAAAGGCACAATGCCGACTTTAGTACAAGAGGACTGACACTCTAACTTTCTATGATTTGAACCTCTCCTGTGAGTCCTCTTTTAGATTCCGATGCTTCACTTTAGGTGTACGGTATACCTTGGACCTTCTTATTGACGGTGAAACACAGAAATTGCATCCGAATTTAATACAAAAGTCATTATGCCGACTTAAGTACAAGAGGACTGACACTCTAACTTTCTATGATTTGAACGTCTCCTGTGAGTCCAGTTTTAGATTCCGATGCTTCACTTCAGGTTTACTGTTTCCCTTGGACCTTCTAATTGACGATGAGACACAGATAATGCATCCGAATATAATACAAAAGGCAAAATGCCGACTTAAGTACACGGGCACTGACACTCCAACTTTCTATGATTTGAGCCTTTCCTGTGAGTCCTGTTTTAGATTCCGATGCTTCACTTCAGGTTTACTGTATCCCTTGAACCTTCGTATTGACGATGAAACACAGAAATTGCATCCGAATTTAATACAAAAGGCACAATGCCGACGTAAGTACAAGAGGTCTGACACTCTAACTTTCTATGATTTGAACCTCCCCTGTGAGTCCATTTTTAGATTCCGATGCTTCACTGCAGGTTTACTGTATCCCTTGGACCTTCTTATTGACGATGAAACACAGAAACTGCATCCGAATTTAATACAAAAGGCAAAATGTCGACTTACGTACCACAGGACTGACATTCTAACTTTCTATGATTTGAAACTCTCCTGTGAGTCCAGTTTTAGATTCCGATGCTTCACTTCAGGTTTACTGTATCCCTTGGACCTTCTTATTGACGATGAAACACAGAAATTGCAACCGAATTTAATAAAAAAGGCACAATGCCGACTTCAGTACAAGAGGACTGAGACTCTAACTTTCTATGATTTGAACCTCTCCTGTGAGTCCAGTTTTTAGATTACGATGCTTCTCTTCAGGGTTGCTGTTTCCCTTGGATCTTCTTATTGACGATGAAACACAGAAATTGCATCCGAACTTAATACAAAGGGCACAATGCCGACTTAAGTACAAGAGGACTGACACTCTAACTTTCTATGATTTGTATCTCTCCTGTGAGTCCAGTTTTAGATTCCGATGCTTCACTTTAGGTGTACGGTGTACCTTGGACCTTCTTATTGACGATTAAAAACAGAAATTGCATCTGAATTTAATGCAAAAGGCATGATGCCGACTTATGTACAAGAGGACTGACACTCAAACTTTCTACGACTTGAACGTCTCCTGTGAGTCCAGTTTTAGATTCCGATGCTTCACTTCAGGTTTACTGTTTCCCTTGGACCTCCGTATTGACACAGACACACAGAAATTGCATCCGAATTTAATACAAAAGGCACAATGCTGACTTAAGTACAAGTGGACTGACACTCTAAGTTTCTATAATTTGAACCTCTCCTGTGAGTCCAGTTTTAGGCTGCGTTCACACTGCCGGCCGGGCCGGGCCGGGCTGACGCGTACTGGCTCGGCTCGTGCCTAGCCAGCTCATGCCGACGAGTAGTGCGTTCACACTGCGCGCCGCGCCGAGCCGGGACGGCGAAATGGGGAAAAATCCACTTCTCCGATTTTCATGTTCTAACAATTCTTAGCGGTATATAAGACTGCGCCACATCGTTTTATGAACTCATTTTTTCATTAAAAGCGTTACTTACGTCGTGAAAAAAGAAAAAGGCTACTTTTCGTTTCGCGTGATTTCTTAGTTTCGTAACGCTTCCCAGCCGATTTTGAAGAAAGTATGCGGCTAAAAATTCTGATTTTTGTACACGTGCTAGCGTAACATCTTAACTTCGTATTGAATCATTTATCTTTTCATATTTCTTAACAGTCATTGTGAAATGATGCTATTTGTCAACGTTGTGCACTTGATTTACCAATCTTGTAGTGAAAAAGTTATGTAGCGGGTAGCTTACTGTTAGGTCCGTTTTAGACCATACATTGTTGCGAATGAAATGTAGCTAAAAGTACCAAAAAGTTTTTGAAATGATTATGACACTGATATCTGTCTCTGGTCACAAGTAATGCGAGATTTCAGTGGCGTCAGTGCCGCGTCCGCAAGCCACGGAGTTCGAGCGGTTACAGCTTGGTTTAATGTAGTCATGTAATGCAGGACAGAAAAAACTAATTACTAGTGATCAGTGGTGTAAAACTAATCACAAAAACAAACTGGAGATTTGTGATACGTTTACTGCAGAAACTGAAGCGCAATTCTGTAGTCTCGTTGTCTACTTTGACAGAAAAAAAAATGGAGAGTTAATGAAACTACTGTAGATCGACACAGATGTGCGTTTCATTGTTCTTCATTATTTTTTTCCTTCCTTGGCGGGCTGCGCTGCACCGTCAAGGTAATCCCTACTCTTTGGCTAAATGGCTGCTAGTTGCCGAAGGCTAAATAAATAAATTTAAAAAAATCCCCACCCTTCGACAGCTGACAAGCAAGTCACTAGAAAACGCAGCTGCAGTCAACAGTTGCTCGCCTTTGGCTAGTCTGTGCTGTCGTGTAGAACAATGTCTTCACTCTTTTATTGGTATTGTTTTGACTCTGCAGTAACTCGTCGAGTTTTGAAGTACAGAAGAACTAGGAGGTTATGGATTCATCCCATAAATAGCGACAGACATTTAGGAGAGTTTTTTTCTTTACATGAAGAACTTAAAAACTATCCTGAAAAATTTTATTCATATTACAGAATGAATCATAATACATTTCAGTATGTGCAGCAGAGCATTCAAGACAAAATTTCGAAACAGAACACAAATTTTCGCAGAAGTATAACAGCAGAAGAAAGATTGTGTATAACGATAAGGTAAGATTCGTTAGTACACACTTTTTGGTTTGCAGTAGAACTTTGTGCAGAATTCACTACCTCCAATTAATTGTGGTCATGCTTTTGTATTTTAAATTTCACAAACGCTTACCTCTGAGGGAAGAGAGTTTACGGGACTCCTGAGAATCATCAGTAAATAATTAGCTTCGTCATTTTGGGCAATGTCTTGCTGTGCCTTCAACGAAGAATCGCAGATACACTCCTTCAGAATTTTCCAACTTTTTCTTCTTTTTTCTTCATGATGCAGCGCTTGGCAGTGGTGATGGTTCATCATGTGGAGCCACTGATGACCTCACAGAATTCTTTTCATTACCTTGTAAGATAGACAGACTGATATGCCCTTTGACTCAGTGGTTCTATTTCCACTGGTAAGAAACTGTGCATAGCTCTTAGAACTTAGGAAAATCATATGACAGAACAAAGCCCGAGTGGAATTGCATTTTAATATACTATTCCCTGGATCACATGACCTTATTTTGCCAAGTTATACAAGTTATTCTCTGTAACTGTTTCTCAGGTCTTTGCATTTCGATTTCATTATTTTAATTGAAAGAATATAGAAGGGTGCAAGAAAACGTCTCTCTAATTATTTATTGTTGTATAACTATGAAATGACATGGACTAAGTAAATATCTACTGTGCAAACAAAACTGTAAAAACTTCGCCCAACACCACACTTGAGTAACACATTTTACGATTTTTTTTCTCAGGTATCTGTCCACTGGCATCTCCTTTCATGCACTAGCATCGTCATTCCGATTAGGAGTGTCCACCGTATGTGTTGGTGAAAGACGTTTGTATGGCCATATGGGAGTCACTTGCTCCCATTCATTTACCAACGCCAACTGTTTCTCGATTTAAAGAAATTGCCAGTGAAATGCATACGAGATGGGGATTTCCAAACTGTGTTGGATGTATAGACGGGAAGCACATACGTGTCCAATGTCCTAAACTTTCTGGCAGCTTGTTTTACAATTACAAACAGTATTATTCGATTGTACTCCAAGCAGTTGCTGATGCAAATTACAAATTTATAGTTGTGGATGTTGGTGCCTACGGTAAACAGTCTGATGCAGGCGTGTTTAAAGAAAGTATGTTATATAAGAAACTTACAAATGGGGAGCTGTTATTACCGCCACCAACAAGACTTGAAGGAATGTGTCAGGAACTACCGTACGTCATTTTGGGAGATGAAGCTTACCCCTTATTAGAGAATTTGATGACCTTTTCCTCGCAGAAATTTGGACAACGAGAAGATTCTATACAACGATATGCATTCCAGAGCAAGAAAAGTTGTTGAATGTGCATTTGGTATAATGACCAATAAATGGAGACTACTGAGGAAGGAAATTGAAACATCCGTTGACGTAGCTGATCACATAGTCAAGTGCATTTGTCTACTTCATAATATTGTCATTGACAGAGAAGGATGCAATGTTGAAGCTGAAAAGTTTTGTAACAATGCTGATATGCAGACAGCTGGTGCCACATTCAACAGAAATTCCACATTACGTTCGAAAACTGTCAGGAACACTTTTGTTGAATATTTCATTAAAAATGCAACTTAAAATAATTAAAAAACCTCTCAAATAAATTTTGGAATTGAAAGTACTTTGCTATTTACTGTATTTTTTTGTATCTCATTTCACTGTAAATAAAACAAATAAAATTATAAAGGAAAATAATTTATATTTGTGCGTACTATCTGAAACACACTCCTTGGTTACTTCGTTCCATAATCTGGAAACTGCATTATTACTGTCATACTAGCCGAATTTCTGATACCAAATTGATGGACACAAGTTAATGTCATGTAAATGTTATTCTGCATTCATTAAAGTAAGAACATCGCAAAAAGATGTCACAGACAACAGCTTATAGTAACGTGCCGCAACATGACTTTACAATGCATTGTCATTTGGTAGGGACACATTTCCGTCCCTCAGTGACACTCATATCTGCCTCCGTTTACAAGTAAATGCGAACTATTCAGTGGCGGCAATGCCGCGATCGCTGGCAAGCTATTGTTGTAAATGCATGTAGATTAAATAAATGAAATAAAAGTAATTTCGCATGTATCATTATAATAAACGTAATTTTTCCTGACTGATTGTGAAATGTAAGGTAACATCTTAAAAAAAAGACGTGTGCAGTCACACTTGTGAAGAAAGCAGAAGGGAGACGTGTGATGCGTGTACTGCAGAAGCTGTAGTGCTGATCCACAGGCTCGCGCCTGCGGTCGGCTCGCGCCGGCAATATTAAACACTCGGGATGTCGCCGGCTCGGCTCCGGGAGGCTCACGCCGTGTCGGCGCGGCCCGGCCGCCAGTGTGAACACCGCAATTCAAAACCATGTGTTTGATACCGAGGCGGGCGGCGGCCCGGCCAGGCTCGGCTCGGCCCGGCCGGCAGTGTGAACGCAGCCTTAGATTCCGATGCCTCACTTCAGGTTTACTGTTTCCCTTGGACCTTCTTATTGATGATGAAACACAGAAATTGCATCCAAATTAAATACAAAAGTCACAATGCCGACTTAAGTACAAGAGGACTGACACTCTAACTTTATACGATTTGCACCTCTCCTGTGAGTCCAGTTTTAGATTCCGATGCTTCACTTCAGGTTTACTGTATACCTTGGACCTTCTTATTGACGATGAAACACAGAAATTGCAACTGAATTTAATACAAAAAGCACAATGCCGACTTCAGTACAAGAGTTCTGAAACTCTAACTTCCTATGATTTGAACCTCTCCTGTAAGTCCAGTTTTAGATTCCGATGCTTCACTTCAGGTTTACTGTATACCTTGGACCCTCTTATTGACGATTAAACACAGAAATTGCATCCGAGTTTAATACAAAAAGCACAACGCCGACTTAAGTACAAGAATACTGACACTCTAACTTTCTATGATTTGCACCTCTCCTGTGAGTCCAGTTTTAGATTCCGATGCTTCACTTCAGGTTCACTGTATCCCTTGGACCTTCTTATTGACGATGAAACACAGAAATTGAACCGAATTTAATACAAAAGGCACAATGCCGACGTTAGTACAAGAGGACTGACACTCTAACTCTCTATGATTTGAACCTCTCCTGTGAGTCCAGTTTTTAGATTCCGATGCTTCACTTCAGGGTTACTGTTTCCCTTGGACCTTCTTATTGACGATGAAACACAGAAATTGCAGCCGAATTTAATACAAAAGGCACAATGCCGACTTTAGTACAAGAGGACTGACACTCTAACTTTCTATGATTTGCACCTCTCCTGTGAGTCCAGTTTCAGATTCCGAAGCCTTACTTCAGGTTTACTGTATCCCTTGGACCTCCTTATTGACGATGAATACAGAAATTGCATCCGAATTTAATACAAAAGGCACAACGCCGACTTAAGTACAAGAGAACTGACACTCTAACTTTCTATGATCTGAACCTCTCCTGTGAGTCCTGTTTTAGATTCCGATGCTTCACTTCAGGTTAACTATATACCTTGGACCTTCTTGTTGACGATAAAACACAGAAATTGCATCCGAATTGAATACGAAAGGCACAATGCTCACTTATGTACAAGAGGACTGACACTCTAAGTTTCTATAATTTGAACCTCTCCTGTGAGTCCAGTTGTAGACTCCGATGCCTCACTTCAGGTTTACTGTTTCCCTTGAACCTTCTTATTGATGATGAAACACAGAAATTGCATCCAAATTAAATACAAAAGGCACAATGCCGACTTAAGTACAAGAGGACTGACGTTCTAACTTTCTATGATTTGCACCTCTCCTGTGGGTCCAGTTTTAGATTCCGGTGCTTCACTTCAGGTTTACTGTATCCCTTGGACCTTCTTATTGACGATGAAACACCGAAACTGCAACCGAATTTAATACAAAAGGCACAATGCCGACTTTAGTACAAGAGGACTGACACTCTAACTTTCTATGATTTGAACCTCTCCTGTGAGTCCACTTTTAGATTCCGATGCTTCGCTTTAGGTGTACGGTATACCTTGGACCTTCATATTGACGATGAAACACAGAAAGTGCATCCGAATTTAATACAAAAGGCATTATGCCGACTTAAGTACAAGAGGACTGACACTCTAACTTTCTATGATTTGAACGTCTCCTGTGAGTCCAGTTTTAGATTCCGATGCTTCACTTCAGGTTTACTGTTTTCCTTGGACCTTCTAATTGACGATGAAACACAGATAATGCATCCGAATATAATACAAAAGGCAAAATGCCGACTTAAGTACACGGGGACTGACACTCCAACTTTCTATGATTTGAGCCTTTCCTGTGAGTCCTGTTTTAGATTCCGATGCTTCACTTCAGGTTTACTGTATCCCTTGGACCTTCTTATTGACGATGAAACACAGAAATTGCATCCGAATTTAATACAAAAGGCAAAATGTCGACTTACGTACCACAGGACTGACATTCTAACTTTCTATGATTTGAAACTCTCCTGTGAATCCAGTTTTAGATTCCGATGCTTCACTTCGGGTTTACTGTATACCTTGGACCCTCTTATTGACGATAAAACACAGAAATTGCATCCGAATTTAATACAAAAGGCACAATGCTGACTTAAGTACAAGACTACTGACACTCTATGTATCTATAATTTGAACCTCTCCTGTGAGTCCCGTCTCAGATTCTGATGCCTCAGTTCAGGTATACTGTTTCCCTTGGACCTTCTTATTGATGATGAAACACAGAAATTGCATCCAAATTAAATACAAACGGCACAATGCCGACGTAAGTACAAGAGAACTGACACTCTAACTTTATATGATTTGCACCTCTCCTGTGAGTCCAGTTTTAGATTCCGATGCTTCACTTCAGGTTAACTGTATCCCTTTGACCTCTGTATTGACGACGAAACACAGAAATTGCATCCGAATTTAATACAAAAGGCACAATGCCGACTTAAGTACCACAGGACTGACATTCTAACTTTCTATGATTTGCACCTCTCCTGTGAGTCCAGTTTTAGATTCCAATGCTTCACTTCAGGTTTACTGTATCCCTTGGACCTTCTTATTGACGATGAAACACGGAAATAGCAACCGAATTTAATAAAAAAGGCACAATGCCGACTTCAGTACAAGAGGACTGAGACTCTAACTTTCTATGATTTGAACCTCTCCTGTGAGTCCAGTTTTTAGATTACGATGCTTCTCTTCAGGGTTACTGTTTCCCTTGGACCTTCTTATTGACGATGAAACACAGACATTGCATCCGAACTTAATACAAAGGGCACAATGCCGACTTAAGTACAAGAGGACTGACACTCTAACTTTCTATGATTTGTGTCTCTCCTGTGAGTCCAGTTTTAGATTCCGATGCTTCACTTTAGGTGTACGGTGTACCTTGGACCTTCTTATTGACGATTAAAAACAGAAATTGCATCTGAATTTAATGCAAAAGGCATGATGCCGACTTATGTACAAGAGGACTGACACTCTAACTTTCTACGACTTGAACGTCTCCTGTGAGTCCAGTTTTAGATTCCGATGCTTCACTTTAGGTGTATGGTATACCTTGGACCTTCTTATTGATGATGAAACACAGACATAGCATCCGAATTTAATACAAAAGGCATTATGCCGCATTAAGTACAAGAGGACTGACACTATAACTCTCTATGATTTGAACATCTCCACGAGTCCAGTTTTAGATTCCGATGCTTCACTTCAGGTTTACTGTTTCCCTTGTACCTTCTAATTGACGATGAAACACAGATATTGCATCCGAATTTAATACAAAAGGCACAATGCCGACTTAAGTACACGGGGACTGACACTCCAACTTTCTATGATTTGAACCTCTCCTGTGAGTCCTGTTTTAGATTCCGATGCTTCACTTCCTGTTTACTGTATCCCTTGAACCTTCTTATAGACGATGAAACACAGAAATTGCATCCGAATTTAATACAAAGGGCACAATGCCGACTTAAGTACAAGAGTTCTGACACTCTAACTTTCTATGATTTGAACCTCTCCTGTGAGTCCAGTTTTAGATTCCGGTGCTTCACTTCAGGTTAACTGTATCCCTTGGACCTCCGTATTGACGATGAAACACAGAAATTGCATCCGAATTTAATACAAAAGGAACAATGCCGACTTAAGTACCACAGGACTGACATTCTAACTTACTATGTTTTGAAACTCTCCTGTGAGTCCAGTTTTAGATTCCGATGCCTCACTTCAGGTTAACTGTTTCCTTTGGACGTTCTTATTGATGATGAAGCACAGAAATTGCATCCAAATTAATTACAAAAGGCACAATGCCGACTTAAGTACAAGAGGACTGACACTCTAACTTTCTATGATTTGCACCTCTATTGTGAGTCCAGTTTTAGATTCCGGTGCTTCACTTCAGGTTTACTGTATCCCTTGGACCTTCTTATTTACGATGAAACACAGAAATTGCATCAGAATTTAATACAAAAGGCACAATGCCGACTTAAGTATAAGAGGACTGACACTCTAACTTTCTAAGTTTTGTATCTCTCCTGTGAGTCCAGTTTTAGATTCCGATGCTTCACTTTAGGTGTACGGTATACCTCGGACTTTCTTATTGGCGATGAAACACAGAAATTCCATCCGATTTTAATACAAAAGGCATAATGCCGACTTAAGTACAAGAGGTCTGACACTCTAACTTTCTATGATTTTAACCTCTTCTGGGAGTCCTGTTTTAGATTCCGATGTTTCACTTCAGGTTTACTGTATCCCTTGAACCTTCTTATTGTCGATGATACACAGAAACTGCATCCGAATTTAATACAAAAGGCACAATGCCGACTTAAGTACAAGAGGACTGACACTCTAACTTTCTATGATTTGAACCTTTCCTGTGAGTCCAGTTTTAGATTCCGATGCTTCACTTCTGGTTTACTGTATCCCTTGGACCTTCTTATTGAGGATGAAACACAGAAATTATATCCGAATTTAATACAAAAGGCACAATGTCGACTTAAGTACAAGCGGACTGACACTGTAATTCTCTATGATTTGAACCTCTCCTGTGAGTCCAGTTTTAGATTCCGATGCTTCACTTCAGGTTTACTGTATCCCTTGGACCTCCTTGTTGACGATGAAACCCAGAAATTGCATCCCAATTTAGTACTAAAGGCACAATGCCGACTTAAGTACCACAGGACTGACACTCTAACTTTCTATGATTTGAAACTCTCCCGTGAGTCCAGTTTTAGATTCCGATGCTTCACTTCATGTTTACTGTATCCCTTGGACCTTCTTATTGACGATGAAACACAGAAACTCCATCTGAATTTAATGCAAGAGGCACAATGCCGACTTAAATACAAGAGGACTGACACTATAACTCTCTATGATTTGAACATCTCCACGAGTCCAGTTTTAGATTCCGATGCTTCACTTCAGGTTTACTGTTTCCCTTGTACCTTCTAATTGACGATGAAACACAGATATTGCATCCGAATTTAATACAAAAGGCACAATACCGACTTAAGTACACAGGGACTGACACTCCAACTTTCTATGATTTGAACTTCTCCTGTGAGTCCTGTTTTAGATTCCGATGCTTCACTTCTGTTTACTGTATCCCTTGAACCTTCTTATAGACGATGAAACACAGAAATTGCGTCCGAATTTAATACAAAGGGCACAATGCCGACTTAAGTACAAGAGTTCTGACACTCTAACTTTCTATGATTTGAACCTCTCCTGTGAGTCCAGTTTTAGATTCCGGTGCTTCACTTCAGGTTTACTGTATCCCTTGGACCTCCGTATTGACGATGAAACACAGAAATTGCATCCGAATTTAATACAAAAGGAACAATGCCGACTTAAGTACCACAGGACTGACATTCTAACTTACTATGTTTTGAAACTCTCCTGTGAGTCCAGTTTTAGATTCCGATGCCTCACTTCAGGTTAACTGTTTCCTTTGGACGTTCTTATTGATGATGAAGCACAGAAATTGCATCCAAATTAATTACAAAAGGCACAATGCCGACTTAAGTACGAGAGGACTGACACTCTAACTTTCTATGATTTGCACCTCTATTGTGAGTCCAGTTTTAGATTCCGGTGCTTCACTTCAGGTTTACTGTATCCCTTGAACCTTCTTATTGACGATGATACACAGAAACTGCATCCGAATTTAATACAGAAGGCACAATGCCGACTTAAGTACAAGAGGACTGACACTCTAACTTTCTATGATTTGAACCTTTCCTGTGAGTCCAGTTTTAGATTCCGATGCTTCACGTCTGGTTTACTGTATCCCTTGGACCTTCTTATTGAGGATGAAACGCAGAAATTATATTCGAATTTAATACAAAAGGCACAATGTCGACTTAAGTACAAGCGGACTGACACTGTAATTCTCTATGATTTGAACCCCTCCTGTGAGTCCAGTCTTAGATTCCGAAGCTTCAGTTCAGGTTTACTGTATCCCTTGGACCTCCTTGTTGACGATGAAACACAGAAATTGCATCCCAATTTAGTACAAAAGGCACAATGCCGACTTAAGTACCACAGGACTGACACTCTAACTTTCTATGATTTGAAACTCTCCTGTGAGTCCAGTTTTAGATTCCGATGCTTCACTTCATGTTTACTGTATCCCTTGGACCTTCTTATTGACGATGAAACACAGAAACTCCATCTGAATTTAATACAAGAGGCACAATGCTGACTTAAGTGCAAAAGGACTGAGACTCTAACTTTCTATGATTTAAATCGCTCCTGTGAGTCCAGTTTTAGATTCCGATGCTTCGCTTTAGGTTTACTGTATCCCTTGGACCTTCTTACTGACTATGAAACACAGAAATTGCATCCGAATTTAATACAAATGGCACAATGCCGACTTAAGTACAAGAGTTCTGACACTCTAACTTTCTATGATTTGATCCTCTCCTGTGAGTCCAGTTTTAGATTCCGATGCTTCACTTCAGGTTTATTGTATACTTTGGACCTTCTTATTGACGATGAAACACAGAAATTTCATCCGAATTTAATACAAAAGGCACAATGCCGACTTAAGTACAAGAGGACTGACACTCTAACTTTCTATGATTTGAACCTTTCCTGTGAGTCCAGTTTTAGATTCCGATGCTTCACTTCTGGTTTACTGTATCCCTTGGACCTTCTTATTGAGGATGAAACACAGAAATTATATCCGAATTTAATACAAAAGGCACAATGTCGACTTAAGTACAAGCGGACTGACACTGTAATTCTCTATGATTTGATCCTCTCCTGTGAGTCCAGTTTTAGATTCCGATGCTTCACTTCAGGTTTACTGTATCCCTTGGACCTCCTTGTTGACGATGAAACACAGAAATTGCATCCCAATTTAGTACTAAAGGCACAATGCCGACTTAAGTACCACAGGACTGACACTCTAACTTTCTATGATTTGAAACTCTCCTGTGAGTCCAGTTTTAGATTCCGATGCTTCACTTCATGTTTACTGTATCCCTTGGACCTTCTTATTGACGATGAAACACAGAAACTCCATCTGAATTTAATACAAGAGGCACAATGCCGACTTAAGTACAAGAGGACTGACACTATAACTCTCTATGATTTGAACATCACCACGAGTCCAGTTTTAGATTCCGATGCTTCACTTCAGGTTTACTGTTTCCCTTGTACCTTCTAATTGACGATGAAACACAGATATTGCATCCGAATTTAATACAAAAGGCACAATGCCGACTTAAGTACACAGGGACTGACACTCCAACTTTCTATGATTTGAACTTCTCCTGTGAGTCCTGTTTTAGATTCCGATGCTTCACTTCTGTTTACTGTATCCCTTGAATCTTCTTATAGACGATGAAACACAGAAATTGCGTCCGAATTTAATACAAAGGGCACAATGCCGACTTAAGTACAAGAGTTCTGACACTCTAACTTTCTATGATTTGAACCTCTCCTGTGAGTCCAGTTTTAGATTCCGGTGCTTCACTTCAGGTTTACTGTATCCCTTGGACCTCCGTATTGACGATGAAACACAGAAATTGCATCCGAATTTAATACAAAAGGAACAATGCCGACTTAAGTACCACAGGACTGACATTCTAACTTACTATGTTTTGAAACTCACCTGTGAGTCCAGTTTTAGATTCCGATGCCTCACTTCAGGTTAACTGTTTCCTTTGGACGTTCTTATTGATGATGAAGCACAGAAATTGCATCCAAATTAATTACAAAAGGCACAATGCCGACTTAAGTACGAGAGGACTGACACTCTAACTTTCTATGATTTGCACCTCTATTGTGAGTCCAGTTTTAGATTCCGGTGCTTCACTTCAGGTTTACTGTATCCCTTGGACCTTCTTATTTACGATGAAACACAGAAATTGCATCCGAATTTAATACAAAAGGCACAATGCCGACTTAAGTATAAGAGGACTGACACTCTAACTTTCTAAGTTTTGTATCTCTCCTGTGAGTCCAGTTTTAGATTCCGATGCTTCACTTTAGGTGTACGGTATACCTCGGACTTTCTTATAGGCGATGAAATACAGAAATTCCATCCGATATTAATACAAAAGGCATAATGCTGACTTAAGTACAAGAGGTCTGACACTCCAACTTTCTATGATTTTAACCTCTTCTGGGAGTCCTGTTTTAGATTCCGATGCTTCACTTCAGGTTTACTGTATCCCTTGAACCTTCTTATTGACGATGATACACAGAAACTGCATCCGAATTTAATACAGAAGGCACAATGCCGACTTAAGTACAAGAGGACTGACACTCTAACTTTCTATGATTTGAACCTTTCCTGTGAGTCCAGTTTTAGATTCCGATGCTTCACGTCTGGTTTACTGTATCCCTTGGACCTTCTTATTGAGGATGAAACACAGAAATTATATCCGAATTTAATACAAAAGGCACAATGTCGACTTAAGTACAAGCGGACTGACACTGTAATTCTCTATGATTTGAACCCCTCCTGTGAGTCCAGTCTTAGATTCCGATGCTTCACTTCAGGTTTACTGTATCCCTTGGACCTCCTTGTTGACGATGAAACACAGAAATTGCATCCCAATTTAGTACAAAAGGCACAATGCCGACTTAAGTACCACAGGACTGACACTCTAACTTTCTATGATTTGAAACTCTCCTGTGAGTCCAGTTTTAGATTCCGATGCTTCACTTCATGTTTACTGTATCCCTTGGACCTTCTTATTGACGATGAAACACAGAAACTCCATCTGAATTTAATACAAGAGGCACAATGCTGACTTAAGTACAATAGGACTGACACTCTAACTTTCTATGATTTGAATCGCTCCTGTGAGTCCAGTTTTAGATTCCGATGCTTCGCTTTAGGTTTACTGTATCCCTTGGACCTTCTTACTGACTATGAAACACAGAAATTGCATCCGAATTTAATACAAATGGCACAATGCCGACTTAAGTATAAGAGTACTGACACTCTAACTTTCTATGATTTGAACCTCTCCTGTGAGTCCCGTTTTAGATTCCGATGCTTCACTCCAGGTTTACTGTATCCCTTGGACCTTCTTATTGACGATGAAACACAGAAATTGCGTCCGAATTTAATACAAAAGGCACAATGCCGACTTAAGTACAAGAGGACTGACACTCTAACTTTCTATGATTTGATCCTCTCCTGTGAGTCCAGTTTTAGATTCCGATGCTTCACTTCAGGTTTATTGTATACTTTGGACCTTCTTATTGACGATGAAACACAGAAATTGCATCCGAATTTAATACAAAATGTCAATGCTGACTTAAGTACAAGAGGACTGACACTCTAAGTTTCTATAATTTGAACCTCTCCTGTGAGTCCAGTTTTAGATTCCGATGCTTCACTTCGGGCTTACTGTTTCCATTGGACCTTCTTATTGATGATGAAACACAGAAATTGCATCTGAATTTAATACAAAAGGCACAATGCCGACTTAAGTACAAGAGGACTGACACTCTAACTTTCTATGATTTGTATCTTACCTGTGAGTCCAGTTATAGATTCCGATGCTTCACTTTAGGTGTACGGGATACCTCGGACCTTCTTATTGACGATGAAACACAGAAATTGAATCCGAGTTTAATACAAAAGGTATAATGCCGACTGAAGTACAAGAGGACTGACACTCTAACTTCTATGACTTGAACGTCTCCTGTGAGTCCAGTTTTAGATTCCGATGCTTCACTTCAGGTTTACTGTTTCCCTTGGACCTTCTAATTGACGATGACTCACGGAAATGCATCCGAATTTAATACAAAAGGCACAATGCCGACTTAAGTACACGGGGTCTGACACTCCAACTTTCTATGATTTGAACCTCTCCTGTGAGTCCTGTTTTAGATTCCGATGCTTCATTTCAGGTTTTCTGTATCCCTTGAACCTTCTTATTGACGATGAAACACAGATATTGCATCCGAATTTAATACAAAAGGCACAATGCCGACTTAAGTAAAAGAGGTCTGACACTCTAACTTTCTATGATTTGAACCACCCCTGTGAGTCCAGTTTTAGATTCCGATGCTTCGCTTCTGGTTAACTGTATCCCTTGGACCTTCTTATTGACGATGAAACACAGAAATTATATCCGGATTTAATAGAAAAGCCACGATGCCGACTTAAGTACATGAGGACTGACACTGTAAGTTTCTATGATTTGAACCTCTCCTGTGAGCCCAGTTTTAGATTCCGATGCTTCACTTCAGGTTTACTGTATCCCTTGGACCTCCTTATTGACGATTAAACACAGAAATTGCATCCGAATTTAATACAAAAGGCACAATGCGGACTTAAGTACCACAGGACTGACACTCTAACTTTCTATGATTTGATCCTCTCCTGTGAGTCCAGTTTTGGATTCCGATGCTCACTTCAGGTTTACTGTATCCCATGGACCTTCTTATTGACGATGAAATACAGTAATTGCATCTGAATTTAATAGAAGAGGCACAATGCCGACTTAGGTACAAGAGGACTGACACTCTAACTTTCTATGATTTGAAACGCTCCTGTGAGTCCAGTTTTAGATTCCGATGCTTCGTTTAAGGTTTACTGTATCCCTTGGACCTTCTTACTGACTACGAAACACAGAAATTGCATACGAATTTAATACAAAAGGCACAATGCCGACTTAAGTACAAGAGAACTGACACTCTAATTTTCTATGATTTGAACCTCTCCTGTGAGGCCAGTTTTAAATTCCGATGCTTCACCTTAGGTGTATGATATACCTCGGACCTTCTTATTGACGATGAATCACAGAAATTGCATCCGAATTTAATACAAACGGCATAATGCCGACTTAAGTACAAGAGGACTGACACTCTAACTTTCTATGATTTGAACGTTTTCTGTGAGTCCGGTTTTAGATTCCGATGCTTCACACCAGGTTTACTGTATCCCTTGGACCTTCTTATTGACGATGAAACACAGAAATTGCGCCTGAATTTAATACAAAAAGCACAATGCCGACTTAAGTACAAGAGTGCTGACACTCTAACTTTCTATGATTTGAACCTCTCCTGTAAGTCAGTCTTAGATTCCGATGCTTCACTTAAGGTTTACTGTATACCTTGGACCTTCTTATCGACGATGAAACACAGATATTGCATCTGAATTTAATACTAAATTCACAATGCCAACTTAAGTACAAGAGGACTGATACTCTAACTTTCTATGATTTGAACCTGTCCTGTCAGTCCACTTTTAGATTCCGATGCTTCACTTCAGGTTTACTGTTTCCCTTGGTCCTTCTTTTTGACGATGAAACACAGAAATTGCATCCGAATTTAGTACAAAAGGCACACTGCCGACTTAAGTAAAAGAGGACTGACACTCTAACTTCTATTACTTGAACGCCTCCTGTGAGTCCAGTTTTAGATTCCGATGCTTCACTTCAGGTTTTCTGTATCCCTTGAACCTTCTTATTGACGATGAAACACAGATATTGTATCCGAATTTAATACAAAAGGCACAATGCCGACTTAAGTACAAGAGGACTGACACTGTAATTTTCTATGATTTGAACCTCTCCTGTGAGTCCAGTTATAGATTCCGATGCTTCATTTCAGGTTTACTGTATCCCTTGGACCTTCTTACTGACTACGAAACACAGAAATTGCATACGAATTTAATACAAAAGGCACAATGCCGACTTAAATACAAGAGAACTGACACTCTATTTTTCTATGATTTGGACCTCTCCTGTGAGTCCAGTTTTAGATTCCGATGCTTCACCTTAGGTGTACGGTATACCTCGGACCTTCTTATTGACGATGAAACACAGAAATTGCATCCGAATTTAATACAAACGGCATAATGCCGACTTAAGTACAAGAGGACTGACACTATAACTTTCTATGATTTGAACGCCTTCTGTGAGTCCAGTTTTAGATTCCGATGCTTCACTTCAGGTTTACCGTTTCCCTTGGACCTTCTAATTGACGATGACACACAGAAATGCATCCGAATTTAATACAAAAGGCACTATGCCGGCTTAAGTACACGGGGTCTGACACTCCAACTTTCTATGATTTGAACCTCTCCTGTGAGTCCTGTTTTAGATTCCGATGCTTCACACCAGGTTTACTGTATCCCTTGGACCTTCTTATTGACGATGAAACACAGAAATTGCGCCTGAATTTAATACAAAAGGCACAATGCCGACTTAAGTACAAGAGGACTGACACTCAAACTTTCTATGATTTGAACCTCTCCTGTGAGTCAGTTTTAGATTCCGATGCTTCACTTAAGGTTTACTGTATACCTTGGACCTTCTTATCGAGATGAAACACAGATATTGCATCCGAATTTAATACTAAAGGCACAATGCCGACTTAAGTACAAGAGGACTGATACTCTAACTTTCTATGATTTGAACCTCTCCTGTCAGTCCACTTTTGGATTCCGATGCTTCACTTCAGGTTTACTGTTTCCCTTGGTCCTTCTTTTTGACGATGAAACACAGAAATTGCATCCGAATTTAGTACAAAAGGTACAATGCCGACTTAAGTAAAAGAGGACTGACACTCTAACATTCTATGATTTGAACCTCTCCTGTGAGTCCAGTTTTAGATTCCGATGCTTCACTTCAGGTTTACTGTATCCCTTGGACATTCTTATTGACGATCAAACACAGAAATTGCATCCGAATTTAATACAAAAGGCACAATGCCGACTTAAGTACAAGAGGACTGACACTCTAACTTTCTATGATTTGAACCTCTCCTGTGAGTCAGTTTTAGATTCCGATGCTTCACTTAAGGTTTACTGTATACCTTGGACCTTCTTATCGACGATGAAACACAGATATTGCATCCGAATTTAATACTAAAGGCACAATGCCGACTTAAGTACAAGAGGACTGATACTCTAACTTTCTATGATTTGAACCTCTCCTGTCAGTCCACTTTTGGATTCCGATGCTTCACACCAGGTTTACTGTATCCCTTGGACCTTCTTATTGACGATGAAACACAGAAATTGCGTCCGAATTTAATACAAAAGGCACAATGCCGACTTATGTACAAGAGGATGGACACTCTATCTTTCTATGATTTGAACCTCTCCTGTGAGTCCAGTTTTAGATTCCGATGCTTCACTTCATTTTTACTGTATACCTTGGACCATCATATTGACGATGAAACACAGAAATTGCTTCCGATTTTAATACTAAAGGCACAATGCCGACTTAAGTACAAGAGGACTGATACTCTAACTTTCTATGATTTGAACCTCTCCTGTGAGTCCAGTTTTAAATTCCGATGCATCACTTCAGGTTTACTGTTTCCCTTGGACCTTCTTATTGACGATCAAACACAGAAATTGCATCCGAATTTAATACAAATGGCACAATGCCGACTTAAGTACAAGAGGACTGAAACTCTAACTTTCAATGATTTGAACCTCTCCTGTGAGTCCAGTTTTAGATTCCGATGGTTCACTTCAGGTTTATTTCTTCCCTTGGAACCTCTTATTGACGATGAAACACAGAAATTGCATCCAAATTTAATAGAAAAGGCACAATGCCAACTTCAGTACAAGAGGACTGACACTCTAACTTTCTATGATTTGAACCTCTGCAGTGAGTCCGGTTGTAGATTCCGATGCTTCACTTCAAGGTTCACTGTAACCCTTGGACCTTCTTATTGATGATGAAACACAGAAATTGCATCCGAATTTAATACAAAAGGCACAATGCCGACTAAAGTACAAGTGGACTGACACTGTAACTTTCTATCATTTGAACCTCTCCTGTGAGTCCAGTTTTAAATTCCGATGCTTCACTTCAGGTTTACTGTGTACCTTGGACCTTCTTATTGACGATGAAACACAGAAATTGCATCCGAAATTAATACAAAACGCACAATGCCGACTTAAGTACAATAGGATTGACACTCTAACTTTCTATGATTTGAACGTCTCCTGTGAGTCCAGTTATAGATTCCGATGCTTCACTTCAGGTTTACTGTTTCCCTTATACCTTCTTTTTTACGATGAAACACAGAATTAGCATCCGAATTTAGTACAAAAGGCACAATGCCGATTTAAGTACAAGAGGATTGACACTCTAACTTTCTAAAATTTGAACCTCTCCTGTGAGTCCAGTTTTAGATTCCGATGCCTCACTTCAGGTTTACTGTTTCCCTTGGACCTTCTTATTTATGATGAAACACAGCAATTGCATCCAAATTAAATACAAAAGGCACAATGCCGACTTAAGTACATGAGGACTGACACTCTAACTTTATATGATTTGCACCTCTCCTGTGAGTCCAGTTTTAGATTCCGATGCTTCACTTCAGGTTTACTGTATCCCTTGGACCTTCTTATTGACGATGAAACACAGAAATTGCAACCGAATTTAGTACAAAAGGCACAATGCCGACTTTAGTACAAGTGGACTGACACTCTAACTTTCTATGATTTGAACCTCTCCTGTGAGTCCAGTTTTTAGATTCCGATGCTTCACTTCGGGATTATTGTTTCCCTTGGTCCTTCTTAATGACGATGAAACACAGAAATTGCATCCGAATTTAACACAAAAGGCACAGTGCCGACCTAAGTAAAAGTGGACTGACACTCCAACTTTCTATGATTTGTATATCTCCTGTGTGTCCAGTTTTAGATTCCGATGCTTCACTTTAGGTGTACGGTATACCTTGGACCTTCTTATTGACGATGAAACACAGAAATTGCATCCGAATTTAATACAAAAGATATGATGCCGGCTTAAGTACAAGAGGACTCACACTCTAAGGTTCTATGATTTGAACGTCTCCTGTGAGTCCAGTTTTACATTCCGATGCTTCACTTCAGGTTTACTGTTTCCCTTGGACCTTCTAATTGACGATGAAACACAGAAGTTGCATCCGAATTTAATACAAAAGGCACAATGCCGATCTAAGTACACGGGGACTGACACTCCAACATTCTATGATTTGAACCTCTCCTGTGAGTCCTGTTTTAGATTCCGATGCTTCACTTCAGGTTTACTGTATCCCTTGAACCATCTTATTGACGATGAAACACAGAAATTGCATCCGAATTTAATACAAAAGGCACAATGCCGACTTAAGTACCACAGGACCGACACTCTAACTTTCTATGATTTGAACCTCTCCTGTGAGTCCCGTCTTAGATTCCGATGCTTCACTCCAGGTTTACTGTATCCCTTGGACCTTTTTATTGACGATGAAACACAGAAATTGCATCCGAATTTAATACTAAAGGTACAATGCCGACTTTAGTACAAGAGGTCTGACACTCTAACATTCTATGATTTGAGCCTCTCCTGTGAGTTAACTTTTAGATTCCGATGCTTCACTTCAGGTTTACTGTTTCCCTTGGACCTTCTTTTTGACGATGAAACACAGAAATTGCATCCGAATTTAATACAAAAGTCACAATGCCAGCTTAAGTACAAGAGGACTGACACTCTAACTCTCTATGATTTGAACCTCTGCAGTGAGTCCGGTTGTAGATTCCGATGCTTCTCTTCAAGGTTCACTGTAACGCTTGGACCTTCTTACTGACGATGAAACACAGAAATTGCATCCGAATTTAATACAAAAGGCACAATGCCGACTTAAGTACAAGAGGACTGACACTCTAACTTTCTATGATTTGAACCACTCCTGTGAGTCCAGTTTTAGATTCCGATGCTTCACTTCAGGTTTACTGTATACCTTGGACCTTCTTATTGACGATGAAACACAGAAATTGCATCCGAATTTAATGCAAAACGCACAATGCCGACTTAAGTAAATGAGGATTGACACTCTAACTTTCTATGATTTGAACGTCTCCTGTGAGTCCAGTTTTAGATTCCGATGCTTCACTTCAGGTTTACCGTTTCCGTTGGACCTTCTAATTTACGAAGAAACACAGAAATTGCATCCGAATTTAATACAAAAGGCACAATGCCGACTTAAGTACACGGGGACTGTCACTCCAACATTCTATGATTTGAACCTCTCCTGTGAGTCCTGTTTTAGATTCCGATGCTTCACTTCAGGTTTACTGTATCCCTTGAACCTTCTTATTGACGATGAAACACAGAAATTGCATCCGAATTTAATACAAAAGGCATAATGCCGACTTAAGTACAAGAGGTCTGACACTCTAACTTTCTATGATTTGAACCTCTCCTGTGAGTCCTGTTTTAGATTCCGATGCTTCACTTCAGGTTTACTGTATCCCTTGGTCCTTCTTATTGACGATGAAACACAGAAATTAAATCCGAATTTAATACAAAAGGCACAATGCCGACATAAGTACAAGAGGACTGACACTGTAATTCTCTATGATTTGAACCTCTCCTGTGAGTCCAGTTTTTGATTCCGATGCATCACTTAAGGTTTACTGTATCCCTTGGACCTCCTTATTGACGATGAAACACAGAAATTGCATCCGAATTTAATACAAAAGCACAATGCCGACATAAGTACCACAGGACGGACACTCTAACTTCCTATGATTTGAACCTCACCTGTGAGTCCAGTTTTAGATTCCGATGCTTCACTTCAGGTTTACAGTGTACCTTGGACCTTCAGATTGACGATGATACACAGAAATTGCATCCGAATTTAATACTAAAGGCACAATGCCGACTTAAGTACAAAAGGACTGACACTCTAACTTTCTATGATTTGAACCTCTCCTGTGAGTCCACTTTTAGATTCCGATGTTTCACATCAGATTTACTGTTTCCCTTGGACCTTCTTCTTGACGATGAAACACAGAAATTGCATCCGAATTTAATACAAAAGGCACAGTGCCGACTTAAGTACACGGGGACTGACACTCCAAATTTCTATGATTTGAACCTCTCCTGTGAGTCCAGTTTTAGATTCCGATGATTCACTTCAGGATTACTGTATCCCTTGGACCTTCTTATTGACGATTAAATACAGTAATTGCATCTGAATTTAATTGAAGAGGCACAATGCCGACTTAAGTACAAGAGGACTGACACTCTAACTTTCTACGATTTGAAACGCTCCTGTGAGTCCAGTTGTAGATTCCGATGCTTCGCTTTAGGTTTACTGTATCCCTTGGACCTTCTTACTGACTACGAAACACAGAAATTGCATACGAATTTAATACAAAAGGCACAATGCCGACATAAGTACAAGAGAACTGACACCCTATTTTTCTATGATTTGGACCTCTCCTGTGAGTCCAGTTTTAGATTCCGATGCTTCACCTTAGGTGTACGGTATACCTCGGACCTTCTTATTGACGATGAAACACAGAAATTGCATCCGAATTTAATACAAACGGCATAATGCCGACTTAAGTACAAGAGGACTGACACTCTAACTTTCTATGATTTGAACGTCTTCTGTGAGTCCAGTTTTAGATTCCGATGCTTCACTTCAGGTTTACCGTTTCCCTTGGACCTTCTAATTGACGATGACACACAGAAATGCATCCGAATTTAATACAAAAGGCACTATGCCGGCTTAAGTACAGGGGGTCTGACACTCCAACTTTCTATGATTTGAACCTCTCCTGTGAGTCCTGTTTTAGATTCCGATGCTTCACGCCAGGTTTACTGTATCCCTTGGACCTTCTTATTGACGATGAAACACAGAAATTGCGCCTGAATTTAATACAAAAGGCACAATGCCGACTTAAGTACATGAGGACTGACACTCTAACTTTCTATGATTTGAACCTCTCCTGTGGGTCAGATATAGATTCCGATGCTTCACTTAAGGTTTACTGTATACCTTGGACCTTCTTATCGACGATGAAACACAGATATTGCATCCGAATTTAATACTAAAGGCACAATGCCGACTTAAGTACAAGAGGACTGATACTTCAACTTTCTATGATTTGAACCTCTCCTGTCAGTCCACTTTTAGATTCCGATGCTTCACTTCAGGTTTACTGTTTCCCTTGGTCCTTCTTTTTGACGATGAAACACAGAAATTGCATCCGAATTTAGTACAAAAGGCACAATGCCGACTTAAGTACAAGAGGACTGACACTCTAACTTTCTATGAATTGAACCTCTCCTGTGAGTCCAGATTTAGATTCCGATGCTTCACTTCATTTTTACTGTATACCTTGGACCATCATATTGACGATGAAACACAGAAATTGCTTCCGAAATTTAATACTAAAGGCACAATGCCAACTTAAGTACAAGAGGACTGACACTCTAACTTTCTATGATTTGAACCTCTCCTGTGAGTCCAGTTTTAAATTCCGATGCATCACTTCAGGTTTACTGTTTCCCTTGGACCTTCTTATTGACGATCAAACACAGAAATTGCATCCGAATTTAATACAAATGGCACAATGCCGACTTAAGTACAAGAGGACTGAAACTCAAACTTTCAATGATTTGAACCTCTCCTGTGAGTCCAGTTTTAGATTCCGACGGTTCACTTCAGGTTTATTTCTTCCCCTGGAACCTCTTATTGACGATGAAACACAGAAATTGCATCCAAATTTAATAGAAAAGGCACAATGCCAACTTAAGTACAAGAGGACTGACACTCTAACTTTCTATGATTTGAACCTCTCCTGTGAGTCAGTTTTAGATTCCGATGCTTCACTTCAAGGTTCACTGTAACCCTTGGACCTTCTTATTGATGATGAAACACAGAAATTGCATCCGAATTTAATACAAAAGGCACAATGCCGACTAAAGTACAAGAGGACTGACACTCTAACTTTCTATCATTTGAACCTCTCCTGTGAGTCCATTTTTAAATTCCGATGCTTCACTTCAGGTTTACTGTTTCCCTTGGACCTTCTTTTTGACGATGAAACACAGAATTTGCATCCGAATTTAGTACAAAAGGCACAATGCCGACTTAAGTACAAGAGGATTGACACTCTAATTTTCTATAATTTGAACCTCTCCTGTGAGTCCAGTTTTAGATTCCGATGCCTCACTTCAGGTTTACTGTTTCCCTTGGACCTTCTTCTTTATGATGAAACACAGCAATTGCATCCAAATTAAATACAAAAGGCACAATGCCGACTTAAGTACATGAGGACTGACACTCTAACTTTATATGATTTGCACCTCTCCTGTGAGTCCAGTTTTAGATTCCGATGCTTCACTTCAGGTTTACTGTATCCCTTGGACCTTCTTATTGACGATGAAACACAGAATTTGCAACCGAATTTAATACAAAAGGCACAATGCCGACTTTAGTACAAGTGGACTGACACTCCAACTTTCTATGATTTGAACCTCTCCTGTGAGTCCAGTTTTTAGATTCCGATGCTTCACTTCAGGGTTATTGTTTCCCTTGGACCTTCTTAATGACGATGAAACACAGAAATTGCATCCGAATTTAATACAAAAGGCACAGTGCCGACCTAAGTAAAAGTGGACTGACACTCCAACTTTCTATGATTTGTATCTCTCCTGTGTGTCCAGTTTTAGATTCCGATGCTTCACTTCAGGTTTACTGTTTCCCTTGGACCTTCTTTTTGACGATGAAACACAGAAATTGCATCCGAATTTAATACAAAAGTCACATTGCCAGCTTAAGTACAAGAGGACTGACACTCTAACTCTCTATGATTTGAACCTCTGCAGTGAGTCCGGTTGTAGATTCCGATGCTTCTCTTCAAGGTTCACTGTAACCCTAGGACCTTCTTACTGACGATGAAAGACAGAAATTGCATCCGAATTTAATACAAAAGGCACAATGCCGACTTAAGTACAAGAGGACTGACACTCTAACTTTCTATGATTTGAACCTCTCCTGTGAGTCCAGTTTTAGATTCCGATGCTTCACTTCAGGTTTACTGTATACCTTGGACCTTCTTATTGACGATGAAACACAGAAATTGCATCCGAATTTAATACAAAACGCACAATGCCGACTTAAGTAAATGAGGATTGACACTCTAACTTTCTATGATTTGAACGTCTCCTGTGAGTCCAGTTTTAGATTCCGATGCTTCACTTCAGGTTTACCGTTTCACTTGGACCTTCTAATTTACGAAGAAACACAGAAATTGCATCCGAATTTAGTACAAAAGGCACAATGCCGACTTAAGTACACGGGGACTGTCACTCCAACTTTCTATGATTTGAACCTCTCCTGTGAGTCCTGTTTTAGATTCCGATGCTTCACTTCAGGTTTACTGTATCCCCTGAACCTTCTTATTGACGATGAAACACAGAAATTGCATCCGAATTTAATACAGAAGGCATAATGGCGACTTAAGTACAAGAGGTCTGACACTCTAATTTTCTATGATTTGAACCTCTCCTGTGAGTCCTGTTTTAGATTCCTATGCTTCACTTCAGGTTTACTGTATCCCTTGGTCCTTCTTATTGACGATGAAACACAGAAATTAAATCCGAATTTAATACAAAAGGCACAATGCCGACATAGGTAGAAGAGGACTGACACTGTAATTATCTATGATTTGAACCTCTCCTGTGAGTCCACTTTTTGATTCCGATGCATCACTTAAGGTTTACTGTATCCCTTGGACCTCCTTATTGACGATGAAACACAGAAATTGCATCCGAATTTAATACAAAAGCGCAATGCCGACATAAGTACCGCAGGACTGACACTCTAATTTCCTATGATATGAACCTCCCCTGTGAGTCCAGTTTTAGATTCCGATGCTTCACTTCAGGTTTACAGTGTACCTTGGACCTTTAGATTGACGATGGAACACAGAAATTGCATCCGAATTTAATACTAAAGGCACAATGCCGACTTAAGTACAAAAGGACTGACACTCTAACTTTCTATGATTTGAACCTCTCCTGTGAGTCCACTTTTAGATTCCGATGTTTCACATCATATTTACTGTTTCCCTTGGACCTTCTTTTTGACGATGAAACACAGAAATTGCATCCGAATTTAATACAAAAGGCACAGTGCCGACTTAAGTACACGGGGACTGACACCCCAACTTTCTATGATTTGAACCTCTCCTGTGAGTCCAGTTTTAGATTCCCATGCTTCACTTCTGGTTTACTGTATCCCTTGGACCTTCTTATTGACGATGAAACACAGAAATTATATCCGAATTTAATACAAAAGGAACAATTCCGACATAAGTACAACAGGACTGACACTGTAATTCTCTATGATTTGAACCTCTCCTGTGAGTCCAGTTTTAGATTCCGATGCTTCACTTAATGTCTACTGTACCCCTTGGACCTCCTTGTTGACGATGAAACACAGAAATTGCATCCGAATTTAATACAAAAGTCACAATGCCAACTTAAGTACAAGAGGACTGACACTCTAACTCTCTATGATTTGAACCTCTGCAGTGAGTCCGGTTGTAGATTCCGATGCTTCTCTTCAAGGTTCACTGTAACCCTTGGACCTTCTTACTGACGATGAAACATCGAAATTGCATCCGAATTTAATACAAAAGGCACAATGCCGACTTAAGTACAAGAGGACTGACACTCTAACTTTCTATGATTTGAACCTCTCCTGTGAGTCCAGTATTAGATGCCGATGCTTCACTTGTGGTTTACTTTATCCCTTGGTCCTTCTTATTGACGATGAAACACAGACATTATATCCGAATTTAATACAAAAGGCACAATGCCGACATAAGTACAAGAGGACTGACACTGTAATTCTCTATGATTTGAACCTCTCCTGTGAGTCCAGTTTTTGATTCCGATGCATCACTTAAGGTTTACTGTATCCCTTGGACCACCTTATTGACGATGAAACACAGAAATTGCATCCGAATTTAATACAAAAGCACAATGCCGACATAAGTACCACAGGACTGACACTCTAACTTCCTATGATTTGAACCTCTCCTGTGAGTCCAGTTTTAGATTCCGATGCTTCACTTCAGGTTTGCTGTGTACCTTGGACCTTCGTATTGACGATGAAACACAGAAATTGCATCCGAATTTAATACTAAAGCCACAATGCCGACTTATGTACAAAAGGACTGACACACTAACTTTGTATGATTTGAACCTCTCCTGTGAGTCCACTTTTAGATTCCGATGTTTCACATCAGATTTACTGTTTCCCTTGGACCTTCTTTTTGACGATGAAACACAGAAATTGCATCCGAATTTAATACAAAAGGCACAGTGCCGACTTAAGTACACGGGGACTGACACTCCAACTTTCTATGATTTGAACCTCTCCTGTGAGTCCAGTTTTAGATTCCGATGCTTCACTTCTGGTTTACTGTATCCCTTGGACCTTCTTATTGACGATGAAACACAGAAATTATATCCGAATTTAATACAAAAGGAACAATGCCGACATAAGTACAACAGGACTGACACTGTAATTCTCTATGATTTGAACCTCTCCTGTGAGTCCAGTTTTAGATTTCGATGCTTCACTTAAGGTTTACTGTATCCCTTGGACCTCCTTGTTGACGATGAAACACAGAAATTGCATCCGAATTTAATACAAAAGGCACAATGCCGACTTAAGTACCACAGGACTGACACTCTAAGGTTCTATGATTTCAAACTCTCCTGTGAGTCCAGTTTTAGATTCCGATCCTTCACTTCAGGTTTACTGTTTCCCTTGGACCTTCTTATTGACGATGAAACACAGTAATTGCGTCCGAATTTAATACAAAAGGCACAATGCCGACTTAAGTACACTTCGGGTGTACTGTATCCCTTGGACCTTCTTATTTACGATGAAACATTTAAATTGCATCCGAAATTAATACAAAAGACACAATGCCAACTTAAGTACAAGAGGACAGACACTCTAACTTTCTAAGATTTGAACCTCTGCTGTGAGTCCAGTTTTAGATTCCGATGCTTCACTTCAGGTTTACTGTATCCCTTGGACCTTCATATTGACGATGAAACACTCAAATTGCATCCGTATTTAATACAATTGGCACAATGCCGACTTAAGTACAAGAGGACTGACCCTCAACCTTCTATGATTTGAACCTCACCTGTGAAAACAGTCTTAGATTCCGATGCTTCACGTCAGGTTTACAGTATACCTTGGACCTTCTTATTGACGATGAAACACAGAAATTGCATCCGAATTTAATACAAAAGGCACAATGCCGACTTAAGTATAAGAGGACTGACACTCTAACTTTCTATGACTTGAACCTCTCCTGTGAGTCCAGTTTTAGATTCCGATGCCTCACTTCAGGTTTACTGTTTCCCTTGGACCTTCTTATTGATGATGAAACACAGAAATTGCATCCAAATTAAATACAAAAGGCACAATGCCGACTTAAGTACAAGAGGACTGACACCCTAACTTTATATGATTTGCACCTCTCCTGTGAGTCCAGTTTTAGATTCCGATGCTTCACTTCAGGTTTACTGTATCCCTTGGACCTTCTTATTGACGATGAAACACAGAAATTGCAACCGAATTTAATACAGAAGGCACAATGCCGACATTAGTACAAGTGGACTGACACTATAACTTTCTATGATTTGCACCTCTCCTGTGAGTCCAGTTTTTAGATTCCGATGCTTCACTTCAGAGTTACTGTTTCCCTTGGACCTTCATATTGACGATGAAACACAGAAATTGCATCCGAATTTAATACAAAAGGCACAGTGCCGACTTAAGTAAAAGTGGACTGACACTCTAACTTTCAATGATTTGTGTCTCTCCTGTGAGTCATGTTTTAGATTCCGATGCTTCACTTTATGTGTACGGTATACCTTGGACCTTCTTATTGACGATGAAACACAGAAATTGCATCCGAATTTAATACAAAAAGTATAATGCCGACTTAAGTACAAGAGGACTGACACTCTAAGGTTCTATGATTTGAACGTCTCCTGTGAGTCCAGTTTTAGATTCCGATGCTTCACTTCAGGTTTACTGTTTCCCTTGGACCTTCTAATTAACGATGAAACACAGAAATTGCATCCGAATTTAATACAAAAGGCACAATGCCGACTTAAGTTCACGGGGACTGACACTCCAACTTTCTATGATTTGAACCACTCCTGTGAGTCCACTTTTAGATTCCGATGCTTCACTTCAGGTTTACAGTTCCCTTGGACCTTCTTTTTGACGATGAAACACAGATATTGCATCCGTATTTAGTACAAAAGTCACAATGCCAACTTAAGTACAAGAGGACTGACACTCTAACTCTCTATGATTTGAACCTCTGCAGTGAGTCCGGTTGTAGATTCCGTTGCTTCTCTTCAAGGTTCACTTTAACCCTTGGACCTTCTTATTGACGATGAAACACAGAAATTGCATCCGAATTTAATACAAAAGGCACAATGCCGACTTAAGTACAAGAGGACTGACACTCTAACTTTCTATGATTTGAACCTCTCCTGTGAGTCCAGTTTTAGATTCCGATGCTTCACTTCACGTTTACTGTATACCTTGGACCTTCTTATTGACGATGAAACACAGAAATTGCATCGGAATTTAATACAAAACGCACAATGCCGACTTAAGTAAATGAGGATTGACACTATAACTTCCTATGATTTGAACGTCTCCTGTGAGTCCAGTTTTAGATTCCGATGCTTCACTTCACGTTTACCGTTTCCCTTGGACCTTCTAATTTACGAAGAAACACAGAAATTGCATCCGAATTCAATACAAAAGGCACAATGCCGACATAAGTACAAGAGGACTGACACTGTAATTCTCTATGATTTGAACCTCTCCTGTGAGTCCAGTTTTAGATTCCGATGCATCACTTAAGGTTTACTGTATCCCTTGGACCTCCGTATTGACGATGAAACACAGATATTGCATCCGAATTTAATACAAAAGCACAATGCCGACTTAGGTACCACAGGACTGACACTATAACTGTCTATGATTTGAACCTCTCCTGTGAGTCCAGTTTTAGATTCCGATGCTTCACTTCAGCTTTACTGTATCCCTTGGACCTTATTATTGACGATGAAACACAGAAATTGCAACCGAATTTAATACAGAAGGCACAATGCCGACTTTAGTACAAGTGGACTGACACTATAACTTTCTATGATTTGAACCTCTCCTGTGAGTCCAGTTTTTATATTCCGATGCTTCACTTCAGGGTTACTGTTTCCCTTGGACCTCCTTATTGACGATGAAACACAGAAATTGCATCCGAATTTAATACAAAAGGCACAGTGCCGACTTAGGTAAAAGTGGACTGACACTCTAACTTTCTATGATTTGTATCTCTCCTGTGAGTCAAGTTTTAGATTCCGATGCTTCACTTTAGGTGTACGGTATACCTTGGACCTTCTTATTGGCGATGAAACACAGAAATTGCATCCGAATTTAATACAAAAAGTATAATGCCGACTTAAGTACAAGAGGACTGACACTCTAAGGTTCTATGATTTGAACGTCTCCTGTGAGTTCAGTTTCAGATTCCGATGCTTCGCTTCAGGTTTACTGTTTCCCTTGGACCTTCTAATTGACGATGAAACACAGAAATTGCATCCGAATTTAGTACAAAAGGCACAATGCCGACTTAAGTACACTTCAGGTTTACTGTATCCCTTGGACCTTCTTATTGACGATGAAACATTTAAATTGCATCCGGAATTAATACAAAAGACACAATGCCAACTTAAGTACAAGAGGACTGACACTCAACCTTCTATGATTTGAACCTCACCTGTGAGTCCAGTCTTCGATTCCGATGCTTCACTTCAGGTTTACAGTATACCTTGGACCTTCTTATTGACGATGAAACACAGATATTGCATCCGAATTTAATACAAAAGGCACAATGCCGAGTTAAGTACACGGGGACTGACACTCCAACTTTCTATGATTTGAACCTGTCCTGTGAGTCCTGTTTTAGATTCCGATGCTTCACTTCAGGTTTACTGTATCCCTTGAACCATCTTATTGACGATGAAACACAGAAATCGCATCCGAATTTAATACAAAAGGTACAATGCCGACTTAAGTACCACAGGACCGACACTCTAACTTTCTATGATTTGAACCTCGCCTGTGAGTCCCGTCTTAGATTCCGATGCTTCACTCCAGGTTTACTGTATCCCTTGGACCTTCTTATTGACGATGAAACACAGAAATTGCATCCGAATTTAATACTAAAGGTACAATGCCGACTTCTGTACAAGAGGTCTGACACTCTAACATTCTATGATTTGAACCTCTCCTGTGAGTCCAGTTTTAGATTCCGATGCTTCACATCATGTTTATTTTTTTCCTTGGACCTTCTTATTGACGATGAAACACAGAAATTGCATCCGAATTTAATACAAAAGTCACAATGCCAACTTAAGTACAAGAGGACTGACACTCTAACTCTCTATGATTTGAACCTCTGCAGTGAGTCCGGTTGTAGATTCTGATGCTTCTCTTCAAGGTTCACTGTAACCCTTGGACCTTCTTATTGACGATGAAACACAGAAATTGCATCCGAATTTAATACAAAAGCACAATGCTGACTTAAGTACCATAGGACTGACACAATAACTTTCTATGATTTGAACCTCTCCTGTGAGTCCAGTTTTAGATTCCGATGCTTCACTTCAGGTATACTGTGTACCTTGGACCTTCGTATTGACGATGAAACAAAGAAATTGCATCCGAATTTAATACAAAAGGCACAGTGCCGACTTAGGTAAAAGTGGACTGACACTCTAACTTTCTATGATTTGTATCTCTCCTGTGAGTCAAGTTTTAGATTCCGATGCTTCACTTTAGGTGTACGGTAAACCTTGGACCTTCTTATTGGCGATGAAACACAGAAATTGCATCCGAATTTAATACAAAAAGTATAATGCCGACTTAAGTACAAGAGGACTGACACTCTAAGGTTCTATGATTTGAACGTCTCCTGTGAGTCCAGTTTTAGATTCCGATGCTTCACTTCTGGTTTACTGTATCCCTTGGACCTTCTTATTGACGATGAAACACAGAAATTATATCCTAATTTAATACAAAAGGCACAATGCCGACATAAGTACAAGAGGACTGACACTGCAATTCTCTATGATTTGAACCTCTCCTGTGAGTCCAGTTTTAGATTCCGATGCTTCACTTAAGGTTTACTGTATCCCTTGGACATCCTTATTGACGATGAAACACAGAAATTGCATCCATATTTAATACAAAAGGCACAATGACGTCGTACGTACCACAGGACTGACACTCTAAGTTTCTATGATTTCAGGCTCTCCTGTGAGTCCAGTTTTAGATTCCGATGCTTCACTTCAGGTTTACTGTTTCCCTTGGACCTTCTTATTGACGATGAAACACAGTAATTGCGTCCGAATTTAATACAAAAGGCACAATGCCGACTTAAGTACACTTCAGGTTTACTGTATCCCTTGGACCTTCTTATTGACGATGAAACACTCAAATTGCATCCGTATTTAATACAATTGGCACAATGACGACTTAAGTACAAGAGGACTGACACTCAACCTTGTATGATTTGAACCTCTCCTGTGAGTCCAGTTTTAGATTCCGATGCTTCACTTCAGGTTTACTGTATCCCTTGGACCTCCTTATTGACGATAAAACACAGAAATTGCATCCGAATTTAATACAAAAGGCACAATGCCGACTTAAGTACAAGAGGACTGACACTCTAAGTTTCTATAATTTGAACCTCTCCTGTGAGTCCAGTTTTAGATTCCGATGTATCACTTCAGGTTTACTGTTTCCCTTGGACCTTCTTATTGATGATGAAACACAGAAATTGCATCCAAATTAAATACAAAAGGCACAATGCCGACTTAAGTACAAGAGGACTGACACTCTAAGTTTATATGATTTGCACCTCTCCTGTGAGTCCAGTTTTAGATTCCTTTGCTTCACTTCAGGTTTACTGTTTCCCTTGGACCTTCTTATTGATAATGAAATACAGAAATTGCATCCGAATTTAATACAAAAGGCACAATGCCGACTTAAGTTTAAGAGGACTGACACTCTAAGTTTCTATAATTTGAACCTCTCCTGTGAGTCCTGTTTCAGATTCCGATGCATCACTTCATCTTTACTGTATCCCTTGGACCTTCTTATTGACGATGAAACACAGAGATTGCATCCGACTTTAATACAAAAGACACAATGCCGACTTAAGTATAAGAGGATTGACACTCTAACTTTCTAAGACTTGAACCTCTCCTGTGAGTCCAGTTTTAGATTCCGATGCTTCACTTCAGGTTTACTGTATCCCTTGGACCTTCTTATTGACGATGAAACACTCAAATTGCATCCGTATTCAATACAATTGGCACAATGGCGACTTAAGTACAAGGGGACTGACACTCAACCTTCTATGATTTGAACCTCACCTGTGAGTCCAGTCTTCGATTCTGATGCTTCACTTCGGGTTTACAGTATACCTTGGACCTTCTTATTGACGATGAAACACAGATATTGCATCCGAATTTAATACAAAAGGCATAATGCCGACTAAGGTACAAGAGGACTGACACTCTAACTTTCTGTGATTTGAACCTCTCCTGTGAGTCCTGTTTCAGATTCCGATGCTTCACTTCAGGTTTACTGTATCCCTTGGACCTCCTTATTGACGATAAAACACAGAAATTGCAACCGAATTTAATACAAAAGACACAATGCCAACTTTAGTACAAGTGGACGGACACTCTAACTTTCTATGGTTTCAACCTCTCTTGTGAGTCCAGTTTTTAGATTCCGATGCATCACTTCAGGGTTACTGTTTCCCTTGGACCTTCTAATTGACGATGAAACACAGAGATTGCATCCGAAATTAATACAAAAGGCTCAGTGCCGACTTAAGTAAAAGTGGACTGACACTCTAACTTTCTATGATTTGTATCTCTCCTGTGAGTCCAGTTTTAGATTCCGATGCTTCACTTTAGGTGTACGATATACCTTGGACCTTCTTATTGACGATGAAACACAGAAATTGAATCCGAATTTAATTCAAAAGGTATAATGCCGGCTTAAGTACAAGAGGACTGACACTCTAAGGTTCTACGATTTGAACGTCTCCTGTGAGTCCAGTTTTAGATTCCGATCCTTCACTTCAGGTTTACTGTTTCCCTTGGACCTTCTAATTGACGATGAAACACAGAAATCGCATCCGAATTTAATACAAAAGGCACAATGCGAGTTAAGTACACGGGGACTGACACTCTAACTTTCTATGATTTGAACCTCTCCTGTGAGCCCCGTCTTAGATTCCGATGCTTCACTCCAGGTTTACTGTATCCCTTGGACCTTCTTATTGACGATGAAACACAGATATTGCATCCGAATTTAATACTAAAGGTACAGTGCCGACTTTAGTACAAGAGGTCTGACACTCTAACATTCTATGATTTGAACCTCTCCTGTGAGTCCACTTTTAGATTCCGATGCTTCACATCATGTTTATTTTTTTCCTTGGACCTTCTTATTGACGATGAAACACAGGAATTGCATCCGAATTTAATACAAAAGTCACAATGCCAACTTAAGTACAAGAGGACTGACACTGCAATTCTCTATGATTTGAACCTCTCCTGTGAGTCCAGTTTTAGATTCCGATGCTTCACTTAAGGTTTACTGTATCCCTTGGACCTCCTTATTGACGATGAAACACAGAAATTGCATCCATATTTAATACAAAAGGCACAATGCCGTCGTACGAACCACAGGACTGAGACTCTAAGTTTCTATGATTTCAGACTCTCCTGTGAGTCCAGTTTTAGATTCCGATGCTTCACTTCAGGTTTACTGTTTCCCTTGGACCTTCTTATTGACGATGAAACACAGTAATTGCGTCCGAATTTAATACAAAAGGCACAATGCCGACTTAAGTACACTTCAGGTTTACTGTATCCCTTGGACCTTCTTATTGACGATGAAACATTTAAATTGCATCCGGAATTAATACAAAAGACACAATGCCAACTTAAGTACAAGAGGACAGACACTCTAACTTTCTAAGATTTGAACCTCTGCTGTGAGTCCAGTTTCAGATTCCGATGCTTCACTTCAGGTTTACTGTATCCCTTGGACCTTCTTATTGACGATGAAACACTCAAATTGCATCCGTATTTAATACAATTGGCACAATGACGACTTAAGTACAAGAGGACTGACACTCAACCTTCTATGATTTGAACCTCTCCTGTGAGTCCAGCTTTAGATTCCGATGCTTCACTTCAGGTTTACTGTATCCCTTGGACCTCCTTATTGACGATAAAACACAGAAATTGCATCCGAATTTAATACAAAAGGCACAATGCCGACTTAAGTACAAGAGGACTGACACTCTAAGTTTCTATAATTTGAACCTCTCCTGTGAGTCCAGTTTTAGATTCCGATGTATCACTTCAGGTTTACTGTTTCCCTTGGACCTTCTTATTGATGATGAAACACAGAAATTGCATCCAAATTAAATACAAAAGGCACAATGCCGACTTAAGTACAAGAGGACTGACACTCTAACTTTATATGATTTGCACCTCTCCTGTGAGTCCAGTTTTAGATTCCTTTGCTTCACTTCAGGTTTACTGTTTCCCTTGGACCTTCTTATTGATGATGAAATACAGAAATTGCATTCGAATTTAATACAAAAGGCACAATGCCGACTTAAGTATAAGAGGATTGACACTCTAACTTTCTATGACTTGAACCTCTCCTGTGAGTCCAGTTTTAGATTCCGATGCTTCACTTCAGGTTTACTGTTTCCCTTGGACCTCCTTATTGACGATAAAACACAGAAATTGCAACCGAATTTAATACAAAAGACACAATGCCAACTTTAGTACAAGTGGACGGACACTCTAACTTTCTATGGTTTGAACCTCTCTTGTGAGTCCAGTTTTTAGATTCCGATGCATCACTTCAGGGTTACTGTTTCCCTTGGACCTTCTAATTGACGATGAAACACAGAGATTGCATCCGAAATTAAGACAAAAGGCTCAGTGCCGACTTAAGTAAAGGTGGACTGACACTCTAACTTTCTATGATTTGTATCTCTCCTGTGAGTGCAGTTTTAGATTCCGATGCTTCACTTTAGGTGTACAATATACCTTGGACCTTCTTATTGACGATGAAACACAGAAATTGCATCCGAATTTAATACAAAAGGTATAATGCCGGCTTAAGTACAAGAGGACTGACACTCTAAGGTTCTATGATTTGAACGTCTCCTGTGAGTCCAGTTTTAGATTCCGATCCTTCACTTCAGGTTTACTGTTTCCCTTGGACCTTCTAATTGACGATGAAACACAGAAATCGCATCCGAATTTAATACAAAAGGCACAATGCGAGTTAAGTACACGGGGACTGACACTCCAACTTTCTATGATTTGAACCTCTCCTGTGAGTCCTGTTTTAGATTCCGATGCTTCACTTCAGGTTTACTGTATCCCTTGATCCATCTTATTGACGATGAAACACAGAAATCGCATCCGAATTTAATACAAAAGGCACAATGCCGACTTAAGTACCACAGGACCGACACTCTAACTTTCTACGATTTGAACCTCTCCTGTGAGTCCCGTCTTAGATTCCGATGCTTCACTCCAGGTTTACTGTATCCCTTGGACCTTCTTATTGACGATGAAACACAGAAATTGCATCCGAATTTAATACTAAATGTACAGTGCCGACTTTAGTACAAGAGGTCTGACACTCTAACATTCTATGATTTGAACCTCTCCTGTGAGTCCACTTTTAGATTCCGATGCTTCACAATATGTTTATTTTTTTCCTTGGACCTTCTTATTGACGATGAAACACAGGAATTGCATCCGAATTTAATACAAAAGTCACAATGCCAACTTAAGTACAAGAGGACTGACACTCTAACTCTCAATGATTTGAACCTCTGCAGTGAGTCCGGTTGTAGATTCCGATGCTTCTCTTCAATGTTCACTGTAACCCTTGGACCTTCTTATTGACGATGAAACACAGAAATTGCATCCGAATTTAATACAAAAGGCACAATGCCGACTTAAGTACAAGAGGACTGACACTCTAACTTTCTAAGATTTGAACCTCTCCTGTGAGTCCAGCTTTAGATTCCGATGCTTCCCTTCAGGTTTACTGTATCCCTTGGACCTCCTTATTGACGATGAAACACAGAAATGGCATCCGAATTTAATACAAAAGGCACAATGCCGAGTTAAGTACACGGCGAGTGACACTCCAACTTTCTACGATTTGAACCTCTCCTGTGAGTCCTGTTTTAGATTCCGATGCTTCACTTCAGGTTTACTGTATCCCTTGAACCATCTTATAGACGATGAAACACAGAAATCGCATCCGAATTTAATACAAAAGGCACAATGCCGACTTAAGTACCACAGGACCGACACTCTAACTTTCTATGATTTGAACCTCTCCTGTGAGTCCCGTCTTAGATTCCGATGCTTCACTCCAGGTTTACTGTATCCCTTGGACCTTCTTATTGACGATGAAACACAGAAATTGCATCCGAATTTAATACTAAAGGTACAATGCCGACTTTAGAGCAAGAGGTCTGACACTCTAACTCTCTATGATTTGAACCTCTGCAGTGAGTCCGGTTGTGGATTCCGATGCTACTCTTCAAGGTTCACTGTAACCCTTGGACCTTCTTATTGATGATGAAACACAAAAATTGCATACGAATTTAATACAATTGGCACAATGCCGACTAAAGTACAAGAGGACTGACACTCTAACTTTCTATGATTTGAACCTCTCCTGTGAGTCTAGCTTTTGATTCCGATGCTTCACTTCAGGTTTACTGTATCCCTTGGACCTTCTTATTGACGATGAAACACAGAAATTGCATCCGAATTTAATACAAAGGGCACAATGCCGACTTAAGTACACGGGGACTGACACTCCAACTTTCTATGATTTGAACCTCTCCTGTGAGTCCTGTTTTAGATTCCGATGCTTCACTTCAGGTTTACTGTATCCCTTGAACCTTCTTATTGACGATGAAACACAGAAATTGCATCCGAATATAATACTAAAGCCATAATGCCGACTTAAGTACAAGAGGTCTGACACTCTAACTTCCTATGATTTGAACCTCTCCTGTGAGTCCAGTTTTAGATTCCGATGCTTCACTTGTGGTTTACTGTATCCCTTGGTCCTTCTTATTGACGATGGAACACAGAAATTATATCCGAATTTAATACAAAAGGCACAATACCGACATAAGTACAAGAGGACTGACACTGTAATTCTCTATGATTTGAACCTCTCCTGTGAGTCCAGTTTTAGATTCCGATGCATCACTTAAGGTTTACTGCATCCCTTGGACCTTCTTATTGACGATGAAACACAGATATTGCATCCGAATTTAATACAAAACGCACAATGCCGACTTAAGTAAATGAGGATTGACACTCTAACTTTCTATGATTAGAACGTCTCCTGTGAGTCCAGTTTTAGATTCCGATGCTTCACTTCAGGTTTACCGTTTCCCTTGGACCTTCTAATTTACGAAGAAACACAGAAATTGCATCCGAATTTAATACAAAAGGCACAATGCCGACTTAAGTACACGGGGACTGACACTCCAACTTTCTATGATTTGAACCTCTCCTGTGAGTCCTGTTTTAGATTCCGATGCTTCACTTCAGGTTTACTGTATCCCTTGAACCTTCTTATTGACGATGAAACACAGAAATTGCATCCGAATATAATACTAAAGCCATAATGCCGACTTAAGTACAAGAGGTCTGACACTCTAACTTCCTATGATATGAACCTCTCCTGTGAGTCCGCTTTTAGATTCCGATGCTTCACATCATGTTTATTTTTTTCCTTGGACCTTCTTATTGACGATGAAACACAGGAATTGCATCCGAATTTAATACAAAAGTCACAATGCCAACTTAAATACAAGGGGACTGACACTCTAACTCTCTATGATTTGAACCTCTGCAGTGAGTCCGGTTGTGGATTCCGATGCTTCTCTTCAAGGTTCACTGTAACCCTTGGACCTTCTTATTGACGATGAAACACAAAAATTGCATCCGAATTTCATACAAAAGGCACAATGCCGACTAAAGTACAAGAGGACTGACACTCTAACTTTCTATGATTTCAAACTCTCCTGTGAGTCCAATTTTGATTCCGATGCTTCACTTCAGGTTTACTGTATCCCTTGGACCTTCTTATTGACGATGAAACACAGAAATTGCATCCGAATTTAATACAAAACGCACAATGCCGACTTAAGTAAATGAGGATTGGCACTCTAACTTTCTATGATTTGAACGTCTCCTGTGAGTCCAGTTTTAGATTCCGATGCTTCACTTCAGGTTTACCGTTTCCCTTGGACCTTCTAATTTACGAAGAAACTTAGAAATTGCATCCGAATTTAATACAAAAGGCACAATGCCGACTTAAGTACACGGGGACTGACACTCCAACTTTCTATGATTTGAACCTCTCCTGTGAGTCCTGTTTTAGATTCCGATGCTTCACTTCAGGTTTACTGTATCCCATGAACCTTCTTATTGACGATGAAACACAGAAATTGCATCCGAATATAATACTAAAGCCATAATGCCGACTTAAGTACAAGAGGTCTGACACTCTAACTTCCTATGATTTGAACCTCTCCTGTGAGTCCAGTTTTAGATTCCGATGCTTCACTTGTGGTTTACTGTATCCCTTGGTCCTTCTTATTGACGATGAAACACAGAAATTATATCCGAATTTAATACAAAAGGCACAATGCCGACATAAGTACAAGAGGACTGACACTGTAATTCTCTATGATTTGAACCTCTCCTGTGAGTCCAGTTTTAGATTCCGATGCATCACTTAAGGTTTACTGTATCCCTTGGACCTCCTTATTGACGATGAAACACAGAAATTGCATACGAATTTAATACAAAAGCACAATGCCGACTTAAGTACCACAGGACTGACACTCTAACTTTCTATGATTTGAACCTCTCCTGTGAGTCCAGTTTTAGATTCCGATGCTTCACTTCAGGTTTACTGTGTACCTTGGACCTTCGTATTGACGATGAAACACAGAAATTGCATCCGAATTTAATACTAAAGGCACAATGCCGACTTAAGTACAAAAGGACTGACAGTCTAACTTTCTATGATTTGAACCTCTCCTGTGAGTCCACTTTTTGATTCCGATGTTTCACATCAGGTTTACTGTTTCCCTTGGACCTTCTTTTTGACGATGAAACACAGAAATTCATCCGAATTTAATACAAAAGGCACAATGCCGACTTAAGTACACGGGGACTGACACTCCAACTTTCTATGATTTGAACCTCTCCTGTGAGTCCAGTTTTAGATTCCGATGCTTCACTTCTGGTTTACTGTATCCCTTGGACCTTCTTATTGACGATGAAACACAGAAATTATATCCGAATTTAATACAAATGGCACAATGCCGACATAAGTACAAGAGGACTGACACTGTAATTCTCTATGACTTGAACCTCTCCTGTGAGTCCAGTTTTAGATTCCGATGCTTCACTTCACCTTCACTGTATCCCTTGGAACTTCTTATTGACGATGAAATACAGAAAGTGCAACCGAATTTAATACAAAAGACACAATGCCGACTTTAGTACAAGAGGACAGACACTCTAACTTTCTACGATTTGAACCTCTGCTGTGAGTCCAGTTTTAGATTCCGATGCTTCACTTCAGGTTTACTGTATCCCTTGGACCTTCTTATTGACGATGAAACACTCAAATTGCATCCGTATTTAATACAATTGGCACAATGGCGACTTAAGTACAAGAGGACTGACACTCAACCTTCTATGATTTGAACCTCACCTGTGAGTCCAGTCTTCGATTCCGATGCTTCACTTCAGGTTTACAGTATACCTTGGACCTTCTTATTGACGATGAAACACAGATATTGCATCCGAATTTAATACAAAAGTCATAATGCCGGCTAAGGTACAAGAGGACTGACACTCTAACTTTCTGTGATTTGAACCTCTCCTGTGAGTCCTGTTTCAGATTCCGATGCTTCACTTCATCTTTACTGTATCCGTTGGACCTTCTTATTGACGGTGAAACACAGAAATTGCATCCGAATTTAATACAAAAGGCACAATGCCGACTTAAGTATAAGAGGATTGACACTCTAACTTTCTATGACTTGAACCACTCCTGTGAGTCCAGTTTTAGATTCCGATGCTGCACTTCAGGTTTACTGTATCCCTTGGACCTCCTTATTGACGATAAAACACAGAAATTGCATCCGAATTTAATACAAAAGGCACAATGCCGACTTAAGTATAAGAGGATTGACACTCTAACTTTCTATGACTTAAACCTCTCCTGTGAGTCCAGTTTTACATTCCGATGCTGCACTTCAGGTTTACTGTATCCCTTGGACCTCCTTATTGACGATAAAACACAGAAATTGCTTCCGAATTTAATACAAAAGGCACAATGCTGACTTAAGTACAAGAGGACTGACACTCTAACTTTATATGATTTGCACCTCTACTGTGAGTCCAGTTTTAGATTCCGATGCTTAACTTCACCTTTACTGTATCCCTTGGAACTTCTTATTGACGATGAAACACAGAAATTGCAACCGAAGTTAATACAAAAGACACATTGCCGACTTTAGTACAAGTGGACGGACACTCTAACTTTCTATGATTTGAACCTCTCCTGTGAGTCCAGTTTTTAGATTCCGATGCATCACTTTAGGGTTACTGCTTCCCTTGGACCTTCTTATTGACGATGAAACACAGAGATTGCATCCGAATTTAATACAAAAGGCACAATGCCGACTTAAGTATAAGAGGATTGACACTCTAACTTTCTATGACTTAAACCTCTCCTGTGAGTCCAGTTTTAGATTCCGATGCTTCACTTAAGGTTTACTGTATCCCTTGGACCTCCTTATTGACGATAAAACACAGAAATTGCATCCGAATTTAATACAAAAGGCACAATGCCGACTTAAGTACAAGAGGACTGACACTCTAAGTTTCAATAATTTTAACCTCTCCTGTGAGTCCAGTTTTAGATTCCGATGCCTCACTTCAGGTTTACTGTTTCCCTTGGACCTTCTTATTGATGATGAAACACAGAAATTGCATCCAAATTAAATACAAAAGGCACAACGCCGACTTAAGTACAAGAGGACTGACACTCTAACCTTATATGATTTGCACCTCTCCTGTGAGTCCAGTTTTAGATTCCGATGCTTAACTTCACCTTTACTGTATCCCTTGGAACTTCTTATTGACGATGAAACACAGAAATTGCAACCGAAGATAATACAAAAGACACATTGCCGACTTTAGTACAAGTGGACGGACACTCTAACTTTCTATGATTTGAACCTCTCCTGTGAGTCCAGTTTTTAGATTCCGATGCATCACTTTAGGGTTACTGCTTCCCTTGGACCTTCTTATTGACGATGAAACACAGAGATTGCATCCGAATTTAATACAAAAGGCACAGTGCCGACTTAAGTAAAAGTGGACTGGCACTCTAACTTTCTATGATTTGATTCTCTCCTGTGAGTCCAGTTTTAGATTCCGATGCTTCACTTTAGGTGTATGATATACCTTGGACCTTCTTATTGACGATGAAACACAGAAATTGCATCCCAATTTAATACAAAAGGTATAATGCCGACTTAAGTACAAGAGGACTGACACTCTAAGGTTCTATGATTTGAACGTCTCCTGTGAGTCCAGTTTTAGATTCCGATGCTTCACTTCAGGTTTACTGTTTCCCTTGGACCTTCTAATTGACGATTAAACACAGAAATTGCATCCGAATTTAATACAAAAGGCACAATGCCGAGTTAAGTACACGGGGACTGACACTCAAGCTTTCTATGATTTGAACCTCTCCTGTGAGTCCTGTTTTAGATTCCGATGCTTCACTTCAGGTTTACTGTATCCCTTGGACCTTCTTATTGACGATGAAACAAAGAAATTGCATCCGAATTTAATACAAAAGGTATAATGCCGACTTAAGTACAAGAGGACTGACACTCTAAGGTTCTATGATTTCAACGTCTCCTGTGAGTCCAGTTTTAGATTCCGATGCTTCACTTCAGGTTTACTGTTTCCCTTGGACCTTCTAATTGACGATTAAACACAGAAATTGCATCCGAATTTAATACAAAAGGCACAATGCCGAGTTAAGTACACGGGGACTGACACTCAAGCTTTCTATGATTTGAACCTCTCCTGTGAGTCCACTTTTAGATTCCGATGCTTCACATCATGTTTATTTTTTTCCTTGGACCTTCTTATTGACGATGAAACACAGAAATTGCATCCGAATTTAATACAAAAGTCACAATGCGAACTTAAGTACAAGAGGACTGACACTCTAACTCTCTATGATTTGAACCTCTGCAGTGAGTCCGGTTGTAGATTCCGATGCTTCTCTTCAAGGTTCACTGTAACCCTTGGACCTTCTTATTGACGATGAAACACAGAAATTGCATCCGAATTTAATACAAAAGGCACAATGCCGACTTAAGTACAAGAGGACTGACACTCTAACTTTCTATGATTTGAACCTCTCCTGTAAGTCCAGCTTTAGATTCCGATGCTTCACTTCAGGTTTACTGTATACCTTGGACCTTCTTATTGACGATGAAACACAGATATTGCATCCGAATTTAATACAAAACCCCCAATGGCGACTTAAGTAAATGTGGATTGACACTCTAACTTTCTATGATTTGACCGTTCCTGTAAGTCCAGTTTTAGATTCCGATGCTTCACTTCAGGTTTACCGTTTCCCTTGGATCTTTTAATTTACGAAGAAACACAGAAATTGCATCCGAATTTAATACAAAAGGCACAATACCGACTTAAGTAAACGGGGACTGACAATCCAACTTTCTATGATTTGAACCTCTCCTGTGAGTCCTGTTTTAGATTCCGATGCTTCACTTCAGGTTTACTGTATCCCTTGAACCTTCTTATTGACGATGAAACACAGAAATTGCATCCGAATTTAATACTAAAGGCATAATACCGACTTAAGTACATGAGGTCTGACACTCTAACTTTCTATAATTTGAACCTCTCCTGTGGGTCCAGTTTTAGATTCCGATGCTTCACTTGTGGTTTACTGTATCCCTTGGTCCTTCTTATTGACGATGAAACACAGAAATTATATCCGAATTTAATACAAAAGGCACAATGCCGACATAAGTACAAGAGGACTGACACTGTAATTCTCTATGATTTGAACCTCTCCTGTGAGTCCAGTTTTAGATTCCGATGCATCACTTAAGGTTTACTGTATCCCTTGGACCTCCTTATTGACGATGAAACACAGAAATTGCATCCGAATTTAATACAAAAGCACAATGCCGACTTAAGTACCACAGGACTGACACTCTAACTTTCTATGATTTGAACCTCTCCTGTGAGTCCAGTTTTTGATTCTGATGCTTCACTTCACGTTTACTGTATCCCTTGGACCTTCTTATTGACGATGAAACACAGAAATTGCATCCGAATTTAATACAAAAGTCACAATGCCAACTTAAGTACAAGAGGACTGACACTCTAACTCTCTATGATTTGAACCTCTGCAGTGAGTCCGGTTGTAGATTCCGATGCTTCTCTTCAAGGTTCACTGTAACCCTTGGACCTTCTTATTGACGATGAAACACAGAAATTGCATCCGAATTTAATACTAAAGGCACAATGCCGACTTAAGTACAAAAGGACTGACAGTCTAACTTTCTATGATTTGAACCTCTCCTGTGAGTCCACTTTTAGATTCCCATGTTTCACATCAGGTTTACTGTTTCCCTTGGACCTTCTTTTTGACGATGAAACACAGAAATTGCATCCGAATTTAATACAAAAGGCACAATGCCGACTTAAGTACACGGGGACTGACACTCCAACTTTTTATGATTTGAACCTCTCCTGTGAGTCCAGTTTTAGATTCCGATGCTTCACTTCTGGTTTACTGTATCCCTTGGACCTCCTTATTGACGATGAAACACAGAAATTGCATCCGAATTTAATACAAAAGGCACAATGCTTACTTAAGTACCACAGGACTGACACTCTAAGTTTCTATGATTTCAAGCTCTCCTGTGAGTCCAGTTTTAGATTCCGATGCTTCACTTCAGGTTTACTGTATCCCTTGGACCTTCTTATTGACGACGAAACACTCAAATTGCATCCGTATTTAATACAATTGGCACAATGGCGACTTAATTACAAGAGGACTGACACTCAACCTTCTATGATTTGAACCTCACCTGTGAGTCCAGTCTTCGATTCCAATGCTTCACTTCAGGTTTACAGTATACCTTGGACCTTCTCTTTGACGATGAAACACAGATATTGCATCCGAATTTAATACAAAAGGCATAATGCCGACTAAGGTACAAGAGGACTGATACTCTAACTTTCTGTGATTTGAACCTCTCCTGTGAGTCCTGTTTCAGATTCCGATGCTTCACTTCATCTTTACTGTATCCCTTGGACCTTCTTATTCACGATGAAACACAGAAATTGCATCCGAATTTATTACAAAAGGCACAATGCCGACTTAAGTGTAAGAGGATTGACACTCTAACTTTCTATGACTTGAACCTCTCCTGTGAGTCCAGTTTTAGATTCCGATGCTTCACTTCAGGTTTACAGTATACCTTGGACCTTCTTATTGACGTTAAAACACAGAAATTGCATCCGAATTTAATACAAAAGGCACAATGCCGACTTAAGTACAAGAGAACTGACACTCTAAGTTTCAATAATTTTAACCTCTCCTGTGAGTCCAGTTTTAGATTCCGATGCCTCACTTCAGGATTACTGTTTCCCTTGGATCTTCTTATTGATGATGAAACACAGAAATTGCATCCAAATTAAATACAAAAGGCACAATGCCGACTTAAGTACAAGAGGACTGACACTCTAACCTTACATGATTTGCACCTCTCTTGTGAGTCCAGTTTTAGATTCCGATGCTTCACTTCACCTTTACTGTATCCCTTGGAACTTCTTATTGACGATGAAACACAGAAATTGCAACCGAATTTAATACAAAAGACACATTGCCGACTTTAGTACAAGTGGACGGACACTCTAACTTTCTATGATTTGAACCTCTCCTGTGAGTCCAGTTTTTAGATTCCGATGCATCACTTCAGGGTTACTGTTTCCCTTGGACCTTCTTATTGACGATGAAACACAGAGATTGCATCCGAATTTAATACAAAAGGCACAGTGCCGACTTAAGTAAAAGTGGACTGACACTCTAACTTTCTATGATTTGTATCTCTCCTGTGAGTCCAGTTTTAGATTCCGATGCTTCACTTTAGGTGTACGATATACCTTGGACCTTCTTATTGACGATGAAACACAGAAATTGCATCCGAATTTAATACAAAAGGTATAATGCCGACTTAAGTACAAAAGGACTGACACTCTAAGGTTCTATGATTTGAACGTCTCCTGTGAGTCCAGTTTTAGATTCCGATGCTTCACTTCAGGTTTACTGTTTCCCTTGGACCTTCTAATTGACGATGAAACACAGAAATTGCATCCGAATTTAATACAAAAGGCACAATGCCGAGTTAAGTACACGGGGACTGACACTCAAGCTTTCTGTGATTTGAACCTCTCCTGTGAGTCCTGTTTTAGATTCCGATGCATCACTTCAGGTTTACTGTATCCCTTGGACCTTCTTATTGACGATGAAACACAGAAATTGCATCCGAATTTAATACTAAAGGTACAATGCCGACTTTAGTACAAGAGGTCTGACACTCTAAGATTCAATGATTTGAACCTCTCCTGTGAGTCCACTTTTAGATTCCGATGCTTCACATCGTGTTTATTTTTTTCCTTGGACCTTCTTATTGACGATGAAACACAGAAATTGCATCCGAAGTTAATACAAAAGTCACAATGCCAACGTAAGTACAAGAGGACTGACACTCTAACTCTCTATGATTTGAACCTCTGCAGTGAGTCCGGTTGTAGATTCCGATGCTTCTCTTCAAGGTTCACTGTAACCCTTGGACCTTCTTATTGACGATGAAACACAGAAATTGCATCCGAATTTAATACAAAAGGCACAATGCCGACTTAAGTACAAGAGGACTGACACTCTAACTTTCTATGATTTGAACCTCTCCTGTAAGTCCAGCTTTAGATTCCGATGCTTCACTTCAGGTTTACTGTATACCTTGGACCTTCTTATTGACGATGAAACACAGAAATTGCATCCGAATTTAATACAAAACGCACAATGCCGACTTAAGTAAATGAGGATTGACACTCTAACTTTCTATGATTTGAACGTCTCCTGTGAGTCCAGTTTTAGATTCCGATGCTTCACTTCAGGTTTACCGTTTCCCTTGGACCTTCTAATTTACGAAGAAACACAGAAATTGCATCCGAATTTAATACAAAAGGCACAATGCCGACTTAAGTACACGGGGACTGACAATCCAACTTTCTATGATTTGAACCTCTCCTGTGAGTCCTGTTTTAGATTCCGATGCTTCACTTCAGGTTTACTGTATCCCTTGAACCTTCTTATTGACGATGAAACACAGAAATTGCATCCGAATTTAATACAAAAGCACAATGCCGACTTAAGTACCACAGGACTGACACTCTAACTTTCTATGACTTGAACCTCCCTGTCAGTCCAGTTTTAGATTCCGGTGCTTCACTTCAGGTTTACTGTATACCTTGGACCTTCTTATTGACGATAAAACACAGAAATTGCATCCAAATTTAATACAAGAGGCACAATGTTGACTTAAGAACAAGAGGACTGTCACTCTAAGCTTCTATAATTTCAACCTCTCCTGTGAGTCCTGTTTTAGATTCCGATGTTTCACATCAGGTTTACTGTTTCCGTTGGACCTTCTTTTTGTCGATGAAACACAGAAATTGCATCCGAATTTAATACAAAAGGCACAATGCCGACTTAAGTACACGGGGACTGACATCCAAATTTCTATGATTTGAACCTCTCCTGTGAGTCCAGTTTTAGATTCCGATGCTTCACTTCAGGTTTACTGTCTACCTTGGACCTTCGTATTGACGATGAAACACAGAAATTGCATCCGAATTTAATACTAAAGGCACAATGCCGACTTAAGTACAAAAGGACTGACACTCTAACTTTCTATGATTTGAACGTCTCCTGTGAGTCCACTTTTAGATTCCGATGTTTCACATCAGGTTCACTGTTTCCCTTGGACCTTCTTTTTGACGATGAAACACAGAAATTGCATCCGAATTTAATACAAAAGGCACAATGCCGACTTAAGTACCACAGGACTGACACTCTAACTTTCTATGATTTGAACCTCTCCTGTGAGTCCAGTTTTTGATTCTGATGCTTCACTTCACGTTTACTGTATCCCTTGGACCTTCTTATTGACGATGAAACACAGAAATTGCATCCGAATTTAATACAAAAGTCACAATGCCAACTTAAGTACAAGAGGACTGACACTCTAACTCTCTATGATTTGAACCTCTGCAGTGAGTCCGGTTGTAGATTCCGATGCTTCTCTTCAAGGTTCACTGTAACCCTTGGACCTTCTTATTGACGATGAAACACAGAAATTGCATCCGAATTTAATACTAAAGGCACAATGCCGACTTAAGTACAAAAGGACTGACACTCTAACTTTCTATGATTTGAACCTCTCCTGTGAGTCCACTTTTAGATTCCCATGTTTCACATCAGGTTTACTGTTTCCCTTGGACCTTCTTTTTGACGATGAAACACAGAAATTGCATCCGAATTTAATACAAAAGGCACAATGCCGACTTAAGTACACGGGGACTGACACTCCAACTTTTTATGATTTGAACCTCTCCTGTGAGTCCAGTTTTAGATTCCGATGCTTCACTTCTGGTTTACTGTATCCCTTGGACCTCCTTATTGACGATGAAACACAGAAATTGCATCCGAATTTAATACAAAAGGCACAATGCTTACTTAAGTACCACAGGACTGACACTCTAAGTTTCTATGATTTCAAGCTCTCCTGTGAGTCCAGTTTTAGATTCCGATGCTTCACTTCAGGTTTACTGTATCCCTTGGACCTTCTTATTGACGACGAAACACTCAAATTGCATCCGTATTTAATACAATTGGCACAATGGCGACTTAATTACAAGAGGACTGACACTCAACCTTCTATGATTTGAACCTCACCTGTGAGTCCAGTCTTCGATTCCAATGCTTCACTTCAGGTTTACAGTATACCTTGGACCTTCTTATTGACGATGAAACACAGATATTGCATCCGAATTTAATACAAAAGGCATAATGCCGACTAAGGTACAAGAGGACTGATACTCTAACTTTCTGTGATTTGAACCTCTCCTGTGAGTCCTGTTTCAGATTCCGATGCTTCACTTCATCTTTACTGTATCCCTTGGACCTTCTTATTCACGATGAAACACAGAAATTGCATCCGAATTTATTACAAAAGGCACAATGCCGACTTAAGTGTAAGAGGATTGACACTCTAACTTTCTATGATTTGAACCTCTCCTGTGAGTCCAGTTTTAGATTCCGATGCTTCACTTCAGGTTTACAGTATACCTTGGACCTTCTTATTGACGATAAAACACAGAAATTGCATCCGAATTTAATACAAAAGGCACAATGCCGACTTAAGTACAAGAGAACTGACACTCTAAGTTTCAATAATTTTAACCTCTGCTGTGAGTCCAGTTTTAGATTCCGATGCCTCACTTCAGGATTACTGTTTCCCTTGGATCTTCTTATTGATGATGAAACACAGAAATTGCATCCAAATTAAATACAAAAGGCACAATGCCGACTTAAGTACAAGAGGACTGACACTCTAACCTTACATGATTTGCACCTCTCTTGTGAGTCCAGTTTTAGATTCCGATGCTTCACTTCACCTTTACTGTATCCCTTGGAACTTCTTATTGACGATGAAACACAGAAATTGCATCCGAATTTAATACAAAAGCACAATGCCGACTTAAGTACCACAGGACTGACACTCTAACTTTCTATGACTTGAACCTCCCTGTCAGTCCAGTTTTAGATTCCGGTGCTTCACTTCAGGTTTACTGTATACCTTGGACCTTCTTATTGACGATAAAACACAGAAATTGCATCCAAATTTAATACAAGAGGCACAATGTTGACTTAAGAACAAGAGGACTGTCACTCTAAGCTTCTATAATTTGAACCTCTCCTGTGAGTCCTGTTTTAGATTCCGATGTTTCACATCAGGTTTACTGTTTCCGTTGGACCTTCTTTTTGTCGATGAAACACAGAAATTGCATCCGAATTTAATACAAAAGGCACAATGCCGACTTAAGTACACGAGGACTGACATCCAACTTTCTATGATTTGAACCTCTCCTGTGAGTCCAGTTTTAGATTCCGATGCTTCACTTCAGGTTTACTGTCTACCTTGGACCTTCGTATTGACGATGAAACACAGAAATTGCATCCGAATTTAATACTAAAGGCACAATGCCGACTTAAGTACAAAAGGACTGACACTCCAACTTTCTATGATTTGAACTTCTCCTGTGAGACCAGTTTTAGATTCCGATATTTCACTTCTAGTTTACTGTATCCCTTGGACCTTCTTATTGACGATGAAACACAGAAATTATATCCGAATTTAATACAAAAGGCACAATGCCGACACAAGTACAGGAGGACTGACACTGTAATTTTCTAAGATATGAATCTCTCCTGTGAGTCCAGTTTTAGATTGCGATGCTTCACTTAAGGTTTACTGTATCATTTGGACCTCATTATTGACGATGAAACACAGAAATTGCATCCGAATTTAATACAAAAGGCACAATGCCGACTTAAGTACCACAGGACTGACACTCTAAGTTTCTATGATTTCATACTCTCCTGTGAGTCCAGTTTTAGACTCCGATGCTTCACTTCAGGTTTACTGTATACCTTGGACCTTCTTATTGACGATAAAACACAGAAATGGCATCCGAATTTAGTACAAAAGGCACAATGCTTACTTAAGTACAAGAGGACTGTCACTCTAAGTTTCTGTAATTTGGACCTCTCCTGTGAGTCCGGTTTTAGATTCCGATGCCTCACTTCAGGTTTACTGTTTCCCTTGGACCTTCTTATTGACGATGAAACACAGAAATTGCGTCCGAATTTAATACAAAAGGCACAATGCCGACTTAAGTGCACTTCAGGTTTACTGTATCCCTTGGACCATCTTATTGAAGATGAAACATTTAAATTGCATCCGAAATTAATACGAAAGACACAATGCCAACTTAAGTACAAGAGGACAGGCACTCTAACTTTCTAAGATTTGAACCTCTGCTGTGAGTCCAGTTTTAGATTCCGATGCTTCACTTCAGGTTTACTGTATCCCTTGGACCTTCTTATTGATGATGAAACACTCAAATTGCATCCGTATTTAATACAATTGACATAATGCCGACTTAAGTACAAGAGGACTGACACTCAACCTTCTATGATTTGAACCTCACCTCTGAGTCCAGTCTTCGATTCCGATGCTTCACTTCAGGTTTACAGTATACCTTGGACCTTCGTATTGACGATGAAACACAGAAATTGCATCCGAATTTAATACAAAAGGCATAATGCCGACTAAGGTACAAGAGGACCGACACTCTAACTCTCTGTGATTTGAACCTCTCCTGTGAGTCCTGTTTCAGATTCCGATGCTTCACTTCAGGTTTACTGTATCCCTTGGACCTTCTTATTGACGATGAAACACAGAAATTGCATCCGAATTTTATACAAAAGGTACAATGCCGACTTAAGTAAAAGAGGACTGACACTCTAACTTTCTATGACTTGAACTTCTCCTGTGAGTCAAGGTTTAGATTCCGATGCTTCACTTCAGGTTTACTGTATCCCTTGGACCTTCTTATTGACGATGAAACACAGAAATTGCACCCGATTTTAAAAGGAAAGTCACAATGAGGACATAAGTAAAAGAGGACTGACACTCTAACTGCCTATGATTTGAACCTCTCCTGTGAGTCCAGTTTTAGATTCCGAAGCTTCATTTTGGGTTTACTGTATAGCTTGGACCATCTTATTGACGATGAAACACAGAAATTGCATCCGAATTTAATACAAAAGGCACGATACCGACTTAAGTACAAGAGGACCGACACTCTAACTATCTATGATTTGAACCTCTCCTGTGAGTCCAGCTTCAGATTCCGATGCTTCACTTCAGGTTTCCTGTATCCCTTGGACCTTCTTATTCACGATGAAACACAGAAATTGCATCCGAATTTAATACAAAAGGCACAATGCCGACTTAACTACAAGAGGACTGACACTCTAAATTTCTATGATTTGAACCTCTACTGTTTTAGATTCCGATGCTTCACTTCAGGTTTACTGTATTTCTTAGATATTCATATTGTCCATGAAAGCAAGAAATTGCATCCGAATTTAATACAAATGGCACAATGCCGACTTATGTACAAGAGAGGACTGACACTCTAACTTTCTATGATTTGATCCTCTCCTGTGAGTCCAGTGTTAGATTCCATTGCTTCACTTCAGGTTTACTGTATAGCTTGGACCATCTTATTGACGATGAAACACAGAAATTGCATCCGAATTTAATACAAAAGGCACAATGAAGACTTAAGTACAAGAGGACTGACACTCTAACTTTCTATGATTTGAACCTCTCCTGTGAGTACAGTTTGAGATTCCGGCGCTTCACTTCAGGTTTACTGTAAACCTACGACCGTGTTATTGACGATGAAACACAGAAATTGCATCCGAATTTAAAACATAAGGCACAATGCCGACTAAAGTACAAGAGAACTGACACTCTAACTTTCTATGATTTGAACCTCTCCTGTTAGTCCAGTTTTAGATTCCGATGCTTCACTTCAGGTGTACTGTTTCCATTGGACCTTCTTATTGACGATGAAACACAGAAATTGCATCCGAATTTAATACAAAAGGCACAATGCCGACTTAAGTACAAGAGGACTGATACTATATTTTTCTATGAATTGAACCTCTCCTGTGAGTCCAGTTTTAGATTCCGATGCTTCACTTCAGGTTTACTGTATCCCTTAGGCCGTCTTATTGACGATGAAACACAGAAATTGTATCCGAATTTAATACAAAAGGCACAATGCCGACTTAAGTACAAGAGGACTGACACTCTAAATTTCTGTGATTTGAACCTCTCCTGTTAGTCCAGTTTTAGATTCCGATGCTTCACTTCAGGTGTACTGTTTCCCTTGGACCTTCTTATTGACGATGAAACACAGAAATTGCATCCGAATTTAATACAAAAGGCACAATGCCGACTTAAGTACAAGAGGACTGATACTATATTTTTCTATGAATTGAACCTCTCCCGTGAGTCCTGTTTCAGATTCCGATGCTTCACTTCAGGTTCACCGTATCCCTTGGACCTACTTAATGACGATGAAACACAGAAACTGCATCCAAATTTAATACAAAAGGCAAAATGCCGACTTAAGTACAAGAGGACTGACACTCTAACTTTCTATGATTTGGACCTCTTCTGTTAGTCCAGTTTTAGATTCCGATGCTTCACTTCAGGTTTACTGTATACCTTGGACCTTCTAATTTACGAAGAAACACAGAAATTGCATCCGAATTTAATACAAAAGGCACAATGCCGACTTAAGTACACGGGGACTGACACTCTAACTTTCTATGATTTGAACCTCTCCTGTGAGTCCACTTTTAGATTCCGATGTTTCACATCAGGTTTACTGTTTCCCTTGGACCTTCTTATTGACGATAAAACACAGAAATGGCATCCGAATTTAGTACAAAAGGCACAATGCTGACTTAAGTACAAGAGGACTGTCACTCTAAGTTTCTATAATTTGGACCTCTCCTGTGAGTCCAGTTTTAGATTCCGATGCCTCACTTCAGGTTTACTGTTTCCCTTGGACCTTCTTATTGACGATGAAACACAGAAATTGCGTCCGAATTTAATACAAAAGGCACAATGCCGACTTAAGTACACTTCAGGTTTACTGTATCCCTTGGACCTTCTTATTGAAGATGAAACATTTAAATTGCATCCGAAATTAATACAAAAGACACAATGCCAACCTAAGTACAAGAGGACAGACACTCTAACTTTCTAAGATTTGAACCTCTGCTGTGAGTCCAGTTTTAGATTCCGATGCTTCACTTCAGGTTTACTGTATCCCTTGGACCTTCTTATTGACGATGAAACACTCAAATTGCATCCGTATTTAATACAATTGGCACAATGCCGACATAAGTACAAGAGGACTGACACTCAACCTTCTATGATTTGAACCTCTCCTGTGAGTCCTGTTTCAGATTCCGATGCTTCACTTCAGGTTTACTGTATCCCTTGGACCTTCTTATTGACTATGAAACACAGAAATTGCATCCGAATTTAATACAAAAGGCACAATGCCGACTTAAGTAAAAGAGGACTGACACTCTAACTTTCTATGACTTGAACCTCTCCTGTGAGTCCAGTTTTAGATTCCGATGCTTCACTTCAGATTTACTGTATCCCTTGCACCTTCTTATTGACGATGAAACACAGAAATTGCACCCGATTTTAAAAGGAAAGTCACAATGCCGACATAAGTAAAAGAGGATTGACACTCTAACTGCCTATGATTTGCACCTCTCCTGTGAGTCCAGTTTTAGATTCCGATGCATCATTTCGGGTTTACTGTATAGCTTGGACCATCTTATTGACTGTGAAACACAAAAATTGCATCCGAATTTAATACAAAAGGCACAATGCCGTCTTAAGTACAAGAGGACTGACACTCTAACTTTCTATGATTTGAACCTCTCCTGTGGGTCCAGTTTTAGATTCCGATGCTTCACTTCAGTTTTATTGTCTCGCTTGGACCTTCTTATTGGCGATGAAACACTGAAATTGCATCCGAATTTAATACAAAAGGCACAATGCCGACATAAGTACTAGAGGACTGACACTCTAACTATCTATGATTTGAACCTCTCCTGTGACTCCAGCTTTTGATTCCGATGCTTCACTTCAGGTTTGCTGTATCCCTTGGACCTTCTTATTGACGATGTAAAACAGAAATTGCATCCGAATTTAATACAAAAGGCACAATGCCGACTTAACTACAAGAGGACTGACACTCTAAATTTCTATGATTTGAACCTCTCCTGTGAGTCCTGTTTTAGATTCCGATGCTTCACTTCAGGTTTACTGTATTTCTTAGACCTTCATATTGTCCATGAAAGCAAGAAATTGCATCCGAATTTAATACAAATGGCACAATGCCGACTTATGTACAAGAGGACTGACACTCTAACTTTCTATGATTTGAACCTCTTCTGTTAGTCCAGTTTTAGATTCCGATGCTTCACTTCAGGTTTACTGTATCCCTTGGACCTTCTTATTGACGATGAAACACAGAAATAGCAACCGATTTTAAAAGAAAAGGCACAATTCCGACATAAGTAAAAGAGGACTGACACTCTAACTCCCTATGATTTGAACCTCTCCTGTGAGTCCAGTTTTAGATTCCGATGCTTCACTTCGGGTTTACTGTATACCTTGGACCTTCTTAGTGACGATGTAACACAGAAATTGCATCTGAAATTAATTCAAAAGGCACAATGCCGACTCAACTACAAGAGGACTGACACTCCAACTTTCTATGATTTGAACTTTTCCTGTGAGTCCAGATTTAGATTCCGATGCTTCACTTCAGGTTTACAGTATACCTTGGACCTTCTTATTGACGATGAAACACAGAAATTGGTTCTGAATTTAATACAAAAACCACAATGCCGACTTAAGTACAAGAGGACTGACACTATAACTTTCTATGATTTGAACCTCTCCTGTAAGTCCAGTTTTAGATTCCAATGCATCACTTCAGGTTTACTGTATACCTTGGACCTTCTTATTGACGAAGAAACACAGATATTGCTTCCGAATTTAATACAAAAGGCACAATGCCGACTTAAGTACAAGAGGACCGTCACTCTAACTTTCTAAGATTTGAACCTCTCCTGTGAGTCCAGTTATAGATTCCGATGCTTCACTTCAGGTTTACTGTTTCCCTTGGACCTTCTTATTGACGATGAAACGCAGAAATTGCATCCGAATTTAATACAAAAGGCACAATTCCGACTTAAGTACAAGAGGACTGACACTCTGATTTTCTATGATTTGAACCTCTCCTGTGAGTCCAGTTTTAGATTCCGATGCTTTACTTCAGGCTTACTGTATCCCTTTGACCTTCTTATTGACGATGACACACAGAAATTGCACCCGATTTTAATACAAAAGTCACAATGCCGACTTAAGTACAAGAGGACTGACAATCTAACTTTCTATGATTTTAACCTCTCCTGTGAGACCAGCTTTAGATTCCGATGCTTCACTTCAGGTTTACTGTATCCCTTGGACCTTCTTATTGACGATGAAACACAGAAATTGCATCCGAATTTAATACAAAAGGCACAATGCCGACTTAAGTACAAGAGGACTTACAATCTAAATTTCTATGATTTGAACCTCTCCTGTGAGTCCTGTTTTAGATTCCGATGCTTCACTTCAGGTTTACTGTATTTCTTGGACCTTCATATTGTCGATGAAACCAAGATATTGCATCCGAATTTAATACAAAAGGCACAATGCCGACTTATGTACAAGAGGACTGAACTCTAACTTTCTATGATTTGAACCTCTCCTGTGAGTCCAGTGTTAGATTCCGTTGCTTCACTTCAGGTTTACTGTATAGCTTGGACCATCTTATTGACGATGAAACACAGAAATTGCATCCGAATTTAATACAAAAGGCACAATGCCGACTTAAGTACAAGGGGACTGACACTCTAACTTTCTATGATTTGAACCTCTCCTGTGGGTCCAGCTTTAGATTCCGGTGCTTCACTTCAGGTTTACTGTAAACCTACGACCGTGTTATTGACGATGAAACACAGATATCGCATCCGAATTTAAAACATAAGGCACAATGCTGACTTAAGTACAAGAGGACTGACACTCTAACTTTCTATGATTTGAACGTCTCCTGTTAGTCCAGTTTTAGATTCCGATGCTTCACTTCAGGTGTACTGTGTCCCTTGGACCTTCTTATTGACGATGTAACACAGGAATTGCATCCGAATTTAATACAAAAGGCACAATGCCGACTTAAGTACAAGAGGACTGATACTATAACTTTCTATGAATTGAACCTCTCCTGTGAGTCCAGTTTTGGATTCCGATGCTTCACTTCAGGTTTACTGTATCCCTTAGGCCGTCTTATTGACGATGAAACACAGAAATTGTATCCGAATTTAATACAAAAGGCACAATGCCGACTTAAGTACAAGAGGACTGACACTCTAACTTTCTATGATTTGAACCTCTTCTGTTAGTCCAGTTTTAGATTGCGATGCTTCACTTCAGGTTTACTGTATCCCTTGGACCTTCTTATTGACGATGAAACACAGAAATTGCAACCGATTTTAAAAGAAAAGGCACATTGCCGACATAAGATAAAGAGGACTGACACTCTAACTCCCTTTGATTTGAACCTCTCATGTGAGTACAGTTTTAGATTCCGATGCTTCACTTCAGGTTTACTGTGTCCCCTAGGCCGTCTTATTGACGATGTAACACAGAAATTGCATCTGAAATTAATACAAAAGGCACAATGCCGACTCAACTACAAGAGGACTGACACTCTAACTTTCTATGATTTGAACCTTTCCTGTGAGTCCATATTTAGATTCCGATGCTTCACTTCAGGTTTACAGTATACCTTGGACCTTCTTATTGACGATGAAACACGGAAATTGCATCTGACTTTAATACAAAAAGCACAATGCCGACTTAAGTACAAGAGGATTGACACTCTAACTTTCTATGATTTGAACCTCTCCTTTGAGTCCAGTTTTAGATACCGATGCCTCACTTCAGTTTTACTGTCTCGCTTGGACCTTCTTATTGACGATGAAACACTGAAATTGCATCCGAATTCAATACAAAAGGCACAATGCCGACTTAAGTACAAGAGGACTGACACTCTAACTTTCTATGATTTGAACCTCTCCTGTGAGTCCAGTTTTAAATTCCGATGCTTCACTTCAGGTTTACTGTATGCCTTGGACCTTCTTATTGACGATGAAACATAGAAATTGCATCCGAATTTAATACAAAAGGCACAATGCCGACATAAGTAAAAGAGGACTGACACTCTAACTTTCTATGATTTGAACCTCTCCTGTGAGTCCTGTTTTAGATTCCGATGCTTCACTTCAGGTTACTGTATACCTACGACCGTGTTATTGACGATGAAACACAGAAATTGCATCCGAATTTAAAACAAAAGGCACAATGCCGACTTAAGTACAAGAGGACTGACACTCAAACGTTCTATTATTTGAACCTTTCCTGTGAGTCCAGATTTAGATTCCGATGCTTCACTTCAGGTTTACAGTATACCTTGGACCTTCTTATTGACGATGAAACACAGAAATTGCATCCGAATTTAATACAAAAGGCACAATGCCGACTTAAGTACAAGAGGACTGACACTCTAACTTTCTATGGTTTGAAACTCTCATGTGAGTCCTGTTTTAGATTCCGATGCTTCACTTCAAGTTTACTGTATTTCTTGGACCTTCATATTGTCGATGAAACCAAGAAATTGCTTCCGAATTTAATACAAAAGGCACATTGCCGACATATGTACTAAAGGACTGACACTCTAACTTTCTATGATTTGAATCTCACCTTTGAGTCCAGTCTTAGATTGCGATGCTTCACTTCAGGTTTACAGTATACCTTGGACGTTCTTATTGACGATGAAACACAGAAGTTGTATCCGAATTTAATACAAAAGGCATAATGCCGACTAAAGTCTAAGAAGACTGACACTCTAACTTTCTGTGATTTGAACCTCTCCTGTGAGTCCTGTTTCAGATTCCGATGCTTCACTTCCGGTTTACCGTATCCCTTGGACCTACTTATTGACGATGAAACACAGAAATTGCATCCAAATTTAATACAAAAGGCACAATGCCGACTTAAGTACAAGAGGACTGACACTCTAACTTTCTATGATTTGAACCTCTTCTGTTAGTCCAGTTTTAGATTGCGATGCTTCACTTCAGGTTTACTGTATCCCTTGGACCTTCTTATTGACGATGAAACACAGAAATTGCAACCGATTTTAAAAGAAAAGGCACATTGCCGACATAAGTAAAAGAGGACTGACACTCTAACTCCCTATGATTTGAACCTCTCATGTGAGTCCAGTTTTAGATTCCGATGCTTCACTTCAGGTTTACTGTGTCCCCTAGGCCGTCTTATTGACGATGTAACACAGAAATTGCATCTGAAATTAATACAAAAGGCACAATGCCGACTCAACTACAAGAGGACTGACACTCTAACTTTCTATGATTTGAACCTTTCCTATGAGTCCATATTTAGATTCCGATGCTTCACTTCAGGTTTACAGTATACCTTGGACCTCCTTATTGACGATGAAACACGGAAATTGCATCTGACTTTAATACAAAAAGCACAATGCCGACTTAAGTACAAGAGGACTGACACTCTAACTTTCTATGATTTGAACCTCTCCTTTGAGTCCAGTTTTAGATACCGATGCCTCACTTCAGTTTGACTGTCTCGCTTGGACCTTCTTATTGACGATGAAACACTGAAATTGCATCCGAATTCAATACAAAAGGCACAATGCCGACTTAAGTACAAGAGGACTGGCACTCTAACTTTCTATGATTTGAACCTCTCCTGTGAGTCCAGTTTTAAATTCCGATGCTTCACTTCAGGTTTACTGTATGCCTTGGACCTTCTTATTGACGATGAAACATAGAAATTGCATCCGAATTTAATACAAAAGGCACAATGCCGACATAAGTAGAAGAGGACTGACACTCTAACTTTCTATGATTTGAACCACTCCTGTGAGTCCTGTTTTAGATTCCGATGCTTCACTTCAGGTTTACTGTATACCTACGACCGTGTTATTGACGATGAAACACAGAAATTGCATCCGAATTTAAAACAAAAGGCACAATGCCGACTTAAGTACAAGAGGACTGACACTCAAACTTTCTATTATTTGAACCTTTCCTGTGAGTCCAGATTTAGATTCCGATGCTTCACTTCAGGTTTACATTATACCTTGGACCTTCTTATTGACGATGAAACACAGAAATTGCATCCGAATTTAATACAAAAGGCACAATGCCGACTTAAGTACAAGAGGACTGATACTATAACTTTCTTTGAATTGAACCTCTCCTGTGAGTCCAGTTTTAGATTCCGATGCTTTACTTCGGGTTTACTGTATGCCGTGGACCTTCTTATTGACGATGAAACATAGAATTTGCATCCGAATTTAATACAAAGGCACAATGCCGACATATGTAGAAGAGGACTGACACTCTAACTTTCTATGATTTGAACCTCTCCTGTGAGTCCTGTTTTAGATTCCGATGCTTCACTTCAGGTTTACTGTATACCTACGACCGTGTTATTGACGATGAAACACAGAAATTGTATCCGAATTTAATACAAAAGGCACAATGCCGACTTAAGTACAAGAGGACTGACACTCTATCTTTCTATGGTTTGAACCTCTCCTGTGAGTCCTGTTTTAGATTCCGATGCTTCACCTCAGGTTTACTGTATTTCTTGGCCCTTCATATTGTCGATGAAACCAAGAAATTGCATCCGAATTTAATACAAAAGGCACAATGCCGACTTAAGTACAAGAGGACTGATACTATAACTTTCTATGAATTGAACCTCTCCTGTGATTCCAGTTTTAGATTCCGATGCTTCACCTGAAGTTTACTGTATCCCTTGGGCCGTCTTATTGACGATGAAACACAGAAATTGTATCCTAATTTAATACAAAAGGCACAATGCCGACTTAAGTACAAGACGACTGACACTCTACCTTTCTATGGTTTGAACCTCTCCTGTGAGTCCTGTTTTAGATTCCGATGCTTCACCTCAGGTTTACTGTATTTCTTGGCCCTTCATATTGTCGATGAAACCAAGAAATTGCATCCGAATTTAATACAAAAGGCACAATGCCGACTTATGTACTAAAGTACTGACACTCTAACTTTCTATGATTTGAACCTCACCTGTGAGTCTAGTCTTAGATTGCGATGCTTCACTTCAGGTTTACAGTATACCTTGGAGCTTCTCATTGACGATGAAACACAGAAGTTGTATCCGAATTTAATACAAAAGGCATAATGCCGACTAAAGTACAATAGGACTGACACTCTAACTTTCTGTGATTTGAACCTCTCCTGTGAGTCCTGTTGTAGATTCCGATGCCTCACTTCAGGTTTACTGTAACCCTTGGACCTACTTATTGACGATGAAACACAGAAATTACATCCAAAATTAATACAAAAGGCATAATGCCGATTTAAGTACAAGAGGACAGACACACTAACTTTCTATGATTTGAACCTCACCTGTGGGTCCAGTCTTAGATTCCGATGCTTCACTTCAGGTTTACCGTACACCTTGGACCTTCTTATTGACGATGAAACACAGAAATTGCATCCGAATTTAATACAAAAGGCATAATGCCGACTAAAGTACAATAGGACTGACACTCTAACTTTCTGTGATTTGAGCCTCTCCTGTAAGTCCTGTTTCAGATTCCGATGCTTCACTTCAGGTCTACTGTATCCCTTGGACCTTTTTATTGACGATGAAACACAGAAATTGCATCCGAATTTAATACAAAAGGCACAATGCCGACTTAAGTACAAGACGACTGACACTCTAACTTTATATGATTTGATCCTCTCCTGTGAGTCCAGTTGTAGATTCCGATGCTTCACTTCAGGTTTACTGTATCCCTTGGACCTTCTTATTGACGATGAAACACACAAATTGCAAACGATTTTAAAAGAAAAGGCACAATGCCGACATAAGTAAAAGAGGACTGACACTCTAACTCCCTATGATTTGAACCTCTCCTGTGAGTCCAGTTTTAGATTCCGATGCTTCACTTTGGCTTTACTGTATACCTTGGACCTTCTTATTGACGATGTAACACAGAAATTGCATATGAAATTAACACAAAAAGCACAATGCCGACTCAACCACAAGAGGACTGACACTCTAACTTTCTATGATTTGAACCTTTCCTGTGAGTCCAGATTTAGATTCCGATGCTTCACTTCAGGTTTACAGTATACCTTGGACCTCCTTATTGACGATGAAACACAGAAATTGCATCTGAATTTAATACAAAAGCACAATGCCGACTTCAGTACAAGAGGACTGTCACTCTAACTTTATATGATTTGAACCTCTCCTGTGAGTCCAGTTGTAGATTCCGATGTTCACTTTAGGCTTACTGTATACCTTGGACCTTCTTATTGTTGATGAAACACAGAAATTGCATCCGAATTTAATACATAAGGTACAATGACGACTTAAGTACAAGAGGACTGACACTCTAACTTTCTAAGATTTGAACCTCTCCTGTGAGTCCAGTTTTAGATTCCGATGCTTCACTTCAGGTTTACTGTTTCCCTTGGACCTTCTTATTGACGATGAAACGCAGAAAATGCATCCGAATTTAATACAAAAGGCACAATTCCGACTTAAGTACAAGAGGACTGGCACTCTGATTTTCTATGATTTGAACCTCTCCTGTGAGTCCAGTTTCAGATTCCGATGCTTCACTTCAAGTTTACTGTATCCCTTGGACCTTCTTATTGACGATGAAACAATGAAATTGCATCCGAATTTAATACAAAAGGCACAATGTCGACTTAAGTACAAGAGGACTGACACTCTAACTTTCTATGATTTGAACCTCTCCTGTGAGACCAGCTTTAGATTCCGATGCTTCACATCAGGTTTACTGTATCCCTTGGACCTTCATATTGTCGATGAAACCAAGAAATTGCATCCGAATTTAATACAAAAGGCACAATGCCGACGTATGTACAAGAGGACTGACTTCTAACTTTCTATGATTTGAACCTCTCCTGTGAGTCCAGTGTTAGATTCCGTTGCTTCACTTCAGGTTTACTGTATAGCTTGGACCTGCTTATTGACGATGAAACACAGAAATTGCATCCGAATTTAATACAAAAGGCACAATGCCGACTTAAGTACTAGAGGACTGACACTCTAACTTTCTATGATTTGATCCTCTCCTGTGGGTCAAGTTTTAGATTCCGGTGCTTCACTTCAGGTTTACTGTACACCTTGGACCGTCTTATTGACGATAAAACACCGAAATTGCATCCGAATTTAATCTAAAAGGCACAATGCCGACTTAAGTACAAGAGGACTGACACTCTAACTTTCTATGATTTGAACATCTACTGTGAGTCCAGTTTTTGATTCCGATGCCTCACTTCGGTTATACTGTCTCGCTTGCACCTTCTTATTGACGATGAAACACTGTAATTGCATCCGAATTTAATACAAAAGGCACAGTGCCGACTTATGTACTAAAGGACTGACACTCTAACTTTCTATGATTTGAACCTCTCCTGTGAGTCCAGTTTTAGATTCCGATGCATCACTTCAGGTTTACTGTATACCTTGTACCTTCTTATTGACGGTGAAACACAGAAATTGCATCCGAATTTAATACAAAAGGCACAATGCCGACTTAAGTACAAGAGGACTGATACTATAACTTTCTATGAATTGAACCTCTCCTGTGATTCCAGTTTTAGATTCCGATGCTTCACCTGAAGTTTACTGTATCCCTTGGGCCGTCTTATTGACGATGAAACACAGAAATTGTATCCTAATTTAATACAAAAGGCACAATGCCGACTTAAGTACAAGACGACTGACACTCTACCTTTCTATGGTTTGAACCTCTCCTGTGAGTCCTGTTTTAGATTCAGATGCTTCACCTCAGGTTTACTGTATTTCTTGGCCCTTCATATTGTCGATGAAACCAAGAAATTGCATCCGAATTTAATACAAAAGGCACAATGCCGACTTATGTACTAAAGTACTGACACTCTAACTTTCTATGATTTGAACCTCACCTGTGAGTCTAGTCTTAGATTGCGATGCTTCACTTCAGGTTTACAGTATACCTTGGAACTTCTCATTGACGATGAAACACAGAAGTTGTATCCGAATTTAATACAAAAGGCATAATGCCGACTAAAGTACAATAGGACTGACACTCTAACTTTCTGTGATTTGAACCTCTCCTGTGAGTCCTGTTGTAGATTCCGATGCCTCACTTCAGGTTTACTGTAACCCTTGGACCTACTTATTGACGATGAAACACAGAAATTACATCCAAAATTAATACTAAAGGCATAATGCCGATTTAAGTACAAGAGGACAGACACACTAACTTTCTATGATTTGAACCTCACCTGTGGGTCCAGTCTTAGATTCCGATGCTTCACTTCAGGTTTACCGTACACCTTGGACCTTATTATTGACGATGAAACACAGAAATTGCATCCGAATTTAATACAAAAGGCATAATGCCGACTAAAGTACAATAGGACTGACACTCTAACTTTCTGTGATTTGAGCCTCTCCTGTGAGTCCTGTTTCTGATTCCGATGCTTCACTTCAGGTCTACTGTATCCCATGGACCTTTTTATTGACGATGAAACACAGAAATTGCATCCGAATTTAATACAAAAGGCACAATGCCGACTTAAGTACAAGACGACTGACACTCTAACTTTATATGATTTGATCCTCTCCTGTGAGTCCAGTTGTAGATTCCGATGCTTCACTTCAGGTTTACTGTATCCCTTGGACCTTCTTATTGACGATGAAACACACAAATTGCAAACGATTTTAAAAGAAAAGGCACAATGCCGACATAAGTAAAAGAGGACTGACACTCTAACTCCCTATGATTTGAACCTCTCCTGTGAGTCCTGTTTTAGATCCGATGCTTCACTTCGGCTTTACTGTATACCTTGGACCTTCTTATTGACGATGTAACACAGAAATTGCATATGAAATTAACACAAAAAGCACAATGCCGACTCAACCACAAGAGGACTGACACTCTAACTTTCTATGATTTGAACCTTTCGTGTGAGTCCAGATTTAGATTCCGATGCTTCACTTCAGGTTTACAGTATACCTTGGACCTCCTTATTGACGATGAAACACAGAAATTGCATCTGAATTTAATACAAAAGCACAATGCCAACTTCAGTACAAGAGGACTGTCACTCTAACTTTATATGATTTGAACCTCTCCTGTGAGTCCAGTTGTAGATTCCGATGTTCACTTTAGGCTTACTGTATACCTTGGACCTTCTTATTGTTGATGAAACACAGAAATTGCATCCGAATTTAATACATAAGGTACAATGACGACTTAAGTACAAGAGGACTGACACTCTAACTTTCTAAGATTTGAACCTCTCCTGTGAGTCCAGTTTTAGATTCCGATGCTTCACTTAAGGTTTACTGTTTCCCTTGGACCTTCTTATTGACGATGAAACGCAGAAAATGCATCCGAATTTAATACAAAAGGCACAATGTCGACTTAAGTACAAGAGGACTGACACTCTAACTTTCTATGATTTGAACCTCTCCTGTGAGACCAGCTTTAGATTCCGATGCTTCACATCGGGTGTACAGTATCCCTTGGACCTTCATTTTGTCGATGAAACCAAGAAATTGCATCTGAATTTAATACAAAAGGCACAATGCCGACGTATGTACAAGAGGACTGACTTCTAACTTTCTATGATTTGAACCTCTCCTGTGAGTCCAGTGTTAGATTCCGTTGCTTCACTTCAGGTTTACTGTATAGCTTGGACCATCTTATTGACGATGAAACACAGAAATTGCATCCGAATTTAATACAAAAGGCACAATGCCGACTTAAGTACAAGAGGACTGACACTCTAACTTTCTATGATTTGATCCACTCCTGTGGGTCAAGTTTTACATTCCGGTGCTTCACTTCAGGTTTACTGTACACCTTGGACCGTCTTATTGACGATAAAACACCGAAATTGCATCCGAATTTAATCTAAAAGGCACAATGCCGACTTAAGTACAAGAGGACTGACACTCTAACTTTCTGTGATTTGAGCCTCTCCTGTGAGTCCTGTTTCAGATTCCGATGCTTCACTTCAGGTCTACTGTATCCCTTGGACCTTCTTATTGACGATGAAACGCAGAAATTGCATCCGAATTTAATACAAAAGGCACAATGCCGACTTAAGTACAAGAGGACTGACACTCTAAGTTTCTATGACTTGAACCTCTCCTGTGAGTCCAGGTTCAGATTCCGATGCTTCACTTCAGGTTTACTGTATCCCTTGGACCTTCTTATTGACGTGAAACACACAAATTGCAACCGATTTTAAAAGAAAAGGCACAATGCCGACATAAGTAAAAGAGGACTGACACTCTAACTCCCTATGATTTGAACCGCTCCTGTGAGTCCAGTTTTAGATTCCGATGCTTCACTTCGGGTTTACTGTATACCTTGGACCTTCTTATTGACGATGTAACACAGAAATTGCATCTGAAATTAATACAAAAGGCACAATGCCGACTCAACCACAAGAGGACTGACACTCTAACTTTCTAAGATTTGAACCTCTCCTGTGAGTCCAGTTTTAGATTCCGATGCTTCACTTCAGGTTTACTGTTTCCCTTGGACCTTCTTATTGACGACGAAACGCAGAAAATGCATCCGAATTTAATACAAAAGGCAAAATTCCGACTTAAGTACAAGAGGACTGGCACTCTGATTTTCTATGATTTGAACCTCTCCTGTGAGTCCAGTTTCAGATTCCGATGCTTCACTTCAAGTTTACTGTATCCCTTGGACCTTCTTATTGACGATGAAACAATGAAATTGCATCTGAATTTAATACAAAAGGCACAATGTCGACTTAAGTACAAGAGGACTGACACTCTAAAATTCTATGATTTGAACCTCTCCTGTGAGACCAGCTTTAGATTCCGATGCTTCACATCATGTTTACTGTATCCCTTAGACCTTCATATTGTCGATGAAACCAAGAAATTGCATCCGAATTTAATACAAAAGGCACAATGCCGACGTATGTACAAGAGGACTGACTTCTAACTTTCTATGATTTGAACCTCTCCTGTGAGTACAGTGTTAGATTCCGTTGCTTCACTTCAGGTTTACTGTATAGCTTGGACCATCTTATTGACGATGAAACACAGAAATTGCATCCGAATTTAATACAAAAAGCACAATGCCGCCTTAAGTACAAGAGGACTGACACTCTAACTTTCTATGATTTGAACCTCTCCTGTGGGTCAAGTTTCAGATTCCGGTGCTTCACTTCAGGTTTACTTTACACCTTGGACCGTCTTATTGACGATAAAACACCGAAATTGCATCCGAATTTAAACTAAAAGGCACAATGCCGACTTAAGTACAAGAGGACTGACACTCTAACTTGCTATGGTTTGAACCTCTCCTGTGAGTCCTGTTTTAGATTCCGATGCTTCACTTCAGGTTTACTGTATTTCTTGGACCTTCATATTGTCGATGAAACCAAGAAATTGCATCCGAATTTAAAACAAAAGGCACATTGCCGACTTATGTACTAAAGGACTGACACTCTAACTTTCTATGATTTGAACCTCACCTGTGAGGCCAGTCTTAGATTGCGATGCTTCACTTCAGGTTCACTGTATCCCTTGGACCTTCTTATTGACGATGAAACACAGAAATTGCATCCGAATTTAGTACAAAAGGCACAATGCCGACTTAAGTACAAGAGGACTGACACTCTAAGTTTCTGTGACTTGAACCTCTCCTGTATGTCCAGGTTCAGATTCCGATGCTTCACTTCAGGTTTACTGTATCCCATGGACCTTCTTTTTGACGATGAAACACAGAAATTGCAACCGATTTTAAAAGAAAAGGCACAATGCCGACATAAGTAAAAGAGGACTGACACTCTAACTCCCTATGATGTGGACCTCTCCTGTGAGTCCAGTTTTAGATTCCGATGCTTCACTTTGGGTTTACTGTATACCTTGGACCTTCTTATTGACGATGTAACACAGAAATTGCATCTGAAATTAATACAAAAGGCACAATGCCGACTCAACTACAAGGGGACTGACACTCTAACTTTCTATGATTTGAACCTTTCCTGTGAGTCCAGTGTTAGATTCCGTTGCTTCACTTCAAGTTTACTGTATAGCTTGGACCATCTTATTTACGATGAAACACAGAAATTCCGTCCGAATTTAATACAAAAGGCACAATGCCGACTTGAGTACAAGAGGACTGACACTCTAACTTACTATGATTTTAACCTCTCCTGTGGGTCCAGTTTTAGATTCCGGTGCTTCACTTCAGGTTTACTGTATACCTTGGACTGTCTTATTGACGATGAATCACCGATATTGCATCCGGATTTAATCTAAGAGGCACAATGCCGACTTAAGTACAAGAGGACTGACACTCTAACTCCCTATGATTTGAACCTCTCCTGTGAGTCCAGTTTTAGATTCCGATGCTTCACTTCGGGTTTACTGTATACCTTGGACCGTCTTATTTACGATGTAACACAGAAATTACATCTGAAATTAATACAAAAGGCACAATGCCGACTCAACCACAAGAGGACTGACACTCTAACTTTCTATGATTTGAACCTTTCCTGTGAGTCCAGATTTAGATTCCGATGCTTCACTTCAGGTTTACAGTATACCTTGGACCTTCTTATTGACGATGAAACACAGAAATTGCATCTGAATTTAATACAAAAGCACAATGCCGACTTCAGTACAAGAGGACTGTCACTCTAACTTTATATGATTTGAACCTCTCCTGTGAGTCCAGTTGTAGATTCCGATGTTCACTTTAGATTTACTGTATACCTTGGACCTTCTTATTGTTGATGAAACACAGAAACTGCATCCGAATTTAATACATAAGGGACAATGCCAACTTAAGAACAAGAGGACTGACACTCTAACTTTCTAAGATTTGAACCTCTCCTGTGAGTCCAGTTTTAGATTCCGATGCTTCACTTAAGGTTTACTGTTTCCCTTGGACCTTCTTATTGACGATGAAATGCAGAAAATGCATCCGAATTTAATACAAAAGGCACAATTCCGACTTAAGTACAAGAGGACTGGCACTCTGATTTTCTATGATTTGAACCTCTCCTGTGAGTCCAGTTTAAGATTCCGATGCTTCACTTCAAGTTTACTGTATCCCTTGGACCTTCTTATTGACGATGAAACAATGAAATTGCATCCGAATTTAATACAAAAGGCACAATGTCGACTTAAGTACAAGAGGACTGACACTCTAACTTTCTATGATTTGAACCTCTCCTGTGAGACCAGCTTTAGATTCCGATGCTTCACATCAGGTTTACTGTATCCCTTGGACCTTCATATTGTCGATGAAACCAAGAAATTGCATCCGAATTTAATACAAAAGGCACAATGCCGACTTGAGTACAAGAGGACTGACACTCTAACTTACTATGATTTTAACCTCTCCTGTGGGTCCAGTTTTACATTCCGGTGCTTCACTTCAGGTTTACTGTATACCGTGGACTGTCTTATTGACGATCAAACACCGAAATTGCATCCGGATTTAATCTAAGAGGCACAATGCCGACTTAAGTACAAGAGGACTGACACTCTAACTCCCTATGATTTGAACCTCTCCTGTGAGTCCAGTTTTAGATTCCGATGCTTCACTTCGGGTTTACTGTATACTTTGGACCTTCTTTTTGACGATGTAACACAGAAATTGCATCTGAAATTAATACAAAAGGCACAATGCCGACTCAACCTCAAGAGGACTGACACTCTAACTTTCTATGATTTTAACCTCTCCTGTGGGTCCAGTTTTAGATTCCGGTGCTTCACTTCAGGTTTACTGTATACCTTGGACTGTCTTATTGACGATGAAACACCGAAATTGCATCCGAGTTTAATCTAAGAGGCACAATGCCGACTTAAGTACAAGAGGACTGACACTCTAACTTACTATGATTTGAACCACTGCTGTGAGACCAGTTTTAGATTCCGATGCTTCGCTTCAGGTTTACTGTACCCTTTGGACCTTCTTATTGACGATGGAGCACAGATATTGCATCGGAATTAAATTCAAAAGGTACAATGCCGACTTAAAAACAAGAGGACTGACACTCTAACTTTCTATGATTTGAACCTCTCCTGTGAGTCCTGTTTTAGATTCCGATGCTTCACTTCAGGTTTACTGTATACCTACGACCGTGTTATTGACGATGAAACACAGAAATTGCATCCGAATTTAAAACAAAAGGCACAATGCCGACTTAAGTACAAGAGGACTGACACTCAAACTTTCTATGATTTGAACCTTTCCTGTGAGTCCAGATTTAGATTCCGATGCTTCACTTCAGGTTTACAGTATACCTTGGACCTTCTTATTGACGATGAAACACAGAAATTGCATCTGAATTTAATACAAAAAAAGCACAATGCCGACTTAAGTACAAGAGGACTGACACTTTAACTTGCTATGATTTGAACCTCTCCTGTGAGTCCAGTTTTAGATTCCGATGCATCACTTCAGGTTTACTGTATACCTTGGACCTTCTTATTGATGATGAAACACAGAAATTGCATCCGAATTTAATACAAAAGGCACAATGCAGACTTAAGTGCATGACGACTGATACTATAGGTTTCTTTGAATTGAACCTCTCCTGTGTGTCCAGTTTTGGATTCCGATGCTTCACTTCAGGTTAACTGTATCCCTTGGGCCATTTTATTGACGATGAAACACAGGAATTGTATCCGAATGTAATACAAAAGGCACAATGCAGACATAAGTACAAGAGGACTGACACTCTAACTTTCTATCATTTGAACCTCTCCTGTGAGTCCTGTTTTAGATTCCGATGCTTCACTTCAGGTTTACTGTATTTCTTGGACCTTCATATTGTCGATGAAACCAAGAAATTGCATCCGAATTTAATACAAAAGGCACATTGCCGACTTATGTACTAAAGGTCAGACACTCTAACTTTCTATGATTTGAACCTCACCTGTGAGTCAGTCTTAGATTGCGATGCTTCACTTCAGGTTTACTGTATCCCTTGGACCTTCTTATTGACGATGAAACACAGAAATTGCATCCGAATTTAATAGAAAAGGCACAATGCCGACTTAAGTACAAGAGGACTGACAGTCTAAGTTTGTATGACTTGAACCTCTCCTGTGAGTCCAGGTTCAGATTCCGATGCTTCACTTCAGGTTTACTGTATCCCTTGGACCTTCTTATTGACGATGAAACACAGAAATTGCAACCGATTTTAAAAGAAAAGGCACAATGCCGACTTAAGTACAAGAGGACTAACACTCTAACTCCCTATGATTTGAACGTCTCCTGTGAGTCCACTTTTAGATTCCGATGCTTCACTTCGGGCTTACTGTATACCTTGGACCTTCTTATTGACGATGAAACACAGCAATTGCATCCGAATTTAACACAAAAGTCACAATGCCGATTTAAGTACAAGAGGACTGACACTCTAACTTTCTATGATTTGAACATATACTGTGAGTCCAGTTTTAGATTCCGATGCCTCACTTCAGTTTTACTGTCTTGCTTGGACCTTCTTATTGACGATGAAACACAGAAATTGCATCCGAATTTAATACAAAAGGCACAGTGCCGACTTAAGTACAAGAGGACTGACACTCTAACTTTCTATGATTTGAACCTCTCCTGTGTGACCAGCTTAAGATTCAGATGCTTCACTTCAGGTTTACTGTATCCCTTGGACCTTCTTATTCTCGATGAAACACAGAAATTGCATCCGAATTTAATACAAAAGGCACAATGCCGACTTAAGTACAAGAGGACTGACACTCTAACTTTCTATGATTTGAACCTCTCCTGTGAGTCCTGTTTTAGATTCCGATGCTTCGCTTCAGGTTTACAGTATCCTTTGGACCTTCTTATTGACGATGGAGCACAGATATTGCATCGGAATTAAATTCAAAAGGTACAATGCCGACTTAAGTACAAGAGGACTGACACTCTAACTTTCTATGATTTGAACCTCTCCTGTGAGTCCAGTTTTAGATTCCGATGGTTCACTTCTGGTTTACGGTATGCCTTGGACCTTCTGATTGACGATGAAACACAGAAATTGCATCCGAATTTAATACAAAAGGCACAATGCCGACATAAGTAGAAGAGGACTGACACTCTAACTTTCTATGATTTGAACCTTTCCTGTGAGTCCTGTTTTAGATTCGGATGCTTCACTTCAGGTTTACTGTATACCTACGACCGTGTTATTGACGATGAAACACAGAAATTGCATCCGAATTTAAAACAAAAGGCACAATGCCGACTTAAGTACAAAAGGACTGACACTCAAACTTTCAATGATTTGAACCTTTCCTGTGAGTCCAGATTTAGATTCCGATGCTTCACTTCAGGTTTACAGTATACCTTGGGCCTTCTTATTGACGATGAAACACAGAAATTGCATCTGAATTTAATACAATAAGCACAATGCCGACTTAAGTACAAGAGGACTGACACTCTGATTTTCTATGATTTGAACCTCTCCTGTGAGTCCAGTTTTAGAATCCGATGCTTCACTTCAGGTTTACTGTATCCCTTGGACCTTCTTACTGACGATGAAACACAGAAATTGCACCCGATTTTAATACAAAAGTCACATTGCCGACTTAAGTACAAGAGGACTGACACTCTAACTTTCTATGATTTAAACATCTACTGTGAGTCCAGTTTTAGATTCTGATGCCTCACTTCAGTTTTACTGTCTCGCTTGGACCTTCTTATTGACGATGAAACACTGAAATTGCATCCGAATTTAATACAAAATGCACAATGCCGTCTTAAGTACAAGAGGACTGACACTCTAACTTACTATGATTTGAACCACTGCTGTGAGTCCAGTTTTAGATTCCGATGCTTCGCTTCAGGTTTACTGTACCCTTTGGACCTTCTTATTGACGATGGAGCACAGATATTGCATCGGAATTAAATTCAAAAGGTACAATGCCGACTTAAAAACAAGAGGACTGACACTCTAACTTTCTATGATTTGAAACTCTCCTGTGAGTCCAGTTTTAGATTCCGATGCTTCACTTCAGGTTTACTGTATGCCTTGGACCTTCTTAATTGACGATGAAACATAGAAATTGCATCCGAATTTAATACAAAAAAATCACAACGCCGACATAAGTAGAAGAGGACTGACACTCTAACTCTCTATGATTTGAACCTCTCCTGTGAGTCCTGTTTTAGATTCCGATGCTTCACTTCAGATTTACTGTATACCTACGACCGTGTTATTGACGATGAAACACAGAAATTGCATCCGAATTTAAAACAAAAGGCACAATGCCGACTTAAGTACAAGAGGACTGACACTCAAACTTTCTATGATTTGAACCTTTCCTGTGAGTCCAGATTTAGATTCCGATGCTTCACTTCAGGTTTACAGTATACCTTGGACCTTCTTATTGACGATGAAACACAGAAATTGCATCTGAATTTAATACAAAAAAAGCACAATGCCGACTTAAGTACAAGAGGACTGACACTCTAACTTGCTATGATTTGAACCTCTCCTGTGAGTCCAGTTTTAGATTCCGATGCATCACTTCAGGTTTACTGTATACCTTGGACCTTCTTATTGATGATGAAACACAGAAATTGCATCCGAATTTAATACAAAAGGCACAATGCCGACTTAAGTGCATGAGGACTGATACTATAGGTTTCTTTGAATTGAACCTCTCCTGTGTGTCCAGTTTTGGATTCCGATGCTTCACTTCAGGTTATCTGTATCCCTTGGGCCATTTTATTGACGTTGAAACACAGGAATTGTATCCGAATGTAATACAAAAGGCACAATGCAGACATAAGTACAAGAGGACTGACACTCTAACTTTCTATGGTTTGAACCTCTCCTGTGAGTCCTGTTTTAGATTCCGATGCTTCACTTCAGGTTTACTGTATTTCGTGGACCTTCATATTGTCGATGAAACCAAGAAATTGCATCCGAATTTAATACAAAAGGCACATTGCCGACTTATGTACTAGAGGTCAGACACTCTAACTTTCTATGATTTGAACCTCACCTGTGAGTCCAGTCTTAGATTGCGATGCTTCACTTCAGGTTTACTGTATCCCTTGGACCTTCTTATTGACGATGAAACACAGAAATTGCATCCGAATTTAATAGAAAAGGCACAATGCCGACTTAAGTACAAGAGGACTGACAGTCTAAGTTTGTATGACTTGAACCTCTCCTGTGAGTCCAGGTTCAGATTCCGATGCTTCACTTCAGGTTTACTGTATCCCTTGGACCTTCTTATTGACGATGAAACACAGAAATTGCAACCGATTTTAAAAGAAAAGGCACAATGCCGACTTAAGTACAAGAGGACTAACACTCTAACTCCCTATGATTTGAACGTCTCCTGTGAGTCCACTTTTAGATTCCGATGCTTCACTTTGGGCTTACTGTATACCTTGGACCTTCTTATTGACGATGAAACACAGCAATTGCATCCGAATTTAACACAAAAGTCACAATGCCGACTTAAGTACAAGAGGACTGACACTCTAACTTTCTATGATTTGAACATATACTGTGAGTCCAGTTTTAGATTCCGATGCCTCACTTCAGTTTTACTGTCTTGCTTGGACCTTCTTATTGACGATGAAACACAGAAATTGCATCCGAATTTAATACAAAAGGCACAATGCCGACTTAAGTACAAGAGGACTGACACTCTAACTTTCTATGATTTGAACCTCTCCTGTGTGACCAGCTTTAGATTCCGATGCTTCACTTCAGGTTTACTGTATCCCTTGGACCTTCTTATTCTCGATGAAACACAGAAATTGCATCCGATTTTAATACAAAAGGCACAATGCCGGCTTAAGTACAAGAGGACTGACACTCTAACTTTCTATGATTTGAACCTCTCCTGTGAGTCCTGTTTTAGATTCCGATGCTTCGCTTCAGGTTTACAGTATCCTTTGGACCTTCTTATTGACGATGGAGCACAGATATTGCATCGGAATTAAATTCAAAAGGTACAATGCCGACTTAAGTACAAGAGGACTGACACTCTAACTTTCTATGATTTGAACCTCTCCTGTGAGTCCAGTTTTAGATTCCGATGGTTCACTTCTGGTTTACGGTATGCCTTGGACCTTCTGATTGACGATGAAACACAGAAATTGCATCCGAATTTAATACAAAAGGCACAATGCCGACATAAGTAGAAGAGGACTGACACTCTAACTTTCTATGATTTGAACCTCTCCTGTGAGTCCTGTTTTAGATTCGGATGCTTCACTTCAGGTTTACTGTATACCTACGACCGTGTTATTGACGATGAAACACAGAAATTGCATCCGAATTTAAAACAAAAGGCACAATGCCGACTTAAGTACAAAAGGACTGACACTCAAACTTTCAATGATTTGAACCTTTCCTGTGAGTCCAGATTTAGATTCCGATGCTTCACTTCAGGTTTACAGTATACCTTGGACCTTCTTATTGACGATGAAACACAGAAATTGCATCTGAATTTAATACAATAAGCACAATGCCGACATAAGTAGAAGAGGACTGACACTCTAACTTTCTATGATTTGAACCTCTCCTGTGAGTCCTGTTTTAGATTCGGATGCTTCACTTCAGGTTTACTGTATCCCTTGGACCTTCTTACTGACGATGAAACACAGAAATTCCACCCGATTTTAATATAAAAGTCACATTGCCGACTTAAGTACAAGAGGACTGACACTCTAACTTTCTATGATTTAAACATCTACTGTGAGTCCAGTTTTAGATTCTGATGCCTCACTTCAGTTTTACTGTCTCGCTTGGACCTTCTTATTGACGATGAAACACTGAAATTGCATCCGAATTTAATACAAAAGGCACAATGCCGTCTTAAGTACAAGAGGACTGACACTCTAACTTTCTATGATTTGAACCTCTCCTGTTAGACCAGCTTTAGATTCCGATGCTTCACTTCAGGTTTACTGTATCCCTTGGACCTTCTTATTGACGATGAAACACAGAAATTGCATCCGAATTTAAAACAAAAGGCACAATGCTGACTTAAGTACAAGAGGACTGACACTCTAACTTTCGATGATTTGAACCTCTCCTGTGGGTGCAGTTTTAGATTCCGGTGCTTCACTTCAGGTTTACTGTATACCTTGGACCGTCTTATTGACGATTAAACACCGAAATTGCATCCGAATGTAATACAAAAGGTACAATGCCGACTTAAGTACAAGAGGACTGACACTCTAACTTTCTATGATTTGAACCTCTCCTGTGAGTCCAGTTTTAGATTCCGATGCTTCGCTTCAGCTTTACTGTATCCCTTGGACCTTCTTATTGACGATGGAGCACAGAAATTGCATCGGAATTAAATTCGAAAGGTACAATGCCGACTTAAGTACAAGAGGACTGACACTCTAACTTTCTATGATTTGAACCTCTCCTGTTAGTCCAGTTTTAGATGCCGAAGCTTCACTTCAGGTGTACTGTGTCCCTTAGACCTTCACATTGACAATGAAACACAGGAATTGCATCCGAATTTAATACAAAGGCACAATGCCGACTTAAGTACAAGAGGACTGATACTATAACTTTCAGTGAATTCAACCTCTCCTGTGAGTCCAGTTTTGGATTCCGATGCTTCACTTCAGGTTTACTGTATCCCTTGGGCCTTCTTATTGACGATGAAACACAGAAATTGCATCCGAATTTAACACAAAAGTCACAATGCCGACTTAAGTACAAGTGGACTGACACTCTAACTTTCTATGATTTGAACATATACTGTGAGTCCAGTTTTAGATTCCGATGCCTCACTTCAGTTTTACTGTCTTGCTTGGACCTTCTTATTGACGATGAAACACAGAAATTGCATCCGAATTTAATACAAAAGGCACAATGCCGACTTAAGTACAAGAAGACTGACACTCTAACTTTCTATGATTTGAACCTCTCCTGTGTGACCAGCTTTAGATTCCGATGCTTCACTTCAGGTTTACTGTATCCCTTGGACCTTCTTATTCTCGATGAAACACAGAAATTGCATCCGAATTTAATACAAAAGGCACAATGCCGACTTAATCACAAGAGGACTGACACTCTAACTTTCTATGATTTGAACCTCTCCTGTGAGTCCTGTTTTAGATTCCGATGCTTCGCCTCAGGTTTACAGTATCCTTTGGTCCTTCTTATTGACGATGGAGCACAGATATTGCATCGGAATTAAATTCAAAAGGTACAATGCCGACTTAAGTACAAGAGGATTGACACTCTAACTTTCTATGATTTGAACCTCTCCTGTGAGTCCAGTTTTAGATTCCGATGCATCACTTCAGGTTTACTGTATACCTTGGACCTTCTTATTGATGATGAAACACAGAATTTGCATCCGAATTTAATACAAAAGGCACAATGCCGACTTAAGTGCATGAGGACTGATACTATAGGTTTCTTTGAATTGAACCTCTCCTGTGTGTCCAGTTTTGGATTCCGATGCTTCACTTCAGGTTAACTGTATACCTTGGGCCATTTTATTGACGATGAAACACAGAAATTGTATCCGAATGTAATACAAAAGGCACAATGCAGACATAAGTACAAGAGGACTGACACTCTAACTTTCTATGGTTTGAACCTCTCCTGTGAGTCCTGTTTTAGATTCCGATGCTTCACTTCAGGTTTACTGTATTTTTTGGACCTTCATATTGTCGATGAAACCAAGAAATTGCATCCGAATTTAATACAAAAGGCACATTGCCGACTTATGTACTAAAGGTCAGACACTCTAACTTTCTATGATTTGAACCTCACCTGTGAGTCCAGTCTTAGATTGCGATGCTTCACTTCAGGTTTACTGTATCCCTTGGACCTTCTTATTGACGATGAAACACAGAAATTGCATCCGAATTTAATAGAAAAGGCACAATGCCGACTTAAGTACAAGAGGACTGACAGTCTAAGTTTGTATGACTTGAACCTCTCCTGTGAGTCCAGGTTCAGATTCCGATGCTTCACTTCAGGTTTACTGTATCCCTTGGACCTTCTTATTGACGATGAAACACAGAAATTGCAACCGATTTTAAAAGAAAAGGCACAATGCCGACTTAAGTACAAGAGGACTAACACTCTAACTCCCTATGATTTGAACGTCTCCTGTGAGTCCACTTTTAGATTCCGATGCTTCACTTCGGGCTTACTGTATACCTTGGAACTTCTTATTGACGATGAAACACAGAAATTGCATCCGAATTTAACACAAAAGTCACAATGCCGACTTAAGTACAAGAGGACTTACACTCTAACTTTCTATGATTTGAACATATACTGTGAGTCCAGTTTTAGATTCCGATGCCTCACTTCAGTTTTACTGTCTTGCTTGGACCTTCTTATTGACGATGAAACACAGAAATTGCATCCGAATTTAATACAAAAGGCACAATGCCGACTTAAGTACAAGAGGACTGACACTCTAACTATCTATGATTTGAACCACTCCTGTGTGACCAGCTTTAGATTCCGATGCTTCACTTCAGGTTTACTGTATCCCTTGGACCTTCTTATTCTCGATGAAACACAGATATTGCATCCGAATTTAATACAAAAGGCACAATGCCGACTTAAGTACAAGAGGACTGACACTCTAACTTTCTATGATTTGAACCTCTCCTGTGAGTCCTGTTTTAGATTCCGATGGTTCACTTCAGGTTTACTGTATCCCTTGGACCTTCTTGCTGACGATGAAACACAGAAATTGCACCCGATTTTAATACAAAAGTCACATTGCCGACTTTATTACAAGAGGACTGACACTCTAACTTTCTATGATTTAAACATCTACTGTGAGTCCAGTTTTAGATTCTGATGCCTCACTTCAGTTTTACTGTCTCGCTTGGACCTTCTTATTGACGATGAAACACTGAAATTGCATCCGAATTTAATACAAAAGGCACAATGCCGTCTTAAGTACAAGAGGACTGACACTCTAACTTTCTATGATTTGAACCTCTCCTGTTAGACCAGCTTTAGATTCCGATGCTTCACTTCAGGTTTACTGTATCCCTTGGACCTTCTTATTGACGATGAAACACAGAAATTGCATCCGAATTTAATACAAAAGGCACAATGCTGACTTAAGTACAAGAGGACTGACACTCTAACTTTCTATGATTTGAACCTCTCCTGTGGGTGCAGTTTTAGATTCCGGTGCTTCACTTCAGGTTTACTGTATACCTTGGACCGTCTTATTGACGATGAAACACCGAAATTGCATCCGAATGTAATACAAAAGGTACAATGCCGACTTAAGTACAAGAGGACTGACACTCTAACTTTCTATGATTTGAACCTCTCCTGTGAGTCCAGTTTTAGATTCCGATGCTTCGCTTCAGGTTTACTGTATCCCTTGGACCTTCTTATTGACGATGGAGCACAGAAATTGCATCGGAATTAAATTCGAAAGGTACAATGCCGACTTAAGTACAAGAGGACTGACACTCTAACTTTCTATGATTTGAACCTCTCCTGTTAGTCCAGTTTTAGATGCCGAAGCTTCACTTCAGGTGTACTGTGTCCCTTGCACCTTCACATTGACAATGAAACACAGAAATTGCATCCGAATTTAATACAAAGGCACAATGCCGACTTAAGTACAAGAGGACTGATACTATAACTTTCAGTGAATTCAACCTCTCCTGTGAGTCCAGTTTTGGATTCCGATGCTTCACTTCAGGTTTACTGTATCCCTTGGGCCTTCTTATTGACGATGAAACACAGAAATTGCATCCGAATTTAATAGAAAAGGCACAATGCCGACTTAAGTGCATGAGGACTGATACTATAGGTTTCTTTGAATTGAACCTCTCCTGTGTGTCCAGTTTTGGATTCCGATGCTTCACTTCAGGTTAACTGTATCCCTTGGGCCATTTTATTGACGATGAAACACAGAAATTGTATCCGAATGTAATAGAAAAGGCACAATGCAGACATAAGTACAAGAGGACTGACACTCTAACTTTCTATGGTTTGAACCTCTCCTGTGAGTCCTGTTTTAGATTCCGATGCTTCACTTCAGGTTTACTGTATTTCTTGGACCTTCGTATTGTCGATGAAACCAAGAAATTGCATCCGAATTTAATACAAAAGGCACATTGCCGACTTATGTACTAAAGGTCAGACACTCTAACTTTCTATGATTTGAACCTCACCTGTGAGTCCAGTCTTAGATTGCGATGCTTCACTTCAGGTTTACTGTATCCCTTGGACCTTCTTATTGACGATGAAACACAGAAATTGCATCCGAATTTAATAGAAAAGGCACAATGCCGACTTAAGTACAAGAGGACTGACAGTCTAAGTTTGTATGACTTGAACCTCTCCTGTGAGTCCAGGTTCAGATTCCGATGCTTCACTTCAGGTTTACTGTATCCCTTGGACCTTCTTATTGACGATGAAACACAGAAATTGCAACCGATTTTAAAAGAAAAGGCACAATGCCGACTTAAGTACAAGAGGACTAACACTCTAACTCCCTATGATTTGAACGTCTCCTGTGAGTCCACTTTTAGATTCCGATGCTTCACTTTGGGCTTACTGTATACCTTGGACCTTCTTTATGACGATGAAACACAGAAATTGCATCCGAATTTAACACAAAAGTCACAATGCCGACTTAAGTACAAGAGGACTGACACTCTAACTTTCTATGATTTGAACATATACTGTGAGTCCAGTTTTAGATTCCGATGCCTCACTTCAGTTTTACTGTCTTGCTTGGACCTTCTTATTGACGATGAAACACAGAAATTGCATCCGAATTTAATACAAAAGGCACAATGCCGACTTAAGTACAAGAGGACTGACACTCTAACTTTCTATGATTTGAACCTCTCCTGTGTGACCAGCTTTAGATTCCGATGCTTCACTTCAGGTTTACTGTATCCCTTGGACCTTCTTATTCTCGATGAAACACAGAAATTGCATCCGAATTTAATACAAAAGGCACAATGCCGACTTAAGTACAAGAGGACTGACACTCTAACTTTCTATGATTTGAACCTCTCCTGTGAGTCCTGTTTTAGATTCCGATGCTTCGCCTCAGGTTTACAGTATCCTTTGGACCTTCTTATTGACGATGGAGCACAGATATTGCATCGGAATTAAATTCAAAAGGTACAATGCCGACTTAAGTACAAGAGGACTGACACTCTAACTTTCTATGATTTGAACATATACTGTGAGTCCAGTTTTAGATTCCGATGCCTCACTTCAGTTTTACTGTCTTGCTTGGACCTTCTTATTGACGATGAAACACAGAAATTGCATCCGAATTTAATACAAAAGGCACAATGCCGACTTAAGTACAAGAGGACTGACACTCTAACTTTCTATGATTTGAACCTCTCCTGTGAGTCCAGTTTTAGATTCCGATGCATCACTTCAGGTTTACTGTATACCTTGGACCGTCTTATTGATGATGAAACACAGAAATTGCATCCGAATTTAATACAAAAGGCACAATGCCGACTTAAGTGCATGAGGACTGATACTATAGGTTTCTTTGAATTGAACCTCTCCTGTGTGTCCAGTTTTGGATTCCGATGCTTCACTTCAGGTTAACTGTATCCCTTGGGCCATTTTATTGACGATGAAACACAGAAATTGTATCCGAATGTAATACAAAAGGCACAATGCAGACATAAGTACAAGAGGACTGACACTCTAACTTCCTATGGTTTGAACCTCTCCTGTGAGTCCTGTTTTAGATTCCGTGCTTCACTTCAGGTTTACTGTATTTCTTGGACCTTCATATTGTCGATGAAACCAAGAAATTTCATCCGAATTTAATACAAAAGGCACATTGCCGACTTATGTACTAAAGGTCAGACACTCTAACTTTCTATGATTTGAACCTCACCTGTGAGTCCAGTCTTAGATTGCGATGCTTCACTTCAGGTTTACTGTATCCCTTGGACCTTCTTATTGACGATGAAACACAGAAATTGCATCCGAATTTAATAGAAAAGGCACAATGCCGACTTAAGTACAAGAGGACTGACAGTCTAAGTTTGTATGACTTGAACCTCTCCTGTGAGTCCAGGTTCTGATTCCGATGCTTCACTTCAGGTTTACTGTATCCCTTGGACCTTCTTATTGACGATGAAACACAGAAATTGCAACCGATTTTAAAAGAAAAGGCACAATGCCGACTTAAGTACAAGAGGACTAACACTCTAACTCCCTATGATTTGAACGTCTCCTGTGAGTCCACTTTTAGATTCCGATGCTTCACTTCGGGCTTACTGTATACCTTGGACCTTCTTATTGACGATGAATCACAGAAATTGCATCCGAATTTAACACAAAAGTCACAATGCCGACTTAAGTACAAGAGGACTGACACTCTAACTTTCTATGATTTGAACATATACTGTGAGTCCAGTTTTAGATTCCGATGCCTCACTTCAGTTTTACTGTCTTGCTTGGACCTTCTTATTGACGATGAAACACAGAAATTGCATCAGAATTTAATACAAAAGGCACAATGCCGACTTAAGTACAAGAGGACTGACACTCTAACTATCTATGATTTGAACCTCTCCTGTGTGACCAGCTTCAGATTCCGATGCTTCACTTCAGGTTTACTGTATCCCTTGGACATTCTTATTCTCGATGAAACACAGAAATTGCATCCGAATTTAATACAAAAGGCACAATGCCGACTTAAGTACAAGAGGACTGACACTCTAACTTTCTATGATTTGAACCTCTCCTGTGAGTCCAGTTTTAGATTCCGATGCTTCACTTCAGGTTTACTGTATCCCTTGGGCCTTCTTATTGACGATCAAACACTGAAATTGCATCCGAATTTAACACAACAGACACAATGTCGACTTTAGTACAAGTGGACAGACACTCTAACTTTCTATGATTTGAACCTCTGCTGTTAGTCCAGATTTAGATTCCGATGCTTCACTTCAGGTTTAGTGTATCCCTTGGACCTTCTTGTGGACGATGAAACACAGAAATTGCATCCGAATTTAATACAAAAGGCACAATGCCGACTTAAGTACAAGAGGACTGACACTCTAACTTTCTATGATTTGAACCTCTCCTGTGAGTCCTGTTTTAGATTCCGATGCTTAACTTCAGTTTTGCTGTATTTCTTGGACCTTAACATTGTCGATGAAACCAAGAAACTGCATCCGAATTTAATACAAAAGGCACAATGCCGACTTATGTACAAGAGGACTGAACTCTAACTTTCTATGATTTAAACCTCTCCTGTGAGTCCAGTGTTAGATTCCGTTGCTTCACTTCAGGTTTACTGTAGAGCTTGTAACATCTTATTTACGATGAAACACAGAAATTGCATCCGAATTTAATACAAAAGGCACAATGCCGACTTAAGTACAAGAGGACTGACACTCTAACTTTCTATGATTTGAACCTCTCCTGTGGGTCCAGTTTTAGATTCCGGTGCTTCACTTCAGGTTTACTGTATACCTTGGACCGTCTTATTGACGATGAAACACCGAAATTGCATCCGAATGTAATACAAAAGGCACAATGCCGACTTAAGTACAAGAGGACTGATACTCTAACTTTCTATGATTTGAACCTCTCCTGTGAGTCCAGTATTAGATTGCGATGCTTCGCTTCAGGTTTACTGTATCCTTTGGACCTTCTTATTGACGATGGAGCACTGATATTGCATCGGCATTAAATTCGAAAAGTACAATGCCGACTTAGGTACAAGAGGACTGACACTCTAACTTTCTATGATTTGAACCTCTCCTGTGAGTCCTGTTTTAGATTCCGATGCTTCACTTCAGGTTTACTGTATCCCTTGGAACATCTCATTGACGATGAAAGACAGAAATTGCATCCGAATTTAATACAAAAGGCACAATGCCGACTTAGGTACAAGAGGACTGACACTCTAACTTTCTATGATTTGAACCGCTCCTGTGAGTCCAGTTTTAGATTCCAATGCTTCACTTCTGGTTTACTGTCTACCTTGGACCTTCTTATTGACGATGAGACACAGAAATTGCATCCGAATTTAATACAAAAGGCACAATGCCGACTTAAGTACAACAGGACTGACACTCTCACTTTCTATGATTTGATCCTCCCCTGTGAGTGCAGTTTAAGATTCCGATGCTTCACTTCAGGTTTACTGTATCCCTTGGACCTTCTTATTCACGATGAAACACAGAAATTGCATCCGAATTTAATACAAAAGGCACAATGCCGACTTCAGTACAAGAGGACTGACACTCTAACTTTCTATGATTTGAACCTCTCCTGTGAGTTCAGTTTTAGATTCCGATGCTTCACTTCAGGTTTACAGTATCCCTTGGACCTTCTTATTGACGATGAGACATTAAAATTGCATCCGAATTTAACACAAAAGGCACAATGCCGACTTAAGTACAAGAGGACTGACACTCTAACTTCCTATGATTTGAACCTCTACTGTGAGTCCAGTTTTAGATTCCGATGCTTCACTTCAGTTTTACTGCCTCCCTTGGACCTTCTGATTGACGATGAAACACAGAAATTGCATCCGATATTAATACAAAAGGCACAATGCCGACTTAAGTACAAGAGGACTGACACTCTAACTATCTATGATTTGAACGTCTCCTGTGAGTCCAGTTTTAGATTCCGATGCTTCACTTCAGGTTTACTGTATATATTGGGCCTTATTATTGACGATGAAACACTGAAATTGCTTCCGAATTTGATACAAAAGACACAATGTCGACTTTAGTACAAGAGGACAGACACTCTAACTTTCTATGAATTGAACCTCTGCTGTGAGTCCAGATTTAGATTCCGATGCTTCACTTCAGGTTTAGTGTATCCCTTGGACCTACTTATGGACGATGAAACACAGAAATTGCATCCGAATTTAATACAAAAAGCACAATGCTGACTTAAGTACAAGAGGACTGACACTCTAACTTTCTATGATATGAACGTCTCCTGTGAGTCCTGTTTTAGATTCCGATGCTTCACTTCAGGTTTGCTGTATTTCTTGGACCTTCATATTGTCGATGAAACCAAGAAACTGCATCCGAATTTAATACAAAAGGCACAATGCCGACTTATGTACAAGAGGACTGAACTCTAACTTTCTATGATTTAAACCTCTCCTGTGAGTCCAGTGTTAGATTCCGTTGCTTCACTTCAGGTTTACTGTATAGCTTGGACCATCTTATTGACGATGAAACACAGAAATTGCATCCGAATTTAATACAAAAGGCACAATGCCGACTTAAGTACAAGAGGACTGAACTCTAACTTTCTATGATTTGAACTTCTCCTGTGAGTCCAGTTTTAGATTCCGATGCTTCACTTCAGGTTTACTGTATGCCTTGGACCTTCTTATTGAAGATGAACACAGAAGTTGCATCCGAATTTAATACAAAAAGCACAATGCCGACAAGGGTAGAAGAGGACTGACACTCTAACTTTCTATGATTTGAAACTCTCCTGTGAGACCTGTTTTAGATTCCGATGCTTCACTTCAGGTTTACTGTATACCTACGACCGTGTTATTGACGATGAAACACAGAAATTGCATCCGAATTTAAAACAAAAGGCACAATGCCGACTTAAGTACAAGAGGACTGACACTCTAACTTTCTATGATTTGATCCTCTCCTGTTAGTCCAGTTTTAAATGCCGAAGCTTCACTTCAGGTGTACTGTGTCCCTTGGACCTTCTTATTGACGATGAAACACAGAAATTGCATCCGAATTTAATACAAAAGGCACAATGCCGACTTAAGTACAAGAGGTCTGATACTATAACTTTCAATGAATTGAACCTCTCCTGTGAGTCCAGTTTTAGATTCCGATGCTTCACTTCAGGTTTACTGTATGCCTTGGACCTTCTTATTGAAGATGAACACAGAAATTGCATCCGAATTTAATACAAAAAGCACAATGCCGACAAGGGTAGAAGAGGACTGACACTCTAACTTTCTATGATTTGAAACTCTCCTGTGAGTCCAGTGTTAGATTACGTTGCTTCACTTCAGGTTTACTGTATAGCTTGGACCATCTTATTGACGATGAAACACAGAAATTGCATCCGAATTTAATACAAAAGGCACAATGCCGACTTAAGTACAAGAGGACTGACACTCTAACTTTCTATGATTTGAACCTCTCCTGTGAGTCCACTTTTAGATTCCGGTGCTTCACTTCAGGTTTACTGTATACATTGGACCGTCTTATTAACGATGAAACACCGAAATTGCATCCGAATTTAATACATAATGCATAATTCCGACTTAAGTACAAGAGGACTGACACCCTAACTTTCTATGCTTTGAACCTCTCCAGTGAGGCCAGTTTTAGATTCCGATGCTTCGCTTCAGGTTTACTGTATCCCTTGGACCTTCTTATTGACGATGAAGCACAGATATTGCATCGGAATTAAATTCAAAAGTACAATGTCGTCTTAAGTACAAGAGGACTGACACTCTGATTTTCTATGATTTGAACCTTTCCTGTGAGTCCAGTTTTAGATTCCGATGCTTCACTTCATTTTTACTGTGTGCCTTGGACCTTCTTATTGACGATGAAACACAGAAATTGCATCCGAATTTAATACAAAAGGCACAATGCCGACATAAGTAGAGGAGGACTGACACTCTAACTTTCTATGATTTGAACCTCTCATGTGAGTCCAGTTTTAGATTCCGATGCTTCACGTCATGGTTACTGTATACCTACGACTGTGTTATTGACGATGAAACACAGAAATTGCATCCGATTTTAAAACAAAAGGAACAATGCCGACTTAAGTACAAGAGGACTGACATTCTAACTTTCTATGATTTGAACCTCTCTCGTGAGTCCAGTTTCAGATTCCGATGCTTCACTTCAGGTGTACTGTGTCCCTTGGACCTTCTGATTGACAATGAAACACAGAAATTGCATCCGAATTTAATACAAAAGGCACAATGCAGACTTAAGTACAAGAGGACTGATACTATAACGTTCTAGATTTGAACCTCTCCTGTGAGTCCAGTTTTAGATTACGATCCTTCACTTCAGGTTTACTGTATCCCTTGGACCTTCTTATTGACAGTGAAACACAAGAATTGCATCCGAATTTAATACATAAGGCACAATGCTGACTTAAGTACAAGAGGACTGACACTCTAACTTTCTGTGATTTGAACCTCTCCTGTGAGTCCTGTTTCAGATTCAGATGCTTCACTTCAGGTTTACTGTATCCCTTGGACCTTCGTATTGACGGTGAAGCACAGATATTGCATCGGAATTATATTCAAAAGGCACAATGCCGACTTATGTACAAGAGGACTGACACTCCTACTTTCTATGATTTGAACCTCTCCTGTGAGTCTCGTTTTAGATTCCGATGCTTCACTTCAGGTTTACTGTATCCCTTGGACCTTCTTATTAACGATGAAACACAGAAATTGCATCCGAATTTAATACAAAAGACACAATGCCGACTTAAGTACAAGAGGACTGACACTCTAACTTTCTATGATTTGAACCTCTCCTGTGAGTCCAGTTTTAGAATCCGATGCTTCACTGCAGGATTACGGTATCCCTTGGACCTTCTTATTGACGATGAAACACAGAAATTGCATCCGAATTTAATACAAAAGGCACATTGCCGACTTAAGTACAAGTGGACAGACACTCTAATTTTCTATGATTTGAACCTCTCTTGTGGGTCCAGTTTTAGATTCCGATGCTTCACTTCAGGTTTACTGTATCCCTTGGACCTTCTTATTGACGATGAAACACTGAAATTGCATCCGAATTTAATACAAAAAGCACAATGCCGACTTAAGTACAAGAGGACTGACACTCTAACTTTCTATGATTTGAACCTCCCCTGTGAGTGCAGTTTTAGATTCCGACGCTTCACTTCAGGTTTACTGTATCCCTTGGACCTTCTTATTGACGATGAAACACAGAAATTGCATCCGAATTTAATACAAAAGGCACAATGCCGACTTAAGTACAAGAGGAGTGACACTCTAATTTTCTATGATTTGAACCTCTCCTATGAGTTCAGTTTTAGATTCCGATGCTTCACTTCAGGTTTACTGTATCTCGTGGACCTTCTTATTGACGATGAAACATTAATATTGCATCCGAATTTAATACAAAAGACACAATGCCAACTTAAGTACAAGAGGACAGACACTCTAACTTTCTATGATTTGAACCTCTGCTGTGAGTCCAGTTTTAGATTCCGATGCTTCACTTTAGGTTTACTGTATCCCTTGGACCTTCTTATTGACGATGAAGCACAGATATTGCATCCGAATTTAATACAAAAGGCACAATGCCGGCTTAAGTACAAGTGGACTGACACTCTAACTTACTATGATTTGAACCTCTCCTTTGAGTCCAGTTTTAGATACCGATGCCTCACTTCAGTTTTACTGTCTCGCTTGGACCTTCTTATTGACGATGAAACACTGAAATTGCATCCGAATTCAATACAAAAGGCACAATGCCGACTTAAGTACAAGAGGACTGACACTCTAACTTTCTATGATTTGAACCTCTCCTGTGAGTCCAGTTTTAGATTCCGATTATTCACTTCAGGATTTCTGTATCCCTTAGACCTTCTTATTGACGATGAAACACAGAAATTGCATCCGAATTTAATACAAAAGGCACAATGCCGACTTAAGTACATGAGGACTGACACCCTATCTTTCTATGATTTGAACCTCTCGTGTGAGTCCAGTTTTAGATTCCGATGCTTCACTTCAGGATTACTGTATCCCTTGGACCTTCTTTTTGACGATGAAACACAGACATTGCATCCCAATTTAATACAAAAGGCACAATGCCAACTTTAGTACAAGAGGACAGACACTCTAACTTTCTATGATTTGAACCTCTTCTGTGAGTCCACTTTTAGATTCCGGTGCTTCACTTCAGGTTTACCGTATACCTTGGACCGTCTTATTAACGATGAAACACCGAAATTGCATCCGAATTTAATACATAATGCACAATGCCGACTTAAGTACAAGAGGACTGACACCCTAACTTTCTATGCTTTGAACCTCTCCTGTGAGGCCAGTTTTAGATTCCGATGCTTCGCTTCAGGTTTACTGTATCCCTTGGACCTTCTTATTGACGATGAAGCACAGATATTGCATCGGAATTAAATTCAAAAGGTACAATACCGACTTAAGTACAAGAGGACTGACACTCTGATTTTCTATGATTTGAACCTCTCCTAAGAGTCCAGTTTTAGATTCCGATGCTTCACTTCATTTTTACTGTGTGCCTTGGACCTTCTTATTGACGATGAAACACAGAAATTGCATCCGAATTTAATACAAAAGGCACAATGCCGACATAAGTAGAGGAGGACTGACACTCTAACTTTCTATGATTTGAACCTCTCATGTGAGTCCAATTTTAGATTGCGATGCTTCACTTCATGGTTACTGTATACCTACGACTGTGTTATTGACGATGAAACACAGAAATTGCATCCGATTTTAAAACAAAAGGAACATTGCCGACTTAAGTACAAGAGGACTGACATTCTAACTTTCTATGATTTGAACCTCTGCTGTGAGTCCAGTTTTAGATTCCGATGCTTCACTTCAGGTGTACTGTGTCCCTTGGACCTTCTGATTGACAATGAAACACAGAAATTGCATCCGAATTTAATACAAAAGGCACAATGCAGACTTAAGTACAAGAGGACTGATACTATAACGTTCTAGATTTGAACCTCTCCTGTGAGTCCAGTTTTAGATTACGATGCTTCACGTCAGGTTTACTGTATCCCTTGGACCTTCTTATTGACGGTGAAACACAAGAATTGCATCCGAATTTAATTCATAAGGCACAATGCTGACTTAAGTACAAGAGGACTGACACTCTAACTTTCTATGATTTGAACCTCTGCTGTGAGTCCAGTTTTAGATTCCGATGCTTCACTTCAGGTTTACTGTATCCCTTGGACCTTCATATTGACGATGAAGCACAGATATTGCATCCGAATTTAATACAAAAGGCACAATGCCGGCTTAAGTACAAGTAGACTGACACTCTAACTTTCTATGATTTGAACCTCTCCTGTGAGTCCAGTTTTAGATTCCGATTCTTCAATTCAGGATTACTGTATCCCTTAGACCTTCTTATTGACGATGAAACACAGAAATTGCATCCGAATTTAATACAAAAGGCACAATGCCGACTTATGTACATGAGGACTGACATCCTATTTTTCTATGATTTGAACCTCTCGTGTGAGTCCAGTTTTAGATTCCGATGCTTCACTTCAGGATTACTGTATACATACGACTGTGTTATTGACGATGAAACACAGAAATTGCATCCGATTTTAAAACAAAAGGAACATTGCCGACTTAAGTACAAGAGGACTTACATTCTAACTTTCTATGATTTGAACCTCTCCTGTGAGTCCAGTTTCAGATTCCGATGCTTCACTTCAGGTGTACTGTGTCCCTTGGACCTTCTGATTGACAATGAAACACAGAAATTGCATCCGAATGTAATACAAAATGCACAATGCAGACTTAAGTACAAGAGGACTGATACTATAACGTTCTAGATTTGAACCTCTCCTGTGAGTCCAGTTTTAGATTACGATGCTTCACTTCAGGTTTACTGTATCCCTTGCACCTTCTTATTGACGGTGAAACACAAGAATTGCATCCGAATTTAATACATAAGGCACGGTGCTGACTTAAGTACAAGAGGACTGACACTCTAACTTTCTGTGATTTGAACCTCTCCTGTGAGCCCTGTTTCAGATTCAGATGCTTCACTTCAGGTTTACTGTATCCCTTGGACCTTCTTATTGACGATGAAACACAGAAATTGCATCCGAATTTAATACAAAAGACACAATGCCGACTTAAGTACAAGAGGACTGACACTCTAACTTTCTATGATTTGAACCTCTCCTGTGAGTCCAGTTTTAGAATCCTATGCTTCACTGCAGGATTACGGTATCCCTTGGACCTTCTTATTGACGATGAAACACTGAAATTGCATCCGAATTTAATACAAAAAGCACAATGAAGACTTAAGTACAAGAGGACTGACACTCTAACTTTCTATGATTTGAACCTCCCCTGTGAGTGCAGTTTTAGATTCCGACGCTTCACTTCAGGTTTACTGTATCCCTTGGACCTTCTTATTGACGATGAAACGCAGAAATTGCATCCGAATTTAATACAAAAGGCACAATGCCGACTTAAGTACAAGAGGAGTGACACTCTAATTTTCTATGATTTGAACCTCTCCTATGAGTTCAGTTTTAGATTCCGATGCTTCACTTCAGGTTTACTGTATCTCGTGGACCTTCTTATTGACGATGAAACATTAATATTGCATCCGAATTTAATACAAAAGACACAATGCCAACTTAAGTACAAGAGGACAGACACTCTAACTTTCTATGATTTGAACCTCTGCTGTGAGTCCAGTTTTAGATTCCGATGCTTCACTTTAGGTTTACTGTATCCCTTGGACCTTCTTATTGACGATGAAGCACAGATATTGCATCCGAATTAATTACAAAAGGCACAATGCCGGCTTAAGTACAAGTGGACTGACACTCTAACTTACTATGATTTGAACCTCTCCTTTGAGTCCAGTTTTAGATACCGATGCCTCACTTCAGTTTTACTGTCTCGCTTGGACCTTCTTATTGACGATGAAACACTGAAATTGCATCCGAATTCAATACAAAAGGCACAATGCCGACTTAAGTACAAGAGGACTGACACTCTAACTTTCTATGATTTGAACCTCTCCTGTGAGTCCAGTTTTAGATTCCGATTCTTCACTTCAGGATTTCTGTATCCCTTAGACCTTCTTATTGACGATGAAACACAGAAATTGCATCCGAATTTAATACAAAAGGCACAATGCCGACTTAAGTACATGAGGACTGACACCCTATCTTTCTATGATTTGAACCTCTCGTGTGAGTCCAGTTTTAGATTCCGATGCTTCACTTCAGGATTGCTGTATCCCTTGGACCTTCTTTTTGACGATGAAACACAGACATTGCATCCCAATTTAATACAAAAGGCACAATGCCAACTTAAGTACAAGAGGACAGACACTCTAACTTTCTATGATTTGAACCTCTCCTGTGAGTCCACTTTTAGATTCCGGTGCTTCACTTCAGGTTTACTGTATACCTTGGACCGTCTTATTAACGATGAAACACCGAAATTGCATCCGAATTTAATACATAATGCACAATGCCGACTTAAGTACAAGAGGACTGACACCCTAACTTTCTATGCTTTGAACCCCTCCTGTGAGGCCAGTTTTAGATTCCGATGCTTCGCTTCAGGTTTACTGTATCCCTTGGACCTTCTTATTGACGATGAAGCACAGATATTGCATCGGAATTAAATTCAAAAGGTACAATACCGACTTAAGTACAAGAGGACTGACACTCTGATTTTCTATGATTTGAACCTCTCCTAAGAGTCCAGTTTTAGATTCCGATGCTTCACTTCATTTTTACTGTGTGCCTTGGACCTTCTTATTGACGATGAAACACAGAAATTGCATCCGAATTTAATACAAAAGGCACAATGCCGACATAAGTAGAGGAGGACTGACACTCTAACTTTCTATGATTTGAACCTCTCATGTGAGTCCAATTTTAGATTCCGATGCTTCACTTCATGGTTACTGTATACCTACGACTGTGTTATTGACGATGAAACACAGAAATTGCATCCGATTTTAAAACAAAAGGAACATTGCCGACTTAAGTACAAGAGGACTGACATTCTAACTTTCTATGATTTGAACCTCTGCTGTGAGTCCAGTTTTAGATTCCGATGCTTCACTTCAGGTGTACTGTGTCCCTTGGACCTTCTGATTGACAATGAAACACAGAAATTGCATCCGAATTTAATACAAAAGGCACAATGCAGACTTAAGTACAAGAGGACTGATACTATAACGTTCTAGATTTGAACCTCTCCTGTGAGTCCAGTTTTAGATTACGATGCTTCACGTCAGGTTTACTGTATCCCTTGGACCTTCTTATTGACGGTGAAACACAAGAATTGCATCCGAATTTAATACATAAGGCACAATGCTGACTTAAGTACAAGAGGACTGACACTCTAACTTTCTATGATTTGAACCTCTGCTGTGAGTCCAGTTTTAGATTCCGATGCTTCACTTCAGGTTTACTGTATCCCTTGGACCTTCATATTGACGATGAAGCACAGATATTGCATCCGAATTTAATACAAAAGGCACAATGCCGGCTTAAGTACAAGTAGACTGACACTCTAACTTTCTATGATTTGAACCTCTCCTGTGAGTCCAGCTTTAGATTCCGAGTCTTCACATCAGGTTTACAGAATCCCTTGGACCTTCTTATTGACGATGAAACACTGAAATTGCATCCGAATTTAATACAAAAGACACAATGCCGACTTAAGTACAATAGGACAGACACTCTAACTCTCTATGATTTGAACCTCTGCTGTGAGTCCAGTTTTAGATTCCGATGCTTCACTTCAGGATTACTGTATCCCTTGGACCTTCTTTTTGACGATGAAACACAGACATTGCATCCCAATTAAATACAAAAGGCACAATGCCGACTTAAGTACAAGAGGACTGACACTCTAACTTTCTATGATTTGAACCTCTCCTGTGAGTCCAGTTTTAGATTCCGATTCTTCACTTCAGGATTACTGTATCCCTTAGACCTTCTTATTGACGATGAAACACAGAAATTGCATCCGAATTTAATACAAAAGGCACAATGCCGACTTATGTACATGAGGACTGACACCCTATTTTTCTTTGATTTGAACCTCTCGTGTGAGTCCAGTTTTAGATTCCGATGCTTCACTTCAGGATTACTGTATACATACGACTGTGTTATTGACGATGAAACACAGAAATTGCATCCGATTTTAAAACAAAAGGAACATTGCCGACTTAAGTACAAGAGGACTTACATTCTAACTTTCTATGATTTGAACCTCTCCTGTGAGTCCAGTTTCAGATTCCGATGCTTCACTTCAGGTGTACTGTGTCCCTTGGACCTTCTGATTGACAATGAAACACAGAAATTGCATCCGAATTTAATACAAAATGCACAATGCAGACTTAAGTACAAGAGGACTGATACTATAACGTTCTAGATTTGAACCTCTCCTGTGAGTCCAGTTTTAGATTACGATGCTTCACTTCAGGTTTACTGTATCCCTTGGACCTTCTTATTGACGGTGAAACACAAGAATTGCATCCGAATTTAATACATAAGGCACGGTGCTGACTTAAGTACAAGAGGACTGACACTCTAACTTTCTGTGATTTGAACCTCTCCTGTGAGCCCTGTTTCAGATTCAGATGCTTCACTTCAGGTTTACTGTATCCCTTGGACCTTCTTATTGACGATGAAACACAGAAATTGCATCCGAATTTAATACAAAAGACACAATGCCGACTTAAGTACAAGAGGACTGACACTCTAACTTTCTATGATTTGAACCTCTCCTGTGAGTCCAGTTTTAGAATCCGATGCTTCACTGCAGGATTACGGTATCCCTTGGACCTTCTTATTGACGATGAAACACAGAAATTGCATCCGAATTTAATACAAAAGGCACAATGCCGACTTAAGTACAAGAGGAGTGACACTCTAATTTTCTATGATTTGAACCTCTCCTATGAGTTCAGTTTTAGATTCCGATGCTTCACTTCAGGTTTACTGTATCTCGTGGACCTTCTTATTGACGATGAAACATTAATATTGCATCCGAATTTAATACAAAAGACACAATGCCAACTTAAGTACAAGAGGACAGACACTCTAACTTTCTATGATTTGAACCTCTGCTGTGAGTCCAGTTTTAGATTCCGATGCTTCACTTCAGGTTTACTGTATCCCTTGGACCTTCTTATTGACGATGAAGCACAGATATTGCATCCGAATTTAATACAAAAGGCACAATGCCGGCTTAAGTACAAGTAGACTGACACTCTAACTTTCTATGATTTGAACCTCTCCTGTGAGTCCAGTTTTAGATTCCGAGTCTTCACATCAGGTTTACTGTATTCCTTGGACCTTCTTATTGACGATGAAACACTGAAATTGCATCCGAATTTAATACAAATACACAATGCCGACTTAAGTACAAGAGGACAGACACTCTAACTCTCTATGATTTGAACCTCTGCTGTGAGTCCAGTTTTAGATTCCGATGCTTCACTTCAGGATTACTGTATCCCTCGGACCTTCTTTTTGACGATGAAACACAGACATTGCATCCCAATTTAATACAAAAGGCACAATGCCGACTTAAGTACAAGAGGACTGACACTCTAACATTCTATGATTTGAACCTCTCCTGTGAGTCCAGTTTTAGATTCCGATTCTGCACTTCAGGATTACTGTATCCCTTAGACCTTCTTATTGACGATGAAACACAGAAATTGCATCCGAATTTAATACAAAAGGCACAATGCCGACTTAAGTACATGAGGACTGACACCCTATTTTTCTATGATTTGAACCTCTCCTGTGAGTCCAGTTTTAGATTGCGATGCTTCACTTCAGGATTACTGTATCCCTTGGACCTTCTTTTTGACGATGAAACACAGACATTGCATCCCAATTTAATACAAAAGGCACAATGCCAACTTAAGTACAAGAGGACAGACACTCTAACTTTCTATGATTTGAACCTCTCCTGTTAGTCCACTTTTAGATTCCGGTGCTTCACTTCAGGTTTACTGTATACCTTGGACCGTCTTATTAACGATGAAACACCGAAATTGCATCCGAATTTAATACATAATGCACAATGCCGACCTAAGTACAAGAGGACAGACACCCTAACTTTCTATGCTTTGAACCTCTCCTGTGAGGCCAGTTTTAGATTCCGATGCTTCGCTTCAGGTTTACTGTACCCCTTGGACCTTCTTATTGACGATGAAGCACAGATATTGCATCGGAATTAAATTCAAAAGGTACAATGCAGACTTAAGTACAAGAGGACTGACACTCTGATTTTCTATGATTTGAACCTCTCCTGTGGGTCCAGTTTTAGATTCCGATGCTTCACTTCATTTTTACTGTGTGCCTTGGACCTTCTTATTGACGATGAAACACAGAAATTGCATCCGAATTTAATACAAAAGGCACAATGCCGACATAAGTAGAGGAGGACTGACACTCTAACTTTCTATGATTTGAACCTCGCATGTGAGTCCAGTTTTAGATTCCGATGCTTCACTTCATGGTTACTGGATACCTACGACTGTGTTATTGACGATGAAACACAGAAATTGCATCCGATTTTAAAACAAAAGGAACAATGCCGACTTAAGTACAAGAGGACTGTCATTCTAACTTTCTATGATTTGAACCTCTCCTGTGAGTCCAGTTTTAGATTCCGATGCTTCACTTCAGGGGTACTGTGTCCCTTGGACCTTCTGATTGACAATGAAACACAGAAATTGCATCCGAATTTAATACAAAAGGCACAATGCAGACTTAAGTACAAGAGGACTGATACTATAACGTTCTAGATTTGAACCTCTCCTGTGAGTCCAGTTTTAGATTACGATGCTTCACTTCAGGTTTTTTCTGTATCCCTTGGACCTTCTTATTGACGACGAAACACAAGAATTGCATCCGAATTTAATACATAAGGCACAATGCTGACTTAAGTACAAGAGGACTGACACTCTAACTTTCTGTGATTTGAACCTCTCCTGTGAGTCCTGTTTCAGATTCAGATGCTTCACTTCAGGTTTACTGTATCCCTTGGACCTTCGTATTGACGGTGAAGCACAGATATTGCATCGGAATTATATTCAAAAGGCACAATGCCGACTTATGTACAAGAGGACTGACACTCCTACTTTCTATGATTTGAACCTCTCCTGTGAGTCTCGTTTTAGATTCCGATGCTTCACTTCAGGTTTACTGTATCCCTTGGACCTTCTTACTAACGATGAAACACAGAAATTGCATCCGAATTTAATACAAATGACACAATGCCGACTTAAGTACAAGAGGACTGACACTCAAACTTTCTATGATTTGAACCTCTCCTGTGAGTCCAGTTTTAGAATCCGATGCTTCACTGCAGGATTACGGTATTCCTTAGACCTTCTTATTGACGATGAAACACAGAAATTGCATCCGAATTTAATACAAAAGGCACATTGCCCACTTAAGTACAAGTGGACAGACACTCTAATTTTCTATGATTTGAACCTCTCTTGTGGGTCCAGTTTTAGATTCCGATGCTTCACTTCAGGTTTACTGTATCCCTTGGACCTTCTTATTGACGATGAAACACTGAAATTGCATCCGAATTTAATACAAAAGGCACAATGCCGACTTAAGTACAAGAGGACTGACACTCTAACTTTCTATGATTTGAACCTCCCCTGTGAGTGCAGTTTTAGATTCCGATTCTTAACTTCAGGTTTACTGTATCCCTTGCACCTTCTTATTGACGATGAAACACAGAAATTGCATCCGAATTTAATACAAAAGGCACAATGCCGACTTAAGTACAAGAGGAGTGACATTCTAATTTTCTATGATTTGAACCTCTCCTATGAGTTCAGTTATAAATTCCGATGCTTCACTTCAGGTTTACTGTATCTCGTGGACCTTCTTATTGACGATGAAACATTAATATTGCATCCGAATTTAATACAAAAGACACAATGCCAACTTAAGTACAAGAGGACAGACACTCTAACTTTCTATGATTTGAACCTCTCCTGTGAGTCCACTTTTAGATTCCGGTGCTTCACTTCAGGTTTACTGTATACCTTGGACCGTCTTATTAACGATGAAACACCGAAATTGCATCCGAATTTAATACATAATGCACAATGCCGACTTAAGTACAAGAGGACTGACACCCTAACTTTCTATGCTTTGAACCTCTCCTGTGAGGCCAGTTTTAGATTCCGATGCTTCGCTTCAGGTTTACTGTATCCCTTGGACCTTCTTATTGACGATGAAGCACAGATATTGCATCGGAATTAAATTCAAAAGGTACAATGCCGACTTAAGTACAAGAGGACTGACACTCTGATTTTCTATGATTTGAACCTCTCCTGTGAGTCCAGTTTTAGATTCTGATGCTTCACTTCATTTTTACTGTGTGCCTTGGACCCTCTTATTGACGATGAAACACAGAAATTGCATCCGAATTTAATACAAAAGGCACAATGCCGACTTAAGTACAAGAGGACTGACATTCTAACTTTCTATGATTTGAACCTCTCCTGTGAGTCCAGTTTTAGATTCCGATGCTTCACTTCAGGTTTACTGTATCCCTTGGACCTTCGTATTGACGGTGAAGCACAGATATTGCATCGGAATTATATTCAAAAGGCACAATGCCGACTAATGTACAAGAGGACTGACACTCCTACTTTCTATTATTTGAACCTCTCCTGTGAGTCTCGTTTTAGATTCCGATGCTTCACTTCAGGTTTACTGTATCCCTTGGACCTTCTTACTAACGATGAAACACAGAAATTGCATCCGAATTTAATACAAAAGGCACAATGCCGACTTAAGTACAAGAGGACTGACACTCTAACTTTCTATGATTTGAACCTCCCCTGTGAGTGCAGTTTTAGATTCCGATTCTTAACTTCAGGTTTACTGTATCCCTTGGACCTTCTTATTGACGATGAAACACAGAAATTGCATCCGAATTTAATACAAAAGGCACAATGCCGACTTAAGTACATGAGGACTGACACCCTATTTTTCTATGATTTGAACCTCTCCTGTGAGTCCAGTTTTGGATTCCGATGCTTCACTTCAAGTTTACTGTATGCCTTGGACCTTCGTATTGACGATGAAACACAGAAATTGCATCCGACATTAATACAAAAGGCACAATGCCGACTTAAGTACAAGAGAACTGATACTCTATTTTTCTATGATTTGAACCTCTCCTGTGAGTACAGTTTTAGATTCCGATGCTTCATTTGAGGTTTACTTTATCCTTGGACCTTGTTAATGACGATGAAACACAGAATTTGCATCGAATTTAATACAACAGGCACAATGCCGACTTAAGTAAAGAGGACTGACACTCTAACTTTCTATGATTTAAACCTCTCCTGTGAGTCCAGTTTTAGATTCCGATGCTTCTCTTCAGGTTTACTGTATAGCTTGGAGCTTTTTATTGACGATGAAACACAGAAATTGCATCCGAATTTAATACAAAGGCACAATGCCGACTTAAGTACAAGAGGACGAACAGTCTAACTTTCTATGATTTTAACCTCTCCTGTGACTCCAGTTTTAGATTCCGATGTTTCACTTCAGGTTTACTATATACCTAGGACTGTCTTATTGACGATGAAACACAGAAATTGCATCCGAATTTAAAACAAAGGCACAATGCCGACGTAAGTACAAGGGGACTAACACTCTAACTTTCTACGATTTGAACCTCTCCTGCGAGTCCAGTTTTAGATTCCGATGCTTCACTTCAGGTTTACTGTATCCCTTGGACCTTCTTATTGAAGATGAAACACAGAAATTGCATCCGAATTTAATACAAAAGGCACAATGCCGACTTAAGTACAAGAGGAGTGACACTTTAATTTTCTATGATTTGAACCTCTCCTATGAGTTCAGTTTTAGATTCCGATGCTTCACTTCAGGTTTACTGTATCTCGTGGACCTTCTTAGTGACGATGAAACATTAATATTGCATCCGAATTTAATACAAAAGGCACAATGCCAACTTAAGTACAAGAATACAGACACTCTAACTTTCTATAATTTGAACCTCTGCTGTGAGTCCAGTTTTAGATTCCGATGCTTCACTTCAGGTTTACTGTATCCCTTGGACCTTCTTATTGACGATGAAGCACAGATATTGCATCCGAATTTAATACAAGAGGCACAATGCCGGCTTAAGTACAAGTGGACTGACACTCTAACTTTCTATGATTTGAACCTCTCCTGTGAGTCCAGTTTTAGATTCCGAGTCTTCACATCAGGTTTACTGTATCTCTTGGACCTTCTTATTGACGATGGAACACTGAAATTGCATCCGAATTTAATACAAAAGACACAATGCCGACTTAAGTACAAGTGGACAGACACTCTAACTCTCTATGATTTGAACCTCTGCTGTGAGTAAAGTTTTAGATTCCGATGCTTCACTTCAGGATTACTGTATCCCTTGGACCTTCTTTCTGACGATGAAACACAGACATTGCATCCGAATTTAATACAAAAGGCACAATGCCGACTTAAGTACATAAGGACTGACACCCTATTTTTCTATGATTTGAACCTCTCCTGTGAGTCCAGTTTTAGATTCCGATGCTTCACTTCAGGATTACTGTATCCCTTGGACCTTCTTTTTGACGATGAAACACAGACATTGCATCCCAATTTAATACAAAAATCACAGTGCAGACTTAAGTACAAGAGGACTGATACTATAACGTTCTAGATTTGAACCTCTCCTTTGAGTCCAGTTTTAGGTTATGATGCTTCACTGCAGGATTACGGTATCCCTTGGACCTTCTTATTGACGATGAAACACAGAAATTGCATCCGAATTTAATACAAAAGGCACAATGCCGACTTAAGTACAAGAGGAGTGACACTCTAATTTTCTATGATTTGAACCTCTCCTATGATTTCAGTTTTAGATTCCGATGCTTCACTTCAGGTTTACTGTATCTCGTGGACCTTGTTGTTGACGATGAAACATTAATATTGCATCCGAATTTGATACAAAAGACACAATGCCAACTTAAGTACAAGAGGACAGACACTCTAACTTTCAATGATTTGAACCTATTCTGTGAGTCCAGTTTTAGATTCCGAGTCTTCACATCAGGTTTACTGTATCCCTTGGACCTTCTTATTGACGATGAAACACTGAAATTGCATCCGAATTTAATACAAAAGACACAATGCCGACTTAAGTACAAGAGGACAGACACTCTAACTCCCTATGATTTGAACCTCTGCTGTGAGTCCAGTTTTAGATTCCGATGCTTCACTTCAGGATTACTGTATCCCTTGGACCTTCTTTTTGACGATGAAACAAAGACATTGCATCCCAATTTAATACAAAAGGCACAATGCCGACTTAAGTACCAGAGGACTGACAGTCTAACTTTCTATGATTTGAACCTCTCCTGTGAGTCCAGTTTTAGATTCCGATTCTTCACTTCAGGATTACTGTATCCCTTAGACCTTCTTATTGACGATGAAACACAGAAATTGCATCCGAATTTAATAGAAAAGGCACAATGCCGACTTAAGTACATGAGGACTGACACCCTATTTTTCTATGATTTGAACCTCTCCTGTGAGTCCAGTTTTAGATTGCGATGCTTCACTTCAGGATTACTGTATCCCTTGGACGTTCTTTTTGACGATGAAACACAGACATTGCATCCCAATTTAATACAAAAGGCACAATGCCAACTTAAGTACAAGAGGACAGACACTCTAACTTTCTATGATTTGAACCTCTCCTGTTAGTCCACTTTTAGATTCCGGTGCTTCACTTCAGGTTTACTGTATACCTTGGACCGTCTTATTAACGATGAAACACCGAAATTGCATCCGAATTTAATGCATAATGCACAATGCCGACCTAAGTACAAGAGGACAGACACCCTAACTTTCTATGCTTTGAACCTCTCCTGTGAGGCCAGTTTTAGATTCCGATGCTTCGCTTCAGGTTTACTGTACCCCTTGGACCTTCTTATTGACGATGAAGCACAGATATTGCAACGGAATTAAATTCAAAAGGTACAATGCAGACTTAAGTACAAGAGGACTGACACTCTGATTTTCTATGATTTGAACCTCTCCTGTGGGTCCAGTTTTAGATTCCGATGCTTCACTTCATTTTTACTGTGTGCCTTGGACCTTCTTATTGACGATGAAACACAGAAATTGCATCCGAATTTAATACAAAAGGCACAATGCCGACATAAGTAGAGGAGGACTGACACTCTAACTTTCTATGATTTGAACCTCGCATGTGAGTCCAGTTTTAGATTCCGATGCTTCACTTCATGGTTACTGGATACCTACGACTGTGTTATTGACGATGAAACACAGAAATTGCATCCGATTTTAAAACAAAAGGAACAATGCCGACTTAAGTACAAGAGGACTGTCATTCTAACTTTCTATGATTTGAACCTCTCCTGTGAGTCCAGTTTTAGATTCCGATGCTTCACTTCAGGGGTACTGTGTCCCTTGGACCTTCTGATTGACAATGAAACACAGAAATTGCATCCGAATTTAATACAAAAGGCACAATGCAGACTTAAGTACAAGAGGACTGATACTATAACGTTCTAGATTTGAACCTCTCCTGTGAGTCCAGTTTTAGATTACGATGCTTCACTTCAGGTTTTTTCTGTATCCCTTGGACCTTCTTATTGACGACGAAACACATGAATTGCATCCGAATTTAATACATAAGGCACAATGCTGACTTAAGTACAAGAGGACTGACACTCTAACTTTCTGTGATTTGAACCTCTCCTGTGAGTCCTGTTTCAGATTCAGATGCTTCACTTCAGGTTTACTGTATCCCTTGGACCTTCGTATTGACGGTGAAGCACAGATATTGCATCGGAATTATATTCAAAAGGCACAATGACGACTTATGTACAAGAGGACTGACACTCCTACTTTCTATGATTTGAACCTCTCCTGTGAGTCTCGTTTTAGATTCCGATGCTTCACTTCAGGTTTACTGTATCCCTTGGACCTTCTTACTAACGATGAAACACAGAAATTGCGTCCGAATTTAATACAAATGACACAATGCCGACTTAAGTACAAGAGGACTGACACTCAAACTTTCTATGATTTGAACCTCTCCTGTGAGTCCAGTTTTAGAATCCGATGCTTCACTGCAGGATTTCGGTATCCCTTGGACCTTCTTATTGACGATGAAACACAGAAATTGCATCCGAATTTAATACAAAAGGCACATTGCCCACTTAAGTACAAGTGGACAGACACTCTAATTTTCTATGATTTGAACCTCTCTTGTGGGTCCAGTTTTAGATTCCGATGCTTCACTTCAGGTTTACTGTATCCCTTGGACCTTCTTATTGACGATGAAACACTGAAATTGCATCCGAATTTAATACAAAAGGCACAATGCCGACTTAAGAACAAGAGGACTGACACTCTAACTTTCTATGATTTGAACCTCCCCTGTGAGTGCAGTTTTAGATTCCGATTCTTAACTTCAGGTTTACTGTATCCCTTGCACCTTCTTATTGACGATGAAACACAGAAATTGCATCCGAATTTAATACAAAAGGCACAATGCCGACTTAAGTACAAGAGGAGTGACATTCTAATTTTCTATGATTTGAACCTCTCCTATGAGTTCAGTTATAAATTCCGATGCTTCACTTCAGGTTTACTGTATCTCGTGGACCTTCTTATTGACGATGAAACATTAATATTGCATCCGAATTTAATACAAAAGACACAATGCCAACTTAAGTACAAGAGGACAGACACTCTAACTTTCTATGATTTGAACCTCTCCTGTGAGTCCACTTTTAGATTCCGGTGCTTCACTTCAGGTTTACTGTATACCTTGGACCGTCTTATTAACGATGAAACACCGAAATTGCATCCGAATTTAATACATAATGCACAATGCCGACTTAAGTACAAGAGGACTGACACCCTAACTTTCTATGCTTTGAACCTCTCCTGTGAGGCCAGTTTTAGATTCCGATGCTTCGCTTCAGGTTTACTGTATCCCTTGGACCTTCTTATTGACGATGAAGCACAGATATTGCATCGGAATTAAATTCAAAAGGTACAATGCCGACTTAAGTACAAGAGGACTGACACTCTGATTTTCTATGATTTGAACCTCTCCTGTGAGTCCAGTTTTAGATTCCGATGCTTCACTTCATTTTTACTGTGTGCCTTGGACCCTCTTATTGACGATGAAACACAGAAATTGCATCCGAATTTAATACAAAAGGCACAATGCCGACTTAAGTACAAGAGGACTGACATTCTAACTTTCTATGATTTGAACCTCTCCTGTGAGTCCAGTTTTAGATTCCGATGCTTCACTTCAGGTTTACTGTATCCCTTGGACCTTCGTATTGACGGTGAAGCACAGATATTGCATCGGAATTATATTCAAAAGGCACAATGCCGACTAATGTACAAGAGGACTGACACTCCTACTTTCTATTATTTGAACCTCTCCTGTGAGTCTCGTTTTAGATTCCGATGCTTCACTTCAGGTTTACTGTATCCCTTGGACCTTCTTACTAACGATGAAACACAGAAATTGCATCCGAATTTAATACAAAAGGCACAATGCCGACTTAAGTACAAGAGGACTGACACTCTAACTTTCTATGATTTGAACCTCCCCTGTGAGTGCAGTTTTAGATTCCGATTCTTAACTTCAGGTTTACTGTATCCCTTGGACCTTCTTATTGACGATGAAACACAGAAATTGCATCCGAATTTAATACAAAAGGCACAATGCCGACTTAAGTACATGAGGACTGACACCCTATTTTTCTATGATTTGAACCTCTCCTGTGAGTCCAGTTTTGGATTCCGATGCTTCACTTCAAGGTTACTGTATGCCTTGGACCTTCGTATTGACGATGAAACACAGAAATTGCATCCGACATTAATACAAAGGGCACAATGCCGACTTAAGTACAAGAGAACTGATACTCTATTTTTCTATGATTTGAACCTCTCCTGTGAGTACAGTTTTAGATTCCAATGCTTCATTTGAGGTTTACTTTATCCTTGGACCTTGTTAATGACGATGAAACACAGAATTTGCATCGAATTTAATACAACAGGCACAATGCCGACTTAAGTAAAGAGGACTGACACTCTAACTTTCTATGATTTAAACCTCTCCTGTGAGTCCAGTTTTAGATTCCGATGCTTCTCTTCAGGTTTACTGTATAGCTTGGAGCTTTTTATTGACGATGAAACACAGAAATTGCATCCGAATTTAATACAAAGGCACAATGCCGACTTAAGTACAAGAGGACGAACAGTCTAACTTTCTATGATTTTAACCTCTCCTGCGAGTCCAGTTTTAGATTCCGATGCTTCACTTCAGGTTTACTGTATCCCTTGGACCTTCTTATTGAAGATGAAACACAGAAATTGCATCCGAATTTAATACAAAAGGCACAATGCCGACTTAAGTACAAGAGGAGTGACACTTTAATTTTCTATGATTTGAACCTCTCCTATGAGTTCAGTTTTAGATTCCGATGCTTCACTTCAGGTTTACTGTATCTCGTGGACCTTCTTAGTGACGATGAAACATTAATATTGCATCCGAATTTAATACAAAAGACACAATGCCAACTTAAGTACAAGAATACAGACACTCTAACTTTCTATAATTTGAACCTCTGCTGTGAGTCCAGTTTTAGATTCCGATGTTTCACTTCAGGTTTACTATATACCTAGGACTGTCTTATTGACGATGAAACACAGAAATTGCATCCGAATTTAAAACAAAGGCACAATGCCGACGTAAGTACAAGGGGACTAACACTCTAACTTTCTACGATTTGAACCTCTCCTGCGAGTCCAGTTTTAGATTCCGATGCTTCACTTCAGGTTTACTGTATCCCTTGGACCTTCTTATTGAAGATGAAACACAGAAATTGCATCCGAATTTAATACAAAAGGCACAATGCCGACTTAAGTACAAGAGGAGTGACACTTTAATTTTCTATGATTTGAACCTCTCCTATGAGTTCAGTTTTAGATTCCGATGCTTCACTTCAGGTTTACTGTATCTCGTGGACCTTCTTAGTGACGATGAAACATTAATATTGCATCCGAATTTAATACAAAAGACACAATGCCAACTTAAGTATAAGAATACAGACACTCTAACTTTCTATAATTTGAACCTCTGCTGTGAGTCCAGTTTTAGATTCCGATGCTTCACTTCAGGTTTACTGTATCCCTTGGACCTTCTTATTGACGATGAAGCACAGATATTGCATCCGAATTTAATACAAGAGGCACAATGCCGGCTTAAGTACAAGTGGACTGACACTCTAACTTTCTATGATTTGAACCTCTCCTGTGAGTCCAGTTTTAGATTCCGAGTCTTCACATCAGGTTTACTGTATCTCTTGGACCTTCTTATTGACGATGGAACACTGAAATTGCATCCGAATTTAATACAAAAGACACAATGCCGACTTAAGTACAAGTGGACAGACACTCTAACTCTCTATGATTTGAACCTCTGCTGTGAGTAAAGTTTTAGATTCCGATGCTTCACTTCAGGATTACTGTATCCCTTGGACCTTCTTTCTGACGATGAAACACAGACATTGCATCCGAATTTAATACAAAAGGCACAATGCCGACTTAAGTACATGAGGACTGACACCCTATTTTTCTATGATTTGAACCTCTCCTGTGAGTCCAGTTTTAGATTCCGATGCTTCACTTCAGGATTACTGTATCCCTTGGACCTTCTTTTTGACGATGAAACACAGACATTGCATCCCAATTTAATACAAAAGGCACAATGCCAACTTAAGTACTAGAGGACAGACACTCTAACTTTCTATGATTTGAACCTCTCCTGTGAGTCCACTTTTAGATTCCGGTGCTTCACTTCAGGTTTACTGTATACCTTGGACCGTCTTATTAACGATGAAACACCGAAATTGCATCCGAATTTAATACATAATGCACAATGCCGACTTAAGTACAAGAGGACTGACACCCTAACTTTCTATGCTTTGAACCTCTCCTGTGAGGCCAGTTTTGGATTCCGATGCTTTGCTTCAGGTTTACTGTATCCCTTGGACCTTCTTATTGACGATGAAGCACAGATATTGCATCGGAATTAAATTCAAAAGGTACAATGCCGACTTAAGTACAAGAGGACTGACACTCGGATTTTCTATGATTTGAACCTCTCCTGTGAGTCCAGTTTTAGATTCCGATGCTTCACTTCATTTTAACTGTGTGCCTTGGACCTTCTTATTGACGATGAAACACAGAAATTGCATCCGAATTTAATACAAAAGGCACAATGCCGACATAAGTAGAGGAGGACTGACACTCTAACTTTCTATGATTTGAACCTCTCATGTGAGTCCAGTTATAGATTCCGATGCTTCACTTCATGGTTACTGTATACCTACGACTGTGTTATTGACGATGAAACACAGAAATTGCATCCGATTTCAAAACAAAAGGAACATTGCCGACTTAAGTACAAGAGGACTGACATTCTAACTTTCTATGATTTGAACCTCTCCTGTGAGTCCAGTTTTAGATTCCGATGCTTCACTTCAGGTGTACTGTGTCCCTTGGACCTTCTGATTGACAATGAAACACAGAAATTGCATCAGAATTTAATACAAAAGGCACAATGCAGACTTAAGTACAAGAGGACTGATACTATAACGTTCTAGATTTGAACCTCTCCTTTGAGTCCAGTTTTAGATTATGATGCTTCACTGCAGGATTACGGTATCCCTTGGACCTTCTTATTGACGATGAAACACAGAAATTGCATCCGAATTTAATACAAAAGGCACAATGCCGACTTAAGTACAAGAGGAGTGACACTCTAATTTTCTATGATTTGAACCTCTCCTATGATTTCAGTTTTAGATTCCGATGCTTCACTTCAGGTTTACTGTATCTCGTGGACCTTCTTGTTGACGATGAAACATTAATATTGCATCCGAATTTAATACAAAAGACACAATGTCAACTTAAGTACAAGAGGACAGACACTCTAACTTTCAATGATTTGAACCTATTCTGTGAGTCCAGCTTTAGATTCCGAGTCTTCACATCAGGTTTACTGTATCCCTTGGACCTTCTTATTGACGATGAAACACTGAAATTGCATCCGAATTTAATACAAAAGACACAATGCCGACTTAAGTACAAGAGGACAGACACTCTAACTCTCTATGATTTGAACCTCTGCTGTGAGTCCAGTTTTAGATTCCGATGCTTCACTTCAGGATTACTGTATCCCTTGGACCTTCTTTTTGACGATGAAACACAGACATTGCATCCCAATTTAATACAAAAGGCACAATGCCGACTTAAGTACCAGAGGACTGACAGTCTAACTTTCTATGATTTGAACCTCTCCTGTGAGTCCAGTTTTAGATTCCGATTCTTCACTTCAGGATTACTGTATCCCTTAGACCTTCTTATTGACGATGAAACACAGAAATTGCATCCGAATTTAATAGAAAAGGCACAATGCCGACTTAAGTACATGAGGACTGACACCCTATTTTTCTATGATTTGAACCTCTCCTGTGAGTCCAGTTTTAGATTCCGATGCTTCACTTCAGGATTACTGCATCCCTTGGACCTTCTTTTTGACGATGAAACACAGACATTGCATCCCAATTTAATACAAAAGGCACAATGCCAACTTAAGTACAAGAGGACAGACACTCTAACTTTCTATGATTTGAACCTCTCCTGTTAGTCCACTTTTAGATTCCGGTGCTTCACTTCAGGTTTACTGTATACCTTGGACCGTCTTATTAACGATGAAACACCGAAATTGCATCCGAATTTAATACATAATGCACAATGCCGACCTAAGTACAAGAGGACTGACACCCTAACTTTCTATGCTTTGAACCTCTCCTGTGAGGCCAGTTTTAGATTCCGATGCTTCGCTTCAGGTTTACTGTATCCCTTGGACCTTCTTATTGACGATGAAGCACAGATATTGCATCGGAATTAAATTCAAAAGGTACAATGCAGACTTAAGTACAAGAGGACTGACACTCTGATATTCTATGATTTGAACCTCTCCTGTGGGTCCAGTTTTAGATTCCGATGCTTCACTTCATTTTTACTGTGTGCCTTGGACCTTCTTATTGACGATGAAACACAAAAATTGCATCCGAATTTAATACAAATGGCACAATGCCGACATAAGTACAAGTGGACAGACACTCTAATTTTCTATGATTTGAACCTCTCTTGTGGGACCAGTTTTAGATTCCGATGCTTCACTTCATGGTTGCTGTATACCTACGACTGTGTTATTGACGATGAAACACAGAAGTTGCATCCGATTTTAAAACAAAAGGAACAATGCCGACTTAAGTACAAGAGGACTGACATTCTAACTTTCTATGATTTGAACCTCTCCTGTGAGTCCAGTTTTAGATTCCGATGCTTCACTTCAGGTGTACTGTGTCCCTTGGACCTTCTGATTGACAATGAAACACAGAAATTGCATCCGAATTTAATACAAAAGGCACAATGCAGACTTAAGTACAAGTGGACTGATACTATAACGTTCTAGATTTGAACCTCTCCTGTGAGTCCAGTTTTAGATTACGATGCTTCACTTCAGGTTTTTTCTGTATCCCTTGGTCCTTCTTATTGACGACGAAACACAAGAATTGCATCCGAATTTAATACATAAGGCACAATGCTGACTTAAGTACAAGACGACTGACACTCTAACTTTCTGTGATTTGAATCCTCTCCTGTGAGTCCTGTTTCAGATTCAGATGCTTCACTTCAGGTTTACTGTATCCCTTGGACCTTCGTATTGACGGTGAAGCACAGATATTGCATCGGAATTATATTCAAAAGGCACAATGCCGACTTATGTACAAGAGGGCTGACACTCCTACTTTCTATGATTTGAACCTCTCCTGTGAGTCTCGTTTTAGATTCCGATGCTTCACTTCAGGTTTACTGTATCCCTTGGACCTTCTTATTAACGATGAAACACAGAAATTGCATCCGAATTTAATTCAAAAGACACAATGCCGACTTAAGTACAAGAGGACTGACACTCAAACTTTCTATGATTTGAACCTCTCCTGTGAGTCCAGTTTTAGAATCCGATGCTTCACTGCAGGATTACGGTATCCCTTGGACCTTCTTATTGACGATGAAACACAGAAATTGCATCCGAATTTAATACAAAAGGCACATTGCCGACTTAAGTACAAGTGGACAGACACTCTAATTTTCTATGATTTGAACCTCTCTTGTGGGACCAGTTTTAGATTCCGATGCTTCACTTCAGGTTTACTGTATCCCTTGGACCTTCTTATTGACGATGAAACACTGAAATTGCATCCGAATTAAATACAAAAGGCACAATGCCGACTTAAGTACAAGAGGACTGACACTCTAACTTTCTATGATTTGAACCTCCCCTGTGAGTGCAGTTTTAGATTCCGATTCTTAACTTCAGGTTTACTGTATCCCTTGGACCTTCTTATTGACGATGAAACACAGAAATTGCATCCGAATTTAATACAAAAGGCACAATGCCAACTTAAGTACAAGAGAAGTGACACTCTAATTTTCTATGATTTGAACCTCTCCTATGAGTTCAGTTATAGATTCCGATGCTTCACTTCAGGTTTACTGTATCTCGTGGACCTTCTTATTGACGATGAAACATTAATATTGCATCCGAATTTAATACAAAAGACACAATGCCAACTTAAGTACAAGAGGACAGACACTCTAACTTTCTATGATTTGAACCTCTGCTGTGAGTCCAGTTTTAGATTCCGATGCTTCACTTCAGGTTTACTGTATCCCTTGGACCTTCTTATTGACGATGAATCACAGATATTGCATCCGAATTTAATACAAAAGGCACAATGCCGGCTTAAGTACAAGTGGACTGACACTCTAACTTTCTATGATTTGAACCTCTCCTGTGAGTCCAGATTTAGATTCCGAGTCTTCCCATCAGGTTTACTGTATCCCTTGGACCTTCTTATTGACGATGAAACACTGAAATTGCATCCGAATTTAATACAAAAGACACAATGCCGACTTAAGTACAAGAGGACAGACACTCTAACTCTCTATGATTTGAACCTCTGCTGTGAGTCCAGTTTTAGATTCCGATGCTTCACTTCAGGATTACTGTATCCCTTGGACCTTCTTTTTGACGATGAAACACAGACATTGCATCCGAATTTAATACAAAAGGCACAATGCCGACTTAAGTACAAGAGAACTGATACTCTATTTTTCTATGATTTGAACCTCTCCTGTGAGTACAGTTTTAGATTCCGATGCTTCATTTGAGGTTTACTTTATCCTTGGACCTTCTTAATGACGATGAAACACAGAATCTGCATCGAATTTAATACAAAAGGCACAATGCCGACTTAAGTAAAGAGGACTGACACTCTAACTTTCTATGATTTGAACCTCTCCTGTGAGTCCAGTTTTAGATTCCGATGCTTCTCTTCAGGTTTACTGTATAGCTTGGAGCTTTTTATTGACGATGAAACACAGATATTGCATCCGAATTTAATACAAAGGCACAATGCCGACTTAAGTACAAGAGGACTGACAGTCTAACTTTCTATGATTTGAACCTCTCCTGTGAGTCCAGTTTTAGATTCCGGTGCTTCACTTCAGGTTTACTGTATACCTTGGACCGTCCTATTGACGATGAAACACAGAAATTGCATCCGAATATAATACAAAAGGCACAATGCCGACTTAAGTACAAGAGGACTGACTCTCAAACTTTCTATGATTTGAACCTATCCTGTGAGTCCAGTTTTAGATTCCGATGCTACACTTCAGGTTTACTGTATCCCTTGGACTTTTTTATTGACGATGAAGCACAGATGTTGCATCGGAATTAAATTCAAAAGGCACAATGCCGAGTTAAGTACAAGGGGACTGACACCTTAACATCCTATGATTTGAATCTCTCCTGTGCGTCCAGTTTTAGATTCCGATGCTTCACTTCAGGCTAACTGTATACCTTGGACCTTCTTGTTGACGATGAAACACAGGAATTGCATCCGAATTTAATACACAAGGCACAATGCCGACTTAAGTGGAAGAGGACTGACACTCTAAATTTTCTGTGATTTGAACCTCTCCTGTGAGTCCTGTTTCTGATTCAGATGCTTCACTTGCGGTGTACTGTATCCCTTGGACCTTTGTATTGACGATGAAGCACAGATATTGCATCGGAATTATATTCAAAAGGCACAATGCCGACTTAAGTACAAGAGGACTGACACTCCAACTTTCTATGATTTGAACCTCTCCTGTGAGTCTCGTTTTAGATTCCGATGCTTCACTTCAGGTTTACCGTATCCCTTGGACCTTCTTATTGACGATGAAACACTGAAATTGCATCCGAATTTAATACAAAAGGCACAATGCCGACTTAAGTACAAGAGGACTGTCACTCTAATTCTCTATGATTTGAGCCCCTGCTGTGAGTCCAGTTTTAGATTCCGATGCTTCACTTCACGTTTACTGTATCCCTTGGTCCTTCTTATTGACGATGAAACACTGAAATTGCATCCGAATTTAATACAAAAGACACAATGCCGACTTAAGTACAAGAAGACAGACACTCTAACTTTCTATGATTTGAACCTCTGCTGTGAGTGCAGTTTAAGATTCCGATGCTTCACTTCAGGTTTACTGTATCCCTTGGAAATTCTCATTGACGATGAAGCACAGATATTGCATCTGAATTAAATTCAAAAGGCACAATGCTGACTTAAGTACAAGAGAACTGATACTCTATTTTTCTATGATTTGAACCTCTCCTGTGAGTACAGTTTTAGATTCCGATGCTTCATTTGAGGTTTACTTTATCCTTGGACCTTCTTAATGACGATGAAACACAAAATTTGCATCGAATTTAATACAAAAGGCACAATGCCGACTTAAGTACAAGAGGACTGTCACTCTAATTCTCTATGATTTGAGCCCCTGCTGTGAGTCCAGTTTTAGATTCCGATGCTTCACTTCACGTTTACTGTATCCCTTGGTCCTTCTTATTGACGATGAAACACTGAAATTGCATCCGAATTTAATACAAAAGGCACAATGCCGACTTAAGTACAAGAGGACTGTCACTCTAATTCTCTATGATTTGAGCCCCTGCTGTGAGTCCAGTTTTAGATTCCGATGCTTCACTTCACGTTTACTGTATCCCTTGGTCCTTCTTATTGACGATGAAACACTGAAATTGCATCCGAATTTAATACAAAAGACACAATGCCGACTTAAGTACAAGAAGACAGACACTCTAACTCTCTATGATTTCAACCTCTGCTGTGAGTCCAGTTTTAGATTCCGATGCTTCACTTCAGGATTACTGTATCCCTTGGACCTTCTTTTGACGATGAAACACAAACATTGCATCCGAATTTAATACAAAAGGCACAATGCCAACTTAAGTACAAGAGGACTGACACTCTAACTTTCTATAATTTGAACCTCTCCTGTGAGTCCAGTTTTAGATTCCGATGCTTCACTTCTGGATTACTGTATCCCTTAGACCTTCTTATTGACGATGAAACACAGAAATTGCATCTGAATTTAATACAAAAGGCACAATGGCGACTTAAGTACATGAGGACTGACACCCTAATTTTCTATGATTAGAACCTCTCCTGTGAGTCCAGTTTTGGATTCCGATGCTTCACTTCTATTTCACTGTATGCCTTGGACCTTCCTATTGACGATGAAACACAGAAATTGCTTCCGACAATAATACAAAAGGCACAATGCCGACTTAAGTACAAGAGAACTGATACTCTATTTTTCTATGATTTGAACCTCTCCTGTGAGTACAGTTTTAGATTCCGATGCTTCATTTGAGGTTTACTTTATCCTTGGACCTTCTTAATGACGATGAAACACAGAATTTGCATCGAATTTAATACAAAAGGCACAATGCCGACTTAAGTAAAGAGGACTGACACTCTAACTTTCTGTGATTTGAACCTCTCCTGTGAGTCCAGTTTTAGATTCCGATGCTTCACTTCAGGTTTACTATATACCTCGGACTGTCTTATTGACGATGAAACACAGAAATTGCATCCGAATTTAAAACGAAGGCACAATGCCGACTTAAGTACAAGGGGACTAACACTCTAACTTTCTACGATTTGAACCTCTCCTGTGAGTCCAGTTTTAGATTCCGATGCATCACTTCAGGTTTACTGTAACCCTTGGACCTTCTTATTGACGATGAATTACAGATATTGCATCCGAATTTAATACAAAAGGCACAATGCCGAGGTAAGTACAAGAGGACTGACACTATAACTTTCTATGATTTGAACCTGTCCTGTGAGTATAGTTTTAGTTTCCGATGCTGCACTTCAGGAGTACTGTATCCCTTGGGCCTTCTTATTGACGATGAAACACAGAAATTGCATCCGAATTTAATACAATAAGCACAATGCCGACTTAAGTACAAGAGGACAGACACTCTAACTTTCTATGATTTGAACCTCTCCTGTGAGTCCAGTTTTAGATTCCGATGCTTCACTTCAGGTTTACTGTATCCCTTGGACCTTCATATTGACAATGAAACACAGAAATTGCATGCGAATTTAATACAAAAAGCACAATGCCGACTTAAGTACAAGAGGTTTGACACTCTAATTTTCTATGATTTGCACCCTTCCTGTGAGTCCAGTTTTAGATTCCGATGCTTCACTTGAGGTTTACTGTATCCCTTGGACCTTCTTATTGACGATGAAGCACATAAATTGCATCGGAATTAAATTCAAAAGGCACAATGCCGACTTAAGTACAAGAGGACTGACACTCTAACTTTCTATGATATGAACCTCTCCTGTGAGTCCAGTTTTAGATTCCGGTGCTTCACTTCAGGTTTACTGTATACCTTGGACCGTCGTATTGACGATGAAACACAGAAATTGCATCCGAATTTAATACAAAAGGCACAATGCCGACTTAAGTACAAGAGGACTGATACTCAAACTTTCTATGATTTGAACCTCTCCTGTGAGTCCAGTTTTAGATTCCGATGCTTCACGTCAGGTTTACTGTATCCCTTGGACTTTCTTATTGACGATGAAGCACAGATGTTGCATCGGAATTAAATTCAAAAGGCACAATGCCGAGTTAAGTACAAGGGGACTGACACCTTAACATCCTATGATTTGAACCTCTCCTGTGCGTCCAGTTTTAGATTCCGATGCTTCACTTCAGGTTTACTGTATACCTTGGACCATCTTGTTGACGATGAAACACAGGAATTGCATCCGAATTTAATACAAATGACACAATGCCGACTTAAGTACAAGAGGACTGACACTCTAACTTTCTATGATTTGAACCTCTCCTGTGAGTCCAGTTTTAGAATCCGATGCTTCACTGCAGGATTATGGTATGCCTTGGACCTTCTTATTGACGATGAAACACAGAAATTACATCCGAATTTAATACAAAAGGCCCAATGCCGACTTAAGTACAAGTGGACTTACACTCTAACTTTCTATGATTTGAGCCTCTCCAGTGGGTCCAGTTTTAGATTCCGATGCTTCACTTCAGGTTTACCGTATCCCTTGGACCTTCTTATTGACGATGAAACACTGAAATTGCATCCGAATTTAAAAAAAAGGCACAATGCCGACTTAAGTACAAGGGGACTAACACTCTAAGTTTCTACGACTTGAACCTCTCCTGTGAGTCCAGTTTTAGATTCCGATGCTTCACTTCAGGTTTACTGTAACCCGTGGACCTTCTTATTGACGATGAAAGTCAGATATTGCATCCGAATTTAATACAAAAGGCACAATGCCGAGGTAAGTACAAGAGGACTGACACTATAACTTTCTATGATTTGAACCTGTCCTGTGAGTCCAGTTTTAGATTCCGATGCTGCACTTCAGGAGTACTGTATCCCTTGGGCCTTCTTATTGACGATGAAACACAGAAATTGCATCCGAATTTAATACAATAAGCACAATGCCGATTTAAGTACAAGAGGACAGACACTCTAACTTTCTGTGATTTGAACCTCTGCTGTGAGTCCAGTCTTAGATTCCGATGCTTCACTTCAGGTTTACAGTATACCTTGGACCTTCTTATTGACGATGAAACAATGAAATTGCATAAGAATTTAATACAAAAGGCACAATGCCGACTTATGTACAAGTGGACTGACACTCTAACTTTCTATGATTTGAACCTCTCCTGTGAGTCCAGTTTTAGATTCCGATGCTTCACTTCAGGTTTATTGTATCCCTTGGACCTTCTTATTGACAATGAAACACAGAAATTGCATGCGAATTTAATACAAAAAGCACAATGCCGACTTAAGTACAAGAGGTTTGACACTCTAATTTTCTATGATTTGCACCCATCCTGTGAGTCCAGTTTTAGATTCCGATGCTTCACTTGAGGTTTACTGTATCCCTTGGACCTTCTTATTGACGATGAAGCACATAAATTGCATCGGAATTAAATTCAAAAGGCACAATGCCGACTTAAGTACAAGAGGACTGACACTCTAACTTTCTATGATTTGAACCTCTCCTGTGAGTCCAGTTTTAGATTCCGGTGCTTCACTTCAGGTTTACTGTATACCTTGGACCGTCGTATTGACGATGAAACACAGAAATTGCATCCGAATTTAATACAAAAGACACAATGCCGACTTAAGTACAAGAGGACTGATACTCAAACCTTCTGTGATTTGAACCTCTCCTGTGAGTCCAGTTTTAGATTCCGATGCTTCACGTCAGGTTTACTGTATCCCTTGGACTTTCTTATTGACGATGAAGCACAGATGTTGCATCGGAATTATATTCAAAAGGCACAATGCCGAGTTAAGTACAAGGGGACTGACACCTTAACATTCTATGATTTGAATCTCTCCTGTGCGTCCAGTTTTAGATTCCGATGCTTCACTTCAGGTTTACTGTATACCTTGGACCTTCTTGTTGACGATGAAACACAGGAATTGCATCCGAATTTAATACATAAGGCACAATGCCGACTTGAGTACAAGAGGACTGAAACTCTAAATTTTCTGTGATTTGAACCTCTCCTGTGAGTCCTGTTTCAGATTCAGATGCTTCACTTCAGGTTTACTGTATCCCTTGGACCTTCGTATTGACGATGAAGCACAGATATTGCATCGGAATTATATTCAAAATTCACAATGCCGACTTAAGTACAAGAGGACTGACACTCCAACTTTCTATGATTTGAACCTCTCCTGTGAGTCTCGTTTTAGATTCCGATGCTTCACTTCAGGTTTACCGTATCCCTTGGACCTTCTTATTAACGATGAAACACAGAAATTGCATCCGAATTTAATACAAAAGACACAATGCCGACTTAAGTACAAGAGGACTGACACTCTAACTTTCTATGATTTGAACCTCTCCTGTGAGTCCAGTTTTAGAATCCGATGCTTCACTGCAGGATTATGGTATGCCTTGGACCTTCTTATTGACGATGAAACACAGAAATTGCATCCGAAATTAATACAAAAGGCCCAATGCCGACTTAAGTACAAGTGGACTGACACTCTAACTTTCTATGATTTGAACCTCTCCTGTGGGTCCAGTTTTAGATTCCGATGCTTCACTTCAGGTTTACCGTATCCCTTGGACCTTCTTATTGACGATGAAACACTGAAATTGCATCCGAATTTAAAACAAAGGCACAATGCCGACTTAAGTACAAGGGGACTAACACTCTAACTTTCTACGATTTGAACCTCTCCTGTGAGTCCAGTTTTAGATTCCGATGCTTCACTTCAGGTTTACTGTAACCCTTGGACCTTCTTATTGACGATGAAAGTCAGATATTGCATCCGAATTTAATACAAAAGGCACAATGCCGAGGTAAGTACACGAGGATTGACACTATAACTTTCTATGATTTGAACCTATCCTGTGAGTCCAGTTTTAGATTCCGATGCTGCACTTCAGGAGTACTGTATCCCTTGGGCCTTCTTATTGACGATGAAACACAGAAATTGCATCCGAATTTAATACAATAAGCACAATGCCGACTTAAGTACAAGAGGACAGACACTCTAACTTTCTGTGATTTGAACCTCTGCTGTGAGTCCAGTCTTAGATTCCGATGCTTCACATCAGGTTTACAGTATACCTTGGACCTTCTTATTGACGATGAAACAATGAAATTGCATAAGAATTTAATACAAAAGGCACAATGCCGACTTATGTACAAGTGGACTGACACTCTAACTTTCTATGATTTGAACCTCTCCTGTTAGTCCAGTTTTAGATTCCGATGCTTCACTTCAGGTTTACTGTATCCCTTGGACCTTCTTATTGACAATGAAACACAGAAATTGCATGCGAATTTAATACAAAAAGCACAATGCCGACTTAAGTACAAGAGGTTTGACACTCTAATTTTCTATGATTTGCACCCATCCTGTGAGTCCAGTTTTAGATTCCGATGCTTCACTTGAGGTTTACTGTATCCCTTGGACCTTCTTATTGACGATGAAGCACATAAATTGCATCGGAATTAAATTCAAAAGGCACAATGCCGACTTAAGTACAAGAGGACTGACACTCTAACTTTCTATGATTTGAACCTCTCCTGTGAGTCCAGTTTTAGATTCCGGTGCTTCACTTCAGGTTTACTGTATACCTTGGACCGTCGTATTGACGATGAAACACAGAAATTGCATCCGAATTTAATACAAAAGACACAATGCCGACTTAAGTACAAGAGGACTGATACTCAAACTTTCTATGATTTGAACCTCTCCTGTGAGTCCAGTTTTAGATTCCGATGCTTCACGTCAGGTTTACTGTATCCCTTGGACTTTCTTATTGACGATGAAGCACAGATGTTGCATCGGAATTAAATTCAAAAGGCACAATGCCGAGTTAAGTACAAGGGGACTGACACCTTAACATCCTATGATTTGAACCTCTCCTGTGCATCCAGTTTTAGATTCCGATGCTTCACTTCAGGTTTACTGTATACCTTGGACCTTCTTGTTGACGATGAAACACAGGAATTGCATCCGAATTTAATACATAAGGCACAATGCCGACTTAAGTACAAGAGTACTGACACTCTAAATTTTCTGTGATTTGAACCTCTCCTGTGAGTCCTGTTTCAGATTCAGATGCTTCACTTCAGGTTTACTGTATCCCTTGGACCTTCGAATTGACGATGAAGCACAGATATTGCATCGGAATTTAATACAGAAGACACAATGCCGACTTAAGTACAAGAGGACTGACACTCTAACTTTCTATGATTTGAACCTCTCCTGTGAGTCCAGCTTTAGAATCCGATGCTTCACTGCAGGATTATGGTATGCCTTGGACCTTCTTATTGACGATGAAACACAGAAATTGCATCCGAATTTAATACAAAAGGCCCAATGCCGTCTTAAGTACAAGTGAACTGACACTCTAACTTTCTATGATTTGAACCTCTCCTGTGGGTCCAGTTTTAGATTCCGATGCTTCACTTCAGGTTTACCGTATCCCTTGGACCTTCTTATTGACGATGAAACACTGAAATAGCATCCGAATTTAATACAAAAGACACAATGCCGACTTAAGTACAAGAGGACGGACACTCTAACTTTCTATGATTTGAACCTCTGCTGTGAGTCCAGTTTTAGATTCCGATGCTTCACTTCAGGTTTAGTATATCCCTTGGACCTACTTATTGAAGATATAACACAGATAAATCATCCGAATTTAATACAAAAGACACAATGCCAACTTAAGTACAAGAGGACAGACACTCTAACTTTCTATGATTTGAACCTCTGCTGTGAGTCCAGTTTTAGATTCCGATGCTTCACTTCAGGTTTACTGTATCCCTTGGACCTTCTCATTGACGATGAAGCACAGATATTGCATCTGAATTAAATTCAAAAGGCACAATGCTGACTTAAGTACAAGAGGACTGACACTCTAACTTTCTATGATTTGAACTTCTCCTGTGAGTCCAGTTTTAGATTCCGATGCTACACTTCAGGTTTACTGTATCCCTTTGACATTCTTATTGACGATGAAAGACAGATATTGCATCCGAATTTAATACAAAAGGCACAATGCCGAGGTAAGTACAAGAGGACTGACACTATAACTTTCTATGATTTGAACCTGTCCTGTGAGTCCAGTTTTAGATTCCGATGCTGCACTTCAGGAGTACTGTATCCCTTGGGCCTTCTTATTGACGATGAAACACAGAAATTGCATCCGAATTTAATACAATAAGCACAATGCCGACTTAAGTACAAGAGGACAGACACTCTAACTTTCTGTGATTTGAACCTCTGCTGTGAGTCCAGTCTTAGATTCCGATGCTTCACTTCAGGTTTACAGTATACCTTGGACCTTCTTATTGACGATGAAACAATGAAATTGCATAAGAATGTAATACAAAAGGCACAATGCCGACTTAAGTACAAGTGGACTGACACTCTAACTTTCTATGATTTGAACCTCTCCTGTGAGTCCAGTTTTAGATTCCGATGCTTCACTTCAGGTTTACTGTATCCCTTGGACCTTCTTATTGACAATGAAACACAGAAATTGCATGCGAATTTAATACAAAAAGCACAATGCCAACTTAAGTACAAGAGGTTTGACTTTCTAATTTTCTATGTTTAGCACCCATCCTGTGAGTCCAGTTTTAGATTCCGATGCTTCACTTGAGGTTTACTGTATCCCTTGGACCTTCTTATTGACGATGAAGCACAGAAATTGCATCGGAATTAAATTCAAAAGGCACAATGCCGACTTAAGTACAAGAGGACTGACACTCTAACTTTCTATGATTTGAACCTCTCCTGTGAGTCCAGTTTTAGATTCCGGTGCTTCACTTCAGGTTTACTGTATACCTTGGACCGTCGTATTGACGATGAAACACAGAAATTGCATCCGAATTTAATACAAAAGGCACAATGCCGACTTAAGTACAAGAGGACTGACACTAAAACTTTCTATGATTTGAACCTCTCCTGTGAGTCCAGTTTTAGATTCCGATGCTTCACTTCAGGTTTACTGTATCCCTTGGACCTTCTCATTGACGATGAAGCACAGATATTGCATCTGAATTAAATTCAAAAGGCACAATGCTGACTTAAGTACAAGAGGACTGACACTCTAACTTTCTATGATTTGAACTTCTCCTGTGAGTCCAGTTTTAGATTCCGATGCTACACTTCAGGTTTACTGTATCCCTTTGACATTCTTATTGACGATGAAACACAGAAATTGCATCCGAATGTAATACAAAAGGCACAATGCTGACTTAAAAACAAGAGGACTGACACTTTAACTTTCTATGATTTGAACCGCTCCTGTGTGTCCAGTTTTAGATTCCGATGCTTCACTTCATGTTTACTGTATAACTTGGACCTTCTTATTGACGATGAAACACAGAAATTGCATTAGAGTTTAATACAAAAGCCACTATGCCGACTTAAGTGTAAGAGGACTGACACTCTAACTTTCTATGATTTGAACCTCTCCTGTGAGTCCAGTTTTAGCTTCCGATGCTTCACTTCACGTTTACTGTATCCCTTGGTTCCTCTTATTGACGATGAAACACTGAAATTGCATCCGAATTTAATACAAAAGACACAATGCCGACTTAAGTACAAGAGGACAGACACTCTAACTCTCTATGATTTGAACCTCTGCTGTGAGTCCAGTTTTACATTCCGATGCTTAACTTCAGGATTACTGTATCCCTTGGACCTTCTTTTGACGATGAAACACAAACATTGCATCCGAATTTAATACAAAAGGCACAATGCCGACTTAAGTACAAGAGGACTGACACTCTAATTCTCTATGATTTGAGCCTCTGCTGTGAGTCCAGTTTTAGATTCCGATGCTTCACTTCACGTTGACTGTATCCCTTCGTCCTTCTTATTGACGATGAAACACAGATATTGCATCTGAATTAAATTCAAAAGGCACAATGCTGACTTAAGTACAAGAGGACTGACACTCTAACTTTCTATGATTTGAACTTCTCCTGTGAGTCCAGTTTTAGATTCCGATGCTACACTTCAGGTTTACTGTATCCCTTTGACATTCTTATTGACGATGAAACAGAGAAATTGCATCCGAATGTAATACAAAAGGCACAATGCCGACTTAAGTACAAGAGGACAGACACTCTAACTTTCTATGATTTGAACCTCTGCTGTGAGTCCAGTTTTAGATTCCGATGCTTCACTTCAGGTTTACTGTATCCCTTGGACCTTCTCATTGACGATGAATCACAGATATTGCATCTGAATTAAATTCAAAAGGCACAATGCTGACTTAAGTACAAGAGGACTGACACTCTAACTTTCTATGATTTGAACTTCTCCTGTGAGTCCAGTTTTAGATTCAGATGCTACACTTCGGGTTTACTGTATCCCTTTGACATTCTTATTGACGATGAAACACAGAAATTGCATCCGAATTTAATACAAAAGGCACAATGCCGACTTAAGTACAAGAGGACTGACACTCTAATTCTCTATGATTTGAGCCTCTGCTGTGAGTCCAGTTTTAGATTCCGATGCTTCACTTCACGTTGACTGTATCCCTTCGTCCTTCTTATTGACGATGAAACACTGAAATTGCATCCGAATTTAATACAAGAGACACAATGCCGACTTAAGTACAAGAGGACAGACACTCTAACTCTCTATGATTTGAACCTCTGCTGTGAGTCCAGTTTTAGATTCCGATGCTTAACTTCAGGATTACTGTATCCCGTGGACCTTCTTTTGACGATGAAACACAAACATCGCATCCGAATTTAATACAAAAGGCACAATGCCGACTTAAGTACAAGAGAACTGACACTCTAACTTTCTATAATTTGAACCTCTCCTGTGAGTCCAGTTTTAGATTCCGATGCTTCACTTCTGGATTACTGTATCCCTTAGACCTTCTTATTGACGATGAAACACAGAAATTGCATCCGAATTTAATACAAAAGGCACAATGGCGACTTAAGTACATGAGGACTGACACCCTAATTTTCTATGATTAGAGCCTCTCCTGTGAGTCCAGTTTTAGATTCCGATGCTTCACTTCAATTTCACTGTATGCCTTGGACCTTCCTATTGACGATGAAACACAGAAATTGCATCCGACATTAATAAAAAGGCACAATGCCGACTTAAGTACAAGAGAACTGATACTTTATTTTTCTATGATTTGAACCTCTCCTGTGAGTACAGTTTTAGATTCCGATGCTTCATTTCAGGTTTACTTTATCCTTGGACCTTCTTAATGACGATGAAACACAGAATTTTCATCGAATTTAATACAAAAGGCACAATGCCGACTTAAGTAAAGAGGACTGACACTCTAACTTTCTATGATTTGAACCTCTCCTGTGAGTCCAGTTTTAGATTCCGATGCTTCTCTTCAGGTTTACTGTATAGCTTGGACCTTTTCATTGACGATGAAACACAGAAATTGCATCCGAATTTAATACAAAGGCACAATGCCGGCTTAAGTACAAGAGGACTGACATTCTAACTTTCTGTGATTTGAACCCCTGCTGTGAGTCCAGTTTTAGATTCCGATGCTTCACTTCTGGATTACTGTATCCCTTAGACCTTCTTATTGACGATGAAATACAGAAATTGCATCCGAATTTAATACAATAAGCACAATGCCGACTTAAGTACAAGAGGACAGACACTCTAACTTTCTGTGATTTGAACCCCTGCTGTGAGTCCAGTCTTAGATTCCGATGCTTCACTTCAGGTTTACAGTATACCTTGGACCTTCTTATTGACGATGAAACAATGAAATTGCATAAGAGGTTAATACAAAAGGCAAAATGCCGACTTAAGTACAAGTGGACTGACACTCTAACTTTCTATGATTTGAACCTCTGCTGTGAGTCCAGTTTTAGATTCCGATGCTTCACTTCAGGTTTACTGTATCCCTTGGACCTTCTTATTGACAATGAAACTCAGAAATTGCATGCGAATTTAATACAAAAAGCACAATGCCGACTTAAGTACAAGAGGTTTGACACTCTAATTTTCTATGATTTGCACCCATCCTGTGAGTCCAGTTTTAGATTCCGATGCTTCACTTGAGGTTTACTGTATCCCTTGGACCTTCTTATTGACGATGAAGCACAGAAATTGCATCGGAATGAAATTCAAAAAGGACAATGCCGACTTAAGTACAAGTGGACTGACACTCTAACTTTCTATGATTTGAACCTCTGCTGTGAGTCCAGTTTTAGATTCCGATGCTTCACTTCAGGTTTACTGTATCCCTTGGACCTTCTTATTGACAATGAAACTCAGAAATTGCATGCGAATTTAATACAAAAAGCACAATGCCGACTTAAGTACAAGAGGTTTGACACTCTAATTTTCTATGATTTGCACCCATCCTGTGAGTCCAGTTTTAGATTCCGATGCTTCACTTGAGGTTTACTGTATCCCTTGGACCTTCTTATTGACGATGAAGCACAGAAATTGCATCGGAATTAAATTCAAAAAGGACAATGCCGACTTAAGTACAAGAGGACTGACACTCTAACTTTCTATGATTTGAACCACTCCTGTGAGTCCAGTTTTAGATTCCGGTGCTTCACTTCAGCTTTACTGTATACCTTGGACCGTCGTATTGACGATGAAACACAGAAATTGCATCCGAATTTAATACAAAAGGCACAATGCCGACTTAAGTACAAGAGGACTGACACTCAAACTTTCTATGATTTGAACCTCTCCTGTGAGTCCTGTTTCAGATTCAGATGCTTCACTTCAGGTTTTCTGTATCCCTTTGACCTTCGTATTGATGATGAAGCACACATATTGCATCGGAATTATATTCAAAAGGCACAATGCCGACTTAAGTACAAGAGGACTGACACTCCATATTTCTATGATTTGAACCTCTCCTGTGAGTCTCGTTTTAGATTCCGATGCTTCACTTCAGGTTTACCGTATCCCTTGGACCTTCTTATTGACGATGAAACACTGAAATAGCATCCGAATTTAATACAAAAGACACAATGCCGACTTAAGTACAAGAGGACAGACACTCTAACTTTCTATGATTTGAACCTCTGCTGTGAGTCCAGTTTTAGATTCCGATGCTTCACTTCAGGTTTAGTGTATCCCTTGGACCTACTTATTGATGATATAACACAGATAAATCATCCGAATTTAATACAAAAGACACAATGCCAACTTAAGTACAAGAGGACAGACACTCTAACTTTCTATGATTTGAACCTCTGCTGTGCGTCCAGTTTTAGATTCCGATGCTTCACTTCAGGTTTACTGTATCCCTTGGACCTTCTCATTGACGATGAAGCACAGATATTGCATCTGAATTAAATTCAAAAGGCACAATGCTGACTTAAGTACAAGAGGACTGACACTCTAACTTTCTATGATTTGAACTTCTCCTGTGAGTCCAGTTTTAGATTCCGATGCTACACTTCAGGTTTACTGTATCCCTTTGACATTCTTATTGACGATGAGAGACAGATATTGCATCCGAATTTAATACAAAAGGCACAATGCCGAGGTAAGTACAAGAGGACTGACACTATAACTTTCTATGATTTGAACCTGTCCTGTGAGTCCAGTTTTAGATTCCGATGCTGCACTTCAGGAGTACTGTATCCTTGGGCCTTCTTATTGACGATGAAACACAGAAATTGCATCCGAATTTAATACAATAAGCACAATGCCGACTTAAGTACAAGAGGACAGACACTCTAACTTTCTGTGATTTGAACCTCTGCTGTGAGTCCAGTCTTAGATTCCGATGCTTCACTTCAGGTTTACAGTATACCTTGGACCTTCTTATTGACGATGAAACAATGAAATTGCATAAGAATGTAATACAAAAGGCACAATGCCGACTTAAGTACAAGTGGACTGACAGTCTAACTTTCTATGATTTGAACCTCTCCTGTGAGTCCAGTTTTAGATTCCGATGCTTCACTTCAGGTTTACTGTATCCCTTGGACCTTCTTATTGACAATGAAACACAGAAATTGCATGCGAATTTAATACAAAAAGCACAATGCCGACTTAAGTACAAGAGGTTTGACACTCTAATTTTCTATGATTAGCACCCATCCTGTGAGTCCAGTTTTAGATTCCGATGCTTCACTTGAGGTTTACTGTATCCCTTGGACCTTCTTATTGACGATGAAGCACAGAAATTGCATCGGAATTAAATTCAAAAGGCACAATGCCGACTTAAGTACAAGAGAACTGACACTCTAACTTTCTATGATTTGAACCTCTCCTGTGAGTCCAGTTTTAGAATCCGGTGCTTCACTTCAGGTTTACTGTATACCTTGGACCGTCGTATTGACGATGAAACACAGAAATTGCATCCGAATTTAATACAAAAGGCACAATGCCGACTTAACTACAAGAGGACTGACACTAAAACTTCCTATGATTTGAACCTCTCCTGTGAGTCCAGTTTTAGATTCCGATGCTTCACTTCAGGTTTACTGTATCCCTTGGACTTTCTTATTGACGATGAAGCACAGATGTTGCATCGGAATTAAATTCAAAAGGCACAATGCCGAGTTGAGTACAAGGGGACTGACACCTTAACATCCTATGATTTGAACCTCTCCTGTGCGTCCAGTTTTAGATTCCGATGCTTCACTTCAGGTTTACTGTATCCCTTGGACCTTCTCATTGACGATGAAGCACAGATATTGCATCTGAATTAAATTCAAAAGGCACAATGCTGACTTAAGTACAAGAGGACTGACACTCTAACTTTCTATGATTTGAACTTCTCCTGTGAGTCCAGTTTTAGATTCCGATGCCACACTTCAGGTTTACTGTATCCCTTTGACATTCTTATTGACGATGAAACACAGAAATTGCATCCGAATGTAATACAAAAGGCACAATGCTGACTTAAGTACAAGAGGACTGACACTTTAACTTTCTATGATTTGAACCGCTCCTGTGTGTCCAGTTTTAGATTCCGATGCTTCACTTCAGGTTTACTGTATACCTTGGACCTTCTTATTGACGATGAAACACAGAAATTGCATTAGAATTTAATACAAAAGCCACTATGCCGACTTAAGTGTAAGAGGACTGACACTCTAACTTTCTATGATTTGTACCTCTCCTGTGAGTCCAGTTTTAGCTTCCGATGCTTCACTTCACGTTGACTGTATCCCTTCGTCCTTCTTATTGACGATGAAACACAGATATTGCATCTGAATTAAATTCAAAAGGCACAATGCTGACTTAAGTACAAGAGGACTGACACTCTAACTTTCTATGATTTGAACTTCTCCTGTGAGTCCAGTTTTAGATTCCGATGCTACACTTCAGGTTTACTGTATCCCTTTGACATTCTTATTGACGATGAAACACAGAAATTGCATCCGAATGTAATACAAAAGGCACAATGCCGACTTAAGTACAAGAGGACAGACACTCTAACTTTCTATGATTTGAACCTCTGCTGTGAGTCCAGTTTTAGATTCCGATGCTTCACTTCAGGTTTACTGTATCCCTTGGACCTTCTCATTGACGATGAAGCACAGATATTGCATCTGAATTAAATTCAAAAGGCACAATGCTGACTTAAGTACAAGAGGACTGACACTCTAACTTTCTATGATTTGAACTTCTCCTGTGAGTTCAGTTTTAGATTCCGATGCTACACTTCAGGTTTACTGTATCCCTTTGACATTCTTATTGACGATGAAACACAGAAATTGCATCCGAATTTAATACAAAAGGCACAATGCCGACTAAAGTACAAGAGGACTGACACTCTAATTCTCTATGATTTGAGCCTCTGCTGTGAGTCCAGTTTTAGATTCCGATGCTTCACTTCACGTTGACTGTATCCCTTCGTCCTTCTTATTGACGATGAAACACTGAAATTGCATCCGAATTTAATACAAGAGACACAATGCCGACTTAAGTACAAGAGGACAGACACTCTAACTCTCTATGATTTGAACCTCTGCTGTGAGTCCAGTTTTAGATTCCGATGCTTAACTTCAGGATTACTGTATCCCGTGGACCTTCTTTTGACGATGAAACACAAACATCGCATCCGAATTTAATACAAAAGGCACAATGCCGACTTAAGTACAAGAGGACTGACACTCTAACTTTCTATAATTTGAACCTCTCCTGTGAGTCCAGTTTTAGATTCCGATGCTTCACTTCTGGATTACTGCATCTCTTAGACCTTCTTATTGACGATGAAACACAGAAATTGCATCCGAATTTAATACAAAAGGCACAATGGCGACTTAAGTACATGAGGACTGACACCCTAATTTTCTATGATTAGAGCCTCTCCTGTGAGTCTAGTTTTAGATTCCGATGCTTCACTTCAATTTCACTGTATGCCTTGGACCTTCCTATTGACGATGAAACACAGAAATTGCATCCGACATTAATACAAAAGGCACAATGCCGACTTAAGTACAAGAGAACTGATACTTTATTTTTCTATGATTTGAACCTCTCCTGTGAGTACAGTTTTAGATTCCGATGCTTCATTTCAGGTTTACTTTATCCTTGGACCTTCTTAATGACAATGAAACACAGAATTTTCATCGAATTTAATACAAAAGGCACAATGCCGACTTAAGTAAAGAGGACTGACACTCTAACTTTCTATGATTTGAACCTCTCCTGTGAGTCCAGTTTTGGATTCCGATGCTTCTCTTCAGGTTTACTGTATAGCTTGGACCTTTTCATTGACGATGAAACACAGAAATTGCATCCGAATTTAATACAAAGGCACAATGCCGGCTTAAGTACAAGAGGACTGACATTCTAACTTTCTATGATTTTAACCTCTCCTGTGATTCCAGTTTTAGATTACGATGCTTCACTTCAGGTTTACAGTATACCTTGGACCTTTTTATTGACGATGAAACACAGAAATTGCATCCGAATTTAAAACAAAGGCACAATGCCGACTTCAGTACAAGGGGACTAACACTCTAACTTTCTACGATTTGAACCTCTCCTGTGAGTCCAGTTTTAGATTCCGATGCTTCACTTCAGGTTTACTGTAACCCTTGGACCTTCTTATTGACGATGAAAGACAGATATTGCATCCGAATGTAATACAAAAGGCACAATGCCGAGGTAAGTACAAGAGGACTGACACTATAACTTTCTATGATTTGAACCTGTCCTGTGAGTCCAGTTTTAGATTCCGATGCTGCACTTCAGGAGTACTGTATCCCTTGGGCCTTCTTATTGACGATGAAACACAGAAATTGCATCCGAATTTAATACAATAAGCACAATGCCGACTTATGTACAAGAGGACAGACACTCTAACTTTCTGTGATTTGAACCCCTGCTGTGAGTCCAGTCCTAGATTCCGATGCTTCACTTCAGGTTTACAGTATACCTTGGACCTTCTTATTGACGATGAAACAATGAAATTGCATAAGAGTTTAATACAAAATGCAAAATGCCGACTTAAGTACAAGTGGACTGACACTCTAACTTTCTATGATTTGAACCTCTCCTGTGAGTCTAGTTTTAGATTCCGATGCTTCACTTCAGGTTTACTGTATCCCTTGGACCTTCTTATTGACAATGAAACACAGAAATTGCATGCGAATTTAATACAAAAAGCACAATGCCGACTTAAGTACAAGAGGTTTGACACTCTAATTTTCTATGATTTGCACCCATCCTGTGAGTCCAGTTTTAGATTCCGATGCTTCACTTGAGGTTTACTGTATCCCTTGGACCTTCGTATTGACGATGAAGCACAGAAATTGCATCGGAATTAAATTCAAAAGGCACAATGCCTACTTAAGTACAAGAGGACTGACACTCTAACTTTCTATGATTTGAACCACTCCTGTGAGTCCAGTTTTAGATTCCGGTGCTTCACTTCAGGTTTACTGTATACCTTGGACCGTCGTATTGCCGATGAAACACAGAAATTGCATCCGAATTTAATACAAAAGGCACAATGCCGACTTAAGTACAAGAGGACTGACTCTCAAACTTTCTATGATTTGAACCTCTCCTGTGAGTCCTGTTTCAGATTCAGATGCTTCACTTCAGGTTTTCAGTATCCCTTTGACCTTCGTATTGATGATGAAGCACAGATATTGCATCGGAATTATATTCAAAAGGCACAATGTACAAGAGGACTGACACTCCAACTTTCTATGATTTGAACCTGTCCTGTGAGTCCAGTTTTAGATTCCGATGCTTCACTTCAGGATTACTGTATCCCTTGGACCTTCTTATTGACGATGAAACACAGAAATTGCATCCGAATTTAATACAATGAGCACAATGCCGACTTAAGTACAAGAGGACAGACACTATAACTTTCTGTGATTTGAACCTCTGCTGTGAGTCCAGTCTTGGAATCCGATGCTTCACTTCAGGTTTACAGTATACCTTGGACCTTCTTATTGATGATGAAACAATGAAAATGCATAAGAATTTAATACAAAACGCACAATGCCGACTTAAGTACAAGTGGACTGACACTCTAACTTTCTATGGTTTGAACCTCTCCTGTGAGTCCAGTTTAGGATTCCGATGCGTCACTTTAGGTTTACTGTATCCCTTAATTCTTCTTATTGACAATGAAACACAGAAATTGCATCCGATTTTAATACAAAAAGCACAATGCCGACTTGAGTACAAGAGGTTTGACACTCTAATTTTCTATGATTTGCACCCATCCTGTGAGTCCAGTTTTAGATTCCGATGCGTCACTTGAGGTTTACTGTATCCCTTGGACCTTCTTATTGACGATGAAGCACAGAAATTGCATCGGAATTAAATTCAAAAGGCACAATGCCGACTTAAGTACAAGAGGACTAACACTCTAACTTTCTATGATTTGAACCTCTCCTGTGGGTCCAGTTTTAAATTCCGGTGCTTCACTTCAGGTTTAATGTATACCGTGGACCGTCGTGTTGACGATGAAACACAGAAATTGCATCCGAATTTAATACAAAAGCACAATGCCGACTTAAGTACAAGAGAACTGACACTCAAACTTTCTATGATTTGAACCTCTCCTGTGAGTCCAGTTTTAGATTCCGATGCTTCACTTCAGGTTTTCTATATCCCTTGGACCTTCTTATTGACGATGAAGCACAGATGTTGCATCGGAATTAAATTCAAAAGGCACAATGCCAACTTAAGTACAAGGGGACTGACACTCTAACATTCTATGATTTGAACCACTCCTGTGAGTCCAGTTTTAGATTCCGGTGCTTCACTTCAGGTTTACTGTATACCTTGGACCGTCGTATTGCCGATGAAACACAGAAATTGCATCCGAATTTAATACAAAAGGCACAATGCCGACTTAAGTACAGGAGGACTGACCCTCTAACTGTCTATGATTTGAATCTCTCCTGCGAGTGCAGTTTTAGATTCCGATGCTCCACCTCAGATTTACTGTATACCTTGGACCTTCTTATTGACGATGAAGCACAGAAATTGCATCGGAATTAAATTCAAAAGGCACAATGCCGACTTAAGGACAAGAGGACTGGCACTCTGACTTTCTATGATTTGAACCTCTCCTGTGGGTTCAGTTTTAGAATCTTATGCTTCACTTCAGGTTTACTGTATCCCATGGACCATCTTATTGACGATGAAACACAGAAATTGCATCCGAATTTGATACAAAAGGCACAATGACGACTTCAGTACAAGAGGAATGACACTCTAACTTTCTATGATTTGAACCTCTCCTGTGAGTCCAGTTTTAGATTCCGATGCTTCACTTCAGGTTTACTGTATACCTTGGACCTTCTTATTGACAATGAAGCACAGAAATTGCGTCGGAATTATATTCAGAAGGCACAATTCCGACTTAAGTACGAGAGGACTCACACTCTAACATTCAATGTTTTGAACCTCTCCTTTGAGTCCAGTTTTGGATTCCGATGCTTCACTTCAGGTTTACTGTATCCCTTGGACCTTCTTATTGACGATGAAACACAGAAATTGCATCGCAATTAAATACAAAAGGCCCCACGAAGGCATAAGTACAAGAGGACTGACACTCTAACTTTCTATGATTTGAACGTCCCCGGTGAGTCATGTTTTAGTTTACGATGCGTCACTTCAGTTTTACTGTATACCTTGAACCTTCTTATTGACGATGAAGCACAGAAATTGCATCGGAATTAAATTCAAAAGGCACAATACCTACTTAAGTACAAGAGGACTGACACTCTAACTTTCTATGATTAGAACCTCTCCTGTGAGTCCAGTTTTGGATACCGATGCTTCACTTCAGGTTTACTGTATCCCTTGGACCATCTTATTGACGATGAAGCACAGAAATTGCATCGGAATTAAATTCAAAGGGCACAATGCCGACTTACGTACAAGAGGTCTGACACTCTAACTGTCTATGACTTGAACGACCCCTTTGAGTTTAGTTTTAGATTCCGATGCTTCATTTCAGGTTTACTGTATACCATGAACCTTCTTATTGACGATGAAACACAGGAATTGCATCCGAATTTAATACAAACGGCACAATGCCGACTTAAGTACAAGAGGACTTACACTCTAACTCTCTATGATTTGAACCACTCCTGTGAGTCCAGTTTTAGGTTTCGATGCTGCACTTCAGGTTTACTGTATACCTTGGACCTTCTTATTGACGATGAAACACAGAAATTGCATTCGAATTTGATACAAAAGGCACAATGCCGACTTAAGTACAAGAGGACTGACTCGCTAACTTTCTATGACTTGAACCTTTCCTGTGAGAGGAGTTTTAGATTCCGATGCTTCACTTCAGGTTTACTTTATCCCTTGGACCTTCTTATTGACGATGAAACACAGATATTGCATCCGAATTTAATACAAAAGGCGCAATGCCGTCTTAAGTACAAGAGGATTGACACTCTAACTTTCCATGATTTTAACCTCTCCTGTGAGTCCAGTTTTAGATACCGATGCTTCACTTCAGGTTTACTGTATCCCTTGGACCTTCTTATGGACGAAGAAACACAGAAATTGCATCCGAATTTAATACAAAAGGCACAATGCCGACTTAAGTACAAGAGGACTAACACTCTAACTTTCTATGATTTGAAACTCTCCTGCGAGTCCAGTTTTAGATTGCGATGCTTCACTTCAGGTTTACTGTATCCCTTGTACCTTCTTATTGACGATGAAGCACAGATATTGCATCTGAATTAAATTCAAAAGGCTCAATGCTGACTTAAGTACAAGAGGACTGACACTCTAACTTTCTATGTATTGAACCTCCCCTAGAGTCCAGTTTTAGAATCCGACGTTTTACTTCAGGTTTACTGTATCTTTTGGACCTTCCTATTGACGATGAAACACAAAAATTGCATCCGAATTTAATACAAAGGCACAATGCCGACTTAAGTACAAGAGGACTGACACTATAACTTTCTGTGATTTGAACCTCTGCTGTGAGTCCAGTTTTAGATTCCGATGCTTCACTTCAGGTTTACTGTATCCCTTGGACCTTCTTGTTGACGATGAAAAACAGAAATTGCGTCCGAATTTAATACAAAAGGCACAATGCCGAGGTAAGTACAAGAGGACTGACACTATAACTTTCTATGATTTGAACCAGTCCTGTGAGTCCAGTTTTAGATTCCGATGCTTCACTTCAGGATTACTGTATCCCTTGGGCCTTCTTATTGACGATGAAACACAGAAATTGCATCCGAATTTAATACAATGAGCACAATGCCGACTTAAGTACAAGAGGACAGACACTATAACTTTCTGTGATTTGAACCTCTGCTGTGAGTCCAGTCTTGGAATCCGATGCTTCACTTCAGGTTTACAGTATACCTTGGACCTTCTTATTGATGATGAAACAATGAAAATGCATAAGAATTTAATACAAAACGCACAATGCCGACTTAAGTACAAGTGGACTGACACTCTAACTTTCTATGGTTTGAACCTCTCCTGTGAGTCCAGTTTAGGATTCCGATGCGTCACTTCAGGTTTACTGTATCCCTTAATTCTTCTTATTGACAATGAAACACAGAAATTGCATCCGATTTTAATACAAAAAGCACAATGCCGACTTGAGTACAAGAGGTTTGACACTCTAATTTTCTATGATTTGCACCCATCCTGTGAGTCCAGTTTTAGATTCCGATGCGTCACTTGAGGTTTACTGTATCCCTTGGACCTTCTTATTGACGATGAAGCACAGAAATTGCATCGGAATTAAATTCAAAAGGCACAATGCCGACTTAAGTACAAGAGGACTAACACTCTAACTTTCTATGATTTGAACCTCTCCTGTGGGTCCAGTTTTAAATTCCGGTGCTTCACTTCAGGTTTAATGTATACCGTGGACCGTCGTGTTGACGATGAAACACAGAAATTGCATCCGAATTTAATACAAAAGGCACAATGCCGACTTAAGTACAAGAGAACTGACACTCAAACTTTCTATGATCTGAACCTCTCCTGAGTCCAGCTTTAGTTTCCGATGCTTCACTTCAGGTGTACTGTATACCTAGGATCGTCTTATTGACGATGAATCACAGAAATTGCATCCGAATTTAAAACAAAAGTCAAAATGCCGACTGAAGTACAAGAGGACTGACGCTCTAACTTTCTATGATTTGAACCTCTCCTGTCAGTCCAGTTTTAGATTCCGATGCTTCACTTCAGGTTTACTGTAACCATTGGACCTTCTTATTGACGATGAAAAACAGAAATTGCATCCGGATTCAATACAAAAAGCATAATGTCGACATAAGTACAAGAGGACTGACTCTCTAACTTTCTATGATTTCAACCTCTCCTGTGAGTCCAGTTTTTGATTCTGATGCTTCACTACACGTTTACTGTATCCCTTGGACCTTCTTATTGACGATGTAACACAGATATTGCATCCGAATTTAAAACAAAAGGCACAATGCCGACTTAAGTACAGGAGGACTGACACTCTAACTTTATATGATTTGAACCCCTCCTGTAAGTCCAGTTTTAGATTCCGATGCTTCACTTCAGGTTTACTGTATCCCTTGGACCTTCTTATTGACGATGAAGCACAGAAATTGCATCGGAATTAAATTCAAAAGGCACAATGCCGACTTAAGTACAAGAGGACTAACACTCTAACTTTCTATGATTTGAACCTCTCCTGTGGGTCCAGTTTTAAATTCCGGTGCTTCACTTCAGGTTTAATGTATACCGTGGACCGTCGTGTTGACGATGAAACACAGAAATTGCATCCGAATGTAATACAAAAGGCACAATGACGACTTAAGTACAAGAGGACTGACACTTTAACTTTCTATGATTTGAACCTCTGCTGTGAGTCCAGTTTAAGATTCCAATGCTCCACCTCAGATTTACTGTATACCTTGGACCTTCTTATTGACGATGAAGCACAGAAATTGCATCGGAATTAAATTCAAAAGGCACAATGCCGACTTAAGGACAAGAGGACTGGCACTCTGACTTTCTATGATTTGAACCTCTCCTGTGGGTTCAGCTTTAGAATCTTATGCTTCACTTCAGGTTTACTGTATCCCATGGACCATCTTATTGACGATGAAATACAGAAATTGCATCCGAATTTGATACAAAAGGCACAATGACGACTTCAGTACAAGAGGAATGACACTCTAACTTTCTATGATTTGAACCTCTCCTGTGAGTCCAGTTTTAGATTCCGATGCTTCACTTCAGGTTTACTGTATACCTTGGACCTTCTTATTGGCAATGAAGCACAGAAATTGCGTCGGAATTATATTCAAAAGGCACAATTCCGACTTAAGTACGAGAGGACTGACACTCTAACATTCAATGTTTTGAACCTCTCCTTCGAGTCCAGTTTTGGATTCCGATGCTTCACTTCAGGTTTACTGTATCCCTTGGACCTTCTTATTGACGATGAAACACAGAAATTGCATCGGAATTAAATACAAAAGGCACAATGAAGGCATAAGTACAAGAGGACTGACACTCTAACTTTCTATGATTTGAACGTCCCCGGTGAGTCAAGTTTTAGTTTACGATGCGTCACTTCAGTTTTACTGTATACCTTGAACCCTCTTATTGACGATGAAGCACAGAAATTGCATCGGAATTAAATTCAAAAGGCACAATACCTACTTAAGTACAAGAGGACTGACACTCTAACTTTCTATGATTAGAACCTCTCCTGTGAGTCCAGTTTTGGATACCGATGCTTCACTTCAGGTTTACTGTATCCCTTGGACCATCTTATTGACGATGAAGCACAGAAATTGCATCGGAATTAAATTCAAAGGGCACAATGCCGACTTACGTACAAGAGGTCTGACACTCTAACTGTCTATGACTTGAACGACCCCTTTGAGTTTAGTTTTAGATTCCGATCCTTCATTTCAGGTTTACTGTATACCATGAACCTTCTTATTGACGATGAAACACAGAAATTGCATCCGAATTTAATACAAACGGCACAATGCCGACTTAAGTACAAGAGGACTTACACTCTAACTCTCTATGATTTGAACCACTCCTGTGAGTCCAGTTTTAGGTTTCGATGCTGCACTTCAGGTTTACTGTATACCTTGGACCTTCTTATTGACGATGAAACACAGAAATTGCATTCGAATTTGATACAAAAGGCACAATGCCGACTTAAGTACAAGAGGACTGACTCGCTAACTTTCTATGACTTGAACCTTTCCTGTGAGAGGAGTTTTAGATTCCGATGCTTCACTTCAGGTTTACTTTATCCCTTGGACCTTCTTATTGACGATGAAACTCAGATATTGCATACGAATTTAATACAAAAGGCGCAATGCCGTCTTAAGTACAAGAGGATTGACACTCTAACTTTCCATGATTTTAACCTCTCCTGTGAGTCCAGTTTTAGATACCGATGCTTCACTTCAGGTTTACTGTATCCCTTGGACCTTCTTATGGACGAAGAAACACAGAAATTGCATCCGAATTTAATACAAAAGGCACAATGCCGACTTAAGTACAAGAGGACTAACACTCTAACTTTCTATGATTTGAAACTCTCCTGCGAGTCCAGTTTTAGATTGCGATGCTTCACTTCAGGTTTACTGTATCCCTTGTACCTTCTTATTGACGATGAAGCACAGATATTGCATCTGAATTAAATTCAAAAGGCTCAATGCTGACTTAAGTACAAGAGGACTGACACTCTAACTTTCTATGTATTGAACCTCCCCTAGAGTCCAGTTTTAGAATCCGATGCTTTACTTCAGGTTTACTGTATCTTTTGGACCTTCCTATTGACGATGAAACACAAAAATTGCATCCGAATTTAATACAAAGGCACAATGCCGACTTAAGTACAAGAGGACTGACACTATAACTTTCTGTGATTTGAACCTCTGCTGTGAGTCCAGTTTTAGATTCCGATGCTTCACTTCAGGTTTACTGTATCCCTTGGACCTTCTTGTTGACGATGAAAAACACAAATTGCGTCCGAATTTAATACAAAAGGCACAATGCCGAGGTAAGTACAAGAGGACTGACACTATAACTTTCTATGATTTGAACCTGTCCTGTGAGTCCAGTTTTAGATTCCGATGCTTCACCTCAGGATTACTGTATCCCTTGGGCCTTCTTATTGACGATGAAACACAGAAATTGCATCCGAATTTAATACAATGAGCACAATGCCGACTTAAGTACAAGAGGACAGACACTATAACTTTCTGTGATTTGAACCTCTGCTGTGAGTCCAGTCTTGGAATCCGATGCTTCACTTCAGGTTTACAGTATACCTTGGACCTTCTTATTGATGATGAAACAATGAAAATGCATAAGAATTTAATACAAAACGCACAATGCCGACTTAAGTACAAGTGGACTGACACTCTAACTTTCTATGGTTTGAACCTCTCCTGTGAGTCCAGTTTAGGATTCCGATGCGTCACTTCAGGTTTACTGTATCCCTTAATTCTTCTTATTGACAATGAAACACAGAAATTGCATCCGATTTTAATACAAAAGGCACAATGCCGACTTAAGTACAAGAGGACTAACACTCTAACTTTCTATGATTTGAACCTCTCCTGTGGGTCCAGTTTTAAATTCCGGTGCTTCACTTCAGTTTTAATGTATACCGTGTACCGTCGTGTTGACGATGAAACACAGAAATTGCATCCGAATTTAATACAAAATGCACAATGCCGACTTAAGTACAAGAGAACTGACACTCAAACTTTCTATGATCTGAACCTCTCCTGAGTCCAGTTTTAGTTTCCGATGCTTCACTTCAGGTGTACTGTATACCTAGGATCGTCTTATTGACGATGAATCACAGAAATTGCATCCGAATTTAAAACAAAAGTCAAAATGCCGACTGAAGTACAAGAGGACTGACGCTCTAACTTTCTATGATTTGAACCTCTCCTGTCAGTCCAGTTTTAGATTCCGATGCTTCACTTCAGGTTTACTGTAACCATTGGACCTTCTTATTGACGATGAAAAACAGAAATTGCATCCGAATTCAATACAAAAAGCATAATGTCGACATAAGTACAAGAGGACTGACTCTCTAACTTTCTATGATTTGAACCTCTCCTGTGAGTCCAGTTTTTGATTCTGATGCTTCACTTCACGTTTGCTGTATCCCTTGGACCTTCTTATTGACGATGAAACACAGATATTGCATTCGAATTTAAAACAAAAGGCACAATGCCGACTTAAGTACAGGAGGACTGACCCTCTAACTGTCTATGATTTGAATCTCTCCTGCGAGTGCAGTTTTAGATTCCGATGCTTCACTTCAGGTTTACTGTATATCTTGTACCTTCTTATTGACGATGAAACACAGAAATTGCATCCGAATTTAATACAAAATGCACAATGCCGACTTAAGTACAAGAGGACTGACACTCTAACATTATATGATTTGAACCCTCCTGTGAATCCAGTTTTAGATTCCGATGCTTCACTTCAGGTTTACTGTATCCCTTGGACCTTCTAAATGACGATGGAACACAGAAATTGCATCCGAATTTAATACAAAAGGCACAATGCCGACTTAAAAACTAGAGGACCGACACTATAACTTTCGACGATTTGAACCTCTCCTGTGAGTCCAGTTTTAGATTCCGATGCTTCACTTCAGGTTTACTGTATCCCTTGGGCCTACTTATTGGCGATGAAACACAGAAATTGCATCCGAATTTAATACAAAGGGCACAATGCCGACTTAAGTACAAGAGAACTGACACTCTAACTTTCTATGATTTGAACCTCTGCTGTGAGTCTAGTTTTAGATTCCGATGCTTCATTTCAGGTTTACTGTATACCTTGGACCTTCTTATTGACGATGAAACACAGAAATTGCATCCGAATTTAATACAAAATGCACAATGCCGACTTAAGTACAAGAGGACTGACACTCTAACTTTATATGATTTGAACCCCTCCTGTGAATCCAGTTTTAGATTCCGATGCTTCACTTCAGGTTTACTGAATCCCTTGGACCTTCTTATAGACGATGAAACACAGAAATTGCATCCGAATTTAATACAAAAGGTACAATGCCGACTTAAGTACAAGAGGACTGACACTCTGACTTTATATGATTTGAACCCCTCCTGTAAGTCCAGTTTTAGATTCCGATGCTTCACTTCAGGTTTACTGTATCCCTTGGACCTTCATATTGACGATGAAACACAGAAATTGCATCCGAATTTAAACAAAAGGCATTATGCCGACGTAAGTACAAGAGGACTGACACTCTAATTTTCTATGATTTGAACCTCTCCTGTGAGTCCAGTTTTAGATTCCAATGCTTCACTTCAGGTTTACTGTATCCCTTGTAACTTCTTATTGACGTTGAAACACAGAAATTGCATCCGAATGTAATACAAAAGGCACAATGACGACTTAAGTACAAGAGGACTGACACTTTAACTTTCTATGATTTGAACCTCTGCTGTGAGTCCAGTTTAAGATTCCAATGCTCCACCTCAGATTTACTGTATACCTTGGACCTTCTTATTGACGATGAAGCACAGAAATTGCATCGGAATTAAATTCAAAAGGCACAATGCCGACTTAAGGACAAGAGGACTGGCACCCTGACTTTCTATGATTTGAACCACTCCTGTGGGTTCAGTTTTAGAATGTTATGCTTCACTTCAGGTTTACTGTATCCCATGGACCATCTTATTGACGATGAAACACAGAAAGTGCATCCGAATTTAATACAAAAGGCACAATGACGACTTCAGTACAAGAGGAATGACACTCTAACTTTCTATGATTTGAACCTCTCCTGTGAGTCCAGTTTTAGATTCCGATGCTTCACTTCAGGTTTACTGTATACCTTGGACCTTCTTATTGACAATGAATCACAGAAATTGCGTCGGAATTATATTCAAAAGGCACAATTCCGACTTAAGTACGAGAGGACTGACACTCTAACATTCAATGTTTTGAACCTCTCCTTTGAGTCCAGTTTTGGATTCCGATGCTTCACTTCAGGTTTACTGTATCCCTTGGACCTTCTTATTGACGATGAAACACAGAAATTGCATCGGAATTAAATACAAGAGGCACAATGAAGGATTAAGTACAAGAGGACTGACACTCTAACTTTCTATGATTTGAACGTCCCCGGTGAGTCAAGTTTTAGTTTACGTAGCGTCACTTCAGTTTTACTGTATACCTTGAACCTTCTTATTGACGATGAAGCACAGAAATTGCATCGGAATTAAATTCAAAAGGCACAATACCTACTTAAGTACAAGAGGACTGACACTCTAACTTTCTATGATTAGAACCTCTCCTGTGAGTCCAGTTTTGGATACCGATGCTTCACTTCAGGTTTACTGTATCCCTTGGACCATCTTATTGACGATGAAGCACAGAAATTGCATCGGAATTAAATTCAAAGGGCACAATGCCGACTTACGTACAAGAGGTCTGACACTCTAACTGTCTATGACTTGAACGACCCCTTTGAGTTTAGTTTTAGATTCCGATGCTTCATTTCAGGTTTACTGTATACCATGAACCTTCTTATTGACGCTGAAACACAGAAATTGCATCCGAATTTAATACAAACGGCACAATGCCGACTTAAGTACAAGAGGACTTACACTCTAACTCTCTATGATTTGAACCACTCCTGTGAGTCCAGTTTTAGGTTTCGATGCTGCACTTCAGGTTTACTGTATTCCTTGGACCTTCTTATTGACGATGAAACACAGAAATTGCATTCGAATTTGATACAAAAGGCACAATGCCGACTTAAGTACAAGAGGACTGACTCGCTAACTTTCTATGACTTGAACCTTTCCTGTGAGAGGAGTTTTAGATTCCTATGCTTCACTTCAGGTTTACTGTATCCCTTGGACCTTCTTATTGACGATGAAACACAGATATTGCATCCGAATTTAATACAAAAGGCGCAATGCCGTCTTAAGTACAAGAGGATTGACACTCTAACTTTCCATGATTTTAACCTCTCCTGTGAGTCCAGTTTTAGATACCGATGCTTCACTTCAGGTTTACTGTATCCCTTGGACCTTCTTATGGACGAAGAAACACAGAAATTGCATCCGAATTTAATACAAAAGGCACAATGCCGACTTAAGTACAAGAGGACTAACACTCTAACTTTCTATGATTTGAAACTCTCCTGTGAGTCCAGTTTTAGATTGCGATGCTTCACTTCAGGTTTACTGTATCCCTTGGACCTTCTTATTGGCGATGAAACACAGATATTGCATCCGAATTTAAAACAAAAGGCACAATGCCGACTTAAGTACAGGAGGTCTGACCCCCTAACTGTCTATGATTTGAACGTCCCCGGTGAGTCAAGTTTTAGTTTACGATGCGTCACTTCAGTTTTACTGTATACCTTGAACCTTCTTATTGACGATGAAGCACAGAAATTGCATCGGAATTAAATTTAAAAGGCACAATGCCGACTTAAGTACAAGAGGACTGGCACACTAATTTTCTATGATTTGAACATCACTTGTGAGTCCAGTTTTAGATTCCGATGCTTCACTGCAGGTTTACCGAAACCCATGGACCTTCTTATTGACGATGAAACACAGAATTTGCATCCGAATTTAATACAAAAGGCACAATGCCGACTTATGTACAAGAGGACTGACACTCTAACTTTCTTTGATTTGAACCTCGCCTGTGAGTCCAGTTTTAGATTCCGATGCTTCACTTCAGGTTTACTGTATCCCTTGGACCTTCTTATTGACGATGAAACACAGAACTTGCATCCGAACTTAATTCAAAATCGCAATGCCGACATAAGTACAAGAGGACTGACACTCGAACTTTCTATGATCTGAACCTCTCCTGTGAGTCCAGTTTTAGATTCCGATGCTTCACTTCAGGTTTACTGTATTACTTGACCTTCTTATTGACGTTGACACACAGATATTGCATCCGATTTTAATACAAAACTCACAATGCCGACAAAAGTACAAGAGGACTGACACTCTAACTTTCTATTAATTGAACTTCTCCTGTGAGTCCAGTTTTAGATTCCGATGCTTCACTTCAGGTTTACTGTATCCCTTGGACGTCCTTATTGACTATGAAACACAGAAATTGCATCCGAATTTAATATAAAAGGCACAAAGCCGACTTAAGTATGGAAGGACTGACACCCAAAATGTCTATGATTTGAACCTCTCCTGCGAGTCCAGTTTTAGAATCCGATGCTTCACTTCAGATGTACTGTATTCCTTGGACCTTCTTATTGACGATGAAGCACAGAAATTGCGTCCGAATTAAATTCAAAAGGCACAATGCCGACTTAGGTACAAGAGAACTGACACTCTAACTTTCTATGATTTGAACTTCTCCTGTGAGTCCAGTTTTAGATTCCGTTGCTTCAATTCAGCTTTACTGTATACCTTGGACCTTCTTATTGACGGCGAAACACAGAAATTGCATCGGAAATAAATTCAAAAGTCACAATGCTGACTTCAGTATAAGAGGACTGTCACTCTAACTTTCTATGATTTGAACCTCTCCTGTGAGTCCAGTTTTAGATTCCGATGCTTCACTTCGGGTTTACTCTATCCCTTGGACCTTCTTATTGATGATGAAACACAGAAATTGCATCCGAATTTAATACAAAAGGCGCAATGCCGTCTTAAGTACAACAGGACTGACACTCTAACTTTCCATGATTTGAACCTCTCCTGTGAGTTTAGTTTTAGATACTGATGCTTCACTTTAGGTTTACTGTATCCCTTGTACCTTCTTATTGACGTTGAAACACAGAAATTGCATCCGAATGTAATACAAAAGGCGCAATGACGACTTAAGTACAAGAGGACTGACACTTTACATTTCTATGATTTGAACCTCTGCTGTGAGTCCAGTTTAAGATTCCAATGCTTCACCTCAGATTTACTGTATACCTTGGACCTTCTTATTGACGATGAAGCACAGAAATTGCATCGGAATTAAATTTAAAAGGCACAATGCCGACTTAAGTACAAGAGGACTGGCACTCTAATTTTCTATGATTTGAACATCACTTGTGAGTCCAGTTTTAGATTCCGATGATTCACTGCAGGTTTACCGAATCCCATGGACCGTCTTATTGACGATGAAACACTGAAATTGCATCCGAATTTAATACAAAAGGCACAATGCCAACTTATGTACAAGAGGACTGACACTCTAACTTTCCATGATTTTAACCTCTCCTGTGAGTCCAGTTTTAGATACCGATGCTTCACTTCAGGTTTACTGTATCCCTTGGACCTTCTTGTTGACGATGAAACACAGAAATTGCATTCGAATTTGATACAAAAGGCACAATGCCGACTTAAGTACAAGAGGACTGACTCGCTAACTTTCTATGACTTGAACCTTTCCTGTGAGAGGAGTTTTAGATTCCGATGCTTCACTTCAGGTTTACTGTATCCCTTGGACCTTCTTATTGACGATGAAACACAGATATTGCATCCGAATTTAATAAAAAAGGCGCAATGCCGTCTTAAGTACAAGAGGACTGACACTCTAACTTTCCATGATTTTAACCTCTCCTGTGAGTCCAGTTTTAGATACCGATGCTTCACTTCAGGTTTACTGTATCCCTTGGACCTTCTTATGGACGAAGAAACACAGAAATTGCATCCGAATTTAATACAAAAGGCACAATGCCGACTTACGTACAAGAGGACTAACACTCTAACTTTCTATGATTTGAAACTCTCCTGCGAGTCCAGTTTTAGATTGCGATGCTTCACTTCAGGTTTACTGTATCCCTTGTACCTTCTTATTGACGTTGAAACACAGAAATTGAATCCGAATTTAATACAAAAGGCACAATGCCGACTTAAGTACAAGGGTACTAACACTCTAACTTTCTATGATTTGAAACTCTCCTGTGAGTCCAGTTTTAGATTGCGATGCTTCACTTCAGGTTTACTGTATCCCTTGGACCTTCTTATTGACGATGAAACACAGATATTGCATCCGAATTTAAAACAAAAGGTACAATGCCGACTTAAGTACAGGAGGTCTGACCCCCTAACTGTCTATGATTTGAACGTCCCCGGTGAGTCAAGTTTTAGTTTACGATGCGTCACTTCAGTTTTACTGTATACCTTGAACCTTCTTATTGACGATGAAGCACAGAAATTGCATCGGAATTAAATTTAAAAGGCACAATGCCGACTTAAGTACAAGAGGACTGGCACACTAATTTTCTATGATTTGAACATCACTTGTGAGTCCAGTTTTAGATTCCGATGCTTCACTGCAGGTTTACCGAAACCCATGGACCTTCTTATTGACGATGAAACACAGAATTTGCATCCGAATTTAATACAAAAGGCACAATGCCGACAAAAGTACAAGAGGACTGACACTCAAACTTTCTATTAATTGAACTTCTCCTGTGAGTCAAGTTTTAGATTCCGATGCTTCACTTCAGGTTTACTGTATCCCTTGGACGTCCTTATTGACTATGAAACACAGAAATTGCATCCGAATTTAATATAAAAGGCACAAAGCCGACTTAAGTATGGAAGGACTGACACCCAAAATGTCTATGATTTGAACCTCTCCTGCGAGTCCAGTTTTAGAATCCGATGCTTCACTTCAGGTTTACTGTATTCCTTGGACCTTCTTATTGACGATGAAGCACAGAAATTGCGTCCGAATTAAATTCAAAGGGCACAATGCCGACTTAGGTACAAGAGGACTGACACTCTAACTTTCTATGATTTGAACTTCTCCTGTGAGTCCAGTTTTAGATTCCGTTGCTTCAATTCAGCTTTACTGTATACCTTGGACCTTCTTATTGACGGCGAAACACAGAAATTGCATCGGAATTAAATTCAAAAGTCACAATGCTGACTTCAGTATAAGAGGACTGTCACTCTAACTTTCTATGATTTGAACCTCTCCTGTGAGTCCAGTTTTAGATTCCGATGCTTCACTTCGGGTTTACTGTATCCCTTGACCTTCTTATTGACGATGAAACACAGAAATTGCATCCGAATTTAATACAAATGGCGCAATGCCGTCTTAAGTACAACAGGACTGACACTCTAACTTTCCATGATTTGAACCTCCCCTGTGAGTCCAGTTTTAGATACTGATGCTTCACTTCAGGTTTACTGTATCCCTTGTACCTTCTTATTGACGTTGAAACACAGAAATTGCATCCGAATGTAATACAAAAGGCACAATGACGACTTAAGTACAAGAGGACTGACACTTTACATTTCTATGATTGGAACCTCTGCTGTGAGTCCAGTTTAAGATTCCAATGCTTCACCTCAGATTTACTGTATACCTTGGACCTTTTTATTGACGATGAAGCACAGAAATTGCATCGGAATTAAATTTAAAAGGCACAATGCCGACTTAAGTACAAGTGGACTGGCACTCTAATTTTCTATGATTTGAACATCACTTGTGAGTCCAGTTTTAGATTCCGATGATTCACTGCAGGTTTACCGAATCCCATGGACCGTCTTATTGACGATGAAACACTAAAATTGCATCCGAATTTAATACAAAAGGCACAATGCCAACTTATGTACAAGAGGACTGACACTCTAACTTTCCATGATTTTAACCTCTCCTGTGAGTCCAGTTTTAGATACCGATGCTTCATTTCAGGTTTACTGTATCCCTTGGACCTTCTTATTGACGATGAAACACAGAAATTGCATCCGAATTTATTACAAAAGGCACAATGCCGACTTAAGTACAAGAGGACTAACACTCTAACTTTCTATGATTTGAACCTCTCCTGTGAGTCCAGTTTTAGATTGCGATGCTTCACTTCAGGTTTACTGTATCCCTTGTACCTTCTTATTGACGTTGAAACACAGAAATTGCATCCGAATGTAATACAAAGGGCACTATGACGACTTAAGTACAAGAGGACTGACACTTTGACTTTCTATGATTTGAACCTCTGCTGTGAGTCCAGTTTAAGATTCCAATGCTTCACCTCAGATTTACTGTATGCCTTGGACCTTCTTATTGACGATGAAGCACAGAAATTGCATCGGAATTAAATTTAAAAGGCACAATGCCGACTTAAGTACAAGAGGACTGGCACTCTAATTTTCTATGATTTGAACATTACTTGTGAGTCCAGTTTTAGATTCCGATGCTTCACTGCAGGTTTACCGAATCCCATAGACCTTCTTATTGACGATGAAACACAGAAATTGCATCCGAATTTAATACAAAAAGCACAATGCCGACTTATGTACAAGAGGACTGACAATCTAACTTTCTTTGATTTGAACCTCGCCTGTGAGTCCAGTTTTAGATTCCGATGCTTCACTTCAGGTTTACTGTATCCCTTGGACCTTCTTATTGACGATGAAACGCAGAAATTGCATCCGAACTTAATTCAAAATCGCAATGCCGACATAAGTACAAGAGGACTGACACTCGAACTTTCTATGATCTGAACCTCTCCTGTGAGTCCAGTTTTAGATTCCGATGCTTCACTTCAGGTTTACTGTATTACTTGACCTTCTTATTGACGTTGACACACAGAAATTGCTTCCGAATTTAATACAAAAGGCGCAATGATGTCTTAAGTACAACAGGACTGACACTCTAACTTTCTATTAATTGAACCTCTCCTGTGAGTACATTTTTCGATTCCGATGCTTCACTTCAGGTTTACTGTATCCTTTGGACCTCCTTATTGACGATGAAACACAGAAATTGCATCCGAATTTAATACAAAAGGCACAATGCCGACTTAAGTACGGAAGGACTGACACTCTAAATGTCTATGATTTGAACCTCTCCTGCGAGTCCAGTTTAAGAATCCGATGCTTCACTTCAGGTGTACTGTATTCCTTGGACCTTCTTATTAACGATGAAACACAGAAATTGCGTCCGAATGAAATTCAAAAGGCACAATGCCGACTTAAGTACAAGAGGACTGACACTCTAACTTTCTATGATTTGAACCTCTCCTGTGAGTCCAGTTTTAGATTCCGATGCTTCATTTCAGCTTTACTGTATACCTTGGACCTTCTTATTGACGGCGAAACACAGAAATTGCATCGGAATTAAATTCAAAAGTCACAATGCTGACTTCAGTATAAGAGGACTGTCACTCTAACTTTCTATGATTTGAACCTCTCCTGTGAGTCCAGTTTTAGATTCCGATGCTTCACTTCGGGTTTACTGTATCCCTTGGACCTTCTTATTGACGATGAAACACAGAAATTGCATCCGAATTTAATACAAAAGGCACAATGCCAACTTATGTACAAGAGGACTGACACTCTAACTTTCCATGATTTTAACCTCTCCTGTGAGTCCAGTTTTAGATACCGATGCTTCACTTCAGGTTTACTGTATCCCTTGGACCTTCTTATTGACGATGAAACATAGAAATTGCATCCGAATTTATTACAAAAGGCACAATGCCGACTTAAGTACAAGAGGACTAACACTCTAACTTCCTATGATTTGAACCTCTCCTGTGAGTCCAGTTTTAGATTGCGATGCTTCACTTCAGGTTTACTGTATCCCTTGTACCTTCTTATTGACGTTGAAACACAGAAATTGCATCCGAATGTAATACAAAGGGCACTATGACGACTTAAGTACAAGAGGACTGACACTTTAACTTTCTATGATTTGAACCTCTGCTGTGAGTCCAGTTTAAGATTCCAATGCTTCACCTAAGATTTACTGTATACCTTGGACCTTCTTATTGACGATGAAGCACAGAAAATGCATCGGAATTAAATTTAAAAGGCACAATGCCGACTTAAGTACAAGAGGACTGGCACTCTAATTTTCTATGATTTGAACATCACTTGTGAGTCCAGTTTTAGATTCCGATGATTCACTGCAGGTTTACCGAATCCCATGGACCGTCTTATTGACGATGAAACACTGAAATTGCATCCGAATTTAATACAAAAGGCACAATGCCAACTTATGTACAAGAGGACTGACACTCTAACATTCCATGATTTTAACCTCTCCTGTGAGTCCAGTTTTAGATACCGATGCTTCACTTCAGGTTTACTGTATCCGTTGGACCTTCTTATTGACGATGAAACACAGAAATTGCTTCCGAATTTATTACAAAAGGCACAATGCCGACTTAAGTACAAGAGTACTAACACTCTAACTTTCTATGATTTGAACCTCTCCTGTGAGTCCAGTTTTAGATTGCGATGCTTCACTTCAGGTTTACTGTATCCCTTGTACCTTCTTATTGACGTTGAAACACAGAAATTGCATCCGAATGTAATGCAAAGGGCACTATGACGACTTAAGTACAAGAGGACTGACACTTCAACTTTCTATGATTTCAACCTCTGCTGTGAGTCCAGTTTAAGATTCCAATGCTTCACCTCAGATTTACTGTATACCTTGGACCTTCTTATTGACGATGAAGCACAGAAATTGCATCGGAATTAAATTTAAAAGGCACATTGCCGACTTAAGTACAAGAGGACTGGCACTCTAATTTTCTATGATTTGAACATTACTTGTGAGTCCAGTTTTAGATTCCGATGCTTCACTGTAGGTTTACCGAATCCCATAGACCTTCTTATTGACGATGAAACACAGAAATTGCATCCGAATTTAATACAAAAAGCACAATGCCGACTTATGTACAACAGGACTGACAACCTAACTTTCTTTGATTTGAACCTCGCCTGTGGGTCCAGTTTTAGATTCCGATGCTTCACTTCAGGTTTACTGTATCCCTTGGACCTTCTTATTGACGATGAAACACAGAAATTGCATCCGAACTTAATTCAAAATCGCAATGCCGACATAAGTACAAGAGGACTGACACTCGAACTTTCTATGATCTGAACCTCTCCTGTGAGTCCAGTTTTAGATTCCGATGCTTCACTTCTGGTTTACTGTATTACTTGACCTTCTTATTGACGTTGACACACAGATATTGCATCCGATTTTAATACAAAAGGCACAATGCCGACAAAAGTACAAGAGGACTGACACTCTAACTTTCTATTAATTGAACCTCTCCTGTGAGTACATTTCTCGATTCCGATGCTTCACTTCAGGTTTACTGTATCCCTTGGACCTCCTTATTGACGATGAAACACAGAAATTGCATCCGAATTTAATACAAAAGGCACAATGCCGACTTAAGTACGGAAGGACTGACACTCTAAATGTCTATGATTTGAACCTCTCCTGCGAGTCCAGTTTAAGAATCCGATGCTTCACTTCAGGTGTACTGTATTCCTTGGACCTTCTTATTAACAATGAAACACAGAAATTGCGTCCGAATTAAATTCAAAAGGCACAATGCCGACTTAAGTACAAGAGGACTGACACTCTAACTTTCTATGATTTGAACTTCTCCTGTGAGTCCAGTTTTAGATTCCGATGCTTCATTTCAGGTTTACTGTTTACCTTGGACCTTCTTATTGACGATGAAACACAGAATTGAATCCGAATTTAATACAAAAGGCACAATGACAAATGAAGTACAAGAGGACTGACACTCTAACTTTCAATGATTTGAACCAATCCTGTGAGTCCAGTTTTAGTTTCCGATGCTTCACTTCAGGTTTACTGTATCCCTTGGACCTTCTTATTGACGATGAAACACAGAAATTGCATCCGAATATAATACAAAAGGCACAATGCCGACTTAAGTACAAGAGGACTGACACTATAACTCTCTATGATTTGAACCTCTCCTGTGAGTCCAGTTTTAGATTCCGATGCTTCACTTCCGGTTTACTGTTTTCCTTGGACCTTCTTATTGACGATGAAACACAGAAAATGCATCCGAATTTAATACAAAAGGCACAATGCCGACTTAAGTACATGAAAACTGACACTCTAACTTTCTATGAATTGAACCTCTCCTGTGAGTCCAGTTTTAGATTCCGATGCTTCACTTCAGGTTTACTGTATCCCGTGGACCTTCCTATTGACCATGAAACATAGAAATTGCATCCGAATTTAATACAAAATGTACAATGCCGACTTAAGTACAAGAGGACTGACACTCTAACTTTCTATGACTTGAACCTGTCCTGTGAGTCCAGTTTTAGATTCCGATGCTTCACTTCAGGTTTACTGTATCCCTTGGACCTTCTTATTGACGATGAAACACAGAAATTGCATCCGAATTTATTACAAAAGGCGCAATGCCGTCTTAAGTACAAGAGGACTGACACTCTAACTTTCCATGATTTGAACCTCTCCTGTGAGTCCAGTTTTAGATACCGATGCTTCACTTCAGGTTTACCGTATCCCTTGGACCTTCTTATTGACGATGAAACACAGAAATTGCATCCGAATTTAATACAAAAGGCACAATGCCGACTTAAGTACAAGAGGACTAACACTCTAACTTTCTATGATTTGAACCTCTCCTGTGAGTCCAGTTTTAGATTCCGATGCTTCATTTCATGTTTACTGTATCCCTTGACCTTCGTATTGACGTTGAAACACAGATATTGCATCCGATTTTAATACAAAAGGCACAATGCCGACTTAAGTACAAGAGGACTGACACTCTAACTTTCTATTAATTGAATCTCTCCTGTGGTCCAGTTCTAGATTCCGATGCATCACTTCAGGTTTACAGTATCCCTTGAACTTTCTTATTGACGATGAAACACAGAAATTGCATCGGAATTAAATTAAAAAGCACAATGACGACTTAAGTACAAGAGGACTGACAGTCTAACTTTCTACGATGTGAACCTTTCCTGTGAGTCCTGTTGTAAGCTCCGATGCTTCACTTCAGGTGTACTGTATTCCTTGGACCTTCTTATTGACGATGAAGCACAGAAATTGCGTCCGAATTAAATTCAAAAGGCACAATGCCGACTTAAGTACAAGAGGACTGACACTCTAACCTTCTATGATTTGAACCTCTCCTGTGAGTCCAGTTTTGGATTCCGATGCTTCATTTCAGCTTTACTGTATACCTTGGACCTTCTTATTGACGGCGAAACACAGAAATTGCATCGGAATTAAATTCAAAAGTCACAATGTGACTTCAGTATAAGAGGACTGACACTCTAACTTTCTATGATTTGAACCTCTCCTGTGAGTCCAGTTTTAGTTCCGATGCTTCACTTCGGGTTTACTGTATCCCTTGGACCTTCTTTTTGATGATGAAACACAGAAATTGAATCCGAATTTAATACAAAAGGCACAATGCCGAATGAAGTACAAGAGGACTGACACTCTAACTTTCAATGATTTGAGCCACTCCTGTGAGTCCAGTTTTAGTTTCTGATGCTTCACTTCATGTTTACTGTATCCCTTGGACCTTCTTATTGACGATGAAACACAGAAATTGCATCCGAATTTAATACAAAAGACACAATGCTGTCTTAAGTACAAGAGGACTGACGCTCTAACTTTCTATGATTTGAACCTCTCCTGTGAGTCCAGTATTAGATTACCATGCTTCACTTCAGGTTTACTGTATACCTTGGACCTTCTTATTGACGATGAAGCACAGAAATTGCATCGGAATTAAATACAAAAGGCACAATGCCGACTTAAGTACAAGAGGACTGACACTCTAACTTTCTATGATTTGAACGTCCCCTGTGAGTCCAGTTTTAGATTCCGATGCTTCACTTCAGGTTTACTGTATCCCTTGGACGTTCTTATTGACGATGAAAAACAGAAATTGCATCCGAATTTAATACAAAAGGCACAATGCCGACTTAAGTACAAGAGGACTAACACTCTAACTTTCTATGATTTGAACGTCCCCTGTGAGTCCAGTTTTAGATTCCGATGCTTCACTTCAGGTTTACTGTACCCCTTAGACCTTCTTATTGACGATGAAACACAGAAATTGCATCCGAATTTAATACGAAAGGCACAATGCCGACTTAAGTACAAGAGGACTAACACTCTAACTTTCTATGATTTGAACCTCTCCTGTGAGTCCAGTTTTAGATTCCGATGCTTCACTTCAGGTTTACTGTGTCCCTTGTAACTTCTTATTGACGTTGAAACACAGAAATTTCATCCGAATGTAATACAAAAAGCACAATGACGACTTAAGTACAAGAGGACTGACACTTTAGCTTTCTATGATTTGAACCTCTGCTGTGAGTCCAGTTTAAGATTCCAATGCTTCGCCTCATATTTACTGTATACCTTGGACCTTCTTATTGACGATGAAGCACAGATATTGCATCGGAATTAAATTCAAAAGGCACAATGCCGACTTAAGGACAAGAGGACTGGCACTCTGACTTTCTATGATATGAACATCACTTGTGAGTCCAGTTTTAGATTCCGATGCTTCACTTCAGGTTTACTGAATCCCATGGTCCTTCTTATTGACGATGAAACACAGAAACTGCATCCGAATTTAATACAAAGGGCACAATGCCGACTTATGTACAAGAGGACTGACACTCTAACTATCTTTGATTTGAACCTCGCCTGTGAGTCGAGTTTTAGATTCCGAATCTTCACTTCAGGTTTACTGTAACGCTTGGACCTTCTTATTCACGATGAAGCACAGAAATTGCGTCGGAATTAAATTCAAAAGGCACAATGCCGACTTAAGTACGAGAGTACTGTCACTCTAATATACAATGTTTTGAACCTCTCCTGTGAGTCCAGTTTTAGATTCCGATGCTTCACTTCAGGTTCACTGTATACCTTGGATCATCTTATTGACGATGAAACACAGAAATTGCATCGGTATTAAATTCAAAAGTCACAATGCCAACATAAGTACAAAAGGACTGACACTCTAACGTTCTATGATTTGAACATCTCCTGTGAGTCCAGTTTAACATTCCGATGCTTCACTTCAGGTTTACTGCATACCTTGGACTTTCTTATTGACGATGAAACACAGAAATTGCATCCGAGTTTAATACAAAAGCACAATGCCGACCTAAGTACAAGAGGACTGACACTCTAACTTTCTATGATTTCAACCTCTCCTGTGAGTCCAGTTTTAGATTCCGTTGCTTCACTTCTGGTTTACTGTACCCCTAGGATCTTCTTATTGACGTAGAAACACAGAAAATGCATCCAAATTTAATACAAAAGGCACAATGCCGACTTAAGTACAAGAGGACCGACACTCTAACTATCTATGATTTGATCCTCTGCTTTGAGTCCACTTTTAGATTCCGATGCTTCACTTCAGGTTCACTGTATACCTTGGACCTTCTGATGGACGATGAAACACAGAAATTGCATCGGAATTAAATTCAAAAGGCACAATGCCAACTTAAGTACAAAAGGACTGACACTCTAACTTTCTATGATTTGAACCTCTCCTGTGAGTCCAGTTTTAGATTCCGATGCTTCACTTCAGGTTTACTGTATCTCTTGGACGTTCTTATTGACGATGAAACACAGAAATTGCATCCGAATTTAATACAAAAGCACAATGCCGACCTAAGTACAAGAGGACTGACACTCTATCTTTCTATGATTTGAACCTCTCCTGTGAGTCCAGTTTTAGATTCCGGTGCTTCACTTCAGGTTTACTGTATACCTTGGACCTTCTTATTGACGATGAAACACAGAAATTGCATCTGAATTTAATACAAGAGGCACAATGCCGACTTAAGTACAAGAGGACTGACACTCTAACTTTCTATGATTTGAACCTCTCCTGTGAGTCCAGTTTTACATTCCGATGCTTAACTTCAGGTTTACTGTATCCCTTGGACCTTCTTATTGACGATGAAACACAGTAATTGCATCCGAACTTAATTCAAAATCACAATGCCGACTTAAGTACAAGAGGACTGACACTCTAACTTTCTATGATCTGAACCTGTCCTGTGAATCCAGTTTTAGATTCCGATGCTTCACTTCAGGTTTACTGTTTCACTTGGACCTTCTTATTGACGATGAAACACAGAAATTGCATCCAAATTTAATACAAAAGGCACAATGCCGACTAAAGTACAAGAGGACTGACACTTTAAGTTTCTATGATTTGAACCTCACCTGTGAGTCCAATTTTAGATTCCGTTGCTTCACTTCTGGTTTACTGTACCCCTTGGACCTTCTTATTGACGATGAAACACAGAAATTGCATCGGAATTAAATTCAAAACGCACAATGGCAACTTAAGTACAAAAGGACTGACACTCTAATTTCCTATGATTTGCACATCTCCTGTGAGTCCAGTTGAACATTCCGATGCTTCACTTCAGGTTTACTGTATACCTTGCACCTTCTTATTGACGATGAAACACAGAAATTGCATCCGAACTTAATTCAAAATCACAATGCCGACTTAAGTACAAGTGGACTGACACTCGAACTTTCTATGATCTGAACCTCTCCTGTGAGTCCAGTTTTAGATTCCGATGCTTCACTTCATGTTTACTGTATCCCTTGACCTTCGTATTGACGTTGAAACACAGATATTGCATCCGATTTTAATACAAAAGGCACAATGCCGACTTAAGTACAAGAGGACTGACACTCTAACTTTCTATTAATTGAATCTCTCCTGTGGTCCAGTTCTAGATTCCGATGCATCACTTCAGGTTTACAGTATCCCTTGGACTTTCTTATTGACGATGAAACACAGAAATTGCATCGGAATTAAATTCAAAAAGCACAATGACGACTTAAGTACAAGAGGACTGACAGTCTAACTTTCTACGATGTGAACCTTTCCTGTGAGTCCTGTTGTAAGCTCCGATGCTTCACTTCAGGTGTACTGTATTCCTTGGACCTTCTTATTGACGATGAAGCACAGAAATTGCGTCCGAATTAAATTCAAAAGGCACAATGCCCACTTAAGTACAAGAGGACTGACACTCTAACTTTCTATGATTTGAACCTCTCCTGTGAGTCCAGTTTTAGATTCCGATGCTTCATTTCAGCTTTACTGTATACCTTGGACCTTCTTATTGACGGCGAAACACAGAAATTGCATCGGAATTAAATTCAAAAGTCACAATGTGACTTCAGTATAAGAGGACTGACACTCTAACTTTCTATGATTTGAACCTCTCCTGTGAGTCCAGTTTTAGTTCCGAAGCTTCACTTCGGGATTACTGTATCCCTTGGACCTTCTTTTTGATGATGAAACACAGAAATTGAATCCGAATTTAATACAAAAGGCACAATGCCGAATGAAGTACAAGAGGACTGACACTCTAACTTTCAATGATTTGAACCACTCCTGTGAGTCCAGTTTTAGTTTCTGATGCTTCACTTCATGTTTACTGTATCCCTTGGACCTTCTTATTGACGATGAAACACAGAAATTGCATCCGAATTTAATACAAAAGACACAATGCTGTCTTAAGTACAAGAGGACGGACACTCTAACTATCTATGATTTGATCCTCTGCTTTGAGTCCACTTTTAGATTCCGATGCTTCACTTCAGGTTCACTGTATACCTTGGACCTTCGTATTGACGATGAAACACAGAAATTGCATCGGAATTTAATACAAAAGGCACAATGCCAACTTAAGTACAAAAGGACTGACACTCTAACTTTCTATGATTTGAACCTCTCCTGTGAGTCCAGTTTTAGATTCCGATGCTTCACTTCAGGTTTATTGTATCTCTTGGACGTTCTTATTGACGATGAAACACAGAAATTGCATCCGAATTTAATACAAAAGCACAATGCCGACCTAAGTACAAGAGGACTGACACTCTATCTTTCTATGATTTGAACCTCTCCTGTGAGTCCAGTTTTAGATTCCGGTGCTTCACTTCAGGTTTACTGTATACCTTGGACCTTCTTATTGACGATGAAACACAGAAATTGCATCTGAATTTAATACAAGAGGCACAATGCCGACTTAAGTACAAGAGGACTGACACTCTAACTTTCTATGATTTGAACCTCTCCTGTGAGTCCACTTTTACATTCCGATGCTTAACTTCAGGTTTACTGTATCCCTTGGACCTTCTTATTGACGATGAAACACAGTAATTGCATCCGAACTTAGTTCAAAATCACAATGTCGACTTAAGTACAAGAGGACTGACACTCTAACTTTCTATGATCTGAACCTGTCCTGTGAATCCAGTTTTAGATTCCGATGCTTCACTTCAGGTTTACTGTTTCACTTGGACCTTCTTATTGACGATGAAACACAGAAATTGCATCCAAATTTAATACAAAAGGCACAATGCCGACTAAAGTACAAGAGGACTTACACTTTAAGTTTCTATGATTTGAACCTCACCTGTGAGTCCAGTTTTAGATTCCGTTGCTTCACTTCTGGTTTACTGTACGCCTTGGACCTTCTTATTGACGTAGAAACGCAAAAATTGCATCCAAATTTAATACAAAAGGCACAATGCCGACTTAAGTACAAGAGGACTGACACTCTAACTTTCCATGATTTGAAACTCTGCTGTGAGTCCAGTTTCACATTCCGATGCTTCACTTCAGGTTCACTGTATACCTTGGACCTTCTTATTGACGATGAAACACGAAATTGCATCGGAATTAAATTCAAAACGCACAATGGCAACTTAAGTACAAAAGGACTGACACTCTAATTTCCTATGATTTGCACATCTCCTGTGAGTCCAGTTCAACATTCCGATGCTTCACTTCAGGTTTACTGTATACCTTGCACCTTCTTATTGACGATGAAACACAGAAATTGCATCCGAACTTAATTCAAAATCACAATGCCGACTTAAGTACAAGAGGACTGACACTCTAACTTTCTATGATTTGATCCTCTGCTTTGAGTCCTCTTTTAGATTCCGATGCTTCACTTCAGGTTCACTGTATACCTTGGACCTTCTTATTGACGATGAAACACAGAAATTGCATCTGAATTTAATACAAGAGGCACAATGCCGACTTAAGTACAAGAGGACTGACACTCTAACTTTCTATGATTTGAACCTCTCCTGTGAGTCCAGTTTTACATTCCGATGCTTAACTTCAGGTTTACTGTATCCCTTGGACCTTCTTATTGACGATGAAACACAGTAATTGCATCCGAACTTAATTCAAAATCACAATGCCGACTTAAGTACAAGAGGACTGACACTCTAACTTTCTATGATTTGAACCTGTCCTGTGAATCCAGTTTTAGATTCCGATGCTTCACTTCAGGTTTACTGTTTCACTTGGACCTTCTTATTGACGATGAAACACAGAAATTGCATCCAAATTTAATACAAAAGGCACAATGCCGACTAAAGTACAAGAGGAATGACACTTTAAGTTTCTATGATTTGAACCTCACCTGTGAGTCCAGTTTTAGATTCCGTTGCTTCACTTCTGGTTTACTGTACCCCTTGGACCTTCTTATTGACGTAGAAACGCAAAAATTGCATCCAAATTTAATACAAAAGGCACAATGCCGACTTAAGTACAAGAGGACTGACACTCTAACTTTCTATGATTTGAAACTCTGCTGTGAGTCCAGTTTCAGATTCCGATGCTTCACTTCAGGTTCACTGTATACCTTGGACCTTCTTATTGACGATGAAACACAGAAATTGCATCGGAATTAAATTCAAAACGCACAATGGCAACTTAAGTACAAAAGGACTGACACTCTAATTTCCTATGATTTGCACATCTCCTGTGAGTCCAGTTGAACATTCCGATGCTTCACTTCAGGTTTACTGTATACCTTGCACCTTCTTATTGACGATGAAACACAGAAATAGCATCCGAACTTAATTCAAAATCACAATGCCGACTTAAGTACAAGAGGACCGACACTCTAACTATCTATGATTTGATCCTCTGCTTTGAGTCCACTTTTAGATTCCGATGCTTCACTTCAGGTTCACTGTATACCTTGGACCTTCTTATTGACGATGAAACACAGAATTTGCATCGGAATTAAATTCAAAAGGCACAATGCCAACTTAAGTACAAAAGGACTGACACTCTAACTTTCTATGATTTGAACCTCTCCTGTGAGTCCAGTTGAACATTCTGATGCTTCACTTCAGGTTTACTGTATACCTTGCACCTTCTTATTGACGATGAAACACAGTAATTGCATCCGAACTTAATTCAAAATCACAATGCCGACTTAAGTACAAGAGGACTGACACTCTAACTTTCTACGATGTGAACCTTTCCTGTGAGTCCTGTTGTAAGCTCCGATGCTTCACTTCAGGTGTACTGTATTCCTTGGACCTTCTTATTGACGATGAAGCACAGAAATTGCGTCCGAATTAAATTCAAAAGGCACAATGCCGACTTAAGTACAAGAGGACTGACACTCTAACTTTCTATGATTTGAACCTCTCCTGTGAGTCCAGTTTTAGATTCCGATGCTTCATTTCAGCTTTACTGTATACCTTGGACCTTCTTATTGACGGCAAAACACAGAAATTGCATCGGAATTAAATTCAAAAGTCACAATGTGACTTCAGTATAAGAGGACTGACACTCTAACTTTCTATGATTTGAACCTCTCCTGTGAGTCCAGTTTTAGTTCCGATGCTTCACTTCGGGTTTACTGTATCCCTTGGACCTTCTTTTTGATGATGAAACACAGAAATTGAATCCGAATTTAATACAAAAGGCACAATGCCGAATGAAGTACAAGAGGACTGACACTCTAACTTTCAATGATTTGAACCACTCCTGTGAGTCCAGTTTTAGTTTGTGATGCTTCACTTCATGTTTACTGTATCCCTTGGACCTTCTTATTGACGATGAAACACAGAAATTGCATCCGAATTTAATACAAAAGACACAATGCTGTCTTAAGTACAAGAGGACCGACACTCTAACTATCTATGATTTGATCCTCTGCTTTGAGTCCACTTTTAGATTCCGATGCTTCACTTCAGGTTCACTGTATACCTTGGACCTTCTTACTACTGACACTCTAACTTTCTATGATTTAAACCTCTCCTGTGAGTACAGTTTTGGATTCCGATGCTTCACTTCAGGTGTACAGTATACCTTGGACCTTCTTATTGACGATGAAGCACAGAAATTGTGTCGGAATTAAATTCAAAAGGCACAACGCCGACTTAAGTACGAGAGGACTGACACTCTTACTTTCTATGATCTGAACCTCTCCTGTGAGTCCAGTGTTAGATTCCGATGCTTCACTTCGGGTTTACTGTATACCTTGGACCTTCTTATTGACGATGAAACACAGATATTGCATCTGAAATCAATTCAAAAAGCACACTGCCGACTTAAGTACAAGAGGACTGACACGCTAACTTTCTATGATTTGAACATCTCCCGTGAGTCCAGTTTTAGATTCCGATGCTTCACTTCAGATTTAGTGTATACCTTGGACCTCCTTGTTGACGATAAAACACAGAAATTGCATCGGCAATAAATTCGAAAGGCACAATGCCGACTTATGTACAAGAGGACTCACACTCTAACTTTCTGTGATTTGAACCTCTCCTGTGAGTCCAGTTTTAAATTCCGGTGTTTCACTTCAGGTGTACTGTAAACCTTGGACCTTCGTATTGACGATGAAGCACAGATATTGCGTCGGAATTAAATTCATAAGGCACAATGCCGACTTAAGTACAAGAGTACTGACACTCAAACATTCTATGATTTGAACCCCTCCTGTGAGACCAGTTTTAGATTCCGATGCTTCACTTCAGGTTTACTGTATACCTTGGACCTTCTTATTGACGGTGAAACACAGAAATTGCTTCCGAATTTAATACAAAAGGCACATTGCCGAATTAAGTACAAGAGGACTGAAACACTAACTTTCAATGATTTGAGCCCCTCCTGTGTGTCCAGTTTTAGATTCCGATGCTTCACTTCAGGTTTACTGTATACCTTGGACCTTCTTATTGACGATGAAACACAGAAATTGCATCGAATTAAAATCAAAAGGCACAATGCCGACTTAAGTACAAGAGGACTGACACTCTAACTTTCTATGATTTGAACCTCTCCTGTGAGTCCAGTATTAGATGCCGATGCTTCACTTCAGGTTTACTGTATCCCTTGGATCTTCTTATTGACCATGAAACACAGAAATTGCATCCGAATTTAATACAAAAGACACAATGCCGACTTAAGTACACGATGACTGACACTCTAACTTTCTTTGATTAGAACCTCGCCTGTGAGTCCAGTTTTAGATTCCGATGCTTCACTTCAGGTTTACTGTATCCCTTGGACGTTCTTACTGACGATGAAGCACAGAAATTGCGGCGGATGTAAATTCAAAAGGCATAATGCCGATTTAAGTACGAGAGGACTGTCACTCTAATATTCAATGTTTTGAACCTCTCCTGTGAGTCCAGTTTTAGATTCCGATGCTTCACTTCAGGTTTACTGCATCCCATGGACCTTCTTATTGACGAAGAAACACAGAAATTGCATCCGAATTAAATTCAAAATGCACAATGCCGATTCAAGTACAATAGGACTGACACTCTAACTTTCTATGGTTTGAACCTCTCCTGTGAGTCCAGTTTTAGATTCCGATGCTTTACTTCAGGTTTACTGTATATCTTGGACCTTCTTATTGACGATGAAGCACAGAAATCGCATCGGAATTAAATACAAAAGGCACAATGCCGACTTAAGTACAAGAGGACTGACACTCTAACTTTCTATGATTTGAACGTCCCCTCTGAGTCCAGTTTTAGATTCCGATGCTTCACTTGAGGTTTACTGTATACCTTGAACCTTCTTATTGACGATGAAGCACTGACATTGCATCGGAATTAAATTCAAAAGGCACAATACCTACTTAAGTACAAGAGGACTGACACTCTAACTTTCTATGATTTGGAATTCTTCTGTAAGTCCAGTTTTAGACTCCGATGCTTCACTTCAGGTTTACCGTTTCCCTTGGACCTTCTTATTGACGATGAAACACAGTAATTGCATCCGAACTTAATTCAAATTCACAATGCCGACTTAAGTACAAGAGGACTGACACTCGAACTTTCTATTATCTGAACCTCTCCTGTGAGTCCAGTTTTAGATTCCGATGCTTCACTTCAGGTTTACTGTATCCCTTGACCTTCTTATTGACGTTGAAAAACAGATATTGCATCCGATTTTAATACAAAGGGCACAATGCCGACTTAAGTACAAGAGGACTGACATTCTAACTACCTATTGATTGAACCTCTCCTGTGAGCCCAGTTTTAGATTTTGATGCGTCACTTCAGGATTACTGTATCCCTTGGACCTTCTTATTGACGATGAAACACAGAAATTGCATCCGAATTTAATACAAAAGGCAGAATGCCGACTTAAGTACAAGAGGACTGACACTCAAAATTTCTATGATTTGAACCTCTCCTGTGAGTCCAGTTTTAGATTCCGATGCTTCACTTCAGGTGTGCCGTATATCTTGGAACTTCTTATTGACGATGAAGCACAGAAATTGCGCCGGAATTAAAATAAAAAGGCACAATGCCGACTTAAGTACGAGAGGACTGACACTCTAAATTTCTATGATTTGAACCTCTCCTGTGAGTCCAGTTTTAGATTTTGATGCATCACTTCAGGATTACTGTATCCCTTGGACCTTCTTATTGACGATGAAACACAGAAATTGCATCCGAATTTAATACAAAAGGCAGAATGCCGACTTAAGTACAAGAGGACTGACACTCAAAATTTCTATGATTTGAACCTCTCCTGTGAGTCCAGTTTTAGATTCCGATGCTTCACTTCAGGTGTACTATATACCTTGGACCTTCTTATTCACGATGAAACACAGAAATTGCACCGAATTAAATTCAAAAAGGCACAATGACGACTTAAGTACAAGAGGACTGACACTCTAACTTTCTATGATTTGAACCACTCCTGTGAGTCCAGTTTTAGTTTCCGATGCTTCACTGCAGGATTACTGTAGCCCTTGGACCTTCTTATTGACATTGAAACACAGAAATTGCATCCGAATTTAATGCAAAAGGCACAATGCCGACTTAAGTACAAGAGGACTCACACTCTAACTTTCTATGATTTGAACCACTCCTGTGAGTCCAGTTTTAGTTTTTGATGCTACACTTCAGGTTTACTGTATCCCATGGACCTTCTTATTGACGATGAAACACAGAATTTGCATCCAGATTTAATACAAAAAGCACAATGCCGACTTAAGTACAAGAGGACTGATACTCTAACTTTCTGTGATTTGAACATCTCCTGTGAGTCCAGTTTTAGATTCCAATGCTGCACTTCAGATTTAGTGTATACCTTGGACCTCCTTGTTGACGATAAAACACAGAAATTGCATCGGAAATAAATTCTAAAGGCACAATGCCGACTTATGTACAAGAGGACTGACACTCTAACTTTCTGTGATTTGAACCTCTCCTGTGAGTCCAATTTTAAATTCCGGTGTTTCACTTCAGGTGTAATGTAAACCTTGGACCTTCTTATTGACGATGAAGCACAGATATTGCGTCAGAATTAAATTCATAAGGCACAATGCCGACTTAAGTACAAGAGGACTGACACTCTAACATTCTATGATTTGAACCCCTCCAGTTAGTCCAGTTTTAGATTCCGATGCTTCACTTCAGGTTTACTGTATACCTTGGACCTTCTTATTGACGGCGAAACACAGAAATTGCTTCCGAATTTAATACAAAAGGAACAATGCCGAATTAAGTACAAGAGGACTGACGCACTAACTTTCAATGATTTGAACCCCTCCTCTGAGTCCAGTTTTAGATTCCGACGCTTCGCTTCAGGTTTACTGTATACCTTGGACCTTCTTATTGACGATGAAACACAGAAATTGCATCGGAATTAAATTCAAAAGGCACAATGCCGACTTCAGTACAAGAGGACTGACACTCTAACTTTCTACGATTTGAACCTCTCCTGTGAGTCCAGAATTAGATGCCGATGCTTCACTTAAGGTTTACTGTATCCCTTGGACCTTCTTATTGACGATGAAACACAGAAATTGCATCCGAATTTAATACAAAAGGCACAATGCCGACTTAAGTACATGAGGACTGACACTCTAACTTTCTTTGATTTGAACCTCGCCTGTGAGTCCAGTTTTAGATTCCGATGCTTCACTTCAGGTTCACTGTATCCCTTGGACCTTCTTATTGACGATGAAGCACAGCAATTGCGTCGGAATTAAATTCCAAAGGCATAATGCCGACTTAAGTACGAGAGGACTGTCACTCTAATATTCAATGCTTTGAACCTCTCCTGTGAGTCCAGTTTTAGATTCCGATGCTTCACTTCAGTTTTACTGTATCCCTTGGACCTTCTTATTGACGATGAAACACAGAAATTGCATCGGAATTAAATTCAAAATGCACAATGCCGACTTAAGTACAGTAGGACTGACACTCTAACTTTCTATGATTTGAACCTCTCCTGTGAGTCCAGTTTTAGATTCCGATGCTTTACTTCAGCTTTACTGTATTTCTTGGACCTTCTTATTGTCGATGAAGCACAGAAATTGCATCGGAATTAAATACAATAGGCACAATGCCGACTTAAGTACAAGAGGTCTGACACTCTAACTCTCTATGATTTGAACGTCCCCTGTGAGTCCAGTTTTAGAATCCGATGCTTCACTTCAGGTTTACTGTATACCCTGAACCTTCTTATTGACGATGAAGCACTGACATTGCATCGGAATTAAATTCAAAAGGCACAGTACCTACTTAAGTACAAGAGGACTGACACTCGAACTTTCTATGATCTGAACCTCGCCTGTGAGTCCAGTTTTAGATTCCGATGCTTCACTTCAGCTTTACCATTTCCCTCGGACCTTCTTATTGACGATGGAACACAGTAATTGCATCCGAACTTAATTCAAAATCACATTGCCGACTTAAGTACAAGAGGACTGACACTCGAACTTTCTATGATCTGAACCTCGCCTGTGAGTCCAGTTTTAGATTCCGATGCTTCACTTCAGGTTTACTGTATCCCTTGACCTTCTTATTGCCGTTGAAAAACCGATATTGCATCCGATTTTAATACAAAAGGCACAATGCCGACTTAAGTACAAGAGGACTGAGACTCTAACTTTCTATGATTTGAACCTCTCCTGTGAGTCCAGTTTTAGATTCCGATGCTTCACTTCAGCTTTACTGTATACCTTGGACCTTCTTATTGACGGCGAAACACAGAAATTGCATCGGAATTAAATTCAAAAGTCACAATGCTGACATCGGTACAAGAGGACTGACACTCTAACTTTCTATGATTTGAACCCCTCCAGTGCGTCCAGTTTTGGATTCCGATGCTTCACTTCGGGTTTACTGTAGCCCTTGGACCTTCTTATTGACGATGAAACACAGAAATTGAACCGAATTTAATACAAAAGGCACAATGCCGAATTAAGTACAAGAGGACTGACACTCTCACTGTCAATGTTTTGAACCTCTCCTGTGAGTCCAGTTTGGATTCCGATGCTTCACTTCAAGTGTACTGTATACCTTGGACCTTCTTATTCACGATGAAACACAGAAATTGCACCGAATTAAATTCAAAAGGCACAATGACGACTTAAGTACAAGAGGACTGACACTCTAACTTTCTATGATTTGAACCACTCCTGTGAGTCCAGTTTTAGTTTCCGATGCTTCACTTCAGGATTACTGTATCCCTTGGACCTTCTTATTGACGATGAAACACAGAAATTGCATCCGAATTTAATACAAAAGGCACAATGCCGACTTATGTACAAGAGGACTGACACTCTAACTTTCTATGAATTGAACCTCTCCTGTGAGTCCAGTTTTAGATTCCGATGCTTCACTTCAGGTTTACTGTATCCCATGGACCTTCCTATTGACCATGAAACATAGAAATTGCATCCGAATTTAATACAAAATGTACAATGCCGACTTAAGTACAAGAGGACTGACACTCTAACTTTCTATGATTTGAACTTCTCCTGTGAGTCCAGTTTTAGATTCCGATGCTTCACATCAGGAGTACTGTATACCTTGGACCTTCTTATTTACGATGAAGCGCAGAAATTGCGCCGGAATTAAATTAAAAAGGCACAATGCCGACTTAAGTACAAGAGGACTGACACTCTAACTTTCTATGATTAGATCCTCTCCTGTAAGTCCAGTTATAGATTCCGATGCTTCCCTTCAGGTTTAATGTATTCCTTGGACCTTCTCATTGAGGATGAAACACAGATATTGCATCCGATTTTATTACAAAAGGCACAATGCTGACATAAGTACAAGAGGACTGACACTCTAACTTTCTATGAATTGAACCTCTCCTGTGAGTTCAGTTTTAGATTCCGATGCTTCACTTCAGGCTTACTGTATCCCTTGGACCTTCTTATTGACGATGAAACACAGAAATTGCATCCGAATTTAATACAAAAGGCACAATGCCGACCTAAGTACAAGATGACTGACACTCTAACTTTATATGATTTGAACCTCTTCTGTGAGTCCAGTTTTAGATTCCGATGCTTCACTTTAGGTTTACCGTATCCCTTGGACCTTCCTATTGACCATGAAACATAGAAATTGCATCCGAATTTTATACAAAATGCACAATGCCGACTTAAGTACAAGAGGACTGACACTCTAACTTTCTATGATTTGAACCTCTCCTGTGAGTCCAGTTTTAGATTCCGATGCTTCACTTCAGGTTTACTGTATACCTTGGACCTTCTTATTGACGATGAAACACAGTAATTGCATCCGAATTTAATAGAAAAGACACATCGCAGACTTAAGTACAAGAGGACAGATACTCTAACTTTCCATGATTTGAACCTCTCCTGTGAGTCCAGTTTAGATTCCGAAGCTTCACTTCAGGTGTACAGTATACCTTGGACCTTCTTATTGACGATGAAGCACAGAAATTGCGTCGGAATTAATTTCAAAAGGCACAATGCCGACTTAAGTACGAGAGGACTGACACTCTAACTTTCTATGATTTGAACCTCTCCTGTGAGTCCAGTTTTAGATTCCGATGCTTCACTTCAGGTTTACTGTATACCCTGAACCTTCTTATTGACGATGAAGCACTGACATTGCATCGGAATTAAATTCAAAAGGCACAATACCTACTTAAGTACAAGAGGACTGACACTCTAACTTTCTATGATTTGGACCTCTCCTGGGAGTCCAGTTTTAGATTCCGATGCTTCACTTCAGGTTTACCATTTCCCTCGGACCTTCTTATTGACGATGGAACACAGTAATTGCATCCGAACTTAATTCAAAATCACAATGCCGACTTAAGTACAAGAGGACTGACACTCGAACTTTCTATGATCTGAACCTCGCCTGTGAGTCCAGTTTTAGATTCCGATGCTTCACTTCAGGTTTACTGTATCCCTTGACCTTCTTATTGCCGTTGAAAAACAGATATTGCATCCGATTTTAATACAAATGGCACAATGCCGACTTAAGTACAAGAGGACTGAGACTCTAACTTTCTATGATTTGAACCTCTCCTGTGAGTCCAGTTTTAGATTCCGATGCTTCACTTCAGCTTTACTGTATACCTTGGACCTTCTTATTGACGGCAAAACACAGAAATTGCATCGGAATTAAATTCAAAAGTCACAATGCTGACTTCGGTACAAGAGGACTGACACTCTAACTTTCTATGATTTGAACACCTCCTGTGCGTCCAGTTTTAGATTCCGATGCTTCACTTCGGGTTTACTGTATCCCTTGGACCTTCTTATTGACGATGAAACACAGAAATTGAACCGAATTTAATACAAAAGGCACAATGCCGAATTAAGTACAAGAGGACTGACACTCTAACTGTCAATGTTTTGAACCTCTCCTGTGAGTCCAGTTTGGATTCCGATGCTTCACTTCAAGTGTACTGTATACCTTGGACCTTCTTATTCACGATGAAACACAGAAATTGCACCGAATTAAATTCAAAAGGCACAATGACGACTTAAGTACAAGAGGACTGACACTCTAACTTTCTATGATTTGAACCACTCCTGTGAGTCCAGTTTTAGTTTCCGATGCTTCACTTCAGGATTACTGTATCCCTTGGACCTTCTTATTGACGATGAAACACAGAAATTGCATCCGAATTTAATACAAATGGCACAATGCCGACTTATGTACAAGAGGACTGACACTCTAACTTTCTATGAATTGAACCTCTCCTGTGAGTCCAGTTTTAGATTCCGATGCTTCACTTCAGGTTTACTGTATCCCATGGACCTTCCTATTGACCATGAAACATAGAAATTGCATCCGAATTTAATACAAAATGTACAATGCCGACTTAAGTACAAGAGGACTGACACTCTAACTTTCTATGATTTGAACTTCTCCTGTGAGTCCAGTTTTAGATTCCGATGCTTCACATCAGGAGTACTGTATACCTTGGACCTTCTTATTTACGATGAAGCGCAGAAATTGCGCCGGAATTAAATTAAAAAGGCACAATGCCGACTTAAGTACAAGAGGACTGACACTCTAACTTTCTATGATTAGATGCTCTCCTGTAAGTCCAGTTATAGATTCCGATGCTTCCCTTCAGGTTTAATGTATTCCTTGGACCTTCTCATTGAGGATGAAACACAGATATTGCATCCGATTTTATTACAAAAGGCACAATGCCGACATAAGTACAAGAGGACTGACACTCTAACTTTCTATGAATTGAACCTCTCCTGTGAGTTCAGTTTTAGATTCCGATGCTTCACTTCAGGCTTACTGTATCCCTTGGACCTTCTTATTGACGATGAAACACAGAAATTGCATCCGAATTTAATACAAAAGGCACAATGCCGACCTAAGTACAAGATGACTGACACTCTAACTTTATATGATTTGAACCTCTTCTGTGAGTCCAGTTTTAGATTCCGATGCTTCACTTTAGGTTTACCGTATCCCTTGGACCTTCCTATTGACAATGAAACATAGAAATTGCATCCGAATTTAATACAAAATGCACAATGCCGACTTAAGTACAAGAGGACTGACACTCTAACTTTCTATGATTTGAACCTCTCCTGTGAGTCCAGTTTTAGATTCCGATGCTTCACTTCAGGTTTACTGTATACCTTGGACCTTCTTATTGACGATGAAACACAGTAATTGCATCCGAATTTAATAGAAAAGACACATCGCAGACTTAAGTACAAGAGGACAGATACTCTAACTTTCCATGATTTGAACCTCTCCTGTGAGTCCAGTTTAGATTCCGAAGCTTCACTTCAGGTGTACAGTATACCTTGGACCTTCTTATTGACGATGAAGCACAGAAATTGCGTCGGAATTAATTTCAAAAGGCACAATGCCGACTTAAGTACGAGAGGACTGACACTCTAACTTTCTATGATTTGAACCTCTCCTGTGAGTCCAGTTTTAGATTCCGATGCTTCACTTCTCGTTTACTGAATGCCTTGGACCTTTTTATTGACGATGATACACAGAAATTGCATCGAATTAAATTCAAAAGGCACAATGCAGTCTTAAGTACAATAGGACTGACACTCTAACTTTCTATGATTCGAACCTCTCCTGTAAGTCCAGTTATAGATTCCGATGCTTCACTTCAAGTGTACTGTATACCTTGGACCTTCTTATTGACGATGAAGCACAGAAATAGCGTCGGAATTAAATACATAAGGCACAATGCTGACATAAGTACAAGAGGACGGACACTCTAACTTTCTGTGATTGGAACCACTCCTGTGAGTCCAGTTTGAGATTCCGATTGTTCACTTCAGGTTTACTGTATACCTTGGTCCTTTGTATTGACGGCGAAACACAGAAATCGCATCGGAATTAAATTCAAATGCCACAATGCCGACTTAAGTACAAGAGGACTGACACTCTAACTTTCTATGATTTGAACCTCTCCTGTGAGTCCTGTTTTAGATTCCGATGCTTCACTTCGGGTTTACTGTATTCCTTGGACCTTCTTATTGACGATGAAACACAGAAATTGCATCCGAATTTAATACATAAGGCACAATGCCGAATTAAGTACAAGAGGACTGACACTCTAACTTTCAATGATTTGAACCTCTCTTGTGAGTCCAGTTTCAGATTCCGATGCTTCACTTCAGGTTTACTGTATACCTTGGACCTTCTTATTTACGATGAAACACAGAAATTGCATCGAATTAAAATCAAAAGGCACAATGCCGACTTAAGTACAAGACGACTGACACTCTAACTTTCTATGATTTGAACCACTCTTGTGAGTCCAGTTTTAGTTTCCGATGCTTCACTTCAGGTTTACTGTATCCCTTGGACCTTTTCATTGACGATGAAACACAGAAATTGCATCCGAATTCAATACAAAACGGACAATGCCGTCTTAAGTGCAAGAGGGCTGACACTCTTATTTTCTATGATTTGAACCTCTCCTGTGAGTCCAGTATTAGATTACGATGCTTCACTTCAGGTTTACTGTATTCCTTGGACCATCTTATTGACGATGAAACACAGAAATTGCATCCGAATTTAATACAAAATGCAAAATGCCGACTTAAGTACAAGAGGACTGACACTCTAACATTCTATGTTTTGAACCTCTCCTGTGAGTCCAGTTTTAGATTCCGATTCTTCATTTCTGGTGTCCAGTATACCTTGGACCCTCTTATTGTCGATGAAGCACAGAAATTGCGTCGGATTTAAATTCAAAACGCACAATGCCGACTTAAGTACGAGAGGACTGACACTCTTACTTTCTATGATTTGAACCTCTCCTGTGAGTCCAGTTTTAGATTCCGATGCTTCACTTCAGGTTTACTGTATACCTTGGACCTTCTTATTGTGGATGAAACACAGATATTGCATCCGAATATAATTCAAAAGGCACAATGCCAACTTAAGTGCAAGAGGACTGACACTCTAACTTTCTATGATTTGAATCACTTCTGTGAGTCCAGTTTTAGATTCCGATGCTTCACTTCAGGTGTACTGTTTCCCTTGGACCTTCTTTTTGACGATGAAGCACAGATATTGCGTCGGAATTAAATACAAAAGGCACAATGCCGACTTAAGTACAAGAGGAATGACACTCTAACTTTCTATGATTTGGACCCCTCATCTGAGTACAGTTTTAGATTCCGATGCTTCACTTCAGGTTTACTGTATCCCTTGGACCTTCTTATTGACGATGAAACACAGAATTAGCATCCGAATTTAATACAAATGGCACAATGCCGACTTAAGTACAAGAGGACCGATACTCTAACTTTCTATGATATGAACCTCTCCTGTGAGTCCAGTTTTAGATTCCGATGCTCCACTTCAGGTTTACTGTATTCCTTGGACCATCTTATTGACGATGAAACGCAGAAATTGCATCGGAAATAAATTCGAAAGGCACAATGCCGACTTAAGTACAGGAGGACTGACACTCTAACTTTCTTTGATTTGAACCTCTCCTGTGAGTCCAGTTTAGATTCCGGTGTTTCACGTCAGGTGTAATGTATACCTTGGACCTTCTTATTGACGATGAAGCACAGAAATTGCGTCGGAATGAAATTCAAAAGGCACACAGCCGACTTAAGTAAAAGAGGACTGAAACTCTAATTTTCTATGACTTGAACCTCTTCTGCGAGTCCAGTTTTAGATTCCGATGCTTTACTTCAGGTTTACTGTACCCCTTGGACCTTCTTATTGACCAAGGAACACAGAAATTGCTTCCGAATTTAATACAAAAGGCACAATGCCGAATTAAGTACAAGAGGACTCACACACTAACTTTCAATGATTTGAACCCCTCCTGTGGGTCCAGTTTTAGATTCCGATTCTTCACTGCAGGATTACTGTATACCTTGGACCTTCTTATTGACGAAGAAACACAGAAATTGCATCGAATTAAATTCAAAAGGCACAATGCCGACTTAAGTACAAGAGGACTGACACTCTAAATTTTTATGATTTGAACCTCTCCTGTGAGTCCAGTTTTACATGCCGATGCTTCACTTCAGGTTTACTGTATCCCTTGGACCTTCTTACTGACGATGAAACACAGAAATTGCATCCGAATTTAATACAAAAGGCACAATGCCGACTTAAATGCAAGAGGACTGACACTCGATCTTTCTATTATTTGAACCTCTCCTGTGAGTCCAGTTATACATTCCGATGCTTCACTTCAGGTTTACTGTATCCCTTGGACCTTCTTATTGACGATGAAACACAGTAATTGCATCCGAACTTAATTCAAAATCACAGTGCCGACTTAAGTACAACAAGACTGTCACTCTAACTTTCTATGATCTGAACCTCTGCTGTAAGTCCAGTTATAGACTCCGATAGTTCACTTCAAGTGTACTGTATACCTTGGACCTTCTTATTGACGATGAAGCACATAAATAGCGTCGGAATTAAATACATAAGGCCCAATGCTGACTTAAGTACAAGAGGACGGACACTCTAACTTTCTGTGATTGGAACCTCTCCTGTGAGTCCAGTTAGAGATTCCGATGCTTCACTTCAGGTTTACTGTATACCTTGGACCTTCGTAGTGACGGCGAAACACTTAAATTGCATCGGAATTAAATTCAAATGTCACAATGCCGACTTAAGCACGAGAGGACTGACACTCTAACTTTCTATGATTTGAACCTCTCCTGTGAGTCCTGTTTTAGAATCCGATGCCTCACTTCGGGTTCACTGTATCCCTTGGACCTTCTTATTGACGATGAAACACAGAAATTGCATCCGAATTTAATACAAAAGGCACAATGCCGAATTAAGTACAAGAGGACTGACATTCTAACTTTCAATGATTTGAACCTCTCCTGTGAGTCCAGTTTTAGATTCCGATGCTTCACTTCTGGTTTACTGTATACCTTGGACCTTCTTATTCACGATGAAGCACAGAAATTGCATCGAATTAAAATCAAAAGGCACAATGCCGACTTAAGTACAAGAGGACTGACACTCTAATTTTCTATGATTTGAACCACTCCTGTGAGCCAAGTTTTAGTTTCCGATGCTTCACTTCAGGTTTACTGTATCCCTTGGACCTTTTCATTCACGATGAAACACAGAAATTGCATCCGAATTCAATACAAAAGGCACAATGCCGACTTAAGTGCAAGAGGGCTGACACTCTAACTTTCTATGATTTGAACCTCTCCTGTGAGTCCAGTATTAGATTACGATGCATCACTTCAGGTTTACTGTATTCCTTGGACCTTCTGATTGACGAAGAAAGCACTGAAATTGCTTCCGAATTTAATACAAAATGCTCAATGTTGATTTAAGTACAAGAGGACTGACACTCTAACTTTCTATGATTTGATCCTCTCCTGTGAGTCCGGTTTTAGATTCCGATGCTTCACTTCAGGTTTACTGTATACCTTTGACCATCTTATTGACGATGAAACACAGAAATTGCATCCGAATTTAATACAAAAGGCAAAATGCCGACTTAAGTACAAGAGGACTGACACTCTAATATTCTATGATTTTAACCTTTCCTGTCAGTCCAGTTTTAGATTCCGATGCTTCACTTCAGGTGTACAGTATACGTTGGACCTTCTTATTGTCGATGAGGCACAGAAATTGCGTCGGATTTAAATTCAAAACGCACAATGCCGACTTAAGTACGAGAGGACTGACACTCTTACTTTCTATGATTTGAACCTCTCCTGTGAGTCCAGTTTTAGATTCCGATGCTTCACTTCAGGTTTACTGTATACCTTGGACCTTCTTATTGAGGATGAAACACAGATATTGCGTCCGAATATAATTTAAAAGGCACAATGCCAACATAAGTACAAGAGGACTGACACTCTAACTTTCTATGATTTGAACCTTTCCTGTGAGTCCAGTTTTAGATTCCGATGCTTCACTTCAGGTGTACAGTATACCTTGGACCTTCTTATTGTCGATGAGGCACAGAAATTGCGTCGGATTTAAATTCAAAAGGCACAATGCCGACTTAAGTACAAGAGGACTGATACTCTAACTTTCTATGATTTGAACCTCTCCTGTGAGTCCAGTTTTAGATTCCGATGCTCCACTTCAGGTTTACTGTATACCTTGGATCTTCTTGTTGACGATGAAACACAGTAATTGCATCCGAATTTAATACAAAAGCACAATGCCGAATTAAGTACAAGAGGACTGACACTCTAAATTTCTATAATTTGTACCTCTCCTGTGAGTCCAGTTTTAGAGTCCGATGCTTCACTTCAGGTTTAGTGTATACCTTGGACCTTCTTATTGACGATGAAACACAGAAATTGCATCGGGAATAAATTCGAAAGGCACACTGCCGACATAAGTACAAGAGGACTGACACTCTAACTTTCTTTGATTTGAACCTCTCCTGAGAGTCCAGTTTTAGATTCCGGTGTTTCACTTCAGGTGTACTGTATACCTTGGACCTTCTTATTGACGATGAAGCACAGAAATTGCGTCGGAATTAAATTCAAAAGGCACAAAGCCGACTTAAGTACAAGAGGACTGACACTCTAATTTTCTATGATTTGAACCACTCCTGTGAGCCCAGTTTTAGTTTCCGATGCATCACTTCAGGTTTACTGTATCGCTTGGACCTTCTTACTGACGATGAAACACAGAAATTGCATCCGAATTTAATACAAAAGGCACAATGCCGACTTAAATGCAAAAGGACTGACACTCTATCTTTCTATTATTTGAACCTCTCCTGTGAGTCCAGTTTTACATTCCGATGCTTCACTTCAGGTTTACTGTATCCCTTGGACCTTCTTATTGACGATGAAACACAGTAATTGCATCCGAACTTAATTCAAAATCACAGTGCCGACTTAAGTACAACAGGACTGTCACTCTAAGTTTCTATGATCTGAACCTCTCCTGTGAGTCCAGTTTCAGATTCCGATGCTTCACTTCAGGTTCACTGTATCACTAGGAGCTTCTTATTGACGATGAAATACAGAAATTGCATCCAAATTTAATACAAAAGGAACAATGCCGACTTAAGTACAAGAGGACTGACACTCTAACTTTCTATGAATTGAACCTCTCCTGTGAGTACAGTTTTAGATTCCGATGCTTCACTTCAGGTTTACTGTATCCCTTGGCCCGTCTTATTGACGATGAAACACAGAAATTGCATCCGAATTTAATACAAAAGCCAAATTCCGACTTAAGTACATGAGGACTGACACTCTAACTTTCTATGATTTGAACCTCTAATGTGAGTCCAGTTTTAGATTCCGATGCTTCACTTCAGGTTTACTGTATCCCTTGGACGTTCTTATTGACGATGAAACACAGAAATTTCATCCGAATTTAAAACAAAAGCACAATGCCGACCTAAGTACAAGAGGACTGACACTCTAACTTTCTATGATTTGAACCTCTCCTGTGAGCCAGTTTTAGATTCCGGTGTTTCACTTCGGGCTTACTGTATACCTTGGACCTTCTTATTGACGATGAAACACAGTAATTGCATCCCAAATTAATACAAAAGGCACAATGCCGAATTAAGTACAAGTGGACTGACACTATAACTTTCTATGATTTGAACCTCTCCTCTGAGTCCAGTTTTGGATTCCGATGCTTCACTTCAGGTGTACAGTATACATTGGACCTTCTTATTGACGATGAAGCACAGAAATTGCGTCGGAATTAAATTCAAATGTCACAATGCCGACTTAAGTACGGGAGGACTGACACTCTTACTTTCTTGGATTCGAACCTCTCCTGTGAGTCCAGTTTTAGATTCCGATGCTTCACTTCAGGTTTACTGTATACCTTGGACATTCGTATTGACGATGAAACACAGATATTGCATCCGAATTTAATTCAAAAGGCACAATGCCGACTTAAGTACAAGAGGACTGACACTCTAACTTTCTATGATTTGAACGTCTCCTGTGAGTCCAGTTTCAGATTCCGATGTTTCACTTCAGGTGTACTGTTCCCTTGGACCATCTTTTTGACGATGAAGCACAGAAATTGCGTCGGAATTAAATACAAAATGCACAATGCCGACTTAAGTACAAGAGGACTGACACTTTAACTTTCTATGATTTGAACGTCTCCTGTAAGTCCAGTTTTAGATTCCGATGCTTCACTTCAGGTTTAGTGTATACCTTATACCTCCTTATTGACGATGAAACACAGAAATCGCATCGGAAATAAATTCGAAAGGCACAAAGCCGACTTGAGTACAAGAGGACTGACACTCCAACTTTCTATGATTTGAACCTCTCCAGTGAGTCCAGTTTTACATTCCGATTCTTCACCTCAGGTTCACTGTATCCCTTGGACCTTCTTATTGACGATGAAACACAGTATTAGCATCCGAACGTAATTCAAAATCACAGTGCCGACTTAAGTGCAACAGGACTGACACTCTAACTTTCTACGATCTGAACCTCTCCTGTGAGTCCAGTTTTAGATTCCGATGCTTCACTTCGGGTTGACTGTATCACTTGGACCTTCTTATTGACGATGAAACACTGAAATTGCATCCAAATTTAATACAAAAAGCTCAATGCCGACTTCAGTACAAGAGGTTTGACACTAAAACTTTCTATGATTTGAACCTCTCCTGTGAGTCCAGTTTTAGATTCCGGTGCTTCACTTCAGGTTTACTGTATACCTTAGACCATCTCATTGACGATGAAACACAGTAATTGCATCCCAAATTAATACAAAAGGAACAATGCCGGCCTAAGTACAAGAGGTCTTACACTCTAACTTTCTATGATTTGAGCATCTCTTGTGAGCCCAGTTTAACAATCCGATGCTTCACTTCAGGATTACTGTATACCTTGGACCTTCTTATTGACGATGAAACACAGAAATAGCATCCGTATTTATTACAAAAGGCAAAATGCCGACTTAAGTACATGAGGACTGACACTCTAACTTTCTATGATTTTAACCTCTCCTGTGAGTAGAGTTTTAAATTCCGATGTTTCACTTCAGGTTTACTGTATCCCTTGGACGTTCTTATTGACATTGAAACACAGAAATTGCATCCGAATTTAATACAAAACGCACAATGCCGACCTAAGTACAAGAGGACTGACACTCTAACTTTATATGATTAGAACCTCTCCTGTGAGTCCAGTTTTAGATTCCGATTCTTCACTTCAGGTGTAGAGTATACCTTGGATCTTCTTATTGACGATGAAGCACAGAAATAGCGTCGGAATTAAATTCATAAGGCACAATGCCGACTTAAGTACGAGAGGACTGACACTCTTACTTTCTATGATTTGAACCCCTCCTGTGAGTCCAGTTTTAGATTCCGATGCTTCACTTCAGGTTTACTGTATACCTTGGACCTTATTATTGACGATGAAACACAGATATTGCATCCGAATTTAATTCTAAAGGCATATTGCCGACTTAAGTACAAGAGGACTGACACTCTAACTTGCTATGATTTGAACCTCTCCTGTGAGTCCAGTTTTAGATTCCGAAGCTTCACTTCAGGTGTACTGTATCCCTTGGACCTTCTTTTTGACGATGAGTCACAGAAATTGCGTCGGAATTAAATACAAAATGCACAATGCCGACCTAAGTACAAGAGGTTTGACACTCTAACTTTCTATGATTTGAACCTTTCCTGTGCGTCCAGTTTTAGATTCCGGTGCTTCACTTCAGATTTACTGTATACCTTGGACCTTCTTATTGACGATGAAACACAGTAATTGCATCCCAAATTAATACAAAATGCACAATGCCGAATTAAGTACAAGAGGACTGACACTCTAACTTTCTATGATTTGAACCTCTCCTGTGAGTCCAGTTTTAGATTACGATGCTTCGCTTCAGGTGTACAGTATACCTTGGACCTTCTTATTGACGATGAAGCACAGAAATTGCGTCGGAATTAAATTCAAAAGGCACAATGCCGACTTAAGTACGAGAGGACTGACACTCTTACTTCCTTGGATTCGAACCTCTCCGGTTAGGCCAGTTTTAGATTCCGATGCTTCACTTCAGGTGTACTGTTTCCCTTGGACCTTCTTTTTGACGATGAAGCAAAGATATTGCGTCGGAATTAAATACAAAAGGCACAATGCCGACTTAAGTACAAGAGGAATGACACTCTAACTTTCTATGATTTGGACCCCTCATCTGAGTACAGTTTTAGATTCCGATGCTTCACTTCAGGTTTACTGTATCCCTTGGACCTTCTTATTGACGATGAAACACAGAATTAGCATCCGAATTTAATACAAATGGCACAATGCCGACTTATGTACAAGAGGACCGATACTCCAACTTTCTATGATATGAACCTCTCCTGTGAGTCCAGTTTTAGATTCCGATGCTCCACTTCAGGTTTACTGTATTCCTTGGACCATCTTATTGACGATGAAACGCAGAAATTGCATCGGAAATAAATTCGAAAGGCACAATGCCGACTTAAGTACAGGAGGACTGACACTCTAACTTTCTTTGATTTGAACCTCTCCTGTGAGTCCAGTTTTAGATTCCGGTGTTTCACGTCAGGTGTAATGTATACCTTGGACCTTCTTATTGACGATGAAGCACAGAAATTGCGTCGGAATTAAATTCAAAAGGCACACAGCCGACTTAAGTAAAAGAGGACTGAAACTCTAATTTTCTATGACTTGAACCTCTTCTGCGAGTCCAGTTTTAGATTCCGATGCTTTACTTCAGGTTTACTGTACCCCTTGGACCTTCTTATTGACCAAGGAACACAGAAATTGCTTCCGAATTTAATACAAAAGGCACAATGCCGAATTAAGTACAAGAGGACTCACACACTAACTTTCAATGATTTGAACCCCTCCTGTGGGTCCAGTTTTAGATTCCGATTCTTCACTGCAGGATTACTGTATACCTTGGACCTTCTTATTGACGAAGAAACACAGAAATTGCATCGAATTAAATTCAAAAGGCACAATGCCGACTTAAGTACAAGAGGACTGACACTCTAAATTTTTATGATTTGAACCTCTCCTGTGAGTCCAGTTTTACATGCCGATGCTTCACTTCAGGTTTACTGTATCCCTTGGACCTTCTTACTGACGATGAAACACAGAAATTGCATCCGAATTTAATACAAAAGGCACAATGCCGACTTAAATGCAAGAGGACTGACACTCGATCTTTCTATTATTTGAACCTCTCCTGTGAGTCCAGTTATACATTCCGATGCTTCACTTCAGGTTTACTGTATCCCTTGGACCTTCTTATTGACGATGAAACACAGTAATTGCATCCGAACTTAATTCAAAATCACAGTGCCGACTTAAGTACAACAAGACTGTCACTCTAACTTTCTATGATCTGAACCTCTGCTGTAAGTCCAGTTATAGACTCCGATGCTTCACTTCAAGTGTACTGTATACCTTGGACCTTCTTATTGACGATGAAGCACATAAATAGCGTCGGAATTAAATACATAAGGCCCAATGCTGACTTAAGTACAAGAGGACGGACACTCTAACTTTCTGTGATTGGAACCTCTCCTGTGAGTCCAGTTAGAGATTCCGATGCTTCACTTCAGGTTTACTGTATACCTTGGACCTTCGTAGTGACGGCGAAACACTTAAATTGCATCGGAATTAAATTCAAATGTCACAATGCCGACTTAAGTACGAGAGGACTGACACTCTAACTTTCTATGATTTGAACCTCTCCTGTGAGTCCTGTTTTAGAATCCGATGCCTCACTTCGGGTTCACTGTATCCCTTGGACCTTCTTATTGACGATGAAACACAGAAATTGCATCCGAATTTAATACAAAAGGCACAATGCCGAATTAAGTACAAGAGGACTGACATTCTAACTTTCAATGATTTGAACCTCTCCTGTGAGTCCAGTTTTAGATTCCGATGCTTCACTTCTGGTTTACTGTATACCTTGGACCTTCTTATTCACGATGAAGCACAGAAATTGCATCGAATTAAAATCAAAAGGCACAATGCCGACTTAAGTACAAGAGGACTGACACTCTAATTTTCTATGATTTGAACCACTCCTGTGAGCCAAGTTTTAGTTTCCGATGCTTCACTTCAGGTTTACTGTATCCCTTGGACCTTTTCATTGACGATGAAACACAGAAATTGCATCCGAATTCAATACAAAAGGCACAATGCCGACTTAAGTGCAAGAGGGCTGACACTCTAACTTTCTATGATTTGATCCTCTCCTGTGAGTCCGGTTTTAGATTCCGATGCTTCACTTCAGGTTTACTGTATACCTTTGACCATCTTATTGACGATGAAACACAGAAATTGCATCCGAATTTAATACAAAAGGCAAAATGCCGACTTAAGTACAAGAGGACTGACACTCTAATATTCTATGATTTTAACCTTTCCTGTCAGTCCAGTTTTTGATTCCGATGCTTCACTTCAGGTGTACAGTATACGATGGACCTTCTTATTGTCGATGAGGCACAGAAATTGCGTCGGATTTAAATTCAAAACGCACAATGCCGACTTAAGTACGAGAGGACTGACACTCTTACTTTCTATGATTTGAACCTCTCCTGTGAGTCCAGTTTTAGATTCCGATGCTTCACTTCAGGTTTACTGTATACCTTGGACCTTCTTATTGAGGATGAAACACAGATATTGCGTCCGAATATAATTCAAAAGGCACAATGCCAACATAAGTACAAGAGGACTGACACTCTAACTTTCTATGATTTGAACCTTTCCTGTGAGTCCAGTTTTAGATTCCGATGCTTCACTTCAGGTGTACAGTATACCTTGGACCTTCTTATTGTCGATGAGGCACAGAAATTGCGTCGGATTTAAATTCAAAAGGCACAATGCCGACTTAAGTACAAGAGGACTGATACTCTAACTTTCTATGATTTGAACCTCTCCTGTGAGTCCAGTTTTAGATTCCGATGCTCCACTTCAGGTTTACTGTATACCTTGGATCTTCTTGTTGACGATGAAACACAGTAATTGCATCCGAATTTAATACAAAAGCACAATGCCGAATTAAGTACAAGAGGACTGACACTCTAACTTTCTATAATTTGTACCTCTCCTGTGAGTCCAGTTTTAGAGTCCGATGCTTCACTTCAGGTTTAGTGTATACCTTGGACCTTCTTATTGACGATGAAACACAGAAATTGCATCGGGAATAAATTCGAAAGGCACACTGCCGACATAAGTACAAGAGGACTGACACTCTAACTTTCTTTGATTTGAACCTCTCCTGAGAGTCCAGTTTTAGATTCCGGTGTTTCACTTCAGGTGTACTGTATACCTTGGACCTTCTTACTGACGATGAAGCACAGAAATTGCGTCGGAATTAAATTCTAAAGGCACAAAGCCGACTTAAGTACAAGAGGACTGACACTCTAATTTTCTATGATTTGAACCACTCCTGTGAGCCCAGTTTTAGTTTCCGATGCATCACTTCAGGTTTACTGTATCGCTTGGACCTTCTTACTGACGATGAAACACAGAAATTGCATCCGAATTTAATACAAAAGGCACAATGCTGACTTAAATGCAAAAGGACTGACACTCTATCTTTCTATTATTTGAACCTCTCCTGTGAGTCCAGTTTTACATTCCGATGCTTCACTTCAGGTTTACTGTATCCCTTGGACCTTCTTATTGACGATGAAACACAGTAATTGCATCCGAACTTAATTCAAAATCACAGTGCCGACTTAAGTACAACAGGACTGTCACTCTAAGTTTCTATGATCTGAACCTCTCCTGTGAGTCCAGTTTCAGATTCCGATGCTTCACTTCAGGTTCACTGTATCACTAGGAGCTTCTTATTGACGATGAAATACAGAAATTGCATCCAAATTTAATACAAAAGGAACAATGCCGACTTAAGTACAAGAGGACTGACACTCTAACTTTCTATGAATTGAACCTCTCCTGTGAGTACAGTTTTAGATTCCGATGCTTCACTTCAGGTTTACTGTATCCCTTGGCCCGTCTTATTGACGATGAAACACAGAAATTGCATCCGAATTTAATACAAAAGCCAAATTCCGACTTAAGTACATGAGGACTGACACTCTAACTTTCTATGATTTGAACCTCTAATGTGAGTCCAGTTTTAGATTCCGATGCTTCACTTCAGGTTTACTGTATCCCTTGGACGTTCTTATTGACGATGAAACACAGAAATTTCATCCGAATTCAAAACAAAAGCACAATGCCGACCTAAGTACAAGAGGACTGACACTCTAACTTTCTATGATTTGAACCTCTCCTGTGAGCCAGTTTTAGATTCCGGTGTTTCACTTCGGGCTTACTGTATACCTTGGACCTTCTTATTGACGATGAAACACAGTAATTGCATCCCAAATTAATACAAAAGGCACAATGCCGAATTAAGTACAAGTGGACTGACACTATAACTTTCTATGATTTGAACCTCTCCTCTGAGTCCAGTTTTGGATTCCGATGCTTCACTTCAGGTGTACAGTATACATTGGACCTTCTTATTGACGATGAAGCACAGAAATTGCGTCGGAATTAAATTCAAATGTCACAATGCCGACTTAAGTACGGGAGGACTGACACTCTTACTTTCTTGGATTCGAACCTCTCCTGTGAGTCCAGTTTTAGATTCCGATGCTTCACTTCAGGTTTACTGTATACCTTGGACATTCGTATTGACGATGAAACACAGATATTGCATCCGAATTTAATTCAAAAGGCACAATGCCGACTTAAGTACTAGAGGACTGACACTCTAACTTTCTATGATTTGAACGTCTCCTGTGAGTCCAGTTTCAGATTCCGATGTTTCACTTCAGGTGTACTGTTCCCTTGGACCATCTTTTTGACGATGAAGCACAGAAATTGCGTCGGAATTAAATACAAAATGCACAATGCCGACTTAAGTACAAGAGGACTGACACTCTAACTTTCTATGATTTGAACGTCTCCTGTGAGTCCAGTTTTAGATTCCGATGCTTCACTTCAGGTTTAGTGTATACCTTATACCTCCTTATTGACGATGAAACACAGAAATCGCATCGGAAATAAATTCGAAAGGCACAATGCCGACTTGAGTACAAGAGGACTGACACTCCAACTTTCTATGATTTGAACCTCTCCAGTGAGTCCAGTTTTACATTCCGATTCTTCACCTCAGGTTCACTGTATCCCTTGGACCTTCTTATTGACGATGAAACACAGTATTAGCATCCGAACGTAATTCAAAATCACAGAGCCGACTTAAGTGCAACAGGACTGACACTCTAACTTTCTACGATCTGAACCTCTCCTGTGAGTCCAGTATTAGATTCCGATGCTTCACTTCGGGTTGACTGTATCACTTGGACCTTCTTATTGACGATGAAACACTGAAATTGCATCCAAATTTAATACAAAAAGCTCAATGCCGACTTCAGTACAAGAGGTTTGACACTAAAACTTTCTATGATTTGAACCTCTCCTGTGAGTCCAGTTTTAGATTCCGGTGCTTCACTTCAGGTTTACTGTATACCTTAGACCTTCTCATTGACGATGAAACACAGTAATTGCATCCCAAATTAATACAAAAGGAACAATGCCGGCCTAAGTACAAGAGGTCTTACACTCTAACTTTCTATGATTTGAGCATCTCTTGTGAGCCCAGTTTAACAATCCGATGCTTCACTTCAGGATTACTGTATACCTTGGACCTTCTTATTGACGATGAAACACAGAAATAGCATCCGTATTTATTACAAAAGGCAAAATGCCGACTTAAGTACATGAGGACTGACACTCTAACTTTCTATGATTTTAACCTCTCCTGTGAGTAGAGTTTTAAATTCCGATGTTTCACTTCAGGTTTACTGTATCCCTTGGACGTTCTTATTGACATTGAAACACAGAAATTGCATCCGAATTTAATACAAAACGCACAATGCCGACCTAAGTACAAGAGGACTGACACTCTAACTTTCTATGATTAGAACCTCTCCTGTGAGTCCAGTTTTAGATTCCGATTCTTCACTTCAGGTGTAGAGTATACCTTGGATCTTCTTATTGACGATGAAGCACAGAAATAGCGTCGGATTTAAATTCATAAGGCACAATGCCGACTTAAGTACGAGAGGACTGACACTCTTACTTTCTATGATTTGAACCCCTCCTGTGAGTCCAGTTTTAGATTCCGATGCTTCACTTCAGGTTTACTGTATACCTTGGACCTTATTATTGACGATGAAACACAGATATTGCATCCGAATTTAATTCTAAAGGCATATTGCCGACTTAAGTACAAGAGGACTGACACTCTAACTTGCTATGATTTGAACCTCTCCTGTGAGTCCAGTTTTAGATTCCGAAGCTTCACTTCAGGTGTACTGTATCCCTTGGACCTTCTTTTTGACGATGAGTCACAGAAATTGCGTCGGAATTAAATACAAAATGCACAATGCCGACCTAAGTACAAGAGGTTTGACACTCTAACTTTCTATGATTTGAACCTTTCCTGTGCGTCCAGTTTTAGATTTCGGTGCTTCACTTCAGATTTACTGTATACCTTGGACCTTCTTATTGACGATGAAACACAGTAATTGCATCCCAAATTAATACAAAATGCACAATGCCGAATTAAGTACAAGAGGACTGACACTCTAACTTTCTATGATTTGAACCTCTCCTGTGAGTCCAGTTTTAGATTACGATGCTTCGCTTCAGGTGTACAGTATACCTTGGACCTTCTTATTGACGATGAAGCACAGAAATTGCGTCGGAATTAAATTCAAAAGGCACAATGCCGACTTAAGTACGAGAGGACTGACACTCTTACTTCCTTGGATTCGAACCTCTCCGGTTAGGCCAGTTTTAGATTCCGATGCTTCACTTCAGGTTTACTGTATACCTTGGACCTTCGTATTGACGATGAAACACAGATATTGCATCCGAATTTAATTCAAAAGGCACAATGCCGACTTAAGTACTAGAGGACGGACACTCTAACTTTCTATGATTTGAACCTCTCCCGTGAGTCCAGTTTCAGATTCCGATGCTTCACTTCAGGTGTACTGTATCCCTTGGACCATCTTTGTGACGATGAAGCACGGAAATTGCTTCGGAATTAAATACAACATGCACAATGCCGACTTAAGTACAAGAGGACTGACACTCTAACTTTCTATGATTTGAACCTCTCCTGTGAGTCCAGTTTTAGATTCATATGCTTCACTTCAGGTGTACAATATACCTTGGACTTTCTTATTGACGATGAAGCACAGAAATTGCGTCGGAATTAAATTCAAAAGGCACAATGCCGACTTAAGTACGAGAGGACTGACACTGATACTTTCTATGATTTGAACCTCTCCTGTGAGTCCAGTTTCAGATTCCGATGCTTCACTTCAGGTTTACTGTATACCTTGGACCTTCTTATTGACGATGAAACACAGATATTGCATCCGAATTTAATTCAAAAAGCACAATCCCGACTTAAGTACAAGAGGACTGACACTCCAACTTTCTATGACTTGAACCTCTCCTGTGAGTCCAGTTTTAGATTGCGATGCTTCACTTCAGGTTTACTGTATCCCTTGGACCTTCTTATTGACGACGAAACACAGTAATAGCATCCCAAACTATTACAAAAGGCACAATGCCGAATTAAGTACAAGAGGACTGACACTTTATCCTTCTATGATTTGAACCTCTCCTGTGAGTCCAGTTTTAGATTCATATGCTTCACTTCAGGTGTACAGTATACCTTGGACTTTCTTATTGACGATGAAGCACAGAAATTGCGTCGGAATTAAATTCAAAAGGCACAATGCCGACTTAAGTACAAGAGGACTGACACTCTTACTTTCTATGACTTGAACCTCTCCTGTGAGTCCAGTTTTAGATTCCGGTGTTTCACTTCAGGTTTACTGTATACCTTGGACCTTCTTATTGACGATGAAACACAGATATTGCATCCGAATTTAATACAAAAGGCACAATGCCGACTTAAGTACAAGAGGACTGACACTCTAACTTTCAATGATTCGAACCTCTCCTGTGAGTCCAGTTTTACATTCCGTTGCTGCACTTCAAGTTCACTGTATCCCTTGGCCCTTCTTATTGACGATGAAACACAGTAATAGCATCCGAACTTAATTCAAAATCACAGTGCCGACTTAAGTGCAAGAGGACTGACACTCTAACCTTCTATGATCTGAACCTCTCCTGTGAGACCAGTTTTAGATTCCGATGCTTCACTTCAGGTTTACTGTATCACTTGGACCTTCTTATTGACGATGAAACACAGAAATTGCATCCAAATTTAATACAAAAGGCTCAATGCCGACTTAAGTACAAGAGGACTTACACTCTAACTATCTATGAATTGAACCTCTCCTGTGAGTCCAGTTTTAGATTCCGATGCTTCACTTCTGGTATACTGTATCCCTTGCACCTTCTTTTTGACGATAAAGCACAGAAATTGCGTCGGAATTAAATACAAAATGCACAATGCCGAGTTAAGTACAAGAGGACTGACACTCTAACTTTCTATGATTTGAAACTCTCCTGTGAGTCCAGTTTCAGATGCCGATGTTTCACTTCAGGTTTACTGTACCCCTGGACCTTCTTATTGACGATGAAACACAGATATTGCATCCGAATTTAATTCAAAAAGGCACAATGCCGACTTACGTACTAGAGGACTGACACTCTAACTTTCTATGATTTGAACCTCTCCTGTGAGTCCAGTTTCAGATTCCGATGCTTCACTTCAGGTGTATTGTATCCCTTGGAGCATCTTTTTGACGATGAAGCACGGAAATTGCGTCGGAATTATATACAACATTCACAATGCTGACTTAAGTACAAGAGGAGTGACACTCAATTTTTCTATGATCTGAACCTCTCCTGTGTGTCCAGTTTTAGATTCCGATGCTTCACTTCTGGTTTACTGTATGCCGTGGACCTTCTTACTGACAATGAAGCACAGAAATTCCAACGGAATTAAATTCAAAAGGCACAATGCCGACTTAAGTACAAGAGGTCTGACACTTTCACTTTCTATGATTTGATCCTCTCCTGTGAGTCCAGTTCTAGATTCCGTTGCTTCACGTCTGGTTTACTGTACACCTCTTACCTTCTTATGGAAGTAGAAACACAAAAATTGCATCTAAATTTAATACAAAAGGCACAATGCCGTCTTAAGTACAAGAGCACTGGCACTCTAACTTTCTATGATTTGAAACTCCGCTGTGAGTCCAGTTTTGGCTTCCGATGCTTCACTTCAGGTTCAATGTACACCTTGGACCTTCTTATTGACGATGAAACACAGAAATTACATCGGAATTAAATTCAAAAGGCACAATGCCAACTTAAGTACAAAAGGACTGATACTCTAACTTTGTATGATTTGAGCATCTCTTGTGAGCCCAGTTTAACAATCCGATGCTTCACTTTAGGATTACTGTATACCTTGGACCTTCTTATTGACGATGAAACACAGAAATTGCATCCGTATTTATTAAAAAAAGCAAAATGCCGACTTAAGTACACGAGGACTGACACTCTAACTTTCTATGATTTTAACCTCTCCTGTGAGTCCACTTTTAGATTCCGACGCTTCACTTCAGGTGTACTGTATCCCTTGGACCTTCTTTTTGACGATGAAGCACCGAAATTGCGTTGGAATTAAATACAAAATGCACAATGCGTAGTTAAGTACAAGAGGACTGACACTCTAATTTCCTATGATTAGCACATCTCCTGTGAGTCCAGTTTAACATTCCGATGCTTCACTTCAGGTTTACTGTATACCTTGGACCTTCTTATTGACGATGAAACACAGAAATTGCATCCGAATTTAATACAAAATTCAAAATGCCGACTTAAGCACATGCGGACTGACACTCTAACTTTCTGTGATATGAACCTCTCCTGTGAGTCCAGTTTTAGATTCATATGCTTCACTTCAGGTGTACAGTATACCTTGGACCTTCTTATTGACGATGAAGCACAGAAATTGCGTCGGAATTAAATTCAAAAGGCACAATGCCGACTTAAGTACAAGAGGACTGACACTCTAACTTGCTATGATTTGAACCTCTCCTGTGAGTCCTGTTTTAGATTCCGAAGCTTCACTTCAGGTGTACTGTATCCCTTGGACCTTCTTTTTGACGATGAGTCACAGAAATTGCGTCGGAATTAAATACAAAATGCACAATGCCGAGTTAAGTACAAGAGGACTGACACTCTAACTTTCTATGATTTGAACCTCTCCTGTGAGTCCAGTTTCAGATGCCGATGTATCACTTCAGGTTTACTGTACTCCTGGACCTTCTTATTGACGATGAAACACAGAAATTGCATCCGAATTTAATACAAAAGCACAATGCCGACCTAAGTACAAGAGGTTTGACACTCTAACTTTCTATGATTTGAACCTTTCCTGTGCGTCCAGTTTTAGATTCCGGTGCTTCACTTCAGACTTACTGTATACCTTGGACCTTCTTATTGACGATGAAACACAGTAATTGCATCCCAAATTAATACAAAAGGCACAATGCCGAATTAAGTACAAGAGGACTGACACTCTAACTTTCTATGATTTGAACCTCTCCTGTGAGTCCAGTTTTAGATTACGATGCTTCGCTTCAGGTGTACAGTATACCTTGGACCTTCTTATTGACGATGAAGCACAGAAATTGCGTCGGAATTAAATTCAAAAGGCACAATGCCGACTTAAGTACGAGAGGACTGACACTCTTACTTCCTTGGATTCGAACCTCTCCGGTTAGGCCAGTTTTAGATTCCGATGCTTCACTTCAGGTTTACTGTATACCTTGGACCTTCGTATTGACGATGAAACACAGATATTGCATCCGAATTTAATTCAAAAGGCACAATGCCGACTTAAGTACTAGAGGACGGACACTCTAACTTTCTATGATTTGAACCTCTCCCGTGAGTCCAGTTTCAGATTCCGATGCTTCACTTCAGGTGTACTGTATCCCTTGGACCATCTTTGTGACGATGAAGCACGGAAATTGCTTCGGAATTAAATACAACATGCACAATGCCGACTTAAGTACAAGAGGACTGACACTCTAACTTTCTATGATTTGAACCTCTCCTGTGAGTCCAGTTTTAGATTCATATGCTTCACTTCAGGTGTACAATATACCTTGGACTTTCTTATTGACGATGAAGCACAGAAATTGCGTCGGAATTAAATTCAAAAGGCACGATGCCGACTTAAGTACGAGAGGACTGACACTGATACTTTCTATGATTTGAACCTCTCCTGTGAGTCCAGTTTCAAATTCCGATGCTTCACTTCGGGTTTACTGTATACCTTGGACCTTCTTATTGACGATGAAACACAGATATTGCATCCGAATTTAATACAAAAGGCACAATGCCGACTTAAGTACAAGAGGACTGACACTCTAACTTTCAATGATTCGAACCTCTCCTGTGAGTCCAGTTTTACATTCCGTTGCTGCACTTCAAGTTCACTGTATCCCTTGGCCCTTCTTATTGACGATGAAACACAGTAATAGCATCCGAACTTAATTCAAAATCACAGTGCCGACTTAAGTGCAAGAGGACTGACACTCTAACCTTCTATGATCTGAACCTCTCCTGTGAGACCAGTTTTAGATTCCGATGCTTCACTTCAGGTTTACTGTATCACTTGGACCTTCTTATTGACGATGAAACACAGAAATTGCATCCAAATTTAATACAAAAGGCTCAATGCCGACTTAAGTACAAGAGGACTTACACTCTAACTATCTATGAATTGAACCTCTCCTGTGAGTCCAGTTTTAGATTCCGATGCTTCACTTCTGGTATACTGTATCCCTTGGACCTTCTTTTTGACGATAAAGCACAGAAATTGCGTCGGAATTAAATACAAAATGCACAATGCCGAGTTAAGTACAAGAGGACTGACACTCTAACTTTCTATGATTTGAAACTCTCCTGTGAGTCCAGTTTCAGATGCCGATGTTTCACTTCAGGTTTACTGTACCCCTGGACCTTCTTATTGACGATGAAACACAGATATTGCATCCGAATTTAATTCAAAAGGCACAATGCCGACTTACGTACTAGAGGACTGACACTCTAACTTTCTATGATTTGAACCTCTCCTGTGAGTCCAGTTTCAGATTCCGATGCTTCACTTCAGGTGTATTGTATCCCTTGGACCATCTTTTTGACGATGAAGCACGGAAATTGCGTCGGAATTATATACAACATTCACAATGCTGACTTAAGTATAAGAGGAGTGACACTCAATTTTTCTATGATCTGAACCTCTCCTGTGAGTCCAGTTTTAGATTCCGATGCTTCACTTCTGGTTTACTGTATGCCGTGGACCTTCTTACTGACAATGAAGCACAGAATTCCAACGGAATTAAATTCAAAAGGCACAATGCCGACTTAAGTACAAGAGGTCTGACACTTTAACTTTCTATGATTTGATCCTCTCCTGTGAGTCCAGTTCTAGATTCCGTTGCTTCACGTCTGGTTTACTGTACACCTCTTACCTTCTTATGGAAGTGGAAACACAAAAATTGCATCTAAATATAATACAAAAGGCACAATGCCGTCCTAAGTACAAGAGGACTGACACTCTAACTTTCTATGATTTGAAACTCCGCTGTGAGTCCAGTTTTGGCTTCCGATGCTTCACTTCAGGTTCAATGTACACCTTGGACCTTCTTATTGACGATGAAACACAGAAATTACATCGGAATTAAATTCAAAAGGCACAATGCCAACTTAAGTACAAAAGGACTGACACTCTAACTTTGTATGATTTGAGCATCTCTTGTGAGCCCAGTTTAACAATCCGATGCTTCACTTTAGGATTACTGTATACCTTGGACCTTCTTGTTGACGATGAAACACAGAAATTGCATCCGTACTTATTAAAAAAGGCAAAATGCCGACTTAAGTACACGAGGACTGACACTCTAACTTTCTATGATTTTAACCTCTCCTGTGAGTCCACTTTTAGATTCCGACGCTTCACTTCAGGTGTACTGTATCCCTTGGACCTTCTTTTTGACGATGAAGCACCGAAATTGCGTTGGAATTAAATACAAAATGCACAATGCGTAGTTAAGTACAAGAGGACTGACACTCTAATTTCCTATGATTTGCACATCTCCTGTGAGTCCAGTTTAACATTCCGATGCTTCACTTCAGGTTTACTGTATACCTTGGACCTTCTTATTGACGATGAAACACAGAAATTGCATCCGAATTTAATACAAAATTCAAAATGCCGACTTAAGCACATGCGGACTGACACTCTAACTTTCTGTGATATGAACCTCTCCTGTGAGTCCAGTTTTAGATTCATATGCTTCACTTCAGGTGTACAGTATACCTTGGACCTTCTTATTGACGATGAAGCACAGAAATTGCGTCGGAATTAAATTCAAAAGGCACAATGCCGACTTAAGTACAAGAGGACTGACACTCTAACTTGCTATGATTTAAACCTCTCCTGTGAGTCCAGTTTTAGATTCCGATGCTTCATTTCAGGTGTACTGTATCCCTTGGACCTTCTTTTTGACGATGAAGCACAGAAATTGCGTCGGAATTAAATACAAAATGCACAATGCCGAGTTAAGTACAAGAGGACTGACACTCTAACTTTCTATGATTTGAACCTCTCCTGTGAGTCCAGTTTCAGATGCCGATGTTTCACTTCAGGTTTACTGTATTACTTGACCTTCTTATTGACGTTGACACACAGATATTGCATCCGATTTTAATACTAAAGGCACAATGCCGACAAAAGTACAAGAGGACTGACACTCTTACTTTCAATTAATTGAACCTCTCCTGTGAGTACAGTTTTAGATTCCGATGCTTCACTTCAGGTTTACTGTATCCCTTGGACCTCCTTATTGACGATGAAACACAGAAATTGCATCCGAATTTAATACAAAAGGCACAATGCCGACTTAAGTACGGAAGGACTGACACTCTAAATGTCTATGATTTGAACCTCTCCTGCGAGTCCAGTTTTAGAATCCGATGCTTCACTTCAGGTGTACTGTATTCCTTGGACCTTCTTATTAACGATGAAGCACAGAAATTGCGTCCGAATTAAAATCAAAAGGCACAATGCCGACTTAAGTACAAGAGGACTGACACTATAACTTTCTATGATTTGAACCTCTCCTGTGAGTCCAGTTTTAAATTCCGATGCTTCATTTCAGCTTTACTGTATACCTTGGACCTTCTTATTGACGGCGAAAGACAGAAATTGCATCGGAATTAAATTCAAAAGTCACAATGCTGACTTCAGTAAAAGAGGACTGACACTCTAACTTTCTATGATTTGAACCTCTCCTGTGAGTCCAGTTTTAGATTCCGATATTTCACTTCGGGTTTACTGTATCCCTTGGACCTTCTTATTGACGATGAAACACAGAAATTGAATCCGAATTTAATACAAAAGGCACAATGACGAATGAAGTACAAGAGGACTGACACTCTAACTTTCAATGATTTGAACCACTCCTGTGAGTCCAGTTTTAGTTTCCGATGCATCACTTCAGGTTTACTGTATCCCTTGGACCTTCTTATTGACGATGAAACACAGAAATTGCATCCGAATTTAATACAAAAGGCACAATGCCGACTTAAGTACAAGAGGACTGACACTCTAACTCTCTATGATTTGAACCTCTCCTGTGAGTCCAGTTTTAGATTCCGATGCTTCACTTCCGGTTTACTGTTTTCCTTGGACCTTCTTATTGACGATGAAACACAGAAATTGCATCCGAATTTAATACAAAAGGCACAATGCCGACTTAAGTACAAGAAAACCGACATTATAACTTTCTATGAATTGAACTTCTCCTGTGAGTCCAGTTTTAGATTCCGATGCTTCACTTCAGGTTTACTGTATCGCTTGGACCTTCATATTGACGATGAAACACAGAAATTGCATCCGAATTTGATACAAAAGGCACAATGCCGACTTAAGTACAAGAGGACTGACTCTCTAACTTTCTATGACTTGAACCTCTCCTGTGAGTCCAGTTTTAGATTCCGATGCTTCACTTCAGGTTTACTGTACCCCTTGGACCTTCTTATTGTCGATGAAACACAGAAATTGCATCCGAATTTAATACAAAAGGCGCAATGCCGTCTTAAGTACAACAGGACTGACACTCTAACTTTCCATGATTTGAACCTCTCCTGTGAGTCCAGTTTTAGATACCGATTTTTCACTTCAGGTTTACTGTATCCCTTGTACCTTCTTATTGACGTTGAAACACAGAAATTGCATCCGAATGTAATACAAAAGGCACAATGACTACTTAAGTACAAGAGGACTGACACTTTAAATTTCTACGATTTGAACCTCTGCTGTGAGTCCAGTTCAAGATTCCAATGCTTCACCTCAGATTTACTGTATACCTTGGACCTTCTTATTGACGATGAAGCACAGAAAATGCATCGGAATTAAATTTTAGAGGCACAATGCCGACTTAAGTACAAGAGGACTGGCACTCTAATTTTCTATGATTTGAACAACACTTGTGAGTCCAGTTTTAGATTCCGATGCTTCGCTGCAGTTTTACCGAATCCCAAGGACCTTCTTATTGACGATGAAACACAGAAATTGCATCCGAATTTAATACAAAAGGCACAATGCCGACTTCTGTTAAAGAGAACTGACACTCTAACTTTCCATGATTTTAACCTCTCCTGTGAGTCCAGTTTTAGATTCCGATGCTTCACTTCAGGTTTACTGTATTACTTGACCTTCCTATTGACGTTGACACACAGATATTGCATCCGATTTTAATACAAAAGGCACAATGCCGACAAAAGTGCAAGAGGACTGACACTCTAACTTTCTATTAATTGAACCTCTCCTGTGAGTCCAGTTTTAGATTCCGATGCTTCACTTCAGGTTTACTGTATCCCTTGGACCTCCTTATTGACGATGAAACACAGAAATTGCATCCGAATTTAATACAAAAGGCACAATGCCGACTTTAGTACGGAAGGACTGACACCTTAAATTTCTATGATTTGAACCTCTCCTGTGAGTCCAGTTTCAGATTCCGATGCTTCACTTCCGTTGTACTGAATATGTTATAACTTCTTATTGACGATGACGCACAGATATTGCGCCGGAATTAAATTAAAAAGGCACCTTGCCGACTTAAGTACGAGAGGACTGACACTCTAATTTTCTATGATTGTAACATCACTTGTGAGTCCAGTTTTAGATTCCGATGCCTCACTTCAGGTTTACTGTATACCTTGAACCTTCTTATTACCGATGAAGCACAGAAATTGCATCGGAATTACATTCAAAAAGCACAATACCTACTTAAGTACAAGGGGACTGACACTCTAACTTTCTATGATTTGGACCGCTCCTGTGAGTCCAATTTTAGATTCCGATGCTTCACTTCAGGTTTACCGTTTCCCTTGGACCTTCCTATTGACGATGAAATACAGAAATTGCATCCGAACTTAATTCAAAATCACAATGCCGACTTAAGTACAAGAGGACTGACTTTCGAACTTACTATGATCTGAACCTCTCCTGTGAGTCCAGTTTTAAATTCCGATGCTTCACTTCAGGTTTACTGTATCCCTTGACCTTCTTATTGACGTTGAAACACAGATATTGCATCCGATTCTAATACAAAAGGCACAATGCCGACTTAAGTACAAGAGGACTGACACTCTATCTTTCTATTAATTGAATCTTTCCTGTGAGTCCAGTTTTAGATTCCGATGCATCACTTCCGGTTTACAGTGTCCCTTGGACTTTCTTATTGACGATGAAACAAAGAAATTGCATCGGAATTAAATTCAAAAGGCACAATGACGACTTAAGTACAAGAGGACTGACAGTCTAACTTTCTATGATGTGAACCTTTCCTGTGAGTCCTGTTGTAAGCTCCGATGCTTCACTTCAGGTGTACTGTATTCCTTGGACCTTCTTATTGACGATGAAACACAGAAATTGCATCCGAATTTAATACAAAAGACACAATGCTGACTTAAGTACAAAAGGGCTGACACTCTAACTTTCTATGATTTGAACCTCTCCTGTGAGTCCAGTATTAGATTACCATGCTTCACTTCAGGTTTACTGTATACCTTGGACCTTCTTATTGACGATGAAGCACAGAAATTGCATCGGAATTAAATAAGAAAGGCACAATGCCGACTTAAGTACAAGAGGACTGACACTCTAACTTTCTATGATTTGAACGTTCCCTGTGAGTCCAGTTTTAGATTCCGATGCTTCACTTCACGTTTACTGTATCCCTTGGACCTTCTTATTGACGATGAAACACAGAAATTGCATCCGAATTTAATACAAAAGACACAATGCTGACTTAAGTACAAGAGGACTGACACTATAACTTTCTATGATTTGAACGTCCCCTGTGAGTCCAGTTTTAGATTCCGATGCTTCACTTCAGGTTTACTGTATCCCTTGGACCTTCTTATTGACGATGAAACACAGAAATTGCATCCGAATTTAATACGAAAGGCACAATGCCGACTTAAGTACAAGACGACTAACACTCTAACTTTCTATGATTTGAACATCACTTGTGAGTAAAGTTTTAGATTCCGATGCTTCACTTCAGGTTTACTGAATCCCATGGACCTTCTTATTGACGATGAAACACAGAAACTGAATCCGAATTTAATACAAAGGGCACAATGCCGACTTAAGTACAAGAGGACTGACACTCTAACTATCTTTGATTTGAACCTCGCCTGTGAGCCCTGTTTTAGATTCCGATGCTTCACTTCAGGTTCACTGTATACCTTGGACCTTCTTATTGACGATGAAACACAGAAATTGCATCGGAATTAAATTCAAAAGGCACAATGCCAACTTAAGTACAAAAGGACTGACACTCTAACTTTCTATGATTTGAACATCTCCTGTGAGTCCAGCTTAACATTCCGAAGCTTCACTTCAGGTTTACTGCATACCTTGGACATTCTTATTCACGATGAAACACAGAAATTGCTCCCGAATTTTATACAAGAGGCAAAATGCCGACTTAAGTACATGAGGACTGACACTTTAACTTTCGATGATTTGAACCTCTCCTGTGAGTCCAGTTTTAGATTCTGATGCTTCACGTCAGGTTTACTGTATAACTTGGACCTTCTTATTGACGGCGAAACACAGAAATTGCATCGGAATTAAATTCAAAAGGCACAATGCCGACCTAAGTACAAGAGGACTGACACTCTAACTTACTATGATTTGAACCTCTCCTATGAGTCCGGTTTTAGATTCCGATGCTTCACTTCAGGTTTACAGTATACCTTTGACCTTCTTATTGACGATGAAACACAGAAATTGCATCCGAATTTGATACAAAAGGCAAAATGTCGACTTAAGTACAAGAGGACTGACACTCTAACATTCTATGATTTGAACCTCTCCTGTGAGTCCAGTTTTAGAATCCGATGCTTCACTTCAGGTGTACAGTATACCTTGGACCTTCTTATTGACGATGAAACACAGTAATTGCATCCGAACTTAATTTAAAATCACAGTGCCGACATAAGTACAAGAGGACTGTCACTCTAACTTTCTATGAATTGAACCTCTCCTGTGAGTCCAGTTTTAAATTCCGATGCTTCACTTCAGGTTTACTGTATCCCATGGCCATTCTTATTGACGATGAAGCACAGAAATTGCTTCGGATTTAAATTCAAAAGGCACAATGCCGACTTAAGTACAAGAGGTCTGACACTTTAACTTTCTATGATTTGATCCTCTGTTGTGAGTCCAGTTTTAGATTCCGATGCTTCACATCAGGTTCACTGTATACTTTGGACCTTCTTATTGACGATGAAACACAGAAATTGCATCGGAATTAAATTCAAAATGCACAATGCCAACTTAAGTACAAAATGACTGACACTCTAACTTTCTATGATTTGAACCACTCCTGTGAGTCCAGTTTTAGTTTCCGATGCTTCACTTGAGGTTTACTGTATCTCTTGGACGTTCTTATTGACGATGAAACACAGAAATTGCATCCGAACTTAATTTAAAATCACAGTGCCGACATAAGTACAAGAGGACTGTCACTCTAACTTTCTATGATTTGAACCTCTCCTGTGAGTCCAGTTTTAGATTCCGGTGCTTCACTTCAGGTTTACTGTATACCTTGGACCTTCTTATTGACGATGAAACACAGTAATTGCATCCCAAGTTAATACAAATGGCACAATTCCGAATTAAGTACAAGAGGACTGACACTCTAACTTTCTATGATTTGAACCTCTCCTGTCAGTCCAGTTTTACATTCCGATGCTTCACTTCTGGTTTACAGTATACCTTGGACCTTCTTATTGACGATGAAGCACAGAAATTGCGTCGGAATTAAATTCAAAAGGCACAATGCCGACTTAAGTACGAGAGGACTGACACTCTTACTTTCTTTGATTCGAACCTCTCCTGTGAGTCCAGTTTTAGATTCCGATGCTTCACTTCAGGTTTACTGTATACCTTGGCCCTTCGTCTTGACGACGAAACACAGATATTGCATCCGAATTCAATTCAAAAGGCACAATGCCGACTTAAGTACTAGAGGACTCACACTCTAACTTTCTATGATATGAACGTCTCCTGTGAGTCCAGTTTTAGATTCCGATGCCTCACTTCAGGTGTACTGTATCCCTTGGACCTTCTTTTTGAAGATGAAGCACAGAAATTGCGTCGGAATTAAATACAAAATGGACAGTGCCGACTTAAGTACAAGAGGACTGACACTCTAACTTTCTATGATTTGAACGTCTCCTGTGAGTCCAGTTTTAGATTCCGATGCTTCACTTCAGGTTTAGTGTATGCCTTGGACCTCCTTATTGACGATGAAACACAGAAATGGAATCGGAAATAAATTCGAAAGGCACAATGCCGACTTAAGTACAAGAAGACTGACACTCCAACTTTCTATGATATGAACCTCTCCTGTGAGTCCAGTTTTAGATTCCGGTGTTTCACTTCAGGTGTACTGTATACCTTGGACCTTCTTATTGACAATGAAGCACAGAAATTGCGTCGGAATAAAATTCATAAGGCACAATGCCGACTTAAGTCCAAGAGGACTGACACTCTAACTTTCTATGATTTGAACCCCTCCTGTGAGTCCAGTTTTAGATTCCGATGCTTCACTTCAGGTTTACTGTATACCTTGGACCTTCTTATTGACGGCGGAACACAGAAATTGCTTCGGAATTAAATTCGAAAGGCACAATGCCAAATTAAGTACAAGAGGACTGACACACTAAGTTTCAATGATTTGAACCCCTCCTGTGAGTCCAGTTTTACATTCCGATGCTTCACTTCAGGTTTACTGCATACCTTGGACCTTCTTATTGACGATGAAACACATAAATTGCATCGAATAAAATTTAGAAGGCACAATGCCGACTTAAGTACAAGAGGACTGACAATCTAACTTTCTATGATTTGAACCTCTCCTGTGAGTCCAGTTTTAGATGCCGATGCTTCACTTCAGGTTTACTGTATCCCTTGGACCTTCTTATTGACGATGAAACACAGAAATTGCATCCGAATTTAATACAAAAGGCACAATGCCGACTTCAGTACAAGAGGACTGACATTCTAACTTTCTATGATTTGAACCTCTCCTGTGAGTCCAGTTTTAGATTACGATGATTCACTTCAGGTTTACTGTATCCCTTGGACCTTCTTATGGACGATGAAGCACAGAAATTGCATCGGAATTAAATTCAAAAGGCACAATGCCGACTTAAGTACAAGAGGCCTGTCACTTTAAGTTTCTATGATTTGAATCTCACCTGTGAGTCCAGTTTTAGATTCCGTTGCTTCACTTCGGGTTTACTGTACCCCTTGGACCTTCCTATTGAAGTAGAAACACAGAAGTTGCATCCAAATTTAATACAAAAGGCACAATGCCGACTTATGTACAAGAGGACTGACACACTAACTTTCTATGATTTCAACCTCTGCTGTGAGTCCATTTTTAGATTCCGATGCTTCACTTCAGGTTCACTGTATACCTTGGACCTTCTTATTGACGATGAAACACAGAAATTGCATAGGAATTAAATTCAAAAGGCACAATGCCAACATAAGTACAAAAGGACTGACACTCATACTTTCTACGATTTGAGCATCTCTTGTGAGCCCAGTTTAACAATCCGATGCTTCACTTCAGGTTTACTGTATACCTTGGACCTTCTTTTCGACGATGAAACACAGAAATTGCATCTGAATCTAATACAAGAGGCACAATGCCGACTTAAGTACAAGAGGACTGACACTCTAACTTTCTATGATTTGAACCTCTCCTGTGAGTCCAGTTTTACATTCCGATGCTTAACTTCAGGTTTACTGTATCCCTTGGACCTTCTTATTAACGATGAAACACAGTAATTGCATCCGAACTTAATTCAAAATCACAATGCCGACTTAAGTACAAGAGGACTGACACTCTAACTTTCTATGATCTGAACCTCTCGTGTGAATCCAGTTTTAGATTCCGATGCTTCACTTCAGGATTACTGTTTCACTTGGACCTTCTTATTGACGATGAAACACAGAAATTGCATCCAAATTTAATGCAAAAGGCACAATGCCGACTAAAGTACAACAGGACTGACACTCTAACTTTCTATGAATTGAACCTCTCCTGTGAGTCCAGTTTTAGATTCCGATGATTCAGTTCAGGTTTACTGTATCCCTTGGACCTTCTTATGGACGATGAAGCACAGAAATTGCATCTGAATTAAATTCAAAAGGCACAATGCCGACTTATGTACAAGAGGCCTGTCACTTTAAGTTTCTATGATTTGAACCTCACCTGTGAGTCCAGTTTTAGATTCCGTTGCTTCACTTCTGGTTTACTGTACCCCTTGGACCCTCTTATTGACGTAGAAACGCAGAAATTGCATCCAAATTTAATACAAAAGGCACAATGCCGACTTAAGTACAAGAGGACTGACACTCTTACTTTCTATGATTTGAACCTCTGCTGTGAGTCCAGTTTTAGATTCCGATGCTTCACTTCAGGTTCACTGTATACCTTGGACCTTCTTATTGACGATGAAACACAGAAATTGCATCCGAATTTAATACAAAAGGCACAATGCCGACCTAAGTACAAGAGGACTGACACTCTAACTTTCTATGATTTAAACCTCTCCTGTGAGTACAGTTTTACATTCCGATGCTTCACTTCAGGTGTACAGTATACCTTGGACCTTCTTATTGACGATAAAACACAGAAATTGCATCGGAAATAAATTCGAAAGGCACAATGCCGACTTATGTACAAAAGGACTGACACTCTAACTTTCTGTGATTTGAACCTCTCCTGTGCGTCAAGTTTTAAATTCCCGTGTTTCACTTCAGGTGTACTGTAAACCTTGGACCTTCGTATTGACGATGAAGCACAGATATTGCGTCGGAATTAAATTCATAAGGCACAATGCCGACTTAAGTACAAGAGTACAGACACTCTAACATTCTATGATTTCAACCCCTTCTGTGAGACCAGTTTTAGATTCCGATGCTTCACTTTAGGTTTACTGTGTACCTTGGACCTTCTTATTGACGGTGAAACACAGAAATTGCTTCCGAATTTAATACAAAATGCACATTGCCGAATTAAGTACAAGAGGACTGACACACTAACTTTCAATGATTTGAACCCCTCCTGTGAGTCCAGTTTTAGATTCCGATGCTTCACTTCAGGTTTACTGTATACCTTGGACCTTCTTATTGACGATGAAACACAGAAATTGCATCGAATTAAAATCGAGAGTCACAATGCCGACTTAAGTACAAGAGGACTGACACTCTAACTTTCTATGATTTTAACCTCTCCTGTGAGTCCAGTATTAGATGCCGATGCTTCACTTCAGGTTTACTGTATCCCTTGGATCTTCTTATTGACGATGAAACACAGAAATTGCATCCGAATTTAATACAAAGGGCACAATGCCGACTTAAGTACACGATGACTGACACTCTAACTTTCTTTGATTAGAACCTCGCCTGTGAGTCCTGTTTTAGATTCCGATGCTTCACTTGTGGTTTACTGTATACCTTGAACTTTCTTATTGACGATGAAGCACTGACATTGCATCGGAATTAAATTCAAAAGGCACAATACCTACTTAAGTACAAGAGGACTGACACTCTAACTTTCTATGATTTGGAATTCTTCTGTGAGTCCAGTTTTAGATTCCGATGCTTCACTTCAGGTTTACCGTTTCCCTTGGACCTTCTTATTGACGATGAAACACAGTAATTGCATCCGAACTTAATTCAAAATCACAATGCCGACTTAAGTACAAGATTACTGACACTCGAACTTTCTATTATCTGAACCTCTCCTGTGAGTCCAGTTTTAGATTCCGATGCTTCACTTCAGGTTTACTGTATCCCTTGACCTTCTTATTGACGTTGAAAAACAGATATTGCATCCGATTTTAATACAAAGGGCACAATGCCGACTTAAGTACAAGAGGACTGACATTCTAATTTCCTATTAATTGAACCTCTCCTGTGAGTCCAGTTTTAGATTCTGATGCATCACTTCAGGTTTACTGTATCCCTTGGACCTTCTTATTGACGATGAAACACAGAAATTGCATCCGAATTTAATACAAAAGGCAGAATGCCGACTTAAGTACAAGTGGACTGACACTCTGAATTTCTATGATTTGAACCTCTCCTGTGAGTCCAGTTTTAGATACCGATGCTTCACTTCAGGTGTGCTGTATATTTTGGAACTTCTTATTGACGATGAAGCACAGAAATTGCGCCGGAATTAAATTAAAAAGGCACAATGCCGACTTAAGTACGAGAGGACTGACACTCTAAATTTCTATGATTTGAACCTCTCCTGTGAATCCAGTTTTAGATTCCGATGCTCACTTCAGGTTTACTGTATCCCTTGGACCTTCTTACTGACGATGAAACACAGATATTGCATGGAATTAAATTCAAAAGTCACAATGACGACTTAAGTACAAGTGTACTGACACTCTAACTTTCTATGATTTGAACCTTTCCTGTGAGTCCAGTTGTAAGCTCCGATGCTTCACTTCAGGTGTACTCTATTCCTTGGACCTTCTTATTGACGATGAAGCACAGAAATTGCGTCGGAATGAAATTCAAAGGGCACAATGCCGACTTAAGTAAAAGAGGACTGACACTCTAACTTTCCATGATTTGAACCTCTCCTGTGAGTCCAGTTTTAGATTCCGATGCTTCACTTACGCTTTACTGTATACCTTGGACCCTCTTATTGACGGCTAAACACAGAAATTGCATCGGAATTAAATTCAAAAGTCACAATGCTAACTTCAGTACAAGAGGACTGACACTCTAACTTTCTATGATTTGAACCTCTCCTGAGAGTCCAGTTTTAGATTCCGATGCTTCACTTCAGGTTGACTGTTTCCTTTGGACCTTCTTATTGACGATGAAACACAGAAATTGAATCCGAATTTAATGCAAAAGGCACAATGCCGAAATAAGTACAAGAGGACTGACACTCTAACTTTCTATGATTTGAACCACTCCTGTGAGTCCAGTTTTAGATTCCGATGCTTCACTTCAGGTTTACTGTATACCTTGGACCTTCTTATTGACGGCGAAACACAGAAATTGCTTCCGAATTTATAACAAAATGAACAATGCCGAATTAAGTACAAGAGGACTGACACACTAACTTTCAATGATTTGAACCCCTCCTGTGAGTCCAGTTTTAGTTTCTGATGCTTCACTTCAGGTTTACTGTATCCCATGGACCTTCTTATTGACGATGAAACACAGAATTTGCATCCAGATTTAATACAAAAAGCACAATGCTGACTTAAGTACAAGAGGACTGATACTCTAACTTTCTGTGATTTGAACATCTCCTGTGAGTCCAGTTTTAGATTCCGATGCTTCACTTCAGATTTAGTGTATACCTTGGACCTCCTTGTTGACGATAAAACACAGAAATTGCATCGGAAATAAATTCGAAACGCACAATGCCGACTTATGTACAAGAGGACTGACACTCTAACTTTCTGTGATTTGAACCTCTCCTGTGAGTCCAGTTTTAAATTCCGGTGTTTCACTTCAGGTGTAATGTAAACCTTGGACCTTCTTATTGACGATGAAGCACAGATATTGCGTCGGAATTAAATTCATAAGGCACAATGCCGACTTAAGTACAAGAGGACTGACACTCAAACATTCTATGATTTGAACCCCTCCTGTGAGTCCAAATTTAGATTCCGATGCTTCACTTCAGCTTTACTGTACACCTTGGACCTTCTTATTGACGGCGAAACACAGAAATTGCTTCCGAATTTAATACAAAAGGAACAATGCCGAATTAAGTACAAGAGGACTGACACACTAACTTTCAATGATTTGGACCCCTCCTGTGAGTCCAGTTTTAGATTCCGATGCTTCAGTTCAGGTTTACTGTATACCTTGGACCTTCTTATTGACGATGAAACACAGAAATTGCATCGAATTAAATTCAAAAGGCACAATGCCGACTTAAGTACAAGAGGACTGACACTCTAACTTTCTATGATTTGAACCTCTCCTGTGAGTCCAGTATTAGATGCCGATGCTTCACTTAAGGTTTACTGTATCCCTTGGACCTTCTTATTGACGATGAAGCACCGAAATTGCGTCGGAATTAAATTCAAAAGGCATAATGCCGACTTAAGTACGAGAGGACTGTCACTCTAATATTCAATGCTTTGAACCTCTCCTGTGAGTCCAGTTTTAGATTCCGATGCTTCACTTCAGGTTTACTGTATCCCTTGGACCTTCTTATTGACGATGAAACACAGAAATTGCATCGGAATTAAATTCAAAATGCACAATGCCGACTTAAGTACAATAGGACTGACACTCTAACTTTCTATGATTTGAACCTCTCCTGTGAGTCCAGTTTTGGATTCCGATGCTTTACTTCAGCTTTACTGTATATCTTGGACCTTCTTATTGACGATGAAGCACAGAAATTGGATCGGAATTAAATACAAAAGGCACAATGCCGACTTAAGAACAAGAGGTCTGACACTCTAACTCTCTATGATTTGAACGTCCCCTGTGAGTACAGTTTTAGATTCCGATGCTTCACTTCAGGTTTACTGTATACCTTGGACCTTCTTATTGACGATGAAACACAGAAATTGCATCGAATTAAAATCAAAAGGCACAATGCCGACTTAAGTACAAGAGGACTGACACTCTAACTTTCTATGATTTGAACCTCTCCTGTGAGTCCAGTATTAGATGCCGATGCTTCACTTCAGGTTTACTGTACCCCTTGGATCTTCTTATTGACGATGAAACACAGATATTGCATCCGAATTTAATACAAAAGGCACAATGCCGACTTAAGTGCACGATGGCTGACACTCTAACTTTCTTTGATTAGAACCTCGCCTGTGAGTCCAGATTTAGATTCCGATGCTTCACTTCAGGTTTACTGTATCCCTTGGACGTTCTTACTGACGACGAAGCACAGAAATTGCGTCGGATGTAAATTCAAAAGGCATAATGCCGATTTAAGTACGAGAGGACTGTCACTCTAATATTCAATGCTTTGAACCTCTCCTGTGAGTCCAGTTTTAGATTCCGATGCTTCACTTCAGGTTTACTGTATCCCTTGGACCTTCTTATTGACGATGAAACACAGAAATTGCATCCGAATAAAATTCAAAATGCACAATGCCGATTTAAGTACAATAGGACTGACACTCTAACTTTCTATGGTTTGAACCTCTCCTGTGAGCCCAGTTTTAGATTCCGATGCTTTACTTTAGGTTTACTGTATATCTTGGACCTTCTTATTGACGATGAAGCACAGAAATCGCATCGGAATTAAATACAAAAGGCACAATGCCGACTTAAGTACAAGGGGACTGACACTCTAACTTTCTATGATTTGAACGTCCCCTCTGAGTCCAGTTTTAGATTCCGATGGTTCACTTCAGGTTTACTGTATACCTTGGACCTTCTTATTGACGATGAAACACAGAAATTGCATCGAATTAAAATCAAAAGGCACAATGCCGACTTAAGTACAAGAGGACTGACACTCTAACTTTCTATGATTTGAACCTCTCCTGTGAGTCCAGTATTAGATGCCGATGCTTCACTTCAGGTTTACTGTACCCCTTGGATCTTCTTATTGACGATGAAACACAGAAATTGCATCCGAATTAGATTCAAAATGCACAATGCCGATTTAAGTACAATAGGACTGACACTCTAACTTTCTATGATTTGAACGTACCCTCTGAGTCCCCTTTTAGCTTCCGATGCTTCACTTGAGGTTTACTGTATACCTTGAACCTTCTTATTGACGATGAAGCACTGACATTGCATCGGAATTAAATTCAAAATGCACAATACCTACTTAAGTACAAGAGGACTGACACTCTAACTTTCTATGATTTGGAATTCTTCTGTGAGTCCAGTTTTAGATTCCGATGCATCACTTCAGGTTTACCGTTTCCCTTGGACCTTCTTATTGACGATGAAACACAATAATTGCATCTGAACTTAATTCAAAATCACAATGCAGACTTAAGTACAAGAGGACTGACACTCGAACTTTCTATTATCTGAACCTCTCCTGTGAGTCCAGTTTTAGATTCCGATGCTTCACTTCAGGTTTACTGTTTCCCTTGACCTTCTTATTGACGTTGAAAAACAGATATTGCATCCGATTTTAATACAAAGGGCACAATGCCGATTTAAGTACAAGAGGACTGACATTCTAACTTCCTATTAATTGAACCTCTCCTGTGAGTCCAGTTTTAGATTCTGATGCCTCACTTCGGGTTTACTGTATCCCTTGGACCTTCTTATTGACGATGAAACACAGAAATTGCATCCGAATTTAGTACAAAATGCAGAATGCCGACTTAAGTACAAGAGGACTGACACTCTAAATTTCTATGATTTGAACCTCTCCTGTGAGTCCAGTTTTAGATTCCGATGCTTCACTTCAGGTGTGCTGTAAATCTTGGAACTTCTTATTGACGATGAAACACAGAAATTGAATCCGAATTTAATACAAAAGGCACAATGCCGAAATAAGTACAAGAGGACTGACACTCTAACTGTCAATGTTTTGAACCTCTCCTGTGAGTACAGTTTAGATTCCGATGCTTCACTTTAGGTGTACTGTATTCCTTGGACCTTCTTATTCACGATGAAACACAGAAATTGCACCGAATTAAATTCAAAAGGCACAATGACGACTTAAGTACAAGAGGACTGACACTCTAACTTTCTATGATATGAACCACTCCTGTGAGTCCAGTTTTAGTTTCCGATGCTTCACTTCAGGATTACTGTATCCCTTGGACCTTCTTATTGACATTGAAACACAGAAATTGCATCCGAATATGATGCAAAAGGCACAATGACGACTTAAGTACAAGAGGACTGACACTCTAACTTTCTATGATTTGAACCACTCCTGTGAGTCCAGTTTTAGTTTCTGATGCTTCACTTCAGGTTTACTGTATCCCATGGACCTTCTTATTGACGATGAAACACAGAATTTGCATCCAGATTTAATACAAAAAGCACAATGCCGACTTAAGTACAAGAGGACTGATACTCTAACTTTCTGTGATTTGAACATCTCCTGTGAGTCCAGTTTTAGATTCCGATGCTTCACTTCAGATTTAGTGTATACCTTGGACCTCCTTGTTGACGATAAAACACAGAAATTGCATCGGAAATAAATTCGAAAGGCACAATGCCGACTTATGTACAAGAGGACTGATACTCTAACTTTCTGTGATTTGAACCTCTCCTGTGAGTCCAGTTTTAAATTCCGGTGTTTCACTTCAGGTGTAATGTAAACCTTGGACCTTCTTATTGACGATGAAGCACAGATATTGCGTCGGAATTAAATTCATAACTCACAATGCCGACTTAAGTACAAGAGGACTGACACTCTAACATTCTATGATTTGAACCCCTCCTGTCAGTCCAGTTTTAGATTCCGATGCTTCACTTCAGGTTTACTGTATACCTTGGACCTTCTTATTGACGGCGAAACACAGAAATTGCTTCCGAATTTAATACAAAAGGAACAATGCCGAATTAAGTACAAGTGGACTGACACACTAACTTTAAATGATTTGAAGCCCTCCTGTGAGTCCAGTTTTAGATTCCGATGCTTTACTTTAGGTTTACTGTATATCTTGGACCTTCTTATTAACGATGAAGCACAGAAATCGCATCGGAATTAAATACAAAAGGCACAATGCCGACTTAAGTACAAGGGGACTGACACTCTAACTTTCTATGATTTGAACGTCCCCTCTGAGTCCAGTTTTAGATTCCGATGATTCACTTCAGGTTTACTGTATACCTTGGACCTTCTTATTGACGATGAAACACAGAAATTGCATCGAATTAAAATCAAAAGGCACAATGCCGACTTAAGTACAAGAGGACTGTCACTCTAACTTTCTATGATTTGAACCTCTCCTGTGAGTCCAGTATTAGATGCCGATGCTTCACTTCAGGTTTACTGTACCCCTTGGATCTTCTTATTGACGATGAAACACAGAAATTGCATCCGAATTTAATACAAAAGGCACAATGCCGACATAAGTGCACGATGGCTGACACTCTAACTTTCTTTGATTAGAACCTCGCCTGTGAGTCCAGTTTTAGATTCCGATGCTTCTCTTCAGGTTTACTGTATCCCTTGGACGTTCTTACTAACGATGAAGCACAGAAATTGCGTCGGATGTAAATTCGAAAGGCATAATGCCGATTTAAGTACGAGAGGACTGTCACTCTAATATTCAATGCTTTGAACCTCTCCTGTGAGTCCAGTTTTAGATTCCGATGCTTCACTTTAGGTTTACTGTATCCCTTGGACCTTCTTATTGACGATGAAACACAGATATTGTATCCGAATTAAATTCAAAATGCACAATGCCGATTTAAGTACAATAGGATTGACACTCTAACTTTCTATGGTTTGAACCTCTCCTGTGAGTCCAGTTTTAGATTCCGATGCTTTACTTCAGGTTTACTGTATATCTTGGACCTTCTTATTGACGATGAAGCACAGAAATCGCATCGGAATTAAATACAAAAGGCACAATGCCGACTTAAGTACAAGAGGACTGACACTCTAACTTTCTATGATTTGAACGTACCCTCTGAGTCCCGTTTTAGCTTCCGATGCTTCACTTGAGGTTTACTGTATACCTTGAACCTTCTTATTGACGATGAAGCACTGACATTGCATCGGAATTAAATTCAAAATGCACAATACCTACTTAAGTACAAGAGGACTGACACTCTAACTTTCTATGATTTGGAATTCTTCTGTGAGTCCAGTTTTAGATTCCGATGCTTCACTTCAGGTTTACCGTTTCCCTTGGACCTTCTTATTGACGATGAAACACAGTAATTGCATCTGAACTTAATTCAAAATCACAATGCAGACTTAAGTACAAGAGGACTGACACTCGAACTTTCTATTATCTGAACCTCTCCTGTGAGTCCAGTTTTAGATTCCGATGCTTCACTTCAGGTTTACTGTATCCCTTGACCTTCTTATTGACGTTGAAAAACAGATATTGCATCCGATTTTAATACAAAGGGCACAATGCCGACTTAAGTACAAGAGGACTGACATTCTAACTTCCTATTAATTGAACCTCTCCTGTGAGTCCAGTTTTAGATTCTGATGCATCACTTCGGGTTTACTGTATCCCTTGCACCTTCTTATTGACGATGAAACACAGAAATTGCATCCGAATTTAATACAAAAGGCAGAATGCCGACTTAAGTACAAGAGGACTGACACTCTAAATTTCTATGATTTGAACCTCTCCTGTGAGTCCAGTTTTAGATTCCGATGCTTCACTTCAGGTGTGCTGTATATCTTGGAACTTCTTACTGACGATGAAGCACAGAAATTGCGCCGGAATTAAATTAAAAAGGCACAATGAAGACTTAAGTACGAGAGGACTGACAATCTAAATTTCTATGATTTGAACCTCTCCTGTGACTCCAGTTTTAGATTCCGATGCTCACTTTGGGTTTACGGTATACCTTGGACCTTCTTATTGACGACGAAACACAGATATTGCATCGAATTAAATTCAAAAGGCACAATGCCGACTTAAGTAAAAGAGGACTGACACTCTAACTTTCTATGATTTGAACCTCTCCTGTGAGTCCAGTTTTAGTTTCCGATGCATCACTTCAGCTTTACTGTATACCTTGGACCTTCGTATTGACGGCTAAACACAGAAATTGCATCGGAATTAAATTCAAAAGTCACAATGCTAACTTCAGTACAAGAGGACTGACACTCTAACTTTCTATGATTTGAACCTCTCCTGAGAGTCCAGTTTTAGATTCCGATGCTTCACTTCAGGTTGACTGTATCCCTTGGACCTTGTTATTGACGATGAAACACAGAAATTGAATCCGAATTTAATACAAAAGGCACAATGCCGAAATAAGTACAAGAGGACTGACACTCTAACTGTCAATGTTTTGAACCTCTCCTGTGAGTACAGTTTAGATTCCGATGCTTCACTTCAGGTGTACTGTATACCTTGGACCTTCGTATTCACGATGAAACACAGAAATTGCACCGAATTACATTCAAAAGGCACAATGACGACTTAAGTACAAGAGGACAGACACTCTAACTTTCTATGATATGAACCACTCCTGTGAGTCCAGTTTTAGTTTCCGATGCTTCACTTCAGGATTACTGTATCCCTTGGACCTTCTTATTGACATTGAAACACAGAAATTGCATCCGAATTTAATGCAAAAGGCACAATGACGACTTAAGTACAAGAGGACTGACACTCTAACTTTCTATGATTTGAACCACTCCTGTGAGTCCAGTTTTAGTTTCTGATGCTTCACTTCATGTTTACTGTATCCCATGGACCTTCTTATTGACGATGAAACACAGAATTTGCATCCAGATTTAATACAAAAAGCACAATGCCGACTTAAGTACAAGAGGACTGATACTCTAACTCTCTGTGATTTGAACATCTCCTGTGAGTCCAGTTTTAGATTCCGATGCTTCACTTCAGATTTAGTGTATACCTTGGACCTCCTTGTTGACGATAAAACACAGAAATTGCATCGGAAATAAATTCGAAAGGCACAATGCCGACTTATGTACAAGAGGACTGATACTCTAACTTTCTGTGATTTGAACCTCTCCTGTGAGTCCAGTTTTAAATTCCGGTGTTTCACTTCAGGTGTAATGTAAACCTTGGACCTTCTTATTGACGATGAAGCACAGATATTGCGTCGGAATTAAATTCATAAGGCACAATGCCGACTTAAGTACAAGAGGACTGACACTCTAACATTCTATGATTTGAACCCCTCCTGTGAGTCCAGTTTTAGATTCCGATGCTACACTTCAGGTTTACTGTATACCTTGGACCTTCTTATTGACGGCGAAACACAGAAATTGCTTCCGAATTTAATACAAAAGGAACAATGCCGAATTAAGTACAAGAGGACTGACACACTAACTTTCAATGATTTGAACCCCTCCTGTGAGTCCAGTTTTAGATTCCGATGCTTTACTTCAGGTTTATTGTATATCTTGGACATTCTTATTGACGATGAAGCACAGAAATCGCATCGGAATTAAATACAAAAGGCACAATGCCGACTTAAGTACAAGGGGACTGAGACTCTAACTTTCTATGATTTGAACGTCCCCTCTGAGTCCAGTTTTAGATTCCGATGCTTCACTTGAGGTTTACTGTATACCTTGAACCTTCTTATTGACGACGAAGCACTGACATTGCATCGGAATTAAATTCAAAAGGCACAATACCTACTTAAGTACAAGAGGACTGACACTCTGACTTTCTATGATTTGGAATTCTTCTGTGAGTCCAGTTTTAGATTCCGATGCTTCACTTCGGGTTTACCGTTTCCCTTGGACCTTCTTATTGACGATGAAACACAGTAATTGCATCCGAACTTAATTCAAAATCACAATGCCGACTTAAGTACAAGAGGACTGACACTCGAACTTTCTATTATCTGAACCTCTCCTGTGAGTCCAGTTTTAGATTCCGATGCTTCACTTCAGGTTTACTGTATCCCTTGACCTTCTTATTGACGATGAAAAACAGATATTGCATCCGATTTTAATACAAAGGGTACAATGCCGACTTAAGTACAAGAGGACTGACATTCTAACTTCCTATTAATTGAACCTCTCCTGTGAGTCCAGTTTTAGATTCTGATGCATCACTTCAGGTTTACTGTATCCCTTGGACCTTCTTATTGACGATGAAACACAGAAATTGCATCCGAATTTAATACAAAAGGCAGAATGCCGACTTAAGTACAAGAGGACTGACACTCTAAATTTCTATGATTTGAACCTCTCCTGTGAGTCCAGTTTTAGATTCCGATGCTTCACTTCAGGTGTGCTGTATATCTTGGATCTTCTTATTGACGATGAAGCACAGAAATTGCGCCGGAATTAAATTAAAAAGGCACAATGCCGACTTAAGTACGAGCGGACTGACAATCTAAATTTCTATGATTTGAACCTCTCCAATGAATCCAGTTTGAATTTCCGATGCTCACTTCAGGTTTACTGTACACCTTGGGCCTTCCTATTGACGATGAAACACAGATATTGCATCGAATTAAATTCAAAAGGCACAATGACGACTTAAGTACAAGTGGACTGACACTCTAACTTTCTACGATTTGAACCTTTCCTGTGAGTCCAGTTGTAAGCTCCGATGCTTCACTTCAGGTGTACTGTATTCCTTGGACCTTCTTATTGACGATGAAGCACAGAATTTGCGTCGGAATTGCATTCAAAAGGCACAATGCCGACTTAAGTAAAAGAGGACTGACACTCTAACTTTCTATGATTTGAACCTCTCCTGTGAGTCCAGTTTTAGATTCCGATGCTTCACTTCAGCTTTACTGTAGACCTTGGACCTTCTTATTGACGGCTAAACACAAAAATTGCATCGGAATTAAGTTCAAAAGTCACAATGCTAACTTCAGTACAAGAGGCGTGACACTGTAACTTTCTATGATTTGAACCTCTCCTGAGAGTCCAGTTTTAGATTCCGATGCTTCACTTCAGGTTGACTGTATCCCTTGGACCTTCTTAATGACGATGAAACACAGAAATTGAATCTGAATTTAATACAAAAGGCACAATGCCGAAATAAGTACAAGAGGACTGACACTCTAACTGTCAATGTTTTGAACCTCTCCTGTGAGTACAGTTTAGATTCCGATGCTTCACTTCAGGCGTACTGTATACCTTGGACCTTCTTATTCACGATGAAACACAGAAATTGCACCGAATTAAATTCAAAAGGCACAATGGCGACTTAAGTACAAGAGGACTGACACTCTAACTTTCTATGATTTGAACCACTCCTGTGAGTCCAGTTTTAGTTTCCGATGCTTCACTTCATGATTACTGTATCCCTTGGACCTTCTTATTGACATTGAAACACAGAAATTGCATCCGAATTTAATGCAAAAGGCACAATGCCGACTCAAGTACAAGAGGACTGACACTCTAACTTTCTATGATTTGAACCACTCCTGTGAGTCCAGTTTTAGTTTCCGATGCTTCACTTCAGGTTTATTGTATCCCATGGACCTTCTTATTGACGATGAAACACAGAATTTGCATCCAGATTTATAACAAAAAGCACAATGCCGACTTAAGTACAAGAGGACTGATACTCTAACTTTCTGTGATTTGAACATCTCCTGTGAGTCCAGTTTTAGATTCCGATGCTTCACTTCAGATGTAGTGTATACCTTGGACCTCCTTGTTGACGATAAAACACAGAAATTGCATCGGAAATAAATTCGAAAGGCACAATGCCGACTTATGTACAAGAGGACTGACACTCTAACTTTCTGTGATTGGCACCTCTCCTGTGAGTCCAGTTTTAAATTCCGGTGTTTCACTTCAGGTGTAATGTAAATCTTCGACCTTCTTATTGACGATGAAGCACAGACATTGCGTCGGAATTAAATTCATAAGGCACAATGCCGACTTAAGTACAAGAGGACTGACACTCTAACATTCTATGATTTGAACCCCGTCCTGTGAGTCCAGTTTTAGATTCCGATGCTTCACTTCAGGTTTACTGTATACCTTGGACCTTCTTATTGACGGCGAAACACAGAAATTGCTTCCGATTCTAATACAAAAGGAACAATGCCGAATTAAGTACAAGAGGACTGACACACTACCTTTCAATGATTTCAACCCCTCCTGTGAGTCCAGTTTTAGATTCCGATGCTTTACTTCAGGTTTACTGTATATCTTGGACCTTCATATTGACGATGAAGTACAGAAATCGCATCGGAATTAAATACAAAAGGCACAATGCCGACTTAAGTACAAGAGGACTGACACTCTAACTTTCTATGATTTGAACGTCCCCTCTGAGTCCAGTTTTAGATTCCGATGCTTCACTTGAGGTTTACTGTATACCTTGAACCTTCTTATTGACGATGAAGCACTGACATTGCATCGGAATTAAATTCAAAAGGCACAATACCTACTTAAGTACAAGAGGACTGACACTCTAACTTTCTATGATTTAGAATTCTTCTGTGAGTCCAGTTTTAGATTCCGATGCTTCACTTAAGGTTTACCGTTTCCCTTGGACCTTCTTATTGACGATGAAACACAGTAATTCCATCCGAACTTAATTCAAAATCACAATGCCGACTTAAGTACAAGAGGACTGACACTCGAACTTTCTATTATCTGAACCTCTCCTGTGAGTCCAGTTTTAGATTCCGATGCTTCACTTCAGGTTTACTGTATCCCTTGACCTTCTTATTGACGTTGAAAAACAGATATTGCATCCGATTTTAATACAAAGGGCACAATGCCGACTTAAGTACAAGAGGACTGACATTCTAACTTCCTATTAATTGAACCTCTCCTGTGAGTCCAGTTTTAGATTCTGATGCATCACTTCAGGTTTACTGTATCCCTTGGACCTTCTTATTGACGACGAAACACAGATATTGCATCGAATTAAATTCAAAAGGCACATGACGACTTAAGTACAAGTAGACTGACACTCTAACTTTCTATGATTTGAACCTTTCCCGTGAGTCCAGTTGTAAGCTCCGATGCTTCACTTCAGGTGTACTGTATTTCTTGGTCCTTCTTATTGACGATGAAGCACAGAAATTGCGTCGGAATTAAATTCAAAAGGCACAATGCCGACTTAAGTAAAAGAGGACTGACACTCTAACTTTCTATGATTTGAACCTCTCCTGTGAGTCCAGTTTTAGATTCCGATGCTTCACTTCAGCTTTACTGTATACCTTGGACCTCCGTATTGACGGCTAAACACAGAAATTGCATCTGAATTAAATTCAAAAGTCACAATGCTAACTTCAGTACAAGAGGACTGACACCCTAACTTTCTATGATTTGAACCTCTCCTGAGAGTCCAGTTTTAGATTCCGATGCTTCACTTCAGGTTGACTGTATCCCTTGGACCTTCTTATTGACGATGAAACACAGAAATTGAATCCGAATTTAATGCAAAAGGCACAATGCCGAAATAAGTACAAGAGGACTGACACTCTAACTGTCAATGTTTTGAACCTCTCCTGTGAGTTCAGTTTAGATTCCGATGCTTCACTTCAGGTGTACTGTATACCTTGGACCTTATTATTCACGATTAAACACAGAAATTGCACCGAATTAAATTCAAAAGGCACAATGACGACTTAAGTACAAGAGGACTGACACTCTAACTTTCTATGATATGAACCACTCCTGTGAGTCCAGTTTTAGTTTCCGATGCTTCACTTCAGGATTACTGTATCCCTTGGACCTTCTTATTGACATTGAAACACAGAAATTGCATCCGAATTTAATGCAAAAGGCACATGACGACTTAAGTACAAGAGGACTGACACTCTAAATTTCTATGATTTGAACCACTCCTGTGAGTCCAGTTTTACTTTCTGATGCTTCACTTCAGGTTTACTGTATCCCATGGACCTTCTTATTGACGATGAAACACAGAATTTGCATCCAGATTTAATACAAAAAGCACAATGCCGACTTAAGTACAAGAGGACTGATACTCTAACTTTCTGTGATTTGAACATCTCCTGTGAGTCCAGTTTTAGATTCCGATGCTTCACTTCAGATTTAGTGTATACCTTGGACCTCCTTGTTGACGATAAAACACAGAAATTGCATCGGAAATAGATTCGAAAGGCACAATGCCGACTTATGTACAAGAGGACTGATACTCTAACTTTCTGTGATTTGAACCTCTCCTGTGAGTCCAGTTTTAAATTCCGGTGTTTCACTTCAGGTGTAATGTAAACCTTGGACCTTCTTATTGACGATGAAGCACAGATATTGCGTCGGAATTAAATTCATAAGGCACAATGCCGACTTAAGTACAAGAGGACTGACACTCTAACATTCTATGATTTGAACCCCTCCTGTGAGTCCAGTTTTAGATTCCGATACTACACTTCAGGTTTACTGTATACCTTGGACCTTCTTATTGACGGCGAAACACAGAAATTGCTTCCGAATTTAATACAAAAGGAACAATGCCGAATTAAGTACAAGAGGACTGAAACACTAACTTTCAATGATTTGAACCCCTCCTGTGAGTCCAGTTTTAGATTCCGATGCTTTACTTCAGGTTTACTGCATATCTTGGACATTCTTATTGACGATGAATTACAGAAATCGCATCGGAATTAAATACAAAAGGCACAATGCCGACTTAAGTACAAGGCGACTGACACTCTAACTTTCTATGATTTGAACGTCCCCTCTGAGTCCAGTTTTAGATTCCGATGCTTCACTTGAGGTTTACTGTATACCTTGAACCTTCTTATTGACGATGAAGCACTGACATTGCATCGGAATTAAATTCAAAAGGCACAATACCTACTTAAGTACAAGAGGACTGACACTCTGACTTTCTATGATTTGGAATTCTTCTGTGAGTCCAGTTTTAGATTCCGATGCTTCGCTTCAGGTTTACTGTATCCCTTGACCTTCTTATTGACGTTGAAAAACAGATATTGCATCCGATTTTAATACAAAGGGCACAATGCCGACTTAAGTACAAGAGGACTGACATTCTAACTTCCTATTAATTGAACCTCTCCTGTGAGTCCAGTTTTAGATTCTGATGCATCACTTCAGGTTTACTGTACACCTTGGACCTTCCTATTGACGATGAAACACAGATATTGCATCGAATTGGATTCAAAAGGCACAATGACGACTTAAGTACAAGTGGACTGACACTCTAACTTTCTATGATTTGAACCTTTCCTGTGAGTCCAGTTGTAAGCTCCGATGCTTCACTTCAGGTGTACTGTATTCCTTGGATCTTCTTATTGACGATGAAGCACAGAAATTGCGTCGGAATTGAATTCAAAAGGCACAATGCCGACTTAAGTAAAAGAGGACTGACACTCTACATTTCTATGATTTGAACCTCTCCTGCGAGTCCAGTTTTAGATTCCGATGCTTCACTTCAGCTTTACTGTAGACCTTGACACTTCTTATTGACGGCTAAACACAGAAATTGCATCGGAATTAAATTCAAAAGTCACAATGCTATCTTCAGTACAAGAGGAGTGACACTGTAACTTTCTATGATTTGAACCTCTCCTGAGAGTCCAGTTTTAGATTCCGATGCTTCACTTCAGGTTGACTGTATCCCTTGGACCTTCTTATTGACGATGAAACACAGAAATTGAATCCGAATTTAATACAAAAGGCACAATGAAGAAATAATTACAAGAGGACTGACACTCTAACTGTCAATGTTTTGAACCTCTCCTGTGAGTACAGTTTAGATTCCGATGCTTCACTTCAGGTGTACTGTATACCTTGGACCTTCTTATTCACGATGAAACACAGAAATTGCACCGAATTGAATTCAAAAGGCACAATGGCGACTTAAGTACAAGAGGACTGACACTCTAACTTTCTATGATTTGAACCACTCCTGTGAGTCCAGTTTTAGTTTCCGATGCTTCACTTCAGGATTACTGTATCCCTTGGACCTACTTAATGACATTGAAACACAGAAATTGCATCCGAATTTAATGCAAAAGGCACAATGCCGACTTAAGTACACGAGGACTGACACTCTAACTTTCTATGATTTGAACCACTCCTGTGAGTCCAGTTTTAGTTTCTGATGCTTCACTTCAGGTTTACTGTATCCCATGGACCTTCTTATTGACGATGAAACACAGAATTTGCATCCAGATTTATAACAAAAAGCACAATGCCGACTTAAGTACAAGAGGACTGATACTCTAACTTTCTGTGATTTGAACATCTCCTGTGAGTCCTGTTTTAGATTCCGATGCTTCACTTCAGATGTAGTGTATACCTTGGACCTCCTTGTTGACGATAAAACACAGAAATTGCATCGGAAATAAATTCGAAAGGCACAATGCCGACTTATGTACAAGAGGACTGACACTCTAACTTTCTGTGATTTGAACCTCTCCAGTGAGTCCAGTTTTAAATTCCGGTGTTTCACTTCAGGTGTAATGTAAACCTTCGACCTTCTTATTGACGATGAAGCACAGATATTGCGTCGGAATTAAATTCATAAGGCACAATGCCGACTTAAGTACAAGAGGACTGACACTCTAACATTCTATGATTTGAACCCCTCCTGTGAGTCCAGTTTTAGATTCCGATGCTTCACTTCAGGTTTACTGTATACCTTGGACCTTCTTATTGACGGCGAAACACAGAAATTGCTTCCGAATCTAATACAAAAGGAACAATGCCGAATTAAGTACAAGAGGACTGACACACTACATTTCAATGATTTGAACCCCTCCTGTGAGTCCAGTTTTAGATTCCGATGCTTTACTTCAGGTTTACTGTATACCTTGGACCTTCATATTGACGATGAAGTACAGAAATCGCATCGGAATTAAATACAAAAAGAACAATGCCGACTTAAGTACAAGAGGACTGACACTCTAACTTTCTATGATTTGAACGACCCCTCTGAGTCCAGTTTTAGATTCCGATGCTTCACTTGAAGTTTACTGTATACCTTGAACCTTCTTATTGACGATGAAGCACTGACATTGCATCGGAATTAAATTCAAAAGGCACAATACCTACTTAAGTACAAGAGGACTGACACTCTAACTTTCTATGATTTAGAATTCTTCTGTGAGTCCAGTTTTAGATTCCGATGCTTCACTTCAGGTTTACCGTTTCCCTTGGACCTTCTTATTGACGATGAAACACAGTAATTCCATCCGAACTTAATTCAAAATCACAATGCCGACTTAAGTACAAGAGGACTGACACTCGAACTTTCTATTATCTGAACCTCTCCTGTGAGTCCAGTTTTAGATTCCGATGCTTCACTTCTGGTTTACTGTATCCCTTGACCTTCTTATTGACGTTGAAAAACAGATATTGCATCCGATTTTAATACAAAGGGCACAATGCCGACATAAGTACAAGAGGGCTGACATTCTAACTTCCTATTAATTGAACCTCTCCTGTGAGTCCAGTTTTAGATTCTGATGCATCACTTCAGGTTTACTGTATCCCTTGGACCTTCTTATTGACGATGAAACACAGAAATTGCATCCGAATTTAATACAAAAGGCAGGATGCCGACTTAAGTACAAGAGAACTGACACTCTAAATCTCTATGATTTGAACCTCTCCTGTGAGTCCAGTTTTAGATTCCGATGCTTCACTTCAGGTGTGCAGTATATCTTGGAACTTCTTATTGACGATGAAGCACAGAAATTGCGCCGGAATTAAATTAAAAAGGCACAATGCCGACTTAAGTACGAGAGGACTGACACTCTAAATTTCTATGATTTGAACCTCTCCTGTGAATCCAGTTTTAGATTCCGATTCTCACTTCAGGTTTACTGTATACCTTGGACCTTCTTATTGACGGCTAAACACAGAAATTGCATCGGAATTAAATTCAAAAGTCACAATGCTAACTTCAGTACAAGAGGACTGACACTGTAACTTTCTGTGATTTGAACCTCTCCTGAGAGTCCAGTTTTAGATTCCGATGCTTCACTTCAGGTTGACTGTATCCCTTGGACCTTCTTACTGACGATGAAACACAGAAATTGAATCCGAATTTAATACAAAAGGCACAATGCCGAAATAAGTACAAGAGGACTGACACTCTAACTGTCAATGTTTTGAACCTCTCCTGTGAGTACAGTTTAGATTCCGATGCTTCACTTCAGGTGTACTGTATACCTTGGACCTTCTTATTCATGATGAAACACAGAAATTGCACCGAATTAAATTCAAAAGGCACAATGACGACTTAAGTACAAGAGGACTGACACTCTAACTTTCTATGATTTGAACCACTCCTGTGAGTCCAGTTTTAGTTTCCGATGCTTCACTTCAGGATTACTGTATCCCTTGGACCTTCTTACTGACATTGAAACACAGAAATTGCATCCGAATTTAATGCAAAAGGCACAATGCCGACTTAAGTACAAGAGGACTGACACTCTAACTTTCTATGATTTGAACCACTCCTGTGAGTCCAGTTTTAGTTTCTGATGCTTCACTTCAGTTTTACTGTATCCCATGGACCTTCTTATTGACGATGAAACACAGAATTAGCATCCAGATTTAATACAAAAAGCACAATGCCGACTTAAGTACAATAGGACTGATACTCTAACTTTCTGTGATTTGAACATCTCCTGTGAGTCCAGTTTTAGATTCCGATGCTTCACTTCATATTTAGTGTATACCTTGGACCTCCTTGTTGACGATAAAACACAGAAATTGCATCGGTAATAAATTCGAAAGGCACAATGCCGACTTATGTACAAGTGGACTGACACTCTAACTTTCTGTGATTTGAAACTTTCCTGTGAGTCCAGTTGTAAGCTCCGATGCTTCACTTCAGGTGTACTGTATACCTTGGACCTTCTTATTGACGATGAAGCACAGAAATTGCGTCGTAATTAAATTCAAAAGGCACAATGCCGACTTAAGTAAAAGAGGACAGACACTCTAACTTTCTGTGATTTGAACCTCTCCTGTGAGTCCAGTTTTAGATTCCGATGCTTCACTTCAGCTTTACTGTATACCTTGGACCTTCTTATTGACGGCTAAACACAGAAATTGCATCGGAATTAAATTCAAAAGTCACAATGCTAACTTCAGTACAAGAGGACTGACACTGTAACTTTCTATGATTTGAACCTCTCCTGAGAGTCCAGTTTTAGATTCCGATGCTTCACTTCAGGTTGACTGTATCCCTTGGACCTTCTTATTGACGATGAAACACAGAAATTGAATCCGAATTTAATACAAAAGGCACAATGCCGAAATAAGTACAAGAGGACTGACACTCTAACTGTCAATGTTTTGAACCTCTCCTGTGAGTACAGTTTAGATTCCGATGCTTCACTTCAGGTGTACTGTATACCTTGGACCTTCTTATTCACGATGAAACACAGAAATTGCACCGAATTAAATTCAAAAGGCACAATGACGACTTAAGTACAAGAGGACTGACACTTTAACTTTCTATGATTTGAACCACTCCTGTGGGTCCAGTTTTAGTTTCTGATGCTTCACTTCAGGATTACTGTATCCCTTGGACCTTCTTACTGACATTGAAACACAAAAATTGCATCCGAATTCAATGCAAAAGGCACAATGCCGACTTAAGTACAAGAGGACTGACACTCTAACTTTCTATGATTTGAACCACTCCTGTGAGTCCAGTTTTAGTTTCTGATGCTTCACTTCATGTTTACTGTATCCCATGGACCTTCTTATTGACGATGAAACACAGAATTTGCATCCAGATTTAATACCAAAAGCACAATGCCGACTTAAGTACAAGAGGACTGATACTCTAACTTTCTGTGATTTGAACATCTCCTGTGAGTCCAGTTTTAGATTCCGATGCTTCACTTCATGTTTAGTGTATACCTTGGACCTCCTTGTTGACGATAAAACACAGAAATTGCATCGGAAATAAATTCGAAAGGCACAATGCCGACTTATGTACAAGAGGACTAACACTCTAACTTTCAGTGATTTGAACCTCTCCTGTGAGTCCAGTTTTAAATTCCGGTGTTTCACTTCAGGTGTAATGTAAACCTTGGACCTTCTTATTGACGATGAAGCACAGATATTGCGTCGGAATTAAATTCATAAGGCACAATGCCGACTTAAGTACAAGAGAACTGACACTCTAACATTCTATGATTTGAACCCCTCCTGTGAGTCCAGTTTTAGATTCCGATGCTTCACTTCAGGTTTACTGTATACCTTGGACCTTCTCATTAACGGCGAAACACAGAAATTGCTTCCGAATTTAATACAAAAGGAACAATGCCGAATTAAGTACAAGAGGACTGACACAATAACTTTCAATGATATGAACCCCTCCTGTGAGTCCAGTTTTAGATTCCGATGCTTCAGTTCAGGTTTACTGTATACCTTGGACCTTCTTATTGACGATGAAAGACCGAAATTGCATCGAATTAAATTCAAAAGGCACAATGCCGACTTAAGTACAAGAGGACTGACACTCTAACTTTCTTTGATTTGAACCTCGCCCGTGAGTCCAGTTTTGGAAGTCGATGCTTCACTTCAGGTTTACTGTATCCCTTGGACCTTCTTATTGACGACGAAGCACAGAAATTGCGTCGGAATTAAATTCAAAAGGCATAATGCCCACTTAAGTACGAGAGGACTGTCACTCTAATATTCAATGCTTCGAACCTCTCCTGTGAGTCCAGTTTTAGATTCCGATCCTTCACTTCAGGTTTACTGTATCCCTTGGACCCTCTTATTGACGATGAAGGACAGAAATTGCATCGGAATTAAATACAAAAGGCACAATGCCGACTTAAGTACAAGAGGACTGACACTCTAACTCTCTATGATTTGAACGTCCCCTGTGAGTCCAGTTTTAGATTCCGATGCTTCGCTTCAGGTTTACTGTATACTTTGAACTTTCTTATTGACGATGAAGCACTGACATTGCATCGGAATTAAATTGAAAAGGCACAATACCTACTTAAGTACAAGAAGACTGACACTCTAACTTTCTATGATTTGGACCTCTCGTGGGAGTCCAGTTTTAGATTCCGATGCTTCACTTCAGGTTTACCATTTCCCTCGGACCTTCTTATTGACGATGGAACAAAGTAATTGCATCCGAACTTAATTCAAAATCACAATGCCGACTTAAGTACAAGAGGACTGACACTCGAACTTTCTATGATCTGAACCTCGCCTGTGAGTCCAGTTTTAGATTCCGATGCTTCACTTCAGGTTTACTGTATCCCTTGACCTTCTTATTGACGTTGAAAAACAGATATTGCATCCGATTTTGATACAAATTGCACAATGCCGACTTAAGTACAAGAGGACTGAGACTCTAAGTTTCTATGATTTGAACCTCTCCTGTAAGTCCAGTTTTAGATTCCGATGCTTCACTTCAGCTTTACTGTATACCTTGGACCTTCTTATTGACGGCGAAACACGGAAATTGCATCGGAATTAAATTCAAAAGTCACAATGCTGACATCAGTACAAGAGGACTGACACTCTAACTTTCTATGATTTGAACCCCTCCTGTGCGTCCAGTTTTAGATTCCGATGCCTCACTTCGGGTTTACTGTATCCCTTGGACCTTTTCATTGACGATGAAACACAGAAATTGAACCGAATTTAATACAAAAGGCAATATGCCGAATTAAGTACAAGAGGACTGACACTCCAACTGTCAATGTTTTGAACCTCTCCTGTGAGTCCAGTTTAGATTCCGATGCTTCACTTCAAGTGTACTGTATACCTTGGACCTTCTTATTCACGATGAAACACAGAAATTGCACCGATTTAAATTGAAAAGGCACAATGACGACTTAAGTACAAGAGGACTGACACTCTAACTTTCTATGATTTGAACCACTCCTGTGAGTCCAGTTTTAGTTTCCGATGCTTCACTTCAGGATTACTGTATCCCTTGGACCTTCTTATTGACGATGAAACACAGAAATTGCATCCGAATTTAATACAAAAGGCACAATGCCGACTTATGTACAAGAGGACTGACACTCTAACTTTCTATGATTTGAACCACTCCTGTGAGTCCAGTTTTAGTTTCCGATGCTTCACTTCAGGTTTACTGTATCCCTTGGACCTTCTTATTGACGAAGAAACACAGAAATTGCATCCGAATTTAATACAAAAGGCACAATGCCGACTTAAGTACAAGAGCACTGACACTCTAACTTTCTACGATTTGAACCTCTCCTGTGAGTCGAGTATTAGATTACCATGCCTCACTTCAGGTTTACTGTATACCTTGGACCTTTTTATTGACGATGAAACACAGAAATTGCATCTGAATTTAATACAAAAGGCACAATGCCGACTTAAGTACAAGAGGACTGACACTCTAACTTTCTACGATTTGAACCTCTCCTGTGAGTCCAGTATTAGATTACCATGCTTCACTTCAGGTTTACTGTATACCTTGGACCTTTTTATTGACGACGAAACACAGAAATTGCATCCGAATTTAATACAAAATGTACAATGCCGACGGAAGTACAAGAGGACTGACACTCTAACTATCTCTGATTTGAACATCTCCTGTGAGTCCAGTTTTAGATTCCGATGCTTCACTTCAGGTGTACTATATACCTTTGACCTTCTTATTGACGATGAAGCACAGAAATTGCGTCGAATTAAATTCAAAAGGCACAATGCCGACTTAAGTACAAGAGGACTGACACTCTAACTTTCTATGAATTGAACCTCTCCTGTGAGTCCAGTTTTAGATTCCGATGCTTCACTTCAGGTTTACTGTATCCCTTGGACCTTCTTATTGACGATGAAACACAGAAATTGCATCCGAATTTAATACCAAAGGCACAATGCCGACTTAAGTACAAGATGACTGAAATTCTAACTTTATATGATTTGAACCTCTTCTGTGATTCCAGTTTTAGATTCGGATGCTTCACTTCAGGTTTAAAGTATCCCTTGGACCTTCTTATTGACGATGAAGCTCAGAAATTGCGTCGGAATTAAACACAAAAGGCACAATGCCGACTTAAGTACAAGAGGACTGACACTCTAACTTTCAATGATTTGAACCACTCCTGTGGGTCCAGTTTTAGATTCCGATGCTTCAATCCAGCTTTACTGTATACCTTGGAACTTCTTATTGACGGCGAAACACAGAAATTGCATCGGAATTAAATTCAAAAGTCACAATGCTGACTTCAGTACAAGAGGACTGACACTCTAACTTTCTATGACTAGAACCACTCCTGTGAGTCCAGTTTTAGTTTCCGATGCTTCACTTCAGGTTTACTGTATCCCTTGGACCTTCTTATTGACGATGAAACACAGAAATTGCATCCGAATTTAATACAAAAGGCACAATGCCGACTTAAGTACAAGAGGACTGACACTCTGACTTTCTATGATTTGAACCTCTCCTGTGAGTCCAGTGTTAGATTACCATGCTTCACTTCAGGTTTACTGTATACCTTGGACCTTCTTATTGACGATGAAACACAGAAATTGCATCCGAATTTAATACAAAAGGCACAATGCCGACATAAGTACAAGAGGACTGACACTCTAACGTTCTATGAATTGAACCTCTCCTGTGAGTCCAGTTTTAGATTCCGATGCTTCACTTCTGGTTTACTCTATCCCATGGACCTTCCTGTTGACCATGAAACATAGAAATTGCATCCGAATTTAATACAAAATGTACAATGCCGACTTAAGTACAAGAGGACTGACACTCTAACTTTGTATGATTTGAACTTCTGCTGTGAGTCCAGTTTTAGATTCCGATGCTTCACCTCAGGTGTACTGTATACCTTAGACCATCTTATTTACGATGTAGCGCAGAAATTGCGCCGGAATTAAATTAAAAAGGCACAATGCCGACTTAAGTACAAGAGGACTGACACTCTAACTTTCTATGATTTGATCCTCTCCTGTAAGTCCAGTTATAGATTCCGATTCTTCCCTTCAGGTTTAATGTATCCCTTGGACGTTCTTATTGACGATGAAACATAGAAATTGCATCCGAATTTAATACAAAATGCACAATGCCGACTTAAGTACAAGAGGACTGACACTCTAACTTTCTATGATTTGAACCTCTCCTGTGAGTCCAGATTTAGATTCCGATGCTTCACTTCAGGTTTACTGTATACCATGGACCTTCTTATTGACGATGAATCACAGTAATTGCATCCGAATTTAATAGAAAAGACACATCGCAGATTTAAGTACAAGAGGACAGATACTCTAACTTTCCATCATTTGAACCTCTCCTGTGAGTCCAGTTTAGATTCCGAAGCTTCACTTCAGGTGTACAGTATACCTTGGACCTTCTTATTGACGATGAAGCACAGAAATTGCGTCGGAATTAATTTCAAAAGGCACAAGGCCGACTTAAGTACGAGAGGACTGACACTCTAATTTCTATGATTTGAACCTCTCCTGTGAGTCCAGTTTTAGATTCCGATGCTTTACTTCTCGTTTACTGAATACCTTGGACCTTTTTATTGACGATGAAACACAGAAATTGCATCGAATTAAATTCAAAAGGCAAAATGCCGTCTTAAGTACAATAGGACTGACACTCTAACTTTCTATGATTTGAACCTCTCCTGTAAGTCCAGTTATAGATTCCGATGCTTCACTTCAAGTGTACTGTATACCTTGGACCTTCTTATTGACGATGAAGCACAGAAATAGCGTCGGAATTAAATACATAAGGCACAATGCTGACTTAAGTACAAGAGGACGGACACTCTAACTTTCTGTGATTGGAACCTCTCCTGTGAGTCCAGTTTGAGATTCCGATTGTTCACCTCAGGTTTACTGTATACCTTGGTCCTTCGTATTGGCGGCGAAACACAGAAATCGCATCGGAATTAAATTCAAATGTCACAATACCGACTTAAGTACAAGAGGACTGACACTCTAACTTTCTATGATTTGAACCTCTCCTGTGAGTCCTGTTTTAGATTCCGATGCTTCACTTCGGGTTTACTGTATTCCTTGGACCTTCTTATTGACGATGAAACACAGAAATTGCATCCGAATTTAATACAAAAATCACAATGCCGAATTAAGTACAAGAGGACTGACACTCTTACTTTCAATGATTTGAACCTCTCCTGTGAGTCCAGTTTTAGATTCCGATGCTTCACTTCAGGTTTACTGTATACCTTGGATTTTCTTATTTACGATGAAACACAGAAATTGCATCGAATTAAAATCAAAAGGCACAATGCCGACTTAAGTACAAGAGGACTGACACTCTAACTTTCTATGATTTGAACCACTCCTGTGAGTCCAGTTTTAGTTTCCGATGCTTCACTTCAGGTGTACTGTATCCCTTGGACCTTCTGATTGACGAAGAAAGCACCGAAATTGCTTCCGAATTTAATACAAAATGCTCAATGCTGATTTAAGTACAAGAGCACTGACACTCTAACTTTCTATGATTTGATCCTCTCCTGTGAGTCCGGTTTTAGATTCCGATGCTTCACTTCAGGTTTACTGTATACCTTTGACCATCTTATTGACGATTAAACACAGAAATTGCATCCGAATTTAATACAAAAGGCAAAATGCCGACTTAAGTACAAGAGGACTGACACTCTAACATTCTATGATTTGAACCTCTCCTGTGAGTCAAGTTTTAGATTCCGATGCTTCACTTCAGGTGTACAGTATACCTTGGACCTTCTTATTGTCGATGAAGCACAGAAATTGCGTCGGATTTAAATTCAAAACGCACAATGCCGACTTAAGTACGAGAGGACTGACACTCTAACTTGCTATGATTTGAACCTCTCCTGTGATCCAGTTTTAGATTCCGATGCTTCACTTCAGGTTTACTGTATACCTTGGACCTTCTTATTGACGATGAAACACAGATATAGCATCCGAATTTAATTCTAAAGGCACAATGCCGACTTAAGTACAAGAGGACTGACACTCTAACTTGCTATGATTTGAACCTCTCCTGTGAGTCCACGTTTACATTCCGACGCTTCACTTCAGGTGTACTGTATCCCTTGGACCTTCTTTTTGACGATAAAGCACAGAAATTGCGTCGGAATTAAACACAAAATGCACAATGCCTAGTTAAGTACAAGAGGACTGACACTCTAACTTCCTATGATTTGCACATCTCCTGTGAGTCCAGTTTAACATTCCGATGCTTCACTTCAGGTTTACTGTATACCTTGGACCTTCTTATTGACGATGAAACACAGAAATTGTATCCGAATTTAATACAAAATTCAAAATGCCGACTTAAGTACATGCGGACTGACACTCTAACTTTCTGTGATATGAACCTCTTCTGTGAGTCCAGTTTTAGATTGTGATGCTTCACTTCAGGTTTACTGTATCCCTTGGACCTTCTTATTGACGATGAAACACAGATATTGCATCCGAATTTAATACAAAAGGCACAATGGCGACCTAAGTACAGATGGACTGACGCTCTAACTATCTATGATTTGAACCTCTCCGGTGAGTCCGGTTTTAGATTGTGGTGCTTCACTTCAGGTTTACTGTATACCTTGGACCTTCTTATTGACGACGAAACACAGTAATTGCATCCCAAATTAATACATAAGGCACAATGCCGAATAAAGTACAAGAGGACTGACACTCTAACTTTCTATGATTTGAACCTCTCCTGTGAGTCCAGTTTTAGATTCATATGCTTCACTTCAGGTGTACTGTATCCCTTGGACCTTCTTTTTGACGATGAAGCACAGAAATTGCGTCGGAATTAAATACAAAATGCACAATGCCGAGTTAAGTACAAGAGGACTGACACTCTAACTTTCTATGATCTGAACGTCTCCTGTGAGTCCAGTTTTAGATTCCGATGCTTCACTTCAGGTTTAGTGTATACCTTATACCTCCTTATTGACCATGAAACACAGAAATCGCATTGGAAATAAATTCGAAAGGCACAATGCCGACTTGAGTACAAGAGGACTGACACTCCAAATTTCTATGATTTGATACCTCTCCTGTGAGTCCAATTTTACATTCCGATTCTTCACTTCAGGTTCACTGTATCCCTTGGACCTTCTTATTGACGATGAAACACAGTATTAGCATCCGAACGTAATTCAAAATCACAGTGCCGACTTAAGTGCAACAGGACTGACACTCTAACTTTCTATGATCTGAACCTCTCCTGTGAGTCCAGTTTTAGATTCCGATGCTTCACTTCAGGTTGACTGTATCATTTGGACCTCCTTATTGACGATGAAACACAGAAATTGCATCCAAATTTAATACAAAAGGCTCAATGCCGACTTCAGTACAAGAGGTTTGACACTCTAACTTTCTATGATTTGAACCTCTCCTGTGAGTCCAGTTTTAGATTCCGGTTCTTCACTTCAGGTTTACTGTATACCTTGGACCTTCTTATTGACGATGAAACACAGTAATTGCATCCCAAATGAATACAAAAGGCACAATAGCGACCTAAGTACAAGAGGACTTACACTCTAACTTTCTATGATTTGAGCATCTCTTGTGAGCCCAGTTTAACAATCCGATGCTTCACTTCACGATTACTGTATACCTTGGACCTTCTTATTCACGATGAAACACAGATATTGCATCCGAATTTAATTCTAAAGGCATATTGCCGACTTAAGTACAAGAGGACTGACACTCTAACTTGCTATGATTTGAACCTCTCCTGTGAGTTCAGTTTTAGATTCCGATGCTTCACTTCAGGTGTACTGTATACCTTGGACCTTCTTATTGACGATGAAGCACAGAAATTGCGTCGGAATTAAATTCAAAAGGCACAATGCCGACTTAAGTACGAGAGGACGGACACTCTTTCTTCCTTGGATTCGAACCTCTCCTGTTAGTCCAGTTTTAGATTCCGATGCTTCACTTCAGGTTTACTGTATACCTTGGACCTTCGTATTGACGATGAAACACAGATATTGCATCCGAATTTAATTCAAAAGGCACAATGCCGACTTAAGTACTAGAGGACAGACACTCTAACTTTCTATGATTTGAACCTCTCCTGTGAGTCCAGTTTCAGATTCCGATGCTTCACTTCAGGTGTACTGTATCCCTTGGACCATCTTTTTGACGATGAAGCACGGAATTTGCGTCGGAATTAAATTCAAAAGGCACAATGTCGACTTAAGTACGAGAGGACTGACACTGATACTTTCTATGATTTGAACCTCTCCTGTGAGTCCAGTTTTAGATTCATATGCTTCACTTCAGGTGTACAATATACCTTGGACTTTCGTATTGACGATGAAGCACAGAAATTGCGTCGGAATTAAATTCAAAAGGCACAATGTCGACTTAAGTACGAGAGGACTGACACTGATACTTTCTATGATTTGAACCTCTCCTGTGAGTCCAGTTTCAGATTCCGATGCTTCACTTCGGGTTTACTGTATACCTTGGACCTTCTTATTGACGATGAAACACAGATATTGCATCCGAATTTAATTCAAAAAGCACAATGCCGACTTAAGTACAAGAGGACTGACACCCTAACTTTCTATGATTTGAACCTCTCCTGTGAGTCCAGTTTTAGATTGCGATGCTTCACGTCAGGTTTACTGTATCCCTTGGACCTTCTTATTGACGACGAAACACAGTAATAGCATCCCAAATTAATACAAAAGGCAAAATGCCGAATTAAGTACAAGAGGACTGACACTTTATCCTTCTATAATTTGAACCTCACCTGTGACTCCAGTTTTAGATTCATATGCTTCACTTCAGATGTACAGTATACCTTGGACTTTCTTGTTGACGATGAAGCACAGAAATTGCGTCGGAATTAAATTCAAAAAGCACAATGCCGACTTAAGTACAAGAGGACTGACACTCTAACTTCCTATGATTTGCACATCTCCTGTGAGTCCAGTTTAACATTCCGATGCTTCACTTCAGGTTTACTGTATACCTTGGACCTTCTTATTGACGATGAAACACAGAAATTGTATCCGAATTTAATACAAAATTCAAAATGCCGACTTAAGTACATGCGGACTGACACTCTAACTTTCTGTGATATGAACCTCTTCTGTGAGTCCAGTTTTAGATTGTGATGCTTCACTTCAGGTTTACTGTATCCCTTGGACCTTCTTATTGACGATGAAACACAGATATTGCATCCGAATTTAATACAAAAGGCACAATGGCGACCTAAGTACAGATGGACTGACGCTCTAACTATCTATGATTTGAACCTCTCCGGTGAGTCCGGTTTTAGATTGTGGTGCTTCACTTCAGGTTTACTGTATACCTTGGACCTTCTTATTGACGACGAAACACAGTAATTGCATCCCAAATTAATACATAAGGCACAATGCCGAATAAAGTACAAGAGGACTGACACTCTAACTTTCTATGATTTGAACCTCTCCTGTGAGTCCAGTTTTAGATTCATATGCTTCACTTCAGGTGTACTGTATCCCTTGGACCTTCTTTTTGACGATGAAGCACAGAAATTGCGTCGGAATTAAATACAAAATGCACAATGCCGAGTTAAGTACAAGAGGACTGACACTCTAACTTTCTATGATCTGAACGTCTCCTGTGAGTCCAGTTTTAGATTCCGATGCTTCACTTCAGGTTTAGTGTATACCTTATACCTCCTTATTGACCATGAAACACAGAAATCGCATTGGAAATAAATTCGAAAGGCACAATGCCGACTTGAGTACAAGAGGACTGACACTCCAAATTTCTATGATTTGATACCTCTCCTGTGAGTCCAATTTTACATTCCGATTCTTCACTTCAGGTTCACTGTATCCCTTGGACCTTCTTATTGACGATGAAACACAGTATTAGCATCCGAACGTAATTCAAAATCACAGTGCCGACTTAAGTGCAACAGGACTGACACTCTAACTTTCTATGATCTGAACCTCTCCTGTGAGTCCAGTTTTAGATTCCGATGCTTCACTTCAGGTTGACTGTATCATTTGGACCTCCTTATTGACGATGAAACACAGAAATTGCATCCAAATTTAATACAAAAGGCTCAATGCCGACTTCAGTACAAGAGGTTTGACACTCTAACTTTCTATGATTTGAACCTCTCCTGTGAGTCCAGTTTTAGATTCCGGTTCTTCACTTCAGGTTTACTGTATACCTTGGACCTTCTTATTGACGATGAAACACAGTAATTGCATCCCAAATGAATACAAAAGGCACAATAGCGACCTAAGTACAAGAGGACTTACACTCTAACTTTCTATGATTTGAGCATCTCTTGTGAGCCCAGTTTAACAATCCGATGCTTCACTTCACGATTACTGTATACCTTGGACCTTCTTATTCACGATGAAACACAGATATTGCATCCGAATTTAATTCTAAAGGCATATTGCCGACTTAAGTACAAGAGGACTGACACTCTAACTTGCTATGATTTGAACCTCTCCTGTGAGTTCAGTTTTAGATTCCGATGCTTCACTTCAGGTGTACTGTATACCTTGGACCTTCTTATTGACGATGAAGCACAGAAATTGCGTCGGAATTAAATTCAAAAGGCACAATGCCGACTTAAGTACGAGAGGACGGACACTCTTTCTTCCTTGGATTCGAACCTCTCCTGTTAGTCCAGTTTTAGATTCCGATGCTTCACTTCAGGTTTACTGTATACCTTGGACCTTCGTATTGACGATGAAACACAGATATTGCATCCGAATTTAATTCAAAAGGCACAATGCCGACTTAAGTACTAGAGGACAGACACTCTAACTTTCTATGATTTGAACCTCTCCTGTGAGTCCAGTTTCAGATTCCGATGCTTCACTTCAGGTGTACTGTATCCCTTGGACCATCTTTTTGACGATGAAGCACGGAATTTGCGTCGGAATTAAATTCAAAAGGCACAATGTCGACTTAAGTACGAGAGGACTGACACTGATACTTTCTATGATTTGAACCTCTCCTGTGAGTCCAGTTTTAGATTCATATGCTTCACTTCAGGTGTACAATATACCTTGGACTTTCGTATTGACGATGAAGCACAGAAATTGCGTCGGAATTAAATTCAAAAGGCACAATGTCGACTTAAGTACGAGAGGACTGACACTGATACTTTCTATGATTTGAACCTCTCCTGTGAGTCCAGTTTCAGATTCCGATGCTTCACTTCGGGTTTACTGTATACCTTGGACCTTCTTATTGACGATGAAACACAGATATTGCATCCGAATTTAATTCAAAAAGCACAATGCCGACTTAAGTACAAGAGGACTGACACCCTAACTTTCTATGATTTGAACCTCTCCTGTGAGTCCAGTTTTAGATTGCGATGCTTCACGTCAGGTTTACTGTATCCCTTGGACCTTCTTATTGACGACGAAACACAGTAATAGCATCCCAAATTAATACAAAAGGCAAAATGCCGAATTAAGTACAAGAGGACTGACACTTTATCCTTCTATAATTTGAACCTCACCTGTGACTCCAGTTTTAGATTCATATGCTTCACTTCAGATGTACAGTATACCTTGGACTTTCTTGTTGACGATGAAGCACAGAAATTGCGTCGGAATTAAATTCAAAAGGCACAATGCCGACTTAAGTACAAGAGGACTGACACTCTTACTTTCTATGATTTGAACCTCTCCTGTGAGTCCAGTTTTAAATTCCGATGCTTCACTTCGGGTTTACTGTATACCTTGGACCTTCTTATTGACGATGAAACACAGATATTGCATCCGAATTGAATTCAAAAAGCACAATGCCGACTTAAGTACAAGAGGACTGACACTCTAACTTTCTTTGATTTGAACCTCTCCTGTGAGTCCAGATTTAGATTGCGATGCTTCACTTCAGGTTTACTGTATCCCTTGGACCTTCTTATTGACGATGAAACACAGTAATAGCATCCCAAACTAATACAAAAGGCACAATGCCGAATTAAGTACAAGAGGACTGACACTCTATATTTCTATGATTGGAAGTCTCCTGTGAGTCCAGTTTTAGATTCCGATGCATCACTTCAGGTTTAGTGTACACCTTGGACCTCCTCATTGACGATGAAACACAGAAATAGCATCGGAAATAAATTCGAAAGGCACAATGCTGACTTAAGTACTAGAGGACTGACACTCCAACATTCTATGATTTGAACCTCTCCTGTGAGTGCAGTTTAAGATTCCGGTGTTTCGCATCTGGTTTACTGTATACCTTGGACCTTCTTATTGACGATGAAACACAGAAATTGCATCCGAATTTAATACAAAAGGCACAATGCCGACTTAAGTACAAGAGGACTGACACTCTAACTTTCAATGATTCGAACCTCTCCTGTGAGTCCAGTTTTACATTCCGATGCTTCACTTCAGGTTCACTGTATCCCTTGGCCCTTCTTATTGACGATGAAACACAGTAATAGCATCCGAACTTAATTCAAAATCACAGTGCCGACTTAAGTGCAAGAGGACTGACACTCTAACCTTCTATGATCTGAACCTCTCCTGTGAGTCCAGTTTTAGATTCCGATGCTTCACTTCAGGTTGACTGTATCATTTGGACCTCCTTATTGACGATGAAACACAGAAATTGCATCCAAATTTAATACAAAAGGCTCAATGCCGACTTCAGTACAAGAGGTTTGACACTCTAACTTTCTATGATTTGAACCTCTCCTGTGAGTCCAGTTTTAGATTCCGGTTCTTCACTTCAGGTTTACTGTATACCTTGGACCTTCTTATTGACGATGAAACACAGTAATTGCATCCCAAATGAATACAAAAGGCACAATAGCGACCTAAGTACAAGAGGACTTACACTCTAACTTTCTATGATTTGAGCATCTCTTGTGAGCCCAGTTTAACAATCCGATGCTTCACTTCACGATTACTGTATACCTTGGACCTTCTTATTCACGATGAAACACAGATATTGCATCCGAATTTAATTCTAAAGGCATATTGCCGACTTAAGTACAAGAGGACTGACACTCTAACTTGCTATGATTTGAACCTCTCCTGTGAGTTCAGTTTTAGATTCCGATGCTTCACTTCAGGTGTACTGTATACCTTGGACCTTCTTATTGACGATGAAGCACAGAAATTGCGTCGGAATTAAATTCAAAAGGCACAATGCTGACTTAAGTACGAGAGGACGGACACTCTTTCTTCCTTGGATTCGAACCTCTCCTGTTAGTCCAGTTTTAGATTCCGATGCTTCACTTCAGGTTTACTGTATACCTTGGACCTTCGTATTGACGATGAAACACAGATATTGCATCCGAATTTAATTCAAAAGGCACAATGCCGACTTAAGTACTAGAGGACTGACACTCTAACTTTCTATGATTTGAACCTCTCCTGTGAGTCCAGTTTCAGATTCCGATGCTTCACTTCAGGTGTACTGTATCCCTTGGACCATCTTTTTGACGATGAAGCACGGAATTTGCGTCGGAATTAAATTCAAAAGGCACAATGTCGACTTAAGTACGAGAGGACTGACACTGATACTTTCTATGATTTGAACCTCTCCTGTGAGTCCAGTTTTAGATTCATATGCTTCACTTCAGGTGTACAATATACCTTGGACTTTCGTATTGACGATGAAGCACAGAAATTGCGTCGGAATTAAATTCAAAAGGCACAATGTCGACTTAAGTACGAGAGGACTGACACTGATACTTTCTATGATTTGAACCTCTCCTGTGAGTCCAGTTTCAGATTCCGATGCTTCACTTCGGGTTTACTGTATACCTTGGACCTTCTTATTGACGATGAAACACAGAAATTGCATCCAAATTTAATACAAAAGGCTCAATGCCGACTTAAGTACAAGAGGACTTACACTCTAACTATCTATGAATTGTACCTCTCCTGTGAGTCCAGTTTTGGATTCCGATGCTTCACTTCTGGTTTACTGTATGCCTTGGGCCTTCTTACTGACGATGATGCACAGAAATTCCACCGGAATTAAATTCAAAAGGCACAATGCCAACTTAAGTACAAAAGGACTGACACTCTAACTTTCTATGATTTGAGCATCTCTTGTGAGCCCAGTTTAACAATCCGATGCTTCACTTTAGTATTACAGTATACCTTGGACCTTCTTATTGACGACGAAACACAGAAATTGCATCCGTATTTACTAAAAAAGGCAAAATGCCAACTTACGTACATGAGGACTGACACTCTAACTTTCTATGATTTTAACCTCTCCTGTGAGTCCAGTTTTAAATTCCGATGTTTCACTTCAGGTTTACTGTATCCCTTGGACGTTCTTATTGACAATGAAACACAGAAATTGCATCCGAATTTAATACAAAAGGCACAAAGCCGACCTAAGTACAAGAGGACGGCCCCTTCTAACTTTTTATGATTTGAACCTCTCCTGTGATCCAGTTTTAGATTCCGATGCTTCACTTCAGGTTTACTGTATACCTTGGACCTTCTTATTGACGATGAAACACAGATATAGCATCCGAATTTAATTCTAAAGGCACAATGCCGACTTAAGTACAAGAGGACTGACACTCTAACTTGCTATGATTTGAACCTCTCCTGTGAGTCCACGTTTACATTCCGACGCTTCACTTCAGGTGTACTGTATCCCTTGGACCTTCTTTTTGACGATAAAGCACAGAAATTGCGTCGGAATTAAACACAAAATGCACAATGCCTAGTTAAGTACAAGAGGACTGACACTCTAACTTCCTATGATTTGCACATCTCCTGTGAGTCCAGTTTAACATTCCGATGCTTCACTTCAGGTTTACTGTATACCTTGGACCTTCTTATTGACGATGAAACACAGAAATTGTATCCGAATTTAATACAAAATTCAAAATGCCGACTTAAGTACATGCGGACTGACACTCTAACTTTCTGTGATATGAACCTCTTCTGTGAGTCCAGTTTTAGATTGTGATGCTTCACTTCAGGTTTACTGTATCCCTTGGACCTTCTTATTGACGATTAAACACAGATATTGCATCCGAATTTAATACAAAAGGCACAATGGCGACCTAAGTACAGATGGACTGACGCTCTAACTTTCTATGATTTGAACCTCTCCGGTGAGTCCGGTTTTAGATTGTGGTGCTTCACTTCAGGTTTACTGTATACCTTGGACCTTCTTATTGACGACGAAACACAGTAATTGCATCCCAAATTAATACAAAAGGCACAATGCCGAATAAAGTACAAGAGGACTGACACTCTAACTTTCTATGATTTGAACCCCTCCTGTGAGTCCAGTTTTAGATTCATATGCTTCACTTCAGGTGTACTGTATCCCTTGGACCTTCTTTTTGACGATGAAGCACAGAAATTGCGTCGGAATTAAATACAAAATGCACAATGCCGAGTTAAGTACAAGAGGACTGCCACTCTAACTTTCTATGATTTGAACCTCTCCTGTGAGTCCAGTTTCAGATGCCGATGTTTCACTTAAGGTTTACTGTACCCCTGGACCTTCTTATTGACGATAAAACACAGAAATTGCATCCGAATTTAATACAAAAGGCACAATGCCGACTTAAGTACAAGTGGACTGACACTCTAACTTTCTATGATTTGTACCTCTCCTGTGAGTCCTGTTTTAGATTCCGGTGCTTCACTTCAGGTTTACTGTATACCTTGGACCTTCTTATTGACGATGAAACACAGATATTTCATCCGAATTTAATACAAAAGCACAATGCCGACTTAAGTACAAGAGGACTGACACTCTAACTTTCTATGATTTGAACCTCTCCTGTGAGTCCAGTTTTAGATTGCGATGCTTCACTTCGGGTTTATTGTATCCCTTGGACCTTCTTATTGACGACGAAACACAGTAATAGCATTCCAAATTAATACAAAAGGCACAATGCCGAATTAAGTACAAGAGGACTGACACTCAAACCTTCTATGATTTGAACCTCTCCTGTGAGTCCAGTTTTAGATTCATATGCTTCACTTCAGGTGTACAGTATACCTTGGACCTTCTTATTGACGACGAAACACAGAAATTGCATCGAATTAAATTCAAAAGGCACAATGCCGACTTAAGTACAAGAAGACTGACACTCTAACTGTCTATGATTTGAACCTCTCCTGTGAGTCCAGTTTTAGATGCCGATGCTTCACTTCAGGTTTACTGTATCCCTTGGACCTTCTTATTGACGATGAAAGACAGAAATTGCATCCGAATTTAATACAAAAGGCACAATGCCGACTTAAGTACAAGAGGACTGACACTCTTACTTTCAATGATTCGAACCTCTCCTGTGAGTCCAATTTTACATTCCGATGCTTCACTTCAGGTTCACTGTATCCCTTGGCGCTTCTTATTGACGATGAAACACAGTAATAGCATCCGAACTCAATTCAGAATCACAGTGCCGACTTAAGTGCAAGAGGACTGACACTCTAACTTTCTATGATCTGAACCTCTCCTGTGAGACCAGTTTTAGATTCCGATGCTTCACTTCAGGTTTACTGTATCACTTGGACCTTCTTATTGACGATGAAACACAGACATTGCATGCAAATTTAATACAAAAGGCTCAATGCCGACTTAAGTACAAGAGGACTTACACTCTAACTTTCTATGAATTGCACCTCTCCTGTGAGTCCAGTTTTAGATTCCGATGCTTCACTTCAGGTTTACTGTATGCCCTGGACCTTCTTACTGACGATGAAGTACAGATATTGCATCGGAATTAAATTCAAAAGGCACAAAGCCCACTTAAGTACAAGAGGTCTGACACTTTAACTTTCTATGATTTGAACCTCTCCTGTGAATCCAGTTTTAGATTCCGTTGCTTCACTTCTGGTTTACTGTACCCCTTGGACCTTCTTATTGAGGTAGAAACACAGAAATTGCATCCAAATGTAATACAAAAGGCACAATGCCGACTTAAGTACAAGAGGACTGACACTCTAACTTCTTATGATTTGAAACTCTGCTGTGAGTCCAGTTTTAGATTCCGATGCTTCACTTCATTTTCACTGTATACTTTAGACCTTCTTATTGACGATGAAACACAGAAATTGCATCGGAATTAAATTCAAAAAGCACAATGCCAACTTAAGTACAAAAAGACTGACACTCTAACTTTCTATGATTTGAGCATCTCTTGTGAGCCCAGTTTAACAATCCGATGCTTCACTTCAGGATTACTGTATACCTTGGACCTTCTTATTGACGATGAAACACAGAAATTGCATCCGTATTTATTACAAAAGGCGAAATGCCGACTTAAGTACATGAGGACTGACACTCTAACTTTCTATGATTTTAACCTCTCCTGTGAGTCCAGTTTTAAATTCCGATGTTTCACTTCAGGTTTACTGTATCCCTTGGACCTTCTTATTGACGATGAAACACAGATATTGCATCCGAATTTAATACAAAAGGCACAATGGCGACCTAAGTACAAGAGGACTGACGCTCTAACTTTCTATGATTTGAACCTCTCCGGTGAGTCCAGTTTTAGATTCTGGTGCTTCACTTCAGGTTTACTGTATACCTTGGACCTTCTTATTGACGACGAAACACAGTAACTGCATCCCAAATTAATACCAAATTCACAATGCCGAATTAAGTACAAGAGGACTGACACTCTAACTTTCTATGATTTGAACCTCTCCTGTGAGTCCAGTTTTGGATTCATATGCTTCACTTCAGGTGTACAGTATACCTTGGACCTTCTTATTGACGATGAAGCACAGAAATTGCGTCGGCATTAAATTCAAAAGGCACAATGCCGACTTAAGTACAAGAGGACTGACACTCTAACTTGCTATGATTTGAACCTCTCCTGTGAGTCCAGTTTTAGATTCCGATGCTTCACTTCAGGTGTACTGTATCCCTTGGACCTTCTTTTTGACGATGAAGCAAAGAAATTGCGTCGGAATTAAATACAAAATGCACAATGCCGAGTTAAGTACAAGAGGACTGACACTCTAACTTCCTATCATTTGCACATCTCCTGTGAGTCCAGTTTAACATTCCGATGCTTCACGTCAGGTTTACTGTATACCTTGGACCTTCTTATTGACGATGAAACACAGATATTGCATCCGAATTTAATTCTAAAGGCACAATGCCGATTTAAGTACAAGAGGACTGACACTCTTACTTGCTAGGATTTGAACCACTCCTGTGAGTCCACTTTTAGATTCCGACGCTTCACTTCAGGTGTACCGTATCCCTTGGACCTTCTTTTTGACGATGAAGCAAAGAAATTGCGTCGGAATTAAATACAAAATGCACAATGCCGAGTTAAGTACAAGAGGACTGACACTCTAACTTTCTATGATTTGAACCTCTCCTGTGAATCCAGTTTTAGATTCCGATGCTTCACTTCAGGTTTACTGTATACCTTGGACCTTCTTATTGACGATGAAACACAGATATTGCATCCGAATTTAATTCTAAAGGCACAATGCCGATTTAAGTACAAGAGGACTGACACTCTAACTTGCTAGGATTTGAATCACTCCTGTGAGTCCACTTTTAGATTCCGACGCTTCACTTCAGGTGTACCGTATCCCTTGGCCCTTCTTTTTGACGATGAAGCACAGATATTGCATCGGAATTAAATACAAAATGCACAATGCCGAGTTAAGTACAAGAGGACTGACACTCTAACTTCCTATCATTTGCACATCTCCTGTGAGTCCAGTTTAACATTCCGATGCTTCACGTCAGGTTTGCTGTAAACATTGGACCTTCTTATTGACGATGAAACACAGAAATTGCATCCGAATTTAATACAAAAGGCAAAATGCCGACTTAAGTACATGCGGACTGACACTCTAACTTTCTATCATATGAACCTCTCCTGTGAGTCCAGTTTTAGATTGCGATGCTTCACTTCAGGATTACTGCATCCCTTGGACCTTCTTATTGACGATGAAACACAGATATTGCATCCGAATTTAATACAAAAGGCAAAATGCCGACTTAAGTACATGCGGACTGACACTCTAACTTTCTATGATATGAACCTCTCCTGTGAGTCCAGTTTTGGATTGCGATGCTTCACTTCAGGTTTACTGTATCCCTTGGACCTTCTTATTGACGATGAAACACAGATATTGCATCCGAATTTAATACAAAAGGCACAATGGCGACCTAAGTACAAGAGGACTGACGCTCTAACTTTCTATGATTTGAACCTCTCCGGTCAGTCCGGTTTTAGATTCTGGTGCTTCACTTCAGGTTTACTGTATACCTTGGACCTTCTTATTGACGACGAAACACAGTAATTGCATCCCAAATTAATACAAAAGGCACAATGCCGAATTAAGTACAAGAGGACTGACACTAACTCTCTATGATTTGAACCTCTCCTGTGAGCCCAGTTTTAGATTCATATGCTTCACTTCAGGTGTACAGTATACCTTGGACCTTCTTATTGACGATGAAGCACAGAAATTGCGTCGGCATTACATTCAAAAGGCACAATGCCGACTTAAGTACAAGAGGACTGACACTCTAACTTGCTATGATTTGAACCTCTCCTGTGAGTCCAGTTTTAGATTCCGATGCTTCACTTCAGGTGTACTGTATCCCTTGGACCTTCTCTTTGACGATGAAGCACAGAAATTGCGTCGGAATTAAATACAAAATGCACAATGCCGAGTTAAGTACAAGAGGACTGACACTCTAACTTCCTATGATTTGAACCTCTCCTGTGAGTCCAGTTTCAGATGCTGATGTTTCACTTCAGGTTTACTGTACCCCTGGACCTTCTTATTGACGATGAAAAACAGAAATCGCATCCGAATTTAATACAAAAGGCACAATGCCGACTTAAGTCCAAGAGGACTGACACTCTAACTTTCTATGATTTGAACCTCTCCTGTGAGTCCAGTTTTCGATTCCGGTGCTTCACTTCAGGTTTACTGTATACCTTGGACCTTCTTATTGACGATGAAACACAGAAATTTCATCCGAATTTAATACAAAAGCACAATGCCGACCTAAGTACAAGAGGACTGACACTCTAACTTTCTATGATTTGAACCTCTCCTGTGAGTCCAGTTTTAGATTCCGGTGCTTCACTTCAGGTTTACTGTATACCTTGGACCTTCTTATTGACGATGAAACACAGTAATTGCATCCCAAATTAATACAAAAGGCACAATGGCGACCTACGTACAAGAGGACTTACACTCTAACTTTCTATGATTTGAGCATCTCTTGTGAGCCCAGTTTAACAATCCGATGCTTCACTTCAGGATTACTGTATACCTTGGACCTTCTTATTGACGATGAAACACAGATATTGCATCCGAATTTAATTCTAAAGGCATATTGCCGACTTAAGTACAAGAGGACTGACACTCTAACTTGCTATGATTTGAACCTCTCCTGTGAGTCCAGTTTTAGATTCCGATGTTTCACTTCAGGTGTACTGTATCCCTTGGACCTTCTTTTTGACGATGAAGCACAGAAATTGCGTCGGAATTAAATACAAAAGGCACAATGGCGACCTAAGTACAAGAGGACTGACGCTCTAACTTTCTATGATTTGAACCTCTCCGGTGAGTCCAGTTTTAGATTCTGGTGCTTCACTTCAGGTTTACTGTATACCTTTTACCTTCTTATTGACGACGAAACACAGTAACTGCATCCCAAATTAATGCAAAAGGCACAATGCCGAATTAAGTACAAGAGGACTGACACTCTAACTTTCTATGATTTGAACCTCTCCTGTGAGTCCAGTTTTAGATTCATATGCTTCACTTCAGGTGTACAGTATACCTTGGACCTTCTTATTGACGATGAAGCACAGAAATTGCGTCGGCATTAAATTCAAAAGGCACAATGCCGACTTAAGTACAAGAGGACTGACACTCTAACTTGCTATGATTTGAACCTCTCCTGTGAGTCCAGTTTTAGATTCCGATGCTTCACTTCAGGTGTACTGTATCCCTTGGACCTTCTTTTTGACGATGAAGCAAAGAAATTGCGTCGGAATTAAATACAAAGTGCACAATGCCGAGTTAAGTACAAGAGGACTGACACTCTAACTTCCTATCATTTGCACATCTCCTGTGAGTCCAGTTTAACATTCCGATGCTTCACGTCAGGTTTACTGTATACCTTGGACCTTCTTATTGACGATGAAACACAGATATTGCATCCGAATTTAATTCAAAAAGCACAATGCCGACTTAAGTACAAGAGGACTGACACTCTAACTGTCTATGATTTGAACCTCTCCTGAGAGTCCAGTTTTAGATGCCGATGCTTCACTTCAGGTTTACTGTATCCCTTGGACCTTCTTATTGGCGATGAAAGACAGAAATTGCATCCGAATTTAATACAAAAGGCACAATGCCGACTTAAGTACAAGAGGACTGACACTCTTACTTTCAATGATTCGAACCTCTCCTGTGAGTCCAATTTTACGTTCCGATGCTTCACTTCAGGTTCACTGTATCCCTTGGCGCTTCTTATTGACGATGAAACACAGTAATAGCATCCGAACTCAATTCAAAATCACAGTGCCGACTTAAGCGCAAGAGGACTGACACTCTAACTTTCTATGATCTGAACCTCTCCTGTGAGACCAGTTTTAGATTCCGATGCTTCACTTCAGGTTTACTGTATCACTTGGACCTTCTTATTGACGATGAAACACAGACATTGCATCCAAATTCAATACAAAAGGCTCAATGCCGACTTAAGTACAAGAGGACTTACACTCTATCTTTCTATGAATTGAACCTCTCCTGTGAGTCCAGTTTTAGATTCCGATGCTTCACTTCAGGTTTACTGTATGCCCTGGACCTTCTTACTGACGATGAAGCACAGATATTGCATCGGAATTAAATTCAAAAGGCACAATGCCGACTTAAGTACAGGAGGTCTGACACTTTAACTTTCTATGATTTGAACCTCTCCTGTGAGTCCAGTTTTAGATTCCGTTGCTTCACTTCTGGTTTACTGTACCCCTTGGACCTTCTTATTGAAGTAGAAACACAGAAATTGCGTCGGCATTAAATTCAAAAGGCACAATGCCGACTTAAGTACAAGAGGACTGACACTCTAACTTGCTATGATTTGAACCTCTCCTGTGAGTCCAGTTTTAGATTCCGATGCTTCACTTCAGGTGTACTGTATCCCTTGGACCTTCTTTTTGACGATGAAGCAAAGAAATTGCGTCGGAATTAAATACAAAATGCACAATGCCGAGTTAAGTACAAGAGGACTGACACTCTAACTTCCTATCATTTGCACATCTCCTGTGAGTCCAGTTTAACATTCCGATGCTTCACGTCAGGTTTACTGTATACCTTGGACCTTCTTATTGACGATGAAACACAGAAATTGCATCTGAATTTAATACAAAAGGCAAAATGCCGACATAAGTACATGCGGACTGACGCTCTAACTTTCTATCATATGAACCTCTCCTGTGAGTCCAGTTTTAGATTGCGATGCTTCACTTCAGGATTACTGTATACCTTGGACCTTCTTATTGACGATGAAACACAGATATTGCATCCGAATTTAATTCAAAAAGCACAATGCCGACTTAAGTACAAGAGGACTGACACTCTAACTTTCTATGATTTGAACCTCTCCTGTGAGTCCAGTTTTAGATTGCGATGCTTCACTTCGGGTTTATTGTATCCCTTGGACCTTCTTATTGACGACGAAACACAGTAATAGCATCCCAAATTAATACAAAAGGCACAATGCCGAATTAAGTACAAGAGGACTGACACTCAAACCTTCTATGATTTGAACCTCTCCTGTGAGTCCAGTTTTAGATTCATATGCTTCACTTCAGGTGTACAGTATACCTTGGACCTTCTTATTGACGACGAAACACAGAAATTGCATCGAATTAAATTCAAAAGGCACAATGCCGACTTAAGTACAAGAAGACTGACACTCTAACTGTCTATGATTTGAACCTCTCCTGAGAGTCCAGTTTTAGATGCCGATGCTTCACTTCAGGTTTACTGTATCCCTTGGACCTTCTTATTGGCGATGAAAGACAGAAATTGCATCCGAATTTAATACAAAAGGCACAATGCCGACTTAAGTACAAGAGGACTGACACTCTTACTTTCAATGATTCGAACCTCTCCTGTGAGTCCAATTTTACATTCCGATGCTTCACTTCAGGTTCACTGTATCCCTTGGCGCTTCTTATTGACGATGAAACACAGTAATAGCATCCGAACTCAATTCAAAATCACAGTGCCGACTTAAGCGCAAGAGGACTGACACTCTAACTTTCTATGATCTGAACCTCTCCTGTGAGACCAGTTTTAGATTCCGATGCTTCACTTCAGGTTTACTGTATCACTTGGACCTTCTTATTGACGATGAAACACAGACATTGCATCCAAATTCAATACAAAAGGCTCAATGCCGACTTAAGTACAAGAGGACTTACACTCTAACTTTCTATGAATTGAACCTCTCCTGTGAGTCCAGTTTTAGATTCCGATGCTTCACTTCAGGTTTACTGTATGCCCTGGACCTTCTTACTGACGATGAAGCACAGATATTGCATCGGAATTAAATTCAAAAGGCACAATGCCGACTTAAGTACAGGAGGTCTGACACTTTAACTTTCTATGATTTGAACCTCTCCTGTGAGTCCAGTTTTAGATTCCGTTGCTTCACTTCTGGTTTACTGTACCCCTTGGACCTTCTTATTGAAGTAGAAACACAGAAATTGCATCCAAATTTAATACAAAAGTAACAATGCCGACTTAAGTACAAGAGGACTGACACTCTAACTTCTTATGATTTGAAACTCTGCTGTGAGTCCAGTTTTAGATTCCGATGCTTCACTTCAGGTTCACTGTATACTTTAGACCTTCTTATTGGGGATGAAACACAGAAATTGCATCGGAATTAAGTTCAAAAAGCACAATGCCAACTTAAGTACAAAAAGACTGACACTCTAACTATCTATGATTTGAGCATCTCTTGTGGGCCCAGTTTAACAATCCGATGCTTCACTTCAGGATTACTGTATACCTTGGACCTTCTTATTGACGATGAAACACAGAAATTGCATCGGTATTTATTACAAAAGGCGAAATGCCGACTTAAGTACATGAGGACTGACACTCTAACTTTCTATGATTTTAACCCCTCCTGTGAGTCCAGTTTTAAATTCCGATGTTTCACTTCAGGTTTACTGTATCCCTTGGACGTTCTTATTGACAATGAAACACAGAAATTGCATCCAAATTTAATACAAAAGGCGCAAAGCCGACCTAAGTACAAGAGGACTGACACTCTAACTTTCTATGATTTGAACCTCTCCTGTGAGTCCAGTTTTAGATTCCGATGCTTCACTTCAGGTTTACTGTATACCTTGGACCTTCTTATTGACGATGAAACACAGATATTGCATCCGAATTTAATTCTAAAGGCACAATGCCGATTTAAGTACAAGAGGACTGACACTCTAACTTGCTAGGATTTGAACCACTCCTGTGAGTCCACTTTTAGATTCCGACGCTTCACTTCAGGTGTACCGTATCCCTTGGCCCTTCTTTTTGACGATGAAGCACAGAAATTGCATCGGAATTAAATACAAAATGCACAATGCCGAGTTAAGTACAAGAGGACTGACACTCTAACTTCCTATCATTTGCACATCTCCTGTGAGTCCAGTTTAACATTCCGATGCTTCACGTCAAGTTTGCTGTAAACATTGGACCTTCTTATTTACGATGAAACACAGAAATTGCATCCGAATTTAATACAAAAGGCAAAATGCCGACTTAAGTACATGCGGACTGACACTCTAACTTTCTATCATATGAACCTCTCCTGTGAGTCCAGCTTTAGATTGCGATGCTTCACTTCAGGATTACTGCATCCCTTGGACCTTCTTATTGACGATGAAACACAGATATTGCATCCGAATTTAATACAAAAGGCAAAATGCCGACTTAAGTACATGCGGACTGACACTCTAACTTTCTATGATATGAACCTCTCCTGTGAGTCCAGTTTTGGATTGCGATGCTTCACTTCAGGTTTACTGTATCCCTTGGACCTTCTTATTGACGATGAAACACAGATATTGCATCCGAATTTAATACAAAAGGCACAATGGCGACCTAAGTACAAGAGGACTGACGCTCTAACTTTCTATGATTTGAACCTCTCCGGTGAGTCCGGTTTTAGATTCTGGTGCTTCACTTCAGGTTTACTGTATACCTTGGACCTTCTTATTGACGACGAAACACAGTAATTGCATCCCAAATTAATACAAAAGGCACAATGCCGAATTAAGTACAAGAGGACTGACACTAACTTTCTATGATTTGAACCTCTCCTGTGAGCCCAGTTTTAGATTCATATGCTTCACTTCAGGTGTACAGTATACCTTGGACCTTCTTATTGACGATGAAGCACAGAAATTGCGTCGGCATTACATTCAAAAGGCACAATGCCGACTTAAGTACAAGAGGACTGACACTCTAACTTGCTATGATTTGAACCTCTCCTGTGAGTCCAGTTTTAGATTCCGATGCTTCACTTCAGGTGTACTGTATCCCTTGGACCTTCTCTTTGACGATGAAGCACAGAAATTGCGTCGGAATTAAATACAAAATGCACAATGCCGAGTTAAGTACAAGAGGACTGACACTCTAACTTTCTATGATTTGAACCTCTCCTGTGAGTCCAGTTTCAGATGCTGATGTTTCACTTCAGGTTTACTGTACCCCTGGACCTTCTTATTGACGATGAAAAACAGAAATCGCATCCGAATTTAATACAAAAGGCACAATGCCGACTTAAGTACAAGAGGACTGACACTCTAACTTTCTATGATTTGAACCTCTCCTGTGAGTCCAGTTTTCGATTCCGGTGCTTCACTTCAGGTTTACTGTATACCTTGGACCTTCTTATTGACGATGTAACACAGAAATTTCATCCGAATTTAATACAAAAGCACAATGCCGACCTAAGTACAAGAGGACTGACACTCTAACTTTCTATGATTTGAACCTCTCCTGTGAGTCCAGTTTTAGATTCCGGTGCTTCACTTCAGGTTTACTGTATACCTTGGACCTTCTTATTGACGATGAAACACAGTAATTGCATCCCAAATTAATACAAAGGGCACAATGCCGAATTAAGTACAAGAGGACTGACACTCTAACTTTCTATGATTTGAACCTCTCCTGTGAGTCCAGATTTAGATTCCGATGCTTCACTTCAGGTGTACAGTATACCTTGGATCTTCTTATTGACGATGAAGCACAGAAATTGCGTCGAATTAATTTCAAAAGGCACAATACCGACTTAAGTACGAGAGGACTGACAGTCTTTCTTCCTTGGATTCGAACCTCTCCTGTGAGTCCAGTTTTAGATTCCAATGCTTCACTCCAGGTTTACTGTATACCTTGGACCTTCGTATTGACGATGAAACACAGATATTGCATCCGAATTTAATTCAAAAGGCACAATGCCGACTTAAGTACTAGAGGACTTACACTCTAACTTTCTATGATTTGAACCTCTCCTGTGAGTCCAGTTTCAGATTCCGATGCTTCACTTCAGGTGTACTGTATCCCTTGGACCATCTTTTTGACGATGAAGCACGGAAATTGCGTCGGAATTAAATACAAAATGCACAATGCCGACTTAAGTACAGGAGGACTGACACTCCAACTTTCTATGATTTGAGCCTCTCCTGTGAGTTCAGTTTTAGATTCATATGCTTCACTTCAGGTGTACAGTATACCTTAGACCTTCTTATTGACGATGAAGCACAGAAATTGAGTCGGAATTAAATTCAAAAGGCACAATGCCGACTTAAGTACGAGAGGACTGACACTTATACTTTCTATGATTTGAACCTCTCCTGTGAGTCCAGTTTTAGATTGCGATGCTTCACTTTAGGTTTACTGTATCCCTTGGACCTTCTTATTGACGACAAAACACAGTAATAGCATCCCAAATTAATACAAAAGGCACAATGCCGAATTAAGTATAAGAGGACTGACACTCTAACCTTCTATGATTTGAACCTCTCCTGTGAGTCCAGTTTTAGATTCCGGTTCTTCACTTCAGGTTTACTGTATACCTTGGACCTTCTTATTGACGATGAAACACAGTAATTGCATCCCAAATTAATACAAAAGGCACAATGGCGACCTACGTACAAGAGGACTTACACTCTAACTTTCTATGATTTGAGCATCTCTTGTGAGCCCAGTTTAACAATCCGATGCTTCACTTCAGGATTACTGTATACCTTGGACCTTCTTATTGACGATGAAACACAGATATTGCATCCGAATTTAATTCTAAAGGCATATTGCCGACTTAAGTACAAGAGGACTGACACTCTAACTTTCTATGATTTGAACCTCTCGTGTGAGTCCAGTCTTAGATTCCGGTGCTTCACTTCTGGTTTACTGTATACCTTGGACCTTCTAATTGACGATGAAACACAGTAATTGCATCCCAAATTAATACAAAAGGCACAATGGCGAATTAAGTACAAGAGGACTGACACTCTAACTTTCTATGATTTGAACCTCTCCTGTGGGTCCAGTTTTAGATTAAGAAGCTTCACTTCAGGTGTACAGTATACCTTGGACCTTCTTATTGACGATGAAGCACAGAAATTGCGTCGGAATAAAATTCAAAAGGCACAATGCCGACTTAAGTACGAGAGGACGGACACTCTTTCTTCCTTGGATTCGAACCTCTCCTGTTAGTCCAGTTTTAGATTCCGATGCTTCACTTCAGGTTTACTGTATACCTTGGACCTTCGTATTGACGATGAAACACAGATATTGCATCCGAATTTAATTCAAAAGGCACAATGCCGACTTAAGTACAAGAGGACTGACACTCTTACTTTCTATGATTTGAACCTCTCCTGTGAGTCCAGTTTTGGATTGCGATGCTTCACTTCACGTTTACTGTATCCCTTGGACCTTCTTATTGACGATGAAACACAGATATTGCATCCGAATTTAATACAAAAGGCACAATGGCGACCTACGTACAAGAGGACTGACGCTCTAACTTTCTATGATTTGAACCTCTCCGGTGAGTCCGGTTTTAGATTCTGGTGCTTCACTTCAGGTTTACTGTATACCTAGGACCTTCTTATTGACGACGAAACACAGTAATTGCATCCCAAATTAATACAAAAGGCACAATGCCGAATTAAGTACAAGAGGACTGACACTCTAACTTTCTATGATTTGAACCTCTCCTGTGAGTCCAGTTTTAGATTCATAAGCTTCACTTCAGGTGTACAGTATACCTTGGACCTTCTTATTGACGATGAAGCACAGAAATTGCGTCCGCATTAAATTCAAAAGGCACAATGCCGACTTAAGTACAAGAGGACTGACACTCTAACTTGCTATGATTTGAACCTCTCCTGTGAGTCCAGTTTTAGATTCCGATGCTTCACTTCAGGTGTACTGTATCCCTTGGACCTTCTTTTTGACGATGAAGCACAGAAATTGCGTCGGAATTAAATACAAAGTGCACAATGCCGAGTTAAGTACAAGAGGACTGACACTCTAACTTTCTATGATTTGAACCTCTCCTGTGAGTCCAGTTTCAGATGCTGATGTTTCACTTCAGGTTTACTGTACCCCTGGACCTTCTTATTGACGATGAAACACAGAAATTGCATCCGAATTTAATACATAAGGCACAATGCCGACTTAAGTACAAGAGGACTGACACTCTAACTTTCTATGATTTGAACCTCTCCTGTGAGTCCAGTTTTCGATTCCGGTGCTTCACTTCAGGTTTACTGTATACCTTGGACCTTCTTATTGACGATGAAACACAGAAATTTCATCCGAATTTAATACAAAAGCACAATGCCGACCTAAGTACAAGAGGACTGACACTCTAACTTTCTATGATTTGAACCTCTCCTGTGAGTCCAGTTTTAGATTCCGGTACTTCACTTCAGGTGTACTGTATCCCTTGGACCATCTTTTTGACGATGAAGCACGGAAATTGCGTCGGAATTAAAGACAAAATGCACAATGCCGACTTAAGTTCAGGAGGACTGTAACTCCAACTTTCTATGATTTGAGCCTCTCCTGTGAGTTCAGTTTTAGATTCATATGCTTCACTTCAGGTGTACAGTATACCTTAGACCTTCTTATTGACGATGAAGCACAGAAATTGCGTCGGAATTAAATTCAAAAGGCACAATGCCGACTTAAGTACGAGAGGACTGACACTTATACTTTCTATGATTTGAACCTCTCCTGTGAGTCCAGTTTTAGATTGCGATGCTTCACTTCAGGTTTACTGTATCCCTTGGACCTTCTTATTGACGACGAAACACAGTAATAGCATCCCAAATTAATACAAAAGGCACAATGCCGAATTAAGTATAAGAGGACTGACACTCTAACCTTCTATGATTTGAACCTCTCCTATGAGTCCACTTTTAGATTCCGGTTCTTCACTTCAGGTTTACTGTATACCTTGGACCTTCTTATTGACGATGAAACACAGTAATTGCATCCCAATTTAATACAAAAGGCACAATGGCGACCTAAGTACAAGAGGACTTACACTCTAACTTTCTATGATTTGAGCATCTCTTGTGAGCCCAGTTTAACAATCCGATGCTTCACTTCAGGATTACTGTATACCTTGGACCATCTTATTGACGATGAACACAGATATTGCATCCGAATTTAATTCTAAAGGCATATTGCCGACTTAAGTACAAGAGGACTGACACTCTAACTTGCTATGATTTGAACCTCTCCTGTGAGTCCAGTTTTAGATTCCGATGCTTCACTTCAGGTGTACTGTATCCCTTGGACCTTCTTTTTGACGATGAAGCACAGAAATTGCGTCGGAATTAAATACAAAATGCACAATGCCGAGTTAAGTACAAGAGGACTGACACTCTAACTTTCTATGATTTGAACCCCTCCTGTGAGTCCAGTTTCAGATGCCGATGTTTCACTTCAGGTTTACTGTACCCCTGGATCTTCTTATTGACGATGAAACACAGAAATTGCATCCGAATTTAATACAAAAGGCACAATGCCGACTTAAGTACAAGAGGACTGACACTCTAACTTTCTATGATTTGAACCTCTCCTGTGAGTCCAGTTTCAGATTCCAGTGCTTCACTTCAGGTTTACTGTATACCTTGGACCTTCTTATTGACGATGAAACACAGAAATTTCATCCGAATTTAATACAAAAGCACAATGCCGACCTAAGTACAAGAGGTTTGACACTCTAACTTTCTATGATTTGAACCTCTCCTGTGAGTCCAGTCTTAGATTCCGGTGCTTCACTTCAGGTTTACTGTATACCTAGGACCTTCTAATTGACGATGAAACACAGTAATTGCATCCCAAATTAATACAAAAGGCACAATGGCGAATTAAGTACAAGAGGACTGACACTCTAACTTTCTATGATTTGAACCTCTCCTTTGGGTCCAGTTTTAGATTAAGATGCTTCACTTCAGGTGTACAGTATACCTTGGACCTTCTTATTGACGATGAAGCACAGACATTGCGTCGGAATTAAATTCAAAAGGCACAATGCCGACTTAAGTACGAGAGGACGGACACTCTTTCTTCCTTGGATTCGAACCTCTCCTGTTAGTCCAGTTTTAGATTCCGATGCTTCACTTCAGGTTTACTGTATACCTTGGACCTTCGTATTGACGATGAAACGCAGATATTGCATCCGAATTTAATTCAAAAGGCACAATGCCGACTTAAGTACTAGAGGACTGACACTCTAACTTTCTATGATTTGAACCTCTCCTGTGAGTCCAGTTTCAGATTCCGATGCTTAACTTCAGGTGTACTGTATCCCTTGGACCATCTTTTTGACGATGAAGCACGGAAATTGCGTCGGGATTAAATACAACATGCACAATGCCGACTTAAGTACAAGAGGACTGACACTCTAACTTTCTATGACTTGAACCTCTCCTGTGAGTCCAGTTTTAGATTGCGATGCTTCACGTCAGGTTTACTGTATCCCTTGGACCTTCTAATTGACGACGAAACACAGTAATAGCTTCCCAAATCAATACAAAAGGCAAAATGCCGAATTAAGTACAAGAGCACTGACACTTTATCCTTCTATAATTTGAACCTCTCCTGTGAGTCCAGTTTTAGATTCATATGCTTCACTTCAGGTGTACAGTATACCTTGGACTTTCTTATTGACGATGAAGCACAGAAATTGCGTCGGAATAAAATTCAAAAGGCACAATGCCGACTTAAGTACAAGAGGACTGACAATCTTACTTTCTATGATTTGAACCTCTCCTGTGAGTCCAGTTTTAAATTCTGATGCTTCACTTCGGGTTTACTGTATACCTTGGACCTTCTTATTGACGATGAAACACAGATATTGCATCCGAATTTAATTCAAAAAGCACAATGCCGACTTAAGTACAAGAGGACTGACACTCTAACTTTCTTTGATTTGAACCTCTCCTGTGAGTCCAGTTTTAGATTGCGATGCTTCACTTCAGGTTTACTGTATCCCTTGGACCTTCTTATTGACGATGAAACACAGTAATAGCATCCCAAATTAATACAAAAGGCACAATGCCGAATTAAGTACAAGAGGACTGACACTCTAACTTTCTATGATTGGAAGTCTCCTGTGAGTCCAGTTTTAGATTCCGATGCTTCACTTCAGGTTTAGTGTACACCTTGGACCTCCTTATTGACGATGAAACACAGAAATAGCATCGGAAATAAATTCGAAAGGCACAATGCTGACTTAAGTACAAGAGGACTGACACTCCAACTTTCTATGATTTGAACCTCTCCTGTGAGTGCAGTTTAAGATTCCGGTGCTTCACTTCTGGTTTACTGTATACCTTGGACCTTCTTATTGACGATGAAACACAGAAATTGCATCCGAATTTAATACAAAAGGCACAATGCCGACTTAAGTACAAGAGGACTGACACTCTAACTTTCAATGATTCGAACCTCTCCTGTGAGTCCATTTTTACATTCCGATGCTTCACTTCAGGTTCACTGTATCCCTTGGCCCTTCTTATTGACGATGAAACACAGTAATAGCATCCGAACTTAATTCAAAATCACAGTGCCGACTTAAGTACAAGAGGACTGACACTCTAACCTTCTATGATCTGAGCCTCTCCTGTGAGACCAGTTTTAGATTCCGATGCTTGACTTCAGGTTTACTGTATCACTTGGACCTTCTTATTGACGATGAAACACAGAAATTGCATCCAAATTTAATACAAAAGGCTCAATGCCGACTTAAGTACAAGAGGACTTACACTCTAACTATCTATGAATTGTACCTTTCCTGTGAGTCCAGTTTTAGATTCCGATGCTTCACTTCTGGTTTACTGTATGCCTTGGACTTTCTTACTGACGATGAAGCACAGAAATTCCACCGGAATTAAATTCAAAAGGCACAATGCCAACTTAAGTACAAAAGGACTGACACTCTAACTTTCTATGATTTGAGCATCTCTTGTGAGCCCAGTTTAACAATCCGATGCTTCACTTTAAGATTACAGTATACCTTGGACCTTCTTATTGACGATGAAACACAGAAATTGCATCCGTATTTACTAAAAAAGGCAAAATGCCGACTTACGTACATGAGGACTGACACTCTAACTTTCTATGATATTAACCTCTCCTGTGAGTCCAGTTTTAGATTCCGACGCTTCACTTCATTTGTACTGTATCCCTTGGACCTTGTTTTTGACGATAAAGCACAGAAATTGCGTCGGAATTAAATACAAAATGCACAATGCCTAGTTAAGTACAAGAGGACTGACACTCTAACTTCCTATGATTTGCACATCTCCTGTGAGTCCAGTTTAACATTCCGATGCTTCCCTTCAGGTTTACTGTATACCTTGGACCTTCTTATTGACGATGAAACACAGATATTGCATCCGAATTTAATTCAAAAAGCACAATGCCGACTTAAGTACAAGAGGACTGACACTCTAACTTTCTTTGATTTGAACCTCTCCTGTGAGTCCAGTTTTAGATTGCGATGCTTCACTTCAGGTTTACTGTATCCCTTGGACCTTCTTATTGACGATGAAACACAGTAATAGCATCCCAAATTAATACAAAAGGCACAATGCCGAATTAAGTACAAGAGGACTGACACTCTAACTTTCTATGATTGGAAGTCTCCTGTGAGTCCAGTTTTAGATTCCGATGCTTCACTTCAGGTTTAGTGTACACCTTGGACCTCCTTATTGACGATGAAACACAGAAATAGCATCGGAAATAAATTCGAAAGGCACAATGCTGACTTAAGTACAAGAGGACTGACACTCCAACTTTCTATGATTTGAACCTCTCCTGTGAGTGCAGTTTAAGATTCCGGTGCTTCACTTCTGGTTTACTGTATACCTTGGACCTTCTTATTGACGATGAAACACAGAAATTGCATCCGAATTTAATACAAAAGGCACAATGCCGACTTAAGTACAAGAGGACTGACACTCTAACTTTCAATGATTCGAACCTCTCCTGTGAGTCCATTTTTACATTCCGATGCTTCACTTCAGGTTCACTGTATCCCTTGGCCCTTCTTATTGACGATGAAACACAGTAATAGCATCCGAACTTAATTCAAAATCACAGTGCCGACTTAAGTACAAGAGGACTGACACTCTAACCTTCTATGATCTGAGCCTCTCCTGTGAGACCAGTTTTAGATTCCGATGCTTGACTTCAGGTTTACTGTATCACTTGGACCTTCTTATTGACGATGAAACACAGAAATTGCATCCAAATTTAATACAAAAGGCTCAATGCCGACTTAAGTACAAGAGGACTTACACTCTAACTATCTATGAATTGTACCTTTCCTGTGAGTCCAGTTTTAGATTCCGATGCTTCACTTCTGGTTTACTGTATGCCTTGGACTTTCTTACTGACGATGAAGCACAGAAATTCCACCGGAATTAAATTCAAAAGGCACAATGCCAACTTAAGTACAAAAGGACTGACACTCTAACTTTCTATGATTTGAGCATCTCTTGTGAGCCCAGTTTAACAATCCGATGCTTCACTTTAAGATTACAGTATACCTTGGACCTTCTTATTGACGATGAAACACAGAAATTGCATCCGTATTTACTAAAAAAGGCAAAATGCCGACTTACGTACATGAGGACTGACACTCTAACTTTCTATGATATTAACCTCTCCTGTGAGTCCAGTTTTAGATTCCGACGCTTCACTTCATTTGTACTGTATCCCTTGGACCTTGTTTTTGACGATAAAGCACAGAAATTGCGTCGGAATTAAATACAAAATGCACAATGCCTAGTTAAGTACAAGAGGACTGACACTCTAACTTCCTATGATTTGCACATCTCCTGTGAGTCCAGTTTAACATTCCGATGCTTCCCTTCAGGTTTACTGTATACCTTGGACCTTCTTATTGACGATGAAACACAGAAATTGCATCCGAATTTAATACAAAATTCAAAATGCCGACTTAAGTACATGCGGACTGACACTCTAACTTTCTGTGATATGAACCTCTTCTGTGAGTCCAGTTTTAGATTGTGATGCTTCACTTCAGGTTTACTGTATCCCTTGGACCTTCTTATTGACGATGAAACACAGATATTGCATCCGAATTTAATACAAAAGGCACAATGGCGACCTAAGTACAAATGGACTGACGCTCTAACTTTCTATGATTTGAACCTCTCCGGTGAGTCCGGTTTTAGATTCTGGTGCTTCACTTCAGGTTTACTGTATACCTTGGACCTTCTTATTGACGACGAAACGCAGTAATTGCATCCCAAATTAATACAAAAGGCACAATGCCGAATAAAGTACAAGAGGACTGACACTCTAACTTGCTATGATTTGAACCTCTCCTGTGAGTCCAGTTTTAGATTCCGATGCTTCACTTCAGGTGTACTGTATCCCTTGGACCTTCTTTTTGACGATGAAGCACAGAAATTGCGTCGGAATTAAATACAAAATGCACAATGCCGAGTTAAGTACAAGAGGACTGACACTCTAACTTTCTATGATTTGAACCTCTCCTGTGAGTCCAGTTTCAGATGGCGATGTTTCACTTCAGGTTTACTGTACCCCTGGACCTTCTTATTGACGATGAAACACAGAAATTGCATCCGAATTTAATACAAAAGGCACAATGCCGACTTAAGTACAAGAGGACTGACACTCTAACTTTCTATGATTTGTACCTCTCCTGTGAGTCCAGTTTTAGATTCCGGTGCTTCACTGCAGGTTTACTGTATACCTTGGACCTTGTTATTGACGATGAAACACAGAAATTTCATCCGAATTTAATACAAAAGCACAATGCCGACCTAAGTACAAGAGGACTGACACTCTAACTTTCTATGATTTGAACCTCTCCTGTGAGACCAGTTTTAGATTCCGGTGCTTCACTTCAGGTTTACTGTATACCTTGGACCTTCTTATTGACGATGAAACACAGATATTGCATCCGAATTTAATTCAATAAGCACAATGCCGACTTAAGTACAAGAGGACTGACACTTTAACTTTCTATGATTTGAACCTCTCCTGTGAGTCCAGTTTTAGATTGCGATGCTTCACTTCGGGTTTATTGTATCTCTTGGACCTTCTTATTGACGACGAAACACAGTAATAGCATCCCAAATTAATACAAAAGGCACAATGCCGAATTAAGTGCAAGAGGACTGACACTCAAACCTTCTATGATTTGAACCTCTCCTGTGAGTCCAGTTTTAGATTCATATGCTTCACTTCAGGTGTACAGTATACCTTGGACCTTCTTATTGACGACGAAACACAGAAATTGCATCGAATTAAATTCAAAAGGCACAATGCCGACTTAAGTACAAGAAGACTGACACTCTAACTATCTATGATTTGAACCTCTCCTGAGAGTCCAGTTTTAGATGCCGATGCTTCACTTCAGGTTTAGTGTATCCCTTGGACCTTCTTATTGACGATGAAAGACAGAAATTGCATCCGAATTTAATACAAAAGGCACAATGCCGACTTAAGTACAAGAGGACTGACACTCTTACTTTCAATGATTCGAACCTCTCCTGTGAGTCCAATTTTACATTCCGATGCTTCACTTCAGGTTCACTGTATCCCTTGGCGCTTCTTATTGACGATGAAACACAGTAATAGCATCCGAACTCAATTCAAAATCACAGTGCCGACTTAAGTGCAAGAGGACTGACACTCTAACTTTCTATGATCTGAACCTCTCCTGTGAGACCAGTTTTAGATTCCGATGCTTCACTTCAGGTTTACTGTATCACTTGGACCTTCTTATTGACGATGAAACACAGAAATTGCATCCAAATTTAATACAAAAGGCTCAATGCCGACTTAAGTACAAGAGGACTTACACTCTAACTTTCTATGAATTGAACCTCTCCTGTGAGTCCAGTTTTAGATTCCGATGCTTCACTTCAGGTTTACTGTATGCCCTGGACCTTCTTACTGACGATGAAGCACAGATATTGCATCGGAATTAAATTCAAAAGGCACAATGCCGACTTAAGTACAAGAGGTCTGACACTTTAACTTTCTATAATTTGAACCTCTCCTGTGAGTCCAGTTTTAGATTCCGTTGCTTCACTTCTGGTTTACTGTACCCCTTGGACCTTCTTATTGAAGTAGAAACACAGAAATTGCATCCAAATTTAATACAAAAGGCACAATGCCGACCTAAGTACATGAGGACTGACAATCTAACTTCCTATGATTTGAAACTCTGCTGTGAGTCCAGTTTTAGATTCCGATGCTTCACTTCAGGTTCACTGTATACTTTAGACCTTCTTATTGACGATGAAACACAGAAATTGCATCGGAATTAAATTCAAAAAGCACAATGCCAACTTAAGTACAAAAAGACTGACACTCTAACTTTCTATGATTTGAGCATCTCTTGTGAGCCCAGTTTAACAATCCGATGCTTCACTTCAGGATTACTGTATACCTTGGACGTTCTTATTGACAATGAAACAGAAATTGCTTCCGAATTTAATACAAAAGGCGCAAAGCCGACCTAAGTACAAGAGGACTGACACTCTAACTTTCTATGATTTGAACCTCTCCTGTGAGTCCAGTTTTAGATTCCGATGCTTCACTTCAGGTTTACTGTATACCTTGGACCTTCTTATTGACGATGAAACACAGATATTGCATCCGAATTTAATTCTAAAGGCACAATGCCGATTTAAGTACAATAGGACTGACACTCTAACTTGCTAGGATTTGAACCACTCCTGTGAGTCCACTTTTAGATTCCGATGCTTCACTTCAGGTGTACCGTATCCCTTCGCCCTTCTTTTTGACGATGAAGCACAGAAATTGCGTCGGAATTAAATACAAAGTGCACAATGCCGAAATAAGTACAAGAGGACTGACACTCTAACTTCCTATCATTTGCACATCTCCTGTGAGTCCAGTTTAACATTCCGATGCTTCACGTCAGGTTTACTGTATACCTTGGACCTTCTTATTGACGATGAAACACAGAAATTGCATCCGAATTTAATACAAAAGGCAAAATGCCGACTTAAGTACATGCGGACTGACACTCTAACTTTCTATCATATGAACCTCTCCTGTGAGTCCAGTTTTAGATTGCGATGCTTCACTTCAGGATTACTGCATCCCTTGGACCTTCTTATTGACGATGAAACACAGATATTGCATCCGAATTTAATACAAAAGGCAAAATGCCGACTTAAGTACATGCGGACTGACACTCTAACTTTCTATGATATGAACCTCTCCTGTGAGTCCAGTTTTGGATTGCGATGCTTCACTTCAGGTTTACTGTATCCCTTGGACCTTCTTATTGACGATGAAACACAGATATTGCATGCGAATTTAATACAAAAGGCACAATGGCGACCTAAGTACAAGAGGACTGACGCTCTAACTTTCTATGATTTGAACCTCTCCGGTGAGTCCGGTTTTAGATTCTGGTGCTTCACTTCAGGTTTACTGTATACCTTGGACCTTCTTATTGACGACGAACCACAGTAATTGCATCCCAAATTAATACAAAAGGCACAATGCCGAATTAAGTACAAGAGGACTGACACTCTAACTTTCTATGATTTGAACCTCTCCTGTGAGTCCAGTTTTAGATTCATATGCTTCACTTCAGGTGTACAGTATACCTTGGACCTTCTTATTGACGATGAAGCACAGAAATTGCGTCGGCATTAAATTCAAAAGGCACAATGCCGACTTAAGTACAAGAGGACTGACACTCTAACTTGCTATGATTTGAACCTCTCCTGTGAGTCCAGTTTTAGATTCCGATGCTTCACTTCAAGTGTACTGTATCACTTGGACCTTCTTTTTGACGATGAAGCACAGAAATTGCGTCGGAATTAAATACAAAATGCACAATGCCGAGTTAAGTACAAGAGGACTGACACTCTAACTTTCTATGATTTGAACCTCTCCGGTGAGTCCGGTTTTAGATTCTGGTGCTTCACTTCAGGTTTACTGTACCCCTGGACCTTCTTATTGACGATGAAACACAGAAATTGCATCCGAATTTAATACAAAAGGCACAATGCCGACTTAGGTACAAGAGGACTGACACTCTAACTTTCTATGATTTGAACCTCTCCTGTGAGTCCAGTTTTCGATTCCGGTGCTTCACTTCAGGTTTACTGTATACCTTGGACCTTCTTATTGACGATGAAACACAGAAATTTCATCCGAATTTAATACAAAAGCACAATGCCGACCTAAGTACAAGAGGACTGACACTCTAACTTTCTATGATTTGAACCTCTCCTGTGAGTCCAGTTTTAGATTCCGGTGCTTCACTTCAGGTTTACTGTATGCCCTGGACCTTCTTACTGACGATGAAGCACAGATATTGCATCGGAATTAAATTCAAAAGGCACAATGCCGACTTAAGTACAAGAGGTCTGACACTTTAACTTTCTATAATTTGAACCTCTCCTGTGAGTCCAGTTTTAGATTCCGTTGCTTCACTTCTGGTTTACTGTACCCCTTGGACCTTCTTATTGAAGTAGAAACACAGAAATTGCATCCAAATTTAATACAAAAGGCACAATGCCGACCTAAGTACATGAGGACTGACAATCTAACTTCCTATGATTTGAAACTCTGCTGTGAGTCCAGTTTTAGATTCCGATGCTTCACTTCAGGTTCACTGTATACTTTAGACCTTCTTATTGACGATGAAACACAGAAATTGCATCGGAATTAAATTCAAAAAGCACAATGCCAACTTAAGTACAAAAAGACTGACACTCTAACTTTCTATGATTTGAGCATCTCTTGTGAGCCCAGTTTAACAATCCGATGCTTCACTTCAGGATTACTGTATACCTTGGACGTTCTTATTGACAATGAAACAGAAATTGCTTCCGAATTTAATACAAAAGGCGCAAAGCCGACCTAAGTACAAGAGGACTGACACTCTAACTTTCTATGATTTGAACCTCTCCTGTGAGTCCAGTTTTAGATTCCGATGCTTCACTTCAGGTTTACTGTATACCTTGGACCTTCTTATTGACGATGAAACACAGATATTGCATCCGAATTTAATTCTAAAGGCACAATGCCGATTTAAGTACAATAGGACTGACACTCTAACTTGCTAGGATTTGAACCACTCCTGTGAGTCCACTTTTAGATTCCGACGCTTCACTTCAGGTGTACCGTATCCCTTCGCCCTTCTTTTTGACGATGAAGCACAGAAATTGCGTCGGAATTAAATACAAAGTGCACAATGCCGAAATATGTACAAGAGGACTGACACTCTAACTTCCTATCATTTGCACATATCCTGTGAGTCCAGTTTAACATTCCGATGCTTCACGTCAGGTTTACTGTATACCTTGGACCTTCTTATTGACGATGAAACACAGAAATTGCATCCGAATTTAATACAAAAGGCAAAATGCCGACTTAAGTACATGCGGACTGACACTCTAACTTTCTATCATATGAACCTCTCCTGTGAGTCCAGTTTTAGATTGCGATGCTTCACTTCAGGATTACTGCATCCCTTGGACCTTCTTATTGACGATGAAACACAGATATTGCATCCGAATTTAATACAAAAGGCAAAATGCCGACTTAAGTACATGCGGACTGACACTCTAACTTTCTATGATATGAACCTCTCCTGTGAGTCCAGTTTTGGATTGCGATGCTTCACTTCAGGTTTACTGTATCCCTTGGACCTTCTTATTGACGATGAAGCACAGATATTGCATGCGAATTTAATACAAAAGGCACAATGGCGACCTAAGTACAAGAGGACTGACGCTCTAACTTTCTATGATTTGAACCTCTCCGGTGAGTCCGGTTTTAGATTCTGGTGCTTCACTTCAGGTTTACTGTATACCTTGGACCTTCTTATTGACGACGAAACACAGTAATTGCATCCCAAATTAATACAAAAGGCACAATGCCGAATTAAGTACAAGAGGACTGACACTCTAACTTTCTATGATTTGAACCTCTCCTGTGAGTCCAGTTTTAGATTCATATGCTTCACTTCAGGTGTACAGTATACCTTGGACCTTCTTATTGACGATGAAGCACAGAAATTGCGTCGGCATTAAATTCAAAAGGCACAATGCCGACTTAAGTACAAGAGGACTGACACTCTAACTTGCTATGATTTGAACCGCTCCTGTGAGTCCAGTTTTAGATTCCGATGCTTCACTTCAGGTGTACTGTATCACTTGGACCTTCTTTTTGACGATGAAGCACAGAAATTGCGTCGGAATTAAATACAAAATGCACAATGCCGAGTTAAGTACAAGAGGACTGACACTCTAACTTTCTATGATTTGAACCTCTCCGGTGAGTCCGGTTTTAGATTCTGGTGCTTCACTTCAGGTTTACTGTACCCCTGGACCTTCTTATTGACGATGAAACACAGAAATTGCATCCGAATTTAATACAAAAGGCACAATGCCGACTTAGGTACAAGAGGACTGACACTCTAACTTTCTATGATTTGAACCTCTCCTGTGAGTCCAGTTTTCGATTCCGGTGCTTCACTTCAGGTTTACTGTATACCTTGGACCTTCTTATTGACGATGAAACACAGAAATTTCATCCGAATTTAATACAAAAGCACAATGCCGACCTAAGTACAAGAGGACTGACACTCTAACTTTCTATGATTTGAACCTCTCCTGTGAGTCCAGTTTTAGATTCCGGTGCTTCACTTCAGGTTTACTGTATACCTTGGACCTTCTTATTGACGATGAAACACAGTAATTGCATCCCAAATTAACACAAAGGGCACAATGCCGAATTAAGTACAAGAGGACTGACACTCTAACTTTCTATGATTTGAACCTCTCCTGTGAGTCCAGATTTAGATTCCGATGCTTCACTTCAGGTGTACAGTATACCTTGGACCTTCTAATTTACGATGAAGCACAGAAATTGCGTCGAATTAATTTCAAAAGGCACAATGCCGACTTAAGTACGAGAGGACTGACAGTCTTTCTTCCTTGGATTCGAACCTCTCCTGTGAGTACAGTTTTAGATTCCGATGCTTCACTCCAGGTTTACTGTATACCTTGGACCTTCGTATTGACGATGAAACACAGATATTGCATCCGAATTTAATTCAAAAGGCACAATGCCGACTTAAGTACTAGAGGACTTACACTCCAACTTTCTATGATTTGAACCTCTCCTGTGAGTCCAGTTTCAGATTCCGATGCTTCACTTCAGGTGTACTGTATCCCTTGGACCATCTTTTTGACGATGAAGCACGGAAATTGCGTCGGAATTAAATACAAAATGCACAATGCCGACTTAAGTACAGGAGGACTGACACTCCAACTTTCTATGATTTGAGCCTCTCCTGTGAGTTCAGTTTTAGATTCATATGCTTCACTTCAGGTGTACAGTATACCTTAGACCTCCTTATTGACGATGAAGCACAGAAATTGAGTCGGAATTAAATTCAAAAGGCACAATGCCGACTTAAGTACGAGAGGACTGACACTCTTACTTTCTATGATTTGAACCTCTCCTGTGGGACCAGTTTTAGATTGCGATGCTTCACTTCAGGTTTACTGTATCACTTGGACCTTCTTATTGACGATGAAACACAGATATTGCATCCGAATTTAATTCTAAAGGCACAATGCCGGCTTAAGTACAAGAGGACTGAAACTCTAACTTTCTATGATTTGAACCTCTCCTATGAGTCCAGTTCTAGATTCATATGCTTCACTTCAGGTGTACAGTATACCTTGGACCTTCTTATTGACGATGAAGCACAGAAATTGCATCCGAATTTAATACAAAAAGCAAAATGCCCACTTAAGTACATGCGGACTGACACTCTAACTTTCTATGATATGAACCTCTCCTGTGAGTCCAGTTTCAGATTGCGATGCTTCACGTCAGGTTTACTGTATCCCTTGGACCTTCTTATTGACGATGAAACACAGATATTGCATCCGAATTTAATACAAAACGCACAATGGCGACCTAAGTACAAGAGGACTGACACTCTAACTTTCTATGATTTGAACCTCTCCGGTGAGTCCGGTTTTAGATTCTGGTGCTTCACTTCAGGTTTACTGTATACCTTGGACCTTCTTATTGACGACGAAACACAGAAATTGCATCCGAATTTAATTCAAAAAGCACAATGCCGACTTAAGTACAAGAGGACTGACACTCTAACTTTCTATGATTTGAACCTCTCCTGTGAGTCCAGTTTTAGATTCCGATGCTTCACTTCGGGTTTACTGTATACCATGGACCTTCTTATTGACGATGAAACACAGAAATTGCATCCGAATTTAATTCAAAAAGCACAATGCCGACTTAAGTACAAGATTACAGACACTCTAACTTTCTATGATTTGAACCTCTCCTGTGAGTCCAGTTTTAGATTGCGATGCTTCACTTCAGGTTTACTGTATCCCTTGGACCTTCTTATTGACGACGAAACACAGTAATAGCATCCAAAATTAATACAAAAGGCACAATGCCGAATTAATTACAAGAGGACTGACACTCTAACTTTCTATGATTTGAACCTCTCCTGTGAGTAAAGTTTTAGATTCATATGCTTCTCTTCAGGTGTACAGTATACCTTGGACCTTCTTATTGACGATGAAGCACAGAAATTGCTTCGGAATTAAATTCAAAAGGCACAATGCCGACATAAGTACGAGAGAACTGACACTCTTACTTTCTATGATTTCAACCTCTCCTGTGAGTCCAGTTTTAGATTCCGATGCTTCACTTCAGGTTTACTGTATACCTTGGACCTTCTTATTGACGATGAAACACAGATATTGCATCCGAATTAAATTCAAAAAGCACAATGCCGACTTAAGTACAAGAGGACTGACACTCTAACTTTCTTTGATTTGAACCTCTCCTGTGAGTCCAGTTTTAGATTGCGATGCTTCACTTCAGGTTTACTGTATCCCTTGGACCTTCTTATTGACGATGAAACACAGTAATAGCATCCCAAATTAATACAAAAGGCACAATGCCGAATTAAGTACAAGAGGACTGACACTCTAACTTTCCATGATTTGAACGTCTCCTGTGAGTCCAGTTTTAGATTCCGATGCTTCACTTCAGGTTTAGTGTATACCTTGGACCTCCTTGTTGACGATGAAACACAGAAATCGCATCGGAAATAAATTCGAAAGGCACAATGCCGACTTAAGTACAAGAGGACTGACACTCCAACTTTCTATGATTTGAGCCTCTCCTGTGAGTGCAGTTTTAGATTCCGGAGTTTCACTTCAGGTTTACTGTATACCTTGGACCTTCTTATTGACGATGAAACACAGAAATTGCATCGAATTAAATTCAAAAGGCACAATGCCGACTTAAGTACAAGAAGACTGACACTCTAACTTTCTATGATTTTAACCTCTCCTGAGAGTCCAGTTTTAGATGCCGATGCTTCACTTCAGGTTTACTGTATCCCTTGGACCTTCTTATTGACGATGAAAGACAGATATTGCATCCGAATTTAATACAAAAGGCACAATGCCGACTTAAGTACAAGAGGACCGACACTCTTACTTTCAATGATTCGAACCTCTCCTGTGAGTCCATTTTTAGATTCCGATGCTTCACTTCAGGTTCACTGTATCCCTTGGCCCTTCTTATTGACGATGAAACACAGTAATAGCTTCCGAACTTAATTCAAAATCACAGTGCCGACTTAAGTGCAAGAGGACTGACACTCTAACTTTCTATGATCTGAACCTCTCCTGTGGGACCAGTTTTAGATTCCGATGCTTCACTTCAGGTTTACTGTATCACTTGGACCTTCTTATTGACGATGAAACACAGATATTGCATCCGAATTTAATTCTAAAGGCACAATGCCGGCTTAAGTACAAGAGGACTGAAACTCTAACTTTCTATGATTTGAACCTCTCCTGTGAGTCCAGTTCTAGATTCATATGCTTCACTTCAGGTGTACAGTATACCTTGGACCTTCTTATTGACGATGAAGCACAGAAATTGCATCCGAATTTAATACAAAAAGCAAAATGCCCACTTAAGTACATGCGGACTGACACTCTAACTTTCTATGATATGAACCTCTCCTGTGAGTCTAGTTTCAGATTGCGATGCTTCACGTCAAGTTTACTGTATCCCTTGGACCTTCTTATTGACGATGAAACACAGATATTGCATCCGAATTTAATACAAAAGGCACAATGGCGACCTAAGTACAAGAGGACTGACACTCTAACTTTCTATGATTTGAACCTCTCCTGTGAGTCCAGTTTTACACTCATATGCTTCACTTCAGGTGTACAGTATACCTTGGACCTTCTTATTGACGATGAAGCACAGAAATTGCGTCGGAATTAAATTCAAAAGGCACAATGCCGACTTAAGTACGAGAGGACTGACACTCTTACTTTCTATGATTTGAACCTCTCCTGTGGGTCCACTTTCAGATTCCGATGCTTCACTTCGGGTTTACTGTATACCATGGACCTTCTTATTGACGATGAAACACAGAAATTGCATCCGAATTTAATTCAAAAAGCACAATGCCGACTTAAGTACAAGAGGACTGACACTCTAACTTTCATTGATTTGAACCTCTCCTGTGAGTCCAGTTTTAGATTGCGATGCTTCACTTCAGGTTTACTGTATCCCTTGGACCTTCTTATTGACGACGAAACACAGTAATAGCATCCCAAATTAATACAAAAGGCACAATGCCGAATTAAATACAAGAGGACTGACACTCTAACTTTCTATGATTTGAACCTCTCCTGTGAGTCCAGTTTTAGATTCATGTGCTTCTCTTCAGGTGTACAGTATACCTTGGACCTTCTTATTGACGATGAAGCACAGAAATTGCGTCGGAATTAAATTCAAAAGGCACAATGCCGACATAAGTACGAGAGAACTGACACTCTTACTTTCTATGATTTGAACCTCTCCTGTGAGTCCAGTTTTAGATTGCGATGCTTCACTTCAGGTTTACTGTATCCCTTGGACCTTCTTATTGACGATGAAACACAGTAATAGCATCCCAAATTAATACAAAAGGCACAATGCCGAATTAAGTACAAGAGGACTGACACTCTAACTTTCTATGATTTGAACGTCTCCTGTGAGTCCAGTTTTAGATTCCGATGCTTCACTTCAGGTTTAGTGCATACCTTGGACCTCCTTATTGACGATGAAACACAGAAACTGCATCGAATTAAATTCAAAAGGCACAATGCCTACTTAAGTACAAGAAGACTGACACTCTAACTTTCTATGATTTTAACCTCTCCTGAGAGTCCAGTTCTAGATGCCGATGCTTCACTTCAGGTTTACTGTATCCCTTGGACCTTCGTATTGTTGATGAAAGACAGAAATTGCATCCGAATTTAATACAAAGGGCACAATGCCGACTTAAGTACAAGAGGACCGACACTCTACTTTCAATGATTCGAACCTCTCCTGTGAGTCCAGTTTTACATTCCGATGCTTCACTTCAGGTTCACTGTATCCCTTGGCCCTTCTTATTGACGATGAAGCACAGTAATAGCATCCGAACTTAATTCAAAATCACAGTGCCGACTTAAGTGCAAGAGGACTGACACTCTAATTTTCTATGATCTGAACCTCTCCTGTGGGACCAGTTTTAGATTCCGATGCTTCACTTCAGGTGTACAGTATACCTTGGACCTTCTTATTGACGATGAAGCACAGAAATTGCATCCGAATTTAATACAAAAGGCAAAATGCCCACTTAAGTACATGCAGACTGACACTCTAACTTTCTATGATATGAACCTCTCCTGTGAGTCCAGTTTTAGATTGCGATGCTTCACTTCAGGTTTACAGTATCCCTTGGACCTTCTTATTGACGATGAAACACAGATATTGCATCCGAATTTAATACAAAAGGCACAATGGCGACCTAAGTACAAGAGGACTGACACTCTATCTTTCTATGATTTGAACCTCTCCGGTGAGTCCGGTTTTAGATTCTGGTGCTTGACTTCAGGTTTACTGTATACCTTGGACCTTCTTATTGACGACGATACACAGTAATTGCATCCCAAATTAATACAAAAGGCACAATGCCGAATTAAGTACAAGAGGACTGACACTCTTACTTTCTATGATTTGAACCTGTCCTGTGAGTCCAGTTTTAGATTCATATGCTTCACTTCAGGTGTACAGTATACCTTGGACCTTCTTATTGACGACGAAGCACAGAAATTGCATCCGAATTTAATACAAAAGGCAAAATGCCCACTTAAGTACATGCGGACTGACACTCTAACTTTCTATGATATGAACCTCTCCTGTGAGTCCAGTTTTAGATTGCGATGCTTCACTTCAGGTTTACTGTATCCCTTGGACCTTCTTATTGACGACGAAACACAGTAATTGCATCCCAAATTAATAGAAAAGGCACAATGCCGAATTAAGTACAAGAGGACTGACACTCCAACTTCCTATGATTTGAACCTCTCCAGTGAGTCCAGTTTTAGATTCATATGCTTCACTTCAGGTGTACAGTATACCTTGGACCTTCTTATTGACGATGAAGCACAGAAATTGCATCGGAATTAAATTCAAAAGGCACAATGCCGACAAAAGTACGAGAGAACTGACACTCTTACTTTCTATGATTTGAACCTCTCCTGTGAGTCCAGTTTTAGATTCCGATGCTTCACTTCGGGTTTACTGTAACCCTTGGACCTTCTTATTGACGATGAAACACAGATATTGCATCCGAATTTAATTCAAAAAGCACAATGCCGACTTAAGTACAAGAGGACTGACACTCTAACTTTCTTTGATTTGAACCTGTCCTGTGAGTCCAGTTTTAGATTGCGATGCTTCACTTCTGGTTTACTGTATCCCTTGGACCTTCTTATTGACGATGAAACACAGTAATAGCATCCCAAATTAATACAAAAGGCACAATGCCGAATTATGTACAAGAGGACTGACACTCTTTTTTTCTATGATTTGAACCTCTCCTGTGAGTCCAGTTTTAGATTCATATGCTTCACTTCAGGTGTACAGTATACCTTGGACCTTGTTATTGACGATGAAGCACAGAAATTGCTTCGGAATTAAATTAAAAAGGAACAATGCCGACTTAAGTACGAGAGGACTGACACTCTTACTTTCTATGATTTGAACCGCTCCTGTGAGTCCAGTTTTAGATTCCGATGCTTCACTTCGGTTTTACTGTATACCTTAGACCTTCTTATTGACGATGAAACACAGATATTGCATCCAAATTTTATTCAAAAAGCACAATGCCGACTTAAGTACAAGAGGTCTGACACTCTAACGTTCTGTGATTTGAACGTGTCCTGTGAGTACAGTTTTAAATTCCGGTGTTTCACTTCAGGTGTACCGTAAACCTTGGACCTTCTTATTGAGGATGAAGCACAGAAATTGCGTCGGAACTAAATTCATATGGCACAAAGCCGACTTAAGTACAAGAGGACTGACACTCTAACATTCTATGATTTGAACCCCTCCTGTGAGTCCAGTTTTAGATTCCGATGCTTCACTTCAGGTTTACTGTATCCCATGGACCTTCTTAATAACGATGAAACACAGAAATTGCTTCCGAATTTAATACAAAAGGCACAATGACGGATTAAGTACAAGAGGACTGTCACACTAATTTTCAATGATTTGAACCTCTCCTGTGAGTCCAGTTTTACATTCCGATGCTTCACTTCAAGGTTTACTGTATACCTTGGACCTTCTTATTGACGCTGAAAAACAGAAATTGCATCGAATTAAATTCAAAAGGCACAATGCCGACTTAAGTACAAGAGGACTGACACTCTAACTTTCTATCATTTGAACCGCTCCTGTGAGTCCAGTATTAGATGCCGATGCTTCACTTCAGGATTACTGTATACCTTGGACCTTCTTATTGACGGCGAAACACAGAAATTGCATCGGAATTAAATTCAAAAGGCACAATGTCGACTTAAGTACAAGAGGACTGACACTCTAACTTTCTATGAATTGAACCTCTCCTGTGAGGCCAGTTTTAGATTCCGGTGCTTCACTTCAGGTTTACTGTATGCCTTGTGCCTTCTTATTGACAATGAAACACAGAAATTGCATCAAATGAAATTCAAAACGCACAATGCCGACTTAAGTGCAAGAGGACTGACACTCTAACCTTCTATGATCTGGACCTCTCCTTTGAGTCCAGTTTTAGATTCCGCTGCTTCAGTTCCCGTTTACTGTATACCTTGGACCTTCTTATTGACGTTGAAGCGCAGAAATTGCATCGGAATTAAATTCAAGAGGCACAATGCCGACTTAAGTACAAGAGGACTGACACTCTAACTTTCTATGATTTGAACCTCTCCTGTGAGTCCAGTTTTAGATTCCGATGCTTCACTTCAGGTTTACTGTATACATTGTACCTCCTAATTGACGACGAAACAAAGAAATTGCATCGGAATTAAATTCAAAAGTACAATGACGACTTAAGTACAAGAGGACTGACACTCTTACTTTCTGTGATTTGAATCTCTCCTGTGAGTCCAGTTTTAAATTCCGATGCTTTACTTCAGGTTTACTGTATCCCTTGAACCTCCTTATTGACCGTGAAACACAGAAATTGCATCCGAATTTAATACAAATGCCACACAGTCGACTTAAGTACTAGAGGACTGACACCCTAACTTTCTACCAATTGAACATCTCCTGTGAGTCCAGTTTTAGTTTCCGATGTTTCACTTCAGGTTTACTGTATACGTTGGACCTTCTTATTGACGATGAAGCACAGAAATAGCATCGGAATTAAATTCAAAAGGCACAATGCCGACTTAAGTACAAGACGACTGACACACTAACTTTCTATGAATTGAACCTCTCCTGTGAGTCCAGTTTTAGATTCCGATGCTTCACTTGAGGTTTACTGTATGTCTTGTACCTTCTTATTTACGATGAAACACAGATATTGCATCGAATTAAATTCAAGAGGCACAATGCCGACTTTAGTACAAGAGGACTGACAGTCTAACTTTCTATGATTTGAATCTTTCCAGTGAGTCCCGTTTTAGATTCCGATGCTTCGGTTCAGGTTTACTGTTTACCTTGGACCTTCTTATTGACGATGAAGCGCAGAAATAGCATCGGAATTAAATTCAAGGGGCACAATGCCGACATAAGTACAAGAGGACTGACACTCTAACTTTCAATGTTTTGAACATCTCCTGTGAGTCCAGTTTTAGATTCCGATGCTTCACTTCAGGTTTAGTGTATCCCTTAAACCTTCTTATTGACGATGAAACACAGATATTGCATCCGAATGTAATACAAAACGCACAATGCCGACTTAAGTACAAGAGGACTGACTATCTAACTTTCTATGATTTGAACCACTCCTGTGAGTCCAGTTTTAGATTCCGATGCTTCACTTCAGGTTTACTGTATACCTTGGACCTTCTTATTGACAACGAAACACAGAAATTGCATCGGAATAAAATTCAAATGGCGCAATGACGACTTAAGTACAAGAGGACTGACACTCTTACTTTCTATGATATGAATCTCTCCTGTGAGTCCAGTATTACATTCCGATGCTTCACTTCAGGTTTACTGTATACCATGGACCTTCTTATTGACGATGAAACATAGAATTTGCATCGGATTTAAATTCAAAAAGCACAATGCCGACTTTAGTACAAGAGGAGTGACACTCTAACTTTCTATGATTTGAACCTCTCCTGTGAGTCAAGTTTTACATTCCGATGCTTCACTTCAGGTTTACTGCATACCTTGAACCTTCTTATTGACGATGAAGCACAGAAATTGCATCGCAATTAAATTCAAAAGGCCCAATGCCGACTTAAGTACAAGAGGACTGACACTCAAATTTTCTATGATTTTAACCTCTCCTGTGAGTCCAGTTTTAGATTCCGATGCTTCACTTCAGAATTACTGTATACCTTGGACCTTCTTATTGACGATGAAACACAGAAATTGCATCGAATTATATTCAAAAGGCACAATGCCGACTTTAGTACAAGAGGACTGATAGTCTAACTTTCTATGATTTGAACCTTTCCAGTGAGTCCCGTTTTAGATTCCGATGCTTCGGTTCAGGTTTACTGTATACCTTGGACCTTCTTATTGACGATGAAGCACAGAAATTGCATCCGAATTTAATACAAAACTCAAAATGCCCACTTAAGTACATGCGGACTGACACTCTAAGTTTCTATGATATGAACCTCTCCTGTGAGTCCAGTTTTAGATTGCGATGCTTCACTTCAGGTTTACTGTATCCCTTGGACCTTCTTATTGACGATGAAACACAGATATTGCATCCGAATTTAATACAAAAGGCACAATGGCGACCTAAGTACAAGAGGACTGACACTCTAACTTTCTATGATTTGAACCTCTCCGGTGATTCCGGTTTTAGATTCTGGTGCTTAACTTCAGGTTTACTGTATACCTTGGACCTTCTTATTGACGACGAAACACAGTAATTGCATCCCAAATTAAAAAAAAAGCACAATGCCGAGTTAAGTACAAGAGGTCTGACACTCTAACTTTCTATGATTTGAACCTCTCCTGTGAGTCTAGTTTTAGATTCATATGCTTCACTTCAGGTGTACAGTATACCTTGGACCTTCTTATTGACGATGAAGCACAGAAATTGCGTCGGAATTAAATTCAAAAGGCACAATGCCGACTTAAGTACGAGAGGACTGACACTCTTACTTCCTATGATTTGAACCTCTCCTGTGGGGCCAGTTTCAGATTCCGATGCTTCACTTCAGGTTTACTGTATACCATGGACCTTCTTATTGACGATGAAACACAGAAATTGCATCCGAATTTAATTCAAAAAGCACAATGCCGACTTAAGTACAAGAGGACTGACACTCTAACTTTCTATGATTTGAACCTCTCCTGTGAGTCCAATTTTAGATTGTGATGCTTCACTTCAGGTTTACTGTATCCCTTGGACCTTCTTATTGACGACGAAACACAGTAATAGCATCCCAAAGTAATACAAAAGGCACAATGCCGAATTAAGTACAAGAGGACTGACACTCTAACTTTCTATGATTTGAACCTCTCCTGTGAGTCCAGTTTTAGATTCATATGCTTCTCTTCAGGTGTACAGTATACCTTGGACCTTCTTATTGACGATGAAGCACAGAAATTGCGTCGGAATTAAATTCAAAAGGCACAATGCCGACCTAAGTACGAGAGAACTGACACTCTTACTTTCTATGACTTGAACCTCTCCTGTGAGTCCAGTTTAGATTCCGATGCTTCACTTCGAGTTTACTGTATACCTTGGACCTTCTTATTGACGATGAAACACAGATATTGCATCCGAATCTAATTCAAAAAGCACAATGCCAACTTAAGTACAAGAGGACTGACACTCTAACTTTCTTTGATTTGAACCTGTCCTGTGAGTACAGTTTTAAATTCCGGTGTTTCACTTCAGGTGTACCGTAAACCTTGGACCTTCTTATTGAGGATGAAGCACAGAAATTGCGTCGGAATTAAATTCATAAGGGACAATGCCGACTTAAGTACAAGAGGACTGACACTCTAACATTCTATGATTTGAACCCCTCCTGTGAGTCCAGTTTTAGATTCCGATGCTTCACGTCAGGTTTACTGTATACCTTGGACCTTCATATTGACGGCGAAACACAGAAATGGCTTCCGAATTTAATACAAAAGGCACAATGCCGAATTAAGTACAAGAGGACTGACACACTAACTTTCAATGATTTGAACCCCTCCTGTGAGTCCAGTTTTATATTCCGATGCTTCACTTCAGGTTTACTGTATACCTTGGACCATCTTATTGACGATGAAAAACAGAAATTGCATCGAATTAAATTCAAAAGGCACAATGCCGACTTAAGTACAAGAGGACTGACGCTCTAACTTTCTATCATTTGAACCGCTCCTGTGAGTCCAGTATTAGATGCCGATGCTTCACTTCAGGTTTACTGTATCCCTTGGACCTTATTATTGACGATGAAACAAGGTAATTGCATCCAAACTTAATTCAAAATTACAGTGCCGACTTAAGTACAAGAGGACTGACACTCTAACTTTCTATGATTTGCACATCTCCTGTGAATCCAGTTTTAGATTCCGATGCTTCACTTCTGGTTTACTGTACCCCTTGGACCTTCTTATTGACGTAGAAACACAGAAATTACATCCAAATTTAATACAAAAGGCACAATGCCAACTTAAGTACAAGCGGACTGACACTCTAACTTTCTATGATTTAACCATCTGCTGTGAGTCCAGTTTTAGATTACGATGCTTCACTTCAGGTTCACTGTATACCTTGGACCTTCTTATTGACGATGAAACACAGAAATTGCATCGAATTAAATTCAAAAGGCACAATGCCGACTTAAGTACAAGAGGACTGACACACTAACTTTCTATGATTTGAACCTCTCCTGTGAGTCCAGCTTTAGATTCCGATGCTTCACTTCAGGTTTACTGTATCCCTTGGACCTCCTAATTGACGATGAAACACAGAAATAGCATCGGAATTAAATACAAAAGGCACAATGCCGACTTAAGTACAAGAGGACTGACACTCTAAATTTCTATGATTTGAACGTCTCCTGTGAGTCCAGTTTTAGATTCCGATGCTTCACTTCAGGTTTAATGTATACCTTGGACGTTCTTATTGACGATGAAGTACAGAAATTGCATCGGAATTAAATTCAAAGGCACAATGCCGACTTAAGTACAAGAGGACTGACACTCTAACTTTCTATGATTTGAACCTCTCCTGTGAGTCCAGTTTTAGATCCCGATGCTTCACTTCAGGTTTACTGTATCCCATGGACCTTCTTAATGACGATGAAACACAGTAATTGCATCCGAACTTAATTCAAAATCACAGTGCCGTTTTACGTACAAGAGGACTGACACTCAAACTTTCTATGTTCTGAACATCTGCTGTGAGTCCAGTTACAGATTCCGATGCTTCACTTCAGGTTTACTGTTTCACTTGGACCTTCTTATTGACGATGAAACACAGAAATAGCATCCAAATTTAATGCAAAAGGCACAATGCCGACTAAAGTACAAGAGGACTGACACTCTAACTTTCTATGAATTGAACCTCTCCTGTGAGTCCAGTTTTAGATTCCGATGAATCACTTCAGGTTTACTGTATCCCTTGGACCTTCTTATGGACGATGAAGCACAGAAATTCCATTGGAATCAAATTCAAAAGGACAATGCCGACTTAAGAACATGAGGACTGACACTCTAACTTTCTATGATTTGAACCTCCCCTGTGAGTCCAGTTTTAGATTCCGATGCTTCACTTCAGGATTACTGTATACCTTGGACCTTCTTATTGACGGCGAAACACAGAAATTGCATCGGAATTAAATTCAAAAAGCACAATGTCGACTTAAGTACAAGAGGACTGACACTCTAACTTTCTATGATTTGAACCTCTCCTGTGAGTCAAGTTTTACATTCCGATGCTTCACTTCAGGTTTACTGTATACCTTGAACCTTCTTATTGACGATGAAGCACAGAAATTGCATCGCAATTAAATTCAAAAGGCACAATGCCGACTTAAGTACAAGAGGACTGACACTCAAACTTTCTATGATTTTAACCTCTCCTGTGAGTCCAGTTTTAGATTCCGATGCTTCACTTCAGAATTACTGTATACCTTGGACCTTCTTATTGACGATGAAACACAGAAATTGCATCGAATTATATTCAAAAGGCACAATGCCGACTTTAGTACAAGAGGACTGACAGTCTAACTTTCTATGATTTGAACCTTTCCAGTGAGTCCCGTTTTAGATTCCGATGCTTCGGTTCAGGTTTACTGTATACCTTGGACCTTCTTATTGACGATGAAGCACAGAAATTGCATCCGAATTTAATACAAAACTCAAAATGCCCACTTAAGTACATGCGGACTGACACTCTAAGTTTCTATGATATGAACCTCTCCTGTGAGTCCAGTTTTAGATTGCGATGCTTCACTTCAGGTTTACTGTATCCCTTGGACCTTCTTATTGACGATGAAACACAGATATTGCATCCGAATTTAATACAAAAGGCACAATGGCGACCTAAGTACAAGAGGACTGACACTCTAACTTTCTATGATTTGAACCTCTCCGGTGATTCCGGTTTTAGATTCTGGTGCTTAACTTCAGGTTTACTGTATACCTTGGACCTTCTTATTGACGACGAAACACAGTAATTGCATCCCAAATTAAAAAAAAAGCACAATGCCGAGTTAAGTACAAGAGGTCTGACACTCTAACTTTCTATGATTTGAACCTCTCCTGTGAGTCTAGTTTTAGATTCATATGCTTCACTTCAGGTGTACAGTATACCTTGGACCTTCTTATTGACGATGAAACACAGAAATTGCATCCGAATTTAATTCAAAAAGCACAATGCCGACTTAAGTACAAGAGGACTGACACTCTAACTTTCTATGATTTGAACCTCTCCTGTGAGTCCAATTTTAAATTGCGATGCTTCACTTCAGGTTTACTGTATCCCTTGGACCTTCTTATTGACGACGAAACACAGTAATAGCATCCCAAAGTAATACAAAAGGCACAATGCCGAATTAAGTACAAGAGGACTGACACTCTAACTTTCTATGATTTGAACCTCTCCTGTGAGTCCAGTTTTAGATTCATATGCTTCTCTTCAGGTGTACAGTATACCTTGGACCTTCTTATTGACGATGAAGCACAGAAATTGCGTCGGAATTAAATTCAAAAGGCACAATGCCGACATAAGTACGAGAGAACTGACACTCTTACTTTCTATGACTTGAACCTCTCCTGTGAGTCCAGTTTAGATTCCGATGCTTCACTTCGAGTTTACTGTATACCTTGGACCTTCTTATTGACGATGAAACACAGATATTGCATCCGAATCTAATTCAAAAAGCACAATGCCGACTTAAGTACAAGAGGACTGACACTCTAACTTTCTTTGATTTGAACCTGTCCTGTGAGTACAGTTTTAAATTCCGGTGTTTCACTTCAGGTGTACCGTAAACCTTGGACCTTCTTATTGAGGATGAAGCACAGAAATTGCGTCGGAATTAAATTCATAAGGCACAATGCCGACTTAAGTACAAGAGGACTGACACTCTAACATTCTATGATTTGAACCCCTCCTGTGAGTCCAGTTTTAGATTCCGATGCTTCACGTCAGGTTTACTGTATACCTTGGACCTTCATATTGACGGCGAAACACAGAAATGGCTTCCGAATTTAATACAAAAGGCACAATGCCGAATTAAGTACAAGAGGACTGACACACTAACTTTCAATGATTTGAACCCCTCCTCTGAGTCCAGTTTTATATTCCGATGCTTCACTTCAGGTTTACTGTATACCTTGGACCATCTTATTGACGATTAAAAACAGAAATTGCATCGAATTAAATTCAAAAGGCACAATGCCGACTTAAGTACAAGAGGACTGACGCTCTAACTTTCTATCATTTGAACCGCTCCTGTGAGTCCAGTATTAGATGCCGATGCTTCACTTCAGGTTTACTGTATCCCTTGGACCTTATTATTGACGATGAAACAAGGTAATTGCATCCAAACTTAATTCAAAATTACAGTGCCGACTTAAGTACAAGAGGACTGACACTCTAACTTTCTATGATTTGCACATCTCCTGTGAATCCAGTTTTAGATTCCGATGCTTCACTTCTGGTTTACTGTACCCCTTGGACCTTCTTATTGACGTAGAAACACAGAAATTACATCCAAATTTAATACAAAAGGCACAATGCCAACTTAAGTACAAGCGGACTGACACTCTAACTTTCTATGATTTAACCATCTGCTGTGAGTCCAGTTTTAGATTACGATGCTTCACTTCAGGTTCACTGTATACCTTGGACCTTCTTATTGACGATGAAGCACAGAAATTGCATCGGAATTAAATTCAAAAGGCACAATGCCAACTTAAGTACAAAAGTACTGACACTCAAACTTTCTATGATTTGAACCTCTCCTGTGAGTCCAGTTTTAGGTTCCGATGCTTCACTTCAGGTTTACTGTATCACTTGGACCTTCTTATTGACGATGAAACACAGAAATTGCTTCCGAATTTAATACAAAAGGCACAATGCCGAATTAAGTACAAGAGGTCTGACACAGTAACTTTCAATGATTTGAACTTCTCCAGTCAGTCCAGTTTGAGATTCCGATGCTTCACTTCAGGTTTACCGTATACCTTAGACCTTCTTATTGACGATGAAACACAGAAATTGCATCGAATTAAATTCAAAAGGCACAATGCCGACTTAAGTACAAGAGGACTGACACACTAACTTTCTATGATTTGAACCTCTCCTGTGAGTCCAGCTTTAGATTCCGATGCTTCACTTCAGGTTTACTGTATCCCTTGGACCTCCTAATTGACGATGAAACACAGAAATAGCATCGGAATTAAATACAAAAGGCACAATGCCGACTTAAGTACAAGAGGACTGACACTCTAAATTTCTATGATTTGAACGTCTCCTGTGAGTCCAGTTTTAGATTCCGATGCTTCACTTCAGGTTTAATGTATACCTTGGACGTTCTTATTGACGATGAAGTACAGAAATTGCATCGGAATTAAATTCAAAGGCACAATGCCGACTTAAGTACAAGAGGACTGACACTCTAACTTTCTATGATTTGAACCTCTCCTGTGAGTCCAGTTTTAGATCCCGATGCTTCACTTCAGGTTTACTGTATCCCATGGACCTTCTTAATGACGATGAAACACAGTAATTGCATCCGAACTTAATTCAAAATCACAGTGCCGTTTTACGTACAAGAGGACTGACACTCAAACTTTCTATGTTCTGAACATCTGCTGTGAGTCCAGTTACAGATTCCGATGCTTCACTTCAGGTTTACTGTTTCACTTGGACCTTCTTATTGACGATGAAACACAGAAATAGCATCCAAATTTAATGCAAAAGGCACAATGCCGACTAAAGTACAAGAGGACTGACACTCTAACTTTCTATGAATTGAACCTCTCCTGTGAGTCCAGTTTTAGATTCCGATGAATCACTTCAGGTTTACTGTATCCCTTGGACCTTCTTATGGACGATGAAGCACAGAAATTCCATTGGAATCAAATTCAAAAGGACAATGCCGACTTAAGAACATGAGGACTGACACTCTAACTTTCTATGATTTGAACCTCCCCTGTGAGTCCAGTTTTAGATTCCGATGCTTCACTTCAGGTTTACTGTATGCCTTGTGCCTTCTTATTGACAGTGAAACACAGAAATTGCATCGAATGAAATTCAAAAAGCACAATGCCGACTTAAGTGCAAGAGGACTGACACTCTAACTTTCTATGATTTTGACCTCTCCTGTGAGTCCAGTTTTAGATTCTGCTGCTTCAGTTCCCGTTTACTGTATACCTTGGACCTTCTTATTGACGTTGAAGCGCAGAAATTGCATCGGAATTAAATTCAAGAGGCACAATGCCGACTTAAGTACAAGAGTACTGACACTCTAACTTTCTATGATTTGAACCTCTCCTGTGAGTCCAGTTTTAGATTCCGATGCTTCACTTCAGGTTTACTGTGTACATTGTACCTCCTAATTGACGACGAAACACAGAACTTGCATCGGAATTAAATTCAAAAGTACAATGACGACTTAAGTACAAGAGGACTGACACTCTTACTTTCTATGATTTGAACCTCTCCAGTGAGTCCCGTTTAGATTCCGATGCTTCGGTTCAGGTTTACTGTATACCTTGGACCTTCTTATTGACGATGAAGCGCAGAAATTGCATCGGAATTAAATTCAAGGGGCACAATGCCGACATTAGTAAAAGAGGACTGACACTCTAACTTTCAATGTTTTGAACATCTCCTGTGAGTCCAGTTTTAGATTCCGATGCTTCACTTCAGGTTTAGTGTATCCCTTAAACCTTCTTATTGACGATGAAACACAGAAATTGCATCCGAATGTAATACAAAAGGCACAATGCCGACTTAAGTACAAGAGGACTGACTATCTAACTTTCTATGATTTGAACCACTCCTGTGAGTCCAGTTTTAGATTCCGATGCTTCATTTCAGGTTTACTGTATACCTTGGACCTTCTTATTGACAACGAAACACAGAAATTGCATCGGAATAAAATTCAAATGGCGCAATGACGACTTAAGTACAAGAGGACTGACACTCTTACTTTCTATGATATGAATCTCTCCTGTGGGTCCAGTATTACATTCCGATGCTTCACTTCAGGTTTACTGTATACCATGGACCTTCTTATTGTCGATGAAACACAGAATTTGCATCGGATTTAAATTCAAAAAGCACAATGCCGACTTTAGTACAAGAGGAGTGACACTCTAACTTTCTATGATTTTAACCTCTCCTGTGAGTCAAGTTTTACATTCCGATGCTTCACTTCAGGTTTACTGTATACCTTGAACCTTCTTATTGACGATGAAGCACAGAAATTCATCGCAATTAAATTCAAATGGCACAATGCCGACTTAAGTACAAGAGGACTGACACTCAAACTTTCTATGATTTTAACCTCTCCTGTGAGTCCAGTTTTAGATTCCGATGCTTCACTTCAGGTTTACTGTATACCTTGGACCTTCTTATTGACGATGAAACACAGAAATTGCATCGAATTATATTCAAAAGGCACAATGGCGACTTAAGTACAAGAGGACTGACACTCTATCTTTCTATGATTTAAACCTCTCCTGTGAGTCCAGTTTTAGATTCTGATGCTTCACTTCAGGTTTACTGTATCCCTTGGACCTTCTTATTGACGATGAACACAGACATTGCATCCGAATTTAAAACAAAAGGCACAATGCTGACTTAAGTACGAGACTACTGACACTCTAAATTTCTACGATTTGAACCTCTCCTGTGAGTCCAGTTTTAGATTAAGATGCTTCACTTCAGGTTTTTCTGTATACCTTGGACCGTCTTATTGACGGCGATACACACAAATTGCATCGGAATTAAATTCAAAAGGCACAATACCGTCTTAAGTACTAGAGGACTGACACTCTAATTTTCTATGTTTAGAAACTCAACTGTGAGTCCAGTCTTAGATTCCGATGCTTCACTTCAGGTTTACTGTTTACCTTGGACCTTCTTATTGACGGCGAAACTCAGAAATTGCATCGGAATTATATTCAAAAGGCACAACGCCGGCTTAAGTACAAGAGGACTGACACTCTAACTTTCTATGATTTGAACCTTTCCTGTGAATCCAGTTTTAGTTTCCGATGCTTCACTTCAGGTTTACTGTATCCCTTGGACCTTCTTATTGACGATGAAACACAGAAATTGCATCCGAATTTAATACCAAAGGGACAATGCTGACTTAAGTACAAGAGGACTGACACTCTAAGTTTCTATGATTTGAACCACTCCTGTGAGTCCAGTTTTAGACCCCGACGCTTCTCTTCAGCTTTACTGTATACCTTGGACATTCTTATTGACGTTGAAACACAGAAATTGCAACGAATTATATTCAAAAAGCACAATGCCGACTTAAGTACAATAGGACTGACACTCTAACTTTCTATGATTTGAACCTCTCCTGTGAGTGCAGCTTTAGATTCCGATGCTTCAGTTCAGGATTTCTGTATAAATTGGACCTTCTTATTGATGATGAAGCGCAGAAATCGCATAGGAATTAAATTCAAGATTCACAATGCCGACTTAAGTCAAGACGACTGACACTCTAACTTTCTATGATTTGAACCTCTCCTGTGAGTCCAGTTTTAGATTCCGATACTTCACTTCTGGTTTACTGTATACCTTGGACCTTCTTATTGACGATGAAGCACAGAAATTGCATCGCAATTAAATTCAAAAAGCACAATGCCGACTTTAGTACAAGAGGAGTGACACTCTAACTTTCTATGATTTTAACTTCTCCTGTGAGTCCAGTTTTAGATTCCGATGCTTCACTTCAGGTTTACTGTATACCTTTGACCTTCTCATTGACGATGAAGCACAGAAATTGCATCGCAATTAAATTCAAAAGGCACAATGCCAACTTAAGTACAAGAGGACTCACACTCAGACTTTCTATGATTTACTCTCTCCTGTGAGTCCAGTTTTAGTTGCCGATGCTTCACTTCGGGCTTACTGTATACCTTGGACCTTCTTATTGACGATGAAACACAGAAATAGCATCGAATTATATTCAAAAGGCACAATGGCGACTAAAGTAGAAGAGGGTTGACACTCTAACTTTCTATGATTTGAACCTCTCCTGCGCGTCCAGTTTTAGATTCCGATGCATCACTTCAGGTTTTCTGTATCCCTTGGACCTTCTTATTGACGATGAAACACAGAAATTGCATCTGAATTTAAAACAAAAGGCACAATGCTGACTTAAGTACGAGAGGACTGACACTCTCACTTTCTATGATTTTAACCTCTCCTGTGAGTCCAGTTTTAGATTCCGATGCTTCACTTCAGGTTTTTCTGTATACCTTGCACCTTCTTATTGACAGCAAAAACACAAATTGCATCGGAATTAAAATCAAAAGGCACAATAACGACTTAAGTACAAGAGGTCTGACACTCTAACGTTCTATGATTTGAACCTCTACTGTGATTCCAGTCTTAGATTCCGATGCTTCCCTTCAGGTTTACTGTATACCTTAGACCTTCTTATAGACGATGAAACACAGAAATTGCATCCGAATTTAAAACAAAAGGCACAATGCTGACCTAAGTACGAGAGGACTGACACTCTAACCTTCGATGATTTGAATCTCTCCTGTGAGTCCAGTTTTAGATTCCGATGCTTCACTTCAGGTTTTTCTGTATACCTTGGACCTTCTTATTGACGGCGAAACACACAAATTGCATCGGAATTAAACTCAAAAGGCACAATATCATCTTAAGTACAAGAGGACTGACACTCTAACTTTCCATGATTTGAACCTCTACTGTGAGTCCAGTCTTAGATACCGATGCTTCACTTCAGGTTTACTGTATACCTTGGACCTTCTTATTGATGATGAAGCGCAGAAATCGCATAGGAATTAAATTCAAGATTCACAATGCCGACTTAAGTCAAGACGACTGACACTCTAAGTTTCTATGATTTGAACCTCTCCTGTGAGTCCAGTTTTAGATTCCGATGCTTCACTTCTGGTTTACTGTATACCTTGGACCTTCTTATTGACGATGAAGCACAGAAATTGCATCGCAATTAAATTCAAAAAGCACAATGCCGACTTTAGTACAAGAGGAGTGACACTCTAACTTTCTATGATTTTAACCTCTCCTGTGAGTCCAGTTTTAGATTCCGATGCTTCACTTCAGGTTTACTGTATACCTTTGACCTTCTTATTGACGATGAAGCACAGAAATTGCATCGCAATTAAATTCAAAAGGCACAATGCCAACTTAAGTGCAAGAGGACTCACACTCAAACTTTCTATGATTTACTCTCTAATGTGAGCCCAGTTTTAGATTCCGATGCTTCACTTCGGGTTTACTGTATACCTTGGACCTTCTTATTGACGATGAAACACAGAAATAGCATCGAATTATATTCAAAAGGCACAATGGCGACTTAAGTACAAGAGGGTTGACACTCTAACTTTCTATGATTTGAACCTCTCCTGCGAGTCCAGATTTAAATTCCGATGCTTCACTTCAGGTTTTCTGTATCCCTTGGACATTCTTATTGACGATGAAACACAGAAATTGCATCTGAATTTAAAACAAAAGGCACAATGCTGACTTAAGTACGAGAGGACTGACACTCTCACTTTCTATGATTTTAACCTCTCCTGTGAGTCCAGTTTTAGATTCCGATGCTTCACTTCAGGTTTTTCTGTATACCTTACACCTTCTTATTGACAGCAAAAACACAAATTGCATCGGAATTAAAATCAAAAGGCACAATAACGACTTAAGTACAAGAGGTCTGACACTCTAACGTTCTATGATTTGAACCTCTACTGAGAGTCCAGTCTTAGATTCCGATGCTTCCCTTCAGGTTTACTGTATACCTTAGACCTTCTTATAGACGATGAAACACAGAAATTGCATCCGAATTTAAAACAAAAGGCACAATGCTGACTTAAGTACGAGAGGACTGACACTCTAACTTTCGATGATTTGAATCTCTCCTGTGAGTCCAGTTTTAGATTCCGATGCTTCACTTCAGGTTTTTCTGTATACCTTGGACCTTCTTATTGACGGCGAAACGCACAAATTGCATCGGAATTAAACTCAAAAGGCACAATATCGTCTTAGGTACAAGAGGACTGACACTCTAACTTTCTATGATTTGAACCCCTACTGTGAGTCCAGTCTTAGATTCCGATGCTTCCCTTCAGGTTTACTGTATACCTTGGACCTTCTTATTGACGGCGAAACACAGAAATTGCATCGAATTAAATTCAAAAGGCACAATGCCGACTTAAGTACAAAAGTACTGACACTCTCACTTTCTATGATTTGAACCTTTCCTGTGAATCTAGGTTTAGTTTCCGATGCTTCACTTCAGGTTTACTGTATCCCTTGGACCTTCTTATTGACGATGAAACACAGAAATTGCATCCGAATTTAATACAAAAGGGACAATGCCGACTTAAGTACAAGAGGAGTGACACACTAACTTTCTATGATTTCAACCTCTCCCGTGAGTCCAGTTTTAGATTCCGATGCTTCACTTCAGGTTAATTGTATCACTTGGACCTTCTTAATGACGATGAAACATAGAAATTGCATCCGAATTTAACACAAAAATCACAATGCCGACTTAAGTACAAGAGGACTGACACTCTAACTTTCTATGATTTGAACCACTCCTATGAGTCAAGTTTTAGACTCCAACGCTTCACTTCAGCTTTACTGTATACCTTGGACATTCTTATTGACGATGAAGAAGAGAAATTGCATCGCAATTAAATTCAAAAGGCACAATGCCGACTTAAGTACAAGACGACCGACACTCTAACTTTCTATGATTTTAACCTCTCCTGTGAGTCCAGTTTTAGATTCCGATGCTTCACTCCAGGTTTACTGTATCGCTTGGACCTACTTATTGACGATGAAACACAGAAATTGCGTCCGAATTTAATACAAAAGGCACAGTGCCGAATTAAGTAAAAGAGGACTGATACTCTAACTTTCTATGATTTGAACCACTCCTGTGAGTCCAGTTTTAGATTCCGCGCGCTTCACTTCAGGTTTACTGTATCCCTTGGACCTTCTTATTGACGCTGAAACACAGAATTTGCATCCGAATTTAATACAAAAGGCACAATGCCGACTTAAGTACGAGAGGACTGACACTCTAACTTTCTATGATTTGAACCTCTCCTGTGAGTCCAGTTTTAGATTCCGATGCTTCACTTCAGGTTTTTCTGTATACCTTGGACCTTCTTATTGACGGCGAAACACACAAATTGCATCGGAATTAAATTCAAAAGGCACAATGCCGACTTAAGTACAAGAGGACTGACACTGTAACATTCTATGATTTGAACCTTTCCTGTGAATCCAGTTTTAGTTTCCGATGCTTCACTTCAGGGTTACTGTATCCCTTGGACCTTCTTATTGACGGCGAAACATAGAAATTGCATCGGAATTAAATTCAAAAGGCACAATGCCGACTTAAGTACAAGAGGACTGACACTCTACCTTTCTATGCTTTGAACCTCTCCTGTGAGTCCAGTTTTAGTTTCCGATGCTTCACTTCAGGTTCACTGTATCCTTTGGACCTTCTTATTGTCGATGAAACCCAGAAATTGCATCCGAATTTAATACAAAAGGCACAATGCCGACTTAAGTACAAGAGTACTGACACTCTAACTTTCTATGATTTCAACCTCTCCTGTGAGTCCAGTTTTAGATTCCGATGCTTCACGTCAGGTTTACTGTATCCCTTGGACCTTCCTAATCACGATGAAACACAGAAGTTGCATCCGAATTTAATGCAACAGGCACAATGCCGAATTAAGTACAAGAGGACTGCCACTCTAACTTTCAATCATTTCAACCTCTCCTGTGAGTCCTGTTTTAGATTCCGATGCATCACTACAGGTTTACTGTATCCCTTGGACCTTCTTATTGACGATGAAACACAGAAATTGCATCCGAATTTAATACAAAAGGGACAATGCCGACTTAAGTACAAGAGGACTGACACACTAACTTTCTATGATATCAACCTCTCCCGTGAGTCCAGTTTTAGATTCCGATGCTTCACTTCAGGTTAATTGTATCCCTTGGACCTTCTTAATGACGATGAAACATAGAAATTGCATCCCAATTTAACACAAAAATCACAATGCCGACTTAAGTACAAGAGGACTGACACTCTAACTTTCTATGTTTTGAACCACTCCTGTGAGTCAAGTTTTCGACTCCGACGCTTCACTTCAGCTTTACTGTATACGTTGGACATTCTTATTGACGATGAAGAAGAGAAATTGCATCGCAATTAAATTCAAAAGGCACAATGGCGACTTAAGTACATGAGGACTGACACTCTAACTCTCTATGATTTGAACCTCTCCTGTGAGTCCAGTTTTAGATTCCGATGCTTCACTTTAGGTTTTTCTGTATACCTTGGACCTTCTTACTGTCGGCGAAACACACAAATTGCATCGGAATTAAAATCAAAAGGCACAATGCCGACTGAAGTACAGGAGGACTGACACTCTAACTTTCTATGATTTGAACCCCTACTGTGAGTCCAGTCTTAGATTCCGATGCTTCCCTTCTGGTTTACTGTATACCTTGGACCTTCTTATTGACGGCGAAACACAGAAATTGCATCGAATTAAATTCAAAAGGCACAATGCCGACTTAAGTACAAAAGTACTGACACTCTCACTTTCTATGATTTGAACCTTTCCTGTGAATCCAGGTTTAGTTTCCGATGCTTCACTTCAGGTTTACTGTATCCCTTGGACCTTCTTATTGACGATGAAACACAGAAATTGCATCCGAATTTAATACAAATGGGACAATGCCGACTTAAGTACAAGAGGAGTGACACACTAACTTTCTATGATTTCAACCTCTCCCGTGAGTCCAGTTTTAGATTCCGATGCTTCCCTTCAGGTTAATTGTATCACTTGGACCTTCTTAATGACGATGAAACATAGAAATTGCATCCGAATTTAACACAAAAATCACAATGCCGACTTATGTACAATAGGACTGACACTCTAACTTTCTATGATTTGAACCACTCCTATGAGTCAAATTTTAGACTCCGACGCTTCACTTCTGCTTTACTGTATACCTTGGACATTTTTATTGACGATGAAACACAGAAATTGCAACGAATTATATTCAAAAATCACAATGCCGACTTAAGTACAAGAGGACTGACACACGAACTTTCTACGATTTTAACCTCTCCTGTGAGTCCAGTTTTAGATTCCGATGCTTCACTTCAGAATTACTGTATACCTTGGACCTTCTTATTGACGGCGAAACTCAGAAATTGCATCTTAATTAAATTCAAAAGGCACAATGCCGACTTAAGTACAAGAGGACTGACACTCTAACTTTCTGTGATTTGAACCTTTCCTGTGAATCCAGTTTTAGTTTCCGATGCTTCACTTCAGGTTTACTGTATCCCTTGGACCTTCTTATTGACGCTGAAACACAGAATTTGCGTCCGAATTTAATACAAAAGGCACAATGCCGACTTAAGTACGAGAGGACTGACACTCTAACTTTCTATGATTTGAACCTCTCCTGTGAGTCCAGTTTTAGATTCCGATGCTTCATTTCAGGTTTTTCTGTATACCTTGGACCTTCTTATTGACGACGAAGCACACAAATTGCATCGGAATTAAATTCAAAAGGCACAATGCCGACTTAAGTACAAGAGGACTGACACTGTAACATTCTATGATTTGAACCTTTCCTGTGAATCCAGTTTTAGTTTCCGATGCTTCACTTCAGGGTTACTGTATCCCTTGGACCATCTTATTGACGGCGAAACATAGAAATTGCATCGGAATTAAATTCAAAAGGCACAATGCCGACTTAAGTACAAGAGGAGTGACACTCTATCTTTCTATGCTTTGAACCTCTCCTGTGAGTCCAGTTTTAGTTTCCGATGCTTCACTTCAGGTTTACTGTATCCTTTGGACCTTCTTATTGTCGATGAAACCCAGAAATTGCATCCGAATTTAATACAAAAGGCACAATGCCGACTTAAGTACAAGAGGACTGACACTCTAACTTTCTATGATTTCAACCTCTCCTGTGAGTCCAGTTTTAGATTCCGATACTTCACGTCAGGTTTACTGTATCCCTTGGACCTTCCTAATCACGATAAAACACAGAAGTTGCATCCGAATTTAATGCAAAAGGCACAATGCCGAATTAAGTACAAGAGGACTGCCACTCTAACTTTCAATCATTTGAACCTCTCCTGTGAGTCCTGTTTTAGATTCCGATGCATCACTTCAGGTTTACTGTATCCCTTGGACCTTCTTATTGACGATGAATCGCAGAAATTGCATCCGAATTTAATACAAAAGGCACAATGCCGACTTAAGTACAAGAGGACTGACACTCTAACTTTCTATGATTTGAACCTCTCCTGTGATCCCAGTTTTAGATTCCGATGCCTCACTTCAGGTTTACTGTATCGCTTGGAAATTCTTATTGACGATGAAACACAGAAATTGCATCCGAATTTAAAACAAAAGGCACAATGCTGACTTAAGTACGAGAGGACTGACACTCTAACTTTCTATGATTTGAACCTCTCCTGTGAGTCCAGTTTTAGATTCCGATGCTTCACTTCAGGTTTTTCTGTATACCTTGGACCTTCTTATTGACGGCGAAACACACAAATTGCATCGGAATTAAATTCAAAAGGCACAATATCGTCTTACATACAAGACAACTGACACTCTAACTTTCTATGATTTAAACCTCTACAGTGAGTCCAGTCTTAGATTCCGATGCTTCACTTCAGGTTTACTGTATACCTAGGACCTTCTTATTGACGGCGAAACTCAGAAATTGCATCGGAATTAAATCCAAAAGGCACAATGCCGACTTAAGTTCAAGAGGACTGACACTCTAACTTTCTATGATTTGAACCTTTCCTGTGAATCCAGTTTTAGTTTCCGATGCTTCACTTCAGGTTTACTGTATCCCTTTTACCTTCTTATTGACGATGAAACGCAGTATTTGCATCCGAATTTAATACAAAAGCGACAATGCCGACTTAAGTACAAGAGGACTGACACTCTAACTTTCTACGATTTTAACCTCTCCTGTGAGTCCAGTATTAGATTCCGATGCTTCACTTCAGGTTTTTCTGTATACCTTGGAACTTCTTATTGACGGCGAAACACACAAATTGCATCGGAATTAAATTCAAAAGGCATAATATCGACTTAAGTACAAGAGGACTGACACTCTAACTTTCTATGATTTGAACCTCTACTGTGAGTCCAGTCTTAGATTCCGATGCTTCACATCAGGTTTGCTGTATACCTTAGACCTTCTTATTGACGGCGAAACTCAGGAATTGCATGGGAATTATATTCAAAAGGCACAATGCCGACTTAAGTACAAGAGGACTGACACTCTAACTTTCTATGATTTGAACCTTTCCTGTAAATCCAGTTTTAGTTTCCGATGCTTCACTTCAGGTTTACTGTATCCCTTGGACCTTGTTATTGACGATGAAACACAGAAATTGCATCTGAATTTAATACAAAAGGGACAATGCTGACTTAAGTACAAGATGACTGACACGCTAACTTTCTATGATTTCAACCTCTCCTGTGAGTCCAGTTTTAGATTCTGATGCTTCACTTCAGGTTTACTGTATCCCTTGGACCTTCGTATTGTCGATGAAGCGCAGAAATTGCATAGGAATTAAATTCAAGAGGCACAATGTCGACTTAAGTACAAGACGACTGACACTCTAACTTTCTATGATTTGAACCTCTCCTGTGAGTCCAGTTTTAGATTCCGATACTTCACTTCAGGTGTACTGTAAACTTTGGACCTTCTTATTGACGATGAAGCACAGAAATTGCATCGCAATTAAATTCAAAAGGTACAATGCCGACTTAAGTACAAGAGGGCTGACATACAAACTTTCTACGATTTTAACCTCTCCTGTGAGTCCAGTTTTAGATTCCGATGCTTCACTTCAGTATTACTGTTTATCTTGGACCTTCTTATTGACGGCGAAACTCAGAAATTGCATCGGAATTAAATTCAAAAGGCACAATGCCGACTTAAGTACAAGAGGACTGACACTCTATCTTTCTATGATTTGGACCTTTCCTGTGAATCCAGTTTTAGTTTCCGATGCTTCACTTCAGGTTTACTGTATCCCTTGGACCTTCTTATTGACGATGAAACACAGAAATTGCATCCGAATTTAATACAAAAGGGACAATGCCGACTTAAGTACAAGAGGACTGACACTCTAACTTTCTATGATTTCAACCTCTCCTGTGAGTCCAGTTTTAGATTCCGATGCTTCACTTCAGGTTTACTGTATCCTTTGGACCTCCTTATTGACGATGAAACACAGAAATTGCGTCCGGATTTAATACAAAAGGCACAATGCCGAATTAAGTACAAGAGGACTGACACTCTAACTTTCTATGATTTGAACCACTCCTGTGAGTCCAGTTTTAGACTCCGACGCTTCACTTCAGCTTTACAGTATACCTTGGACATTCTTATTGGCGATGAAAAACAGAAATTGCAACGAATTATATTCAAAAAGCACAATGCCGACTTAAGTACAAGAGGACTGACACTCTAACTTTCTATGATTTGAACCTCTCCTGTGAGTGCAGTTTTAGATTCCGATGCTTCAGTTCAGGTTTTCTGTATACCTTGTACCTTCATATTGACGATGAAGCGCAGAAATTCCATAGGAATTAAATTCAAGAGGCACAATGCCGACTTAAGTACAAGATGACTGACACTCTAACTTTCTATGATTTGAACCTCTCCTGTGAGTCCAGTTTTAGATTCCGATGCTTCACTTCAGGTGTACTGTATACTTTGGACCTTCTTATTGACGATGAAGCACAGAAAATGCATCGCAATTAAATTCAAAAGGCACAATGCCGACTTAAGTACAAGAGGACTGACACTCTAACTTTCTATAATTGCAACCTCTCCTGTGAGTATAGTTTTACATTCCGTGCTTCACTTCAGGTTTACTGTATCGCTTGGACCTTCTTATCGACGATGAAACACAGATATTGCATCCGAATTCAATACAAAAGGCACACTGCCGAATTGAGTACAAGAGGACTGACACTCTAACTTTCAATGATTTGAACCTCCCCTGTGAGTCCAGTTTAGATTACGATGCTTCACTTCAGGTTTACTGTATCCCTTTTACCTTCTTATTGACGATGAAACACAGAAATTGCGTCCGAATTTAATACAAAACACACAATGCCGAATCAAGTAAAAGAGGACTGATACTCTAACTTTCTATGATTTCAACCTCTCCTGTGAGTCCAGTTTTAGATTCCGATGCTTTACGTCAGGTTTACTGTATCCCTTGGACCTTCCTATTGTCGATGAAACACAGAAATTGCATCCGAATTTAACACAAAAGGCACAATGCCGACTTAAGTACAAGAGGACTGACACTCTAACATTCTATGATTTCAACCTCTCCTGTGAGTCCAGTTTTAGATTCCGATGCTTTACGTCAGGTTTACTGTATCCCTTGGACCTTCCTATTCACGATGAAACACAGAAATTGCATCCGAATTTAAAACAAAACGCACAATGCTGACTTAAGTACGAGAGGACTGACACTCTAACTTTCTATGATTTGAACCTCTCCTGTGAGTCCAGTTTTAGATTCCGATGCTTCACTTCAGGTTTTTCTGTATACCTTGGACATCCTTATTTACGGCGAAACTCAGAAATTTCATCGGAATTAAATTCAAAAGGCACAACGCCGACTTAAGTACAAGAGGACTGACACTCTAACATTCCATGATTTGAACCTTTCCTGTCAATCCAGTTTTAGTTTCCGATGCTTCACTTCAGGGTTACTGTATCCCTTGGACCTTCTTATTGACGGCATAACATAGAAATTGCATCGGAATTAAATTCAAAAGGCACAATGCCGACTTAAGTACAAGACGACTGACACTCTAACTTTCTATGATTTGAACCTCTCCTGTGAGTCCAGTTTTAGATTTCGATGCTTCACTTCAGGTTTACTATATACCTTGGACCTTCTTATCGACGATGAAACACCGAAATTGCATCGAATTAAATTCTAAAAGCACAATGCCGACTTAAGTACATGAGGACTGACACTCTAACTTTCTATGATTTGCACCTCTCCTGTGCTCCCAGTTTTAGATTCCGATGCTTCACTTCAGGTTTACTGTATACCTTGGACCTTCTTATTGACGATGAAGCACAGAAATTGCATCGGAATTAGATTTAAAAGGCACAATGCCGACTTAAGTACAAGAGGACTGACACTCTAACTTTCTATGATTTGAACCTCTCCTGTGAGTCCAGTCTATGATTTGCACCTCTCCTGTGCTCCCAGTTTTAGATTCCGATGCTTCACTTCAGTTTTACTGTGTACCTTGGACCTTCTTATTGACGATGAAGCACAGAAATTGCATCGGAATTAAATTTTAAAGGCACAATGCCGACATAAGTGCAAGAGGACTGACACTCTATCTTTCTATGATTTGAACCTCTCCTGTGAGTACAATTTTAGATTCCGATGCTTCACTTCAGGTGTACTGTATACCTTGGACCTTCTTATTGACGATGAAGCACAGAAATTGCATCGGAATTAAATTTAAAAGGCACAATGCCGACTTAAGTACAAGAGGACTGACACTCTAACTTTCTATGATTTGAACCTCTCCTGTGAGTCCAGTTTTAGACTCCGACGCTTCTCTTCAGCTTTACAGTATACCTTGGACATTCTTATTGACGATGAAACACAGAAATTGCAACGAATTATATTCAAAAAGCACAATGCCGACTTAAGTACAAGAAGACTGACACTCTAACTTTCTATGATTTGAATCTCTCCTGTGAGTGCAGTTTTAGATTCCGATGCTTCAGTTCAGGTTTTCTGTATACCTTGTACCTTCTTATTGACGATGAAGCGCAGAAATTCCATAGGAGTTAAATTCAAGAGTCACAATGCCGACTTATGTTCGAGAGGACTGACACTCTAACTTTCGATGATTTGAACCTCTCCTGTGAGTCCTGTTTTAGATTTCGATGCTTCACTTTAGGTTTACTGTATACCTTGGACCTTCATATTGACGATGAAAGACAGAAATTGCATCGAATTAAATTCAAAAAGCACAATGCCGACATAAGTAGAAGAGGACTCACACTCTAACTTTCTATGATTTGAACCTCTCCTGTGATCCCAGTTTTAGATTCCGATGCCTCGCTTCAGGTTTACTGTATCGCTTGGACCTTCTTATTGTCGATGAAACACAGAAATTGCATACGAATTTAATACAAAAGGCACAATGCCGACTTAAGTACAAGAGGACTGACACTCTAACATTCTATGATTTCAACCTCTCCTGTGAGTCCAGTTTTAGATTCCGATGCTTCACGTCAGGTTTACTGTATTCCTTGGACCTTCCTATTCACGATGAAACACAGAAGTTGCATCCGAATTTAATGCAAAAGGCACAATGCCGAATTAAGTACAAGAGGACTGCCACTCTAACTTTCAATCATTTGAACCTATCCAGTGAGTCCAGTTTTAGATTCTGATGCTTTACTATAGGTTTACTGTACCCCTTGGACATTCTTATTGACGATGAAACACAGAATTTGCATCCGAATTTAATACAAAAGGCACAATGCCGACGTAAGTACAAGAGGACTGACACTCTAACTTTCTATGATTTGAACCTCTCCTGTGAGTCCAGTTTTAGATTTCGATGCTTCACTTCAGGTTTACTGTATACCTTGGACCTTCTTATTGACGATGAAACACAGAAATTGCATCGAATTACATTCAAAAAGCACAATGACGAATTAAGTACAAGAGGACTTACACTCTAACTTCTAATGATTTGAACCTCTCCTGTGAGTCCAGTTTTACATTCCGATGCTTCACTTCAGGTTTACTGTATACCTTGGACCTTCCCATTGACGATGAAGCACAGATATTGCATCGGAATTGAATTCAAAAGGCACAATGCCGACTTAAGTACAAGAGGACTGACACTCCTACTATCTATGATCTGAACCACTCCTGTGAGTCCAGTTTTAGATTCCGACGCTTCACTTCAGGTTTTTCTGTATACCTTGGACCTTCTTATTGACGGCGAAACTCAGAAATTGCATCGGAATTAAATTCAAAAGGCACAATGCCGACTTAAGTACAAGGGGACTGACACTCTATTTTTCTATGCTGTGAACCTCTCCTGTGAGTGCAGTTTTAGATTCCGATGCTTCAGTTTAGGTTTACTGTATCCCTTGGACCTTCTTATTGTCGATGAAACACAGAAATTGCATCCGAATTTAATACAAAAGGCACAATGCAGACTTAAGTACAAGAGGACTGACACTCTAACATTCTATGATTACAACCTCTCCTGTGAGTCCAGTTTTAGATTCCGATGCTTTACGTCAGGTTTACTGTATGCCTTGGACCTTCCTATTCACGATGAAACACAGAAGTTGCATCCGAATTTAATGCAAAAGGCACAATGCCGACTTATGTTCGAGAGGACTGACACTCTAACTTTCGATGATTTGAACCTCTCCTGTGACTCCTGTTCTAGATTTCGATGCTTCACTTTAGGTTTACTGTATACCTTGGACCTTCTTATTGACGATGAAAGACAGAAATTGCATCGAATTAAATTCAAAAAGCACAATGCCGACATAAGTAGAAGAGGACTCACACTCTAACTTTCTATGATTTGAACCTCTCCTGTGATCCCAGTTTTAGATTCCGATGCCTCACTTCAGGTTTACTGAATCGCTTGGACCTTCTTATTGACGATGAAACACAGAAATTGCATCCGTATTTAAAACAAAACGCACAATGCTGACTTAAGTACGAGAGGACTGACACTCTAACTTTCTATGATTTGAAGCTCTCCTGTGAGTCCAGTTTTAGATTCCGATGCTTCACTTCAGGTTTTTCTGTATACCTTGGACCTTCTTATTGACGGCGAAACACACAAATTGCATCGGAATTAAATTCAAAAGGCACAATATCGTCTTACGTACACGAGGACTGACACTCTAACTTTCTGTGATTTGAACCTCTACAGTGAGTCCAGTCTTAGATTCCGATGCTTCACTTCAGGTTTACTGTATACCTTGGACCTTCTTATTGACGGCGAAATTCTGAAATTGCATCGGAATTAAATTCAAAAGGCACAATGCCGACTTAAGTACAAGAGGTCTGGCACTCTAACTTTCTATGATTTGAACCACTCCTGTGAGTCCAGTTTTAGACTCTGACGCTTCTCTTCAGCTTTACTGTATACCTTGGACATTCTTATTGACGATGAAACACAGAAATTGCAACGAATTATGTTCAAAAAGCACAATGCCGACTTAAGTACAAGAGGACTGACACTCTAACTTTCTATGATTTGAACCTCTCCTGTGAGTGCAGTTTTAGTTTCCGAAGCTTCAGTCCAGGTTTTCTGTATACCTTGGACCTTCTTATTGACGGCGAAACTCAGAAATTGCATCGGAATTAAATTCAAAAGGCACAATGCCGACTTAAGTACAAGAGGACTGACACTCTACCATTCTATGATTTCAACCTCTCCTGTGAGTCCAGTTTTAGATTCCGATGCTTCACGTCAGGTTTACTGTATCCCTTGGAATTTCCTATTCACGATGAAACACAGAAGTAGCATCCGAATTTAATGCAAAAGGCACAATGCCGAATTAAGTACAAGAGGACTGCCACTCTAACTTTCAATCATTTGAACCTATCCAGTGAGTCCAGTTTTAGATTCCCATGCTTCACTACAGGTTTACTGTATACCTTGGACATTCTTATTGACGATGAAACACAGAAATTGCATCCGAATTTAATACAAAATGCACAATGCCGACTTAAGTACAAGAGGACTGACACTCTATCTTTCTATGATTTCAACCTCTCCTGTGAGTCCAGTTTTAGATTTCGATGCTTCACTTCAGGTTTACTGTATACCTTGGACCTTCTTATTGACGATGAAGCACAGATATTGCATCGGAATTAAATTCAAAAGGCACAATGCCGACTTAAGTACAAGAGGACTGACACTCCTACTTTCTATGATTTGAACCACTCCTGTGAGTCCAGTTTTAGATTCCGATGGTTCACCTCAGGTTTACTGTATCCCTTGGACATTCGTATTGACGAAGATACACAGAAATTGCATCCTAATTTAATACAAAAGGCACAATGCCGACTTCAGTACAACAGGACTGACACCCTAACTTTCTATAATTTCAAAGTCTCCTGTGAGTCCAGTTTTATATTCCGTGGTCCACTTCAGGTTTACTGTATCGCTTGGACCTTCTTATTGACGATGAAACACAGAAATTGCATCCGAATTCAATGCAAAAGGCACAATGCCGAATTGAGTACAAGAGGACTGACACTCTAACTCTCAATGATTTGAACCTCTCCTGTGAGTCCAGTTTTAGATTACGATGCTTCACTTCAGGTTTACTGTATCCCTTTTACCCTCTTATTGACGATGAAACACAGAACTTGCATCCGAATTTAATACAAAAGTGACAATGCCGACTTAAGTACAAGAGGACTGACACTCTAACTTTCTACGATTTCAACCTCAGCTGTGAGTCTTGTTTTAGTTTCCGATGCTACACTTCAGGTTTACTGTATCGCTTGGTCCTTCTTATTGTCGATGAAACACAGAAATTGCATCCGAATTTAATACAAAAGCACAATGCCGACTTAAGTACAAGAGGACTGACACTCTAACTTTCTTCGATTCTAACCTCTCCTGTGAGTCCAGTTTTAGTTTCCAATGCTTCACTTCAGGTTTTTCTGTACACCTTGGACCTTCTTATTGACGGCGGAACACACAAATTGCATCGGAATTAAATTCAAAAGGCACATTATCGACTTAAGTTCAAGAGGACTGACACTCTAACTTTCTATGATTTGAACCTCTACTGTGAGTTTAGTCTTAGATTCCGATGCTTCACTTCAGGTTTACTTTATACCTTGGACCTTCTTATTGACGGTGAAACTCAGAACCTGGATCGGAAATAAATTCAAAAGGCACAATGCCGACTTAAGTACAGGAGGACTGACACTCTAACTTTCTATGACTTGAACCTTTCCTGTGATCCAGTTTTAGTTTCCGATGCTTCACTTCAGGATTACTGTATCCCTTGGACCTTCTTATTGACGATGAAACACAGAAATTGCATCCGAATATAATACAAAAGGGACAATGCCGACTTAAGTACAGGAGGACAGACACTCTAACTTTCTATGATTTCAACCTCTCCTATGATTCCAGTTTTAGATTCTGATGCTTCACTTCAGGTTTACTGTATCCCTTGAATCTTCTTATTGACGGTGAAACACAGAAATTGCGTCCGAATTTAATACAAAAGGCACAATGCCGAGTCAAGTAAAAGAGGACTGATACTCTACCTTTCTATGATTTGAACCACTCCTGTGGGTCCAGTTTTAGACTCCGCGCGCTTCACTTTAGCTTTAATGTATACCTTGGACATTCTTATTGACAATGAAACACAGATATTGCAACGAATTATATTCAAAAAGCACAATGCCGACTTAAGTACAAGAGGACTGACATTCAAACTTTCTATGATTTGAACCTTTCCTGTGAGTGAAGTTTTAAATTCCGACGCTTCAGTTCAGGTTTTCTGTATACCTTGGACCTTCTTATTGTCCATGAAGCGCAGGAAATGCATAGGAATTAAATTCAAGAGGCACAAAGCCGACTTAAGTACAAGAGGACTGACACAGAAACTCTCTACGATTTTAACCTCTCCAGTTTTAGATTACGATGCTTCACTTCAGGATTACTGTATACCTTGGACCTTCTTATTGTCGGCCAAACTCAGAAATTGCATCGGAATTAAATTCAAGAGGCACAATGCCGACTTAAGTACAAGGGGACTTACTGTTTAACTTTCTATGATTTGAACCTTTACTGTGAATCCAGTTTTAGTTTCCGATGCTTCACTTCGGGTTTACTGTATCCCTTGGACCTTCTTATTGACGATGAAACACAGAAATTGCGTCCGAATTTAATACAAAAGGCACAATGCCGACTTAAGTACGAGAGGACTGACACTCTAACTTTCTATGATTTGAACCTCTCCTGTGAGTCAAGTTTTAGACTCCGACGCTTCTCTTCAGCTTTGCAGTATACCTTGGACATTCTTGTTGACGATGAAACACAGAAATTGCAACGAATTATATTCAAAAAGCACAATGCCGACTTAAGTACAAGAGGACTGACACTCTAACTTTCTATGATTTGAACCTCTCCTGTGAGTGCAGTTTTAGATTCCGATGCTTCAGTTCAGGTTTTCTGTATACCTTGTACCTTCTTATTGACGATGAAGCGTAGAAATTCCATAGGAGTTAAATTCAAGAGTCACAATGCCGACTTAAGTACAAGACGACTGACACTCTAACTTTCTATGATTTGAACCTCTCCTGTGAGTCCAGTTTTAGATTCCGATGCTTCACTTCAGGTGTACTGTATACTTTGGACCTTCTTATTAACGATGAAGCACAGAAAATGCATCGCAATTAAATTCAAAAGGCACAATGCCGACTTAAGTACAAGAGGACTGACACTCTAACTTTCTATGCTTTGAACCTCTCCTTTGAGTCCAGTTATAGTTTCCGATGCTTCACTTCAGGTTTACTGTATCCCTTGGACCTTCTTATTGTCGATGAAACACAGAAATTGCATACGAATTTAATACAAAAGGCACAATGCCGAATTAAGTACAAGAGGACTGACACTCTAACATTCTATGTTTTCAGCCTCTCCTGTGAGTCCAGTTTTAGATTCCGATGCTTCACGTCAGGTTTACTGTATCCCTTGGACCTTCCTATTCACGATGAAACACAGAAATTGCATCGAAGTAAATTCAAAAAGCACCATGACGACTTAAGTACAAGAGGACTGACACTCTAACTTCCAATGATTTGAACCTCTCCTGTGAGTCCAGTTTTACATTCCGATGCTTCACTTCAGGTTTACTGTATCCCTTGGACCTTCTTATTGACGATGAAACACAGTAATTGCATCCGAATTCAATGCAAAAGGCACAATGCCGAATTGAGTACAAGAGGACTGACACTCTAACTTTCAATGATTTGAACCTCTCCTGTGAGTCCAGTTTTAGATTTCGATGCTTCACTTGAGGTTTACTGGATACCTTGGACCTTCCCATTGACGATGAAGCACAGATATTGCATCGGAATTGAATTCAAAAGGCACAATGCCGACTTAAGTACAAGAGGACTGACACTCCTACTTTCTATGATCTGAACCACTCCTGTGAGTCCAGTTTTAGATTCCGATGCTTCACTACAGGTTTACTGTATACCTTGGACCTTCTTATTGACGGCGAAACTCTGAAATTGCATCAGAATTAAATTCAAAAGGCACAATGCCGACTTAAGTACAAGGGGACTGACACTCTATTTTTCTATGCTTTGAACCTCTCTTGTGAGTCCAGTTTTAGTTTCCGATGCTTCACTTTAGGTTTACTGTATCCCTTGGACCTTCTTATTGTCGATGAAACACAGAAATTGCATCCGAATTTAATACAAAAGGCACAATGCCGACTTAAGTACAAGAGGACTGACACTCTAACATTCTATGATTTGATCCTCTCCTGTGAGTGCAGTTTTAGTTTCCGATGCTTCAGTTCAGGTTATCTGTATATCTTGGACCTTCTTATTGACGGCGAAACTCAGAAATTGCATCGGAATTAAATTCAAAAGGCACAATGCCGACTTAAGTACAAGAGGACTGACACTCTAACATTCTATGATTTCAACCTCTCCTGTGAGTCCAGTTTTAGATTCCGATGCTTCACGTCAGGTTTACTGTATCCCTTGGACCTTCCTATTCACGATGAAACACAGAAGTAGCATCCGAATTTAATGCAAAAGGCACAATGCCGAATTGAGTACAAGAGGACTGACACTCTAACTTTCAATGATTTGAACCCCTCCTGTGAGTCCAGTTTTAGATTACGATGCTTCACTTCAGGTTTACTGTATCCCTTTTACCCTCTTATTGACGATGAAACACAGAACTTGCATCCGAATTTAATACAAAAGTGACAATGCCGACTTAAGTACAAGAGGACTGACACTCTAAATTTCTATGATTTCAACCTCTCCTGTGAGACCAGTTTTAGATTGCGATGCTACACTTCAGGTTTACTGTATCGCTTGGACCTTCTTATTGTCGATGAAACACAGAAATTGCATCCGAATTTAATACAAAACCACAATGCCGACTTAAGTACAAGAGGACTGACACTCTAACTTTGTACGATTTTAACCTCTCCTGTGAGTGCAGTTTTAGACTCCGATGCTTTACTTCAGGTTTTTCTGTATACCTTGGACCTTCTTATTGCCGGCGGAACACACAAATTGTATCGGAATTAAATTCAAAAGGCACATTATCGACTTAAGTTCAAGAGGACTGACACACAAACTTTCTACGATTTTAACCTCTCCTGTGAGTCCAGTTTTAGATTTCGATGCTTCACTTCAGGATTACTGTATACCTTGGACCTTCTTATTGACGGCGAAACTCAGAAATTGCATCGGAATTAGATTCAAAAGGCACAATGCCGACTTAAGTACAAGGGGACTGACACTCTAACTTTCTATGATTTGAACCTTTCCTGTGAATCCAGTTTTAGTTTCCGATGCTTCACTTCAGGTTTGCTGTATCCCTTGGACCTTCTTATTGACGATGAAACACAGAAATTGCTTCCGAATTTAATACAAAAGGCACAATGCCGACTTAAGTACGAGAGGACTGACACTTTAACTTTCTATGATTTGAACCTCTCCTGTGTGTCAAGTTTTAGATTTCGATGCTTCACTTAAGGTTTACTGTATACCTTGGACCTTCTTATTGACGATGAAAGACAGAAATTGCATCGAATTAAATTCAAAAAGCACAATGCCGACTTAAGTACAAGAGGACTGACACTCTAACTTTCTATGATTTGAACCTCTTCTGTGATCCCAGTTTTAGATTCCGATGCCTCACTTGAGCTTTACTGTATCGCTTGGACCTTCTTATTGACGATGAAACACAGAAATTGTATCCGAATTTAAAACAAAAGGCACAATGCTGACTTAAGTACGAGAGGACTGACACTCTAACTTTCTATGACTTGAACCTCTCCTGTGAGTCCAGTTTTAGATTCCGAAGCTTCACTTCAGGTTTTTCTGTATACCTTGGACCTTCTTATTGACGGCGAAACGCACAAATTGCATCGGAATTAAATTCAAAAGGCACAATATCGTCTTACATACAAGAGGACTGACACTCTAACATTCTATGATTTGAACCTCTACAGTGAGTCCAGTCTTAGATTCCGATGCTTCACTTCAGGTTTACTGTATACCTTGGACCTTCTTATTGACGGCGAAACATAGAAATTGCATCGGAATTACAATCAAAATTCACAATGCCGACTTCAGTTCAAGAGAACTGACACTCTAACTTTCTATGATTTGAACCTTTCCTGTGAATCCAGTTTTAGTTTCCGATGCTTCACTTCAGGTTTGCTGTATCCCTTGGACCTTCTTATTGACGGCGAAACATAGAAATTGCAACGGAATTAAATTCAAAAGGCGCAATGCCGACTTCAGTACAAGAGGACTGACACTCTAACTTTCTAAGCTTTGAACATCTCCTGTGAGTCCAGTTTTAGTTTCCGATGCTTCACTTCAGAGTTATTGTATCCCTTGGACCTTCTTATTGTCGATGAAACCCAGAAATTGCATCCGAATTTAATACAAAAGGCACAATGCCGACTTAAGTACAAGAGGACTGACACTCTAACTTTATACGATTTCAACCTCTAGTGTGAGTCCAGTTTTAGATTCCGATTCTTCACGTCAGGTTTACTGTATCCCTTGGACCTTCCTAATCACGATGAAACACAGAAGTTGCATCCGAATTTAATGCAAAAGGCACAATGCCGAATTAAGTACAAGAGGACTGCCACTCTAACTTTCAATCATTTGAACCGCTCGTGTGAGCCCAGTTTTAGATTCCGATGCTTCACTTCAGGTTTACTGTATCCCTTGGACCTTCTTATTGACGATGAAACACAGAAATTGCATCCGAATTTAATACAAAAGGCACAATGCCGACTTAAGGACAAGAGGTCTGACACTCTAACTTTCTATGATTTGAACCTCTCCTGTGAGTCCAGTTTTAGATTTCGATGCTTCACTTTAGGTTTACTGTATACCTTGGACCTTCTTATTGACGATGAAACACAGAAATTGCATCGATTTAAATTCAAAAAGCACAATGCCGACTTAAGTACAAGAGGACTGACACTCTAACTTTCTATTATATGAACCTCTCCTGTGATCCCCGTTTTAGATTCCAATGCCTCACTTCAGGTTTACTGTATCGCTTGGACCTTCTTATTGACGATGAAACACAGAAATTGCATCCGAATTTAAAACAAAAGGCACAATGCTGACTTAAGTACGTGAGGACTGACACTCTAACTTTCTATGATTTGAACCTCTCCTGTGAGTCCAGTTTTAGATTCCGATGCTTCACTTCAGGTTTTTCTGTATACCTTGGACATTCTTATTGACGGCGAAACACACAAATTGCATCGGAATTAAATTCAAAAGGCACAATATCGTCTTACGTACAAGAGGACTGACACTCTAACTTTCTATGATTTGAACCTCTACAGTCAGTCCAGTCTTAGATTCCGATGCTTCACTTCAGGTTTGCTGTATACCTTGGACCTTCTTATTGACGGCGAAACTCAGAAATTGCATCGGAATTAAATTCAAAATTCACAATGCCGACTTAAGTTCAAGAGTACTGACACTCTAACTTTCTATGATTTGAACCTTTCCTGTGAATCCAGTTTGAGTTTCCGATGCTTTACTTCAGGTTTACTGTATACCTTTTACCTTCTTATTGACGATGAAACACAGAATTTGCATCCGAATTTAATACAAAAGTGACAATGCCGACTTAAGTACAAGAGGACTGACACTCTAACTTTCTATGATTTCAACCTCTCCTGTGAGTCCAGTTTTAGAATCCGATGCTACACTTCAGGTTTACTGTATCGCTTGGACCTTCGTATTGACGATGAAACACAGAAATTGCATCCGAATTTAATACAAAAGCACAATGCCGACTTAAGTACAAGAGGACTGACACTCTAACTTTCTACAATTTCAACCTCTCCTGTGAGTCCAGTTTTAGATTCCGATGCTTCACTTTAGGTTTACTATATACCTTGGACCTTCTTAATGACGATGAAACACAGAAATTGCATCGATTTAAATTCAAAAAGCACAATGCCGACTTAAGTACAAGAGGACTCACACTCTAACTTTGTATGATTTGAACCTCTCCTGTGATCCCCGTTTTAGATTCCAATGCCTCACTTCAGGTTTACTGTATCGCTTGGACCTTCTTATTGACGATGAAACATCGAAATTGCATCCGAATTTAAAACAAAAGGCACAATGCTGACTTAAGTACGAGAGGACTGACACTCTAACTTTCTATGATTTGAACCTCTCCTGTGAGTCCAGTTTTAGATTCCGATGCTTCACTTCAGGTTTTTCTTTATACCTTGGACATTCTTATTGACGGCGAAACACACAAATTGCATCGGAATTAAATTCAAAGGGACAATATCGTCTTACGTACAAGAGGACTGACACTCTAACTTTCTATGATTTGAACCTCTACAGTCAGTCCAGTCTTAGATTCCGATGCTTCACTTCAGGTTTACTGTATACCTTGGACCTTCTTATTGACGGCGAAACTCAGAAATTGCATCGGAATTAAATTCAAAATTCACAATGCCGACTTAAGTTCAAGAGGACTGACACTCTAACTTTCTATGATTTGAACCTTTCCTGTGAATCCAGTTTGAGTTTCCGATGCTTTACTTCAGGTTTACTGTATACCTTTTACCTTCTTATTGACGATGAAACACAGAATTTGCATCCGAATTTAATACAAAAGTGACAATGCCGACTTAAGTACAAGAGGACTGACACTCTAACTTTCTATGATTTCAAACTCTCCTGTGAGTCCAGTTTTAGATTCCGATGCTACACTTCAGGTTTACTGTATCGCTTGGACCTTCGTATTGACGATGAAACACAGAAATTGCATCCGAATTTAATACAAAAGCACAATGCCGACTTAAGTACAAGAGGACTGACACTCTAACTTTCTACAATTTTAACCTCTCCTGTGAGTCCAGTTTTAGATTCCGATGCTTCACTTCCCGTTTTTCTGTATACCTTGGACCTTCTTATTGACGGCTAAACACACAAATTGCATCGGAATTAAATTCAAAAGGCACAATATCGACTGAAGTACAAGAGGACTGACACTCTAACTGTCTATGATTTGAACCTCTACTGTGAGTCCAGTCTTAGATTCCGATGCTTCACTTCAGGTTTACTGTATATCATGGACCTTCTTATTGACGGCGAAACTCAGGAATTGCATCGGAATTAAATTCAAAATTCACAACGCCGACCTAAGTTCAAGAGGACTGACACTCTAACTTTCTATGATTTGAACCTCTCCTGTGAGTCAAGTTTTAGATTTCGATGCTTCACTTCAGGTTTACTGTATACCTTGGACCTTCTTATTGACGAAGAAAGACAGAAATTGCATCGAATTAAATTCAAAAAGCACAATGCCGACTTAAGTACAAGAGGACTCACACTCTAACTTTCTATGATTTGAACCTCTCCTGTGATCCCAGTTTTAAATTCCGATGCCTCACTTCAGGTTTACTGTATCGCTTGGACCTTCTTATTGACGATAAAACACAGAAATTGTGTCCGAATTTAAAACAAAAGGCACAATGCTGACTTAAGTACGAGAGGACTGACACTCTAACTTTCTATGACTTGAACCTCTCCTGTGAGTCCAGTTTTCGATTCCGATGCTTCACTTCAGGTTTTTCTGTATACCTTAAACCTTCTTGTTGACGGCGAAACGCACAAATTGCATCGGAATTAAACTCAAAAGGCACAATATCGTCTTACGTACAAGAGGACTGACACTCTAACTTTCTATGATTTGAACCTCTACAGTGAGTCCAGTCTTAGATTCCGATGCTTCACTTCAGGTTTACTGTATACCTTGGACCTTCTTATTGACGGCGAAACTTAGAAATTGCATCGGAATTACAATCAAAATTCACAATGCCGACTTCAGTTCAAGAGGACTGACACTCTAACTTTCTATGATTTGAACCTTTCCTGTGAATCCAGTTTTAGTTTCCGATGCTTCACTTCAGGTTTGCTGTATCCCTTGGACCTTCTTATTGACGGCGAAACATAGAAATTGCATCGGAATTAAATTCAAAAGGCGCAATGCCGACTTAAGTACAAGAGGACTGACACTCTAACTTTCTATGCTTTGAACATCTCCTGTGAGTCCAGTGTTAGTTTCCGATGCTTCACTTCCGGTTTATTGTATCCCTTGGACCTTCTTATTGTTGATGAAACCCAGATATTGCATCCGAATTTAATACAAAAGGCACAATGCCGACGTAAGTCCAAGAGGACTGACACTCTAACTTTCTACGATTTCAACCTCTCCTGTGAGTCCAGTTTTAGATTCCGATGCTTCACGTCAGGTTTACTGTATCCCTTGGACCTTCCTAATCACGATGAAACACAGAAGTTGCATCCGAATTTAATGCAAAAGGCACAATGCCGAATTAAGTACAAGAGGACTGCCACTCTAACTTTCAATCATTTGCACCTCTCGTGTGAGTCCAGTTTTAGATTCCGATGCTTCACTTCAGGTTTACTGTATCCCTTGGACCTTCTTATTGACGATGAAACACAGAAATTGCATCGATTTAAATTCAAAAAGCACAATGAAGACTTAAGTACAAGAGGACTCACACTCTAACTTTCTATGATTTGAACCTCTCCTGTGATCCCTGTTGTAGATTCCAATGCCTCACTTCAGGTTTACTGTATCGCTTGGACCTTCTTATTGACGATGAAACACAGAAATTGCACCCGAATTTAAAACAAAAGGCACAATGCTGACTTAAGTACGAGAGGACTGACACTCTAACTTTCTATGATTTGAACCTCTCCTGTGAGTCCAGTTTTAGATTCCGATGCTTCACTTCAGGTTTTTCTGTATACCTTGGACATTCTTATTGACGGCGAAACTCAGAAATTGCATCGGAATTAAATTCAAAATTCACAATGCCGACTTAAGTTCAAGAAAACTGACACTCTAACTTTCTATGATTTGAACCTTTCCTGTGAATCCAGTTTGAGTTTCCGATGCCTTACTTCAGGTTTAGAGTATACCTTTTACCTTCTTATTGACGATGAAACACAGAATTTGCAACCGAATTTATAACAAAAGTGACAATGCCGACTTAAGTACAAGAGGACTGACACTCTAACTTTCTATGATTTCAACCTCTCCTGTGAGTCCAGTTTTAGATTCCGATGCTACACTTCAGGTTTACTGTATCGCTTGGACCTTCGTATTGACGATGAAACACAGAAATTGCATCCGAATTTAATACAAAAGGCACAATGCCGACTTAAGTACAAGAGGACTGACACTCTAACTTTCTATGATTTCAACCTCTCCTGTGAGTCCAGTTTTAGATTCCGATGCTTCACGTCAGGTTTACTGTATCCCTTGGACCTTCCTAATCACGATGAAACACAGAAGTTGCATCCGAATTTAATGCAAAAAGCACAATGCCGAATTAAGTACAAGAGGACTGCCACTCTAACTTTCAATCATTTGAACCTCTCCTGTGAGTCCAGTTTTAGGTTCCGATGCTTCACTCAAGGTTTACTGTATCGCTTGGACCTTCTTATTGACGATGAAACACAGAAATTGCATCCGAATTTAAAACAAAAGGCACAATGCTGACTTACGTACGAGGGGACTGACACACTAACTTTCTATGATTGAACCTTTCCTGTGAATCCAGTTTGAGTTTCCGATGCTTTACTTCAGGTTTACTGTATACCTTTTACCTTCTTATTGACGATGAAACACAGAATTTGCATCCGAATTTAATACAAAAGTGACAATGCCGACTTAAGTACAAGAGGACTGACACTCTAACTTTCTATGATTTCAACCTCTCCTGTGAGTCCAGTTTTAGATTCCGATGCTACACTTCAGGTTTACTGTATCGCTTGGACCTTCGTATTGACGATGAAACACAGAAATTGCATCCGAATTTAATACAAAAGCACAATGCCGACTTAAGTACAAGAGGACTGACACTCTAACGTTCTACGATTTTAACCTCTCCTGTGAGTCCAGATTTAGATTCCGATGCTTCACTTCAGGTTTTTCTGTATTCCTTGGACCTTCTTATTGACGGCTAAACACACAAATTGCATCGGAATTAAATTCAAAAGGCACAATATCGACTGAAGTACAAGAGGACTGACACTCTAACTGTCTATGATTTGAACCTCTACTGTGAGTCCAGTCTTAGATTCCGATGCTTCACTTCAGGTTTGCTGTATACCTAGACCTTCTTATTGACGGCGAAACTCAGGAATTGCATCGGAATTAAATTCAAAATTCACAATGCCGACTTAAGTTCTAGAGGACTGACACTCTAACTTTCCATGATTTGAACCTTTCCTGTGAATCGAGTTTTAGTTTCCGATGCTTCACTTCAGGGTTACTGTATCCCTTGGACCTCCTTATTAGCAATGAAACACAGAAATTGCGTCCGGATTTAATACAAAAGGCACAATGCCGAATTAAGTACAAGAGGACTGACACTCTAACTTACTATGATTTGAACCACTCCTGTGAGTCCAGTTTTATACTCCGACGCTTCTCTTCAGCTTTACTGTATACCTTGGACATTCTTATTGACGATGAAACACAGAAATTGCAACGAATTATATTCAAAAAGCACAATGTCGACTTAAGTACAAGAGGACTGACACTCGAACTTTCTATGATTTGAACCTTCCCTGTGAATCCAGTTTTAGTTTCTGATCCTTCACTTCAGGCTTACTGTATCCCTTGGTCCTTCTTATTGACGATGAAACACAGAAATTGCATCCGAATTTAAAACAAAAGGCACAATGCCGACTTAAGTACGAGAGGACTGACACTCTAACTTTCTATGATTTGAACCTCTCCTGTGAGTGCAGTTTTAGATTCCGATGCTTCAGTTCAGGTTTTCTGTACACCTTGGACCTTCTTATTGACGATGAAGCGCAGAAATTGCATAGGAATTAAATTCAAGGGGCACAATGGCGACTTAAGTACAAGACGACTGACACTCTAACTTTCTATGATTTGAACCTCTCCTGTGAGTCCAGTTTTAGATTCCTATGCTTCACTTCAGGTGTACTGTATACTTTGGACCTTCGTATTGACGATGAAGCACAGAAAATGCATCGCAATTAAATTCAAAAGGCACAATGCCGACTTCAGTTCAAGAGGACTGACACTCTAACTTTCTAAGATTTTAACCTTTCCTGTGAATCCAGTATTAGTTTCCGATGCTTCACTTCAGGTTTGCTGTACCCCTTGGACCTTCTTATTGACGGCGAAACATAGAAATTGCATCGGAATTAAATTCAAAAGGCGCAATGCCGACTTAGGTACAAGTGGACTGACACTCTAACTTTCTATGCTTTGAACATCTCCTGTGAGTCCAGTTTTAGTTTCCGATGCTTCACTTCAGGTTTACTGTATCCCTTGGACCTTCTTATTGTCGATGAAACCCAGAAATTGCATTCGAATTAAATACAAAAGGCACAATGCCGACTTAAGTACAAGAGGGCTGACACTCTAACGTTCTATGATTTCAACCTCTCCTGTGAGTCCAGGTTTAGATTCCGATGCTTCACGTCAGGTTTACTGTATCCCTTGGACCTTCCTAATCACGATGAAACTCAGAAGTTGCATCCGAATTTAATGCAAAAGGCACAATGCCGAATTAAGTACAAGAGGACTGCCACTCTAACTTTTAATCATTTGAACCTCTCCTGTGTGTCCAGTTTTAGATTCCGATGCTTCACTTCAGGTTTACTGTATCGCTTGGACCTTCTTATAGACGATGAAACACAGAAATTGCATCCGAATTTAAAACAAAAGGCACAATGCTGACTTAAGTACGAGAGGACTGACATTCTAACTTTCTATGATTTGAACCTCTCCTGTGAGTCCACTTTTAGATTCCGATGCTTCACTTCAGGTTTTTCTGTATACCTTGGTCATTCTTATTGACGGCGAAACTCACAAATTGCATCGGAATTAAACTCAAAAGGCACAATATCGTCTTACGTACAGGAGGACTGACACTCTAACTTTCTATGATTTGAACCTCTACAGTGAGTCCAGTCTTAGATTCCGATGCTTCACTTCGGGTTTACTGTATACCTTGGACCTTCTTATTGACGGCGCAACTCAGAAATTGCATCGGAATTAAATTCAAAATTCACAATGCCGACTTAAGTTCAAGAGGTCTGAAACTCTAACTTTCTATGATTTGAACCTTTCCTGTGAATCCAGTTTGAGTTTCCGATGCTTTACTTCAGGTATACTGTATACCTTTTAACTTCTTATTGACGATGAAACACAGAATTTGCATCCGAATTTAATACAAGAGTGACATTGCCGACTTAAGTACAAGAGGACTGACACTCTAACTTTCTATGATTTCAACCTCTCCTGTGAGTCCAGTTTTAGATTCCGATGCTACACTTCAGGTTTACTGTATCGCTTGGACCTTCGTATTGACGATGAAACACAGAAATTGCATCCGAATTTGATACAAAAGCACAATGCCGACTTAAGTACAAGAGGACTGACACTCTAACTTTCTACGATTTTAACCTCTCCTGTGAGTCCAGTTTTAGATTCCGGTGCTTCACTTCAGGTTTTTCTGTATACCTTGGACCTTCTTATTGACTGCTAAACACACAAATTGCATCGGTATTAAATTCAAAAGGCACAATATCGACTGACGTACAAGAGGACTGACACTCTAACTTTCTATGATTTGAACCACTCCTGTGAGTCCAGTTTTATACTCCGACGCTTCTCTTCACCTTTACTGTATACCTTGGACATTCTTATTGACGATGAAACACAGAAATTGCAACGATTTATATTCAAAAAGCACAATGCCGACTTAAGTACAAGAGGACTGACACTCTAACTTTCCATGATTTGAACCTTTCCTGTGAATCCAGTTTTAGTTTCCGATGCTTCACTTCAGGTTTACTGTATCCCTTGGACCTTCTTATTGACGATGAAACACGGAAATTGCATCCGAATTTAAAACAAAAGGCACAATGCCGACTTAAGTACGAGAGGACTGACACTCTAACTTTCTATGATTTGAAACTCTCCTGTGAGTGCAGTTTTAGATTCCGATGCTTCAGTTCAGGTTTTCTGTACACCTTGGACCTTCTTATTGACGATGAAGCGCAGAAATTGCATAGGAATAAAATTCAAGAGGCACAATGCCGACTTAAGTACAGGACGACTGACACTCAAACTTTCTATGATTTGAACCTCTCCTGTGAGTCCAGTTTTAGATTCCGATGCTTCACTTCAGGTGTACTGTATACTTTGGACCTTCTTATTGACGATGAAGCACAGAAAATGCATCGCAATTAAATTCAAAAGGCACAATGCCGACTTAAGTACAAGAGGACTGACACACCAACTTTCTACGATTTTAACCGCTCCTGTGAGTCCAGTTTAAGATTCCGATGCTTCACTTCAGGTTTACTGTATACCTTGGACCTTCTTATTGACGATGAAACACAGAAATTACATTGAATTAAATTCAAAAGGCACAATGCCGACTTAGGTACGAGAGGACTGACACTCTAACTTTCTATGATTTGAACCTGTCCTCTGAGTCCAGTTTTAGATTCCGATGCTTCACTTCACCTTTTTCTGTATACCTTGGAACTTCTTATTGACGGCGAAACACACAAATTGCATCGGAATTAAATTCAAAAGGCACAATATCGACTTAAGTACAAGAGGACTGACACTGTAACATTCTCTGATTTGGACCTCAACTGTGAGTCCAGTCTTAGATTCCGATGCTTCACTTCAGGTTTACTGTATACCTTGGACCTTCTTATTGACGACGAAACTCAGAAATTGCATCGGAATTAAATTCAAAAGGCACAATGCCGACTTAAGTACAAGAGGACTGACACCTTAACTTTCAATGATTTGAACCTCTCCTGTGAGTCCAGTTTTACATACCGATGCTTCACTTCAGGTTTACTGTATACCTTTAACCTTCTTATTGACGATGAAACACAGAAATTGCATCGAATTAAATTCAAAAGGCACAATGCCGACTTAAGTACAAGAGGACTGACACTCCTACTTTCTATGATTTGAACCTCTCCTGTGAGTCCAGTTTTAGATTCCGATGCTTCACTTCAGGTTTTTCTGTATACCTTGGAACTTCTTATTGTCGGCGAAACACACAAATTGCATCGGAATTAAATTCAAAAGCCACAATATCGACTAAAGTACAAGAGGACTGACACTGTAACATTCTATGATTTGGACCTCTACTGTGAGTCCAGTCTTAGATTTCGATGCTTCACTTCAGGATTACTGTATACCTTAGACCCTCTTATTCACGGCGAAACTCAGAAATTGCATCGGAATAAAATTCAAAAGGCACAATGCCGACTTAAGTACAAGAGGACTGACACTCTAACTTTCTATGATTTGAACCTCTCCTGTGAGTGCAGTTTTAGTTTCCGATGCTTCAGTTCAGGTTTTCTGTATACCTTGGACCTTCTTGTTGACGGCGAAACTCAGAAATTACATCGGAATTAAATTCAAAAGGCACAATGCCGACTTAAGTACAAGAGGACTGACACTCTAATATTCTATGATTTGAACCTTTCCTGTGAATCCAGTTTTAGTTTCCGATGCTACACTTAAGGGTTACTGTGTCCCTTGGCCCCTCTTATTGACGGCGAAACATAGAAATTGCATCGGAATTAATTTCAAAAGGCACAATGCCGACTTAAGTACAAGAGGACTGACACTCTAACTTTCTATGCTTTAAACCTCTCCTGTGAGTCCAGTTTTAGTTTCCGGTGCTTCACTTCAGGTTTACTGTATCCCTTGGACCTTATTATTGTCGATGAAACACAGATATTGCATCCGAATTTAAAACAAAAGGCACAATGCCGACTTAAGTACAAGAGGACTGACACTCTAACATTCTATGATTTCAACCTCTCCTGTGAGTCCTGTTTTAGATTCCGATGCTTCACGTCAGGTTTACTGTATCCCTTGGACCTTCCTATTCACGATGAAACACAGTAGTTGCATCCGAATTTAATGCAAAAGGCACAATGCCGCATTAAGTACAAGAGGACTGCCACTCTAACTTTCAATCATTTGTGCCTCTCCTGTGAGTCCAGTTTTAGATTCCGATGCTTCACTACAGGTTTACTGTATCCCTTGGACCTTCTTATTGACGATGAAACACAGAAATTGCATCCGAATTTAATACAAAAGGCTCAATGCCGAATTAAGTACATGAGGACTGACACTCTAACTTTTTATGATTTGAACCTCTCCTGTGAGTCCAGTTTTAGATTCCGATGCTACACTTCAGGTTTACTGTATCGCTTGGACCTTCGTATTGACGATGAAACACAGAAATTGCATCCGAATTTAATACAAAAGGCACAATGCCGACTTAAGTACAAGAGGACTGACACTCTAACTTTCTATGATTTCAACCTCTCCTGTGAGTCCAGTTTTAGATTCCGATGCTTCACGTCAGGTTTACTGTATCCCTTGGACCTTCCTAATCACGATGAAACACAGAAGTTGCATCCGAATTTAATGCAAAAAGCACAATGCCGAATTAAGTACAAGAGGACTGCCACTCTAACTTTCAATCATTTGAACCTCTCCTGTGAGTCCAGTTTTAGGTTCCGATGCTTCACTCAAGGTTTACTGTATCGCTTGGACCTTCTTATTGACGATGAAACACAGAAATTGCATCCGAATTTAAAACAAAAGGCACAATGCTGACTTACGTACGAGGGGACTGACACACTAACTTTCTATGATTGAACCTTTCCTGTGAATCCAGTTTGAGTTTCCGATGCTTTACTTCAGGTTTACTGTATACCTTTTACCTTCTTATTGACGATGAAACACAGAATTTGCATCCGAATTTAATACAAAAGTGACAATGCCGACTTAAGTACAAGAGGACTGACACTCTAACTTTCTATGATTTCAACCTCTCCTGTGAGTCCAGTTTTAGATTCCGATGCTACACTTCAGGTTTACTGTATCGCTTGGACCTTCGTATTGACGATGAAACACAGAAATTGCATCCGAATTTAATACAAAAGCACAATGCCGACTTAAGTACAAGAGGACTGACACTCTAACGTTCTACGATTTTAACCTCTCCTGTGAGTCCAGATTTAGATTCCGATGCTTCACTTCAGGTTTTTCTGTATTCCTTGGACCTTCTTATTGACGGCTAAACACACAAATTGCATCGGAATTAAATTCAAAAGGCACAATATCGACTGAAGTACAAGAGGACTGACACTCTAACTGTCTATGATTTGAACCTCTACTGTGAGTCCAGTCTTAGATTCCGATGCTTCACTTCAGGTTTGCTGTATACCTAGACCTTCTTATTGACGGCGAAACTCAGGAATTGCATCGGAATTAAATTCAAAATTCACAATGCCGACTTAAGTTCTAGAGGACTGACACTCTAACTTTCCATGATTTGAACCTTTCCTGTGAATCGAGTTTTAGTTTCCGATGCTTCACTTCAGGGTTACTGTATCCCTTGGACCTCCTTATTAGCAATGAAACACAGAAATTGCGTCCGGATTTAATACAAAAGGCACAATGCCGAATTAAGTACAAGAGGACTGACACTCTAACTTACTATGATTTGAACCACTCCTGTGAGTCCAGTTTTATACTCCGACGCTTCTCTTCAGCTTTACTGTATACCTTGGACATTCTTATTGACGATGAAACACAGAAATTGCAACGAATTATATTCAAAAAGCACAATGTCGACTTAAGTACAAGAGGACTGACACTCTAACTTTCTATGATTTGAACCTTCCCTGTGAATCCAGTTTTAGTTTCTGATCCTTCACTTCAGGCTTACTGTATCCCTTGGTCCTTCTTATTGACGATGAAACACAGAAATTGCATCCGAATTTAAAACAAAAGGCACAATGCCGACTTAAGTACGAGAGGACTGACACTCTAACTTTCTATGATTTGAACCTCTCCTGTGAGTGCAGTTTTAGATTCCGATGCTTCAGTTCAGGTTTTCTGTACACCTTGGACCTTCTTATTGACGATGAAGCGCAGAAATTGCATAGGAATTAAATTCAAGGGGCACAATGGCGACTTAAGTACAAGACGACTGACACTCTAACTTTCTATGATTTGAACCTCTCCTGTGAGTCCAGTTTTAGATTCCTATGCTTCACTTCAGGTGTACTGTATACTTTGGACCTTCGTATTGACGATGAAGCACAGAAAATGCATCGCAATTAAATTCAAAAGGCACAATGCCGACTTCAGTTCAAGAGGACTGACACTCTAACTTTCTAAGATTTTAACCTTTCCTGTGAATCCAGTATTAGTTTCCGATGCTTCACTTCAGGTTTGCTGTACCCCTTGGACCTTCTTATTGACGGCGAAACATAGAAATTGCATCGGAATTAAATTCAAAAGGCGCAATGCCGACTTAGGTACAAGTGGACTGACACTCTAACTTTCTATGCTTTGAACATCTCCTGTGAGTCCAGTTTTAGTTTCCGATGCTTCACTTCAGGTTTACTGTATCCCTTGGACCTTCTTATTGTCGATGAAACCCAGAAATTGCATTCGAATTAAATACAAAAGGCACAATGCCGACTTAAGTACAAGAGGGCTGACACTCTAACGTTCTATGATTTCAACCTCTCCTGTGAGTCCAGGTTTAGATTCCGATGCTTCACGTCAGGTTTACTGTATCCCTTGGACCTTCCTAATCACGATGAAACTCAGAAGTTGCATCCGAATTTAATGCAAAAGGCACAATGCCGAATTAAGTACAAGAGGACTGCCACTCTAACTTTTAATCATTTGAACCTCTCCTGTGTGTCCAGTTTTAGATTCCGATGCTTCACTTCAGGTTTACTGTATCGCTTGGACCTTCTTATAGACGATGAAACACAGAAATTGCATCCGAATTTAAAACAAAAGGCACAATGCTGACTTAAGTACGAGAGGACTGACATTCTAACTTTCTATGATTTGAACCTCTCCTGTGAGTCCACTTTTAGATTCCGATGCTTCACTTCAGGTTTTTCTGTATACCTTGGTCATTCTTATTGACGGCGAAACTCACAAATTGCATCGGAATTAAACTCAAAAGGCACAATATCGTCTTACGTACAGGAGGACTGACACTCTAACTTTCTATGATTTGAACCTCTACAGTGAGTCCAGTCTTAGATTCCGATGCTTCACTTCGGGTTTACTGTATACCTTGGACCTTCTTATTGACGGCGCAACTCAGAAATTGCATCGGAATTAAATTCAAAATTCACAATGCCGACTTAAGTTCAAGAGGTCTGAAACTCTAACTTTCTATGATTTGAACCTTCCCTGTGAATCCAGTTTGAGTTTCCGATGCTTTACTTCAGGTTTACTGTATACCTTTTAACTTCTTATTGACGATGAAACACAGAATTTGCATCCGAATTTAATACAAGAGTGACATTGCCGACTTAAGTACAAGAGGACTGACACTCTAACTTTCTATGATTTCAACCTCTCCTGTGAGTCCAGTTTTAGATTCCGATGCTACACTTCAGGTTTACTGTATCGCTTGGACCTTCGTATTGACGATGAAACACAGAAATTGCATCCGAATTTGATACAAAAGCACAATGCCGACTTAAGTACAAGAGGACTGACACTCTAACTTTCTACGATTTTAACCTCTCCTGTGAGTCCAGTTTTAGATTCCGGTGCTTCACTTCAGGTTTTTCTGTATACCTTGGACCTTCTTATTGACTGCTAAACACACAAATTGCATCGGTATTAAATTCAAAAGGCACAATATCGACTGACGTACAAGAGGACTGACACTCTAACTTTCTATGATTTGAACCACTCCTGTGAGTCCAGTTTTATACTCCGACGCTTCTCTTCAGCTTTACTGTATACCTTGGACATTCTTATTGACGATGAAACACAGAAATTGCAACGATTTATATTCAAAAAGCACAATGCCGACTTAAGTACAAGAGGACTGACACACCAACTTTCTACGATTTTAACCGCTCCTGTGAGTCCAGTTTAAGATTCCGATGCTTCACTTCAGGTTTACTGTATACCTTGGACCTTCTTATTGACGATGAAACACAGAAATTACATTTAATTAAATTCAAAAGGCACAATGCCGACTTAGGTACGAGAGGACTGACACTCTAACTTTCTATGATTTGAACCTGTCCTGTGAGTCCAGTTTTAGATTCCGATGCTTCACTTCACCTTTTTCTGTATACCTTGGAACTTCTTATTGACGGCGAAACACACAAATTGCATCGGAATTAAATTCAAAAGGCACAATATCGACTTAAGTACAAGAGGACTGACACTGTAACATTCTCTGATTTGGACCTCAACTGTGAGTCCAGTCTTAGATTCCGATGCTTCACTTCAGGTTTACTGTATACCTTGGACCTTCTTATTGACGACGAAACTCAGAAATTGCATCGGAATTAAATTCAAAAGGCACAATGCCGACTTAAGTACAAGAGGACTGACACCTTAACTTTCAATGATTTGAACCTCTCCTGTGAGTCCAGTTTTACATACCGATGCTTCACTTCAGGTTTACTGTATACCTTTAACCTTCTTATTGACGATGAAACACAGAAATTGCATCGAATTAAATTCAAAAGGCACAATGGCGACTTAAGTACAAGAGGACTGACACTCCTACTTTCTATGATTTGAACCTCTCCTGTGAGTCCAGTTTTAGATTCCGATGCTTCACTTCAGGTTTTTCTGTATACCTTGGAACTTCTTATTGTCGGCGAAACACACAAATTGCATCGGAATTAAATTCAAAAGCCACAATATCGACTAAAGTACAAGAGGACTGACACTGTAACATTCTATGATTTGGACCTCTACTGTGAGTCCAGTCTTAGATTTCGATGCTTCACTTCAGGATTACTGTATACCTTGGACCCTCTTATTCACGGCGAAACTCAGAAATTGCATCGGAATAAAATTCAAAAGGCACAATGCCGACTTAAGTACAAGAGGACTGACACTCTAACTTTCTATGATTTGAACCTCTCCTGTGAGTGCAGTTTTAGTTTCCGATGCTTCAGTTCAGGTTTTCTGTATACCTTGGACCTTCTTGTTGACGGCGAAACTCAGAAATTACATCGGAATTAAATTCAAAAGGCACAATGCCGACTTAAGTACAAGAGGACTGACACTCTAATATTCTATGATTTGAACCTTTCCTGTGAATCCAGTTTTAGTTTCCGATGCTACACTTAAGGGTTACTGTGTCCCTTGGCCCCTCTTATTGACGGCGAAACATAGAAATTGCATCGGAATTAATTTCAAAAGGCACAATGCCGACTTAAGTACAAGAGGACTGACACTCTAACTTTCTATGCTTTAAACCTCTCCTGTGAGTCCAGTTTTAGTTTCCGGTGCTTCACTTCAGGTTTACTGTATCCCTTGGACCTTATTATTGTCGATGAAACACAGAAATTGCATCCGAATTTAAAACAAAAGGCACAATGCCGACTTAAGTACAAGAGGACTGACACTCTAACATTCTATGATTTCAACCTCTCCTGTGAGTCCAGTTTTAGATTCCGATGCTTCACTACAGGTTTACTGTATCCCTTGGACCTTCTTATTGACGATGAAACACAGAAATTGCATCCGAATTTAATACAAAAGGCTCAATGCCGAATTAAGTACATGAGGACTGACACTCTAACTTTTTATGATTTGAACCTCTCCTGTGAGTCCAGTTTTAGATTTCGATGCTTCACTTCAGGTTTACTGTATACCTTGGACCTTCTTATTGACGATGAAACACTGAAATTGCATCGAATTAAATTCAAACAGCACAATGCCGACTTAAGTACAAGAGGACTGACACTCTAACTTTCTATGATTTGAACCTCTCCTGTGACCCCAGTTTTAGATTCCGATGCTTCTCTTCAGGTTTACTGTATACCTTGGACATTCTTATTGACGATGAAGCACAGAAATTGCATCGGTATTAAATATAAAATGCACAATGCCGACTTCAGTACAAGAGGACTGACACTCTAACTTTCAATGATTTGAACCTCTCCTGTGAGTCCAGTTTTACATTCCGATGCTTCACTTCAGATTTACTGTATACCTTTAACCTTCTTATTGACGATGAAACACAGAAATTGCATCGAATTAAATTCAAAAGGCACAACGCCGACTTAAGTACAAAAGGACTGACACTCTAACTTTCTATGATTTCAACCTCTCCTGTGAGTCCACTTTTAGATTCCGATGATACACTTCAGATTTACTGTATACCTTGGACCTTCCCATTGACGATGAAGCACAGATATTGCATCGGAAATAAATTCAAAAGGCACAATGCCGACTAAAGTACAAGAGGACTGACACTCCTACTTTCTGTGATTTGAACCTCTCCTGTGAGTCCAGTTTTAGTTTCCGATGCTTCACCTCAGGTTTACTGTTTCCCTTGGACATTCGTATTGACGATGATACACAGAAATTGCATCCGAATTAAATACAAAAGGCACAATGCCGACTTACGTACGACAGGACTGACACCCTAACATTCTATAATTTCAACCTCTCCTGTGAGTCCAGTTTTACATTCCGTGCTTCACTTCAGGTTTACTGTATCGCTTGGACCTTCTTATTGACGATGAAACACAGAAATTGCATCTGAATTCAATACAAAAGTCCCAATGCCGAATTGAGTACAAGAGGACTGACACTCTAACTTTCAATGATTTGAACCTCTCCTGTGAGTCCAGTTTTAGATTCCGATGCTTCACTTCAGGTGTACTGTATCCCTTCTACCTTCTTATTGACGATGAAACACAGAAATTGCATCCGTATTTAATAGAAAAGCCACAATGCCGACTTAAGTACAATAGGACTGACACTCTATCTTTCTATGATTTCAACCTCTCCTGTGAGTCCAGTTTTAGATTCCGATGCTTCAGTTCAGGTTTTCTGTATATCTTGGACCTTCTTATTGTCGATGAAGCGCAGAAATTGCATAGGAATTAAATTCATGAGGCACAATGCCGACTGAAGTACAAGACGACTGACACTCTAACTTTCTATGATTTGAACCTCTCCTGTGAGTTTAGTTTCAGATTCCGATGCTTCACTTCAGGTGTACTGTACACCTTGGACCTTCTTATTGACGATGAAGCACAGAAATTGCATCGCAATTAAATTCTAAAGGCACAATGCCGACTTAAGTACAAGAGGACTGACACATAATTTCTAAGATTTTAACCTCTCCTGTGAGTCCAGTTTTAGATTCCGATGCTTCACTTCAGGATTACTGTATACCTTGGATCGTCTTATTGACGGCGAAACTCAGTAATTGCATAGGAATTAAATTCATGAGGCACAATGCCGACTTAAGTAGAAGACGACTGCCACTCTAACTTTCTATGATTTGAACCTCTCCTGTGAGTTTAGTTTCAGATTCCGATGCTTCACTTCAGGTGTACTGTACACCTTGGACCTTCTTATTGACGATGAAGCACAGAAATTGCATCGCAATTAAATTCAAAAGGCACAATGCCGACTTAAGTACAAGAGGACTGACACATAATTTCTAAGATTTTAACCTCTCCTGTGAGTCCAGTTTTAGATTCCGATGCTTCACTTTAGGTTTACTGTATACCTTGGACCTTCTTATTGACGATGAAACACAGAAATTACATCGAATTAAATTCAAAAGGTACAATGGCGACTTAAGTACAAGAGGACTGACACTCTAACTTTCTACACTCCTGGAAATTGAAATAAGAACACCGTGAATTCATTGTCCCAGGAAGGGGAAACTTTATTGACACATTCCTGGGGTCAGATACATCACATGATCACACTGACAGAACCACAGGCACATAGACACAGGCAACAGAGCATGCACAATGTCGGCACTAGTACAGTGTACATCCACTTTTCGCAGCAATGCAGGCTGCTATTCTCCCATGGAGACGATCGTAGAGATGCTGGATGTAGTCCTGTGGAACGGCTTGCCATGCCATTTCCACATGGCGCCTCAGTTGGACCAGCTTTCGTGCTGGACGTGCAGACCGCGTGAGACGACGCTTCATCCAGTCCCAAACATGCTCAATGGGGGACAGATCTGGAGATCTTGCTGGCTAGGGTAGTTGACTTACACCTTCTAGAGCACGTTGGGTGGCACGGGATACATGCGGACGTACATTGTCCTGTTTGAACAGCAAGTTCCCTTGCCGGTCTAGGAATGGTAGAACGATGGGTTCGATGACGGTTTGGATGTACCGTGCACTATTCAGTGTCCCCTCGACGATCACCAGTGGTGTACCGCCAGTGTAGGAGATCGCTCCCCACACCATGATGCCGGGTGTTGGCCCTGTGTGCCTCGGTCGTATGCAGTCCTGATTGTGGCGCTAACCTGCACGGCGCCAAACACGCATACGACCATCATTGGCACCAAGGCAGAAGCAACTCTCATCGCTGAAGACGACACGTCTCCATTCGTCCCTCCATTCTGGCCTGTCACGACACCACTAGAGGCGGGCTGCACGATGTTGGGGCGTGAGCGGAAGACGGCCTAACGGTGTGCGGGACCGTAGCCCAGCTTCATGGAGACGGTTGCGAATGGTCCTCGCCGATACCCCAGGAGCAACAGTGTCCCTAATTTGCTGGGAAGTGGCGGTGCGGTCCCCTACGGCACTGCGTAGGATCCTACGGTCTTGGCGTGCATCCGTGCGTCGCTGCGGTCCGGTCCCAGGTCGACGGGCACGTGCACCTTCCGCCGACGACTGGCGACAACATCGATGTACTGTGGAGACCTCACGCCCCACGTGTTGAGCAATTCGGCGTTACGTCCACCCGGCCTCCCGCATGCCCACTATACGCCCTCGCTCAAAGTCCGTCAACTCCACATACGGTTCATGTCCACGCTGTCGCGGCATGCTACCAGTGTTAAAGACTGCGATGGAGCTCCGTATGCTACGGCAAACTGGCTGACACTGACGGCGGCGGTGCACAAATGCTGCGCAGCTAGCGCCATTCGACGGCCAACACCGCGGTTCCTGGTGTGTCCGCTGTGCCGTGCGTGTGATCATTGCTTGTACAGCCCTCTCGCAGTGTCCGGAGCAAGTATGGTGGGTCTGACACACCGGTGTCAATGTGTTCATTTTTCCATTTCCTGGAGTGTATGATTTGAACCTTTCCTGTGAATCCAGATTTAGTATCCGATGCTTCACTTCAGGTTCACTGTATCCCTTGGCCTTCTTATTGACGATGAAACACAGAAATTGCATCCGAATTTAAAACAAAAGGCACAATGCCGACTTAAGTACGAGAGGACTGACACTCTAACATTCTATGACTTGAACCTCTCCTGTGAGTCCAGTTTTAGATTACGATGCTTCACTTCAGGTTTCTCTGTATACCTTGGAACTTCTTATTGACGGCGAAACACACAAATTGCATCGGAATTAAATTCAAAAGGCACAATATCGACTTAAGTACAAGAGGACTGACACTGTAACTTTCTATGATTTGAACCTCTACTGTGAGTCCAGTCTTAGATTCCGATGCTTCACTTCAGGTTTACTGTATACCTTGGACCTTCTTATTGACGGCGAAACTCAGAAATTGCATCGGAATTAAATTCAAAAGGCACAATGCCGACTTACGTACAAGAGGACTGACACTCTAACTTACTATGATTTGAACCACTCCTGTGAGTCCAGTTTTAGACTCCGACGCTTCTCTTCAGCTTTACTGTATACCTTGGACATTCTTATTGACGATGAAACACAGAAATTGCAACGAATTATATTCAAAAAGCACAATGCCGACTTAAGTACAATAGGACTGACACTCTAACTTTCTATGATTTGAACCTCTCCTGTGAGTGCAGTTTTAGTTTTCGATGCTTCAGTTCAGGTTTTCTGTATACCTTGGACCTTCTTATTGACGGCGAAACTCAGAAATTGCATCGGAATTAAATTCAAAAGGCACAATGCCGACTTAAGTACAAGAGGACTGACACTCTAACATTCTATGATTTGAACCTATAATGTGAATCCAGTTTTAGTTTCCGATGCTTCACTTCAGGGTTACTGTATCCCTTGGACCTTCTTATTGACGGCGAAACATAGAAATTGCATCGGAATTAAATTCAAAAGGCACAATGCCGACTTAAGTACAAGAGGACTGACACTCTAACTTTCTATGCTTTGAACCTCTCCTGTGAGTCCAGTTTTAGTTTCCGATGCTACACTTCAGGTTTGCTGTATCCCTTGGACCTTCGTATTGTCGATGAAACACAGAAATTGCATCCGAATTTAATACAAAAGGCACAATGCCGACTTAAGTACAAGAGGACTGACATTCTAACTTTCTGTAATTTGAACCTCTCCTGTGAGTCTAGCTTTAGATTTCGATGCTTCACTTCAGGTTAACTGTATACTTTGGACCTTCTTATTGGCGATGAAACACAGAAATTGCATCGAATTAAATTCAAAAAGCACAATGCCGACTTAAGTACAAGAGGACTGACACTCTAACTTTCTATGATTTGAACCTCTCCTGTGATCCCAGTTTTAGATTCCGATGCTTCACTTCAGGTGTACTGTATCCCTTCCACCTTCTTATTGACGATGAAACACAGAAATTGCATCCGTATTTAATAGAAAAGCCACAATGCCGACATAAGTACAATAGGACTGACACTCTAACTTTCTATGATTTCAACCTCTCCTGTGAGTCCAGTTTTAGATTCCGATGCTTCACTTCAGGTTTACTGAATCCCTTCGACCTTCTTATTGACGATGAAACACAGAAATTGCGTCCGAATTTAATACAAAAAGCACAATGCCGAATTAAGTAAAAGAGGACTGATACTCTAGCTTTCTATGATTTGAACCGTTCCTGTGAATCCAGTTTTAGTTTCCGATGCTTCACTTCAGGTTTACTGTATCCCTTGGACCTTCTTATTGACGATGAAACACAGAAATTGCATCCGAATTTAAAACAAAAGGCACAATGCCGACTTAAGTACGAGAGGACTGACACTCTAACTTTCTATGATTTGAAACTCTCCTGTGAGTCCAGTTTTAGATTCCGATGCTTCACTTCAGGTTTTTCTGTATACCTTGGAACTTCTTATTGACGGCGAAACACACAAATTGCATCGGAATTAAATTCAAAAGGCACAATATCGACTTAAGTACAAGAGGACCGACACTGTAACTTTCTATGATTTGAACCTCTACTGTGAGTCCAGTCTTGGATTCCGATGCTTCACTTCAGGTTTACAGTATACCTTGGACCTTCTTATTGACGGCGACACTCAGAAATTGCATCGGAATTAAATTCAAAATGCACAATGCCGACTTAAGTACAAGAGGACTGGCACTCTAACTTTCTATGATTTGAACCTCTCCTGTGAGTGCAGTATTAGTTTCCGAAGCTTCAGTTCAGGTTTTCTGTATACATTGGACCTTCTTATTGACGGCGAAACTCAGAAATTGCATCGGAATTAAATTCAAAAGGCACAATGCCGACTTAAGTACAAGAGGACTGACATTCTAACTTTCTATAATTTGAACCTCTCCTGTGAGTCCAGTTTTAGATTTCGATGCTTCACTTCAGGTTTACTGTATACCTTGGACCTTCTTATTGACGATGAAACACAGGTATTGCATCGAATTAAATTCAAAAAGCACAATGCAGACTTAAGTACAAGAGGACTGACACTCTAACTTTCTATGATTTGAACCTCTCCTGTGATCCCAGTTTTAGATTCCGATGCTTCACTTCAGAATTACTGTATACCTTGGACCTTATTATTGACGATGAAGCACAGAAATTGCATCGGAATTAAATTTAGAAGGCACAATGCTGACTTCAGTACAAGAGGACGGACACTCTAACTTTCAATGATTTGAACCTCTCCTGCGAGTCCAGTTTTACATTCCGATGCTTCACTTCAGGTTTACTGTGTACCTTTAACCTTCTTATTGACGATGACACACAGAAATTGCATCGAATTAAATTCAAAAGGCACAACGCCGACTTAAGTACAAAAGGACTGACACTCTAACTTTCTATGATTTGAACCCCTCCTGCGAGTCCACTTTTAGATTCCGATGCTACACTTCAGGTTTACTGTATACCTTGGACATTCCCATTGACGATGAAGCACAGATATTGCATCGCAAATAAATTCAAAATGCACAATGCCGACTTAAGTACAAGAGGACTGACACTTCTACTTTCTATGATTTGAACCTCTCCTGTGAGTCCAGTTTTAGTTTCCGATGCTTCACCTCAGGTTTACTGTATCCCTTGGACATTCGTATTGACGATGATACACAGAAATTGCATCCGAATTTAATACATAAAGCACAATGCCGACTTAAGTACAACAGGACTCACACCCTAACTTTCTATAATTTCAACCGCTCCTGTGAGTCCAGTTTTACATTCCGTGCTTCACTTCAGGTTTACTGTATCGCTTGGACCTTCTTATCGACGATGAAACACAGAAATTGCATCCGAATTTAATACAAAAGGCACAATGCCGACTTAAGTACAAGAGGACTGACACTCTAACTTTCTATGATTTGAACCTCTGCTTTGAGTCCAGTTTTATATTCCGATGCTTCACTTCAGGTGTACTGTATCCCTTCTACCTTCTTATTGACGATGAAACACAGAAATTGCATCCGTATTTGATAGAAAAGCCACAACGCCGACTTAAGTACAATAGGACTGACACTCTAACTTTCTATGATTTCAACCTCTCCTGTGAGTCCAGTTTTAGATTCCGATGCTTCACTTCAGGTTTACTGTATCCCTTGGACCATCTTATTGACGTTGAAACACAGAAATTGCGTCCGAATTTAATACAAAAGGCACAATGCCGAATCAAGTAAAAGAGGACTGATACTCTGACTTTCTATGATTTGAACCACTCCTGTGAGTCCAGTCTTAGACTCCGCGCGCTTCACTTCAGCTTTACTGTATACCTTGGACATTCTTATTGACGATGAAACAAAGATATTGCAACGAATTATATTCAAAAAGCACAATGCCAACTTAAGTACAAGAGGACTGGCACTCTAACTTTCTATGATTTGAACCTCTCCTGTGAGTGCAGTTTTAGATTCCGATGCTTCAGTTCAGGTTTTCTGTATACCGTGGACCTTCTTATTGTCGATGAAGCGCAGAAATTGCATAGGAATTAAATTCATGAGGCACAATGCCGACTTAAGTACAAGACGACTGACACACTAACTTTCTATGATTTGAACTTCTCCTGTGTGTCCAGTTTTAGATTCCGATGCTTCACTTCAGGTGTACTGTACACCTTGGACCTTCTTATTGACGATGAAGCACAGAAATTGCATCGGAATTAAATTCAAAAGGCACAATGCCGACTTAAGTACAAGAGGACTGACACTCTAACTTTCTATGATTTGAACCTCTCCTGTGAGTCCAGTTTTACGTTCCGAGGCTTCACTTCAGCTTTACTGTATACCTTGGACATTCTTATTGACGGTGAAACACAGAAATTGCAACGAATTATATTCAAAAATCACAATGCCGACTTAAGTACAAGAGGACTGACACTCTAACTTTCTATGATTTGAACCTCTCCTGTGAATGCAGTTTTAGATTCCGATGCTTCAGTTCAGGTTTTCTGTATACCTTGGACCTTCTTAGTGACGATGAGGCGCAGAAATTACATAGGAATTAAATTCAAGAGGCACAATGCCGACTTAAGTACAAGACGACTGACACTCTAACTTTCTATGATTTGAAACTCTCCTGTGAGTCCAGTTTTAGATTCCGATGCTTCACTTCAGGTGTACTGTATACCTTGCAGCTTCTTATTGACGATGAAGCACAGAAATTGCATCGCAATTAAATTCAAAAGGCACAATGCCGACATAAGTACAAGAGGACTGACACTTCTACTTTCTAGGATTTGAACCTCTCCTGTGAGTCCAGATTTAGTTTCTGATGCTTCACATCAGGTCTACTGTATCCCTGGGACATTCGTATTGACGATGATACACAGAAATTGCATCCGAATTTAATACATAAGGCACAATGCCGACTTAAGTACGAGAGGACTGACACTCTAACATTCTATGACTTGAACCTCTCCTGTGAGTCCAGTTTTAGATTACGATGCTTCACTTCAGGTTTCTCTGTATACCTTGGAACTTCTTATTGACGGCGAAACACACAAATTGCATCGGAATTAAATTCAAAAGGCACAATATCGACTTAAGTACAAGAGGACTGACACTGTAACTTTCTATGATTTGAACCTCTACTGTGAGTCCAGTCTTAGATTCCGATGCTTCACTTCAGGTTTACTGTATACCTTGGACCTTCTTATTGACGGCGAAACTCAGAAATTGCATCGGAATTAAATTCAAAAGGCACAATGCCGACTTACGTACAAGAGGACTGGCACTCTAACTTACTATGATTTGAACCACTCCTGTGAGTCCAGTTTTAGACTCCGACGCTTCTCTTCAGCTTTACTGTATACCTTGGACATTCTTATTGACGATGAAACACAGAAATTGCAACGAATTATATTCAAAAAGCACAATGCCGACTTAAGTACAATAGGACTGACACTCTAACTTTCTATGATTTGAACCTCTCCTGTGAGTGCAGTTTTAGTTTTCGATGCTTCAGTTCAGGTTTTCTGTATACCTTGGACCTTCTTATTGACGGCGAAACTCAGAAATTGCATCGGAATTAAATTCAAAAGGCACAATGCCGACTTAAGTACAAGAGGACTGACACTCTAACATTCTATGATTTGAACCTATAATGTGAATCCAGTTTTAGTTTCCGATGCTTCACTTCAGGGTTACTGTATCCCTTGGACCTTCTTATTGACGGCGAAACATAGAAATTGCATCGGAATTAAATTCAAAAGGCACAATGCCGACTTAAGTACAAGAGGACTGACACTCTAACTTTCTATGATTTGAACCTCTCCTGTGAGTCCAGTTTTAGTTTCCGATGCTACACTTCAGGTTTACTGTATCCCTTGGACCTTCGTATTGTCGATGAAACACAGAAATTGCATCCGAATTTAATACAAAAGGCACAATGCCGACTTAAGTACAAGAGGACTGACATTCTAACTTTCTGTAATTTGAACCTCTCCTGTGAGTCTAGCTTTAGATTTCGATGCTTCACTTCAGGTTTACTGTATACTTTGGACCTTCTTATTGGCGATGAAACACAGAAATTGCATCGAATTAAATTCAAAAAGCACAATGCCGACTTAAGTACAAGAGGACTGACACTCTAACTTTCTATGATTTGAACCTCTCCTGTGATCCCAGTTTTAGATTCCGATGCTTCACTTCAGGTGTACTGTATCCCTTCCACCTTCTTATTGACGATGAAACACAGAAATTGCATCCGTATTTAATAGAAAAGCCACAATGCCGACATAAGTACAATAGGACTGACACTCTAACTTTCTATGATTTCAACCTCTCCTGTGAGTCCAGTTTTAGATTCCGATGCTTCACTTCAGGTTTACTGAATCCCTTCGACCTTCTTATTGACGATGAAACACAGAAATTGCGTCCGAATTTAATACAAAAAGCACAATGCCGAATTAAGTAAAAGAGGACTGATACTCTAGCTTTCTATGATTTGCACCGTTCCTGTGAATCCAGTTTTAGTTTCCGATGCTTCACTTCAGGTTTACTGTATCCCTTGGACCTTCTTATTGACGATGAAACACAGAAATTGCATCCGAATTTAAAACAAAAGGCACAATGCCGACTTAAGTACGAGAGGACTGACACTCTAACTTTCTATGATTTGAAACTCTCCTGTGGGTCCAGTTTTAGATTCCGATGCTTCACTTCAGGTTTTTCTGTATACCTTGGAACTTCTTATTGACGGCGAAACACACAAATTGCATCGGAATTAAATTCAAAAGGCACAATATCGACTTAAGTACAAGAGGACTGACACTGTAACTTTCTATGATTTGAACCTCTACTGTGAGTCCAGTCTTGGATTCCGATGCTTCACTTCAGGTTTACAGTATACCTTGGACCTTCTTATTGACGGCGACACTCAGAAATTGCATCGGAATTAAATTCAAAATGCACAATGCCGACTTAAGTACAAGAGGACTGGCACTCTAACTTTCTATGATTTGAACCTCTCCTGTGAGTGCAGTTTTAGATTTCGATGCTTCACTTCAGGTTTACTGTATACCTTGGACCTTCTTATTGACGATGAAACACAGGTATTGCATCGAATTAAATTCAAAAAGCACAATGCAGACTTAAGTACAAGAGGACTGACACTCTAACTTTCTATGATTTGAACCTCTCCTGTGATCCCAGTTTTAGATTACGATGCTTCACTTCAGAATTACTGTATACCTTGGACCTTATTATTGACGATGAAGCACAGAAATTGCATCGGAATTAAATTTAGAAGGCACAATGCTGACTTCAGTACAAGAGGACGGACACTCTAACTTTCAATGATTTGAACCTCTCCTGCGAGTCCAGTTTTACATTCCGATGCTTCACTTCAGGTTTACTGTGTACCTTTAACCTTCTTATTGACGATGACACACAGAAATTGCATCGAATTAAATTCAAAAGGCACAACGCCGACTTAAGTACAAAAGGACTGACACTCTAACTTTCTATGATTTGAACCTCTCCTGCGAGTCCACTTTTAGATTCCGATGCTACACTTCAGGTTTACTGTATACCTTGGACATTCCCATTGACGATGAAGCACAGATATTGCATCAAAAATAAATTCAAAGTGCACAATGCCGACTTAAGTACAAGAGGACTGACACTTCTACTTTCTATGATTTGAACCTCTCCTGTGTGTCCAGTTTTAGTTTCCGATGCTTCACCTCAGGTTTACTGTATCCCTTGGACATTCGTATTGACGATGATACACAGAAATTGCATCCGAATTTAATACATAAGGCACAATGCCGACTTAAGTACAACAGGACTCACACCCTAACTTTCTATAATTTCAACCGCTCCTGTGAGTCCAGTTTTACATTCCGTGCTTCACTTCAGGTTTACTGTATCGCTTGGACCTTCTTATCGACGATGAAACACAGAAATTGCATCCGAATTTAATACAAATGGCACAATGCCGACTTAAGTACAAGAGGACTGACACTCTAACTTTCTATGATTTGAACCTCTGCTTTGAGTCCAGTTTTATATTCCGATGCTTCACTTCAGGTGTACTGTATCCCTTCTACCTTCTTATTGACGATGAAACACAGAAATTGCATCCGTATTTAATAGAAAAGCCACAACGCCGACTTAAGTACAATAGGACTGACACTCTAACTTTCTATGATTTCAACCTCTCCTGTGAGTCCAGTTTTAGATTCCGATGCTTCACTTCAGGTTTACTGTATCCCTTGGACCATCTTATTGACGTTGAAACACAGAAATTGGGTCCGAATTTAATACAAAAGGCACAATGCCGAATCAAGTAAAAGAGGACTGATACTCTGACTTTCTATGATTTGAACCACTCCTGTGAGTCCAGTCTTAGACTCCGCGCGCTTCACTTCAGCTTTACTGTATACCTTGGACATTCTTATTGACGATGAAACAAAGATATTGCAACGAATTATATTCAAAAAGCACAATGCCAACTTAAGTACAAGAGGACTGGCACTCTAACTTTCTATGATTTGAACCTCTCCTGTGAGTGCAGTTTTAGATTCCGATGCTTCAGTTCAGGTTTTCTGTATACCGTGGACCTTCTTATTGTCGATGAAGCGCAGAAATTGCATAGGAATTAAATTCATGAGGCACAATGCCGACTTAAGTACAAGACGACTGACACTCTAACTTTCTATGATTTGAACTTCTCCTGTGTGTCCAGTTTTAGATTCCGATGCTTCACTTCAGGTGTACTGTACACCTTGGACCTTCTTATTGACGATGAAGCACAGAAATTGCATCGGAATTAAATTCAAAAGGCACAATGCCGACTTAAGTACAAGAGGACTGACACTCTAACTTTCTATGATTTGAACCTCTCCTGTGAGTCCAGTTTTACGTTCCGAGGCTTCACTTCAGCTTTACTGTATACCTTGGACATTCTTATTGACGGTGAAACACAGAAATTGCAACGAATTATATTCAAAAATCACAATGCCGACTTAAGTACAAGAGGACTGACACTCTAACTTTCTATGATTTGAACCTCTCCTGTGAATGCAGTTTTAGATTCCGATGCTTCAGTTCAGGTTTTCTGTATACCTTGGACCTTCTTAGTGACGATGAGGCGCAGAAATTACATAGGAATTAAAATCAAGAGGCACAATGCCGACTTAAGTACAAGACGACTGACACTCTAACTTTCTATGATTTGAAACTCTCCTGTGAGTCCAGTTTTAGATTCCGATGCTTCACTTCAGGTGTACTGTATACCTTGCAGCTTCTTATTGACGATGAAGCACAGAAATTGCATCGCAATTAAATTCAAAAGGCACAATGCCGACTTAAGTACAAGAGGACTGACACTTCTACTTTCTAGGATTTGAACCTCTCCTGTGAGTCCAGATTTAGTTTCTGATGCTTCACATCAGGTCTACTGTATCCCTGGGACATTCGTATTGACGATGATACACAGAAATTGCATCCGAATTTAATACATAAGGCACAATGCCGACTTAAGTACAACAGGACCCACACCCTAACTTTCTATAATTTCAACCTCTCCTGTGAGTCCAGTTTTACATTCCGTGCTTCACTTCAGGTTTACTGTATCGCTTGGACCTTCTTATTGACGATGAAACACAGAAATTGCATCCGAATTCAACACAAAAGGCACAATGCCGAATTGAGTACAAGAGGACTGACACTCTAACTTTCTATGCTTTGAACCTCTCCTGTGAGTCCAATTTTAGATTGCGATGCTTCACTACAGGTGTACTGTATCCCTTCTACCTTCTTATTGACGATGAAACACAGAAATTGCATCCGTATTTAATAGAAAAGCTACAATGCCGACTTAAGTACAATAGGACTGACACTCTAACTTTCTATGATTTCAACCTCTCCTGTGAGTCCAGTTTTAGATTCCGATGCTTCAGTTCAGGTTTTCTGTATACCTTGGAGCTTCTTATTGTCGATGAAGCGCAGAAATTGCATAGGAATTAAATTCATGAGGCACAATGCCGACTTAAGTACAAGAGGACTGACACTCCTACTTTCTATGATTTGAACCTCTCCTGTGAGTCCAGTTTTAGTTTCCGATGCTTCACCTCAGGTTTACTGTAACCCTTCTACCTTCTTATTGACGATGAAACACAGAAATTGCATCCGTATTTAATAGAAAAGCCACGATGCCGCCTTAAGTACAACAGGACTGACACACTAACTTTCTATGATTTCAACCTCTCCTGTGAGTCCAGTTTTAGATTCCGATGCTTCACTTCATGCGTACTGTACACCTTGGACCTTCTTATTGACGATGAAGCACAGATATTGCATCGCAATTAAATTCAAAAGGCACAATGCCGACTTAAAAACAAGAGGACTGACACACAAACTTTCTACGATTTTAACCTCTCCTGTGAGTCCAGTTATAGATTCCGATGCTTCACTTCAGGTTTACTGTATCCCTTGGACCTTCTTATTGACGATGAAACACAGAAATTGCATCCGAATTTAATACAAAAGGGACAATGCCGACTTAAGTACAAGAGGACTGACACTCTAACTTTCAATGATTTGAACCTCTCCTGTGAGTCCAGTTTTAGATTCCGATGCTTCACTTCAGGTTTACTGTATCCCTTGGACCTTCTTATTGACGATGAAACACAGAAATTGCGTCCGAATTTAATACAAAAGGCACAATGCCGAATTAAGTACAAGAGGACTGACACTCTAACATTCTGTGATTTGAACCACTCCTGTGAGTCCAGTTTTAGTCTCCGACGCTTCTCTTCAGCTTTACTGTATACCTTGGACATTCTTATTGACGGTGAAACACAGAAATTGCAACGAATTATATTCAAAAAGCACAATGCCGACTTAAGTACAAGAGGACTGACACTCTAACTTTCTATGATTTGAACCTCTCCTGTGAGTGCAGTTTTAGATTCCGATGCTTCAGTTCAGGTTTTCTGTATACCTTGGACCTTCTTATTGACGATGAGGCGCAGAAATTACATAGGAATTAAATTCAAGAGGCACAATGCCGACATAAGTACAAGACGACTGACACTCTAACTTTCTATGATTTGAAACTCTCCTGTGATTCCAGTTTTAGATTCCGATGCTTCACTTCAGGTGTACTGTATACCTTGGAGCTTCTTATTGACGATGAAGCACAGAAATTGCATCACAATTACATTCAAAAGGCACAATGCCGACTTAAGTACAAGAGGAGTGACACTTCTACTTTCTATGATTTGAACCTCTCCTGTGAGTCCAGTTTTAGTTTCCGATGCTTCACCTCAGGTTTACTGTATCCCTTGGACATTCGTATTGACGATGATACACAGAAATTGCATCCGAATTAAATACATAAGGCACAATGCCGACTTAAGTACAACAGGACTCACACCCTAACTTTCTATAATTTCAACCTCTCCTGTGAGTCCAGTTTTACATTCCGCGCTTCACTTCAGGTTTACTGTATCGCTTGGACCTTCTTATTGACGATGAAACACAGAAATTGCATCCGAATTCAATACAAAAGGCACAATGCCGAATTGAGTACAAGAGGACTGACACTCTAACTTTCTATGCTTTGAACCTCCCCTGTGAGTCCAGTTTTAGATAACGATGCTTCACTTCAGGTGTACTGTATCCGTTCTACCTTCTTATTGACGATGAAACACAGAAATTGCATCCGTATTTAATAGAAAAGCCACAATGCCGACTTAAGTACAATAGGACTGACACTCTAACTTTCTATGATTTCAACCTCTCCTGTGAGTCCAGTTTTAGATTCCGATGCTTCAGTTCAGGTTTTCTGTATACCTTGGACCTTCTTATTGTCGATGAAGCGCAGAAATTGCATCGCAATTAAATTCAAAAGGCACAATGCCGACTTAAGTACAAGAGGACTGACACTTCTACTTTCTATGATTTGGACCTCTCCTGTGAGTCCAGTTTTAGTTTCCGATGCTTCACCTCAGGTGTACTGTATCCCTTGGACATTCGTATTGACGACGATACACAGAAATTGCATCCGTATCTAATAGAAATGCCACAATGCCGACTTAAGTACAATAGGACTGACACTCTAACTTTCTATGATTTCAACCTCTCCTGTGAGTCCAGTTTTAGATTCCGACGCTTCACTTCAGGTTTACTGTATCCCTTGGACCTTCTTATTGACGTTGAAACACAGAAATTGCGTCCGAATTTAATACAAAAGGCACAATGCCGAATTAAGTACAAGAGGACTGATACACTAACTTTCTATGATTTGAACCTCTCCTGTGAGTCCAGTCTTAGACTCCGCGCGCTTCACTTCAGCTTTACTGTATACCTTGGACATTCTTATTGACGATGAAACAAAGATATTGCAAACGAATTATATTCAAAAAGCACAATGCCAACTTAAGTACAAGAGAACTGGCACTCTAACTTTCTATGATTTGAACCTCTCGTGTGAGTGCAGTTTTAGATTCCGATGGTTCAGTTCAGGTTTTCTGTATACCTTGGACCTTCTTATTGTCGATGAAGCGCAGATATTGCATAGTAATTAAATTCATGAGGCGCAATGCCGACTTAAGTACAAGACAACTGACACTCTAACTTTCTATGATTTGAACCTCTCCTGTGAGTCCAGTTTTAGATTCCGATGCTTCACTTCAGGTGTACTGTCCACCTTGGACCTTCTTATTGACGATGCAGCACAGAAATTGCATCGCAATTAAATTCAAAAGGCACAATGCCGACTTAAGTACAAGAGGACTGACACACAAACTTTATACGATTTTAACCTCTCCTGTGAGTCCAGTTATAGATTCCGATTTTTCACTTCAGGATTACTGTATACCTTGGACCTTCTTATTGACGGCGAAACTCCGAAATTGCACCGGAATTAAATTCAAAAGGCACAATGCCGACTTAAGTACAAGAGGACTGACACTCTAACTTTCTATGATTTGAACCTTTCCTGTGAGTCCAGTTTTAGTTTCCGATGCTTCACTTCAGGTTTACTGTATCCATTGGACCTTCTTATTAACGATGAAACACAGAAATTGCATCCGAATTTAAAACAAAAGGCACAATGCCGACTTAAGTACGAGAGGACTGACACTCTAACTTTCTATGATTTGAACCTCTCCTGAGAGTCCAGTTTTAGATTATGATGCATCACCCCAGGGTTACCGTATACCTTGGACCTTCTTATTGACGAATAAACATAGAAATTTCATCGTAATTATATTCAAAAGGCACAATGCCGACATAAGTACAAGAGGACTGACACTCTAACTTTCTATGCTTTGAACCACTCCTGTGAGTCCAGTTTTAGATTCCGATGCTTCACTTCAGGTTTACTGTATCCCTTGCACTTTCTTATTGTCGATGAAACACAGAAATCGCATCCGAATTTAATACAAAACGCATAATGCCGACATAAGTGCAAGAGGACTGACACTCTAACTTTCTATGATTTCAACCTCTCCTGTGAGTCCAGTTTTAGATTCCGATGCTTCACGTCAGGTTTACTGTATCCCTTGGACCTTCCTATTCACGATGAAACACAGAAGTTGCATCCGAATTTAATGCAAAAGGCACAATGCCGAATTAAGTACAAGAGGACTGCCACTCTATCTTTCAATCATTTGAACCACTCCTGTGAGTCCAGTTTTAGTCTCCGACGCTTCTCTTCAGCTTTACTGTATACCTTGGACATTCTTATTGACGGTGAAACACAGAAATTGCAACGAATTATATTCAAAAAGCACAATGCCGACTTAAGTACAAGAGGACTGACACTCTAACTTTCTATGATTTGAACCTCTCCTGTGAGTGCAGTTTTAGATTCCGATGCTTCAGTTCAGGTTTTCTGTATACCTTGGACCTTCTTATTGACGATGAGGCGCAGAAATTACATAGGAATTAAATTCAAGAGGCACAATGCCGACTTAAGTACAAGACGACTGACACTCTAACTTTCAATGATTTGAATCTTTCCTGTGAATCCAGTTTTAGTTTCCGATGCTTCACTTCAGGTTTACTGTATCCATTGGACCTTCTTATTGACGATGAAACACAGAAATTGCATCCGAATTTAAAACAAAAGGCACAATGCCGACATAAGTACGAGAGGACTGACACTCTAACTTTCTATGATTTGAACCTCTCCTGAGAGTCCAGTTTTAGATTATGATGCATCACCCCAGGGTTACCGTATACCTTGGACCTTTTTATTGACGAAGAAACACAGAAATTGCATCGGAATTAAATTCAAAAGGCACAATGCCGACTTAAGTCCAAGAGGACTGACACTCTAACTTTCTATGATTTGAAACTCTCTTGTGAGTCCAGTTTTGGATTCCGGGGCTTCACTTCAGGTTTACTGTATACCTTGGACCTTCTTATAGACGGCGAAACATAGAAATTTCATCGTAATTATATTCAAAAGGCACAATGCCGACATAAGTACAAGAGGACTGACACTCTAACTTTCTATGCTTTGAACCACTCCTGTGAGTCCAGTTTTAGTTTCCGATGCTTCACTTCAGGTTTACTGTATCCCTTGCACCTTCTTATTGTCGATGAAACACAGAAATCGCATCCGAATTTAATACAAAACGCATAATGCCGGCATAAGTACAAGAGGACTGACACTCTAACTTTCTATGATTTCAACCTCTCCTGTGAGTCCAGTTTTAGATTCCGATGCTTCACGTCAGGTTTACTGTATCCCTTGGACCTTCCTATTCACGATGAAACACAGAAGTTGCATCCGAATTTAATGCAAAAGGTACAATGCCGAATTAAGTACAAGAGGACTGACACTCTATCTTTCAATCATTTGAACCTCTCCTGTGAGGCCAGTTTTAGATTCCGATGCTTTACTTCAGGTTTACTGTATTCCTTGGGCCTTCTTATTGACGATGAAACACAGAAATTGCATGCGAATTTAATACAAAAGGCACAATGCCGACTTAAGTACAAGAGGACTGACACTCTAATTTTCTATGAATTGAACCTCTCCTGTGAGTCCGGTTTTAGATTCCGATGCTTCACTTCAGGTTTACTGTATACCTTGGACCTTCTTATTGACGATGAAACACAGAATTTGCATCGAATTAAGCTCAAAAAGCACAATGCCGACTTAAGTACAAGAGGACTGACACTCTAACTTTCTATGATTTGAACCTCTCCTGTGATCCCAGTTTTAAATTCCGATGCTTCACTTCAGGTTTACTGTATACCTTCGACCTACTTATTGACGATGAAGCACAGAAATTGCATCGGAATTAAATTTAAAAGGCACAATGCCGACTTAAGTACAAGAGGACTGACACTCTAACTTTCTATGATTTGAACCTCTCCTGTGATCCCAGTTTTAAATTCCGATGCTTCACTTCAGGTTTACTGTATCGCTTCGACCTTCTTATTGACGATGTAACACAGAAATTGCATCCGAATTCAATACAAAAGGCACAATGCCGAATTGAGTACATGAGGACTGACACTCTAACTTTCAATGATTTGAACCTCTCCTGCGAGTCCAGTTTTATATTCCGATGCTTCACTTCAGGTTTACTGTATCCCTTCTACCTTCTTATTGGCGATAAAACACAGAAATTGCATCAAAATTTAATACAAAAGGCACAATGCCGACTTAAGTACAATAGGACTGACACTCCAACTTTCTATGATTTGAACCTCTTCTGTGAGTCCAGCTTTAGATTCCGATGCTTCACTTCGTGTTTACTGTATACCTTGGACCTTCTTATTGACGATGAAACACAGAAATTGCAACTAATTAAATTCAAAAAGCATAATGCCGACTTAAGTACAAGAGGACTTACACTCTAGGTTTCTATGATTTGAACCTCTCCTGTGAGTCCAGTTTTAGGTTCCGATGCTTCACTTCAGGTTTAGTGTAACCCTTGGACCTTCCTATTGACGATGATACACAGAAAATGCATCCGAATTTGATACAAAAGGCACAATGCCGACACATGTACAAGAGGACTGACACTCTAACTTTCTATGATTTTAACCTCTCCTGGTAGTACAGTTTTAGATTCCGATGCTTCACTTCAGGTTTACTGTATACCTTGGACCTTCTTATTGACGACGAAACACAGAAATTGCATCGGAATTAAATTCAAAAGGCACAATGCCGACTTAAGTACAAGAGGACTGACACTCTAACTTTCTATGATTTGAAACTTTCCTGTGAATCCAGTTATAGTTTCCGATGCTTCACTTCAGGTTTACTGCATACCTTGGACAATCTTATTGACGGCGAAACTCAGGAATTGCATCGGAATTAAATTCAAAAGGCACAATGCCGACTTAAGTACAAGAGGACTGACACTCTAACTTTCTATGATTTGAAACTTTCCTGTGAATCCAGTTATAGTTTCCGATGCTTCACTTCAGGTTTACTGTATCCCTTGGACCTTCTTATTGACGATGAAACACAGAAATTGCATCCGAATTTAATACAAAAGGGACAATGCCGACATAAGTACAAGAGGACTGACACTCTAACTTTCTATGATTTCAACCTCTCCTGTGAGTCCAGTTTTAGATTCCGATGCTTCACTTTAGGTTTACTGTATCCCTTGGACCTTCTTATTGACGATGAAACACAGAAATTGCATCGAATTAAATTCAAAAAGCACAATGCCGACTTAAGTACAAGGGGACTGACACTCTAACTTTCTATGATTTGAACCTCTCCTGTGATCCCAGTTTTAGATTCCGATGTTTCACTTCAGATTTACTGTATACCTTGGACCTTCCCATTGACGATGAAGCACAGAGGTTGCATCGGAGTTAAATTTAAAAGGCACAATGCCGACTTAAGTACAAGAGGACTGACACTCTAACTTTCAATGATTTGAACCTCTCCTGTGAGTCCACTTTTAGATTCCGATGCTTCACTTCAGGTTTACTGTATACCTTGGACCTTCTTATTGACGATGAAACACAGAAATTGCATCGAATTAAATTCGAAAAGCACAATGCCGACTTAAGTACAAGAGGACTGACACTCTAACTTTCTATGATTTGAACCTCTCCTGTGAGTGCAGTTTTAGATTCCGATGCTTCAGTTCAGGTTTTCTGTATACCTTGGACCTTCTTATTGACGATGAGGCGCAGAAATTACATTGGAATTAAATTCAAGAGGCACAATGCCGACTTAAGTACAAGACGACTGACACTCTAACTTTCTATGATTTGAAACTCTCCTGTGAGTCCAGTTTTAGATTCCGATGCTTCACTTCAGGTGTACTGTATACCTTGGACCTTCTGATTGACGATGAAGCACAGAAATTGCATCGCAATTAAATTCAAAAGGCACAATGCCGACTTAAGTACAAGAGGACTGACACACTAACTTTCTACGATTTTAACCTCTCCTGTGAGTCCAGTTTTAGATTCCGATGCTTCACTTCAGGTTTACTGTAAACCTTGGACCTTCTTATTGACGATAAAACACAGAAATTACATCGAATTAAATTCAAATGGCACAATGGCGACTTAAGTACAAGAGGACTGACACTCTAACTTTCAATGATTTGAATCTTTCCTGTGAATCCAGTTTTAGTTTCCGATGCTTCACTTCAGGTTTACTGTATCCATTGGACCTTCTTATTGACGATGAAACACAGAAATTGCATCCGAATTTAAAACAAAAGGCACAATGCCGACTTAAGTACGAGAGGACTGACACTCTAACTTTCTATGATTTGAACCTCTCCTGAGAGTCCAGTTTTAGATTATGATGCATCACCCCAGGGTTACCGTATACCTTGGACCTTCTTATTGACGAAGAAACACAGAAATTGCATCGGAATTAAATTCAAAAGGCACAATGCCGACTTAAGTCCAAGAGGACTGACACTCTAACTTTCTATGATTTGAAACTCTCTTGTGAGTCCAGTTTTGGATTCCGGGGCTTCACTTCAGGTTTACTGTATACCTTGGACCTTCTTATAGACGGCGAAACATAGAAATTTCATCGTAATTATATTCAAAAGGCACAATGCCGACATAAGTACAAGAGGACTGACACTCTAACTTTCTATGCTTTGAACCACTCCTGTGAGTCCAGTTTTAGTTTCCGATGCTTCACTTCAGGTTTACTGTATCCCTTGCACCTTCTTATTGTCGATGAAACACAGAAATCGCATCCGAATTTAATACAAAACGCATAATGCCGACATAAGTACAAGAGGACTGACACTCTAACTTTCTATGATTACAACCTCTCCTGTGAGTCCAGTTTTAGATTCCGATGCTTCACGTCAGGTTTACTGTATCCCTTGGACCTTCCTATTCACGATGAAACACAGAAGTTGCATCCGAATTTAATGCAAAAGGCACAATGCCGAATTAAGTACAAGAGGACTGACACTCTATCTTTCAATCATTTGAACCTCTCCTGTGAGGCCAGTTTTAGATTCCGATGCTTTACTTCAGGTTTACTGTATTCCTTGGGCCTTCTTATTGACGATGAAACACAGAAATTGCATGCGAATTTAATACAAAAGGCACAATGCCGACTTAAGTACAAGAGGACTGACACTCTAATTTTCTATGAATTGAACCTCTCCTGTGAGTCCGGTTTTAGATTCCGATGCTTCACTTCAGGTTTACTGTATGCCTTGGCCTTCTTATTGACGATGAAACACAGAATTTGCATCGAATTAAATTCAAAAAGCACAATGCCGACTTAAGTACAAGAGGACTGACACTCTAACTTTCTATGATTTGAACCTCTCCTGTGATCCCAGTTTTAAATTCCGATGCTTCACTTCAGGTTTACTGTATACCTTCGACCTACTTATTGACGATGAAGCACAGAAATTGCATCGCAATTAAATTTAAAAGGCACAATGCCGACTTAAGTACAAGAGGACTGACACTCTAACTTTCAATGATTTGAACCTCTCCTGTGAGTCCAGTTTTACATTCTGAGCCTTCACTTCAGGTTTACTGTATATCTTGGACCATCTTATTGACGACGAAACACAGAAATTGCATCGAATTAAATTCAAAAGGCACAACGCCGACCTAAGTACAAAGGACTGACACTCTAACTCTCTATGATTTGAACATCTCCTGTGAGTCCACTTTTCGATTCCGATGCTTCACTTCAGGTTTACTGTATACCTTGGACCTTCCTATTGACGAAGAAGCACAGATATTGCATCGGAATTTAATTCAAAAGGCACAATGCCGACTTAAGTACAAGAGGACTGACACTCCTACTTTCTATGATTTGAACCTCTCCTCTAAGTCCAGTTTTAGTTTCCGATGCTTCACCTCAGGTTTACTATATCCCTTGGACATTCGTATTGACGATGAAACACAGATATTGCATCCGAATTTAATACAAAAGGCACAATGTCGACTTAAGTACAACAGGACTGACACCCTAACTTTCTATAATTTCAACCTCTCCTGTGAGTCCAGTTTTACATTCCGTGCTTCACTTCAGGTTTACTGTATCGCTTCGACCTTCTTATTGACGATGTAACACAGAAATTGCATCCGAATTCAATACAAAAGGCACAATGCCGAATTGAGTACATGAGGACTGACACTCTAACTTTCAATGATTTGAACCTCTCCTGTGAGTCCAGTTTTATATTCCGATGCTTCACTTCAGGTTTACTGTATCCCTTCTACCTTCTTATTGGCGATAAAACACAGAAATTGCATCAAAATTTAATACAAAAGGCACAATGCCGACTTAAGTACAATAGGACTGACACTCCAACTTTCTATGATTTGAACCTCTTCTGTGAGTCCAGTTTTAGATTCCGATGCTTCACTTCATGTTTACTGTATACCTTGGACCTTCTTATTGACGATGAAACACAGAAATTGCAACTAATTAAATTCAAAAAGCATAATGCCGACTTAAATACAAGAGGACTGACAATCTAACTTTCTATGATTTGAACCTCTCCTGTGAGTGCAGTTTTAGATTCCGATGCTTCACTTCATGTTAACTGTTTACCTTGGACCTTCTTATTGACGGTGAAGCACAGAAATTGCATCGGAATTGAATTCAAAAGGCACAATGACGACTTAAGTACAAGAGGACTTACACTCTAGGTTTCTATGATTTTAACCTCTCCTGTGAGTCCAGTTTTAGGTTCCGATGCTTCACTTCAGGTTTAGTGTAACCCTTGGACCTTCCTATTGACGATGATACACAGAAAATGCATCCGAATTTGATACAAAAGGCACAATGCCGACACATGTACAAGAGGACTGACACTCTAACTTTCTATGATTTTAACCTCTCCTGGTAGTACAGTTTTAGATTCCGATGCTTCACTTCAGGTTTACTGTATACCTTGGACCTTCTTATTGACGACGAAACACAGAAATTGCATCGGAATTAAATTCAAAAGGCACAATGCCGACTTAAGTACAAGAGGACTGACACTCTAACTTTCTATGATTTGAAACTTTCCTGTGAATCCAGTTATAGTTTCCGATGCTTCACTTCAGGTTTACTGCATACCTTGGACATTCTTATTGACGGCGAAACTCAGGAATTGCATCGGAATTAAATTCAAAAGGCACAATGCCGACTTAAGTACAAGAGGACTGACACTCTAACTTTCTATGATTTGAAACTCTCTTGTGAGTCCAGTTTTGGATTCCGGGGCTTCACTTCAGGTTTACTGTATACCTTGGACCTTCTTATAGACGGCGAAACATAGAAATTTCATCGTAATTATATTCAAAAGGCACAATGCCGACATAAGTACAAGAGGACTGACACTCTAACTTTCTATGCTTTGAACCACTCCTGTGAGTCCAGTTTTAGTTTCCGATGCTTCACTTCAGGTTTACTGTATCCCTTGCACCTTCTTATTGTCGATGAAACACAGAAATCGCATCCGAATTTAATACAAAACGCATAATGCCGACATAAGTACAAGAGGACTGACACTCTAACTTTCTATGATTTCAACCTCTCCTGTGAGTCCAGTTATAGATTCCGATGCTTCACGTCAGGTTTACTGTATCCCTTGGACCTTCCTATTCACGATGAAACACAGAAGTTGCATCCGAATTTAATGCAAAAGGCACAATGCCGAATTAAGTACAAGAGGACTGACACTCTATCTTTCAATCATTTGAACCTCTCCTGTGAGGCCAGTTTTAGATTCCGATGCTTTACTTCAGGTTTACTGTATTCCTTGGGCCTTCTTATTGACGATGAAACACAGAAATTGCATGCGAATTTAATACAAAAGGCACAATGCCGACTTAAGTACAAGAGGACTGACACTCTAATTTTCTATGAATTGAACCTCTCCTGTGAGTCCGGTTTTAGATTCCGATGCTTCACTTCAGGTTTACTGTATGCCTTGGCCTTCTTATTGACGATGAAACACAGAATTTGCATCGAATTAAATTCAAAAATAACAATGCCGACTTAAGTACAAGAGGACTGACACTCTAACTTTCTATGATTTGAACCTCTCCTGTGATCCCAGTTTTAAATTCCGATGCTTCACTTCAGGTTTACTGTATACCTTCGACCTACTTATTGACGATGAAGCACAGAAATTGCATCGGAATTAAATTTAAAAGGCACAATGCCGACTTAAGTACAAGAGGACTGACACTCTAACTTTCAATGATTTGAACCTCTCCTGTGAGTCCAGTTTTACATTCTGAGCCTTCACTTCAGGTTTACTGTATATCTTGGACCATCTTATTGACGACGAAACACAGAAATTGCATCGAATTAAATTCAAAAGGCACAACGCCGACCTAAGTACAAAGGACTGACACTCTAACTCTCTATGATTTGAACATCTCCTGTGAGTCCACTTTTAGATTCCGATGCTTCACTTCAGGTTTACTGTATACCTTGGACCTTCCTATTGACGAAGAAGCACAGATATTGCATCGGAATTTAATTCAAAAGGCACAATGCCGACTTAAGTACAAGAGGACTGACACTCCTACTTTCTATGATTTGAACCCCTCCTCTAAGTCCAGTTTTAGTTTCCGATGCTTCACCTCAGGTTTACTATATCCCTTGGACATTCGTATTGACGATGAAACACAGATATTGCATCCGAATTTAATACAAAAGGCACAATGTCAACTTAAGTACAACAGGACTGACACCCTAACTTTCTATAATTTCAACCTCTCCTGTGAGTCCAGTTTTACATTCCGTGCTTCACTTCAGGTTTACTGTATCGCTTCGACCTTCTTATTGACGATGTAACACAGAAATTGCATCCGAATTCAATACAAAAGGCACAATGCCGAATTGAGTACATGAGGACTGACACTCTAACTTTCAATGATTTGAACCTCTCCTGTGAGTCCAGTTTTATATTCCGATGCTTCACTTCAGGTTTACTGTATCCCTTCTACCTTCTTATTGGCGATAAAACACAGAAATTGCATCAAAATTTAATACAAAAGGCACAATGCCGACTTAAGTACAATAGGACTGACACTCCAACTTTCTATGATTTGAACCTCTTCTGTGAGTCCAGTTTTAGATTCCGATGCTTCACTTCATGTTTACTGTATACCTTGGACCTTCTTATTGACGATGAAACACAGAAATTGCAACTAATTAAATTCAAAAAGCATAATGCCGACTTAAATACAAGAGGACTGACAATCTAACTTTCTTTGATTTGAACCTCTCCTGTGAGTGCAGTTTTAGATTCCGATGCTTCACTTCAGGTTTACTGTTTACCTTGGACCTTCTTATTGACGGTGAAGCACAGAAATTGCATCGGAATTGAATTCAAAAGGCACAATGACGACTTAAGTACAAGAGGACTTACACTCTAGGTTTCTATGATTTGAACCTCTCCTGTGAGTCCAGTTTTAGGTTCCGATGCTTCACTTCAGGTTTAGTGTAACCCTTGGACCTTCCTATTGACGATGATACACAGAAAATGCATCCGAATTTGATACAAAAGGCACAATGCCGACACATGTACAAGAGGACTGACACTCTAACTTTCTATGATTTTAACCTCTCCTGGTAGTACAGTTTTAGATTCCGATGCTTCACTTCAGGTTTACTGTATACCTTGGACCTTCTTATTGACGTCGAAACACAGAAATTGCATCGGAATTAAATTCAAAAGGCACAATGCCTACTTAAGTACAAGAGGACTGACACTCTAACTTTCTATGATTTGAAACTTTCCTGTGAATCCAGTTATAGTTTCCGATGCTTCACTTCAGGTTTACTGCATACCTTGGACATTCTTATTGACGGCGAAACTCAGGAATTGCATCGGAATTAAATTCAAAAGGCACAATGCCGACTTAAGTACAAGAGGACTGACACTCTAACTTTCTATGATTTGAAACTTTCCTGTGAATCCAGTTATAGTTTCCGATGCTTCACTTCAGGTTTACTGTATCCCTTGGACCTTCTTATTGACGATGAAACACAGAAATTGCATCCGAATTTAATACAAAAGGGACAATGCCGACATAAGTACAAGAGGACTGACACTCTAACTTTCTATGATTTCAACCTCTCCTGTGAGTCCAGTTTTAGATTCCGATGCTTCACTTTAGGTTTACTGTATCCCTTGGACCTTCTTATTGACGATGAAACACAGAAATTGCATCGAATTAAATTCAAAAGGCACAATGCCGACTTAAGTACAAGGGGACTGACACTCTAACTTTCTATGATTTGAACCTCTCCTGTGATCCCAGTTTTAGATTCCGATGTTTCACTTCAGGTTTACTGTATACCTTGGACCTTCTTATTGACGATGAAGCACAGAGGTTGCATCGGAGTTAAATTTAAAAGGCACAATGCCGACTTAAGTACAAGAGGACTGACTCTCCTACTTTCTATGATTTGAACCTCTTCTGTGAGTCCAGTTTTAGTTTCCGATGCTTCACCTCAGGTTTACTGTATCCCTTGGACATTCGTATTGACGATGAAACACAGAAATTGCATCGAATTAAATTCGAAAAGCACAATGCCGACTTAAGTACAAGAGGACTGACGCTCTAACTTTCTATGATTTTAACCTCTCCTGTGAGTCCAGTTTTAGATTCCGATGCTTCACTTTAGGTTTACTGTATCCCTTGGACCTTCTTATTGACGATGAAACACAGAAATTGCGTCGAATTAAATTCAAAAAGCACAATGCCGACTGAAGTACAAGGGGACTGACACTCTAACTTTCTATGATTTGAACCTCTCCTGTGAGTCCAGTTTTACATTCCGTGCTTCACTTCAGGTTTACTGTATCGCTTGGACCTTCTTTTTGACGATGAAACACAGAAATTGCATCCGAATTCAATACAAAAGGCACAATGACGAATTGAGTACAAGAGGACTGACACTCTAACTTTCAATGATTTGAACCTCTCCTGTGAGTCCAGTTTTAGATTCCGATGCTCCACTTCAGGTTTACTGTATCCCTTCTACCTTCTTATTGACGATAAAACACAGATATTGCATCAAAATTTAATACAAAAGGCACTATGCCGACTTAAGTACAATAGGACTGACACTCTAACTTTCTATGATTTCAACCTCTCCTGTGAGTCCCGTTTTAGATTCCGATGCTTCACTTCATGTTTACTGTATACCTTGGACCTTCTTATTGACGATGAAACACAGATATTGCAACTAAATAAATTCAAAAAGCACAATGCCGACTTAAATACAAGAGGACTGAGGCTCTAACTTTCTATGATTTGAACCTGTCCTGTGAGTCCAGTTTTAGATTCCGATGCTTCACTTCAGGTTTACTGTAACCCTTGGACCTTCTTATTGACGATGATACACAGATATTGCATCCGAATTTAATACAAAAGGCACAATGCCGACATAAGTACAAGAGGACTGACACTCTAACTTTCTATGATTTGAACCTCTCCTGGTAGTACAGTTTTAGATTCCGATGCTTCACTTCAGGTTTACTGTGTATGTTGGACCTTCTTATTGACGTCGAAACACAGAAATTGCATCGGAATTAAATTCAAAAGGCACAATGCCGACTTTTGTACAAGAGGACTGACACTCTAACTTTCTATGCTTTGAACCTCTACTGTGAATGCAGTTTTACATTCCAATGCTTCACTTCAGGTTTACTGTATACCTTGGACCCTCTTATTGACGATGAAACACAGAAATTGTATCGAATTAAATTCAAAAGGCACAACGCCGACTTATGTACAAAAGGACTGCCACTCTAACTTTCTATGATTTGAACCTCTCCTGTGAGTCCACTTTTCGATTTCGATGCTTCACTTCAGGTTTACTGTATACCTTGGAACTTCTTATTGACGATGAAGCACAGATAATGCATCGGAATTTAATTAAAAAGTCACAATGCCGAATTGAGTACAAGAGGACTGACCCTCTAACTTTCAATGATTTGAACCTCTCCTGTGAGTCCAGTTTTAGATTCCGATGCTTCACTTCAGATTTACTGTATACCTTCTACCTTCTTATTGACGATGAAACACAGAAATTGCATCCGAATCTAATACAAAAGGCACAATGCCGACTTAAGTACAATAGGACTGACACTCTAACTTTCTATGATTTGACCCTCTCCTGTGAGTCCAGTTTTAGATTCCGATGCTTCACTTCAGGTTTACTGTGTCCCTTGGACTTTCTTATTGAGGATGAAATACAGAAAATGCATCCGAATTTAGTACAAAAGGCACAATGCCGACTTAAGTACAAGAGGACTGACAGTCTAACTTTCTATGATTTGAACCTCTCCTGTGAGTCCAGTTTTGGATTCCGATGCTTCACTTCAGGTTTACTGTATCCCTTGGACCTTCTTATTGACGATAAAACACAGAAATTACATCCAAATTTAATACAAAAGGCACAATGCCGACTTAATTACAGTAGGACTGACACTCCAACTTTCTATGATTTGAACCTCTCCTGTGAGTCCAGTTTTACATTCCGATGCTTCACTTCATGTTTACTGTATACCTTGGACCTTCTTATTGACGATGAAACACAGAAATTGCAACTAATTAAATTCAAAAAGCACAATGCCAACTTAAATACAAGAGGACTAACACTATAATTTTCTATGATTTGAACCACTCCTGTGAGTCCAGTTTTAGATTCCGATGCTTCACTTCAGGTTTACTGTATACCTTGGACCTTCTTATTGACGACGAAACACAGATATTGCATCGGAATTATATTCAAAAGGCACAATGCCGACTTATGTACAAGAGGACTGACACTCTAACCTTCTATTATTTGAACCTCTCCTGTGAGTCCACTTTTAGATTCCTATGCTTCACTTCAGGTTTACTGTATACCTTGGACCTTCTTATTGACAATGAAGCACAGATAATGCATCGGAATTAAATTCAAATGGCACAATGCCGACTTAAGTACAAGAGGACTGACACTCATACTTTCTATGATTTGGACCTCTCCTGTGATTCCAGTTTTAGTTTCCGATGCTTCTCCTCAGGTTTACTGTATCCCTTGGACATTCGTATTGACGATGAAACACAGAAATTGCATCCGAATTTAATACAAAAGGCACAATGCCGACTTAAGTACAACAGGACTGACACCCTAACTTTCTATGATTTCAACCTCTCCTGTAAGTCCAGTTTTACATTCCGTGCTTCACTTCAGGTTTACTGTATCGCTTGGACCTTCTTATTGACGAACAACACAGAAATTGCATCCGAATTCAATACAAAATGCACAATGCCGAATTGAGAACAAGAGGACTGACGCTCTAACTTTCAATGATTTGAACCTCTCCTGTGAGTCCAGTTTTAGATTCCGACGCTTCACTTCAGGTTTACTGTATACCTTCTACCTTCTTATTGACGATGAAACACAGAAATTGCATCCGAATCTAATACAAAAGGCACAATGCCGACTTAAGTACAATAGGACTAACACTCTAACTTTCTATGATTTGAACCTTTCCTGTGAGTCCAGTTTTAGATTCCAATGCTTCACATCATGTGTACTGTATACCTTGGACCTTCGTATTGACGATGAAACACAGATATTGCAACTAATTAAATTCAAAAAGCACAATGCCGACTTAAATACAAGAGGACTGACACTCTAACTTTCTATGATTTGAACCTCTCCTGTGAGTCCAGTTTTAGATTCCTATGCTTCACTTCAGGTTTACTGTATACCTTGGACCTTCTTATTGACAATGAAGCACAGATAATGCATCGGAATTAAATTCAAATGGCACAATGCCGACTTAAGTACAAGAGGACTGACACTCATACTTTCTATGATTTGGACCTCTCCTGTGATTCCAGTTTTAGTTTCCGATGCTTCACCTCATGTTTACTGTATCCCTTGGACATTCGTATTGACGATGAAACACAGAAATTGCATCCGAATTTAATACAAAAGGCACAATGCCGACTTAAGTACAACAGGACTGACACCCTAACTTTCTATGATTTCAACCTCTCCTGTGAGTCCAGTTTTACATTCCGTGCTTCACTTCAGGTTTACTGTATCGCTTGGACCTTCTTATTGACGAACAACACAGAAATTGCATCCGAATTCAATACAAAATGCACAATGCCGAATTGAGAACAAGAGGACTGACGCTCTAACTTTCAATGATTTGAACCTCTCCTGTGAGTCCAGTTTTAGATTCCGATGCTTCACTTCAGGTTTACTGTATCCCTTCTACCTTCTTATTGACGATGAAACACAGAAATTGCATCGGAATTGAATTCAAAAGGCGCAATGACGACTTAAGTACAAGAGGACTGACACTCTAGGTTTCTATGATTTGCACCTCTCCTGTGAGTCCAGTTTTAGGTTCCGATGCTTCACTTCTGGTTTAGTGTAACCCTTGGACCTTCCTATTGACGATGATACGCAGAAAATGCATCCGAATTTAATACAAATAGCACAATGCCGACATATGTACAAGAGGACTGACACTCTAACTTTGAATGATTTGAACCTCTCCTGTGAGTCCAGATTTACATTCCGATGCTTCACTTCAGATTTGCTGTATATCTTGGACCTTCTTATTGACGATGAAACACAGAAATTGCATCGAATTAAATTCAAAAGGCACAACGCCGACTTAAGTACAATAGACTGACACTCTAACTTTCTATGATTTGAAAATCTCCTGTGAGTCCACTTTTCGATTCCGATGCTTCACTTCAGGTTTAATATATACCTTGGACCTTCTTATTGACGATGAAACACAGAAATTGCATCGAATTAAATTCAAAAGGCACAACGCCGACTTAAGTACAAAGGACTAACACTGTAACTTTCTATGATTAGCACATCTCCTGTGAGTCCACTTTTAGATTCCGATGCTTCATTTCAGGTTAACTGTATACCTTGGACCTTCCTATTGACGATGAAGCACAGATATTGCATCGGAATTAAATTCAAAAGGCACAATGCCGACTTAAGTACAAGAGGACTGACACTCCTACTTTCTATGATTTGAACCTCTCCTCTGAGTCCAGTTTTAGTTTCCGATGCTTCACCTCAGGTTTACTGTATTGCTTGGACATTCGTATTGACGATGAAACACAGAAATTGCATCCGAATTTAATACAAAAGGCACAATGCCGACTTAAGTACAACAGGGCTGTTACCCTAACTTTCTATAATTTCAACCTCTATTGTGAGTCCAGTTTTACATTCCGTGCTTCACTTCAGGTTTACTGTATCGCTTGGACCTTCTTATTGACGATGAAACACAGAAATTGCATCCGAATTCAATACAAAAGGCACAATGACGAATAGAGTGCAAGAGGACTGACACTATAACTTTCAATGATTTGAACCTCTCCTGTGAGTCCAGTTTTAGATTCCGATGCTTCACTTCAGGTTTACTGTATCCCTTCTACCTTCTTATTGACGATGAAACACAGAAATTGCATCCGAATCTAATACAAAAGGCACAATGCCGCCTTAAGTACAATAGGTCTGACACTCTAACTCTCTATGATTTGAACCTCTCATGTGAGTCCAGTTTTAGATTCCAATGCTTCACTTCATGTGTACTGTATACCTTGGACCTTCTTATTGCCGATGAAACACAGAAATTGCAACTAATTAAATTCAAAAAGCACAATGCCGACTTAAATACAAGAGGACAGACACTCTAACTTACTATGATATGAACCTCTCCTGTGAGTCCAGTTTTAGATTCCTATGCTAGACTTCAGGTTTAGTGTATACCTTGGACCTTCTTATTGACGATGAAGCACAGAAATTGCATAGGAATTGAATTCAAAAGGCACAATGACGACTTAAGTACAAGAGGACTGACACTCTAAGTTTCTATGATTTGAACCCCTCCTGTGAGTCCAGTTTTAGGTTCCGATGCTTCACTTCAGGTTTAGTGTAACCCTTGGACCTTCCTATTGACGATGACACACAGAAAATGCATCCGAATTTAATACAAAAGGCACAATGCCGACTTAAGTACAACAGGACTGACACCCTAACTTTAGATAATTTCAACCTCTCCTGTGAGTCCAGTTTTACATTCCGTGCTTCACTTCAGGTTTACTGTATCGCTTGGACCTTCTTATTGACGATGAAACACTGAAATTGCAACCGAAATCAATACAAAAGGCACAATGCCGATTTGAGTACAAGAGGACAGACACTCTAACTTTCAATGATTTGAACCTCTCCTGTGAGTCCAGTTTTAGATTCCGATGCTTCACTTCAAGGTTTACTATATCCCTTCTACCTTCTTATTGACGATAAAACACAGAAATTGCATCCAAATGTAATACAAAAGGCACAATGCCGACTTAAGTACAATAGGACTGACACTCCAACCTTCTATGATTACAACCTCTCGTGTGAGTCCAGTTTTACATTCCGTGCTTCACTTCAGGTTTACTGTATCGCTTGGACCTTCTTATTGACGATGAAACACAGAAATTGCATCCGAATTCAATACAAAAGGCACAATGCCGATTTGAGTACAAGAGGACTGACACTTTAGGTTTCTATGATTTGAACCTCTCCTGTGAGTCCAGTTTTAGGTTCCGATGCTTCACTTCAGGTTTAGTGTAACCCTTGGACCTTCTTATTGACGGTGATACACAGATATTGCATCCGAATGTAATACAAAAGGCACAATGCCGACATAAGTACAAGAGGACTGACACTCTAACTTTCTATGATTTGACCCTCTACTGTGAATCCAGTTTTAGATTCCGATGCTTCACTTCAGGTTTCCTGTATACCTTGGAACTTCTTATTGACGGCGGAACTCAGGAATTGCATCGGAATTAAATTCAAAAGGGCACAATGCCGACTTAAGTACAAGAGGACTTACACTCTAACTTTCTATGATTTGAACCTTTCCTGTGAATCCAGTTATAGTTTCCGATGCTTCACTTCAGGTTTACTGTATCCCTTGGACCATCTTATTGACGATGAAACACAGAAATTGCATCCGAATTTAATAGAAAAAGGACAATGCCGACTTAAGTACAAGAGGACGGACACTCTAACTTTCCATGATTTCAACCTCTCCTGTGGGTCCAGTTTTAGATTCCGATGCTTCACTTCAGGTTTACTGTATCCCTTGGACCTTCTTATTGACGATGAAACACAGAAATTGCATCGGAATTAAATTTAAAAGGCACAATGCCGACTTAAGTACAAGAGGACTGACACTCTGACTTTCAATGATTTGAACCTCTCCTGTGAGTCCAGTTTTAGTTTCCGATGCTTCACTTCAGGTTTACTGTATCCCTTCTACCTTCTTATTGACGATAAAACACAGAAATTGCATCCAAATTTAATACAAAAGGTACAATGCCGACTTAAGTACAATAGGACTGACACTCTACCTTTCTATGATTTGAACCTCTCCTGTGAGTCCAGTTCTAGATTCCGATGCTTCACTTCATGTTTACTGTATACCTTGCCTTCTTATTGACGATGAAACACAGAAATTGCAACTAATTAAATTCAAAAAGCACAATGCCGACTTAAATACAAGAGGACTGACACTCTAACTTTCTATGATTTGAACCTCTCCTATGAGTCCAGTTTTAGATTCCGATGCTTCACTTCAGGTTTACTGTATACCTTGGGCCTTCTTATTGACGATGAAGCACAGAAATTGCATCGGAATTAAATTCAAAAGGCACAATGACGACTTAAGTACAAGAGGACTGACACTCTAGGTTTCTATGATTTGAACCTCTCCTGTGAGTCCAGCTTTAGGTTCCGATGCTTCACTTCAGGTTTACTGTAACCCTTGGACCTTCTTATTGAGGATGATACACAGATATTGCATCCGAATGTAATACAAAAGGCACAATGCCGACTTAAGTACAATAGGACTGACACTCTAACTTTCTATGATTTGAACCTCTCCTGTGAGTCCAGTTTTAGATTCCGATGCTTCACTTCATGTGTACTGTATACCTTGGACCTTCGTATTGACGATGAAACACAGAAATTGCAACTAATTAAATTCAAAAAGCACGGTGCCGACTTAAATACAAGAGGACTGACACTCTAACTTTCTATGATTTGAACCTCTCCTGTGAGTCCAGTTTTAGTTTCCGATGCTTCACTTCAGGTTTACTGTATCCCTTGGACCTTCTTACTGTCGATGAAACACAGAAAATGCATCCGAATTTAATACAAAAGGCACAATGCCGACTTAAGTACAAGAGGACTGACACTCTAACATTCTATGATTTTAACCTCTCCTGGTATTACAGTTTTAGATTCCGATGCTTCACTTCAGGTTTACTGTATACCTTGGACCTTCTTATTGACGACGAAACACAGAAATTGCATCGGAATTAAATTCAAAAGGCACAATGCCGAATTATGTACAAGAGGACTGACACTCTTACTTTCTATGATTTCAACCTCTCCCGTGAGTCCAGTTTTAGATTCTGTTGCTTCACTTCTGGTTTACTGTACCCCTTGGACCTTCTTATTGAAGTAGAAACACAGAAATTGCATCCAAATATAATACAAAAGGCACAATGCCGACTTATGTACAAGAGGACTGACACTCTAACTTTGTATGATTTCAACCTCTGGTGTGAGTTTAGTTTTAGATTCCGATGCTTCGCTTCAGGTTCACTGTATACCTTGGACCTTCTTATTGACGATGAAACACAGAAATTGCATAGGAATTAAATTCAAAAGGCACAATGCCAACTTAAGTACAAAAGGACTGACACTCTAACCTTCCACGATTAGAGCATCTCTTGTCAGCCCAGTTTAACAATCCGATGCTTCACTTCAGGTTTACTGTATACCTTGGACCTTCTTATTGACGATGAAACACAGAAATTGCATCTGAATTTAATACAAGAGGCACAATGCCGACTTAAGTACAAGAGGACTGACACACTAACTTTCTATGATTTGAACCTCTCCTGTGAGTCCAGTTTTACATTCCGATGCTTAACTTCAGGTTTACTGTATCCCTTGGACCTTCTTATTGACGATGAAACACACTAATTGCATCCGAACTTAATTCAAAATCACAATGCCGACTTAAGTACAAGAGGACTGACACTCTAACTTTCTATGATCTGAACCTCTCCTGTGAATCCAGTTTTAGATTCCGATGCTTCACTTCAGGTTTACTGTTTCACTTGGACCTTCTTATTGACGATGAAACTCAGAAATTGCATCCAAATTTAATACAAAAGGCACAATGCCGACTAAAGTACAAGAGGACTGACACTCTAACTTTCAATGAATTAAACCTCCCCTGTGAGTCCAGTTTTAGATTCCGATGATTCACTTCAGGTTTACTGTATCCCTTGGACCGTCTTATGGACGATGAAGCACAGAAATTGCATCGGAATTAAATTCAAAAGGCACAATGCCGACTTAAGTACAAGAGGCCTGTCACTTTAAGTTTCTATGATTTGAACCTCACCTGTGAGTCCAGTTTTAGATTCCGTTGCTTCACTTCTGGTTTACTGTACCCCTTGGACCTTCTTATTGACGTAGAAACGCAAAAATTGCATCCAAATTTAATACAAAAGGCACAATGCCGACTTAAGTACAAGAGGACTGACACTCTAACTTTCTATGATTTGAACCTCTGCTGTGAGTCCAGTTTTAGATTCCGATGCTTCACTTCAGGTTCACTGTATACCTTGGACCTTCTTATTGACGATGAAACACAGAAATTGCATCGGAATGAAATTCAAAACGCACAATGCCAACTTAAGTACAAAAGGACTGACACTCTAATTTCCTATGATTTGCACATCTCCTGTGAGTCCAGTTTAACATTCCGATGCTTCAATTCAGGTTTACTGTATCCCTTGGACCTTCTTATTGACGATGAAACACAGAAATTGCATCCGAATTTAATACAAAAGGCACAATGCCGACCTAAGTATAAGAGGACTGACACTCTAACTTTCTATGATTTGAACCACTCCTGTGAGTCCAGTTTTAGTTTCTGATGCTTCACTTCAGGTTTACTGTATCCCATGGACCTTCTTATTGACGATGAAACACAGAATTTGCATCCAGATTTAATACAAAGAGCACAATGCCGACTTAAGTACAAGAGGACTGATACTCTAACTTTCTGTGATTTGAACATCTCCTGTGAGTCCAGTTTTAGATTCCGATGCTGCACTTCAGATTTAGTGTATACCTTGGACCTCCTTGTTGACGATAAAACACAGAAATTGCATCGGAAATAAATTCGAAAGGCACAATGCCGACTTATGTACAAGAGGACTGACACTCTAACTTTCTGTGATTTGAACCTCTCCTGTGAGTCCAGTTTTAAATTCCGGTGTTTCACTTCAGGTGTAATGTAAACCTTGGACCTTCTTATTGACGATGAAGCACAGATATTGCGTCGGAATTAAATTCATAAGGCACAATGCCGACTTAAGTACAAGAGACTGACACTCTAACATTCTATGATTTGAACCCCTCCTGTTAGTCCAGTTTTAGATTCCGATGCTTCAGTTCAGGTTTACTGTATACCTTGGACCTTCTTATTGCCGATGAAACACAGAAATTGCATCGAATTAAATTCAAAAGGCACAATGCCGACTTCAGTACAAGAGGACTGACACTCTAACTTTCAATGATTTGAACCCCTCCTCTGAGTCCAGTTTTAGATTCTGATGCTTCACTTCAGGTTTACTGTATACCTTGGACCTTCTTATTGCCGATGAAACACAGAAATTGCATCGAATTAAATTCAAAAGGCACAATGCCGACTTCAGTACAAGAGGACTGACACTCTAACTTTCTACGATTTGAACCTCTCCTGTGAGTCCAGAATTAGATGCCGATGCTTCACTTAAGGTTTACTGTATCCCTTGGACCTTCTTATTGACGATGAAACACAGAAATTGCATCCGAATTTAATACAAAAGGCACAATGCCGACTTAAGTACATGAGGACTGACACTCTAACTTTCTTTGAATTGAACCTCGCCTGTGAGTCCAGTATTAGATTCCGATGCTTCACTTCAGGTTCACTGTATCCCTTGGACCTTCTTATTGACGATGAAGCACAGAAATTGCGTCGGAATTAAATTTAAAAGGCATAATGCCGACTTAAGTACGAGAGGACTGTCACTCTAATATTCAATGCTTTGAACCTCTCCTGTGAGAACAGTTTAGATTCCGATGCTTCACTTCAGGTGTACTGTATACCTTGGACCTTCTTATTCACGATGAAACACAGAAATTGCACCGAATTAAATTCAAAAGGCACAATGACGACATAAGTACAATAGGACTGACACTCTAACTTTCTATGATTCGAACCTCTCCTGTGAGTCCAGTTTTAGATTCCGATGCTTTACTTCAACTTTACTGTATATCTTGGACCTTCTTATTGACGATGAAGCACAGAAATTGCATCGGAATTAAATACAATAGGCACAATGCCGACTTAAGTACAAGAGGTCTGACACTCTAACTCTCTATGATTTGAACGTCCCCTGTGAGTCCAGTTTTAGATTCCGATGCTTCACTTCAGGTTTACTGTATACCTTGAACCTTCTTATTGACGATGAAGCACTGACATTGCATCGGAATTAAATTCAAAAGGCACAATACCTACTTAAGTACGAGAGGACTGACACTCTAACTTTCTAAGATTTGGACCTCTCCTGGGAGTCCAGTTTTAGATTCCGATGCTTCACTTCAGGTTTACCATTTCCCTCGGACCTTCTTATTGACGATGGAACACAGTAATCGCATCCGAACTTAATTCAAAATAACAATGCCGACTTAAGTACAAGAGGACTGACACTCGAACTTTCTATGATCTGAACCTCGCCTGTGAGTCCAGTTTTAGATTCCGATGCTTCACTTCAGGTTTACTGTATCCCTTGACCTTCTTATTGCCGTTGAAAAACAGATATTGCATCCGATTTTAATACAAAGGGCACAATGCCGACTTAAGTACAAGAGGACTGAGACTCTAACTTTCTATGATTTGAACCTCTCCTGTGAGTCCAGTTTTAGATTCCGATGCTTCACTTCAGCTTTACTCTATACCTTGGACCTTCTTATTGACGGCGAAACACAGATATTGCATCGGAATTAAATTCAAAAGTCACAATGCTGACTTCGGTACAAGAGGACTGACACTCTAACTTTCTATGATTTGAACCCCTCCTGTGCGTCCAGTTTTAGATTCCGATGCTTCACTTCGGGTTTACTGTATCCCTTGGACCTTCTTATTGACGAAGAAACACAGAAATTGAACCGAATTTAATACAAAAGGCACAATGCCGAATTAAGTACAAGAGGACTGACACTCTAACTGTCAATGTTTTGAACCTCTTCTGTGAGTCCAGTTTAGATTCCGATGCTTCACTGCAAGTGTACTGTATACCTTGGACCTTCTTATTCACGATGAAACACAGAAATTGCACCGAATTAAATTCAAAAAGCGCAATGACGACTTAAGTACAAGAGGACTGAGACTCTAACTTTCTATGATTTGAACCACTCCTGTGAGTCCAGTTTTAGTTTCCGATGCTTCACTTCAGGATTACTGTATCCCTTGGACCTTCTTATTGACGATGAAACACAGAAATTGCATCCGAATTTAATACAAAAGGCACAATGCCGACTTATGTACAAGAGGACTGACACTCTTACTTTCTATGATTTGAACCACTCCTGTGAGTCCAGTTTTAGTTTCCGATGCTTCACTTCAGGTTTACTGTATGCCTTGGACCTTCTTATTGACGATGAAACACAGAAATTGCATCCGAATTTAATACAAAAGGCAGAATGCCGACTTAAGTACAAGAGGACTGACACTCTAACTTTCTACGATTTGAACCTCTGATGTGAGTCCAGTATTAGATTACCATGCTTCACTTCAGGTTTACTGTATACCTTGGACCTTTTTATTGACGATGAAACATAGAAATTGCATCCGAATTTAATACAAAAGGCACAATGCCGACGTAAGTACAAGAGGACTGACACTCTAACTTTCTATGATTTGAACATCTCCTGCGAGTCCAGTTTTAGATTCCGATGCTTCACTTCAGGTGTACTGTATACCTTGGACCTTCTTATTGACGATGAAGCACAGCAATTGCGTCGAATTAAATTCAAATGGCACAATGCCGACTTAAGTACAAGAGGACTGACACTCTAAATTTTTATTTTTTGAACCTCTCCTGTTAGTGCAGTTATAGATTCCGATGCTTACCTTCAGGTTTAATGTATCCCTTGTACCTTCTTATTGACGGTGAAACACAGATATTGCATCCGATTTTAATACAAAAGGCACAATGGCGACTTAAGTAAAAGAGGACTGACACTCTAACTTTCTATGAATTGAACCTCTCCTGTGAGTCCAGTTTTAGATTCCGATGCTTTACTTCAGGTTTACTGTATCCCTTGGACCTTCTTACTGACGATGAAACACAGAAATTGCATCCGAATTTAATACAAAAGGCACAAAGCCGACTTAAGTACAAGATGACTGACATTCTAACTTTATATGATTTGAACCTCTTCTGTGAGTCCAGTTTTAGATTCCGATGCTTCACTTCAGGTTTACCGTATCCCTTGGACTTTCTTATTGACGATGAAGCACAGAAATTGCGTCGGAATTAAGTTCAAAAGGCACAATGCCGACTTAAGTACAAGAGGACCGACACTCTAACTTTCTATGATTAGAACAACTCCTGTGAGTCCATTTTTAGATTCCGATGCTTCACTTCAGGTGTACTGTATACCTTGGACGTTCTTATTCACGATGAAACACAGAAATTGCACCGAATTAAATTCAAAAGGCACAATGACGACATAAGTACAAGAGGACTGACACTCTAACTTTCTATGATTTGAACCAATGCTGTGAGTCCAGTTTTAGTTTACGATGCTTCACTTCATGTTTACTGTATCCCTCGGACCTTCTTATTAACGATGAAACACAGAAATTGCATCCGAATTTAATACAAAAGGCACAATGCCGACTTAAGTACAAGAGGACTGACACTCTAACTTTCTATGATTTGAACCACTCCTGTGAGTCCAGTTTTAGTTTCCGATGAATCACTTCAGGTTTACTGTATCCCTTGAACCTTCTTATTGACGATGAAACACAGAAATTGCATCCGAATTTAATACAAAAGGCACAATGCCGACTTAAGTACAAGAGGACTGACACTCTAACTTTCTATGATTTGAACCTCTCCTGTGAGTCCAGTGTTAGATTACCATGCTTCACTTCAGGTTTACTGTATACCTTGGACCTTCTTATTGACGATGAAAACACGGAAATTGCATCCGAATTTAATACAAAAGGCACAATGCCGACTTAAGTACAAGAGGACTGACACTCTAACTTTCTATGAATTGAACCTCTCCTGTGAGTCCAGTTTTAGATTCCGATGCTTCACTTCAGGTTTACTGTATCCCATGGACCTTCCTATTGACCATGGAACATAGAAATTGCATCCGAATTTAATACAAAATGTACAATGCCGACTTAAGTACAAGAGGACTGACACTCTAACTTTCTATGATTTGAACTTCTCCTGTGAGTCCAGTTTTAGATTCCGATGCTTCACTTCAGGTGTACTGTATACCTTGGACCTTCTTATTTACGATGAAGCGCAGAAATTGCGCCGGAATTAAATTAAAAAGGCACAATGCCGACTTAAGTACAAGAGGACTGACACTCTAACTTTCTATGAATTGAACCTCTCCTGTGAGTCCAGTTTTAGATTCCGATGCTTCACTTCAGGCTTACTGTATCCCTTGGACCTTCTTATTGACGATGAAACACAGAAATTGCATCCGACTTTAATACATAAGGCACAATGCCGACCTAAGTACAAGATGACTGACACTCAAACTTTATATGATTTGAACCTCTTCTGTGAGTCCAGTTTTAGATTCCGATGCTTCACTTTAGGTTTACCGTATCCCTTGGACCTTCCTACTGACCATGAAACATAGAAATTGCATCCGAATTTAATACAAAATGCACAATGCCGACATATGTACAAGAGGACTGACACTCTAACTTTCTATGATTTGAACCTCTCCTGTGAGTCCAGTTTTAGATTCCGATGCTTCACTTCAGGTTTACTGTATACCTTGGACCTTCTTATTGACGATGAAACACAGTAATTGCATCCGAATTTAATAGAAAAGACACATCGCAGATTTAAGTACAAGTGGACAGATACTCTAACTTTCCATGATTTGAACCTCTCCTGTGAGTCCAGTTTCGATTCCGAAGCTTCACTTCAGGTGTACAGTATACCTTGGACCTTCTTATTGACGATGAAGCACAGAAATTGCGTCGGAATTAATTTCAAAAGGCACAATGCCGACTTAAGTACGAGAGGACTGACACTCTAACTTTCTATGATTTGAACCTCTCCTGTGAGTTCAGTTTTAGATTCCGATGCTTCACTTCAGGTGTACTGTATACCTTGGACCTTCTTATTGACGATGAAGCACAGAAATTGCGTCGAATTAAATTCAAAAGGCACAATGCCGACTTAAGTACAAGAGGACTGACACTCTAACTATCTATGATTTGAACCTCTCCTGTTAGTCCAGTTATAGATTCCGATGCTTACCTACAGGTTTAATGTATTCCTTGGACCTTCTTATTGACGATGAAACACAGATATTGCATCCGATTTTAATACAAAAGGCACAATGGCGACTTAAGTAAAAGAGGACTGACACTCTAACTTTCTATGAATTGACCTCTCCTGTGTGTCCAGTTTTAGATTCCGATGCTTCACTTCAGGTTTACTGTATCCCTTGGACCTTCTTATTGACGATGAAACACAGAAATTGCATCCGAATTTAATACAAAAGGCACAATGCCGACTTAAGTACAAGATGACTGACATTCTAACTTTATATGATTTGAACCTCTTCTGTGAGTCCAGTTTTAGATTCCGATGCTTCATTTCAGGTTTACCGTATCCCTTGGACTTTCTTATTGACGATGAAGCACAGAAATTGCGTCGGAATTAAATTCAAAAGGCACAATGCCGACTTAAGTACAAGAGGACTGACACTCTAACTTTAAATGATTTGAACCTCTCCTGTGAGTCCAGTTTTCGATTCCGATGCTTCACTTCAGCTTTACTGTATACCTTGGACCTTCTTATTGACGGCGAAACACAGAAATTGCATCGGAATTAAATTCAAAAGTCACAATGCTGACTTCAGTACAAGAGGACTGACACTCTAACTTTCTATGATTTGAACCTCTCCTGTGAGTCCAGTGTTGGATTACCATGCTTCACTTCAGGTTTACTGTATACCTTGGACCTTCTTATTGACGATGAAACACAGAAATTGCATCCGAATTTAATACAAAAGGCACAATGCCGACTTAAGTACAAGAAGACTGACACTCTAACTTTCTATGAATTGAACCTCTCCTGTGAGTCCAGTTTTAGATTCCGATGCTTCACTTCAGGTTTACTGTATCCCATGGACCTTCCTATTGACCATCAAACATAGAAATTGCATCCGAATTTAATACAAAATGTACAATGCCGACTTAAGTACAAGAGGACTGACACTCTATCTTTCTATGATTTGAACTTCTCCTGTGAGTCCAGTTTTAGATTCCGATGCTTCACTTCAGGTTTACTGTATACCTTGGACCTTCTTATTGACGATGAAACACAGCAATTGCATCCGAATTTAATAGAAAAGACACATCGCAGATTTAAGTACAAGTGGACAGATACTCTAACTTTCCATGATTTGAACCTCTCCTGTGAGTCCAGTTTAGATTCCGAAGCTTCACTTCAGGTGTACAGTATACCTTGGACCTTCTTATTGACTATGAAGCACAGAAATTCCGTCGGAATTAATTTCAAAAGGCACAATGCCGACTTAAGTACGAGAGGACTGACACTCTAACTTTCTATGATTTGAACCTCTCCTGTGAGTCCAGTTTTAGATTCCGATGCTTCACATCAAGTGTACTGTATACCTTGGACCTTCTTATTGACGATGAAGCACAGAAATAGCGTCGGAATTAAATACATAAGGCACAATGCTGACTTAAGTACAAGAGGACGGACACTCTAACTTTCTGTGATTGGAACCTCTCCTGTGAGTCCAGTTTGAGATTCCGATTGTTCACTTCAGGTTTACTGTATACCTTGGTCCTTCGTATTGACGGCGAAACACAGAAATCGCAAGGAATTAAATTCAAATGTCACAATGCCGACTTAAGTACAAGAGGACTGACACTCTAACTTTCTATGATTTGAGCCTCTCCTGTGAGTCCTGTTTTAGATTCCGATGCTTCACTTTGGGTTTACTGTATTCCTTGGACCTTCTTATTGACGATGAAACACAGAAATTGCATCCGAATTTAATACAAAAAGCACAATGCCGAATTAAGTACAAGAGGACTGACACTCTAACTTTCAATGATTTGAACCTCTCTTGTGAGTCCAGTTTTAGATTCCGATGCTTCACTTCAGGTTTACTGTATACCTTGGACCTTCTTATTTACGATGAAACACAGAAATTGCATCGAATTAAAATCAAAAGGCACAATGCCGACTTAAGTACAAGACGACTGACACTCTAACTTTCTATGATTTGAACCACTCCTGTGAGTCCAGTTTTAGTTTCCGATGCTTCACTTCAGGTTTACTGTATCCCTTGGAATTTTCATTGACGATGAAACACAGAAATTGCATCCGAATTCAATACAAAACGCACAATGCCGACTTAAGTGCAAGAGGACTGACACTCTAATTTTCTATGATTTGAACCTCTCCTGTGAGTCCAGTATTAGATTATGATGCTTCACTTCAGGTTTACTGTATTCCTTGGACCATCTTATTGACGATGAAACACAGTAATTGCATCCGAATTTAATGGAAAAGACACATCGTAGATTTAAGTACAAGAGGACAGATACTCTAACTTTCCATGATTTGAACCTCTCCTGTGAGTCCAGTTTAGATTCCGAAGCTTCGCTTCAGGTGTACAGTATACCTTGGACCTTCTTATTGACGATGAAGCACAGAAATTGCGTCGGAATTAATTTCAAAAGGCACAATGCCGACATAAGTACGAGAGGACTGACACTCTAACTTTCTATGATTTGAACCTCTCCTGTGAGTCCTGTTTTAGATTCCGATGCTTCACTTTGGGTTTACTGTATTCCTTGGACCTTCTTATTGACGATGAAACACAGATATTGCATCCGAATTTAATACAAAAGGCACAATGCCGAATTAAGTACAAGAGGACTGACACTCTAACTTTCAATGATTTGAACCTCTCTTGTGAGTCCAGTTTTAGATTCCGATGCTTCACTTCAGGTTTACTGTATACCTTGGACCTTCTTATTTACGATGAAACACAGAAATTGCATCGAATTAAAACCAAAAGGCACAATGCCGACTTAAGTACAAGACGACTGACACTCTAACTTTCTATGATTTGAACCACTCCTGTGAGTCCAGTTTTAGTTTCCGATGCTTCACTTCAGGTTTACTGTATCCCTTGGAATTTTCATTGACGATGAAACACAGAAATTGCATCCGAATTCAATACAAAACGCACAATGCCGACTTAAGTGCAAGAGGGCTGACACTCTAATTTTCTATGATTTGAACCTCTCCTGTGAGTCCAGTATTAGATTATGATGCTTCACTTCAGGTTTACTGTATTCCTTGGACCATCTTATTGACGATGAAACACAGTAATTGCATCCGAATTTAATGGAAAAGACACATCGTAGATTTAAGTACAAGAGGACAGATACTCTAACTTTCCATGATTTGAACCTCTCCTGTGAGTCCAGTTTAGATTCCGAAGCTTCGCTTCAGGTGTACAGTATACCTTGGACCTTCTTATTGACGATGAAGCACAGAAATTGCGTCGGAATTAATTTCAAAAGGCACAATGCCGACATAAGTACGAGAGGACTGACACTCTAACTTTCTATGATTTGAACCTCTCCTGTGAGTCCAGTTTTAGATTCCGATGCTTCACTTCTCGTTTACTGAATACCTTGGACCTTTTTATTGACGATGATACACAGAAATTGCATCGAATTAAATTCAAAAGGCACAATGCCGTCTTAAGTACAATAGGACTGACACTCTAACTTTCTATGATTTGAACCTCTCCTGTAAGTCCAGTTATAGATTCCGATGCTTCACTTCAAGTGTACTGTATACCTTGGACCTTCTTATTGACGATGAAGCACAGAAATAGCGTCGGAATTAAATACATAAGGCACAATGCTGACTTAAGTACAAGAGTACGGACAGTCTAACTTTCTGTGATTGGAACCTCTCCTGTGAGTCCAGTTTGAGATTCCGATTGTTCACTTCAGGTTTACTGTATACCTTGGTCCTTGGTATTGACGGCGAAACACATAAATCGCATCGGAATTAAATTCAAATGTCACAATGCCGACTTAAGTACAAGAGGACTGACACTCTAACTTTCTATGATTTGAACCTCTCCTGTGAGTCCTGTTTTAGATTCCGATGCTTCACTTCGGGTTTACTGTATTCCTTGGACCTTCTTATTGACGATGAAACACAGAAATTGCATCCGAATTTAATACAAAAGGCACAATGCCGAATTAAGTACAAGAGGACTGACACTCTAACTTTCAATGATTTGAACCTCTCTTGTGAGTCCAGTTTTAGATTCCGATGCTTCACTTCAGGTTTACTGTATACCTTGGACCTTCTTATTTACGATGAAACACAGATATTGCATCGAATTAAAATCAAAAGGCACAATGCCGACTTAAGTACAAGACGACTGACACTCTAACTTTCTTTGATCTGAACCACTCCTGTGAGTCCAGTTTTACTTTTCCGATGCTTCACTTCAGGTTTACTGTATCCCTTGGACCTTTTCATTGACGATGAAACACAGAAATTGCATCTGAATTCAATACAAAACGCACAATGCCGACTTAAGTGCAAGAGGGCTGACACTCTAATTTTCTATGATTTGAACCTCTCCTGTGAGTCCAGTATTAGATTACGATGCTTCACTTCAGGTTTACTGTATTCCTTGGACCATCTTATTGACGATGAAACACAGAAATTGCATCCGAATTTAATACAAAAGGCAAAATGCCGACTTAAGTACAAGAGGACTGACACTCTAACATTCTATGATTTGAACCTCTCCTGTGAGTCCAGTTTTAGATTCCGATGGTTCACTTCAGGTGTCCAGTATACCTTGGACCTTCTTATTGTCGATGAAGCACAGAAATTGCGTCGGATTTAAATTCAAAACGCCTAATGCCGACTTAAGTACGAGAGGACTGGCACTCTTACTTTCTATGATTTGAACCTCTCCTGTGAGTCCAGTTTTAGATTCCGATGCTTCACTTCAGGTTTACTGTATACCTTGGACCTTCTTATTGTGGATGAAACACAGATATTGCATCCGAATATAATTCAAAAGGCACAATGCCAACTTAAGTGCAAGAGGACTGACACTCTAACTTTCTATGATTTGAATCTCTTCTGTGAGTCCAGTTTTAGATTCCGATGCTTCACTTCAGGTGTACTGTTTCCCTTGGACCTTCTTTTTGACGATGAAGCACAGATATTGCGTCGGAATTAAATACAAAAGGCACAATGCCGACTTAAGTACAAGAGGAATGACACTCTAACTTTCTATGATTTGGACCCCTCATCTGAGTCCAGTTTTAGATTCCGATGCTTCACTTCAGGTTTACTGTATCCCTTGGACCTTCTTATTGACGATGAGACACAGAATTAGCATCCGAATTTAATACAAAAGGCACAACGCCGACTTCAGTACAAGAGGACCGATACTCTAACTTTCTATGATATGAACCTCTCCTGTGAGTCCAGTTTTAGATTCCGATGCTCCACTTCAGGTTTACTGTATACCTTGGATCTTCTTATTGACGATGAAGCACAGTAATTGCATCCGAATTTAATACAAAAGCACAATGCCGAATTAACTACAAGAGGACTGACACTCTAACTTTCTATGATTTGAACCTCTCCTGTAAGTCCAGATTTAGATTCCGATGCTTCACTTCAGGTTTAGTGTATACCTTGGACCTCCTTATTGACGATGAAACACAGAAATTGCATCGGAAATTAATTCGAAAGTCACAATGCCGACTTAAGTACAAGAGGACTGACACTCTAACTTTCTTTGATTTGAACCTCTCCTGTGAGTCCAGTTTTAGATTCCGGTGTTTCACGTCAGGTGTAATGTATACCTTGGACCTTCTTATTGACGATGAAGCACAGAAATTGCGTCGGAATTAAATTCAAAAGGCACACAGCCGACTTAAGCAAAAGAGGACTGAAACTCTAACTTTCTATGACTTGAACCTCTTCTGTGAGTCCAGTTTTAGATTCCGATGCTTTACTTCAGGTTTACTGTACCCCTTGGAACTTCTTATTGACGAAGAAACACAGAAATTGCTTCCGAATTTAATACAAAAGGCACAATGCCGAATTAAGTACAAGAGGACTCACACACTAACTTTCAATGATTTGAACCCCTCCTGTGGGTCCAGTTCTAGATTCCGATTCTTCACTTCAGGATTACTGTATACCTTGGACCTTCTTATTGACGAAGAAACACAGAAATTGCATCGAACTGAATTCAAAAGGCACAATGCCGACTTAAGTATAAGAGGACTGACACTCTAAATTTTTATGATTTGAACCTCTCCTGTGAGTCCAGTTTTAGATGCCGATGCTTCACTTCAGGTTTACTGTATCCCTTGGACCTTCTTACTGACGATGAAACACAGAAATTGCATCCGAATTTAATACAAAAGGCACAATGCCGACTTAAATGCAAGAGGACTGACACTCGATCTTTCTATTATTTGAACCTCTCCTGTGAGTCCAGTTATACATTCCGATGCTTCACTTCAGGATTACTGTATCCCTTGGACCTTCTTATTGACGATGAATTACAGTAATTGCATCCGAACTTAATTCAAAATCACAGTGCCGACTTAAGTACAACAAGACTGTCACTCTAACTTTCTATGATCTGAACCTCTCCTGTAAATCCAGTTTAGATTCCGATGCTTCACTTCAGGTTTACTGTATCACTTGCACCTTCTTATTGACGATGAAACACAGCACTTGCATCCACATTTAATACAAAAGGCACAATGCCGACATAAGTACAAGAGGACTGACACTCTAACTTTCTATGGATTGAACCTCTCCTGTGAGTCCAGTTTTTGATTCCGATGCTACACTTCAGGATATCTGTATCCCTTGGACCTTCTTATTGACGATGAAACACTGAAATTACATCCAAATTTAATACAAAAGGCACAATGCCGACATAAGTACAAGAGGACTGTCACTCTAACTTTCTATGAATTGAACCTCTGTTGTGAGTCCAGTTTTAGATTCCGATGCTTCACTTCAGGTTTACTGTATCCCTTGGACCTTCTTATTGACGATGAAACACTGAAATTGCATCCGAATTTAATACAAAAGGCAAAATGCCGACTTAAGTACAAGAGGACTGACACTCTAACATTCTATGATTTGAACCTTTCCTGTGAGTCCAGGTTTAGATTCCGATGCTTCACTTCAGGTGTACAGTATACCTTGGACCTTCTTATTGTCGATGGGGCACAGAAATTGCGTCGGATTTAAATTCAAAACGCACAATGCCGACTTAAGTACGAGAGGACTGACACTCTAACTTTCTATAATTTGTACCTCTCCTGTGAGTCCAGTTTTAGATTCCGATGCTTCACTTCAGGTTTATTGTATACCTTGGACCTTCTTATTGACGATGAAACACAGAAATTGCATCGGGAATAAATTCGAAAGGCACAATGCCGACATAAGTACAAGAGGAGTGACACTCTAACTTTCTTTGATTTGAACCTCTCCTGAGAGTCCAGTTTTAGATTCCGGTGTTTCACTTCAGGTGTACTGTATACCTTGGACCTTCTTATTGACGATGAAGCACAGAAATTGCGTCGGAATTAAATTCAAAAGGCACAAAGCCGACTTAAGTACAAGAGGACAGACACTCTAAGTTTCTATGATTTGAACCCCTCCTGTGAGTCCAGTTTTAGATTCCGATGCTTCACTTCAGGTTTACTGTACACCTTGGACCTTCTTATTGACGGCGAATCACAGAAATTGCTTCGGAATTAAATTCAAAAGGCACAATGCCGACTTAAGTAAAAGAGGACTGACACTCTAACTTTCTATGACTTGAACCTCTCCTGTGAGTCCAGTTTTAGATTCCGATGCTTTACTTCAGGTTTGCTGTATCCCTTGGACCTTCTTATTGACGAAGAAACACAGAAATTGCTTCCGAATTTAATACAAAAGGCACAATGCCGAATTAAGTACAAGAGGACTCACACACTAACTTTCCATGATTTGAACCCCTCCTGTGAGTCCAGTTTTAGATTCCGATACTTCACTTCAGGATTACTGTATACCTTGGACCTTCTTATTGACGATGAAATACAGAAATTGCATGGAATTAAATTCAAAAGGCACAATGCCGACTTAAGTACAAGAGGACTGACACTCTAACTTTTTATGATTTGAACCTCTCCTGTGAGTCCAGTTTTAGTCTCTGATGCTTCACTTCAGGTTTACTGTATCCCTTGGACCTTCTTATTGACGATGAAACACAGAAATTGCATCCGAATTTAATACAAAAGGCACAATGCCGACTTAAATGCAGGAGGACTGACACTCTATCTTTCTATTATTTGAACCTCTCCTATGAGTCCAGTTTTACATTCCGATGCTTCACTTCAGGTTTACTGAATCCCTTGGACCATCTTATTGACGATGAAACACAGTAATTGCATCCGAACTTAATTCAAAATCACAGTGCCGACATAAGTACAGCAGGACTGTCACTCTAAGTTTCTATGATCTGAACCTCTCCTGTGAGTCCAGTTTCAGATTCCGATGCTTCACTTCAGGTTCACTGTATCACTAGGACCTTCTTATTGACGATGAAATACAGAAATTGCATCCAAATTTAATACAAAAGGCGCAATGCCGACTTAAGTACAAGAGGACTGACACTCTAACTTTCTATGAATTGAACCTCTCCTGTGAGTACAGTTTTAGATTCCGATGCTTCACTTCAGGTTTACTGTATCCCTTGGCCCGTCTTATTGACGATGAAACACAGAAATTGCATCTGAATTTAATACAAAAGCCAAATTCCGACTTAAGTACATGAGGACTGACACTCTAAATTTCTATGATTTGAACCTCTAAAGTGAGTCCAGTTTTAGATTCCGATACTTCACTTCAGGTTTACTGTATCCCTTGGACGTTCTTATTGACGATGAAACACAGAAATTTCATCCGAATTTAATACAAAAGCACAATGCCGACCTAAGTACAAGAGGACTGACACTCTAACTTTCTATGATTTGAACCTCTCCTGTGAGCCAGTTTTAGATTCCGGTGCTTCACTTCGGGCTTACTGTATACCTTGGACCTTCTAATTGACGATGCAACGCAGTAATTGCATCCCAAATTAATACAAAGGGCACAATGCCGAATTAAGTACAAGAGGACTGACACTATAACTTTCTATGATTTGAACCTCTCCTCTGAGTCCAGTTTTGGATTCCGATGCTTCACTTCAGGTGTACAGTATACATTGGAACTTCTTATTGACGATGAAGCACAGAAATTGCGTCCGATTTAATTCAAAACGCGCAATGCCGACTTAAGTACGAGAGGACTGACACTCTTACTTTCTTGGATTCGAACCTCTCCTGTGAGTCCAGATTTAGATTCCGATGCTTCACTTCAGGTTTACTGTATACCTTGGACATTCGTATTGACGATGAAACACAGATATTGCATCCGAATTTAATTCAAAAGTCACAATGCCGACTTAAGTACTAGAGGAATGACACTCTAACTTTCTATGATTTGAACCTCTCCTGTGAGTCCAGTTTCAGATTCCGATGTTTCACTTCAGCTGTACTGTATCCCTTGGACCATCTTTTTGACGATGAAGCACAGAAATTGCGTCGGAATTAAATACAAAATGCACAATGCCGACTTAAGTACAAGAGGACTGACACTCTAACTTTCTATGATTTGAACGCCTCCTGTGAGTCCAGTTTTAGATTCCGATGCTTCACTTCAGGTTTAGTGTATACCTTATACCTCCTTATTGACGATGAAACACAGAAATCGCATCGGAAATAAATTCGAAAGGCACAATGCCGACTTGTGTACAAGAGGACTGACACTCCAACTTTCTATGATTTGAACCTCTCCTGTGAGTCCATTTTTACATTCCGAATCTTCACTTCAGGTTCACTGTATCCCTTGGACCTTCTTATTGACGATGAAACACAGAAATAGCATCCGTATTTATTACAAAAGCCAAATGCCGACTTAAGTACATGAGGACTGACACTCTAACTTTCTATGATTTTAACCTCTCCTGTGAGTCCAGTTTTAAATTCCTATGTTTCACTTCAGGTTTACTGTATCCCTTGGACGTTCTTATTGACAAAGAAACACAGAAATTGCATCCGAATTTAATACAAAAGGCACAATGCCGACCTAAGTACAAGACGACTGACACTCTAACTTTCTATGATTTGAACCTGTCCTGTGAGTCCAGTTTTAGATTCCGATTCTTCACTTCAGGTGTAGAGTATACCTTGGATCTTCTTATTGACGATGAAGCACAGAAATTGCGTCGGAATTAAATTCATAAGGCACAATGCCGACTTAAGTACGAGAGGACTGACACTCTTACTTTCTATGATTTGAACCCCTCCTGTGAGTCCAGTTTTAGATTCCGATGCTTCACTTCAGGTTTACTGTATACCTTGGACCTTATTATTGACGATGAAACACAGATATTGCATCCGAATTTAATTCTAAAGGCATATTGCCGACTTAAGTACAAGAGGACTGACACTCTAACTTGCTATGATTTGAACCTCTCCTGTGAGTCCAGTTTTAGATTCCGGTGCTTCACTTCAGGTGTACTGTATCCCTTGGACCTTCTTTTTGACGATGAATCACAGAAATTGCGTCGGAATTAAATACAAAATGCACAATGCCGGGTTAAGTACAAGAGGACTGACACTCTAACTTTCTATGATTTGAACCTCTCCTGTGAGTCCAGTTTCAGATGCCGATGTATCACTTCAGGTTTACTGTACTCCTGGACCTTCTTATTGACGATGAAACACAGAAATTGCATCCGAATTTAATACAAAAGGCACAATGCCGACTTAAGTACAAGAGGACTGACACTGTAACTTTCTATGATTTAACCTCTCCTGTCAGTCCAGTTTTAGATTCCGGTGCTTCACTTCAGGTTTACTGTATACCTTGGACCTTCTTATTGACGATGAAACACAGAAATTTCATCCGAATTTAATACAAAAGCACAATGCCGACCTAAGTACAAGAGGTTTGACACTCTAACTTTCTATGATTTGAACCTCTCCTGTGAGTCCTGTTTTAGATTCCGGTGCTTCACTTCAGGTTTACTGTATACCTTGGACCTTCTTATTGACGATGAAACACAGTACTTGCATCCCAAATTAATACAAAAGGCACAATGCCGAATTAAGTACAAGAGGACTGACACTCTAACTTTCTATGATTTGAACCTCTAATATGAGTCCAGTTTTAGATTACGATGCTTCACTTCAGGTGTACAGTATACCTTGGACATTCTTATTGACGATAAGGCACAGAAATAGCGTCGGAATTAAATTCAAAAGGCACAATGCCGACTTAAGTACGAGAGGACTGACACTCTTACTTCCTTGGATTCGAACCTCTCCGGTTAGTCCAGTTTTAGATTCCGATGCTTCACTTCAGGTTTACTGTATACCTTGGACCTTCGTATTGACGATGAAACACAGATATTGCATCCGAATTTAATTCAAAAGGCACAATGCCGACTTAAGTACTAGAGGACGGACACTCTAACTTTCTATGTTTTGAACCTCTCCCGTGAGTCCAGTTTCAGATTCCGATGCTTCACTTCAGGTGTACTGTGTCCCTTGGACCATCTTTGTGACGATGAAGCACGAAAATTGCGTCGGAATTAAATACAACATGCACAATGCCGACTTAAGTACAAGAGGACTGACACTCTAACTTTCTATGATTTGAACCTCTCCTGTGAGTCCAGTTTTAGATTCATATGCTTCACTTCAGGTGTACAATATACCTTGGACTTTCTTATTGACGATGAAGCACAGAAATTGCGTCGGAATTAAATTCAAAAGGCACAATGCCGACTTAAGTACGAGAGGACTGACACTGATACTTTCTATGATTTGAACCTCTTTTGCGAGTCCAGTTTCAAATTCCGATGCTTCACTTCGGGTTTACTGTATACCTTGGACCTTCTTATTGACGATGAAACACAGATATTGCATCCGAATTTTATTCAAAAAGCACAATGCCGACTTAAGTATAAGAGGACTGACACTCTAACTTTCTATGACTTGAACCTCTCCTGTGAGTCCAGTTTTAGATTGCGATGCTTCACTTCAGGTTTACTGTATCCCTTGGACCCTCTTATTGACGACGAAACACAGTAATAGCATCCCAAATTAATACAAAAGGCACAATGCCGAATTAAGTACAAGAGGACTGACACTTTATCCTTCTATGATCTGAACCTCTCCTGTGAGTCCAGTTTTAGATTCATATGCTTGACTTCAGGTGCACAGTATACCTTGGACTTTCTTATTGACGATGAAGCACAGAAATTGCGTCGGAATTAAATTCAAAAGGCACAATGCCGACTTAAGTACAAGAGGACTGACACTCTTACTTTCTATGATTTGAACCTCTCCTGTGAGTCCAGTTTTAGATTCCGATGCTTCACTTCGGGTTTACTGTATACCTTGGACCTTCTTATTGACGGTGAAACACAGTAATAGCATCCCAAATTGATACAAAAGGCACAATGCCGAATTAAGTACAAGAGGACTGACACTCTAACTTTCTATGATTGGAAGTCTCCTGTGAGTCCAGTTTTAGATTCCGATGCTTCACTTAAGGTTTAGTGTATACCTTGGACCTCCTTATTGACGATGAAACACAGAAATAGCATCGGAAATAAATTCGAAAGGCACAATGCCGACTTAAGTACAAGAGGACTGACACTCCAACTTTCTATGATTTGAACCTCTCCTGTGAGTGCAGTTTTAGATTCCGGTGTTTCACTTCAGGTTTACTGTATACCTTGGACCTTCTTATTGACGATGAAACACAGAAATTGCATCCGAATTTAATACAAAAGGCACAATGCCGACTTAAGTACAAGAGGACTGACACTCTAACTTTCAATGATTCGAACCTCTCCTTTGAGTCCAGTTTTACATTCCGATGCTTCACTTCAAGTTCACTGTATCCCTTCGCCCTTCTTATTGACGATGAAACACAGTAATAGCATCCGAACTTAATTCAAAATCACAGTGCCGACTTAAGTGCAAGAGGACTGACACTCTAACCTTCTATGATCTGAACCTCTCCTGTGAGACCAGTTTTAGATTCCGATGCTTCACTTCAGGTTTACTGTATCACTTGGACCTTCTTATTGACGATGAAACACAGAAATTGCATCCAAATTTAATACAAAAGGCTCAATGAAGACTTAAGTACAAGAGGACTTGCACTCTAACTATCTATGAATTGAACGTCTCCTGTGAGTCCAGTTTTAGATTCCGATGCTTCACTTCAGGTATACTGTATCCCTTCGACCTTCTTTTTGACGATGAAGCACAGAAATTACGTCGGAATTAAATACAAAATGCACAATGCCGAGTTAAGTACAAGAGGACTGACACTCTAACTTTCTATGATTTGAACCTCTCCTGTGAGTCCAGTTTCAGATGCCGATGTTTCACTTCAGGTTTACTGTACCCCTGGACCTTCTTATTGACGATGAAACACAGATATTGCATCCGAATTTAATTCAAAAGGCACAATGCCGACTTACATACTAGAGGACTGACACTCTAACTTTCTATGATTTGAACCTCTCCTGTGAGTCCAGTTTCAGATTCCGATGCTTCACTTCAGGTGTACTGTATCCCTTGGACCATCTTTTTGACGATGTAGCACGGAAATTGCGTCGGAATAAAATACAACATGCACAATGCTGACTTAAGTACAAGAGGAGGGACACTCAAACTTTCTATGATCTGAACCTCTCCTGTGAGTCCAGTTTTAGATTCCGATGCTTCACTTCAGGTTCACTGTACACCTTGGACCTTCTTATTGACGATGAAACACAGAAATTACATCGGAATTAAATTCAAAAGGCACAATGCCAACTTAAGTACAAAAGGACTGACACTCTAACTTGCTATGATTTGAACCTCTCCTGTGAGTCCACTTTTAGATTCCGACGCTTCACTTCAGGTGTACTGTATCCCTTGGACCTTCTTTTTGACGATGAAGCACAGAAATTGCATTGGAATTAAATACAAAATGCACAATGCCCAGTTAAGTTCAAGAGGACTGACACTCTAACTTCCTATGATTTGCACATCTCCTGGGAGTCCAGTTTAACATTCCGATGCTTCACTTCAGGTTTACTGTATACCTTGGACCTTCTTATTGACGATGAAACACAAAAATTGCATCCGAATTTAATACAAAATTCAAAATGCCGACTTAAATACATGCGGACTGACACTCTAACTTTCTGTGATATGAACCTCTCCTGTGAGTCCAGTTTTAGATTAATATGCTTCACTTCAGGTGTACTGTATCCCTTGGACCTTCTTTTTGACGATGAAGCACAGAAATTGCGTCGGAATTAAATACAAAATGCACAATGCCGAGTTAAGTACAAGAGGACTGACACTCTAACTTTCTATGATTTGAACCTCTCCTGTGAGTCCAGTTTCAGATGCCGATGTTTCACTTCAGGTTTTTCTGTACCCCTGGACCTTCGTATTGACGATGAAACACAGATATTGCATCCGAATTTAATTCAAAAGGCACAATGCCGACTTACGTACTAGAGGACTGACACTCTAACTTTCTATGATTTGAACCTCTCCTATGAGTCCAGTTTCAGATTCCGATGCTTCACTTCAGGTGTACTGTATCCCTTGGACCATCTTTTTGACGATGAAGCACGGAAATTGCGTCGGAATTAAATATAACATGCACAATGCCGACTTAAGTACAACAGGAGTGACACTCAAACTTTCTATGATCTGAACCTCTCCCATGAGTCCAGTTTTAGATTCCGATGCTTCACTTCAGGTTTACTGTATTACTTGACCTTCTTATTGACGTTGACACACAGATATTGCATCCGATTTTAATACAAAAGGCACAATGCCGACAAAAGTACAAGAGGACTGACACTCTAACTTTCTATTAATTGAACCTCTCCTGTGAGTACAGTTTTAGATTCCGATGCTTCACTTCAGGTTTACTGTATCCCTTGGACCTCCTTATTGACGATGAAACACAGAAATTGCATCCGAATTTAATATAAAAGGCACAATGCCGACTTAAGTACGGAAGGACTGACACTCTAAATGTCTATGATTTGAACCTGTCCTGCGAGTCCAGTTTTAGAATCCGATGCTTCACTTCAGGTGTACTGTATTCCTTAGACCTTCTTATTAACGATGAAGCACAGAAATTGCGTCCGAATTAAATTCAAAAGGCACAATGCCGACTTAAGTACAAGAGGACTGACACTCTAACTTTCTATGATTTGAACCTCTCCTGTGAGTCCAGTTTTAGATTCCGATGCTTCATTTCAGCTTTACTGTATACCTTGGACCTTCTTATTGACGGCGAAACACAGAAATTGCATCGGAATTAAATTCAAAAGTCACAATGCTGACTTCAGTATAAGAGGACTGACACTCTAACTTTCTATGATTTGAACCTCTCCTGTGAGTCCAGTTTTAGATTCCGTTATTTCACTTCGGGTTTACTGTATCCCTTGGACCTTCTTATTGACGATGAAACACAGAAATTGAATCCGAATTTAATACAAAAGGCACAATGACGAATGAAGTACAAGAGGAGTGACACTCTAACTTTCAATGATTTGAACCACTCCTGTGAGTCCAGTTTTAGTTTCCGATGCTTCACTTCAGGTTTACTGTATCCCTTGGACCTTCTTATTGACGATGAAACACAGAAATTGCATCCGAATTTAATACAAAAGGTACAATGCCGACTTAAGTACAAGAGGACTGACACTCTAACTCTCTATGATTTGAACCTCTCCTGTAAGTCCAGTTTTAGATTCCGATGCTTCACTTCCGGTTTACTGTTTTCCTTGGACCTTCTTATTGACGATGAAACACAGAAATTGCATCCGAATTTAATACAAAAGGCACAATGCCGACTTAAGTACAAGAAAACTGACACTATTACTTTCTATGAATTGAACCTCTCCTGTGAGTCCAGTTTTGATTCCGATGCTTCACTTCAGGTTTACTGTATTCCATGGACCTTCCTATTGACCATGAAACATAGAAATTGCATCCGAATTAAATACAAATTGTACAATGCCGACATAAGTACAAGAGGACTGGCACTCTAACTTTCTATGATTTGAATTTCTCCTGTGAGTCCAGTTTTAGATTCCGATGCTTTACTTCAGGTGTACTGTATACCTTGGCCCTTCTTATTGACGATGAAGCACAGAAATTGCGTCGAATTACATTCAAAAGGCACAATGCCGACTTAAGTACAAGAGGACTGACACTCTAAATTTCTATGAATGGAACCTCTCCTGTGAGTCCAGTTTTAGATTCCGATGCTTCACTTCGGGTTTACTGTATCCCTTAGACCTTCTTATTGACGATGAAACACAGAAATTGCATCCGAATTTGAAACAAAAGGCACAATGCCGACTTAAGTACAAGAGGACTGACTCTCTAACTTTCTATGACTTGAACCTCTCCTGTGAGTCCAGTTTTAGATTCCGATGCTTCACTTCAGGTTTACTGTACCCCTTGTACTTCTTTTGACGATGAAACACAGAAATTGCATCCGAATTTAATACAAAAGGCGCAATGCCGTCTTAAGTACAACAGGACTGACACTCTAACTTTCCATGATTTGAACCTCTCCTGTGAGTCCAGTTTTAGATACCGATGCTTCACTTCAGGTTTACTGTATCCCTTGTACCTTCTTATTGACGTTGAAACACAGAAATTGCATCCGAATGTAATACAAAAGGCACAATGACGACTTAAGTACAAGAGGACTGACACTTTAAATTTCTATGATTTGAACCTCTGCTGTGAGTCCAGTTCAAGATTCCAATGCTTCACCTCAGATTTACTGTATACCTTGGACCTTCTTATTGACGATGAAGCACAGAAATTGCATCGGAATTAAATTTAAAAGGCACAATGCCGACTTAAGTACAAGAGGACTGGCACTCTAATTTTCTATGATTTGAACATCACTTGTGAGTCCAGTTTTAGATTCCGATGCTTCACTGCAGGTTTACCGAATCCCATGGACCTTCTTATTGACGATGAAACACAGAAATTGCATCCGAATTTAATACAAAAGGCACAATGCCGACTTATGTTAAAGAGGACTGACGCTCTAACTTTCCATGATTTTAACCTCTCCTGTGAGTCCAGTTTTAGATACCGATGCTACACTTCAGGTTTACTGTATCCCTTGGACCTTCTTATTGACGATGAAACACAGACATTGCATCCGAATTTAATATAAAAGGCACAATGCCGACTTATGTACAAGAGGACTGACACTCTAACTTTCTTTGATTTGAACCTCGCCTGTGAATCCAGTTAAAGATTCCGATGCTTCACTTCAGGTTTACTGTATTACTTGACCTTCTTATTGACGTTGACACACAGATATTGCATCCGATTTTAATACAAAAGGCACAATGCCGACAAAAGTACAAGAGGACTGACACTCTAACTTTCTATTAATTGAACCTCTCCTGTGAGTCCAGTTTTAGATTCCGATGCTTCACTTCAGGTTTACTGTATCCCTTGGACCTCCTTATTGACGATGAAACACAGAAATTCCATCCGAATTTAACACAAAAGGCACAATGCCGATTTAAGTACGGAAGGACTGACACTCTAAATTTCTATGATTTGAACCTCTCCTGTGAGTCCAGTTTTAGATTCCGATGCTTCACTTCAGGTGTACTGTATATGTTGGAACTTCTTATTGACGATGAAGCACAGATATTGCGCCGGAATTAAATTAAAAGGGCACCATGCCGACTTAAGTACGTGAGGACTGACACTCTAACTTTCTATGATTTGAACCTCTCCTGTGAATCCAGTTTTAGATTCCGATGCTTCACTTCAGGTTTACTGTATACCTTGGACCTTCTTATTCACGACGAAACACAGATATTGCATCGAATTACATTCAAAAGGCACAATGACGACTTAAGTACAAGTGGACTGACACTCTAACTTTCTATGATTTGAACCTTTCCTGTGAGTCCAGTTGTAGGCTCCGATGCTTCACTTCAGGTATACTGTATTCCTTGGATCTTCTTATTGACGATGAAGCTCAGAAATTGCGTCGGAATTAAATTCAAAATGAACAATGCCGACTTAAGTACAAGAGGACTGACACTCTAACTTTCTTTGATTTGAACGTCCCCTGTGAGTCCAGTTTTTGATTCCGATGCTTCACTTCAGGTTTACTGTATACCTTGAACCTTCTTATTGACGATGAAGCACAGAATTTGCATCGGAATTTAATACAAAAGTCACAATGGCGACTTAAGTGCAAGAGGACTAACACTCATAATTTCTATGATTTGAACCTCTCCTAGGAATCCAGTTTTAGATACCGATGCTTTACTTCTGGTTTACTGTATACCTTGGACCTCCTTATTGGCGATGAATCACAGAAATTGCATCGGAATTAAATACATAAGTCCCAATGCAGACTTAAGTACAAGAGGACTGACACTCTAACTTTCTATGATTTTAACGTCCCCTGTGAGTTTAGTTTTAGATTCCGATGCTTCACTTCAGGTTTACTGTATACCATGAAACTTCTTATTGACGATGAAGCACAGAAATTGCATCGGAATTAAATTCAAAAGGCTCAATACCTACTTAAGTACAAGAGGTCTGACACTCTAACTTTCTATGATTTGAACGTCCCCTGTGAGTTTAGTTTTAGATTCCGATGCTTCACTTCAGGTTTACTGTATACCATGAACCTACGTATTGACGATGAAGAACAGAAATTGCATCGGAATTAAAATCAAGAGGCTCAATACCTACTTAAGTAAAGGACGACTGACACTCTAAATTTCTATGATTTGAACCTCTCCTGTGAGTCCAGTTTTAGATTCCGATGCTTCACTTCAGGTGTACTGTATATGTTGGAACTTCTTTTTGACGATGAAGCACAGATATTGCGCCGGAATTAAATTAAAAAGGCACAATGCCGACTTAAGTACGAGAGGACTGACACTCTAACTTTCTATGATCTGAACCTCTCCTGTGAATCCAGTTTTAGATTCCGATGCTTCACTTCAGGTTTACTGTATACCTTGGACCTTCTTATTCACGACGAAACACAGATATTGCATCGAATTAACTTCAAAAGGCACAATGACGACTTAAGTACAAGTGGACTGACACTCAAACTTTCTATGATTTGAACCTTTCCTGTGAGTCCAATTGTAAGCTCCGATGCTTCACTTCAGGTGTACTGTATTCCTTGGACCTTCTTATTGACGATGAAGCACAGAAATTGCGTCGGAATTAAATTCAAAATGCACAATGCCGACTTAAGTACAAGAGGACTGACACTCTAACTTTCTATGATTTGAACCTCTGCTGTGAGTCCAGTTTATGATTCCAATGCTTCACCTCAGATTTACTGTATACCTTGGACCTTCTTATTGACGATGAAGCACAGAAATTGCATCGGAATTAAATGTAAAAGGCACAATGCCGACTTAAGTACAATAGGACTGGCACTCTAATTTTCTATGATTTGAACATCACTTGTGAGTCCAATTTTAGATTCAGATGATTCACTGCAGGTTTACCGAATCCCATGGAGCTTCTTAATGACGATGAAACACACAAATTGCATCCGAATTTAATACAAAAGGCACAATGCCGACTTATGTTAAAGAGGACTGACACTCTAACTTTCCATGATTTTAACCTCTCCTGTGAGTCCAGTTTTAGATTCCGATGCTTGACTTCAGGTTTACTGTATCCCTTGGACTTTCTTATTGACGATGAAACACAAAAATTGCATCCGAATTTAATCCAAAAGGCGCAATGCCTTCTTAAGTACAAGAGGACTGACACTCTAACTTTCCATGATTTGAACCTCTCCTGTGAGTCCAGTTTTAGATACCGATGCTTCACTTCAGGTTTACTGTATCCCTTGGACCTTCTTATTGACGATGAAACACAGAAATTGCATCCGAATTTAATACAAAAGGCACAATGCAGACTTAAGTACAAGAGGACTAACACTCTATCTTTCTATGATTTGAACCTCTGCTGTGAGTCTAGTTTTAGATTCCGATGCTTCACTTCAGGTTTACTGTAACCCTTGTAACTTCTTACTGACGTTGAAACACAGAAATTGCATCCGAATGTAATACAAAAGGCACAATGACGACTTAAGTACAAGAGGACTGACACTTTAACTTTCTATGATTTGAACTTCTGCTGTGAGTCCAGTTTACGATTCCAATGCTTCACCTCAGATTCACTGTATGACCTTGGACCTTCTTATTGACGGTGAAGCACAGAAATTGCATCGGAATTAAATTCAAAAGGCACAATGCCGACTTAAGTACAAGAGGACTGACACTCTAACTTTCTATGATTGTAACATCACTTGTGAGTCCAGTTTTAGATTCCGATGCTTCACTTCAGGTTTACTGAATCCCATGGACCTTCTTATTGGCGATGAAACACAGAAACTGCATCCGAATTTAATACAAAAGGCACAATGCCGACTTAAGTACAAGAGGACTGACACTCTAACTTTTTTTGATTTGAACCAAGCCTGTGAGTCCAGTTTTAGATTCCGATGCTTCACTTCAGGTTTACTGTATCCCTTGGACCTTCTTATTGACGATGAAGCACAGAAATTGCATCGGAATTAAATACAAAAGGCACAATGCCGACTTAAGTACAAGAGGACTGAAACTCTAACTTTCTATGATTTGAACGTCCCCTGTGAGTCCAGTTTTAGATTCCGATGCCTCACTTCAGGTTTACTGTATACCTTGAACTTTCTTATTACCGATGAAGCACTGAAATTGCATCGGAATTACATTCAAAAGGCACAATACCTACTTAAGTACAAGGGGACTGACACTCTAACTTTCTATGATTTGGACCGCTCCTGTGAGACCAATTTTAGATTCCGATGCTTCACTTCAGGTTTACCGTTTCCCTTGGACCTTCCTATTGACGATGACACACAGAAATTGCTTCCGAACTTAATTCAAAATCACAATGCCGATTTAAGTACAAGAGGACAGACACTCGAACTTTCTATGATCTGAACCTCTCCTGTGAGTCCAGTTTTAGATTCCGATGCTTCATTTCAGCTTTACTGTATACCTTGGACCTTCTTATTGACGGCGAAACACACAAATTGCATCGGAATTAAATTCAAAAGTCACAATGTGACTTCAGTATAAGAGGACTGACACTCTAACTTTCTATGATTTGAACCTCTCCTGTGAGTCCAGTTTTAGATTCCGATGCTTCACTTCGGGTTTACTGTATCCCTTGGACCTTCTTATTGACGATGAAACACAGAAATTGAATCCGAATTTAATACAAAAGGCACAATGCCGAATGAAGTACAAGGGGACTGACACTCTAACTTTCAATGATTTGAACCACTCCTGTGAGTCCAGTTTTAGTTTCTGATGCTTCACTTCAGGGTTACTGTATCCCTTGGACCTTCTTATTGACGATGAAACACAGAAATTGCATCCGAATTTAATACAAAAGTCACAATGCTGACTTAATGACAAGAGGACTGACACTATAACTTTCTATGATTTGAACGTCCCCTTTGAGTCCAGTTTTAGATTCCGATGCTTCACTTCAGGTTTACTGTATCCCTTGGACCTTCTTATTGACGATGAAACACAGAAATTGCATCCGAATTTAATACGAAAGGCACAATGCCGACTTAAGTACAAGACGACTAACACTCTAACTTTCTATGATTTGAACCTCTCCTGTGAGTCCAGTTTTAGATTCCGATGCTTCACTTCAGGTTTACTGTATCCCTTGTAACTTCTTATTGACGTTGAAACACAGAAATTGCATCCGCATGTAATACAAAAGGCACAATGACGACTTAAGTACAAGAGGACTGACACTTTAGCTTTCTAAGATTTGAACCTCTGCTGTGAGTCCAGTTTAAGATTCCAATGCTTCACCTCAGATTTACAGTATACCTTGGACCTTCTTATTGACGATGAAGCACAGATATTGCATCGGAATTAAATTCAAAAGGCACAACGCCGACTTAAGGACAAGAGGACTGGCACTCTGACATTCTATCATTTGAACATCACTTGTGAGTCCAGTTTCAGATTCCGATGCTTCACTTCAAGTTTACAGTATACCTTTGACCTTCGTATTGACGATGAAACACAGAAATTGCATCCGAATTTAATACAAAAGGCAAAATGTTGACTTATGTACAAGAGGACTGACACTCTAACATTCTATGATTTGAACCTCTCCTGTGAGCCCAGTTTTAGATTCCGATGCTTCACTTCAGGTGTACAGTATACCTTGGACCTTCTTATTGACGATGAAACACAGTAATTGCATCCGAACTTAATTTAAAATCACAGTGCCGACATAAGTACAAGAGGACTGTCACTCTAACTTTCAATGATCTGAACCTCTCCTGTGAGTCCAGTTTTAGATTCCGATGCTTCACTTCAGGTTTACTGTATCACTTGGACCTTCTTATTGACGATGAAACACAGAAATTGTATCCAAATTTAATACAAAAGGCATAATGCCTGCTTAAGTACAAGAGGACTGACACTCTAACTTTCTATGAATTGAACCTCTCCTGTGAGTCCAGTTTTAAATTCCGATGCTTCACTTCAGGTTTGCTGTATCCCATGGCCATTCTTATTGACGATGAAGCACAGAAATTGCATCGGATTTAAATTCAAAAGGCACAATGCCGACTTAAGTACAAGAGGTCTGACACTTTAACTTTCTATGATTTGAACCTCTCCTGTGAGTCCAGTTTTAGATTCCGTTGCTTCACTTCTGGTTTACTGTACCCCTTGGACCCTCTTATTGACGTAGAAACACAGAAAGTGCATCCAAATTTAATACAAAAGGCACAATGCCGACTTAAGTACAAGAGGACTGACACTCTAACTTTCTATGATATGATCCTCTGCTGTGAGTCCAGTTTTAGATTCCGATGCTTCACATCAGGTTCACTGTATGCCTTGGACCTTCTTATTGACGATGAAACACAGAAATTGCATCGGAATTAAATTCAAAAGGCACAATGCCAACTTAAGTACAAAATGACTGACACTCTAACTTTCTATGATTTGAACCTCTCCTGTGAGTCCAGTTTTAGATTCCGATGCCTCACTTCAGGTGTACTGTATCCCTTGGACCTTCTTTTTGAAGATGAAGCACAGAAATTGCGTCGGAATTAAATACAAAATGGATTGTGCTGACTTAAGTACAAGAGGACTGACACTCTAACTTTCTATGATTTGAACGTCTCCTGTGAGTCCAGTTTTAGATTCCGATGCTTCACTTCAGGTTTAGTGTATACCTTGTACCTCCTTATTGACGATGAAACACAGAAATCGAATCGGAAATAAATTCGAAAGGCACAATGCCGACATAAGTACAAGAGGACTGACAATCCAACTTTCTATGATTTGAACCTCTCCTGTGAGTGCAGTTTTAGATTCCGGTGTTTCACTTCAGGTGTACTGTATACCTTGGACCTTCTTATTGACAATGAAGCACAGAAATTGCGTCGGAATTAAATTCATAAGGCACAATGCCGACTTAAGTACAAGAGGACTGACACTCTAACTTTCTATGATTTGAACCCCTCCTGTGAGTCCAGTTTTAGATTCCGATGCTTCACTTCAGGTTTACTGCATACCTTGGACCTTCTTATTGACGATGAAACACATAAATTGCATCGAATTAAATTCAAAAGGCACAATATCGACTTAAGTACAAGAGGACTGACAATCTAACATTCTATGATTTGAACCTCTCCTGTGAGTCCAGTTTTAGATGCCGATGCTTCACTTCAGGTTTACTGTATCCCTTGGACCTTCTTATTGACGATGAAACACAGAAACTGCATCCGAATTTAATACAAAAGGCACAATGCCGACTTAAGTACAAGAGGACTGACATTCTAACTTTCTATGATTTGAACCTCTCCTGTGAGTCCAGTTTTACATTCCGATGCTTCACTTCAGGGTCACTGAATCCCTTGGACCTTCTTATTGACGATGAAACACAGTAATAGCATCCGAACTTAATTTAAAATCACAGTGCCGACTTAAGTGCAAGAGGATTGACACTCTAACTTTCTATGATCTGAACCTCTCCTGTGAGTCCAGTTTTAGATTCCGATGCTTCACTTCAGGCTTACTGTATTACTTGGACCTTCTTATTGACGATGAAACACAGAAATTGCATCCAAATTTAATACAAAAGGCTCAATGCCAAATTAAGTACAAGAGGACTGACACTCTAACTTTCTATGAATTGAACTTCTCCTGTGAGTCCAGTTTTAGATTCCGATGCTACACTTCAGGTTTACTGTATCCCTTGGACCTTCTTATTGACGATGAAGCACAGAAATTGCATCGGAATTAAATTCAAAAGGCACAATGCCGAATTAAGTACAAGAGGTCTGACACTTAACCTTTCTATGTTTTGAACCTCTCCTGTGAGTCCAGTTTTAGATTCCGTTGCTTCACTTCTGGTTTACTGTACCCCTTGGACCTTCTTATTGAAGTAGAAACACAGAAATTGCATCCAAATTTAATACAAAAGGCACAATGCCGACTTATGTACAAGAGGACTGACACTCTAACTTTCTATGATTTCAACCTCTGCTGTGAGTCCACTTTTAGATTCCGATGCTTCACTTCAAGTTCACTGTATACCTTGGACCTTCTTATTGACGATGAAACACAGAAATTGCATAGGAATTAAATTCAAAAGGCACAATGCCAACTTAAGTACAAAAGGACTGACACTCAAACTTTCTACAATTTGAGCATCTCTTGTGAGCCCAGTTTAACAATCCGATGCTTCACTTCAGGTTTACTGTATACCTTGGACCTTCTTATTGACGATGAAACACAGAAATTGCATCTGAATTTAATACAAGAGGCACAATGCCGACTTAAGTACAAGAGGACTGACACTCTAACTTTCTATGATTTGAACCTCACCTGTGAGTCCAGTTTTACATTCCGATGCTTAACTTCAGGTTTACTGTATCCCTTGGACCTTCTTATTGACGATGAAACACAGTAATTGCATCCGAACTTAATTCAAAATCACAATGCCGACTTAAGTGCAAGAGGACTGACACTCTAACTTTCTATGATCTGAACCTCTCCTGTGAATCCAGTTTTAGATTCCGATGCTTCACTTCAGGTTTACTGTTTCACTTGGACCTTCTTATTGACGATGAAACACAGAAATTGCATCCAAATTTAATGCAAAAGGCACAATGCCGACTAAAGTACAAGAGGACTGACACTCTAACTTTCTATGAATTGAACCTCTCCTGTGAGTCCAGTTTTAGATTCCGATGATTCACTTCAGGTTTACTGTATCCCTTGGAACTTCTTATGGACGATGAAGCACAGAAATTGCATCGGAATTAAATTCAAAAGGCACAATGCCGACTTAAGTACAAGAGGCCTGTCACTTTAAGTTTCTATGATTTGAACCTCACCTGTGAGTCCAGTTTTAGATTCCGTTGCTTCACTTCTGGTTTACTGTACACCTTGGACCTTCTTATTGACGTAGAAACGCAGAAATTGCATCCAAATTTAATACAAAAGGCACAATGCCGACTTAAGTACAAGAGGACTGACACTCTAACTTTCTATGATTTGAACCTCTGCTGTGAGTCCAGTTTTAGATTCCGATGCTTCACTTCAGGTTCACTGTATACCTTGGACCTTCTTATTGACGATGAAACACAGAAATTGCATCGGAATTAAATTCAAAACGCACAATGCCAACTTAAGTACAAAAGGACTGACACTCTAATTTCCTATAATTTGCACATCTCCTGTGAGTCCAGTTTAACATTCCGATGCTTCACTTCAGGTATACTGTATACCTTGCACCTTCTTATTGACGATGAAACACAGATATTGCATCCGAAATCAATTCAAAAAGCACAATGCCGACTTAAGTACAAGAGGACTGACACTCTAACTTTCTATGATTTGAACATCTCCTGTGAGTCCAGTTTTAGATTCCGATGCTTCACTTCGGATTTAGTGTATACCTTGTACCTCCTTGTTGACGACAAAACACAGAAATTGCATCGGAAATAAATTCGAAAGGCACAATGCCGACTTATGTACAAAAGGACTGACACTCTAACTTTCTGTGATTTGAACCTCTCCTGTGCGTCAAGTTTTAAATTCCCGTGTTTCACTTCAGGTGTACTGTAAACCTTGGACCATCGTATTGACGATGAAGCACAGATATTGCGTCAGAATGAAATTCATAAGGCACAATGCCGACTTAAGTACAAGAGTACTGACACTCTAACATTCTATGATTTCAACCCCTTCTGTGAGACCAGTTTTTGATTCCGATGCTTCACTTTAGGTTTACTGTGTACCTTGGACCTTCTTATTGACGGTGAAACACAGAAATTGCTTCCGAATTTAATACAAAAGGCACATTGCCGAATTAAGTACAAGAGGACTGACACACTAACTTTCAATGATTTGAACCCCTCCTGTGAGTCCAGTTTTAGATTCTGATGCTTCACTTCAGGTTTACTGTATACCTTGGACCTTCTTATTGACGATGAAACACAGAAATTGCATCGAATTAAAATCAAAAGGCACAACGCCGACTTAAGTACAAGAGGACTGACACTCTAACTTTCTATGATTTTAACCTCTCCTGTGAGTCCAGTATTAGATGCCGATGCTTCACTTCAGGTTTACTGTATCCCTTGGTTCTTCTTATTGACGATGAAACACAGAAATTGCATCCGAATTTAATACAAAAGGCACAATGCCGACTTAAGTACACGATGACTGACACTCTAACTTTCTTTGCTTAGAACCTCGCCTGTGAGTCCTGTTTTAGATTCCGATGCTTCACTTGAGGTTTACTGTATACCTTGAACCTTCTTATTGACGATGAAGCACTGACATTGCATCGGAATTAAATTCAAAAGCCACAATACCTACTTAAGTACAAGAGGACTGACACTCTAACTTTCTATGATTTGGAATTCTTCTGTGAGTCCAGTTTTAGATTCCGATGCTTCACTTCAGGTTCACCGTTTCCCTTGGACCTTCTTATTGACGATGAAACACAGTAATTGCATCCGAACTTAATTCAAAATCACAATGCCGACTTAAGTACAAGAGGACTGACACTCGAACTTTCTATTATCTGAACCTCTCCTGTGAGTCCAGTTTTAGATTCCGATGCTTCACTTCAGGTTTACTGTATCCCTTGATCTTCTTATTGACGTTGAAAAACAGATATTGCATCCGATTTTAATACAAAGGGCACAATGCCGACTTAAGTACAAGAGGACTGACATTCTAACTTCCTATTAATTGAACCTCTCCTGTGAGTCCAGTTTTAGATTCTGATGCATCACTTCAGGTGTACTGTATCCCTTGGACCTTCTTATTGACGATGAAACACAGAAATTGCATCCGAATTTAATACAAAAGGCAGAATGCCGACTTAAGTACAAGAGGACTGACACTCTAAATTTCTATGATTTGAACCTCTTCTGTGAGTCCAATTTTAGATACCGATGCTTCACTTCAGGTGTGCTGTATATCTTGGAACTTCTTATTGACGATGAAGCACAGAAATTGCGCCGCAAATAAATTAAAAAGGCACAATGCCGACTTAAGTACGAGAGGACTGACGCTCTAAATTTCTATGATTTGAACCTCTCCTGTGAATCCAGTTTTAGATTCCGATGCTCACTTCAGGTTTACTGTATACCTTGGACCTTCTTACTGACGATGAAACACAGATATTGCATCGAATTAAATTCAAAAGGCACAATGACGACTTAAGTACAAGTGTACTGACACTCTAACTTTCTATCATTTGAACCTTTCCTGTGAGTCCAGTTGTAAGCTCCGATGCTTCACTTCAGGTGTACTCTATTCCTTGGACCTTCTTATTGACGATGAAGCACAGAAATTGCGTCGGAATTAAATTCAAAAGGCACAATGCCGACTTAAGTAAAAGAGGACTGACACTCTAACTTTCTATGATTTGAACCTCTCCTGTGAGTCCAGTTTTAGATTCCGATGCTTCACTTCAGCTTTACTGTATACCTTGGACCCTCTTATTGACGGCTTAACACAGAAATTGCATCGGAATTAAATTCAAAAGTCACAATGCTAACTTCAGTACAAGAGGACTGACACTCTAACTTTCTATGATTTGAACCTCTCCTGAGAGTCCAGTTTTAGATTCCGATGCTTCACTTCAGGTTGACTGTTTCCCTTGGACCTTCTTATTGACGATGAAACACAGAAATTGAATCCGAATTTAATACAAAAGGCACAATGCCGAAATAAGTACAAGAGGACTGACACTCTAACTTTCAGTGTTTTGAACCTCTCCTGTGAGTACTGTTTAGATTCCGATGCTTCACTTCAGGTGTACTGTATACCTTGGACCTTCTTATTCACGATGAAACACAGAAATTGCACCGAATTAAATTCAAAAGGCACAATGACGACTTAAGTACAAGAGGACTGACACTCTAACTTTCTATGATTTGAACCACTCCTGTGAGTCCAGTTTTAGATTCCGATGCTTCACTTCAGGTTTACTGTATACCTTGGACCTTCTTATTGACGGCGAAACACAGAAATTGCTTCCGAATTTAATACAAAACGAACAATGCCGAATTATGTACAAGAGGACTGACACACTAACTTTCAATGATTTGAACCCCTCCTGTGAGTCCAGTTTTAGTTTCTGATGCTTCACTTCAGGTTTACTGTATCCCATGGACCTTCTTATTGACGATGAAACACAGAATTTGCATCCAGATTTAATACAAAAAGCACAATGCTGACTTAAGTACAAGAGGACTGATACTCTAACTTTCTGTGATTTGAACATCTCCTGTGAGTCCAGTTTTAGATTCCGATGCTTCACTTCAGATTTAGTGTATACCTTGGACCTCCTTGTTGACGATAAAACACAGAAATTGCATCGGAAATAAATTCGAAAGGCACAATGCCGACTAATGTACAAGAGGACTGACACTCTAACTTTCTGTGATTTGAACCTCTCCTGTGAGTCCAGTTTTAAATTCCGGTGTTTCACTTAAGGAGTAATGTAAACCTTGGACCTTCTTATTGACGAAGAAGCACAGATATTGCGTCGGAATTAAATTCATAAGGCACAATGCCGACTTAAGTACAAGAGGATTGACACTCTAACATTCAATGATTTGAACCCCTCCTGTGAGTCCAGTTTTAGTTTCCGATGCTTCACTTCAGTTTTACTGTATACCTTGGACCTTCTTATTGACGGCGAAACACAGAAATTGCTTCCGAATTTAATACAAAAGGAACAATGCCGAATTAAGTACAAGAGGACTGACACACTAACTTTCAATGATTTGAACCCCTCCTGTGCGTCCAGTTTTAGATTTCGATTTTCAGTTCAGGTTTACTGTATACCTTGGACCTTCTTATTGACGATGAAACACAGAAATTGCATGGAATTAAATTCAAAAGGCACAATGACGACTTAAGTACAAGAGGACTGACACTCTAACTTTCTATGATTTGAACCTCTCCTGTGAGTCCAGTATTAGATGCCGATGCTTCACTTAAGGTTTACTGTATCCCTTGGACGTTCTTATTGACGATGAAACACAGAAATTGCATCCGAATTTAATACAAAAGGCACAATGCCGACTTAAGTACATGGGGACTGACACTCTAACTTTCTTTGATTTGAACCTCGCCTGTGAGTCCAGTTTTAGATTCCGATGCTTCACTTCAGGTTTACTGTATCCCTTGGACCTTCTTATTGACGATGAAGCACAGAAATTGCGTCGGAATTAAATTCAAAAGGCATAATGCCGACTTAAGTACGAGAGGACTGTCACTCTAATATTCAATGCTTAGAACCTCTCCTGTGAGTCCAGTTTTAGATTCCGATGCTTCACTTAAGGTTTACTGTATCCCTTGGACCTTCTTATTGACGATGAAACACAGAAATTGCATCCGAATTTAATACAAAAGGCACAATGCCGACTTAAGTACATGGGGACTGACACTCTAACTTTCTATGATTTGAACCTCTCCTGTGAGTCCAGTTTTAGATTCCGATGCTTTACTTCAGCTTTACTGTATACCTTGGACCTTCTTATTGACGGCTAAACACAGAAATTGCATCGGTATTAAATTCAAAAGTCACAATGCTAACTTCAGTACAAGAGGACTGACACTCTAACTTTCTATGATTTGAACCTCTCCTGAGAGTCCAGTTTTAGATTCCGATGCTTCACTTCAGGTTGACTGTATCCCTTGGACCTTCTTATTGACGATGAAACACAGAAATTGAATCCGAATTTAATACAAAAGGCACAATGCCGAAATAAGTACAAGAGGACTGACACTCTAACTGTCAATGTTTTGAACCTCTCCTGTGAGTACAGTTTAGATTCCGATGCTTCACTTCAGGTGTACTGTATACCTTGGACCTTCTTATTCACGATGAAACACAGAAATTGCACCGAATTAAATTCAAAAGGCACAATGACGACTTAAGTACAAGAGGACTGACACTCTAACTTTCTATGATTTGAACCACTCCTGTGTGTCCAGTTTTAGTTTCCGATGCTTCACTTCTGGATTACTGTATCCCTTGGACCTTCTTATTGACATTGAAACACAGAAATTGCATCCGAATCTAATGCAAAAGGCACAATGACGTCTTAAGTACAAGAGGACTGACACTCTAACTTTCTATGATTTGAACCACTCCTGTGAGACCAGTTTTAGTTTCTGATGCTTCACTTCAGGTTTACTGTATCCCATGGACCTTCTTATTGACGATGAAACACAGAATTTGCATCCAGATTTAATACAAAAAGCACAATGCCGACTTAAGTACAAGAGGACTGATACTCTAAGTTTCTGTGATTTGAACATCTCCTGTGAGTCCAGTTTTAGATTCCGATGCTTCACTTGAGATTTAGTGTATACCTTGGACCTCCTTGTTGACGATAAAACACAGAAATTGCATCGGAAATAAATTCGAAAGGCACAATGCCGACTTATGTACAAGAGGACTGACACTCTAACTTTCTGTGATTTGAACCGCTCCTGTGAGTCCAGTTTTAAATTCCGGTGTTTCACTTCAGGTGTAATGTAAACCTTGGACCTTTTTATTGACGATGAAGCACAGATATTGCGTCGGAATTAAATTCATAAGGCACAATGCCGACTTAAGTACAAGAGGACTGACACTCTGACATTCTATGATTTGAACCCCTCCTGTGAGTCCAGTTTTAGATTCCGATGCTTGATTTCAGGTTTACTGTATACCTTGGACCTTCTTATTGACGGCGAAACACAGAAATTGCTTCCGAATTTAATACAAAAGGAACAATGCCGAATTAAGTACAAGAGGACTGACATACTAACTTTCAATGATTTGAACCCCTCCTGTTAGTCCAGTTTTAGATTCCGATGCTTTACTTCAGGTTTACTGTATATCTTGGACCTTCTTATTGACGATGAAGCACAGAAATCGCATCGGAATTAAATACAAAAGGCACAATGCCGACTTAAGTACAAGGGGAATGACACTCTAAGTTTCTATGATTTGAACGTCCCCTCTGAGTCCAGTTTTAGATTCCGATGCTTCACTTGAGGTTTACTGTATACCTTGAACCTTCTTATTGACGATGAAGGACTGACATTGCATCGGAATTAAATTCAAAAGGCACAATACCTACTTAAGTACAAGAGGAATGACACTCTAACTTTCTATGATTTGGAATTCTTCTGTGAGTCCAGTTTTAGATTCCGATGCTTCACTTCAGGTTTACCGTTTCCCTTGGACCTTCTTATTGACGACGAAACACAGTAATTGCATCCGAACTTAATTCAAAATCACAATGCCGACTTAAGTACAAGAGGACTGACACTCGAACTTTCTATTATCTGAACCTCTACTGTGAGTCCAGTTTTAGATTCCGATGCTTCACTTCAGGTTTACTGTATCCCTTGACCTTCTTATTGACGTTGAAAAACAGAAATTGCATCCGATTTTAATACAAAGGGCACAATGCCGACTTAAGTACAAGAGGACTGACATTCTAACTTCTTATTAATTGAACCTCTCCTGTGAGTCCAGTTTTAGATTCTGATGCATCACTTCAGGTTTACTGTATCCCTTGGACCTTCTTATTGACGATGAAACACATAAATTGCATCCGAATTTAATACAAAAGGCAGGATGCCGACTTAAGTACAAGAGAACTGACACTCTAAATTTCTATGATTTGAACCTCTCCTGTGAGTCCAGTTTTAGATTCCGATGCTTCACTTAAGGTGTGCTGTATATCTTGGAACTTCTTATTGACGATGAAGCACAGAAATTGCGCCGCAAATAAATTAAAAAGGCACAATGCCGACTTAAGTACGAGAGGACTGACACTCTAAATTTCTATGATTTGAACCTCTCCTGTGAATCCAGTTTTAGATTCCGATGCTCACTTCAGGTTTACTGTATACCTTGGACCTTCTTATTGACGATGAAACACAGATATTGCATCGAATTAAATTCAAAAGGCACAATGACGACTTAAGTACAACTGGACTGACACTCTGACTTTCTATGATTTGAACCTTTCCTGTGAGTCCAGTTGTAAGCTCCGATGCTTCACTTCAGGTGTGCTGTATACCTTGGACCTTCTTATTGACGATGAAGCACAGAAATTGCGTCGGAATTAAATTCAAAAGGCACAATGCCGACTTAAGTGAAAGAGGACTGACACTCTAACTGACTGTGATTTGAACCTCTCCTGTGAGTCCAGTTTTAGATTCCGATGCTTCACTTCAGCTTTACTGTGTACCTTGGACCTTCTTATTGACGGCTAAACACAGAAATTGCATCGGAATTAAATTCAAAAGTCACAATGCTAACTTCAGTACAAGAGGACTGACACTGTAACTTTCTATGATTTGAACCTCTCCTGAGAGTCCAGTTTGAGATTCCGATGCTTCACTTCAGGTTGACTGTATCCCTTGGACCTTCTTATTGACGATGAAACACAGAAATTGAATCCGAATTTAATACAAAAGGCACAATGCCGAAATAAGTACAAGAGGACTGACACTCTAACTGTCAATGTTTTGAACCTCTCCTGTGAGTACAGTTTAGATTCCCATGCTTCACTTCATATTTAGTGTATACCTTGGACCTCCTTGTTGTCGATAAAACACAAAAATTGCATCGGAAATAAATTCGAAAGGCACAATGCCGGCTTATGTACAAGAGGACTGACACTCTCACTTTCTGTGATTTGAACCTCTCCTGTGAGTCCAGTTTTAAATTCCGGTGTTTCACTTCAGGTGTAATGTAAACCTTGGACCTTCTTATTGACGATGAAGCACAGATATTGCGTCGGAATTAAATTCATAAGGCACAATGCCGACTTAAGTACAAGAGGACTGACACTCTAACATTCTATGATTTGAGCCCCTCCTGTGAGTCCAGTTTTAGATTCCGATGCTTCACTTCAGGTTTATTGTATACCTTGGACCTTCTTATTGACGGCGAAACACAGAAATTGCTTCCGAATTTAATACAAAAGGAACAATGCCGAATTAAGTACAAGAGGACTGACACACTAACTTTCAATGATTTGAACCCCTCCTGTGAGTCCAGTTTTAGATTCCGATGCTTCAGTTCAGGTTTACTGTATACCTTGGACCTTCTTATTGACGATGGAAAACAGAAATTGCATCGAATTAAATTCAAAAGGCACAATGCCGACTTAAGTACAAGAGGACAGACACTCTAACTTTCTATGATTTGAACCTCTCCTGTGAGTATAGTATTAGATGCCGATGCTTCACTTAAGGTTTACTGTGTCCCTTGGACCTTCTTATTGAAGATGAAACACAGAAATTGCATGCGAATTTAATACAAAAGGCACAATGCCGACTTAAGTACAAGATGACTGACATTCTAACTTTATATGATTTGAACCTCTCCTGTGAGTCCAGTTTTAGATTCTGATGCTTCACTTCAGGTTTACTGTATCCCTTGGACCTTCTTATTGACGATGAAACACAGAAATTGCATCGGAATTAAATTCAAAATGCACCATGCCGACTTAAGTACAATAGGACTGACACTCTAACTTTCTATGATTTGAACCTCTCCTGTGAGTCCAGTTTTTGATTCCGATGCTTTACTTCAGCTTTACTGTATATCTTGGACCCTCTTATTGACGATGAAGCACAGAAATTGCATCGGAATTAAATACAAAGAGCACAATGCCGACTTAAGTACAAGAGGACTGACACTCTAACTCTCTATGATTTGAACTTCCCCTGTGAGTCCAGTTTTAGATTCCGATGCTTCACTTCAGGTTTACTGTATACTTTGAACCTTCTTATTGACGATGAAGCACTGACATTGCATCGGAATTAAATTCGAAAGGCACAATACATACTTAAGTACAAGAAGACTGACACTCTAACTTTCTATGATTTGGACCTCTCCTGGGAGTCCAGTTTTAGATTCCGATGCTTCACTTCAGGCTTACTGTATTACTTGGACCTTCTTATTGACGATGAAACACAGAAATTGCATCCAAATTTAATACAAAAGGCTCAATGCCAATATAAGTACAAAAGGACTGACACTCTAACTTTCTATGAATTGAACCTTTCCTGTGAGTCCAGTTTTAGATTCCGATGCTACACTTCAGGTTTACTGTATCCCTTGGACCTTCTTATTGACGATGAAGCACAGAAATTGCATCGGAATTAAATTCAAAAGGCACAATGCCGAATTAAGTACAAGAGGTCTGACACTTAACCTTTCTATGTTTTGAACCTCTCCTGTGAGTCCAGTTTTAGATTCCGTTGCTTCACTTCTGGTTTACTGTACCCCTTGGACCTTCTTATTGAAGTAGAAACACAGAAATTGCATCCAAATTTAATACAAAAGGCACAATGCCGACTTATGTACAAGAGGACTGACACTCTAACTTTCTATGATTTCAACCTCTGCTGTGAGTCCACTTTTAGATTCCGATGCTTCACTTCAGGTTCACTGTATACCTTGGACCTTCTTATTGACGATGAAACACAGAAATTGCATAGGAATTAAATTCAAAAGGCACAATGCCAACTTAAGTACAAAAGGACTGACACTCAAACTTTCTACAATTTGAGCATCTCTTGTGAGCCCAGTTTAACAATCCGATGCTTCACTTCAGGTTTACTGTATACCTTGGACCTTCTTATTGACGATGAAACACAGAAATTGCATCTGAATTTAATACAAGAGGCACAATGCCGACTTAAGTACAAGAGGACTGACACTCTAACTTTCTATGATTTGAACCTCTCCTGTGAGCCAATTTTACATTCCGATGCTTAACTTCAGGTTTACTGTATCCCTTGGACCTTCTTATTGACGATGAAACACAGTAATTGCATCCGAACTTAATTCAAAATCACACTGCCGACTTAAGTACAAGAGGACTGACACTCTAACTTTCTATGATCTGAACCTCTCCTGTGAATCCAGTTTTAGATTCCGATGCTTCACTTCAGGTTTACTGTTTCACTTGGACCTTCTTATTGACGATGAAACACAGAAATTGCATCCAAATTTAATGCAAACGGCACAATGCCGACTAACGTACAAGAGGACTGACACTCTAAGTTTCTATGAATTGAACCTCTCCTGTGAGTCCAGTTTTAGATTCCGATGATTCACTTCAGGTTTACTGTATCCCTTGGACCTTCTTATGGACGATGAAGCACAGAAATTGCATCGGAATTAAATTCAAAAGGCACAATGCCGACTTAAGTACAAGAGGCCTGTCACTTTAAGTTTCTATGATTTGAACCTCAGCTGTGAGTCCAGTTTTAGATTCCGTTGCTTCACTTCTGGTTTACTGTACACCTTGGACCTTCTTATTGACGTAGAAACGCAGAAATTGCATCCAAATTTAATACAAAAGGCACAATGCCGACTTAAGTACAAGAGGACTGACACTCTAACTTTCTATGATTTGAACCTCTGCTGTGAGTCCAGTTTTAGATTCCGATGCTTCACTTCAGGTTCACTGTATACCTTGGACCTTCTTATTGACGATGAAACACAGAAATTGCATCGGACTTAAATTCAAAACGCACACTGCCAACTTAAGTACAAAAGGACTGACACTTTAAATTCCTATAATTTACACATCTCCTGTGAGTCCAGTTTAACATTCCGATGCTTCACTTCAGGTTTACTGTGTACCTTGCACCTTCTTATTGACGATGAAACACAGAAATTGCATCCGAATTTAATACAAAAGGCAAAATGCCGACTTAAGTACATGCAGGCTGGCACTCTAACTTTCTATGATTTGAACCTGTCCTGTGAGTCCAGTTTTAGATTGCGATGCTTCAGTTCAGGTTTACTGTATCCCTTGGACCTTCTTATTGACGATGAAACACAGAAATTGCATCCAAATTTAATACAAAAGGCACAATGCCGACCTAAGTACAAGAGGACTGACACTCTAACTTTCTATGATTTACACCTCTCCTGTGAGTACAGTTTCAGATTCCGATGCTTCACTTCAGGTGTACAGTATACCTTGGACCTTCTTATTGACGATGAAGCACAGAAATTGTGTCGGAATTAAATTCAAAAGGCAAACGCCGACTTAAGTAAGAGAGGACTGACACTCTTACTTTCGATGATTTGAACCTCTCCTGTGAGTCCAGTTTTAGATTCCGATGCTTCACTTCGAGTTTACTGTATACCTTGGACCTTCTTATTGACGATGAAACACAGATATTGCATCCGAAATCAATTCAAAAAGCACAATGCCGACTTAAGTACAAGAGGACTGACACTCTAACTTTCTGTGATTTGAACCTCTCCTGTGCGTCAAGTTTTAAATTCCCGTGTTTCACTTCAGGTGTACTGTAAACCTTGGACCATCGTATTGACGATGAAGCTCAGATATTGCGTCGGAATTAAATTCATAAGGCACAATGCCGAATTAAGTACAAGAGTACTGACACTCTAACATTCATTGATTTCAACCCCTTCTGTGAGACCAGTTTTAGATTCCGATGCTTCACTTTAGGTTTACTGTGTACCTTGGACCTTCTTATTGACGGTGAAACACAGAAATTGCTTCCGAATTTAATACAAAAGGCACATTGCCGAATTAACTACAAGAGGACTGACACACTAACTTTCAATGATTTGAACCCCTCCTGTGAGTCCAGTTTTAGATTCCGATGCTTCACTTCAGGTTTACTGTATACCTTGGACCTTCTTATTGACGATGAAACACAGAAATTGCATCGAATTAAAATCAAAAGGCACAATGCCGACTTAAGTACAAGAGGACTGACACTCTAACTTTCTATGATTTTAACCTCTCCTGTGAGTCCAGTATTAGATGCCGATGCTTCACTTCAGGTTTACTGTATCCCTTGGATCTTCTTATTGACGATGAAACACAGAAATTGCATCCGAATTTAATACAAAAGGCACAATGCCGACTTAAGTACACGATGACTGACACTCTAACTTTCTTTGATTAGAACCTCGCCTGTGAGTCCAGTTTTAGATTCCGATGCTTCACTTGAGGTTTACTGTATACCTTGAACCTTCTTATTGACGATGAAACACAGAAATTGCATCCGAATTTAATTCAAAATCACAATGCCGACTTAAGCACAACAGGACTGACACTCTAACTTTCTATGATTTGGAATTCTTCTGTGAGTCCAGTTTTAGATTCCGATGCTTCACTTCAGCTTTACCGTTTCCCTTGGACCTTCTTATTGACGATGAAACACAGTAATTGCATCCGAACTTAATTCAAAATCACAATGCCGACTTAAGTACAAGAGGACTGACACTCGAACTTTCTATTATCTGAACCTCTCCTGTGAGTCCAGTTTTAGATTCCGATGCTTCACTTCAGGTTTACTGTATCCCTTGACCTTCTTATTGACGTTGAAAAACAGATATTGCATCCGATTTTAATACAAAGGGCACAATGCCGACTTAAGTACAAGAGGACTGACATTCTAACTTCCTATTAATTGAACATCTCCTGTGAGTCCAGTTTTAGATTCTGATGCATCACTTCAGGTTTACTGTATCCCTTGGACCTTCTTATTGACGATGAAACACAGAAATTGCATCCGAATTTAATACAAAAGGCAGAATGCCGACTTAAGTACAAGAGGACTGACATTCTAACTTCCTATTAATTGAACCTCTCCTGTGAATCCAGTTTTAGATTCCGATGCTCACTTCAGGTTTCCTGTATACCTTGGACCTTCTTACTGACGATGAAACACAGATATTGCATCGAATTAAATTCAAAAGGCACAATGACGACTTAAGTACAAGTAAACTGACACTCTAACTTTCTATGATTCGAACCTTTCCTGTGAGTCCAGTTGTAAGCACCGATGCTTCACTTCAGGTGTACTCTATTCCTTGGACCTTCTTATTGACGATGAAGCACAGAAATTGCGTCGGAATTAAATTCAAAAGGCACAATGCCGACTTAAGTAGAAGAGGACTGACACTCTAACTTTCTATGATTTGAACCTCTCCTGTGAGTCCAGTTTTAGATTCCGATGCTTCACTTCAGCTTTACTGTATACCTTGGACCCTCTTATTGACGGCTAAACACAGAAATTGCATCGGAATTAAATTCAAAAGTCACAATGCTAACTTCAGTACAAGAGGACTGACACTCTAACTTTCTATGATTTGAACCTCTCCTGAGAGTCCAGTTTTAGATTCCGATGCTTCACTTCAGGTTGACTGTTTCCCTTGGACCTTCTTATTGACGATGAAACACAGAAATTGAATCCGAATTTAATACAAAAGGCACAATGCCGAAATAAGTACAAGAGGACTGACACTCTAACTTTCAGTGTTTTGAACCTCTCCTGTGAGTACAGTTTAGATTCCGATGCTTCACTTCAGGTGTACTGTATACCTTGGACCTTCTTATTCACGATGAAACACAGAAATTGCACCGAATTAAATTCAAAAGGCACAATGGCGACTTAAGTACAAGAGGACTGACACTCTAACTTTCTATGATTTGAACCACTCCTGTGAGTCCAGTTTTAGATTCCGATCCTTCACTTCAGGTTTACTGTATACCTTGGACCTTCTTATTGACGGCGCAACACAGAATTTGCATCCAGATTTAATACAAAAAGCACAATGCTGACTTAAGTACAAGAGGACTGATACTCTAACTTTCTGTGATTTGAACATCTCCTGTGAGTCCAGTTTTAGATTCCGATGCTTCACTTCAGATTTAGTGTATACCTTGGACCTCCTTGTTGACGATAAAACACAGAAATTGCATCGGAAATAAATTCGAAAGGCACAATGCCGACTAATGTACAAGAGGACTGACACTCTAACTTTCTGTGATTTGAACCTCTCCTGTGAGTCCAGTTTTAAATTCCGGTGTTTCACTTAAGGAGTAATGTAAACCTTGGACCTTCTTATTGACGATGAAGCACAGATATTGCGTCGGAATTAAATTCATAAGGCACAATGCCGACTTAAGTACAAGAGGACTGACACTCTAACATTCTATGATTTGAACCCCTCCTGTGAGTCCAGTTTTAGATTCCGATGCTTCACTTCAGTTTTACTGTATACCTTGGACCTTCTTATTGTCGGCGAAACACAGAAATTGCTTCCGAATTTAATACAAAAGGAACAATGCCGAATTAAGTACAAGAGGACTGACACACTAACTTTCAATGATTTGAACCCCTCCTGTGAGTCCAGTTTTAGATTCCGATGCTTCAGTTCAGGTTTACTGTATACCTTGGACCTTCTTATTGACGATGAAACACAGAAATTGCATGGAATTAAATTCAAAAGGCACAATGCCGACTTAAGTACAAGAGGACTGACACTCTAAATTTCTATGATTTGAACCTCTCTTGTGAGTCCAGTATTAGATGCCGATGCTTCACTTAAGGTTTACTGTATCCCTTGGACCTTCTTATTGACGATGAAACACAGAAATTGCATCCGAATTTAATACGAAAGGCACAATGCCGACTTAAGTACATGAGGACTGACACTCTAACTTTCTTTGATTTGAACCTCGCCTGTGAGTCCAGTTTTAGATTCCGATGCTTCACTTCAGGTTTACTGTATCCCTTGGACCTTCTTATTGACGATGAAGCACAGAAATTGCGTCGGAATTAAATTCAAAAGGCATAATGCCGACTTAAGTACGAGAGGACTGTCACTCTAATATTCAATGCTTTGAACCTCTCCTGTGAGTCCAGTTTTAGATTCCGATGCTTCACTTAAGGTTTACTGTATCCCTTGGACCTTCTAATTGACGATGAAACACAGAAATTGCATCGGAATTAAATTCAAAATGCACAATGCCGACTTAAGTACAATAGGACTGACACTCTAACTTTCTATGATTTGAACCTCTCCTGTGAGTCCAGTTTTAGATTCCGATGCTTTAATTCAGCTTTACTGTATACCTTGGACCTTCTTATTGACGGCTAAACACAGAAATTGCATCGGTATTAAATTCAAAAGTCACAATGCTAACTTCAGTACAAGAGGACTGTCACTCTAACTTTCTATGATTTGAACCTCTCCTGAGAGTCCAGTTTTAGATTCCGATGCTTCACTTCAGGTTGACTGTATCCCTTGGACCTTCTTATTGACGATGAAACACAGAAATTGAATCCGAATTTAATACATAAGGCACAATGCCGAAATAAGTACAAGAGGACTGACACTCTAACTGTCAATGTTTTGAACCTCTCCTGTGAGTACAGTTTAGATTCCGATGCTTCACTTCAGGTGTACTGTATACCTTGGACCTTCTTATTCACGATGAAACACAGAAATTGCACCGAATTAAATTCAAAAGGCACAATGACGACTTAAGTACAAGAGGACTGACACTCTAACTTTCTATGATTTGAACCACTCCTGTGAGTCCAGTTTTAGTTTCCGATGCTTCACTTCAGGATTACTGTATCCCTTGGACCTTCTTATTGACATTGAAACACAGAAATTGCATCCGAATCTAATGCAAAAGGCACAATGACGACTTAAGTACAAGAGGACTGACACTCTAACTTTCTATGATTTGAACCACTCCTGTGTGTCCAGTTTTAGTTTCTGATGCTTCACTTCAGGTTTACTGTATCCCATGGACCTTCTTATTGACGATGAAACACAGAATTTGCATCCAGATTTAATACAAAAAGCACAATGCCGACTTAAGTACAAGAGGACTGATACTCTAACTTTCTGTGATTTGAACATCTCCTGTGAGTCCAGTTTTAGATTCCGATGCTTCACTTCAGATTTAGTGTATACCTTGGACCTCCTTGTTGACGATAAAACACAGAAATTGCATCGGAAATAAATTCGAAAGGCACAATGCCGACTTATGTAAAAGAGGACTGACACTCTAACTTTCTGTGATTTGAACCTCTCCTGTGAGTCCAGTTTTAAATTCCGGTGTTTCACTTCAGGTGTAATGTAAACCTTGGACCTTCTTATTGACGATGAAGCACAGATATTGCGTCGGAATTAAACTCATATGGCACAATGCCGACTTAAGTACAAGAGGACTGACACTCTGACATTCTATGATTTGAACCCCTCCTGTGAGTCCAGTTTTAAATTCCGATGCTTGACTTCAGGTTTACTGTATACCTTGGACCTTCTTATTGACGGCGAAACACAGAAATTGCTTCCGAATTTAATACAAAAGGAACAATGTCGAATTAAGTGCAAGAGGACTGACACACTAACTTTCAATGATTTGAACCCCTCCTGTGAGTCCAGTTTTAGATTCCGATGCTTTACTTCAGGTTTACTGTATATCTTGGACCTTCTTATTGACGATGAAGCACAGAAATCGCATCGGAATTAAATACAAAAGGCAGGATGCCGACTTAAGTACAAGAGAACTGACACTCTAAATTTCTATGATTTGAACCTCTCCTGTGAGTCCAGTTTTAGATTCCGATGCTTCACTTAAGGTGTGCTGTATATCTTGGAACTTCTTATTGACGATGAAGCACAGATATTGCGCCGCAAATAAATTAAAAAGGCACAATGCCGACTTAAGTACGAGAGGACTGACACTCTAAATTTCTATGATTTGAACCTCTCCTGTGAATCCAGTTTTAGATTCCGATGCTCACTTCAGGTTTACTGTATACCTTGGACCTTCTTATTGACGATGAAACACAGATATTGCATCGAATTAAATTCAAAAGGCACAATGACGACTTAAGTACAAGAGAACTGACACTCTGACTTTCTATGATTTGAACCTTTCCTGTGAGTCCAGTTGTAAGCTCCGATGCTTCACTTCTGGTGTGCTGTATACCTTGGACCTTCTTATTGACGATGAAGCACAGAAATTGCGTCGGAATTAAATTCAAAAGGCACAATGCCGACTTAAGTAAAAGAGAACTGACACTCTAACTTACTGTGATCTGAACCTCTCCTGTGAGTCCAGTTTTAGATTCCGATGCTTCACTTCAGCTTTACTGTATACCTTGGACCTTCTTATTGACGGCTAAACACAGAAATTGCATCGGAATTAAATTCAGAAGTCACAATGCTAACTTCAGAACATGAGGACTGACACTGTAACTTTCTATGATTTGAACCTCTCCTGAGAGTCCAGTTTTAGATTCCGATGCTTCACTTCAGGTTGACTGTATCCCTTGGACCTTCTTATTGACGATGAAACACAGAAATTGAATCCGAATTTAATACAAAAGGCACAATGCTGAAATAAGTACAAGAGGACTGACACTCTAACTGTCAATGTTTTGAACCTCTCCTGTGAGTACAGTTTAGATTCCGATGCTTCACTTCAGGTGTACTGTATACCTTGGACCTTCTTATTCACGATTAAACACAGAACTTGCACCGAATTAAATACAAAAGGCACAATGACGACTTAAGTACAAGAGGACTGACACTCTAACTTTCTATGATTTGAACCACTCCTGTGAGTCCAGTTTTAGTTTCCGATGCTTCACTTCAGGATTACTGTATCCCTTGGACCTTCTTACTGACATTGAAACACAGAAATTGCATCCGAATTTAATGCAAAAGGCACAATGCCGACTTAAGTACAAGGGGACTGACACTCTAACTTTCTATGATTTGAACCTCTCCTGTGAGTCCAGTTTTGGTTTCTGATGCTTCACTTCAGGTTTACTGTATCCCATGGACCCTCTTATTGACGATGAAGCACAGAAATTGCATCGGAATTAAATACAAAGGGCACAATGCCGGGTTAAGTACAAGAGGACTGACACTCTAACTCTCTATGATTTGAACGTCCCCTGTGAGTCCAGTTTTAGATTCCGATGCTTCACTTCAGGTTTACTGTATACTTTAAACCTTCTTATTGACGATGAAGCACTGACATTGCATCGGAATTAAATTCAAAAGGCACAATACCTACTTAAGTACAAGAAGACTGACACTCTAACTTTCTATGATTTGGACCTCTCCTGGGAGTCCAGTTTTACATTCCGATGCTTCACTTAAGGTTTACCATTTCCCTCGGACCTTCTTATTGACGATGGAACACAGTAATTGCATCCGAACTTAATTCAAAATCACAATGCCGACTTGAGTACAAGAGGACTGACACTCGAACTTTCTATGATCTGAACCTCGCCTGTGAGTCCAGTTTCAGATTGCGGTGCTTCACTTCAGGTTTACTGTATCCCTTGACCTTCTTATTGACGTTGAAAAACAGATATTGCATCCGATTTTAATACAAATTGCACAATGCCGACTTATGTACAAGAGGACTGACACTCTAACTTTCTATGATTTGAACCACTCCTGTGAGTCCAGTTTTAGTTTCCGATGCTTCACTTCAGGTTTACTGTATCCCTTGCACCTTCTTATTGACGAAGAAACACAGAAATTGCATACGAATTTAATACAAAAGGCACAATGCCGACTTAAGTACAAGAGGACTGACACTCTAACTTTCTACGATTTGAACCTCTCCTGTGAGTCCAGTATTAGATTACCATGCTTCACTTCAGGTTTACTGTATACCTTGGACCTTCATATTGACGATGAAACACAGAAATTGCATCCGAATTTAATACAAAAGGCACAATGCCGACTTATGTACAAGAGGACTGACACTCTAACTTTCTATGATTTGAACCACTCCTGTGAGTGCAGTTTTAGTTTCCGATGCTTCACTTCAGGTTTACTGTATCCCTTGCACCTTCTTATTGACGAAGAAACATAGAAATTGCATACGAATTTAATACAAAAGGCACAATGCCGACTTAAGTACAAGAGGACTGACACTCTAACTTTCTACGATTTGAACCTCTCCTGTGAGTCCAGTATTAGATTACCATGCTTCACTTCAGGTTTACTGTATACCTTGGACCTTTTTATTGACGATGAAACACAGAAATTGCATCTGAATTTAATACAAAAGGCACAATGAAGACTTAAGTACAAGAGGACTGACACTCTAACTTTCTACGATTTGAACCTCTCCTGTGAGTCCAGTATTAGATTACCATGCTTCACTTCAGGTTTACTGTATACCTTGGAACTTTTTATTGACGACAAAACACAGAAATTGCATCCGAATTTAATACAAAATGTACAATGCAGACGTAAGTACAAGAGGACTGACACTCTAACTTTCTATGATTTGAACATCTCCTGTGAGTCTAGTTATAGATTCCGATGCTTCACTTCAGGTGTACTGTATACCTTTGACCTTCTTATTGACGATGAAGCACAGAAATTGCGTCGAATTAAATTCAAAAGGCACAATGCCGACTTAAGTACAAGAGGACTGACACTCTAACTTTCTATGAATTGAACCTCTCCTGTGAGTCCAGTTTTAGATTCCGATGCTTCACTTCAGGTTTACTGTATCCCTTGGACCTTCTTATTGACGATGAAACACAGAAATTGCATCCGAATTTAATAGAAAAGGCACAATGCCGACTTAAGTACAAGAGGACTGACACTCTAACTTTCTACGATTTGAACCTCTCCTGTGAGTCCAGTATTAGATTACCATGCTTCACTTCAGGTTTACTGTATACCTTGGACCTTTTTATTGACGATGAAACACAGAAATTGCATCTGAATTTAATACAAAAGGCACAATGCCGACTTAAGTACAAGAGGACTGACACTCTAACTTTCTACGATTTGAACCTCTCCTGTGAGTCCAGTATTAGATTACCATGCTTCACTTCAGGTTTACTGTATACCTTGGACCCTTTTATTGACGACAAAACACAGAAATTGCATCCGAATTTAATACAAAATGTACAATGCCGACGTAAGTACAAGAGGACTGACACTCTAACTTTCTATGATTTGAACATCTCCTGTGAGTCTAGTTATAGATTCCGATGCTTCACTTCAGGTGTACTGTATACCTTTGACCTTCTTATTGACGATGAAGCACAGAAATTGCGTCGAATTAAATTCAAAAGGCACAATGCCGACTTAAGTACAAGAGGACTGACACTCTAACTTTCTATGAATTGAACCTCTCCTGTGAGTCCAGTTTTAGATTCCGATGCTTCACTTCAGGTTTACTGTATCCCTTGGACCTTCTTATTGACGATGAAACACAGAAATTGCATCCGAATTTAATACAAAAGGCACAATGCCGACTTAAGTACAAGATGACTGACATTCTAACTTTATATGATTTGAACCTCTTCTGTGAGTCCAGTTTTAGATTCCGATGCTTCACTTCAGGTTTAAAGTATCCCTTGGACCTTCTTGTTGACGATGAAGCTCGGAAATTGCGTCGGAATTAAATTCAAAAGGCACAATGCCGACTTAAGTACAAGAGGACTGACACTCTAACTTTCAATGATTTGAACCTCTCCTGTGAGTCCAGTTTTAGATTCCGATGCTTCACTTCAGCTTTACTGTATACCTTGGACCTTCTTATTGACGGCGAAACACAGAAATTGCATCGGAATTAAATTCAAAAGTCACAATGCTGACTTCAGTACAAGAGGACTGACACTCTAACTTTCTATGATTAGAACCACTCCTGTGAGTCCAGTTTTAGATTCCGATGCTTCACTTTAGCGTACTGTATACCTTGGACCTTCTTATTCACGATGAAACACAGAAATTACACCGAATTAAATTCAAAAGGCACAATGACGACATAAGTACAAGAGGACTGACACTCTAACTTTCTATGATTTGAGACAATGCTGTGAGTCCAGTTTTAGATTCCGATGCTTCACTTCAGGTTTACTGTATCCCTCGGACCTTCTTATTAACGATGAAACACAGAAATTGCATCCGAATTTAATACAAAAGGCACAATGCCGACTTAAGTACAAGAGGACTGACACTCTAACTTTCTATGATTTGAACCTCTCCTGTGAGTCCAGTTTTTGATTCCGATGCTTTACTTCAGCTTTATTTCATATCTTGGACCCTCTTATTGACGATGAAGCACAGAAATTGCATCGGAATTAAATACAAAAGGCACAATGCCGACTTAAGTACAAGGGGACTGACACTCTAACTCACTATGATTTGAACGTCCCCTGTGAGTCTAGTTTTAGATTCCGATGCTTCACTTCAGGTTTACTGTATACTTTGAACCTTCTTATTGACGATGAAGCACTGACATTGCATCGGAATTAAATTCAAGAGGCACAATACCTACTTAAGTACAAGAAGACTGACACTCTAACTTTCTATGGTTTGGACCTCTCTTGGGAGTCCAGTTTTAGATTCCGATGCTTCACTTAAGGTTTACCATTTCCCTCGGACCTTCTTATTGACGATGGAACACAGTAATTGCATCCGAACTTAATTCAAAATCACAATGCCGACTTATGTACAAGAGGACTGACACTCGAACTTTCTATGATCTGAACCTCGCCTGTGAGTCCAGTTTTAGATTCCGATGCTTCACTTCAGGTTTACTGTATACCTTGGACCTTCTTATTGACGGCGAAACACGGAAATTGCATCGGAATTAAATTCAAAAGTCACAATGCCGACTTAAGTACAAGAGGACTGACAGTCTAACTTTCTACGATTTGAACCTCTCCTGTGAGTCCAGTATTAGATTACCATGCTTGACTTCAGGTTTACTGTATCCCTTGCACCTTCTTCTTATTGACGAATAAACACAGAAATTGCATCCGAATTTAATACAAAAGGCACAATGCCGACTTAAGTACAAGAGGACTGTCACTCTAACTTCCTACGATTTGAACCTCTCCTGTGAGTCCAGTATTAGATTACCATGCTTCACTTCAGGTTTACTGTATACCTTGGACCTTTTTATTGACGATGAAACACAGAAATTGCATCTGAATTTAATACAAAAGGCACAATGCCGACTTAAGTACAAGAGGACTGACACTCTAACTTTCTACGATTTGAACCTCTCCTGTGAGTCCAGTTTTAAATTCCGATGCTTCACTTCAGGTTTACTGTATCCCTTGGACCTTCTTATTGACGATGAAACACAGAAATTGCATCGGAATTAAATTCAAAATGCACAATGCCGACTTAAGTACAATAGGACTGACACTCTAACTTTCTATGAATTGAACCTCTCCTGTGAGTCCAGTTTTAGATTCCGATGCTTCACTTCAGGTTTACTGTATCCCTTGGACCTTCTTATTGACGATGAAACACAGAAATTGCATCCGAATTTAATACAAAAGGCACAATGCCGACTTAAGTACAAGATGACTGACATTCTAACTTTATATGATTTGAACCTCTCCTGTGAGTCCAGTTTTAAATTCCGATGCTTCACTTCAGGTTTACTGTATCCCTTGGACCTTCTTATTGACGATGAAACACAGAAATTGCATCGGAATTAAATTCAATATGCACAATGCCGACTTAAGTACAATAGGACTGACACTCTAACTTTCTATCATTTGAACCTCTCCTATGAGTCCAGTTTTTGATTCCGATGCTTTACTTCAGCTTTACTGTATATCTTGGACCCTCTTATTGACGATGAAGCACAGAAATTGCATCGGAATTAAATACAAAAGGCACAATGCCGACTTAAATACAAGAGGACTGACACTCTAACTCTCTATGATTTGAACCTCTCCTGTGAGTCCAGTTTTAGATTCCGATGCTTCACTTCAGCTTTACTGTATACCTTGGACCTTCTTATTGACGGTGAAACACGGAAATTGCATCGGAATTAAATTCAAAAGTCACAATGCCGACTTAAGTAAAGGAGGACTGACAGTCTAACTTTCTACGATTTCAACCTCTCCTGTGAGTCCAGTATTAGATTACCATGCTTCACTTCAGGTTTACTGTATACCTTGGACCTTCTTATTGACGATGAAACACAGAAATTGCATCCGAATTTAATACAAAAGGCACAATGCCGACTTATGTACAAGAGGACTGACACTCTAACTTTCTATGATTTGAACCACTCCTGTGAGTCCAGTTTTAGTTTCCGATGCTTCACTTCAGGATTACTGTATCCCTTGCACCTTCTTATTGACGAAGAAACACAGAAATTGCATACGAATTTAATACAAAAGGCACAATGCCGACTTAAGTACAAGAGGACTGACACTCTAACTTTCTACGATTTGAACCTCTCCTGTGAGTCCAGTATTAGATTACCATGCTTCACTTCAGGTTTACTGTATACCTTGGACCTTTTTATTGACGATGAAACACAGTAATTGCATCCGAATTTAATAGAAAGACACATCGCAGATTTAAGTACAAGAGGACAGATACTCTAACTTTCCATCATTTGAACCTCTCCTGTGAGTCCAGTTTAGATTCCGAAGCTTCACTTCAGGTGTACAGTATACCTTGGACCTTCTTATTGACGATGAAGCACAGAAATTGCGTCGGAATTAATTTCAAAAGGCACAATGCCGACTTAAGTACGAGAGGACTGACACTCTAACTTTCTATGAATTGAACCTCTCCTGTGAGTCCAGTTTTAGATTCCGATGCTTCACTTCAGGTTTACTGTATCCCATGGACCTTCCTATTGACAATGAAACATAGGAATTGCATCCGAATTTAATACAAAATGTACAATGCCGACTTAAGTACAAGAGGACTGACACACTAACTTTCTATGATTTGAACCTCTCCTGTGAGTCCAGTTTGAGATTCCGATTGTTCACTTCAAGTTTACTGTATACCTTGGTCCTTCGTATTGGCGGCGAAACACAGAAATCGTATCGGAATTAAATTCAAATGTCACAATGCCGAGTTAAGTACAAGAGGACTGACACTCTAACTTTCTATGATTTGAACCTCTCCTGTGAGTCCTGTTTTAGATTCCGATGCTTCACTTCGGGTTAACTGTATTCCTTGGACCTTCTTATTGACGATGAAACACAGAAATTGCATCCGAATTTAATACAAAAATCACAATGCCGAATTAAGTACAAGAGGACTGACACTCTAACTTTCAATGATTTGAACCTCTCCTGTGAGTCCAGTTTTAGATTCCGATGCTTCACTTCAGGTTTACTGTATATCTTGGACCTTCTTATTTACGATGAAACACAGAAATGGCATCGAATTAGGATCAAAAGGCACAATGCCGACTTAAGTACAAGAGGACTGACACTCTAAATTTCTATGATTTGAACCACTCCTGTGAGTCCAGTTTTAGTTTCCGATGCTTCACTTCAGGTTTACTGTATCCCTTGGACCTTTTCATTGACGATGAAACACAGAAATTGCATCCGAATTCAATACAAAACGCACAATGCCGACTTAAGTGCAAGAGGGCTGACACTCTAATTTTCTATGATTTGAACCTCTCCTGTGAGACCAGTATTAGATTACGATGCTTCACTTCAGGTTTACTGTATTCCTTGGACCTTCTGATTGACGAAGAAAGCACCGAAATTGCTTCCGAGTTTAATACAAAATGCTCAATGCTGATTTAAGTACAAGAGCACTGACACTCTAACTTTCTATGATTTGATCCTCTCCTGTGAGTCCGGTTTTAGATTCCGATGCTTCACTTCAGGTTTACTGTATACCTTTGACCATCTTATTGACGATTAAACACAGAAATTGCATCCGAATTTAATACAAAAGGCAAAATGCCGACTGAAGTACAAGAGGACTGACACTCTAACATTCTATGATTTGAACCTGTCCTGTGAGACCAGTTTTAGATTCCGATGCTTCACTTCAGGTGTACAGTATACCTTGGACCTTCTTATTGTCGATGAAGCACAGAAATTGCGTCGGATTTAAATTCAAAACGCACAATGCCGACTTAAGTACGAGAGGACTGACTTTCTTACTTTCTATGATTTGAACCTCTCCTGTGAGTCCAGTTTTAGATTCCGATCCTTTCTCTTCAGGTTTACTGTATACCTTGGACCTTCTTATTGTGGATGAAACACAGATATTGCATCCGAATATAATTCAAAGGCACAATGCCAACTTAAGTGCAATAGGACTGACACTCTAACTTTCTATGATTTGAATCTCTTCTGTGAGTCCAGTTTTAGATTCCGATGCTTCACTTCAGGTTTACTGTATCCCTTGGACCTTCATTTTGACGATGAAGCACAGATATTGCGTCGGAATTAAATACAAAAGGCACAATGCCGACTTAAGTACAAGAGGACTGACACTCTAACTTTCTATGATTTGGACCCCTCATCTGAGTCCAGTTTTAGATTCTGATGCTTCACTTCAGGTTTACTGTATCCCTTGGACCTTCTTATTGACGATGAAACACAGAATTAGCATCCGAATTTAATACAAAAGGCACAATGCCGACTTAAGAACAAGAGGACCGATACACTAAATTTCTATGATATGTACCTCTCCTGTGAGTCCAGTTTTAGATTCCGATGCTCCACTTGAGGTTTACTGTATACCTTGGATCTTCTTATTGACGATGAAACACAGTAATTGCATCCGATTTTAATACAAAAGCACAATGTCGAATTAAGTACAAGACGACTGACACTCTAACATTCTATGATTTGAACCTCTCCTGTGAGTCCAGATTTAGATTCCGATGCTTCACTTCAGGTTTAGTGTATACCTTGGACCTCCTTATTGACGATGAAACACAGAAATTGCATCGGAAATAAATTAGAAAGGCACAATGCCGACTTAAGTACAAGAGGACTGACACTCTAACTTTCTTTGATTTGAACCTCTCCTGTGAGTCCAGTTTTAGATTCCGGTGTTTCATGTCAGGTGTACTGTATACCTTGGACCTTCTTATTGACGATGAAGCACAGAAATTGCGTCGGAATTAAATTCAAAAGGCACACAGCCGACTTAAGTAAAAGAGGACTGAAACTCTAACTTTCTATGACTTGAACCTCTCCTGTGAGTCCAGTTTTAGATTCCGATGCTTTACTTCAGGTTTACTGTACCCCTTGGACCTTCTTATTGACGAAGAAACACTGAAATTGCTTCCGAATTTAATACAAAATGCACAATGCCGAATTAAGTACAAGAGGACTCACACACTAACTTTCAATGATTTGAACCCCTCCTGTGGGTCCAGTTTTAGATTCCGATTCTTCACTTCAGGATTACTGTATACCTTGGACCTTCTTATTGACGAAGAAACTCAGAAATTGCATCGAATTAAATTCCAAAGGCACAATGCCGACTTCAGTACAAGAGGACTGACACTCTAACTTTTTATGATTTGAACCTCTCCTGTGAGTCGAGATTTAGATGCCGATGCTTCACTTCAGGTTTACTGTATCCCTTAGACCTTCTTACTGACGATGAAACACAGAAATTGCATCCGAATTTAATACAAAAGGCACAATGCCGACTTAAATGCAAGAGGACTGACACTCTATGTTTCTATTATTTGAACCTCTCCTGTGAGTCCAGTTTTACATTCCGATGCTTCACTTCAGGTTTACTGTATCCCTTGGACCTTCTTATTGACGATGAAACACAGTAATTGCATCCGAACTTAATTCAAAATCACAGTGCCGACTTAAGTACAACAAGACTGTCACTCTAACTTTCTATGATCTGAACCTCTCCTGTGAGTCCAGTTTAGATTCCGATGCTTCACTTCAGGTTTACTGTATCACTTGCACCTTCTTATTGACGATGAAACACAGAACTAGCATCCAAATTTAATACAAAAGGCACAATGCCGGCATAACTACAAGAGGACTGACACTCTGACTTTCTATGAATTGAACCTCTCCTGTGAGTCCAGTTTTACATTCCGATGCTTCACTTCAGGTTTTCTGTATCCCTTGGACCTTCTCATTGACGATGAAACACTGAAATTGCATCCGAATTTAATACAAAAGGCACAATGCCGACCTAAGTATAAGATGACTGACACTCTAACTTTCTATGATTTGAACCTCTCCTGTAAGTCCAGTTATAGATTCCGATGCTTCACTTCAAGTGTACTGTATACCTTGGACCTTCTTATTGACGATGAAGCACAGAAATAGCGTCGGAATTAAATACATAAGGCGCAATGCTGACTTAAGTACAAGAGGACGGACACTCTAACTTTCTGTGATTGGAACCTCTCCTGTGAGTCCAGTTAGAGATTCCGATGCTTCACTTCAGGTTTACTGTATACCTTGGACCTTCGTAGTGACGGCGAAACACAGAAATTGCATCGGAATTAAATTCAAATGTCACAATGCCGACTTAAGTACGAGAGGACTGACACTCTAACTTTCTATGATTTGAACCTCTCATGTGAGTCCTGTTTTAGATTCCGATGCTTCACTTCGGGTTCACTGTATCCCTTGGACCATCTTATTGACGATGAAACACAGAAATTGCATCCGAATTTAATACAAAAGGCACAATGCCGAATTTAGTACAAGAGGACTGACATTCTAACTTTCAATGATTTGAACCTCTCCTGTGAGTCCAGTTTTAGATTCCGATGCTTCACTTCAGGTTTACTGTATACCTTGGACCTTCTTATACACGATGAAGCAGAGAAATTGCATCGAATAAAATCAAAAGGCACAATGCCGACTTAAGTACAAGAGGACTGACACTCTAACTTTCTATGATTTGAACCATTCCTGTGAGTCCAGTTTTAGTTTCCGATGCTTCACTTCAGGTTTACTGTATTCCTTGGACCTTTTCATTGATGATGAAACACAGAAATTGCATCCGAACTCAATACAAAAGGCACAATGCCGACTTAAGTGCAAGAGGGCTGACACTCTAACTTTCTATGATTTGAACCTCTCCTGTGAGTCCAGTATTAGATTACGATGCTTCACTTCAGGTTTACTGTATTCCTTGGACCTTCTGATTGACGAAGAAAGCACCGAAATTGCTTCCGAATTTAATACAAAATGCTCAATGCTGATTTAAGTACAAGAGGTCTGACACTCTAACTGTCTATGATTTGATCCTCTCCTGTGAGTCCGGTTTTAGATTCCGATGCTTCACTTCAGGTTTACTGTATACCTTTGACCATCTTATTGACGATGAAACACAGAAATTGCATCCGAATCTAATACAAAAGGCAAAATGCCGACTTAAGTACAAGAGGACTGACACTCTAACATTCTATGATTTGAACCTCACCTGTGAGTCCAGTTTTAGATTCCGATGCTTCACATCAGGTGTACAGTATACCTTGGACCTTCTTATTGTCGATGAGGCACAGAAATTGCGTCGGATTTAAATTCAAAACGCACAATGCCGACTTAAGTACGAGAGGACTGACACTCTTACTTTCTATGATTTGAACCTCTCCTGTGAGTCCAGTTTTAGATTCCGATGCTTCACTTCAGGTTTACTGTATCCCTTGGACCTTCTTATTGACGATGAAACACAGAATTTGCATCCGAATTTAATACAAAAGGCACAATGCCGACTTAAGTACAAGAGGACTGACACTCTAACATTCTATGATTTGAACCTCTCCTGTGAGTCCAGTTTTAGATTCCGATGCTTCACTTCAGGTGTACTGTATCCCTTGGACCTTCTTTTTGACGATGAAGCACAGATATTGCGTCGGAGTAAATACAAAAGTGACAATGCCGACTTAAGTACAAGAGGACTGACACTCTAACTTTCTATGATTTGAACCCCTCCTCTGAATCCAGTTTTAGATTCCGATGCTTCACTTCAGGTTTACTGTATCCCTTGGACCTTCTTATTGACGATGAAACACAGAATTTGCATCCGAATTTAATACAAAAGGCACAATGCCGACTTAAGTACAACAGGACTGATACTCTAACTTTCTATGATTTAAACCTCTCCTGTGAGTCCAGTTTCAGATTCCGATGCTCCACTTCAGGTTTACTGTATACCTTGGATCTTCTTGTTGACGATGAAACACAGTAATTGCATCCGAATTTAATACAAAAGCACAATGCCGAATTAAGTACAAGAGGACTGACACTCTAACTTTCTATAATTTGTACCTCTCCTGTGAGTCCAGCTTTAGAATCCGATGCTTCACTTCTGGTTTAGTGTATACCTTGGACCTCCTTATTGACGTTGAAACACAGAAATTGCATCGGAAATAAATTCGAAAGGCACAATGCCGACATAAGTACGAGAGGACTGACACTCTAACTTTCTTTGATTTGAACCTCTCCTGTGAGTCCAGTTTTAGATTCCGGTGTTTCACTTCAGTTGTACTGTATACCTTGGACCTTCTTATTGACGATGAAGCACAGAAATTGCGTCGGAATTAAATTCAAAAGGCACAAAGCCGACTTAAGTACAAGAGGACTGACACTCTAAGTTTCTATGATTTGAACCCCTCCTGTGAGTCCAGTTTTGGATTCCGATGCTTCACTTCAGGTTTACTGTATACCTTGGACCTTCTTATTGACGGCGAATCACAGAAATTGCTTCGGAATTAAATTCAGAAGGCACAATGCCGACTTAAGTAAAAGAGGACTGCCACTCTAACTTTCTATGACTTGAACCTCTCCTGTGAGTCCAGTTTTAGATTCCGATGCTTTACTTCAGGTTTACTGTATCCCTTGGACCTTCTTATTGACGAAGAAACACAGAAATTGCTTCCGAATTTAATACAAAAGGCACAATGCCGAATTAAGTACAAGAGGACTCACACACTATCTTTCAATGATTTGAACCCCTCCTGTGAGTCCAGTTTTAGATTCCGATACTTCACTTCAGGATTACTGTATACCTTGGACCTTCTTATTGACGATGAAACACAGAAATTGCAGCGAATTAAATTCAAAAGGAACAATGCCGACTTAAGTACAAGAGGAATGACACTCTAACTTTTTATGATTTGAACCTCTCCTGTGAGTCCAGTTTTAGATGCCGATGCTTCACTTCAGGTTTACTGTATCGCTTGGACCTTCTTACTGACGATGAAACAGAGAAATTGCATCCGAATTTAATACAAAAGGCACAATGCCGACCTAAATGCAAGAGGACTGACACTCTATCTTTCTTATATTTGAACCTCTCCTGTGAGTCCAGTATTACATTCCGATGCTTCACTTCAGGTTTACTGTATCCCTTGGACCTTCTTATTGACGATGAAACACAGTATTAGTATCCGAACGTAATTCAAAATCACAGTGCCGACTTAAGTGCAACAGGACTGACACTCTAACTTTCTATTATCTGAACCTCTCCTGTGTGTCCAGTTTTAGATTCCGATGCTTCACTTCAGGTTGACTGTATCACTTGGACCTTCTTATTGACGATGAAACACAGAAATTGCATCCAAATTTAATACAAAAGGCTCAATGCCGACTTCAGTACAAGAGGTTTGATACTCTAACTTTCTATGATTTGAACCTCTCCTGTGAGTCCAGTTTTAGATTCCGGTGCTTCACTTTAGGTTTACTGTATACCTTGGACCTTCTTATTGACGATGAAACACAGTAATTGCATTCCAAATTAATACAAAAGGCACAATGCCGACCTAAGTACAAGAGGACTTACACTCTAACTTTCTATGATATGAGCATCTCTTGTGAGCCCAGTTTAACAATCCGATGCTTCACTTCAGGATTACTGTATACCTTGGACCTTCTTATTGACGATGAAACACAGATATTGCATCCGAATTTAATTCTAAAGGCATATTGCCGACTTAAGTACAAGAGGACTGACACTCTAACTTGCTATGATTTGAACCTCTCCTGTGAGTCCAGTTTTAGATGCCGATGCTTCACTTTAGGTGTACTGTATCCCTTGGACCTTCTTTTTGACGATGAAGCACAGAAATTGCGTCGGAATTAAATACAAAATGCACAATGCCGAGTTAAGTACAAGAGGACTGACACTCTAACTTTCTATGATTTGAACCTCTCCTGTGAGTCCAGTTTCAGATGCCGATATTTCACTTCAGGTTTACTGTACCCCTGGATCTTCTTATTGACGGTGAAACACAGAAATTGCATCCGAATTTAATACAAAAGGCACAATGCCGACTTAAGTACAAGAGGACTAACACTCTAACTTGCTATGATTTGAACCTCTCCTGTGTGTCCAGTTTTAGATTCCGATGCTTCACTTTAGGTGTACTGTATCCCTTGGACCTTCTTTTTGACGATGATGCACAGAAATTGCGTCGGAATTAAATACAAAATGCACAATGCCGAGTTAAGTACAAGAGGACTGACACTCTAACTTTCTATGATTTGAACCTCTCCTGTGAGTCCAGTTTCAGATTCCGATGCTTCACTTCAGGTTTACTGTATCCCTTGACCTTCTTATTGACGTTGAAAAACAGATATTGCATCCGATTGTAATACAAATTGCACAATGCCGATTTAAGTACAAGAGGACTGAGACTCTAACTTTCTATGATTTGAACCTCTCCTGTGAGTCCAGTTTTAGATTCCGATGCTTCACTTCAGCTTTACTGTATACCTTGGACCTTCTTATTGACGGCGAAACACGGAAATTGCATCGGAATTAAATTCAAAAGTCACAATGCCGACTTAAGTACAAGAGGACTGACAGTCTAACTTTCTACGATTTGAACCTCTCCTGTGAGTCCAGTATTAGATTACCATGCTTCACTTCAGGTTTACTGTATACCTTGGACCTTCTTATTGACGATGAAACACAGAAATTGCATCCGAATTTAATACAAAAGGCACAATGCCGACTTATGTACAAGAGGACTGACACTCTAACTTTCTATGATTTGAACCACTCCTGTGAGTCCAGTTTTAGTTTCCGATGCTTCACTTCAGGTTTACTGTATCCCTTGCACCTTCTTATTGACGAAGAAACACAGAAATTGCATACGAATTTAATACAAAAGGCACAATGAGGACTTAAGTACAAGAGGACTGACACTCTAACTTTCTACGATTTGAACCTCTCCTGTGAGTCCAGTTTTAGATTCCGATGCTTCACTTCAGGTTTACTGTATCCCTTGGACCTTCTTATTGACGATGAAACACAGAAATTGCATCCGAATTTAATACAAAAGGCACAATGCCGACTTAAGTACAAGATGACTGACATTCTAACTTTATATGATTTGAACCTCTTCTGTGAGTCCAGTTTTAGATTCCGATGCTTCACTTCAGGTTTAAAGTATCCCTTGGACCTTCTTGTTGACGATGAAGCTCAGAAATTGCGTCGGAATTAAATTCAAAAGGCACAATGCCGACTTAAGTACAAGAGGACCGACACTCTAACTTACAATGATTTGAACCTCTCCTGTGAGTCCAGTTTTAGATTCCGATGCTTCACTTCAGCTTTACTGTATACCTTGGACCTTCTTATTGACGGCGAAACACAGAAATTGCATCGGAATTAAATTCAAAAGTCACAATGCTGACTTCAGTACAAGAGGACTGACACTCTAACTTTCTATGATTAGAACCACTCCTGTGAGTTTAGTTTTAGATTCCGATGCTTCACTTTAGGTGTACTGTATACCTTGGACCTTCTTATTCACGATGAAACACAGAAATTACACCGAATTAAATTCAAAAGGCACAATGACGACATAAGTACAAGAGGACTGACACTCTAATTTTCTATGATTTGAACCAATGCAGTGAGTCCAGTTTTAGATTCCGATGCTTCACTTCAGGTTTACTGTATCCCTCGGACCTTCTTATTAATGATGAAACACAGAAATTGCATCCGAATTTAATACAAAAGGCACAATGCCGACTTAAGTACAAGAGGACTGACACTCTAACTTTCTATGATTTGAACCTCTCCTGTGAGTCCAGTTTTTGATTCCGATGCTTTACTTCAGCTTTACTGCATATCTTGGACCCTCTTATTGACGATGAAGCACAGAAATTGCATCGGAATTAAATACAAAAGGCACAATGCCGACTAAGTACAAGAGGACTGACACTATAACTCTCTATGATTTGAACGTCCCCTGTGAGTCCAGTTTTAGATTCCGATGCTTCACTTCAGGTTTACTGTATACTTTGAACCTTCTTATTGACGATGAAGCACTGACATTGCATCGGAATTAAATTCAAAAGGCACAATACCTACTTAAGTACAAGAAGACTGACACTCTAACTTTCTATGGTTTGGACCTCTCCTGGGAGTCCAGTTTTAGATTCCGATGCTTCACTTAAGGTTTACCATTTCCCTCGGACCTTCTTATTGACGATGGAACACAGTAATTGCATCCGAACTTAATTCAAAATCACAATGCCGACTTAAGTACAAGAGGACTGACACTCGAACTTTCTATGATCTGAACCTCGCCTGTGAGTCCAGTTTTAGATTCCGATGCTTCACTTCAGGTTTACTGTATCCCTTGACCTTCTTATTGACGTTGAAAAACAGATATTGCATCCGATTTTAATACAAATTGCACAATGCCGACTTAAGTACAAGAGGACTGAGACTCTAACTTTCTATGAATTGAACCTCTCCTGTGAGTCCAGTTTTAGATTCCGATGCTTCACTTCAGGTTTACTGTAACCCTTGGACCTTCTTATTGACGATGAAACACAGAAATTGCATCCGAATTTAATACAAAACGCACAATGCCGACTTAAGTACAAGATGACTGACATTCTAACTTTATATGATTTGAACCTCCCCTGTGAGTCCAGTTTTAAATTCCGATGCTTCACTTCAGGTTTACTGTATCCCTTGGACCTTCTTATTGACGATGAAACACAGAAATTGCATCGGAATTAAATTCAAAATGCACAATGCCGACTTAAGTACAATAGGACTGACACTCTAACTTTCTATGATTTGAACCTCTCCTGTGAGTCCAGTTTTTGATTCCGATGCTTTACTTCAGCTTTACTGTATATCTTGGACCCTCTTATTGACGATGAAGCACAGAAATTGCATCGGAATTAAATACAAAAGGCACAATGCCGACTTAAGTACAAGGGGACTGACACTCTAACTCTCTATGATTTGTACGTCCCCTGTGAGTCCAGTTTTAGATTCCGATGCTTCACTTCAGGTTTACTGTATACTTTGAACCTTCTTATTGACGATGAAGCACTGACATTGCATCGGAATTAAATTCAAAAGGCACAATACCTACTTAAGTACAAGAAGACTGACACTCTAACTTTCTGTGATTTGGACGTCTCCTAGGAGTCCAGTTTTAGATTCCGATGCTTCACTTAAGGTTTACCATTTCCCTCGGACTTTCTTATTGACGATGGAACACAGTAATTGCATCCGAACTTAATTCAAAATCACAATGCCGACTTAAGTACAAGAGTACTGACACTCGAACTTTCTATGATCTGAACCTCGCCTGTGAGTCCAGTTTCAGATTCCGATGCTTCACTTCAGGTTTACTGTATCCCTTGACCTTCTTATTGATGTTGAAAAACAGATATTGCATCCGATTTTAATACAAATTGCACAATGCCGACTTAAGTACAAGAGGACTGAGACTCTAACTTTGTATGATTTGAACCTCTCCTGTGAGTCCAGTTTTAGATTCCGATGCTTCACTTCAGCTTTACTGTATACCTTGGACCTTCTTATTGACGGCGAAACACGGAAATTGCATCGGAATTAAATTCAAAAGTCACAATGCCGACTTAAGTACAAGAGGACTGACAGTCTAACTTTCTGCGATTTGAACCTCTCCTGTGAGTCCAGTATTAGATTACCATGCTTCACTTCAGGTTTACTGTATACCTTGGACCTTCTTATTGACGATGAAACACAGAAATTGCATCCGAATTTAATACAAAAGGCACAATGCCGACTTATGTACAAGAGGACTGACACTCTAACTTTCTATGATTTGAACCACTCCTGTGAGTCCAGTTTTAGTTTCCGATGCTTCACTTCAGGTTTACTGTATCCGTTGGACCTTCTTATTGACGAAGAAACACAGAAATTGCATACGAATTTAATACAAAAAGCACAATGCCGACTTAAGTACAAGAGGACTGACACTCTAACTTTCTACGATTTGAACCTCTCCTGTGAGTCCAGTATTAGATTACCATGCTTCACTTCAGGTTTACTGTATACCTTGGACCTTTTTATTGACGATGAAATACAGAAATTGCATCTGAATTTAATACAAAAGGCACAATGCCGACTTAAGTACAAGAGGACTGACACTCTAACTTTCTACGATTTGAACCTCTCCTGTGAGTCCAGTATTAGATTACCATGCTTCACTTCAGGTTTACTGTATACCTTGGACCTTTTTATTGACGACAAAACACAGAAATTGCATCCGAATTTAATACAAAATGTACAATGCCGACGTAAGTACAAGAGGACTGACACTCTAACTTTCTATGATTTGAACATCTCCTGTGAGTCTAGTTTTAGATTCCGATGCTTCACTTCAGGTGTACTGTATACCTTTGACCTTCTTATTGACGATGAAGCACAGAAATTGCGTCGAATTAAATTCAAAAGGCACAATGCCGACTTAAGTACAAGAGGACTGACACTCTAACTTTCTATGAATTGAACCTCTCCTGTGAGTCCAGTTTTAGATTCCGATGCTTCACTTCAGGTTTACTGTATCCCTTGGACCTTCTTATTGACGATGAAACACAGAAATTGCATCCGAATTTAATACAAAAGGCACAATGCCGACTTATGTACAAGATGACTGACATTCTAACTTTATATGATTTGAACCTCTTCTGTGAGTCCAGTTTTAGATTCCGATGCTTCACTTCAGGTTTAAAGTATCCCTTGGACCTTCTTATTGACGATGAAGCTCAGAAATTGCGTCGGAATTAAATTCAAAAGGCACAATGCCGACTTAAGTACAAGAGGACTGACACTCTAACTTTCAATGATTTGAACCTCTCCTGTGAGTCCAGTTTTAGATTCCGATGCTTCACTTCAGCTTTACTGTATACCTTGGACCTTCTTATTGACGGCGAAACACAGAAATTGCATCTGAATTAAATTCAAAAGTCACAATGCTGACTTCAGTACAAGAGGACTGACACTCTAACTTTCTATGATTAGAACCACTCCTGTGAGTCCAGTTTTAGATTCCGATGCTTCACTTTAGGTGTACTGTATACCTTGGACCTTCTTATTCACGATGAAACACAGAAATTACACCGAATTAAATTCAAAAGGCACAATGACGACATAAGTACAAGAGGACTGACACTCTAACTTTCTATGATTTGAACCAATGCTGTGAGTCCAGTTTTAGATTCCGATGCTTCACTTCAGGTTTACTGTATCCCTCGGACCTTCTTATTAACGATGAAACACAGAAATTGCATCCGAATTTAATACAAAAGACACAATGCCGACTTAAGTACAAGAGGACTGACACTCTAACTTTCTATGATTTGAACCACTCCTGTGAGTCCAGTTTTAGTTTCCGATGCTTCACTTCAGGTTTACTGTATCCCTTGGACCTTCTTATTGACGATGAAACACAGAAATTGCATCCGAATTTAATACAAAAGGCACAATGCCGACTTAAGTACAAGAGGACTGACACTCTAACTTTCTATGATTTGAACCTCTCCTGTGAGTCCAGTGTTAGATTACCATGCTTCACTTCAGGTTTAATGTATACCTCGGACCTTCTTATTGACGATGAAACACAGAAATTGCATCCGAATTTAATACAAAAGGCACAATGCCGACTTAAGTACATGAGGACTGACACTCTAACTTTCTATGAATTGAACCTCTCCTGTGAGTCCAGTTTCAGATTCCGATGCTTCACTTCAGGTTTACTGCATATCTTGGACCCTCTTATTGACGATGAAGCACAGAAATTGCATCGGAATTAAATACAAAAGGCACAATGCCGACTAAGTACAAGAGGACTGACACTCTAACTCTCTATGATTTGAACGTCCCCTGTGAGTCCAGTTTTAGATTCCGATGCTTCACTTCAGGTTTACTGTATACTTTGAACCTTCTTATTGACGATGAAGCACTGACATTGCTTCGGAATTAAATTCAAAAGGCACAATACCTACTTAAGTACAAGAAGACTGACACTCTAACTTTCTATGATTTGGACCTCTCCTGGGAGTCCAGTTTTAGATTCCGATGCTACACTTAAGGTTTACCATTTCCCTCGGACCTTCTTATTGACGATGGAACACAGTAATTGCACCCGAACTTAATTCAAAATCACAATGCCGACTTAAGTACAAGAGGACTGACACTCGAACTTTCTATGATCTGAACCTCGCCTGTGAGTCCAGTTTTAGATTCCGATGCTTCACTTCAGGTTTACTGTATCCCTTGACCTTCTTATTAACGTTGAAAAACAGATATTGCATCCGATTTTAATACAAATTGCACAATGCCGACTTAAGTACAAGAGGACTGAGACTCTAACTTTCTATGATTTGAACCTCTCCTGTGAGTCCAGTTTTAGATTCCGATGCTTCACTTCAGCTTTACTGTATACCTTGGACCTTCTTATTGACGGCGAAACACGGAAATTGCATCGGAATTAAATTCAAAAGTCACAATGCCGACTTAAGTACAAGAGGACTGACAGTCTAACTTTCTACGATTTGAACCTCTGCTGTGAGTCCAGTATTAGATTACCATGCTTCACTTCAGGTTTACTGTATCCCTTGCACCTTCTTCTTATTGACGAAGAAACACAGAAATTGCATCCGAATTTAATACAAAAGGCACAATGCCGACTGAAGTACAAGAGGACTGACACTCTAACTTTCTACGATTTGAACCTCTCCTGTGAGTCCAGTATTAGATTACCATGCTTCACTTCAGGTTTACTGTATACCTTGGACCTTTTTATTGACGATGAAACACAGAAATTGCATCTGAATTTAATACAAAAGGCACAATGCCGACTTAAGTACAAGAGGACTGACACTCTAACTTTCTACGATTTGAACCTCTCCTGTGAGTCCAGTATTAGATTACCATGCTTCACTTCAGGTTTACTGTATACCTTGGACATTTTTATTGACGACAAAACACAGAAATTGCATCCGAATTTAATACAAAATGTACAATGCCGACGTAAGTACAAGAGGACTGACACTCTAACTTTCTATGATTTGAACATCTCCTGTGAGTCTAGTTTTAGATTCCGATGCTTCACTTCAGGTGTACTGTATACCTTTGACCTTCTTATTGACGATGAAGCACAGAAATGCGTCGAATTAAATTCAAAAGGCACAATGCCGACTTAAGTACAAGAGGACTGACACTCTAACTTTCTATGAATTGAACCTCTCCTGTGAGTCCAGTTTTAGATTCCGATGCTTCAATTCAGGTTTACTGTAACCCTTGGACCTTCTTATTGACGATGAAACACAGAAATTGCATCCGAATTTAATACAAAAGTCACAATGCCGACTTAAGTACAAGATGACTGACATTCTAACTTTATATGATTTGAACCTCTCCTGTGAGTCCAGTTTTAAATTCCGATGCTTCACTTCAGGTTTACTGTATCCCTTGGACCTTCTTATTGACGATGAAACACAGAAATTGCATCGGAATTAAATTCAAAATGCACAATGCCGACTTAAGTACAATGGGACTGACACTCTAACTTTCTATGATTTGAACCTCTCCTGTGAGTCCAGTTTTTGATTCCGATGCTTTACTTCAGCTTTACTGTATATCTTGGACCCTCTTATTGACGATGAAGCACAGAAATTGCATCGGAATTAAATACAAAAGGCACAATGCCGACTTAAGTACAAGAGGACTGACACTCTAACTCTCTATGATTTGAACGTCCCCTGTGAGTCCAGTTTTAGATTCCGATGCTTCACTTCAGGTTTACTGTATACTTTGAACCTTCTTATTGACGATGAAGCACTGACATTGCATCGGAATTAAATTCAAAAGGCACAATACCTACTTAAGTACAAGAAGACTGACACTCTAACTTTCTGTGATTTGGACGTCTCCTGGGAGTCCAGTTTTAGATTCCGATGCTTCACTTAAGGTTTACCATTTCCCTCGGACTTTCTTATTGACGATGGAACACAGTAATTGCATCCGAACTTAATTCAAAATCACAATGCCGACTTAAGTACAAGAGGACTGACACTCGAACTTTCTATGATCTGAACCTCGCCTGTGAGTCCAGTTTCAGATTCCGATGCTTCACTTCAGGTTTACTGTATCCCTTGACCTTCTTATTGATGTTGAAAAACAGATATTGCATCCGATTTTAATACAAATTGCACAATGCCGACTTAAGTACAAGAGGACTGAGACTCTAACTTTGTATGATTTGAACCTCTCCTGAGAGTCCAGTTTTAGATTCCGATGCTTCACTTCAGCTTTACTGTATACCTTGGACCTTCTTATTGACGGCGAAACACGGAAATTGCATCGGAATTAAATTCAAAAGTCACAAGGCCGACTTAAGTACAAGAGGACTGACAGTCTAACTTTCTACGATTTGAACCTCTCCTGTGAGTCCAGTATTAGATTACCATGATTCACTTCAGGTTTACTGTATACCTTGGACCTTTTTATTGACGATGAAACACAGAAATTGCATCTGAATTTAATACAAAAGGCACAATGCCGACTTAAGTACAAGAGGACTGACACTCTAACTTTCTACGATTTGAACCTCTCCTGTGAGTCCAGTATTAGATTACCAAGCTTCACTTCAGGTTTACTGTATACCTTGGACCTTTTTATTGACGACAAAACACAGAAATTGCATCCGAATTTAATACAAAATGTACAATGCCGACGTAAGTACAAGAGGACTGACACTCTAACTTTCTATGATTTTAACATCTCCTGTGAGTCTAGTTTTAGATTCCGATGCTTCACTTCAGGTGTACTGTATACCTTTGACCTTCTTACTGACGATGAAGCACAGAAATTGCGTCGAATTAAATTCAAAAGGCACAATGCCGACTTAAGTACAAGAGGACTGACACTCTAACTTTCTATGAATTGAACCTCTCCTGTGAGTCCAGTTTTAGATTCCGATGCTTCACTTCAGGTTTACTGTATCCCTCGGACCTTCCTATTAACGATGAAACACAGCAATTGCAACCGAATTTAATACAAAAGACACAATGCCGACTTAAGTACAAGAGGACTGACACTCTAACTTTCTATGATTTGAACTTCTCCTGTGAGTCCAGTTTTAGATTCCGATATTCACTTCAGGTGTACTGTATACCTTAGACCATCTTATTTACGATGAAGCGCAGAAATTGCGCCGGAATTAAATTAAAAAGGCACAATGCCGACTTAAGTACAAGAGGACTGACACTCTAACTTTCTATGATTTGATCCTCTCCTGTAAGTCCAGTTATAGATTCCGATGCTTCCCTTCAGGTTTAATGTATCCCTTGGACCTTCTTATTGACGATGAAACACAGATATTGCATCCGATTTTATTACAAAAGGCACAATGCCAACATAAGTACAAGAGGACTGACACTCTAACTTTCTATGAATTGAACCTCTCCTGTGAGACCAGTTTTAGATTCCGATGCTTCACTTCAGGCTTACTGTATCCCTTGGAACTTCCTATTGACGATGAAACACAGAAATTGCATCCGAATTTAATACAAAAGGAACAATGCCGACCTAAGTACAAGATGACTGACACTCTAACTTTAAATGATTTTAACCTCTTCTGTGAGTCCAGATTTAGATTCCGATGCTTCACTTCAGGTTTACCGTATCCCTTGGACCTTCCTATTGACCATGAAACATAGAAATTGCATCCGAATTTAATACAAAATGCACAATGCCGACTTAAGTACAAGAGGACTGACACTCTAAATTTCTATGATTTGAACCTCTCCTGTGAGTCCAGTTTTAGATTCCGATGCTTCACTTCAGGTTTACTGTATACCATGGACCTTCTTATTGACGATGAAACACAGTAATTGCATCCGAATGTAATAGAAAAGACACAACGCAGATTTAAGTACAAGAGGACAGATACTCTAACTTTCCATCATTTGAACCTCTCCTGTGAGTCCAGTTTTGATTCCGAAGCTTCACTTAAGGTGTACAGTATGCCTTGGACCTTCTTATTGACGATGAAGCACAGAAATTGCGTCGGAATTAATTTCAAAAGGCACAATGCCGACTTAAGTACGAGAGGACTGACACTCTAACTTTCTATGATTTGAACCTCTCCTGTGAGTCCAGTTTTAGATTCCGATGCTTCACTTCTCGTTTACTGAATACCTTGGACCTTTTTATTGACGATGAAACACAGAAATTGCATCGAATTAAATTCAAAAGGCACAATGCCGTCTTAAGTACAATAGGACTGACACTCTAACTTTCTATGATTTGAACCTCTCCTGTAAGTCCAGTTATAGATTCCGATGCTTCACTTCAAGTGTACTGTATACCTTGGACCTTCTTATTGACGATGAAGCACAGAAATAGCGTCGGAATTAAATACATAAGGCACAATGCTGACTTAAGTACAAGAGGACGGACACTCTAACTTTCTGTGATTGGAACCTCTCCTGTGAGTCCAGTTTGAGATTCCAATTGTTCACTTCAGGTTTACTGTATACCTTGGTCCTTCGTATTGGCGGCGAAACACAGAAATCGCATCGGAATTAAATTCAAATGTCACAATGCCGAGTTAAGTACAAGAGGACTGACACTTTAACTTTCTATGATTTGAACCTCTCCTGTGAGTCCAGTTTTTGATTCCGATGCTTTACTTCAGCTTTACTGTATATCTTGGACCCTCTTATTGACGATGAAGCACAGAAATTGCATCGGAATTAAATACAAAAGGCACAATGCCGACTTAAGTACAAGAGGACTGACACTCTAACTCTCTATGATTTGAACGTCCCCTGTGAGTCCAGTTTTAGATTCCGATGCTTCACTTCAGGTTTACTGTATACTTTGAACCTTCTTATTGACGATGAAGCACTGACATTGCATCGGAATTAAATTCAAAAGGCACAATACCTACTTAAGTACAAGAAGACTGACACTCTAACTTTCTGTGATTTGGACGTCTCCTGGGAGTCCAGTTTTAGATTCCGATGCTTCACTTAAGGTTTACCATTTCCCTCGGACTTTCTTATTGACGATGGAACACAGTAATTGCATCCGAACTTAATTCAAAATCACAATGCCGACTTAAGTACAAGAGGACTGACACTCGAACTTTCTATGATCTGAACCTCGCCTGTGAGTCCAGTTTCAGATTCCGATGCTTCACTTCAGGTTTACTGTATCCCTTGACCTTCTTATTGATGTTGAAAAACAGATATTGCATCCGATTTTAATACAAATTGCACAATGCCGACTTAAGTACAAGAGGACTGAGACTCTAACTTTGTATGATTTGAACCTCTCCTGAGAGTCCAGTTTTAGATTCCGATGCTTCACTTCAGCTTTACTGTATACCTTGGACCTTCTTATTGACGGCGAAACACGGAAATTGCATCGGAATTAAATTCAAAAGTCACAAGGCCGACTTAAGTACAAGAGGACTGACAGTCTAACTTTCTACGATTTGAACCTCTCCTGTGAGTCCAGTATTAGATTACCATGATTCACTTCAGGTTTACTGTATACCTTGGACCTTTTTATTGACGATGAAACACAGAAATTGCATCTGAATTTAATACAAAAGGCACAATGCCGACTTAAGTACAAGAGGACTGACACTCTAACTTTCTACGATTTGAACCTCTCCTGTGAGTCCAGTATTAGATTACCAAGCTTCACTTCAGGTTTACTGTATACCTTGGACCTTTTTATTGACGACAAAACACAGAAATTGCATCCGAATTTAATACAAAATGTACAATGCCGACGTAAGTACAAGAGGACTGACACTCTAACTTTCTATGATTTGAACATCTCCTGTGAGTCTAGTTTTAGATTCCGATGCTTCACTTCAGGTGTACTGTATACCTTTGACCTTCTTACTGACGATGAAGCACAGAAATTGCGTCGAATTAAATTCAAAAGGCACAATGCCGACTTAAGTACAAGAGGACTGACACTCTAACTTTCTATGAATTGAACCTCTCCTGTGAGTCCAGTTTTAGATTCCGATGCTTCACTTCAGGTTTACTGTATCCCTCGGACCTTCCTATTAACGATGAAACACAGCAATTGCAACCGAATTTAATACAAAAGACACAATGCCGACTTAAGTACAAGAGGACTGACACTCTAACTTTCTATGATTTGAACTTCTCCTGTGAGTCCAGTTTTAGATTCCGATATTCACTTCAGGTGTACTGTATACCTTAGACCATCTTATTTACGATGAAGCGCAGAAATTGCGCCGGAATTAAATTAAAAAGGCACAATGCCGACTTAAGTACAAGAGGACTGACACTCTAACTTTCTATGATTTGATCCTCTCCTGTAAGTCCAGTTATAGATTCCGATGCTTCCCTTCAGGTTTAATGTATCCCTTGGACCTTCTTATTGACGATGAAACACAGATATTGCATCCGATTTTATTACAAAAGGCACAATGCCAACATAAGTACAAGAGGACTGACACTCTAACTTTCTATGAATTGAACCTCTCCTGTGAGACCAGTTTTAGATTCCGATGCTTCACTTCAGGCTTACTGTATCCCTTGGAACTTCCTATTGACGATGAAACACAGAAATTGCATCCGAATTTAATACAAAAGGAACAATGCCAACCTAAGTACAAGATGACTGACACTCTAACTTTAAATGATTTTAACCTCTTCTGTGAGTCCAGATTTAGATTCCGATGCTTCACTTCAGGTTTACCGTATCCCTTGGACCTTCCTATTGACCATGAAACATAGAAATTGCATCCGAATTTAATACAAAATGCACAATGCCGACTTAAGTACAAGAGGACTGACACTCTAAATTTCTATGATTTGAACCTCTCCTGTGAGTCCAGTTTTAGATTCCGATGCTTCACTTCAGGTTTACTGTATACCATGGACCTTCTTATTGACGATGAAACACAGTAATTGCATCCGAATGTAATAGAAAAGACACAACGCAGATTTAAGTACAAGAGGACAGATACTCTAACTTTCCATCATTTGAACCTCTCCTGTGAGTCCAGTTTTGATTCCGAAGCTTCACTTAAGGTGTACAGTATGCCTTGGACCTTCTTATTGACGATGAAGCACAGAAATTGCGTCGGAATTAATTTCAAAAGGCACAATGCCGACTTAAGTACGAGAGGACTGACACTCTAACTTTCTATGATTTGAACCTCTCCTGTGAGTCCAGTTTTAGATTCCGATGCTTCACTTCTCGTTTACTGAATACCTTGGACCTTTTTATTGACGATGAAACACAGAAATTGCATCGAATTAAATTCAAAAGGCACAATGCCGTCTTAAGTACAATAGGACTGACACTCTAACTTTCTATGATTTGAACCTCTCCTGTAAGTCCAGTTATAGATTCCGATGCTTCACTTCAAGTGTACTGTATACCTTGGACCTTCTTATTGACGATGAAGCACAGAAATAGCGTCGGAATTAAATACATAAGGCACAATGCTGACTTAAGTACAAGAGGACGGACACTCTAACTTTCTGTGATTGGAACCTCTCCTGTGAGTCCAGTTTGAGATTCCAATTGTTCACTTCAGGTTTACTGTATACCTTGGTCCTTCGTATTGGCGGCGAAACACAGAAATCGCATCGGAATTAAATTCAAATGTCACAATGCCGAGTTAAGTACAAGAGGACTGACACTTTAACTTTCTATGATTTGAACCTCTCCTGTGAGTCCTGTTTTAGATTCCGATGCTTCACTTCGGGTTTACTGTATTCCTTGGACCTTCTTATTGACGATGAAACACAGAAATTGCATCCGAATTTAATACAAAAATCACAATGCCGAATTAAGTACAAGAGGACTGACACTCTAACTTTCAATGATTTGAACCTCTCCTGTGAGTCCAGTTTTAGATTCCGATGCTTCACTTCAGGTTTACTGTATACCTTGGACTTTCATATTTACGATGAAACACAGAAATTGCATCGAATTAAAATCAAAAGGCACAATGCCGACTTAAGTACAAGTGGACTGACACTCTAACTTTCTATGATTTGAACCACTCCTGTGAGTCCAGTTTTAGTTTCCGATGCTGCACTTCAGGTTTACTGTATCCCTTGGACCTTTTCATTGACGATGAAACACAGAAATTGCATCCGAATTTAATACAAAAGGCAAAATGCCGACTTAAGTACAAGAGGACTGACACTCTAACATTCTATGATTTGAACCTCTCCTGTGAGTCCAGTTTTAGATTCCGATGCTTCACTTCAGGTGTACAGTATACCTTGGACCTTCTTATTGTCGATGAAGCACAGAAATTGCGTCGGATTTAAATTCAAAACGCACAATGCCGACTTAAGTACGAGAGGACTGACACTCTTACTTTCTATGATTTGAACCTCTCCTGTGAGTCCAGTTTTAGATTCCGATGCTTCACTTCAGGTTTACTGTATACCTTGGACCTTCTTATTGTGGATGAAACACAGATATTGCATCCGAATATGATTCAAAAGGCACAATGCCAACTTAAGTGCAAGAGGACTGACACTCTACTTTCTATGATTTGAATCTCTTCTGTGAGTCCAGTTTTAGATTCCGATGCGTCACTTCAGGTGTACTGTATCCCTTGGACCTTCATTTTGACGATGAAGCACAGATATTGCGTCGGAATTAAATACAAAAGGCACAATGCCGACTTAAGTACAAGAGGACTGACACTCTAACTTTCTATGATTTGGACCCCTCATCTGAGTCCAGTTTTAGATTCCGATGCTTCACTTCAGGTTTACTGTATCCCTTGGACCTTCTTATTGACGATGAAACACAGAATTAGCATCCGAATTTAATACAAAAGGCACAATGCCGACTTAAGTACAAGAGGACTGACACTCTAACTTTTTATGATTTGAACCTCTCCTGTGAGTCCAGATTTAGATGCCGATGCTTCACTTCAGGTTTACTGTACCCCTTAGACCTTCTTACTGACGATGAAACACAGAAATTGCATCCGAATTTAATACAAAAGGCACAATGCCGACTTAAATGCAAGAGGACTGACACTCTATGTTTCTATTATTTGAACTTCTCCTGTGAGTCCAGTTTTACATTCCGATGCTTCACTTCAGGTTTACTGTATCCCTTGAACATTCTTATTGACGATGAAACACAGTAATTGCATCCGAACTTAATTCAAAATCACAGTGCCGACTTAAGTACAACAAGACTGTCACTCTAACTTTCTATGATCTGAACCTCTCCTGTGAATCCAGTTTAGATTCCGATGCTTCACTTCAGGTTTACTGTATCCCTTGGACCTTCTTATTGACGATGAAACACTGAAATTGCTTCCGAATTTAATACAAAAGGCACAATGCCGACCTAAGTATAAGATGACTGACACTCTAACTTTCCATGATTTGAACCTCTCCTGTAAGTCCAGTTATAGATTCCGATGCTTCACTTCAAGTGTACTGTATACCTTGGACCTTCTTATTGACGATGAAGCACAGAAATAGCGTCGGAATTAAATACATAAGGCACAATGCTGACTTAAGTACAAGAGGACGGACACTCTAGCTTTCTGTGATTGGAACCTCTCCTGTGAGTCCAGTTAGGGATTCCGATGCTTCACTTAAGGTTTACTGTATACCTTGGACCTTCGTAGTGACGGCGAAACACAGAAATTGCATCGGAATTAAATTCAAATGTCACAATGCCGACTTAAGTACGAGAGGACTGACACTCTAACTTTCTATGATTTGAACCTCTCATGTGAGTCCTGTTTTAGATTCCGATACTTCACTTCGGGTTCACTGTATCCCTTGGGCCATCTTATTGACGATGAAACACAGTAATTGCAACCGAATTTAATACAAAAGGCACAATGCCGAATTTAGTACAAGAGGACTGACATTATAACTTTCAATGATTTGAACCTCTCCTGTGAGTCCAGTTTTAGATTCCGATGCTTCACTTCAGGTTTACTGTATACCTTGGACCTTCTTATTGACGATGAAGCACAGAAATTGCATCGAATAAAATCAAAAGGCACAATGCCGACTTAAGTACAAGAGGACTGACACTCTAACTTTCTATGATTTGAACCACTCCTGTGAGTCCAGTTTTAGTTTCCGATGCTTCACTTCAGGTTTACTGTATTCCTTGGACCTTTTCATTGACGATGAAACACAGAAATTGCATCCGAACTCAATACAAAAGGCACAATGCCGACTTAAGTGCAAGAGGGCTGACACTCTAACTTTCTATGATTTGAACCTCTCCTGTGAGTCCAGTATTAGATTACGATGCTTCACTTCAGGTTTACTGTATTCCTTGGACCTTCTGATTGACGAAGAAAGCACCGAAATTGCTTCCGAATTTAATACAAAATGCTCAATGCTGATTTAAGTACAAGAGGACTGACACTCTAACATTCTATGATTTGAACCTCTCCTGTGAGTCCAGTTCTAGATTCCGATGCTTCACTTCAGGTGTACAGTATACCTTGGACCTTCTTATTGTCGATGAGGCACAGAAATTGCGTCGGATTTAAATTCAAAACGCACAATGCCGACTTAAGTACGAGAGGACTGACACTCTTACTTTCTATGATTTGAACCTCTCCTGTGAGTCCAGTTTTAGATTCCGATGCTTCACTTCAGGTTTACTGTATACCTTGGACCTTCTTATTGAGGATGAAACACAGATATTGCGTCCGAATATAATTCAAAAGGCACAATGCCAACTTAAGTACAGGAGGACTGACACTCTAACTTTCTATGATTTGAATCTCTTCTGTGGGTCCAGTTTCAGATTCCGATGCTCCACTTCAGGTTTACTGTATACCTTGGATCTTCTTGTTGACGATGAAACACAGTAATTGCATCCGAATTTAATACAAAAGCACAATGCCGAATTAAGTACAAGAGGACTGACACTCTAACTTTCTATAATTTGTACCTCTCCTGTGAGTCCAGCTTTAGATTCCGATGCTTCACTTCAGGTTTAGTGTATACCTTGGACCTCCTTATTGACGATGAAACACAGAAATTGCATCGGAAATAAATTCGAAAGGCACAATGCCGACATAAGTACGAGAGGACTGACACTCTAACTTTCTTTGATTTGAACCTCTCCTGTGAGTCCAGTTTTAGATTCCGGTGTTTCACTTCAGGTGTACTGTATACCTTGGACCTTCTTATTGACGATGAAGCACAGAAATTGCGTCGGAATTAAATTCAAAAGGCACAAAGCCGACTTAAGTACAAGAGGACTGACACTCTAAGTTTCTATGATTTGAACCCCTCCTGTGAGTCCAGTTTTAGATTCCGATGCATCACTTCAGGTTTACTGCATACCTTGGACCTTCTTATTGACGGCGAATCACAGAACTTGCTTCGGAATTAAATTCAGAAGGCACAATGCCGACTTAAGTAAAAGAGGACTGCCACTCTAACTTTCTATGACTTGAACCTCTCCTGTGAGTCCAGTTTTAGATTCCGATGCTTTACTTCAGGTTTACTGTATCCCTTGGACCTTCTTATTGACGAAGAAACACAGAAATTGCTTCCGAATTTAATACAAAAGGCACAATGCCGAATTAAGTACAAGAGAACTCACACACTATCTTTCAATGATTTGAACCCCTCCTGTGAGTCCAGTTTTAGATTCCGATACTTCACTTCAGGATTACTGTATACCTTGGACCTTCTTATTGACGATGAAACACAGAAATTGCATCGAATTAAATTCAAAAGGAACAATGCCGACTTAAGTACAAGAGGACTGACACTCTAACTTTTTATGATTTGAACCTCTCCTGTGAGTCCAGTTTTAGATTCCGATGTTTCACTTTATGTGTACTGTATCCCTTGGACCTTCTTTTTGACGATGAAGCACAGAAATTGCATCCGAATTTAATACAAAAGGCACAATGCCGACCTAAATGCAAGAGGACTGACACTCTATCTTTCTATTATTTGAACCTCTCCTGTGAGTCCAGTATTACATTCCGATGCTTCACTTCAGGTTTACTGTATCCCTTGGACCTTCTTATTGACGATGAAACACAGTATTAGCATCCGAACGTAATTCAAAATCACAGTGCCGACTTAAGTGCAACAGGACTGACACTCTACTTTTCTATGATCTGAACCTCTCCTGTGAGTCCAGTTTTAGATTCCGATGCTTCACTTCAGGTTGACTGTATCACTTGGACCTTCTTATTGACGATGAAACACAGAAATTGCATCCAAATTTAATACAAAAGGCTCAATGCCGACTTCAGTACAAGAGGTTTGACACTCTAACTTTCTATGATTTGAACCTCTCCTGTGAGTCCAGTTCTAGATTCCGGTGCTTCACTTCAGGTTTACTGTATACCTTGGACCTTCTTATTGACGATGAAACACAGTAATTGCATTCCAAATTAATACAAAAGGCACAATGCCGACCTAAGTACAAGAGGACTTACACTCTAACTTTCTATGATTTGAGCATCTCTTGTGAGCCCAGTTTAACAATCCGATGCTTCACTTCAGGATTACAGTATACCTTGGACCTTCTTATTGACGATGAAACACAGATATTGCATCCGAATTTAATTCTAAAGGCATATTGCCGACTTAAGTACAAGAGGACTGACACTCTAACTTGCTATGATTTGAACCTCTCCTGTGAGTCCAGTTTTAGATTCCGATGCTTCACTTTAGGTGTACTGTATCCCTTGGACCTTCTTTTTGACGATGAAGCACAGAAATTGCGTCGGAATTAAATACAAAAGGCACAATGCCGAGTTAAGTACAAGAGGACTGACACTCTAACTTTCTATGATTTGAACCTCTCCTGTGAGTCCAGTTTCAGATGCCGATGTTTCACTTCAGGTTTACTGTACCCCTGGATCTTCTTATTGACGGTGAAACACAGAAATTGCATCCGAATTTAATACAAAAGGCACAATGCCGACTTAAGTACAAGAGGACTGACACTCTAACTTTCTATGATTTGAACCTCTCCTGTGAGTCCAGTTTTAGATTAAGATGCTTCACTTCAGGTGTACAGTATACCTTGGACCTTCTCATTGACGATGAAGCACAGAAATTGCGTCGGAATTAAATTCGAAAGGCACAATGCCGACTTAAGTACGAGAGGACGGACACTCTTACTTCCTTGGATTCGAACCTCTCCTGTTAGTCCAGTTTTAGATTCCGATGCTTCACTTCAGCTTTACTGTATACCTTGGACCTTCGTATTGACGATGAAACACAGATATTGCATCCGAATTTAATTCAAAAGGCACAATGCCGACTTAAGTACTACAGGACTGACACTCTAACTTTCTATGATTAGAACCTCTCCTGTGAGTCCAGTTTCAGATTCCGATGCTTCACTTCAGGTGTACTGTATCCCTTGGACCATCTTTTTGACGATGAAGCACGGAAATTGCGTCGGAATTAAATACAACATGCACAATGCCGACTTAAGTACAAGAGGACTGACACTCTAACTTTCTATGATTTGAACCTCTCCTGTGAGTCCAGTTTTAGATTCATATGCTTCTCTTTAGGTGTACAATATACCTTGGACTTTCTTATTGACGATGAAGCACAGAAATTGCGTCGGAATTAAATTCAAAAGGCACAATGTCGACTTAAGTACGAGAGGACTGACACTGATACTTTCTATGATTTGAACCTCTCCTGTGAGTCCAGTTTCAGATTCCGATGCTCCACTTCGGGTTTACTGTATACCTTGCACCTTCTTATTGACGATGAAACACAGATATTGCATCCAAATTTAATTCAAAAAGCACAATGCCGACTTAAGTACAAGTGGACTGACACTCTAACTTTCTATGATTTGAACCTCTCCTGTGAGTCCAGTTTTAGATTGCGATGCTTCACGTCAGGTTAACTGTATCCCTTGGACCTTCTTATTGACGACGAAACACATTAATAGCATCCCAAATTAATACAAAAGGCACAATGCCGAATTAAGTACAAGAGGACTGACACTTTATCCTTCTATAATTTGAACCTCTCCTGTGAGTCCAGTTTTAGATTCATATGCTTCACTTCAGGTGTACAGTATACCTTGGACTTTCTTATTGACGATGAAGCACAGTAATTGCGTCGGAATTAAATTCAAAAGGCACAATGCCGACTTAAGTACAAGAGGACTGACACTCTTACATTCTATGATTTGAACCTCTCCTGTGAGTCCAGTTTTAGATTCCGATGTTTCACTTCGGGTTTACTGTATACCTTGGACCTTCTTATTGACGATGAAACACAGATATTGCATCCGAATTTAATTCAAAAAGCACAATGCCGACTTAAGTACAAGAGGACTGACACTCTAACTTTCTTTGATTTGAACCTCTCCTGTAAGTCCAGTTTTAGATTGCGATGCTTCACTTCAGGTTTACTGTATCCCTTAGACCTTCTTATTGACGATGAAACACAGTAATAGCATCCCAAATTAATACAAAAGGCACAATGCCGAATTAAGTACAAGAGGACAGACACTCTAACTTTCTTTGATTGGAAGTCTCCTGTGAGTCCAGTTTTAGATTCCGATGCTTCACTTCAGGTTTAGTGTATACCTTGGACCTCCTTATTGACGATTAAACACAGAAATAGCATCGAAAATAAATTCGAAAGGCACAATGCTGACTTAAGTACAAGAGGACTGACACTCCAACTTTCTATGATTTGAACCTCTCCTGTGAGTGCAGTTTAAGATTCCGGTGTTTCACTTCTGGTTTACTGTATACCTTGGACCTTATTATTGACGATGAAACACAGAAATTGCATCCGAATTTAATACAAAAGGCACAATGCCGACTTAAGTACAAGAGGACCGACACTCTAACTTTCAATGATTCGAACCTCTCCTGTGAGTCCAGTTTTACATTCCGATGCTTCACTTCAGGTTCACTGTATCCCTTGGCCCTTCTTATTGACGATGAAACACAGTAATAGCATCCGAACTTAATTCAAAATCACAGTACCGACTTAAGTGGAAGAGGACTGACACTCTAACCTTCTATGATCTGAACCTCTCCTGTGAGACCAGTTTTAGATTCCGATGCTTCACTTCAGGTTTACTGTATCACTTGGACCATCTTATTGACGACGAAACACAGAAATTGCATCCAAATTTAATACAAAAGGCTCAATGCCGACTTAAGTACAAAAGGACTTACACTCTAACTATCTATGAATTGTACCTCTCCTGTGAGTCCAGTTTTAGATTCCGATGCTTCACTTCTGGTTTACTGTATGCCTTGGACCTTCTTACTGACGATGAAGCACAGAAATTCCACCGGAATTAAATTCAAAAGGCACAATGCCAACTTAAGTACAAAAGGACTTACACTCTAACTTTCTATGATTTGAGCATCTCTTGTGAGCCCAGTTTAACAATCCGATGCTTCACTTTAGGATTACAGCATACCTTGGACCTTCTTATTGACGATGAAACACAGAAATTGCATCCGTATTTACTAAAAAAGGCAAAATGCCGCCTTACGTACATGAGGACTGACACTCTAACTTTCTATGATTTTAACCTCTCCTGTGAGTCCAGTTTTAAATTCCGATGTTTCACTTCAGGTTTACTGTATCCCTTGGACGTTCTTATTGACAATGAAACACAGAAATTGCATCCGAATTTAATACAAAAGGCACAATGCCGAATTTAGTACAAGAGGACTGACATTCTAACTTTCAATGATTTGAACCTCTCCTGTGAGTCCAGTTTTAGATTCCGATGCTTCACTTCAGGTTTACTGTATACCTTGGACCTTCTTATTCACGATGAAGCACAGAAATTGCATCGAATAAAATCAAAAGGCCCAATGCCGACTTAAGTACAAGAGGACTGACACTCTAACTTTCTATGATTTGAACCACTCCTGTGAGTCCAGTTTTGGTTTCCGATGCTTCACTTCAGGTTTACTGTATTCCTTGGACCTTTTCATTGACGATGAAACACAGAAATTGCATCCGAACTCAATACAAAAGGCACAATGCCGACTTAAGTGCAAGAGGGCTGACACTCTAACTTTCTATGATTTGAACCTCTCCTGTGAGTCCAGTATTAGATTACGATGCTTCACTTCAGGTTTACTGTATTCCTTGGACCTTCTGATTGACGAAGAAAGCACCGAAATTGCTTCCGAATTTAATACAAAATGCTCAATGCTGATTTAAGTACAAGAGGACTGACACTCTAACATTCTATGATTTGAACCTCTCCTGTGAGTCCAGTTTTAGATTCCGATGCTTCACTTCAGGTGTACAGTATACCTTGGACCTTCTTATTGTCGATGAGGCACAGAAATTGCGTCGGATTTAAATTCAAAACGCACAATGCCGACTTAAGTACGAGAGGACTGACACTCTTACTTTCTATGATTTGAACCTCTCCTGTGAGTCCAGTTTTAGATTCCGATGCTTCACTTCAGGTTTACTGTATACCTTGGACCTTCTTATTGAGGATGAAACACAGATATTGCGTCCGAATATAATTCAAAAGGCACAATGCCAACTTAAGTACTAGAGGACTGACACTCTAACTTTCTATGATTTGAATCTCTTCTGTGGGTCCAGTTTTAGATTCCGATGCTACACTTCAGGTGTACTGTATCCCTTGGACCTTCTTTTTGACGATGAAGCACAGATATTGCGTCGGAGTAAATACAAAAGTGACAATACCGACTTAAGTACAAGAGGACTGACACTCTAACTTTCTATGATTTGAACCCCTCCTCTGAATCCAGTTTTAGATTCCGATCCTTCACTTCAGGTTTACTGTATCCCTTGGACCTTCTTATTGACGAGGAAACACAGAAATTGCTTCCGAATTTAATACAAAAGGCACAATGCCGAATTAAGTACAAGAGAACTCACACACTATCTTTCAATGATTTGAACCCCTCCTGTGAGTCCAGTTTTAGATTCCGATACTTCACTTCAGGATTACTGTATACCTTGGACCTTCTTATTGACGATGAAACACAGAAATTGCATCGAATTAAATTCAAAAGGAACAATGCCGACTTAAGTACAAGAGGACTGACACTCTAACTTTTTATGATTTGAACCTCTCCTGTGAGTCCAGTTTTAGATGCCGATGCTTCACTTCAGGTTTACTGTATCGCTTGGACCTTCTTACTGACGATGAAACACAGAAATTGCATCCGAATTTAATACAAAAGGCACAATGCCGACCTAAATGCAAGAGGACTGACACTCTATCTTTCTATTATTTGACCTCTCCTGTGAGTCCAGTATTACATTCCGATGCTTCACTTCAGGTTTACTGTATCCCTTGGACCTTCTTATTGACGATGAAACACAGTATTAGCATCCGAACGTAATTCAAAATCACAGTGCCGACTTAAGTGCAACAGGACTGACACTCTAACTTTCTATGATCTGAACCTCTCCTGTGAGTCCAGTTTTAGATTCCGATGCTTCACTTCAGGTTGACTGTATCACTTGGACCTTCTTATTGACGATGAAACACAGAAATTGCATCCAAATTTAATACAAAAGGCTCAATGCCGACTTCAGTACAAGAGGTTTGACACTCTAACTTTCTATGATTTGAACCTCTCCTGTGAGTCCAGTTCTAGATTCCGGTGCTTCACTTCAGGTTTACTGTATACCTTGGACCTTCTTATTGACGATGAAACACAGTAATTGCATTCCAAATTAATACAAAAGGCACAATGCCGACCTAAGTACAAGAGGACTTACACTCTAACTTTCTATGATTTGAGCATCTCTTGTGAGCCCAGTTTAACAATCCGATGCTTCACTTCAGGATTACAGTATACCTTGGACCTTCTTATTGACGATGAAACACAGATATTGCATCCGAATTTAATTCTAAAGGCATATTGCCGACTTAAGTACAAGAGGACTGACACTCTAACTTGCTATGATTTGAACCTCTCCTGTGAGTCCAGTTTTAGATTCCGATGCTTCACTTTAGGTGTACTGTATCCCTTGGACCTTCTTTTTGACGATGAAGCACAGAAATTGCGTCGGAATTAAATACAAAATGCACAATGCCGAGTTAAGTACAAGAGGACTGACAATCTAACTTTCTATGACTTGAACCTCTCCTGTGAGTCCAGTTTCAGATGCCGATGTTTCACTTCAGGTTTACTGTACCCCTGGATCTTCTTATTGACGGTGAAACACAGAAATTGCATCCGAATTTAATACAAAAGGCACAATGCTGACTTAAGTACAAGAGGACTGACACTCTAACTTTCTATGATTTGAACCTGTCCTGTGAGTCCAGTTTTAGATTCCAGTGCTTCACTTCAGGTTTACTGTATACCTTGGACCTTCTTATTAACGATGAAACACAGAAATTTCATCCGAATTTAATACAAAAGCACAATGCCGACCTAAGTGCAAGGGGTTTGAAACTCTAACTTTCTATGATTTGAACCTCTCCTGTGAGTCCAGTTTTAGATTCCGGTGCTTCACTTCAGGTTTACTGTATACCTTGGACCTTCTTATTGACGATGAAACACAGTAAATGCATCCCAAATTAATACAAAAGGCACAATGCCGAATTAAGTACAAGAGGACTGACACTCTAACTTTCTATGATTTGAACCTCTCCTGTGAGTCCAGTTTTAGATTAAGATGCTTCACTTCAGGTGTACAGTATACCTTGGACCTTCTCATTGACGATGAAGCACAGAAATTGCGTCGGAATTAAATTCAAAAGGCACAATGCCGACTTAAGTACGAGAGGACGGACACTCTTACTTCCTTGGATTCGAACCTCTCCTGTTAGTCCAGTTTTAGATTCCGATGCTTCACTTCAGCTTTACTGTATACCTTGGACCTTCGTATTGACGATGAAACACAGATATTGCATCCGAATTTAATTCAAAAGGCACAATGCCGACTTAAGTACTACAGGACTGACACTCTAACTTTCTATGATTAGAACCTCTCCTGTGAGTCCAGTTTCAGATTCCGATGCTTCACTTCAGGTGTACTGTATCCCTTGGACCATCTTTTTGACGATGAAGCACGGAAATTGCGTCGGAATTAAATACAACATGCACAATGCCGACTTAAGTACAAGAGGACTGACACTCTAACTTTCTATGATTTGAACCTCTCCTGTGAGTCCAGTTTTAGATTCATATGCTTCTCTTTAGGTGTACAATATACCTTGGACTTTCTTATTGACGATGAAGCACAGAAATTGCGTCGGAATTAAATTCAAAAGGCACAATGTCGACTTAAGTACGAGAGGACTGACACTGATACTTTCTATGATTTGAACCTCTCCTGTGAGTCCAGTTTCAGATTCCGATGCTCCACTTCGGGTTTACTGTATACCTTGCACCTTCTTATTGACGATGAAACACAGATATTGCATCCAAATTTAATTCAAAAAGCACAATGCCGACTTAAGTACAAGTGGACTGACACTCTAACTTTCTATGATTTGAACCTCTCCTGTGAGTCCAGTTTTAGATTGCGATGCTTCTCGTCAGGTTAACTGTATCCCTTGGACCTTCTTATTGACGACGAAACACATTAATAGCATCCCAAATTAATACTAAAGGCACAATGCCGAATTAAGTACAAGAGGACTGACACTTTATCCTTCTATAATTTGAACCTCTCCTGTGAGTCCAGTTTTAGATTCATATGCTTCACTTCAGGTGTACAGTATACCTTGGACTTTCTTATTGACGATGAAGCACAGTAATTGCGTCGGAATTAAATTCAAAAGGCACAATGCCGACTTAAGTACAAGAGCACTGACACTCTTACATTCTATGATTTGAACCTCTCCTGTGAGTCCAGTTTTAGATTCCGATGTTTCACTTCGGGTTTACTGTATACCTTGGACCTTCTTATTGACGATGAAACACAGATATTGCATCCGAATTTAATTCAAAAAGCACAATGCCGACTTAAGTACAAGAGGACTGACACTCTAACTTTCTTTGATTTGAACCTCTCCTGTAAGTCCAGTTTTAGATAGCGATGCTTCACTTCAGGTTTACTGTATCCCTTGGACCTTCTTATTGACGATGAAACACAGTAATAGCATCCCAAATTAATACAAAAGGCACAATGCCGAATTAAGTACAAGAGGACAGACACTCTAACTTTCTTTGATTGGAAGTCTCCTGTGAGTCCAGTTTTAGATTCCGATGCTTCACTTCAGGTTTAGTGTATACCTTGGACCTCCTTATTGACGATTAAACACAGAAATAGCATCGAAAATAAATTCGAAAGGCACAATGCTGACTTAAGTACAAGAGGACTGACACTCCAGCTTTCTATGATTTGAACCTCTCCTGTGAGTGCAGTTTAAGATTCCGGTGTTTCACTTCTGGTTTACTGTATGCCTTGGACCTTCTTACTGACGATGAAGCACAGAAATTCCACCGGAATTAAATTCAAAAGGCACAATGCCAACTTAAGTACAAAAGGACTGACACTCTAACTTTCTATGATTTGAGCATCTCTTGTGAGCCCAGTTTAACAATCCGATGCTTCACTTTAGGATTACAGCATACCTTGGACCTTCTTATTGACGATGAAACACAGAAATTGCATCCGTATTTACTAAAAAAGGCAAAATGCCGACTTACGTACATGAGGACTGACACTCTAACTTTCTATGATTTTAACCTCTCCTGTGAGTCCAGTTTTAAATCCCGATGTTTCACTTCAGGTTTACTGTATCCCTTGGACGTTCTTATTGACAATGAAACACAGAAATTGCATCCGAATTTAATACAAAAGGCACAAAGCCGACCTAAGTACAAGAGGACTGACACTCTAACTTTTTATCATTTGAACCTCTCCTGTGAGTCCAGTTTTAGATTCCGATGCTTCACTTCAGGTTTACTGTATACCTTGGACCTTCTTATTGACGATGAAACACAGATATAGCATCCGAATTTAATTCTAAAGGCACAATGCCGACTTAAGTACAAGAGGACTGACAATCTAACTTGCTATGATTTGAACCTCTCCTGTAAGTCCACGTTTAGATTCCGACGCTTCACTTCAGGTGTACTGTATCCCTTGGACCTTCTTTTTGACGATGAAGCACAGAAATTGCGTCGGAATTAAATACAAAATGCACAATGCCTAGTTAAGTACAAGACGACTGACACTCTAACTTCCTATGATTTGCATATCTCCTGTGAGTCCAGTTTAACATTCCGATGCTTCACTTCAGGTTTACAGTATACCTTGGACCTTCTTATTGACGATGAAACACAGAAATTGCATCCGAATTTAATACAAAATTCAAAATGCCGACTTAAGTACATGCGGACTGACACTCTAACTTTCTGTGATATGAACCTCTTCTGTGAGTCCAGTTTTAGATTGCGATGCTTCACTTCAGGTTTACTGTATCCCTTGGACCTTCTTATTGACGATGAAACACAGATATTGCATCCGAATTTAATACAAAAGGCACAATGGCGACCTAAGTACAAATGGACTGACGCTCCAACTTTCTATGATTTGAACCTCTCCGGTGAGTCCGGTTTTAGATTCTGGTGCTTCACTTCAGGTTTACTGTATCCCTTGGACCTTCTTATTGACGATGAAAAACAGTAATTGCATCCGAACTTAATTCAAAATCACAGTGCCGACTTAAGTACAACAGGACTGTCACTCTAACTTTCTATGATTTGAACCTCTCCTGTGAGTCCAGTTTCAGATGCCGATGTTTCACTTCAGGTTTACTGTACCCCTGGACCTTCTTATTGACGATGAAGCACAGAAATTGCATCCGAATGTAATACAAAAGGCACAATGCCGACTTAAGTACAAGAGGACTGACACTCTAACTTTCTATGATTTGTACCTCTCCTGTGAGTCCAGTTTTAGATTCCGGTGCTTCACTTCAGGTTTACTGTATACCTTGGACCTTCTTATTGACGATGAAACACAGAAATTTCATCCGAATTTAATACAAAAGCACAATGCCCACCTAAGTACAAGAGGACTGACACTCTAACTTTCTATGATTTGAACCTCTCCTGTGAGACCAGTTTTAGATTCCGGTGCTTCACTTCAGGTTTACTGTAAAACTTGGACCTTCTTATTGACGATGAAACACAGATATTGTATCCGAATTTAATTCAAAAAGCACAATGCCGACTTAAGTACAAGAGGACTGACACTCTAACTTTCTATGATTTTAACCCCTCCTGTGAGTCCAGTTTTAGATTGCGATGCTTCACTTCAGGTTTATTGTATCCCTTGGACCTTCTTATTGACGACGAAACACAGTAATAGCATCCCAAATTAATACAAAAGGCACAATGCCGAATTAAGTACAAGAGGACTGACACTCTAACCTTCTATGATTTGAACCTCTCCTGTGAGTCCAGTTTTAGATTCATATGCTTCACTTCAGGTGTACAGTATACCTTGGACCTTCTTATTGACGATGAAGCACAGAAATTGCGTCGGAGTTAAATTCAAAAGGCACAATCCCGACTTAAGTACAAGAGGACTGACACTCTTACTTTCTATGATTTGAACCCCTCCTGTGAGTCCAGTTTTAGATTCCGATGCTTCACTTCGGGTTTACTGTATACCTTGGACCTTGTTATTGACGATGAAACACAGATGTTGCATCCGAATTTAATTCAAAAAGCACAATGCCGACTTAAGTACAAGAGGACTGACACTCTAACTTTCTTTGATTTGAACCTCTCCTGTGAGTCCAGTTTTAGATTGCGATGCTTCACTTCAGGTTTACTGTATCCTTGGACCTTCTTATTGACGATGAAACACAGTAATAGCATCCTAAATTAATACAAAAGGCACTATGCCGAATTAAGAACAAGAGGACTGACACTCTAACTTTCTATGATTTGAACGTCTCCTGTGAGTCCAGTTTTAGATTCCGATGCTTCACTTCAGGTTTAGTGTATACCTTGGACCTCCTTATTGACGATGAAACTTAGAAATCGCATCGGAAATAAATTCGAAAAGCACAATGCCGACTTAAGTACAAGAGGACTGACACTCTAACTTTCTATGATTTGAACCTCTCCTGTGAGTGCAGTTTTAGATTCCGGTGTTTCACTTCAGGTTTACTGTATACCTTGGACCTTCTTATTGACGATGAAACACAGAAATTGCATCGAATTAAATTCAAAAGGCACAATGCCGACTTAAGTACAAGAAGACTGACACTCTAACTGTCTATGATTTGAACCTCTCCTGAGAGTCCAGTTTTAGATGCCGATGCTTCACTTCAGGTTTACTGTATCCCTTGGACCTTCTTATTGACGATGAAAGACAGAAATTGCATCCGAATTTAATACAAAAGGCTCAATGCCGACTTAAGTACAAGAGGACTTACACTCTAACTTTCTATGAATTGAACCTCTCCTGTGAGTCCAGTTTTAGATTCCGATGCTTCACTTCAGGTTTACTGTATGCCTTGGACCTTCTTACTGACGATGAAGCACAGATATTGCATCGGAATTAAATTCAAAAGGCACAATGCCGACTTTAGCACAAGAGGTCTGACACTTTGACTTTCTATGATTTGAACCTCTCCTGTGAGTCCAGTTTTAGATTCCGTTGCTTCACTTCTGGTTTACTGTACCCCTTGGACCTTCTTATTGAAGTAGAAACACAGAAATTGCATCCAAATTTAATACAAAAGGCACAATGCCGACTTAAGTACAAGAGGACTGACATTCTAACTTCCTATGATTTGAAACTCTGCTGTGAGTCCAGTTTTAGATTCCGATGCTTCACTTCAGGTTCACTGTATATTTTAGACCTTCTTATTGACGATGATACACAGAAATTGCATCGGAATTGAATTCAAAAAGCACAATGCCAACTTAAGTACAAGAGGACTGCCACTCTAACTTGCTAGGATTTGAACCACTCCTGTGAGTCCACTTTTAGATTCCGACGCTTCACTTCAGGTGAACCGTATCCCTTAGCCCTTCTTTCTGACGATGAAGCACAGAAATTGCGTCGGAATTAAATACAAAATGCACAATGCCGAGTTAAGTACAAGAGGACTGACACTCTAACTTCCTATCATTTGCACTTCTCCTGTGAGTCCAGTTTAACATTCCGATGCTTCACGGCAGGTTTACTGTGTACCTTGGACCTTCTTATTGACGATGAAACACAGAAATTGCATCCGAATTTAATACAAAAGGCAAAATGCCGACTTAAGTACATGCGGACTGACACTCTAACTTTCTATCATATGAACCTCTCCTGTGAGTCCAGTTTTAGATTGCGATGCTTCACTTCAGGATTACTGTATCCCTTGTACCTTCTTATTGACGATGAAACACAGATATTGCATCCGAATTTAATACAAAAGGCAGAATGCCGACTTAAGTACATGCGGACTGACACTCTAACTTTCTATGATATGAACCTCTCCTGTGAGTCCAGTTTTAGATTTCGATGCTTCACTTCAGGTTAACTGTATCCCTTGGACCTTCTTACTGACGATGAAACACAGATATTGCATCCGAATTTAATACAAAAGGCACAATGGCGACCTAAGTACAAGAGGACAGACGCTCTAACTTTCTATGATTTGAACCTCTCCGGTGAGTCCGGTTTTAGATTCTGGTGCTTCACTTCAGGTTTACTGTATACCTTGGACCTCCTTATTGACGACGAAACATAGTAATTGCATCCCAAATTAATACAAAAGGCACAATTCCGAATTAAGTACAAGAGGACTGACACTCTAACTTTCTATGATTTGAACCTCTCCTGTGAGTCCAGTTTTAGATTCATATGCTTCACTTCAGGTGTACAGTATACCTTGGACCTTCTTATTGACGATGAAGCACAGGAATTGCGTCGGAATTAAATTCAAAAGGCACAATGCCGACTTAAGTACAAGAGGACTGACACTCTAACTTCCTTGGATTCGAACCTCTCCTGTTAGTCCAGTTTTAGATTCCGATGCTTCACTTCAGGTTTACTGTATACCTTGTACCTTCGTATTGACGATGAAACACAGATATTGCATCCGGATTTAATTCAAAAGGCACAATGCCGACATAAGTACTAGAGGACTGACACTCTAACTTTCTATGATTTGAACCTCTCCTGTGAGTCCAGTTTCAGATTCCGAAGCTTCACTTCAGGTGTACTGTATCCCTTGGACCATCTTTTTGACGATGAAGCACGGAAATTGCGTCGGAATTAAATACAACATGCACAATGCCGACTTAAGTACAAGAGGACTGACACTCTAACTTTCTATGATTTGAACCTCTCCTGTGAGTCCAGTTTTAGATTCATATGCTTCACTTCAGGTGTACAATATAACTTGGACTTTCTTATTGACGATGAAGCACAGAAATTGTGTCGGAATTAAATTCAAAAGGCACAATGTCGACTTAAGTACGAGAGGACTGGCACTGATACTTTCTATGATTTGAACCTCTCCTGTGAGTCCAGTTTCGGATTCCGATGCTTCACTTCGGGTTTACTGTATACCTTGGACCTTCTTATTGACGATGAAACACAGATATTGCATCCAAATTTAATTCAAAAAGCACAATGCCGACTTAAGTACAAGAGGACTGACACTCTAACTTTCTATGATTTGAACCTCTCCTGTGAGTCCAGTTTAAGATTGCGAAGCTTCACGTCAGGTTTACTGTATCCCTTGGACCTTCTTATTGACGACGAAACACAGTAATAGCATCCCAAATTAATACAAAAGGCACAACGCCGAATTAAGTACAAGAGGACTGACACTTTATCCTTCTATAATTTGAACCTCTCCTGTGGGTCCAGTTTTAGATTCATATGCTTCACTTCAGGTGTACAGTATACCTTGGACTTTCTTATTGACGATGAAGCACAGAAATTGCGTCGGAATTAAATTCAAAAGGCACAATGCCGACTCAAGTACAAGAGGACTGACACTCTTGCTTTCTATGATTTGAACCTCTCCTGTGAGTCCAGTTTTAGATTCCGATGTTTCACTTCGGGTTTACTGTATACCTTGGACCTTCTTATTGTCGATGAAACACAGATATTGCATCCGAATTTAATTCAAAAAGCACAATACTGACTTAAGTACAAGAGGACTGACACTCTAACTTTCTTTGATTTGAACCTCTCCTGTGAGTCCAGTTTTAGATTGCGATGCTTCACTTCAGGTTTACTGTATCCCTTGGACCTTCTTATTGACGATGAAACACAGTAATAGCATCCCAAATTAATACAAAAGGCACAATGCCCAATTAAGTACAAGAGGACAGACACTCTAACTTTCTATGATTGGAAGTCTCCTGTGAGTCCAGTTTTAGATTCCGATGCTTCACTTCAGGTTTAGTGTATACCTTGGACCTCCTTATTGACGATTAAACACAGAAATAGCATCGGAAATAAATTCGAAAGGCACAATGCTGACTTAAGTACAAGAGGACTGACACTACAACTTTCTATGATTTGAACCTCTCCTGTGAGTGCAGTTTAAGATTCCGGTGTTTCACTTCTGGTTTATTGTATACCTTGGACCTTATTATTGACGATGAAACACAGAAATTGCATCCGAATTTAATACAAAAGGCACAATGCCGACTTAAGTACAAGAGGACTGACACTCTAACTTTCAATGATTCGAACCTCTCCTGTGAGTCCAGTTTTACATTCCGATGCTTCACTTCACGTTCACTGTATCCCTTGGCCCTTCTTATTGACGATGAAACACAGTAATAGCATCCGAACTTAATTCAAAATCACAGTGCCAACTTAAGTGCAAGAGGACTGACACTCTAACCTTCTATGATCCGAACCTCTCCTGTGAGACCAGTTTTAGATTCCGATGCTTCACTTCAGGTTTACTGTATGACTTGGACCTTCTTATTGACGATGAAACACAGAAATTGCATCCAAATTTAATACAAAAGGCTCAATGCCGACTTAAGTACAAGTGGACTTACACTCTAACTATCTATGAATTGTACCTCTCCTGTGAGTCCAGTTTTAGATTCCGATGCTTCACTTCTTTTTTACTGTATGCCTTGGACCATCTTACTGACGATGAAGCACAGAAATTCCACCGGAATTAAATTCAAAAGGCACAATGCCAACTGAAGTACAAAAGGACTGACACTCTAACTTTCTATGATTTGAGCATCTCTTGTGAGCCCAGTTTAACAATCCGATGCTTCACTTTAGGATTACAGTATACCTTGGACCTTCTTATTGAAGATGAAACACAGAAATTGCATCCGTATTTACTAAAAAAGGCAAAATGCCGACTTACGTACATGAGGACTGACACTCTAACTTTCTATGATTTTAACCTCTCCTGTGAGTCCAGTTTTGAATTCCGATGTTTCACTTCAGGTTTACTGTATCCCTTGGACGTTCTTATTGACAATGAAACACAGAAATTGCATCCGAATTTAATACAAAAGGCACAAAGCCGACCTAAGTACAAGAGGACTGACACTCTAACTTTTTATGATTTGAACCTCTCCTGTGAGTCCAGTTTTAGATTCCGATGCTTCACTTCAGGTTTACTGTATACCTTGGACCTTCTTATTGACGATGAAACACAGAAATTGCATCCGAATTTAATACAAAATTCAAAATGCCGACTTAAGTACATGCGGACTGACACTCTAACTTTCTGTGATATGAACCTCTTCTGTGAGTCCAGTTTTAGATTGCGATGCTTCACTTCAGGTTTACTGTATCCCTTGGTCCTTCTTATTGACGATGAAACACAGATATTGCATCCGAATTTAATACAAAAGGCACAATGGCGACCTAAGTACAAATGGACTGACGCTCTAACTTTCTATGATTTGAACCCCTCCGGTGAGTCTGGTTTTAGATTCTGGTGCTTCACTTCAGGTTTACTGTATACCTTGGACCTTCTTATTGACGACCAAACACAGTAATTGCATCCCAAATTAATACAAAAGGCACAATGCCGAATAAAGTACAAGAGGACTGACACTCTAACTTTCTATGATTTGAACATCTCCTGTGAGTCCAGTTTTAGATTCATATGCTTCACTTCAGGTGTACAGTATACCTTGGACCTTCTTATTCACGATGAAGCACAGAAATTGCGTCGGAATTAAATTCAAAAGGCACAATGCCGACTTAAGTACAAGTGGACTGACACTCTAACTTGCTATGATTTGAACCTCTCCTGTGAGTCCAGTTTTAGATTCCGATGCTTCACTTCAGGTGTACTGTATCCCTTGGACCTTCTTTTTCACGATGAAGCACAGAAATTGCGTCGGAATTAAATACAAAATGCACAATGCCGAGTTAAGTACAAGAGGACTGACACTCTAACTTTCTATGATTTGAACCTCTCCTTTGAGTCCAGTTTCGGATGCCGATGTTTCACTTCAGGTTTACTGTACCCCTGGACCTTCTTATTGACGATGAAACACAGAAATTGCATCCGAATGTAATACAAAAGGCACAATGCCGACTTAAGTACAAGAGGACTGACACTCTAACTTTCTATGATTTGTACCTCTCCTGTGAGTCCAGTTTTAGATTCCGGTGCTTCACTTCAGGTTTACTGTATACCTTGGACCTTCTTATTGACGATGAAACACAGAAATTTCATCCGAATTTAATACAAAAGCACAATGCCGACCTAAGTACAAGAGGACTGACACTCTAACTTTCTATGATTTGAACCTCTCCTGTGAGGCCAGTTTTAGATTCCGGTGCTTCACTTCAGGTTTACTGTATACCTTGGACCTTCTTATTGACGATGAAACACAGATATTGCATCCGAATTTAATTCAAAAAGCACAATGCCGACTTAAGTACAAGAGGACTGACACTCTAACTTTCTATGATTTGAACCTCTCCTGTGAGTCCAGTTTTAGATTGCGATGCTTCACTTCAGGTTTATTGTATCCCTTGGACCTTCTTATTGACGACGAAACACAGTAATAGCATCCCAAATTAATACAAAAGGCACAATGCCGAATTAAGCTCAAGAGGACTGACACTCTAACCTTCTATGATTTGAACCTCTCCTGTGAGTCCAGTTTTAGATTCATATGCTTCACTTCAGGTGTACAGTATACCTTGGACCTTCTTATTGACGATGAAGCACAGAACTTGCGTCGGAATTAAATTCAAAAGGCACAATGCCGACTTAAGTACAAGAGGACTGACACTCTTACTTTCTATGATTTGAACCTCTCCTGTGAGTCCAGTTTTAGGTTCCGATGCTTCACTTCGGGTTTACTGTATATTTTGGACCTTCTTATTGACGATGAAACACAGATGTTGCATCCGAATTTAATTCAAAAAGCACAATGCCGACTTAAGTACAAGAGGACTGACACTCTAACTTTCTTTGATTTGAACCTCTCCTGTGAGTCCAGTTTTAGATTGCGATGCTTCACTTCAGGTTTACTGTATCCCTTGGACCTTCTTATTGACGATGAAACACAGTAATAGCATCCCAAATTAATACAAAAGGCACAATGCCGAATTAAGTACAAGAGGACTGACACTCTAACTTTCTATGATTTGAACGTCTCCTGTGAGTCCAGTTTTAGATTCCGATGCTTCACTTCAGGTTTAGTGTATACCTTGGACCTCCTTATTGACGATGAAACATACAAATCGCATCGGAAATAAATTCGAAAGGCACAATGCCGACTTAAGTTCAAGAGTACTGACCCTCTAACTTTCTATGATTTGAACCTCTCCTGTGAGTGCAGTTTTAGATTCCGGCATTTCACTTTAGGTGTACTGTATCCCTTGGACCTTCTTTTTGACGATGAAGCACAGAAATTGCGTCGGAATTAATACAAAATGCACAACGCCGAGTTAAGTACAAGAGGACTGACACTCTAACTTTCTATGATATGAACCTCTCCTGTGAGTCCAGTTTCAGATGCTGATGTTTCACTTCAGGTTTACTGTACCCCTGGACTTTCTTATTGACAATGAATCACAGAAATTGCATCCGAATTTAATACAAAAGGCACAATGCCGACTTAAGTACAAGAGGACTGACACTCTAACTTTCTATGATTTGAACCTCTCCTGTGAGTCCAGTTTTAGATTCCGGTGCTTCACTTCAGGTTTACTGTATACCTTGGACCTTCTTATTGACGATGAAACACAGAAATTTCATCCGAATTTAATACAAAAGCACAATGCCGACCTAAGTACAAGAGGACTGACACTCTAACTTTCTATGATTTGAACCTCTCCTGTGAGTCCAGTTTTAGATTCCGGTGCTTCACTTCAGGTTTACTGTATACCTTGGACCTTCTTATTGACGATGAAACACAGTAATTGCATCCCAAATTAATACAAATTGCACAATGCCGAATTAAGTACAAGAGGACTGACACTCTAACTTTCTATGATTTGAACCTCTCCTGTGAGTCCAGATTTAGATTCCGATGCTTCACTTCAGGTGTACAGTATACCTTGGACCTTCTTATTGACGATGAAGCACAGAAATTGCGTCGAATTAAATTCAAAAGGCACAATATCGACTTAAGTACGAGAGGACTGACACTCTTACTTCCTTGGATTCGAACCTCTCCTGTGAGTCCAGTTTTAGATTCCGATGCTTCACTCCAGGTTTACGGTATACCTTGGACCTTCGTATTGACGATGAAATACAGATATTGCATCCGAATTTAATTCAAAAGGCACAATGCCGACTTAAGTACTAGAGGACTTACACTCTAACTTTCTATGATTGGAACCTCTCCTGTGAGCCCAGTTTCAGATTCCGATGCTTCACTTCAGGTGTACTGTATCCCTTGGACCATCTTTTTGACGATGAAGCACGGAAATTGCGTCGGAATTAAATACAAAATGCACAATGCCGACTTAAGTACAGGAGGACTGACACTCCAACTTTCTATGATTTGAACCTCTCCTGTGAGTCCAGTTGTAGATTCCGATGCTTCACTTCAGGTTTAGTGTATACCTTGGACCTCCTTATTGACGATGAAACATAGAAATCAACTCGGAAATAAATTCGAAAGGCACAATGCCGACTTAAGTACAAGAGGACTGACACTCTAACTTTCTATGATTTGAACCTCTCCTGTGAGTGCAGTTTTAGATTCCGGTGTTTCACTTTATGTGTACTGTATCCCTTGGACCTTCTTTTTGACGATGAAGCACAGAAATTGCGTCGGAATTAAATACAAAATGCACAACGCCGAGTTAAGTACAAGAGGACTGACACTCTAATTTTCTATGATTTGTACCTCTCCTGTGAGTCCAGTTTTAGATTCCGGTGCTTCACTTCAGGTTTACTGTATACCTTGGACCTTCTTATTGACGATGAAACACAGAAATTTCATCCGAATTTAATACAAAAGCACAATGCCGACCTAAGTACAAGAGGACTGACACTCTAACTTTCTATGATTTGAACCTCTCCTGTGAGACCAGTTTTAGATTTCGGTGCTTCACTTCAGGTTTACTGTATACCTTGGACCTTCTTATTGACGATGAAACACAGATATTGGATCCGAATTTAATTCAAAAAGCACAATGCCGACTTAAGTACAAGAGGACTGACACTCTAACTTTCTATGATTTGAACCTGTCCTGTGAGTCCAGTTTTAGATTGCGATGCTTCACTTCAGGTTTATTGAATCCCTTGGACCTTCTTATTGACGACGAAACACAGTAATAGCATCCCAAATTAACACAAAAGGCACAATGCCGAATTAAGTACAAGAGGACTGACACTCTAACCTTCTATGATTTGAACCTCTACTGTGAGTCCAGTTTTAGATTCATATGCTTCACTTCAGGTGTACAGTATACCTTGGACTTTCTTATTGACGATGAAGCACAGGAATTGCGTCGGAATTAAATTCAAAAGTCACAATGCCGACTTAAGTACAAGAGGACTGACACTCTTACTTTCTATGATTTGAACCTCTCCTGTGAGTCCAGTTTTAGATTCCGATGCTTCACTTCGGGTTTACTGTATACCTTGGACCTTCTTATTGACGATGAAACACAGATGTTGCATCCGAATTTAATTCAAAAAGTACAATGCCGACTTAAGTACAAGAGGACTGACACTCTAACTTTCTTTGATTTGAACCTCTCCTGTGAGTCCAATTTTAGATTGCGATGCTTCACTTCAGGTTTACTGTATCCCTTGGACCTTCTTATTGACGATGAAACACAGTAATAGCATCCCAAATTAATACAAAAGGCACAATGCCGAATTAAGTACAAGAGGACTGACACTCTAACTTTCTATGATTTGAACGTCTCCTTTGAGTCCAGTCTTAGATTCCGATGCTTCCCTTCAGGTTTAGTGTATACCTTGGACCTCCTTATTGACGATGAAACATAGAAATCGCATCGGAAATAAATTCGAAAGGCACAATGCCGACTTAAGTACAAGAGGACTGACACTCTAACTTTCTATGATTTGAACATCTCCTGTGAGTGCAGTTTTAGATTCCGGTGTTTCACTTCAGGTTTACTGTATACCTTGGACCTTCTTATTGACGATGAAACACAGAAATTGCATCGAATTAAATTCAAAAGGCACAATGCAGACTTAAGTACAAGAAGACTGACACTCTAACTGTCTATGATTTGAACCTCTCCTGAGAGTCCAGTTTTAGATGCCGATGCTTCACTTCAGGTTTACTATATCCCTTGGACCTTCTTATTGACGATGAAAGACAGAAATTGCATCCGAATTTAATACAAAAGGCACAATGCCGACTTAAGTACTAGAGGACTGACACTCTTACTTTCAATGATTCGAACCTCTCCTGTGAGTCCAGTTTTACATTCCGATGCTTCACTTCAGGTTTACTGTATGCCTTGGACCTTCTTACTGACGATGAGGCACAGATATTGCATCGGAATTAAATTCAAAAGGCACAATGCCGACTTAAGTACAAGAGGACTGACACTCTAACCTTCTATGATTTGAACCTCTCCTGTGAGTCCAGTTTTAGATTCATATGCTTCACTTCAGGTGTACAGTATACCTTGGACCTTCTTATTGACGATGAAGCACAGAAATTGCGGCGGAATTAAATTCAAAAGGCACAATGCCGACTTAAGTACAGGAGGACTGACACTCTTACTTTCTATGATTTGAACCTCTCCTGTGAGTCCAGTTTTAGATTCCGATGCTTCACTTCGGGTTTACTGTATACCTTGAACCTTCTTATTGACGATGAAACACAGATGTTGCATCCGAATTTAATTCAAAAAGCACAATGCCGACTTAAGTACAAGAGAACTGACACTCTAACTTTCTTTGATTTGAACCTCTCCTGTGAGTCCAGTTTTAGATTGCGATGCTTCACTTCAGGTTTACTGTATCCCTTGGACCTTCTTATTGACGATGAAAGACAATAATAGCATCCCAAATTAATACAAAAGGCACAATGCCGAATTAAGTACAAGAGGACTGACACTCTAACTTTCTATGATTTGAACGTCTCCTGTGAGTCCAGTTTTAGATTCCGATGTTTCACTTCAGGTTTAGTGTATACCTTGGACCTCCTTATTGATGATGAAACATAGAAATCGCATCGGAAATAAATTCGAAAGGCACAATGCCGACTTAAGTACAAGAGGACTGACACTCTAACTTTCTATGATTTGAACCTCTCCTATGAGTGCAGTTTTAGATTCCGGTGTTTCACTTCAGGTTTACTGTATACCTTGGACCTTCTTATTGACGATGAAACACAGAAATTGCATCGAATTAAATTCAAAAGGCACAATGCCGAATTAAGTACAAGAAGACTGACACTCTAACTGTCTATGATTTGAACCTCTCCTGAGAGTCCAGTTTTAGATGCCGATGCTTCACTTCAGGTTTACTGTATCCCTTGGACCTTCTTATTGACGATGAAAGACAGAAAATGCATCCGAATTTAATACAAAAGGCACAATGCCGACTTAAGTACTAGAGGACTGACACTCTTGCTTTCAATGATTCGAACCTCTCCTGTGAGTCCAGTTTTACATTCCGATGCTTCACTTCAGGTTCACTGTATCCCTTGGCGCATCTTATTGACGATGAAACACAGTAATAGCATCCGAACTTAATTCACAATCACAGTGCCGACTTAAGTGCAAGAGGACTGACACTCTAACTTTCTATGATCTGAACCTCTCCTGTGAGACCAGTTTTAGATTCCGATGCTTCAGTTCAGGTTTACTGTATCACTTGGACCTTCTTATTGACGATGAAACACAGAAATTGCATCCAAATTTAATACAAAAGGCTCAATGCCGACTTAAGTACAAGAGGACTTAAACTCTAACTTTCTATGAATTGAACCTCTCCTGTGAGTCCAGTTTTAGATTCCGATGCTTCACTTCAGGTTTACTGTATGCCTTGGACCTTCTTACTGACGATGAAGCACAGATATTGCATCGGAATTAAATTCAAAAGGCACAATGCCGACTTAAGTACAAGAAGACTGACACTCTAACTGTCTATGATTTGAACCTCTCCTGTGAGTCCAGTTTTAGATTCCGTTGCTTCACTTCTGGTTTACTGTACCCCTTGGACCTTCTTATTGAAGTAGAAACACAGAAATTGCATCCAAATTTAATACAAAAGGCACAATGCCGACTTAAGTACAAGATGACTGACACTCTAACTTCCTATGATTTGAAACTCTGCTGTGAGTCCAGTTTTAGATTCCGATGCTTCACTTCAGGTTCACTGTTTATTTTAGACCTTCGTATTGACGATGAAACACAGAAATTGCATCGGAATTAAATTCAAAAAGCACAATGCCAACTTAAGTACAAGAGGACTGACACTCTAACTTGCTAGGATTTGAATCACTCCTGTGAGTCCACTTTTAGATTCCGACGCTTCACTTCAGGTGTACCGTATCCCTTGGCCCTTCTTTTTGACGATGAAGCACAGAAATTGCGTCGGAATTAAATACAAAATGCACAATGCCGAGTTTAGTACAAGAGGACTGACACTCTAACTTCCTATCATTTGCACATCTCCTGTGAGTCCAGTTTAACATTCCGATGCTTCACGTCAGGTTTACTGTATACCTTGGACCTTCTTATTGACGATGAAACACAGAAATTGCATCCGAATTTAATACAAAAGGCAAAATGCCGACTTAAGTACATGCGGACTGACACTCTAACTTTCTATCATATGAACCTCTCCTGTGAGTCCAGTTTTAGATTGCGATGCTTCACTCAGGATTACTGTATCCCTTGGACCTTCTTATTGACGTTGAAACACAGATATTGCATCCGAATTTAATACAAAATCAAAATGCCGACTTAAGTACATGCGGACTGACACTCTAACTTTCTATGATATGAACCTCTCCTGTGAGTCCAGTTTTAGATTCCGATGCTTCACTTCAGGTGTACTGTATCCCTTGGACCTTCTTTTTGACGATGAAGCACAGAAATTGCGTCGGAATTAAATACAAAGTGCACAATGCCGAGTTAAGTACAAGAGGACTGACACTCTAACTTTCTTTGATTTGAACCTCTCCTGTGAGTCCAGTTTCAGATGCTGATGTTTCACTTCAGGTTTACTGTACCCCTGGACCTTCTTATTGACGATGAAACACAGAAATTGCATCCGAATTTAATACAAAAGGCACAATGCCGACTTAAGTACAAGGGGACTGACACTCTAACTTTCTATGATTTGAACCTCTCCCGTGAGTCTAGTTTTACATTCCGATGCTTCACTTCAGGTTCACTGTATCCCTTGGCGCTTCTTATTGACGATGAAACACAGTAATAGCATCCGAACTTAATTCAAAATCACAGTGCCGACTTAAGTGCAAGAGGACTGACACTCTAACTTTCTATGATTTGAACCTCTCCTGTGAGTCCAGTTTTAGATTCATATGCTTCACTTCAGGTGTACAGTATACCTTGGACCTTCTTATTGACGATGAAGCACAGAAATTGCGTCGGAATTCAATTCAAAAGGCACAATGCCGACTTAAGTACAAGAGGACTGACACTCTAACTTGCTATGATTTGAACCTCTCCTGTGAGTCCAGTTTTAGATTCCGATGCTTCACTTCAGGTGTACTGTATCCCTTGGACCTTCTTTTTGACGATGAAGCACAGAAATTGCGTCGGAATTAAATACAAAGTGCACATTGCCGAGTTAAGTGCAAGAGGACTGACACTCTAACTTTCTATGATTTGAACCTCTCCTGTGAGTCCAGTTTCAGATGCTGATGTTTCACTTCAGGTTTACTGTACCCCTGGACCTTCTTATTGACGATGAAACACAGAAACTGCATCCGAATTTAATACAAAAGGCACAATGCCGACTTAAGTACAAGAGGACTGTCACTCTAACTTTCTATGATTTGAACCTCTCCTGTGAGTCCAGTTTTAGATTCCGGTGCTTCACTTCAGGTTTACTGTATACCTTGGACCTTCTTATTGACGATGAAACACAGAAATTTCATCCGAATTTAATACAAAAGCACAATGCCGACCTAAGTACAAGAGGACTGACACTCTAACTTTCTATGATTTGAGCCTCTCCTGTGAGTCCAGTTTTAGATTCCGGTGCTTCACTACAGGTTTACTGAATACCTTGGACCTTCTTATTGACGATGAAACACAGTAATTGCATCCCAAATTAATACAAAGGGCACAATGCCGAATTAAGTACAAGAGGACTGACACTCTAACTTTCTATGATTTGAACCTCTCCTGTGAGTCCAGATTTAGATTCCGATGCTTCACTTCAGGTGTACAGTATACCTTGGACCTTCTTATTGACGATGAAGCACAGAAATTGCGTCGAATTAAATTCAAAAGGCACAATGCCGACTTAAGTACGAGAGGACTGACACTCTTACTTCCTTGGATTCGAACCTCTCCTGTGAGTCCAGTTTTGGATTCCGATGCTTCACTAAAGGTTTACTGTATACCTTGGACCCTCGTATTGACGATGAAACACAGATATTGCATCCGAATTTAATTCAAAAGGCACAATGCCGACTTAAGTACTAGAGGACTTACACTCTAACTTTCTATGATTTGAACCTCTCCTGTGAGTCCAGTTTCAGATTCCGATGCTTCACTTCAGGTGTACTGTATCCCTTGGACCATCTTTTTGACGATGAAGCACGGAAATTGCGTCGGAATTAAATACAAAATGCACAATGCCGACTTAAGTACAGGAGGACTGACACTCCAACTTTCTATGATTTGAGCCTCTCCTGTGAGTTCACTTTTAGATTCATATGCTTCACTTCAGGTGTACAGTATACCTTAGACCTTCTTATTGACGATGAAGCACAGAAGTTGCGTCGGAATTAAGTTCAAAAGGCACAATGTCGACTTAAGTACGAGAGGACTGACACTTATACTTTCTATGATTTGAACCTCTCCTGTGAGTCCAGTTTCAGATTCCGATGCTTCACTTCAGGTTTACTGTATACCTCGGACCTTCTTATTGACGATGAAACACAGATACTGCATCCGAATTTAATTCAAAAAGCACAATGCCGACTTAAGTACAAGAGGACTGACACTCTAACTTTCTATGATTTGAACCTCTCCTGTGAGTCCAGTTTTTGATTGCGATGCTTCACTTCAGGTTTACTGTATCCCTTGGACCTTCTTATTGACGACGAAACACAGTAATAGCATCCCAAATTAATACAAAAGGCACAATGCCGAATTAAGTATAAGAGGACTGGCACTCTAACCTTCTATGATTTGAACATCTCCTGTGAGTCCAGTTTTAGATTCATATGCTTCACTTCAGGTGTACAGTATATCTTGGACCTCCTTATTGACGATGAAGCACAGAAATTGCGTCGGAATTAAATTCAAAAGGCGCAATGACGACCTAAGTACAAGAGGACTGACACTCTTACTTTCTATGATTTGAACCTCTCCTGTGGGTCCAGTTTTAGATTCCGATGCTTCACTTCGGGTTTACTGTATACCTTGGACCTTCTTATTGACGATGAAACACAGATATTGCATCCGAATTTAATTCAAAAAGCACAATGCCGACTTAAGTACAAGAGGACTGACACTCTAACTTTCTTTGATTTGAATGTCTCCTGTGAGTCCAGTTTTAGATTGCGATGCTTCACTTCAGGTTTACTGTATCCCTTGGACCTTCTTATTGACGATGAAACACAGTAATAGCATCCCAAATTAAAACAAAAGGCACAATGCCGAATTAAGTACAAGAGGACTGACACTCTAACATTCTATGATTTGAACGTCTCCTGTGAGTCCAGTTTTAGATTCCGATGCTTCACTTCAGGTTTAGTGTATACCTTGGACCTCCTTATTGACGATGAAACACAGAAATCGCATCGGAAATAAATTAGAAAGGCACAATGCCGACTTAAGTACAAGAGGACTGACACTCCAACTTTCTATGATTTGAACCTCTCCTGTGAGTGCAGTTTTAGATTCCGGTGTTTCACTTCAGGTTTACTGTATACCTTGGACCTTCTTATTGACGATGAAACACAGAAATTGCATCGAATTAAATTCAAAAGGCACAACGCCGACTTAAGTACAAGAAGACTGACACTCTAACTTTCTATGATTTTAAACTCTCCTGAGAGTCCAGTTTTAGATGCCGATGCTTAACTTCAGGTTTACTGTATCCCTTGGACCTTCTTATTGACGATGAAAGACAGATATTGCATCCGAATTTATTACAAAAGGCACAATGCCGACTTAAGTACAAGAGTACCGACACTCTTACTTTCAATGATTCGAACCTCTCCTGTGACTCCAGTTTTACATTCCGATGCTTCACTTCAGGTTCACTGTATCCCTTGGCCCTTCTTATTGACGATGAAACACAGTAATAGCATCCGAACTTAATTCAAAATCACAGTGCCGACTTAAGTGCAAGAGGACTGACACTCTAACTTTCTATGATCTGAACCTCTCCTGTGGGACCAGTTTTAGATTCCGATGCTTCACTTCAGGTTTACTGTATCACTTGGACCTTCTTATTGACGATGAAACACAGATATTGCATCCGAATTTAATTCTAAAGGCACAATGCCGGCTTAAGTACAAGAGGACTGACACTCTAACTTTCTATGATTTGAACCTCTCCTGTGAGCCCAGTTTTAGATTCATATGCTTCACTTCAGGTGTACAGTATACCTTGGACCTTCTTATTGACGATGAAGCACAGAAATAGCGTCGGAATTAAATTCAAAAGGCACAATGCCGACTTAAGTACGAGAGGACTGACACTCTTACTTTCTATGATTTGCACCTCTCCTGTGGGTCCAGTTTCAGATTCCGATGCTTCACTTCGGGTTTACTGTATACCATGGACCTTCTTATTGACGATGAAACACAGAAATTCCATCCGAATTTAATTCAAAAAGCACAATGCCGACTTAAGTACAAGAGGACTGACACTCTAACTTTCTATGATTTGAACCTCACCTGTGAGTCCAGTTTCAGATTGCGATGCTTCACTTCAGGTTTACTGTATCCCTTGGACCTTCTTATTGACGACGAAACACAGTAATAGCATCCCAAATTAATACAAAAGGCACAATGCCGAATTAAGTACAAGAGGACTGACACTCTAACATTCTATGATTTGAACGTCTCCTGTGAGTCCAGTTTTAGATTCCGATGCTTCACTTCAGGTTTAGTGTATACCTTGGACCTCCTTATTGACGATGAAACACAGAAATCGCATCGGAAATAAATTAGAAATGCACAATGCCGACTTAAGTACAAGAGGACTGACACTCCAACTTTCTATGATTTGAACCTCTCCTGTGAGTGCAGTTTTAGATTCCGGTGTTTCACTTCAGGTTTACTGTATACCTTGGACCTTCTTATTGACGATGAAACACAGAAATTGCATCGAATTAAATTCAAAAGGCACAATGCCGACTTAAGTACAAGAAGACTGACACTCTAACTTTCTATGATTTTAACCTCTCCTGAGAGTCCAGTTTTAGATGCCGATGCTTCACTTCAGGTTTACTGTATCCCTTGGACCTTCTTATTGACGATGAAAGACAGATATTGCATCCGAATTTAATACAAAAGGCACAATGCCGACTTAAGTACAAGAGGACCGACACTCTTACTTTCAATGATTCGAACCTCTCCTGTGAGTCCAGTTTTACATTCCGATGCTTCACTTCAGGTTCACTGTATCCCTTGGCCCTTCTTATTGACGATGAAACACAGTAGTAGCATCCGAACTTAATTCAAAATCACAGTGCCGACTTAAGTGCAAGAGGACTGACACTCTAACTTTCTATGATCTGAACCTCTCCCGTGGTACCAGTTTTAGATTCCGATGCTTCACTTCAGGTTTACTGTATCACTTGGACCTTCTTATTGACGATGAAACACAGATATTGCATCCGAATTTAATTCTAAAGGCACAATGCCGGCTTAAGTACAAGAGGACTGACACTCTAACTTTCTATGATTTGAACCTCTCCTGTGAGCCCAGTTTTAGATTCATATGCTTCACTTCAGGTGTACAGTATACCTTGGACCTTCTTATTGACGATGAAGCACAGAAATTGCATCCGAATTTAATACAAAAAGCAAAATCCCCACTTAAGTACATGCGGACTGACACTCTAACTTTCTATGATATGAACCTCTCCTGTGAGTCCAGTTTCAGATTGCGATGCTTCACGTCAGGTTTACTGTATCCCTTGGACCTTCTTATTGACGATGGAACACAGATATTGCATCCGAATTTAATACAAAAGGCACAATGGTGACCTAAGTACAAGAGGACTGACACTCTATCTTTCTATGATTTGAACCTCTCCTGTGAGTCCCGTTTTAGATTCATATGCTTCACATCAGGTGTACAGTATACCTTGGACCTTCTTATTGACGATGAAGCACAGAAATAGCGTCGGAATTAAATTCAAAAGGCACAATGCCGACTTAAGTACGAGAGGTCTGACACTCTTACTTTCTATGATTTGCACCTCTCCTGTGGGTCCAGTTTCAGATTCCGATGCTTCACTTCGGGTTTACTGTATACCATGGACCTTCTTATTGACGATGAAACACAGAAATTGCATCCGAATTTAATTCAAAAAGCACAATGCCAACTTAAGTACAAGAGGACTGACACTCTAACTTTCTATGATTTGAACCTCACCTGTGAGTCCAGTTTCAGATTGCGTGGCTTCACTTCAGGTTTACTGTATCCCTTGGCCCTTCTTATTGACGACGAAACACAGTAATAGCATCCCAAATTAATACAAAAGGCACAATGCCGAATTAAGTACAAGAGGACTGACACTCCAACTTTCTATGATTTGAACCTCTCCTGTGAGTGCAGTTTTAGATTCCGGTGTTTCACTTCAGGTTTACTGTATCCCTTGGACCTTCTTATTGACGATGAAAGACAGATATTGCATCCGAATTTAATACAAAAGGCACAATGCCGACTTAAGTACAAGAGGACCGACACTCTTACTTTCAATGATTCGAACCTCTCCTGTGAGTCCAGTTATACATTCCGATGCTTCACTTCAGGTTCACTGTATCCCTTGGCCCTTCTTATTGACGATGAAACACAGTAGTAGCATCCGAACTTAATTCAAAATCACAGTGCCGACTTAAGTGCAAGAGGACTGACACTCTAACTTTCTATGATCTGAACCTCTCCTGTGGGACCAGTTTTAGATTCCGATGCTTCACTTCAGGTTTACTGTATCACTTGGACCTTCTTACTGACGATGAAACACAGATATTGCATCCGAATTTAATTCTAAAGGCACAATGCCGGCTTAAGTACAAGAGGACTGACACTCTAACTTTCTATGATTTGAACCTCTCCTGTGAGCCCAGTTTTAGATTCATATGCTTCACTTCAGGTGTACAGTATACCTTGGACCTTCTTATTGACGATGAAGCACAGAAATTGCATCCGAATTTAATACAAAAAGCAAAATGCCCACTTAAGTACATGCGGACTGACACTCTAACTTTCTATGATATGAACCTCTCCTGTGAGTCCAGTTTCAGATTGCGATGCTTCACGTCAGGTTTACTGTATCCCTTGGACCTTCTTATTGACGATGGAACACAGATATTGCATCCGAATTTAATACAAAAGGCACAATGGCGACCTAAGTACAAGAGGACTGACACTCTATCTTTCTATGATTTGAACCTCTCCTGTGAGTCCAGTTTTAGATTCATATGCTTCACTTCAGGTGTACAGTATACCTTGGACCTTCTTATTGACGATGAAGCACAGAAATAGCGTCGGAATTAAATTCATGAGGCACAATGCCGACTTAAGTACGAGAGGACTGACACTCTTACTTTCTATGATTTGCACCTCTCCTGTGGGTCCAGTTTCAGATTCCGATGCTTCACTTCGGGTTTACTGTATACCTTGGACCTTCTTATTGACGATGAAACACAGATATTGCATCCGAATTTAATTCAAAAAGCACAATGCCGACTTCAGTACAAGAGGACTGACACTCCAACTTTCTATGATTTGAACCTCTCCTGTGAGTGCAGTTTTAGATTCCGGTGTTTCACTTCAGGTTTACTGTATACCTTGGACCTTCTTATTGACGATGAAACACAGAAACTGCATCGAATTAAATTCAAAAGGCATAATGCCTACTTAAGTACAAGAAGACTGACACTCTAACTTTCTATGATTTTAACCTCTCCTGAGAGTCCAGTTTTAGATGCCGATGCTTCACTTCAGGTTTACTGTATCCCTTGGACCTTCTTATTGACGATGAAAGACAGAAATTGCATCCGAATTTAATACAAAAGGCACAATGCTGACTTAAGTACAAGAGGACCGACACTCTTACTTTCAATGATTCGAACCTCTCCTGTGAGTCCAGTTTTACATTCCGATGCTTCACTTCAGGTTCACTGTATCCCTTGGCCCTTCTTATTGACGATGAAACACAGTAATAGCATCCGAACTTAATTCAAAATCACAGTGCCGACTTAAGTGCAAGAGGACTGACACTCTAATTTTCTATGATCTGAACCTCTCCTGTGGGACCAGTTTTAGATTCCGATGCTTCGCTTCAGGTTTACTGTATCACGTGGACCTCCTTATTGACGATGAAACACAGATATTGCATTCGAATTTAATTCTAAAGGCACAATGCCGACTTAAGTACAAGAGGACTGACACTCTAACTTTCTATGATTTGAACCTCTCCTGTGAGTCCAGTTTTAGATTCATATGCTTCACTTCAGGTGTACAGTATACCTTGCACCTTCTTATTGACGATGAAGCACAGAAATTGCATCCGAATTTAATACAAAAGGCAAAATGCCCACTTAAGTACATGCGGACTGACACTCTAACTTTCTATGATATGAACCTCTCCTGTGAGTCCAGTTTTAGATTGCGATGCTTCACTTCAGGTTTACTGTATCCCTTGGACCTTCTTATTGACGATATAACACAGATATTGCATCCGAATTTAATACAAAAGGCACAATGGCGACCTAAGTACAAGAGGACTGACACTCTAACTTTCTATGATTTGAACCTCTCCTGTGAGTCCGGTTTTAGATTCTGGTGCTTCACTTCAGGTTTACTGTATACCTTGGACCTTCTTATTGACGACGAAACACAGTAATTGCATCCCAAATTAATACAAAAGGCACAATGCCGAATTAAGTACAAGAGGACTGAGACTCTAACTTTCTATGATTTGAACCTCTCCTGTGAGTCCAGTTTTAGATTCATATGCTTCACTTCAGGTGTACAGTATACCTTGGACCTTCTTATTGACGATGAAGCACAGAAATTGCGTCGGAATTAAATTCAAAAGGCACAATGCCGACTTAAGTACGAGAGGACTGACACTCTTACTTCCTATGATTTGAACCACTCCTGTGGGTCCAGTTTCAGATTCCGATGCTTCACTTCGGGTTTACTGTATACCATGGACCTTCTTATTGACGATGAAACACAGAAATTGCATCCGAATTTAATTCCAAAAGCACAATGCCGACTTAAGTAGAAGAGGACTGACACTCTAACTTTCTATGATTTGAACCTCTCCTGTGAGTCCAGTTTTAGATTGCGATGCTTCACTTGAGGTTTACTGTATCCCTTGGAACTTCTTATTGACGACGAAACACAGTAATAGCATCCCACATTAATACAAAAGGCACAATGCCGAATTAAGTACAAGAGGACTGACACTCTTACTTTCTATGATTTGAACCTCTCCTGTGAGTCCAGTTTTAGATTCATATGCTTCACTTCAGGTGTACAGTATACCTTGGACCTTCTTATTGACGACGAAGCACAGAAATTGCATCCGAATTTAATACAAAAGGCAAAATGCCCACTTAAGTACATGCGGACTGACACTCTAATTTTCTATGATATGAACCTCTCCTGTGAGTCCAGTTTTAGATTGCGATGCTTCACTTCAGGTTTACTGTATCCCTTGGTCCTTCTTATTGACGATGAAACACAGATATTGCATCCGAATTTAATACAAAAGGCACATTGGCGACCTAAGTACAAGAGGACTGAAACTCTAACTTTCTATGATTTGAACCTCTCCAGTGAGTCCAGTTTTAGATTCATATGCTTCAAATCAGGTGTACAGTATACCTTGGACCTTCTTATTGACGATGAAGCACAGAAATTGCGTCGGAATTAAATTCTAAAGGCACAATGCCGACTTAAGTACGAGAGGACTGACACTCTTACTTCCTATGATTTGAACCACTCCTGTGAGTCCAGTTTCAGATTCCGATGCTTCACTTCGGGTTTACTGTATACCATGGACCTTCTTATTGACGATGAAACACAGAAATTGCATCCGAATTTAATTCAAAAAGCAAATGCCGACTTAAGTACAAGAGGACTGACACTCTAACTTTCTATGATTTGAACCTCTCCTGTGAGTCCAGTTTTTGATTGCGATGCTTCACTTCAGGTTTACTGTATCCCTTGGACCTTCTTATTGACGACGAAACACAGTAATAGCATCCCAAATTAATACAAAAGGCACAATGCCGAATTAAGTGCAAGAGGACTGACACTCTAACTTTCTATGATTTGAACCTCTCCTGTGAGTCCAGTTTTAGATTCATATGCTTCTCTTCAGGTGTACAGTATACCTTGGACCTTCTTATTGACGATAAAGCACAGAAATTGCGTCGGAATTAAATTCAAAAGGCACAATGCCGACATAAGTACGAGAGAACTGACACTCTTACTTTCTATGATTTGAATCCCTCCTGTGAGTCCAGTTTTAGATTCCGATGCTTCACTTCGGGTTTACTGTATACCTTGGACGTTCTTATTGACGATGAAACACAGATATTGCATCCGAATTTAATTCAAAAAGCACAATGCCGACTTAAGTACAAGACGACTGACACTCTAACTTTCTTTGATTTGAACCTCTCCTGTGAGTCCAGTTTTAGATTGCGATGCTTCACTTCAGGTTTACTGTATCCCTTGGACCTTCTTATTGACGATGAAACACAGTAATAGCATCCCAAATTAATACAAAAGGCACAATGCCGAATTAAGTACAAGAGGACTGACACTCTTACTTTCTATGATTTGAACCTCTCCTGTTAGTCCAGTTTTAGATTCATATGCTTCACTTCAGGTGTACAGTATACCGTGGACCTTGTTATTGACGATGAAGCACAGAAATTGCTTCGGAATTAAATTAAAAAGGAACAATGCCGACTTAAGTACGAGAGGACTGACACTCTTACTTTCTATGATTTGAACCTCTCCTGTTAGTCCAGTTTTAGATTCATATGCTTCACTTCAGGTGTACAGTATACCGTGGACCTTGTTATTGACGATGAAGCACAGAAATTGCTTCGGAATTAAATTAAAAAGGAACAATGCCGACTTCAGTACGAGAGGACTGACACTCTAACTTTCTATGATTTGAACCTCTCCAGTGAGTCCAGTTTTAGATTCATATGCTTCTCTTCAGGTGTACCGTAAACCTTGGACCTTCTTATTGAGGATGAAGCACAGAAATTGCGTCGGAATTAAATTCATATGGCACAATGCCGACTTAAGTACAAGAAGGACTGACACTCTAACATTCTATGATTTGAACCCCTCCTGTGAGTCCAGTTTTAGATTCCGATGCTTCACGTCAGGTTTACTGTATACCTTGGGCCTTCATATTGACGGCGAAACACAGAAATGGCTTCCGAATTTAATACAAAAGGCACAATGCCGAATTAAGGACAAGAGGACTGACACACTAACTTTCAATGATTTGAACCCCTCCTGTGAGTCCAGTTTTAGATTCCGATGCTTCACTTCAGGTTTACTGTATACCTTGGACCTTCTTATTGACGATGAAAAACAGAAATTGCATCGAATTAAATTCAAAAGTCACAATGCCGACTTAAGTACAAGAGGACTGACACTCTAACTTTCTATCATTTGAACCGCTCCTGTGAGTCCAGTATTAGATGCCGATGCTTCACTTCAGGTTTACTGTATCCCTTGGACCTTATTATTGACGATGAAACAAGGTAATTGCATCCAAACTTAATTCAAAAATACAGTGCCGACCTAAGTACAAGAGGACTGACACTCTAACTTTCTATGATTTGCACATCTCCTGTGAGTCCAGTTTTAGATTCCGATGCTTCACTTCTGGTTTACTGTACCCCTTGGACCTTCTTATTGACGTAGAAACACAGAAATTACATCCAAATTTAATACAAAAGGCACAATGCCAACTTAAGTACATGCGGACTGACACTCTAACTTTCTATGATTTGAACATCTGCTGTGAGTTCAGTTTTAGATTCCGATGCTTCACTTCAGGTTTACTGTATACCTTGGACGTTCTTATTGACGATGAAGTACAGAAATTGCATCGGAATTAAATTCAAAGGCACAATGCCGACTTAAGTACAAGAGGACTGACACGCTAACTTTCTATGATTTGAACCTCTCCTGTGAGTCCAGTTTTAGATTCCGATGCTTCACTTCAGGTTTACTGTATCCCATGGACCTTCTTAATGACGATGAAACACAGAAATTGCTTCCGAATTTAATACAAAATGCACAATGCCGAATTAAGTACAAGAGGTCTGACACACTAACTTTCAATGATTTGAACTTCTCCAGTCAGTCCAGTTTTAGATTCCGATGCTTCACCTCAGGTTTACCGTATACCTTAGACCTTCTTATTGACGATGAAACACAGAAATTGCATCGAATTAAATTCAAAAGGCACAATGCCGACTTAAGTACAAGAGGACTGACACTCTAACTTGCTATGATTTGAACCTCTCCTGTGAGTCCAGCTTTAGATTCCGATGCATCACTTCAGGTTTACTGTATCCCTTGGACCTCCTAATTGACGATGTAACACAGAAATTGCATCGGAATTAAATACAAAAGGCACAATGCCGACTTAAGTACAAGAGGACTGACACTCTAAATTTCTATGATTTGAACGTCTCCTGTGAGTCCAGTTTTAGATTCCGATGCTTCACTTCAGGTTTACTGTATACCTTGGACGTTCTTATTGACGATGAAGTACAGAAATTGCATCGGAATTAAATTCAAAGGCACAATGCCGACTTAAGTACAAGAGGACTGACACGCTAACTTTCTATGATTTGAACCTCTCCTGTGAGTCCAGTTTTAGATTCCGATGCTTCACTTCAGGTTTACTGTATCCCATGGACCTTCTTAATGACGATGAAACACAGAAATTGCTACCGAATTTAATACAAAAGGCACAATGCTGAATTAAGTACAAGAGGACTGTCACACTAATTTTCAATGATTTGAACCTCTCCTGTGAGTCCAGTTTTACATTCCGATGCTTCACTTCAGGTTTACTGTATCCCTTGGATCTTCTTATTGACGATGAAACACAGTAATTGCATCCGAACTTAATTCAAAATCACAGTGCCGTTTTACGTACAAGAGGACTGACACTCAAACTTTCTATGTTCTGAACATCTGCTGTGAGTCCAGTTATAGATTCCGATGCTTCACTTCACGTTTACTGTATCACTTGGACCTTCTTATTGACGATGAAACACATAAATTGCATCCAAATTTAATACAAAAGGAACAATGCCGACATAAGTACCAGAGGACTGACACTCTAACTTTCTATGAATTGAACCTCTCCTGTGCGTCCAGTTTTAGATTCCGATGCTACACTTCAGGTATACTGTATCCCTTGGACCTTCTTAATGACGATGAAACACAGAAATTGCATCCGAATTTAATACAAACGGCACAATGCCGACTTAGGTACAAGAGGACCGACACTCTAACTGGCAATGATTTGAAACTCACCTGTGAGTCCAGTTTTAAATTCCGATGCTTCACTTTAGGTTTACTGTATACGTTGGACCTTCTTATTGACGATAAAACAGAGAAATTGCATCGAATTAAATTCAAAAGGCACAATGCCGACTTAAGTACAAGAGGACTGACACTCTAACTTTCTATGAATTGAACCTGTCCTGTGAGGCCAGTTTTAGATTCCGGTGCTTCACTTCAGGTTTACTGTATGCCTTGTGCCTTCTTATTGACAATGAAACACAGAAATTGCATCGAATGAAATTCAAAACGCACAATGCCGACTTAAGTGCAAGAGGACTGACACTCTAACTTTCTATGATCTGGACCTCTCCTGTGAGTCCAGTTTTAGATTCCGCTGCTTCAGTTCCCGTTTACTGTATACCTTGGACCTTGTTATTGACGTTGAAGCGCAGAAATTGCATCGGAATTAAATTCAAGAGGCACAATGCCGACTTAAGTACAAGAGGACTGACACTCTAACTTTCTATGATTTGAACCTCTCCTGTGAGTCCAGTTTTAGATTCCGATGCTTCACTTCAGGTTTACTGTATACATTGTACCTCCTAATTGACGACGAAACACACAAATTGCATCGGAATTAAATTCAAAAGGCACATTATCGACTTAAGTTCAACAGGACTGACACTCTAACTTTCTATGATTTGAACCTCTACTGTGAGTTTAGTCTTAGATTCCGATGCTTCACTTGAGGTTTACTGTATGTCTTGTACCTTCTTATTGACGATGAAACACAGATATTGCATCGAATTAAATTCAAGAGGCACAATGCCGACTTTAGTACAAGATTACTGACAGTCTAACTTTCTGTGATTTGAACCTCTCCAGTGAGTCCCGTTTTAGATTCCGATGCTTCGGTTCAGGTTTACTGTATACCTTGGACCTTCTTATTGACGATGAAGCGCAGAAATTGCATCGGAATTAAATTCAAGGGGCACAATGCCGACATAAGTACAAGAGGACTGACACTCTAACTTTCAATGTTTTGAACATCTCCTATGAGTCCAGTTTTAGATTCCGATGCTTCACTTCAGGTTTAGTGTATCACTTAAACCTTCTTATTGACGATGAAACACAGAAATTGCATCCGAATGTAATACAAAAGGCACAATGCCGACTTAAGTACAAGAGGACTGACTATCTAACTTTCTATGATTTGAACCACTCCTGTGAGTCCAGTTTTAGATTCCGATGCTTCACTTCAGGTTTACTGTATACCTTGGAACTTCCTATTGACAACGAAACACAGAAATTGCATCGGAATAAAATTCAAATGGCGCAATGACGACTTAAGTACAAGAGGACTGACACTACTACTTCCTATGATATGAATCTCTCCTGTAAGTCCAGTATTACATTCCGATGCTTCACTTCAGGTTTACTGTATACCATGGACCTTCTTATTGACGATGAAACACAGAATTTGCATCGGATTTAAATTCAAAGCACAATGCCGACTTTAGTACAAGAGGAGTGACACTCTAACTTTCTATGATTTTAACCTCTCCTGTGAGTCAAGTTTTACATTCCGATGCTTCACTTCATGTTTACTGTATACCTTGAACCTTCTTATTGACGATGAAGCACAGAAATTGCATCGCAATTAAATTCAAAAGGCACAATGCCGACTTAAGTACAAGAGGACTGACACTCAAACTTTCTATGATTTTAACCCCTCCTGTGAGTCCAGTTTTAGATTCCGATGCTTCACTTCAGAATTACTGTATACCTTGGACCTTCTTATTGACGATGAAACACAGAAATTGCATCGAATTATATTCAAAAGGCACAATGCCGACTTAAGTACAAAAGGACTGACACTCTATCTTTCTATGATTTAAACCTCTCCTGTGAGTCCAGTTTTAGATTCTGATGCTTCACTTCAGGTTTACTGTATCCCTTGGACCTTCTTATTGACGATGAACACAGAAATTGCATCCGAATTTAAAACAAAATGCACAATGCTGACTTAAGTACAAGGGGACTGACACTCTAACTTTCTATGATTTGAACCTCTCCTGTGAGTCCAGTTTTAGATTCATATGCTTCACTTCAGGTGTACAGTATACCTTGGACCTTCTTATTGACGATAAAGCACAGTAATTGCATCCGAATTTAATACAAAACTCAAAATGCCCACTTAAGTACATGCGGACTGACACTCTAACTTTCTATGATATGAACCTCTCCTGTGAGTCCAGTTTTAGATTGCGATGCTTCACTTCAGGTTTACTGTATCCCTTGGACCTTCGTATTGACGATGAAACACAGAAATTGCATCCGAATTTAATTCAAAAAGCATAATGCCGACATAAGTACAAGAGGACTGACACTCTAACTTTCTATGATTTGAACCTCTCCTGTGAGTCCAGTTTTAGATTGCGATGCTTCACTTCAGGTTTACTGTATCCCTTGGACCTTCTTATTGACGACGAAACGCAGTAATAGCATCCCAAATTAATACAAAAGGCACAATGCCGAATTAAGTACAAGAGGACTGATACTCTAACTTTCTATGATTTGAACCTCTCCTGTGAGTCCAGTTTTAGATTCATATGCTTCTCTTCAGGTGTACAGTATACCTTGGACCTTCGTATTGACGATGAAGCACAGAAATTGCGTCGGAATTAAATTCAAAAGGCACAATGCCGACATAAGTACGAGAGAACTGACACTCTTACTTTCTATGACTTGAACCTCTCCTGTGAGTCCAGTTTAGATTCCGGTGCTTCACTTCGGGTTTACTGTATACCTTGGACCTTCTTATTGACGATGAAACACAGATATTGCATCCGAATTTAATTCAAAAAGCACAATGCCGACTTAAGTACAAGAGGACTGACACTCTAACTTTCTTTGATTTGAACCTGTCCTGTGAGTACAGTTTTAAATTCCGGTGTTTCACTTCAGGTGTACCGTAAACCTTGGACCTTCTTATTGAGGATGAAGCACAGAAATTGCGTCGGAATTAAATTCATAAGGCACAATGCCGACTTAAGTACAAGAGGACTGACACTCTAACATTCTATGATTTGAACCCCTCCTGTGAGTCCAGTTTTAGATTCCGATGCTTCACGTCAGGTTTACTGTATACCTTGGACCTTCATATTGACGGCGAAACACAGAAATGGCTTCCGAATTTAATACAAAAGGCACAATGCCGAATTAAGTACAAGAGGACAGACACACTAACTTTCAATGATTTGAACCCCTCCTGTGAGTCCAGATTTAGATTCCGATGCTTCACTTCAGGTTTACTGTATACCTTGGACCATCTTATTGACGATGAAAAACAGAAATTGCATCGAATTAAATTCAAAAGGCACAATGCCGACTTAAATACAAGAGGACTGACACTCTAACTTTCTATCATTTGAACCGCTCCTGTGAGTCCAGTATTAGATGCCGATGCTTCACTTCAGGTTTACTGTATCCCGTGGACCATATTATTGACGATGAAACAAGGTAAGTGCATCCAAACTTAATTCAAAATTACAGTGCCGACTTAAGTACAAGAGGACTGACACTCTAACTTTCTATGATTTGCACATCTCCTGTGAGTCCAGTTTTAGATTCCGATGATTCACTTCTGGTTTACTGTACCCCTTGGACCTTCTTATTGACGTAGAAACACAGAAATTACATCCAAATTTAATACAAAAGGCACAATGCCAACTTAAGTACAAGCGGACTGACACTCTAACTTTCTATGATTTGACCATCTGCTGTGAGTCCAGTTTTAGATTACGATGCTTCACTTCAGGTTCACTGTATACCTTGGACCTTCTTATTAACGATGAAGCACAGAAATTGCATCGGAATTAAATTCAAAAGGCACAATGCCAACTTAAGTACAAAAGTACTGACACTCAAACTTTCTATGATTTGAACCTCTCCTGTGAGTCCAGTTTTAGATTCCGATGCTTCACTTCAGGTTTACTGTATCCCTTGGACCTTTTTATTGACGATGAAACACAGAAATTGCTTCCGAATTTAATACAAAAGGCACAATGCCGAATTAAGTACAAGAGGTCTGACACACTAACTTTCAATGATTTGAACTTCTCCAGTCAGTCCAGTTTTAGATTCCGAAGCTTCACTTCAGGTTTACCGTATACCTTAGACCTTCTTATTGACGATGAAACACAGAAATTGCATCGAATTAAATTCAAAAGGCACAATGCCGACTTAAGTACAAGAGGACCGACACTCTAACTTTCTATGATTTGAACCTCTCCTGTGAGTCCAGCTTTAGATTCCGATGCTTCACTTCAGGTTTACTGTATCCCTTGGACCTCCTAATATACGATGAAACACAGAAATTGCATCGGAATTAAATACAAAATGCACAATGCCGACTTAAGTACAAGAGGACTGACTCTCTAAATTTCTATGATTTGAACGTCTCCTGTGAGTCCAGTTTTAGATTCCGATGCTTCACTTCAGGTTTACTGTATACCTTGGACGTTCTTATTGACGACGAAGTACAGAAATTGCATCGGAATTAAATTCAAAGGCACAATGCCGACTTAAGTACAAGAGGACTGACACTCTAACTTTCTATGATTTGAACCTCTCCTGTGAGTCCAGTTTTAGATTCCGATGCTTCACTTCAGGTTTACTGTATCCCATAGACCTTCTTAATGACGATGAAACACAGAAATTGCTTCCGAATTTAATACAAAAGGCACAATGCCGAATTAAGTACAAGAGGACTGTCACACTAATTTTCAATGATTTGAACCTCTCCTGTGAGTCCAGTTTTACATTCCGATGCTCCACTTCAGGTTTACTGTATCCCTTGGACCTTCTTATTGACGATGAAACACAGTAATTGCATCCGAACTTAATTCAAAATCACAGTGCCGTTTTACGTACAAGAGGACTAACACTCAAACTTTCTATGGTCTGAACATCTGTTGTGAGTCCAGTTATAGATTCCGATGCTTCACTTCACGTTTACTGTATCACTTGGACCTTCTTATTAACGATGAAACACAGAAATTGCATCCAAATTTAATACAAAAGGAACAATGCCGACATAAGTACAAGAGGACTAACACTCTAACTTTCTATGAATTGAACCTCTCCTGTGCGTCCAGTTTTAGATTCCGATGCGTCACTTCAGGCTTACTGTATCCCTTGGACCTTCTTATTGACCATGAGACACAGAAATTCCATTGGAATTAAATTCAAAAGGCACAATGCCGACTTAAGAACATGAGGACTGACACTCTAACTTTCTATGATTTGAACCTCTCTTGTGAGTAGAGTTTTAGATTCCAATGCTACACTTCAGGTAAACTGTATCCCTTGGACCTTCTTAATGACGATGAAACACAGAAATTGCATCCGAATTTAATACAAATGGCACAATGCCGACTTAGGTGCAAGAGGACTGACACTCTAACTGGCAATGATTTGAAACTCACCTGTGAGTCCAGTTTTAGATTCCGATGCTTCACTTTAGGTTTACTGTATACCTTGGACCTTCTTACTGACGATAAAACACAGAAATTGCATCGAATTAAATTCAAAAGGCACAATGCCGACTTAAGTACAAGAGGACTGACACTCTAACTTTCTATGATTTGAACCTCCCCTGTGAGTCCAGTTTTAGATTCCGATGCTTCACTTCAGGATTACTGTATACCTTGGACCTTCTTATTGACGGCGAAACACAGAAATTGCATCGGAATTAAATTCAAAAAGCACAATGTCGACTTAAGTACAAGAACACTTACACTCTAACTTTCTATGAATAGAACCTCTCCTGTGAGGCCAGTTTTAGATTCCGATGCTTCACTTCAGGTTTACTGTATGCCTTGTGCCTTCTTATTGACAATGAAACACAGAAATTGCATAGAATGAAATTCAAAAAGCACAATGCCGACTTAAGTGCAAGAGGACTGAACTCTAACTTTCTATGATTTGGACCTCTCCAGTGAGAACAGTTTTAGATTCCGCTGCTTCAGTTCCCGTTTACTGTATACCTTGGACCTTCTTATTGACGATGAAGCGCAGAAATTGCATCGGAATTAAATTCAAGGGGCACAATGCCGACATATGTACAAGAGGACTGACACTCTAACTTTCAATGTTTTGAACATCTCCTGTGACTCCAGTTTTAGATTCCGATGCTTCACTTCAGGTTTAGTGTATCCCTTAAACCTTCTTATTGACGATGAAACACAGAAATTGCATCCGAATGTAATACAAAAGGCACAAAGCCGACTTAAGTACAAGAGGACTGACTATCTAACTTTCTATGATTTGAACCACTCCTGTGAGTCCAGTTTTAGATTCCGATGCTTCACTTCAGGTTTACTGTATACCTTGGACCTTCTTATTGACAACGAAACACAGAAATTGCATCGGAATAAAATTGAAATGGCGCAATGACGACTTAAGTACAAGAGGACTGACTCTCTTACTTTCTATGATATGAATCTCTCCTGTGGATCCAGTATTACATTCCGATGCTTCACTTCAGGTTTACTGTATACCATGGACCTTCTTATTGACGATGAAACACAGAATTTGCATCGGATTTAAATTCAAAAAGCACATTGCCGACTTTAGTACAAGAGGAGTGACACTCTATCTTTCTATGATTTAAACCTCTCCTTTGAGTCCAGTTTTGAATTCTGATGCTTCACTTCAGGTTTACTGTATCCCTTGGACCTTCTTATTGACGATGAACACAGAAATTGCATCCGAATTTAAAACAAAAGGCACAATGCTGACTTAGGTACGAGACTACTGACACACTAAATTTCTATTATTTGAACCTCTCCTGTGAGTCCAGTTTTAGATTAAGATGCTTCACTTCAGGTTTTTCTGTATACCTTGGACCGTCTTATTGACGGCGATACACACAAATTGCATCGGAATTAAATTCAAAAGGCACAATACCGTCTTAAGTACTAGAGGACTGACACTCTAATTTTCTATGATTAGAAACTCTACTGTGAGTCCAGTCTTAGATTCCGATGCTTCACTTCAGGTTTACTGTTTACCTTGGACCTTCTTATTGACGGCGAAACTCAGAAATTGCATCGGAATTATATTCAAAAGGCACAACGCCGACTTAAGTACAAAAGGACTGACACTCTAACTTTCTATGACTTGAACCTTTCCTGTGAATCCAGTTTTAGTTTCCGATGCTTCACTTCAGGTTTACTGTATCCCTTGGACCTTCTTATTGACGATGAAACACAGAAATTGCACCCGAAATTAATACCAAAGGGACAATGCCGACTTAAGTACAAGAGGACTGACACTCTAAGTTTCTATGATTTGAACCACTCCTGTGGGTCCAGTTTTAGACCCCGACGCTTCTCTTCAGCTTTACTGTATACCTTGGACATTCTTATTGACGTTGAAACACAGAAATTGCAACGAATTATATTCAAAAAGCACAATGCCGACTTAAGTACAAGAGGTCTGACACTCTAACTTTCTATGATTTGAACCTCTCCTGTGAGTGCAGCTTTAGATTCCGATGCTTCAGTTCAGGTTTTCTGTATACCTTGTACCTTCTTATTGATGATGAAGCGCAGAAATCGCATAGGAATTAAATTCAAGATTCACAATGCCGACTTAAGTCAAGACGACTGACACTCTAACTTTCTATGATTTGAACCTCTCCTGTGAGTCCAGTTTTAGATTCCGATGCTTCACTTCTGGTTTACTGTATACCTTGGACCTTCTTATTGACGATGAAGCACAGAAATTGCATCGCAATTAAATTCAAAAAGCACAATGCCGACTTTAGTACAAGAGGAGTGACACTCTAACTTTCTATGATTTTAACCTCTCCTGTGAGTCCAGTTTTAGATTCCGATGCTTCACTTCAGGTTTACTGTATACCTTTGACCTTCTTATTGACGATGAAGCACAGAAATTGCATCGCAATTAAATTCAAAAGGCACAATGCCAACTTAAGTACAAGAGGACTCACACTCAAACTTTCTATGATTTACTCTCTCCTGTGAGTCCAGTTTTAGTTTCCGATGCTTCACTTCGGGTTTACTGTATACCTTGGACCTTTTTATTGACGATGAAACACAGAAATAGCATCGAATTATATTCAAAAGGCACAATGGCGACTACGGTACAAGAGGGTTGACACTCTAACTTTCTATGATTTGAACCTCTCCTGTGAGTCCAGTTTTAGATTCCGATGCTTCACTTCTGGTTTACTGTATACCTTGGACCTTCTTATTGACGATGAAGCACAGAAATTGCATCGCAATTAAATTCAAAAAGCACAATGCCGACTTTAGTACAAGAGGAGTGACACTCTAACTTTCTATGATTTTAACCTCTCCTGTGAGTCCAGTTTTAGATTCCGATGCTTCACTTCAGGTTTACTGTATACCTTTGACCTTCTTATTGACGATGAAGCACAGAAATTGCATCGCAATTAAATTCAAAAGGCACAATGCCAACTTAAGTACAAGAGGACTCACACTCAAACTTTCTATGATTTACTCTCTCCCGTGAGTCCAGTTTTAGTTTCCGATGCTTCACTTCGGGTTTACTGTATACCTTGGACCTTCTTATTGACGATGAAACACAGAAATAGCATCGAATTATATTCAAAAGGCACAATGGCGACTAAAGTACAAGAGGGTTGACACTCTAACTTTCTATGATTTGAACCTCTCCTGCGCGTCCAGTTTTAGATTCCGATGCTTCACTTCAGGTTTTCTGTATCCCTTGGACCTTCTTATTGACGATGAAACACAGAAATTGCATCTGAATTTAAAACAAAAGGCACAATGCTGACTTAAGTACGAAAGGACTGACACTCTCACTTTCTATGATTTTAACCTCTCCTGTGAGTCCAGTTTTAGATTCCGATGCTTCACTTCAGGTTTTTCTGTATACCTTGGACCTTCTTATTGACAGCAATGACACAAATTGCATCGGAATTAAAATCAAAAGGCACAATAACGACTTAAGTACAAGAGGTCTGACACTCTAACGTTCTATGATTTGAACCTCTACTGTGAGTCCAGTCTTAGATTCCGATGATTCCCTTCAGGTTTACTGTATACCTTAGACCTTCTTATAGACGATGAAACACAGAAATTGCATCCGAATTTAAAACAAAAGGCACAATGCTGACCTAAGTACGAGAGGACTGACACTCTAACCTTCGATGATTTAAATCTCTCCTGTGAGTCCAGTTTTAGATTCCGATGCTTCACTTCAGGTTTTTCTGTATACCTTGGACCTTCTTATTGACGGCGAAACACACAAATTGCATCGGAATTAAACTCAAAAGGCACAATATCATCTTAAGTACAAGAGGACTGACACTCTAACTTTCTATGATTTGAACCTCTACTGTGAGTCCAGTCTTAGATACCGATGCTTCACTTCAGGTTTACTGTATACCTTGGACCTTCTTATTGACGGCGAAACTCAGAAATTGCATCGTAATTAAATTCAAAAGGCACAATGCCGACTTAAGTACAAGAGGACTGACACTCTAACTTTCTATGATTTGAACCACTGCTGTGAGTCAAGTTTTAGACTCCGACGATTCACTTCAGCTTTACTGTACACCTTGGACATTCTTATTGACGATGAAGAAGAGAAATTGCATCGCAATTAAATTCAAAAGGCATAATGCCGACTTAAGTACAAGACGACCGACACTCTAACTTTCTATGATTTTAACCTCTCCTGTGAGTCCAGTTTTAGATTCCGATGCATCACTCCAGGTTTACTGTATACCTTGGACCTTCTTATTGACGATGAAACACAGAAATTGCATCGTATTAAATTCAAAAGGCACAATGGCGACTTAAGTACATGAGGACTGACACTCTAACTTCCTATGATTTGAACCTCTCCTGTGAGTCCAGTTTCAGATTCCGATGCTTCACTTCAGGTTTACTGTATCCCTTGTACCTCCTTATTGACTATGAAACACAGAAATTGCATCCGAATTTAAAACAAAAGGCACAATGCCGACTTAAGTACGAGAGGATTGACACTCTAACTTTCTTTGATTTGAACCTCTCCCGTGAGTCCAGTTTTAGGTTCCGATGCTTCACTTTAGGTTTTTCTGTATACCTTGGACCTTCTTACTGTCGGCGAAACACACAAATTGCATCGGAATTAAAATCAAAAGGCACAATGCCGACTTAAGTACAGGAGGACTGACACTCTAACTTTCTATGATTTGAACCCCTACTGTGAGTCCAGTCTTAGATTCCGATGCTTCCCTTCAGGTTTACTGTATACCCTGGACCTTCCTATTGACGGCGAAACACAGAAATTGCATCGAATTAAATTCAAAAGGCACAATGCCGACTTAAGTACAAAAGTACTGACACTCTCACTTTCTATGATTTGATCCTTTCCTGTGAATCTAGGTTTAGTTTCCGATGCTTCACTTCAGGTTTACTGTATCCCTTGGACCTTCTTATTGACGATGAAACACAGAAATTGCATCCGAATTTAATACAAAAGGGACAATGCCGACTTAAGTACAAGAGGACTGACACACTAACTTTCTATGATTTCAACCTCTCCCGTGAGTCCAGTTTTAGATTCCGATGCTTCACTTCAGGTTAATTGTATCACTTGGACCTTCTTAATGACGATGAAACATAGAAATTGCATCCGAATTTAACACAAAAATCACAATGCCGACTTAAGTACAAGAGGACTGACACTCTAATTTTTTCTATGATTTGAACCACTCCTATGAGTCAAGTTTTAGACTCCGACGCTTCACTTCAGCTTTACTGTATACCTTGGACATTCTTATTGACGATGAAGAGGAGAAATTGCATCGCAATTAAATTCAAAAGGCACAAGGCCGACTTAAGTACAAGACGACCGACACTCTAACTTTGTATGATTTTAACCTCTCCTGTGAGTCCAGTTTTAGATTCCGATGCTTCACTCCAGGTTTACTGTATCGCTTGGACCTACTTATTGACGATGAAACACAGAAATTGCGTCCGAATTTAATACAAAAGGCACAGTGCCGAATTATGTAAAAGAGGACTGATACGCTAACTTTCTATGATTTGAACCACTCCTGTGAGTCCAGTTTTAGATTCCACGCGCTTCACTTCAGCTTTACTGTATACCTTGGACATTCTTATTGACGATGAAACACAGAAATTGCAACGAATTATATTCAAAAAGCACAATGCCGACTTAAGTACAAGAGGACTGACACACGAACTTTCTACGATTTTAACCTCTCCTGTGAGTCCAGTTTTAGATTCCGATGCTTCACTTCAGGATTACTGTATACCTTGGACCTTCGTATTGACGGCGAAACTCAGAAATTGCGTCTTAATTAAATTCATAAGGCACAATGCCGACTTAAGTACAAGAGGACTGACACTCTAACTTTCTATGATTTGAACCTCTCCTGTGAGTCCAGTTTTAGTTTCCGATGCTTCACTTCAGGTTTACTGTATCCTTTGGACCTTCTTAAAGTCGATGAAACCCAGAAATTGCATCCGAATTTAATACAAAAGGCACAATGCCGACTTAAGTACAAGAGGACTGACACTCTAACTTTCTATGATTTCAACCCCTCCTGTGAGTCCAGTTTTAGATTCCGATGCTTCACGTCAGGTTTACTGTATCCCTTGGACCTTCTTAATCACGATGAAACACAGAAGTTGCTTCCGAATTTAATGCAAAAGGCACAATGCCGAATTAAGTACAAGAGGACTGCCACTCTAACTTTCAATCATTTGAACCTCTCCTGTGAGTCCTGTTTTAGATTCCGATGCATCACTACAGGTTTACTGTATCCCTTGGACCTTCTTATTGACGATGAAAAACAGAAATTCCATCCGAACTTAATACAAAAGGGACAATGCCGACTTAAGTACAAGAGGACTGACACACTAAGTTTCTATCATTTCAACCTCTCCCGTGAGTCCAGTTTTAGATTCAGATGCTTCACTTCAGGTTAATTGTATCCCTTGGACCTTCTTAATGACGATGAAACATAGAAATTGCATCAGAATTTAACACAAAAATCACAATGCCGACTTAAGTACAAGAGGACTGACACTCTAACTTTCTATGATTTGAACCACTCCTGTGAGTCAAGTTTTAGACTCCGACGCTTCACTTCAGCTTTACTGTATACCTTGGACATTCTTATTGACGATGAAGATGAGAAATTGCATCGCAATTAAATTCAAAAGGCACAATGCCGACTTAAGTACAAGACGACCGACACTCTAACTTTCTATGATTTTAACCTCTCCTGTGAGTCCAGTTTTAGATTCCGATGCTTCACTCCAGGTTTACTGTATACCTTGGACCTTCTTATTGACGATGAAACACAGAAATTGCATCGAAATAAATTCAAAAGGCACAATGCCGACTTAAGTACATGAGGACTGACACTCTAACTCTCTATGATTTGAATTTCTACTGTGAGTCCAGTTTTAGATTCCGATGTTTCACTTTAGGTTTTTCTGTATACCTTGGACCTTCTTACTGTCGGCGAAACACACAAATTGCATCGGAATTAAAATCAAAAGGCACAATGCCGACTTAAGTACAGGAAGACTGACACTCTAACTTTCTATGATTTGAACCCCTACTGTGAGTCCAGTCTTAGATTCCGATGCTTCCCTTCAGGTTTACTGTATACCTTGGACCTTCTTATTGACGGCGAAACACAGAAATTGCACCGAATTAAATTCAAAAGGCACAATGCCGACTTAAGTACAAAAGTACTGACACTCTCACTTTCTCTGATTTGAACCTTTCCTGTGAATCCAGGTTTAGTTTCCGATGCTTCACTTCAGGTTTACTGTATCCCTTGGACCTTCTTATTGACGATGAAACACAGAAATTGCATCCGAATTTAATACAAAATGGACAATGCCGACTTAGGTACAAGAGGAGTGACACACTAACTTTCTATAATTTCAACCTCTCCCGTGAGTCCAGTTTTAGATACCGATGCTTCACTTCAGGTTAATTGTATCACTTGGACCTTCTTAATGACGATGAAACATAGAAATTGCATCCGAATTTAACACAAAAATCACAATGCCGACTTAAGTACAAGAGGACTGACACTCTAACTTTCTATGATTTGAACCACTCCTATGAGTCAAGTTTTAGACTCCGACGCTTCACTTCAGCTTTACTGTATACCTTGGACATTCTTATTGACGATGAAGAAGAGAAATTGCATCGCAACTAAATTCAAAAGGCACAATGCCGACTTAAGTGCAAGACGACCGACACTCTAACTTTCTATGGTTTTAACCTCTCCTGTGAGTCCAGTTTTAGATTCCGATGCTTCACTCCAGGTTTACTGTATCGCTTGGACCTACTTATTGACGATGAAACACAGAAATTGCGTCCGAATTTAATACAAAAGGCACAGTGCCGAATTAAGTAAAAGAGGACTGATACTCTAACTTTCTATGATTTGAACCACTCCTGTGAGTCCAGTTTTAGATTCCGCGCGCTTCACTTCAGCTTTACTGAATACCTTGGCCATTTTTATTGACGATGAAACACAGAAATTGCAACGAATTATATTCAAAAATCACAATGCCGAATTAAGTACAAGAGGACTGACACACGAACTTTCTACGATTTTAACCTCTCCTGTGAGTCCAGTTTCAGATTCCGATGCTTCACTTCAGGATTACTGTATACCTTGGACCTTCTTATTGACGGCGAAACTCAGAAATTGCATCTTAATTAAATTCAAAAGGCACAATGCCGTCTTAAGTACAAGAGGACTGACACTCTAACTTTCTGTGATTTGAACCTTTCCTGTGAATCCAGTTTTAGTTTCCGATGCTTCACTTCAGGTTTACTGTATCCCTTGGACCTTCTTATTGACGCTGAAACACAGAATTTGCGTCCGAATTTAATACAAAAGGCACAATGCCGACTTAAGTACGAGAGGACTGACACTGTAACTTTCTATGATTTGAACCTCTCCTGTGAGTCCAGTTTTAGATTCCGATGCTTCACTTCAGGTTTTTCTGTATACCTTGGACCTTCTTATTGACGGCGAAACACACAAATTGCATCGGAATTAAATTCAAAAGGCACAATGCCGACTTAAGTACAAGAGGACTGACACTGTAACATTCTATGATTTGAACCTTTCCTGTGAATCTAGTTTTAGTTTTCGATGATTCACTTCAGGGTTACTGTATCCCTTAGTCCTTCTTATTGACGGCGAAACATAGAAATTGCATTGGAATTAAATTCAAAAGGCACAATGCCGACTTAAGTACGAGGGGACTGACACTCTAACTTTCTATGCTTTGAACCTCTCCTGTGAGTCCAGTTTTAGTTTCCGAAGCTTCACTTCAGGTTTACTGTATCCTTTGGAACTTCTTATTGTCGATGAGACCCAGAAATTGCATCCGAATTTAATACAAAAGGCACAATGCAGACTTAAGTACAAGAGGACTGACACTCTAACTTTCTATGATTTCAACCTCTCCTGTGAGTCCAGTTTTAGATTCCGATGCTCCACGTCAGGTTTACTGTATCCCTTGGACCTTCCTAATCACGATAAAACACAGAAGTTGCATCCGAATTTAATGCAAAAGCCACAATGCCGAATTAAGTACAAGAGGACTGCCACTCTAACTTTCAATCATTTGAACCTCTCCTGTGAGTCCTGTTTTAGATTCCGATGCATCTCTTCAGGTTTACTGTATCCATTGGACCTTCTTATTGACGATGAAACACAGAAATTGCATCCGAATTTAATACAAAAGGCACAATGCCGACTTAAGTACAAGAGGACTGACACTCTAACTTTCTATCATTTGAACCTCTCCTGTGATCCCAGTTTTAGATTCCGATGCCTCACTTCAGGTTTACTGTATCGCTTGGAAATTCTTATTGACGATGAAATACAGAAATTGCATCCGAATTTAAAACAAAAGGCACAATGCTGACTTAAGTACGAGAGGACTGACACTCTAACTTTCTATGACTTGAACCTCTCCTGTGAGTCCAGTGTTAGATTCCGATGCTTCACTTCAGATTTTTCTGTATACCTTGGACCTTCTTATTGACGGCGAAACACACAAATTGCATCGGAATTAAATTCAAAAGGCACAATATCGTCTTATGTACAAGACAACTGACACTCTAACTTTCTATGATTTGAACCTCTACAGTGAGTCCAGTCTTAGATTCCGATGCTTCACTTCAGGTTTACTGTATACCTAGGACCTTCTTATTGACGGCGAAACTCAGAAATTGCATCGGAATTAAATTCAAAAGGCACAATGCCGACTTAAGTTCAAGAGGACTGACACTCTAACTTTCTATGATTTGAACCTTTCCTGTGAATCCAGTTTTAGTTTCCGATGCTTCACTTCAGGTTTACTGTATCCCTTTTACCTTCTTATTGACGATGAAACGCAGAATTTGCATCCGAATTTAATACAAAAGCGACAATGCCGACTTAAGTACAAGAGGACTGACACTCTAACTTTCTACGATTTTAACCTCTCCTGTGAGTCCAGTTTTAGATTCCGATGCTTCACTTCAGGTTTTTCTGTATACCTTGGAACTTCTTATTGACGGCGAAACACACAAATTGCATCGGAATTAAATTCAAAAGGCATAATATCGACTTAAGTAAAAGAGGACTGACACTCTAACTTTCTATGATTTGAACCTCTACTGTGAGTCCAGTCATAGATTCCGATGCTTCACTTCAGGTTTGCTGTATACCTTGGACCTTCTTATTGACGGCGAAACTCAGGAATTGCATCGGAATTAAATTCAAAAGGCACAATGCCGACTTAAGTACAAGAGGACTGACACTCTAACTTTCTATGATTTGAACCTTTCCTGTGAATCCAGTTTTAGTTTCCGATGCTTCACTTCAGGTTTTTCTGTATACCTTGGAACTTCTTATTGACGGCGAAACACACAAATTGCATCGGAATTAAATTCAAAAGGCATAATATCGACTTAAGTAAAAGAGGACTGACACTCTAACTTTCTATGATTTGAACCTCTACTGTGAGTCCAGTCATAGATTCCGATGCTTCACTTCAGGTTTGCTGTATACCTTGGACCTTCTTATTGACGGCGAAACTCAGGAATTGCATCGGAATTAAATTCAAAAGGCACAATGCCGAATTAAGTAAAAGAGGACTGATACTCTAACTCTCTATTATTTGAACCACTCCTGTGAGTCCAGTTTTAGACTCCGCGTGCGTCACTTCAGCTTTACTGTATACCTTGGACATTCTTATTGACGATGAAACACAGAAATTGCAACGAATTATATTCAAAAAGCACAATGCCGACTTTAGTACAAGAGGACTGACACCCTAACTTTCTATGATTTGAACATCTCCTGTGAGTGCAGTTTTAGATTCCGATGCTTCAGTTCAGGTTATCTGTATACCTAGGACCTTCTTATTGTCGATGAAGCGCAGAAATTGCATGGGAATTAAATACAAGAGGCACAATGTCGACTTAAGTACAAGACGACTGACACTCTAACTTTCTATGATTTGAACCTCTCCTGTGAGTCCAGTTTTAGATTCCGATGCTTCACTTCAGGTGTACTGTATACCTTAAACCTTCTTATTGACGATGAAGCACAGAAATTGCATCGCAATTAAATTCAAAAGGTACAATGCCGACTTAAGTACAAGAGGACTGACATACAAACTTTCTACGATTTTAACCTCTCCTGTGAGTCCAGTTTTAGATTCCGATGCTTCACTTCAGTATTACTGTTTATCTTGGACCTTCTTATTGACGGCGAAACTCAGAAATTGCATCGGAATTAAATTCACAAGGCACAATGCCGACTTAAGTACAAGAGGACTGACACTCTATCTTCTATGATTTGGACCTTTCCTGTGAATCCAGTTTTAGTTTCCGATGCTTCACTTCAGGTTGACTGTATCCCTTGGACCTTCTTATTGACGATGAAACACAGAAATTGCATCCGAATTTAATACAAAAGGGACAATGCCGACTTAAGTACAAGAGGACTGACACTCTAACTTTCTATGATTTCAACCTCTCCTGTGAGTCCAGTTTTAGATTCCGATGCTTCACTTCAGGTTTACTGTATCCTTTGGACCTCCTTATTGACGATGAAACACAGAAATTGCGTCCGGATTTAATACAAAAGGCACAATGCCGAATTAAGTACAAGAGGACTGACACTCTAACTTTCTATGACTTGAACCACTCCTGTGAGTCCAGTTTTAGACTCCGACGCTTCACTTCAGCTTTACAGTATACCTTGGACATTCTTATTGACGATGAAACACAGAAATTGCAACGATTTATATTCAAAAAGCACAATGCCGACTTAAGTACAAGAGGACTGACACTCTAACTTTCTATGATTCGAACCTCTCCTGTGAGTGCAGTTTTAGATTCCGATGCTTCAGTTCAGGTTTTCTGTATACTTTGGACCTTCTTATTGACGATGAAGCACAGAAAATGCATCGCAATTAAATTCAAAAGGCACAATGCCGACTTAAGTACAAGAGGACTGACACTCTAACTTTCTATAATTGCAACCTCTCCTGTGAGTATAGTTTTACATTCCGTGCTTCACTTCAGGTTTACTGTATCGCTTGGACCTTCTTATTGACGATGAAACACGGATATTGCATCCGAATTCAATACAAAAGGCACAATGCCGAATTGAGTACAAGAGGACTGACACTCTAACTTTCTATGATTTGAACCTTTCCTGTGAATCCAGTTTTAGTTTCCGATGCTTCACTTCAGGTTTACTGTATCCCTTTTACCTTCTTATTGACGATGAAACGCAGAATTTGCATCCGAATTTAATACAAAAGCGACAATGCCGACTTAAGTACAAGAGGACTGACACTCTAACTTTCTACGATTTTAACCTCTCCTGTGAGTCCAGTTTTAGATTCCGATGCTTCACTTCAGGTTTTTCTGTATACCTTGGAACTTCTTATTGACGGCGAAACACACAAATTGCATCGGAATTAAATTCAAAAGGCATAATATCGACTTAAGTAAAAGAGGACTGACACTCTAACTTTCTATGATTTGAACCTCTACTGTGAGTCCAGTCATAGATTCCGATGCTTCACTTCAGGTTTGCTGTATACCTTGGACCTTCTTATTGACGGCGAAACTCAGGAATTGCATCGGAATTAAATTCAAAAGGCACAATGCCGACTTAAGTACAAGAGGACTGACACTCTAACTTTCTATGATTTGAACCTTTCCTGTGAATCCAGTTTTAGTTTCCGATGCTTCACTTCAGGTTTTTCTGTATACCTTGGAACTTCTTATTGACGGCGAAACACACAAATTGCATCGGAATTAAATTCAAAAGGCATAATATCGACTTAAGTAAAAGAGGACTGACACTCTAACTTTCTATGATTTGAACCTCTACTGTGAGTCCAGTCATAGATTCCGATGCTTCACTTCAGGTTTGCTGTATACCTTGGACCTTCTTATTGACGGCGAAACTCAGGAATTGCATCGGAATTAAATTCAAAAGGCACAATGCCGAATTAAGTAAAAGAGGACTGATACTCTAACTCTCTATTATTTGAACCACTCCTGTGAGTCCAGTTTTAGACTCCGCGTGCGTCACTTCAGCTTTACTGTATACCTTGGACATTCTTATTGACGATGAAACACAGAAATTGCAACGAATTATATTCAAAAAGCACAATGCCGACTTTAGTACAAGAGGACTGACACCCTAACTTTCTATGATTTGAACATCTCCTGTGAGTGCAGTTTTAGATTCCGATGCTTCAGTTCAGGTTATCTGTATACCTAGGACCTTCTTATTGTCGATGAAGCGCAGAAATTGCATGGGAATTAAATACAAGAGGCACAATGTCGACTTAAGTACAAGACGACTGACACTCTAACTTTCTATGATTTGAACCTCTCCTGTGAGTCCAGTTTTAGATTCCGATGCTTCACTTCAGGTGTACTGTATACCTTAAACCTTCTTATTGACGATGAAGCACAGAAATTGCATCGCAATTAAATTCAAAAGGTACAATGCCGACTTAAGTACAAGAGGACTGACATACAAACTTTCTACGATTTTAACCTCTCCTGTGAGTCCAGTTTTAGATTCCGATGCTTCACTTCAGTATTACTGTTTATCTTGGACCTTCTTATTGACGGCGAAACTCAGAAATTGCATCGGAATTAAATTCACAAGGCACAATGCCGACTTAAGTACAAGAGGACTGACACTCTATCTTCTATGATTTGGACCTTTCCTGTGAATCCAGTTTTAGTTTCCGATGCTTCACTTCAGGTTGACTGTATCCCTTGGACCTTCTTATTGACGATGAAACACAGAAATTGCATCCGAATTTAATACAAAAGGGACAATGCCGACTTAAGTACAAGAGGACTGACACTCTAACTTTCTATGATTTCAACCTCTCCTGTGAGTCCAGTTTTAGATTCCGATGCTTCACTTCAGGTTTACTGTATCCTTTGGACCTCCTTATTGACGATGAAACACAGAAATTGCGTCCGGATTTAATACAAAAGGCACAATGCCGAATTAAGTACAAGAGGACTGACACTCTAACTTTCTATGACTTGAACCACTCCTGTGAGTCCAGTTTTAGACTCCGACGCTTCACTTCAGCTTTACAGTATACCTTGGACATTCTTATTGACGATGAAACACAGAAATTGCAACGATTTATATTCAAAAAGCACAATGCCGACTTAAGTACAAGAGGACTGACACTCTAACTTTCTATGATTCGAACCTCTCCTGTGAGTGCAGTTTTAGATTCCGATGCTTCAGTTCAGGTTTTCTGTATACTTTGGACCTTCTTATTGACGATGAAGCACAGAAAATGCATCGCAATTAAATTCAAAAGGCACAATGCCGACTTAAGTACAAGAGGACTGACACTCTAACTTTCTATAATTGCAACCTCTCCTGTGAGTATAGTTTTACATTCCGTGCTTCACTTCAGGTTTACTGTATCGCTTGGACCTTCTTATTGACGATGAAACACGGATATTGCATCCGAATTCAATACAAAAGGCACAATGCCGAATTGAGTACAAGAGGACTGACACTCTAACTTTCAATGATTTGAACCTCCCCTGTGAGTCCAGTTTAGATTACGATGCTTCACTTCAGGTTTACTGTATCCCTTTTACCTTCTTATTGACGATGAAACACAGAACTTGCATCCGAATTTAATACAAAAGTGACAATGCCGACTTAAGTACAAGAGGACTGACACTGTAACTTTCTATGATTTGAACCTTTCCTGTGAATCCAGTTTTAGTTTCCGATGCTTCACTTCAGGTTTATTGTATCCCTCGGACCTTCTTATGGACGATGAAACACAGAAATTGCATGCGAATTTAATACAAAAGGGACAGTGCCGACTTAAGTACAAGAGGACTGACACTCTAACTTTCTATGATTTCAACCTCTCCTATGAGTCCAGTTTTAGATTCTGATGCTTCACTTCAGGTTTACTGTATCCCTTGGACCTTCTTATTGACGATGAAACACAGAAATTGCGTCCGAATTTAATACAAAACACACAATGCCGAATCAAGTAAAAGAGGACTGATACTCTAACTTTCTATGATGTGAACCACTTCTGTGAGTCCAGTTTTAGACTCCGCGCACTTCACTTCAGGTTTACTGTATACCTTTGATGTTCTTATTGACGATGAAAGACAGAAATTGCATCGAATTAAATTCAAAATGCACAATGCCGACTTAAGTAGAAGAGGACTCACACTCTAACTTTCTATGATTTGAACCTCTCCTGTGATCCCAGTTTTAGATTCCGATGCCTCACTTCAGGTTTACTGTATCGCTTGGACCTTCTTATTGACGATGGAACACAGAAATTGCACCCGAATTTAAAACAAAACGCACAATACTGACTTAAGTACGAGAGGACTGACACTCTAACTTTCTATGATTTGAACCTCTCCTGTGGGTCCAGTTTTAGATTCCGATGCTTCACTTCAGGTTTTTCTGTATACCTTGGACCTTCTTATTGACGGCGAATCTCAGAAATTGCATCGGAATTAAATTCAAAAGGCACAACGCCGACTTAAGTACAAGAGGACTGACACTCTAACTTTCTATGATTTGAACCACTCCTGTGAGTCTAGTTTTAGACACTGACGTTTCCCTTCAGCTTTACTGTATACCTTGGACATTCTTATTGACGATGAAACACAGAAATTGCAACGAATTATATTGAAAAAGCACAATGCCGACTTAAGTACAAGAGGACTGACACTCTAACATTCTATGATTTCAACCTCTCCTGTGAGTCCGTTTTAGATTCCGATGCTTCACTTCAGGGTTACTGAATCCCTTGGACCTTCTTATTGACGGCATAACATAGAAATTGCATCGGAATTAAATTCAAAAGGCACAATGCCGACTTAAGTACAAGAGGACTGACACTCTATCATTCTATGATTTCAACCTCTCCTGTGAGTCCGTTTTAGATTCCGATGCTTCACGTCAGGTTTACAGTATTCCTTGGACCTTCCTATTCACGATGAAACACAGAAGTTGCATCCGAATTTAATGCAAAAGGCACAATGCCGAATTAAGTACAAGAGGACTGCCACTCTAACTTTCAATCATTTGAACCTATCCAGTGAGTCCAGTTGTAGATTCCGATGCTTCACTACAGGTTTACTGTATCCCTTGGACATTCTTATTGACGATGAAACACAGAAATTGCATCGAATTAAATTCTAAAAGCACAATGCCGACTTAAGTACATGAGGACTGACACTCTAACTTTCTATGATTTGAACCTCTCCTGTGAGTGCAGCTTTAGTTTCCGATGCTTCAGTTCAGGTCTTCTGTATACCTTGGACCTTCTTATTGACGGCGAAACTCAGAAATTGCATCGGAATTAAATTCAAAAGGCACAATGCCGACTTAAGTACAAGAGGACTGACACTCTAACATTCTATGATTTGAACCTTTCCTGTGAATCCAGTTTTAGGTTCCGATGCTTCACTTCAGGGTTACTGAATCCCTTGGACCTTCTTATTGACGGCATAACATAGAAATTGCATCGGAATTAAATTCAAAAGGCACAATGCCGACTTAAGTACAAGAGGACTGACACTCTAACATTCTATGATTTCAACCTCTCCTGTGAGTCCGTTTTAGATTCCGATGCTTCACGTCAGGTTTACAGTATTCCTTGGACCTTCCTATTCACGATGAAACACAGAAGTTGCATCCGAATTTAATGCAAAAGGCACAATGCCGAATTAAGTACAAGAGGACTGCCACTCTAACTTTCAATCATTTGAACCTATCCAGTGAGTCCAGTTGTAGATTCCGATGCTTCACTACAGGTTTAATGTATCCCTTGGACATTCTTATTGACGATGAAACACAGAAATTGCATCGAATTAAATTCTAAAAGCACAATGCCGACTTAAGTACATGAGGACTGACACTCTAACTTTCTATGATTTGCACCTCTCCTGTGCTCCCAGTTTTAGATTCCGATGCTTCACTTCAGGTTTACTGTATACCTTGGACCTTCTTATTGACGATGAAGCACAGAAATTGCATCGGAATAAGATTTAAAAGGCACAATGCCGACTTAAGTACAAGAGGACTGACACTCTAACTTTCTATGATTTGAACCTCTCCTGTGAGTCCAGTCTATGATTTGCACCTCTCCTGTGCCCTCAGTTTTAGATTCCGATGCTTCACTTCAGGTTTACTGTATACCTTGGACCCTCTTATTGACGATGAAGCACAGAAATTGCATCGGAATTAAATTTAAAAGGCACAATGCCGACTTAAGTACAAGAGGACTGACACTCTAACTTTCTATGATTTGAACCTCTCCTGTGAGTCCAGTTTTAGATTCCGATGCTTCACTTCAGGTGTACTGTATACCTTGGACCTTCTTATTGACGATGAAGCACAGAAATTGCATTGGAATTAAATTTAAAAGGCACAATGCCGACTTAAGTACAAGAGGACTGACACTCTAACTTTCTATGATTTGAACCTCTCCTGTGAGTCTACTTTTAGACTCCGACGCTTCTCTTCAGCTTTACAGTATACCTTGGACATTCTTATTGACGATGAAACACAGAAATTGCAACGAATTATATTCAAAAAGCACAATGCCGACTTAAGTACAAGAGGACTGACACTCTAACTTTCTATGATTTGAACCTCTCCTGTGAGTGCAGTTTTAGATTCCGATGCTTCAGTTCAGGTTTTCTGTATACCTTGTACCTTCTTATTGACGATGAAGCGCAGAAATTCCATAGGAGTTAAATTCAAGAGTCACAATGCCGACTTAAGTACAAGACGACTGACACTCTAACTTTCTATGATTTGAACCTCTCCTGTGAGTCCAGTTTTAGATTCCGATGCTTCACTTCAGGTGTACTGTATACTTTGGACCTTCTTACTGACGATGAAGCACAGAAAATGCATCGCAATTAAATTCAAAAGGCACAATGCCGACTTAAGTACAAGAGGACTGACACTCTAACTTTCTATGCATTGAACCTCTCCTGCGAGTCCAGTTATAGTTTCCGATGCTTCACTTCAGGTTTACTGTATCCCTTGGACCTTCTTATTGTCGATGAAACACAGAAATTGCATACGAATTTAATACAAAAGGCACAATGCCGAATTAAGTACAAGAGGACTGCCACTCTAACTTTCAATCATTTGAACCTATCCAGTGAGTCCAGTTTTACATTCCGATGCTTCACTTCAGGTTTACTGTATACCTTGGACCTTCCCATTGACGATGAAGCACAGATATTGCATCGGAATTGAATTCAAAAGGCACAATGCCGACTTAAGCACTAGAGGACTGACACTCCTACTTTCTACGATCTGAACCACTCCTGTGAGTCCAGTTTTAGATTCCGATGCTTCACTTCAGGTTTTTCTGTATACCTTGGACCTTCTTATTGGCGGCGAAACTCAGAAATCGCATCGGAATTAAATTCAAAAGGCACAATGCCGACTTAAGTACATGGGGACTGACACTCTATTTTTCAATGCTTTGAACCTCTCCTGTGAGTCCAGTTTTAGTTTCCGATGCTTCACCTTAGGTTTGCTGTATCCCTTGGACCTTCTTATTCTCGATGAAACACAGAAATTGCATCCGAATTTAATACAATAGGCACAATGCCAACTTAAGTACAAGAGGACTGACACTCTAACATTCTATGATTTCAACCTCTCCTGTGAGTCCAGTTTTAGATTCCGATGCTTCACGTCAGGTTTACTGTATCCCTTGGACCTTCCTATTCACGATGAAACACAGAAGTTGCATCCGAATGTAATGCAAAAGGCACAATGCCGACTTATGTTCGAGAGGACTGACACTCTAACTTTCGATGATTTGAACCTCTCCTGTGAGTCCTGTTTTAGATTTCGATGCTTCACTTCAGGTTTACTGTATACCTTGGACCTTCTTATTGACGATGAAAGACAGAAATTGCATCGAATTAAATTCAAAAAGCACAATGCCGACTTAAGTAGAAGAGGACTCACACTCTAACTTTCTATGATTTGAACCTCTCCTGTGATCCCAGTTTTAGATTCCGATGCCTCACTTCAGGTTTACTGTATCGCTTGGACCTTCTTATTGACGATGAAACACAGAAATTGCATCCGAATTTAAAACAAAACGCACAATGCTGACTTAAGTACGAGGGGACTGACACTATAACTTTCTATGATTTGAAGCTCTCCTGTGAGTCCAGTTTCAGATTCCGATGCTTCACTTCAGGTTTTTCTGTATACCTTGGACCTTCTTATTGACGGCGAAACACACAAATTGCATCGGAATTAAATTCAAAAGGCACAATATCGTCTTACGTACAAGAGGACTGACACTCTAACTTTCTATGATTTGAACCTCTACAGTGAGTCCAGTCTTAGATTCCGATGCTTCACTTCAGGTTTACTGTATACCTTGGACCTTCTTATTGACGGCGAAATTCAGAAATTGCATCGGAATTAAATTCAAAAGGCACAATGCCGACTTAAGTACAAGAGGACTGGCACTCTAACTTTCTATGATTTGAACCACTCCTGTGAGTCCAGTTTTAGACTCTGACGCTTCTCTTCGGTTTTACTGCATACCTTGGACATTCTTATTGACAATGAAACCCAGAAATTGCAACGAATTATATTCAAAAAGCACAATGCCGACTTAAGTACAAGAGGACTGACACTCTAACTTTCTATGATTTGAACCTCTCCTGTGAGTGCAGTTTTAGTTTCCGATGCTTCAGTTCAGGTTTTCTGTATACCTTGGACCTTCATATTGACGGCGAAACTCAGAAATTGCATCGGAATTAAATTCAAAAGGCACAATGCCGACTTAAGTGCAAGAGGACTGACACTCTAACATTCTATGATTTGAACCTTTTATGTGAATCCAGTTTTAGTTTCCGATGCTTCACTTCAGGGTTACTGTATCCCTTGGACCTTCTTATTGACGGCATAACATAGTAATAGCATCGGAATTAAATTCAAAAGGCACAATGCCGACTTAAGTACAAGAGGACTGACACTCTAACATTCTATGATTTCAACCTCTCCTGTGAGTCCAGTTTTAGATTCCGATGCTTCACGTCAGGTTTACTGTATCCCTTGGACCTTCCTATTCACGATGAAACACAGAAGTAGCATCCGAATTTAATGCAAAAGGCACAATGTCGAATTAAATACAAGAGGACTGCCACTCTAACTTTCAATCGTTTGAACCTATCCAGTGAGTCCAGTTGTAGATTCCGATGCTTCACTACAGGTTTACTGTATACCTTGGACATTCTTATTGACGATGAAACACAGAAATTGCATCCGAATTTAATACAAAATGCACAATGCCGACTTAAGTACAAGAGGACTGACACTCTAACTTTCTATGATTTGAACCTCTCCTGTGAGTCCAGTTTTAGATTTCGATGCTTCACTTCAGGTTTACTGTATACCTTGGACCTTCTTATTGACGATGAAGCACAGATATTGCATCGGAATTAAATTCAAAAGGCACAATGCCGACTTAAGTACAAGAGGACTGACACTCCTACTTTCTATGATTAGAACCACTCCTGTGAGTCCAGTTTTAGATTCCGATGCTTCACCTCAGGTTTACTCTATCCCTTGGACATTCGTATTGACGATGATACACAGAAATTGCATCCTAATTTAATACAAAAGGCACAATGCCGACTTCAGTACAACATGACTGACACCCTAACTTTCTATAATTTCAAAGTCTCCTGTGAGTCCAGTTTTATATTCCGTGCTTCACTTCAGGTTTACTGTATCGCTTGGACCTTCTTATTGACGATGAAACACAGAAATTGCATCCGAATTCAATGCAAAAGGCACAATGCCGAATTGAGTACAAGAGGACTGACACTCTAACTTTCAATGATTTGAACCTCTCCTGTGAGTCCAGTTTTAGATTACGATGCTTCACTTCAGGTTTACTGTATCCCTTTTACCCTCTTATTGACGATGAAACACAGAACTTGCATCCGAATTTAATACAAAAGTGACAATGCCGACCTAAGTACAAGAGGACTGACACTCTACCTTTCTACGATTTCAACCTCTGCTGTGAGTCTTGTTTTAGATTCCGATGCTACACTTCAAGTTTACTGTATCGCTTGGTCCTTATTGTTGTCGATGAAACACAGAAATTACATCCGAATTTAATACAAAAGCACAATGCCGACTAAAGTACAAGAGGACTGACACTCTAACTTTCTACGATTTTAACCTCTCCTGTGAGTCCAGTCTTAGATTCCAATGCTTCACTTCAGGTTTTTCTGTACACCTTGGACCTTCTTATTGACGGCGGATCACACAAATTGCATCGGAATAAAATTCAAAAGGCGCATTATCGACTTAAGTTCAAGAGGACTGACACTCTAACTTTCTATGATTTGAACCTCTACTGTGAGTTTACTCTTAGATTCCGATGCTTCACTTCAGGTTTACTGTATACCTTGGACCTTCTTATTGACGGTGAAACTCAGAAATTGGATCGGAAATAAATACAAAAGGCACAATACCGACTTAAGTACAGGAGGACTGACACTCTAACTTTCTATGATTTGAACCTTTCCTGTGATCCAGTTTTAGTTTCCGATGCTTCACTTCAGGTTTACTGTATCCCTTGGACCTTCGTATTGACGATGAAACACAGAAATTGCGTCCGAATTTAATACAAAAGGCACAATGCCGAGTCAAGTAAAAGAGGACTGATACTCTAACTTTCTATGATTTGAACCACTCCTGTGGGTCCAGTTTTAGACTCCGCGCGCTTCACTTCAGCTTTACTGTATACCTTGGACATTCTTATTGACGATGAAACACAGAAATTGCAACGAATTATATTCAAAAAGCACAATGCCGACTTAAGTACAAGAGGACTGACATTCTAACTTTCTATGATTTGAACCTTTCCTGTGAGTGCAGTTTTAGATTCCGATGCTTCAGTTCAGGTTTTCTGTATACCTTGGACCTTCTTATTGTCCATGAAGCGCAGGAAATGCATAGGAATTAAATTCAAGAGGCACAATGCCGACTTAAGTACAAGAGGACTGACACACAAACTCTCTACGATTTTAACCTCTCCTGTGATTCCAGTTTTAGATTCCGATGCTTCACTTCAGGATTACTGTATACCTTTGACCTTCTTATTGTCGGCGAAACTCAGAAATTGCATCGGAATTAAATTCAAAAGGCACAATGCCGACTTACGTACAAGGGGACTGACAGTCTAACTTTCTATGAATTGAACCTTTACTGTGAATCCAGTTTTAGTTTCCGATGCTTCACTTCGGGTTTACTGTATCCCTTGGACCTTCTTATTGACGATGAAACACAGAAATTGCGTCCGAATTTAATACAAAAGGCACAATGCCGACTTAAGTACGAGAATACTGACACTCTAACTTTCTATGATTTGAACCTCTGCTGTGAGTCCAGTTTTAGATTTCGATGCTTCACTTCAGGTTTACTGTATACCTTGGACCTTCTTATTGACGATGAAAGACAGAAATTGCATCGAATTAAATTCAAAAAGCACAATGCCGACTTAAGTACAAGAGGACTGAGACTCTAACTTTCTATGAATTGCACCTCTCCTGTGATCCCAGTTTTAGATTCCGATGCTTCACTTCAGGTTTACTGTATGCCTTGGACTTTCTTATTGACGGTGAAGCACAGAAATTGCATCGGAGTTAATTTTAAAAGGCACAATGCCGACTTAAGTACAAGAGGACTGACACTCTAACTTTCAATGATTTAAACCTCTCCTGTGAGTCCAGTTTACATTCCGATGCTTCACTTCAGGTTTACTGTATACCTTGGACCTTCTTATTGACGATGAAACACAGAAATTACATCGAATTAAATTCAAAACGCACAACGCCGACTTAAGTACCAAAGGACTGACACTACAACTTTCTACGATTTCAACCTCTCCTGTGAGTCCACTTTTAGATTCCGATGCTACACTTCAGGTTTACTGTATACCTTGGACCTTCCCATTGACGATGAAGCACAGATATTGCATCGGAATTAAATTCAAAAGGCACAATGCCGACTTAAGTACAAGAGGACTGACACTCCTACTTTCTATGATTTGAACCACTCCTGTGAGTCCAGTTTTAGATTCCGATGCTTCACCTCAGGTTTACTGTGTCCCTTGGACATTCGTATTGTCGATGATACACAGAAATTGCATCCGAATTTAATACAAAAGGCACAATGCCGACTTCAGTACAACAGGACTGACACCCTAACTTTCTATAACTTCAACCTCTCCTGTGAGTCCAGTTTTACATTCCGTGCTTCACTTCAGGTTTACTGTATCGCTTGGACCTTCTTATTGACGATGAAACACAGAAATTGCATCCGAATTCAATACAAAAGGCACAATGCCGAATTTGGTACAAGAGGACTGACACTCTAACTTTCAATGATTTGATCCTCTCCTGTGAGTCCAGTTTTAGATTATGATGCTTCACTTCAGGTTTACTGTATCCCTTTTACCTTCTTATTGACGATGAAACACAGAACTTGCATCCGAATTTAATACAAAAGTGACAATGCCGACTTAAGTACAAGAGGACTGACACTCTAAATTTCTATGATTTCAACCTCTCCTGTGAGTCCAGTTTTAGATTGCGATGCTACACTTCAGGTTTACTGTATCGCTTGGACCTTCTTATTGTCGATGAGACACAGAAATTGCATCCGAATTTAATACAAAACCACAATGCCGACTTAAGTACAAGAGGACTGACACTCTAACTTTCTACGATTTTAACCTCTCCTGTGTGTGCAGTTTTAGATTCCGATGCTTTACTTCAGGTTTTTCTGTATACCTTGGACCTTCTTATTGCCGGCGGAACACACAAATTGCATCGGAATTAAATTCAAAAAGCACATTATCGACTTAAGTTCAAGAGGACTGACACACAAACTTTCTACGATTTTAACCACTCCTATGATTCCAGTTTTAGATTCTGATGCTTCACTTCAGGTTTACTGTATCCCTTGGACCTTCTTATTGACGATGAAACACAGAAATTGCGTCCGAAATTAATACAAAAGGCACAATGCCGCGTCAAGTAAAAGAGGACTGATACTCTAACTTTCTATGATTTGAACCACTCCTGTGAGTCAAGTTTTAGACTCCGCGCGCTTCACCTCAGCTTTACTGTATACCTTGGACATTCTTATTGACGATGAAACACAGAAATTGCAACGAATTATATTCAAAAAGCACAATGCCGACTTAAGTACAAGAGGACTGACACACAAACTTTCTACGATTTTAACCTCTCCTGTGATTCCAGTTTTAGATTCCGATGCTTCACTTCAGGATTACTGTATACCTTGGACCTTCTTATCGTCGGCGAAACTCAGAAATTGCATCGGAATTAAATTCAAAAGGCACAATGCCGACTTAAGTACAAAAGGACTGACAGTCTAACTTTCTATGATTTGAACCTTTACTTTGAATCCAGTTTTAGTTTCCGATGCTTCACTTCGGGTTTACTGTATCCCTTGGACCTTCTTATTGACGATGAAACACAGAAATTGCGTCCGAATATAATACAAAAGGCACAATGCCGACTTAAGTACGACAGGACTGACACTCTAACTTTCTATGATTTGAACCTCTCCTGTGATTCCAGTTTTAGATTTCGATGCTTCACTTCAGGTATACTGTATGCCTTGGACCTTCTTATTGACGATGAAAGACAGAAATTGCATCGAATTAAATTCAAAAAGCACAATGCCGACTTAAGTACAAGAGGACTCACACTCTAACTGTCTATGATTTGAACCTCTCCTGTGATCCCAGTTTTAGATTCCAATGCCTCACTTCAGGTTTACTGTATCGCTTGGACCCTCTTATTGACGATGAAACACAGAAATTGCATCCGAATTTGAAACAAAAGACACAATGCTGGTTTAAGTACGAAAGGACTGACACTCTTACTCTCTATGATTTGAACATCCCCTGTGAGTCCAGTTTTAGATACCGATGCTTCACTACTGGTTTACTGTATCCCTTGGACATTCTTATTGACGATGAAACACAGAAATTGCATCGAATTAAATTCAAAAAGCACAATGCCGACTTAAGTACAAGAGGACTGAGACTCTAACTGTCTATGATTTGAACCTCTCCTGTGATCCCAGTTTTAGATTCCGATGCCTCACTTCAGGTTTACTGTATCGCTTGGACCCTCTTATTGACGATGAAACACAGAAATTGCATCCGAATTTAATACAAAAGGCACAATGCCGACTTAAGTACAAGAGGACTGACACTCTAATTTTCTATGATTTGAACCTCTCCTGTGAGTCCAGTTTTAGATTTCGATGCTTCACTTCAGGTTTACTGTATACCTTGGACCTTCTTATTGACGATGAAACACAGAAATTGCATCGAATTAAATTCAAAAAGCACAATGCCGACTTAAGTACAAGAGGACTGAGACTCTAACTTTCTATGATTTGCACCTCTCCTGTGATCCCAGTTTTAGATTCCGATGCTTCACTTCAGGTTTACTGTATACCTTGGACTTTCTTATTGACGATGAAGCACAGAAATTGCATCGGAATTAAATTTAAAAGGCACAATGCCGACTTAAGTACAAGAGGACGGACACTCTAACTTTCAATGATTTGAACCTCTCCTGTGAGTCCAGTTTTACATTCCGATGCTTCACTTCAGGTTTACTGTATACCTTGGTCTTTCTTATTGACGATGAAACACAGAAATTACATCGAATTAAATTCAAAACGCACAACGCCGACTTAAGTACAAAAGGACTGACACTATAACTTTCTACGATTTGAACCTCTCCTGTGAGTCCACCTTTAGATTCCGATGCTTCACTTCAGGTTTACTGTATACCTTGGACTTTCTTATTGACGATGAAGCACAGAAATTGCATCGGAATTAAATTCAAAAGGCACAATGCCGACTTAAGTACAAGAGGACTGACACTCCTACTTTCTACGATTTGAACCACTCTTGTGAGTCCAGTTTTAGTTTCCGATGCTTCACCTCAGGTTTACTGTATCCCTTGGACATTCGTATTGACGATGATACACGGAAATTGCATCCGAATTTAATACAAAAGTGACAATGCCGACTTAAGTACAAGAGGACTGACACTCTAAATTTCTATGATTTCTACCTCTCCTGTGAGTCCAGTTTTAGATTGCGATGCTACACTTCAGGTTTACTGTATCCCTTGGACCTTCTTATTGACGATGAAACACAGAAATTACGTCCGAATTTAATACAAAAGGCACAATGCCGACTTAAGTACGAGAGGACTGACACTCTAACTTTCTATGATTTGAACCTCTCCTGTGAGTCAAGTTTTAGATTTCGATGCTTCACTTAAGGTTTACTGTATACCTTGGACCTTCTTATTGACGATGAAAGACAGAAATTGCATCGATTTAATTCAAAAAGCACAATGCCGACTTAAGTACAAGAGGACTGACACTCTAACTTTCTATGCTTTGAACATCTCCTGAGAGTCCAGTTTTAGTTTCCGATGCTTCACTTCAGGTTTATTGTATCCCTTGGACCTTCTTATTGACGATGAAACACAGAAATTACGTCCGAATTTAATACAAAAGGCACAATGCCGACTTAAGTACGAGAGGACTCACACTCCAACTTTCTATGATTTGAACCTCTCCTGTGATCCCCGTTTTAGATTCCAATGCCTCACTTCTGGTTTACTGTATCGCTTGGACCTTCTTATTGACGATGAAACACAGAAATTGCATCCGAATTTAAAACAAAAGGCACAATGCTGACTTAAGTACGAGAGGACTGACACTCTAACTTTCTATGATTTGAACCTCTCCTGTGAGTCCAGTTTTAGATTCCGATGCTTCACTTCCGGTTTTTCTGTATAGCTTGGACCTTCTTATTGACGGCTAAACACACAAATTGCATCGGAATTAAATTCAAAAGGCACAATATCGACTGAAGTACAAGAGGACTGACACTCTAACTGTCTATGATTTGAACCTCTTCTGTGAGTCCAGTCTTAGATTCCGATGCTTCACTTCAGGTTTACTGTATATCTTGGACCTTCTTATTGACGGCGAAACTCAGGAATTGCATCGGAATTAAATTCAAAATTCACAACGCCGACCTAAGTTCAAGAGGACTGACACTCTAACTTTCTATGATTTGAACCTCTCCTGTGAGTCGAGTTTTAGATTTCGATGCTTCACTTCAGGTTTACTGTATACCTTGGACCTTCTTATTGACGAAGAAAGACAGAAATTGCATCGAATTAAATTCAAAAAGCACAATGCCGACTTAAGTACAAGAGGACTCACACTCTAACTTTCTATGATTTGAACCTCTCCTGTGATCCCAGTTTTAGATTCCGATGCCTCACTTCAGGTTTACTGTATCGCTTGGACCTTCTTATTGACGATGAAACACAGAAATTGTATCCGAATTTAAAACAAAAGGCACAATGCTGACTTAAGTACAAGAGGACTGACACTCTAACGTTCTATGCTTTGAACATCTCCTGTGAGTCCAGTTTTAGTTTCCGATGCTTCACTTCAGGTTTATTGTATCCCTTGGACCTTCTTATTGTCGATGAAACCCAGAAATTGCATCCGAATTAAATACAAAAGACACGATGCCGACTTAAGTCCAAAAAGACTGACACTTTAACTTTCTACGATTTCAACCTCTCCTGTGAGTCCAGTTTTAGATTCCGATGCTTCACGTCAGGTTTACTGTATCCCTTGGACCTTCCTAATCACGATGAAACACAGAAGTTGCATCCGAATTTAATGCAAAAGACACAATGCCGAATTAAGTACAAGAGGACTGCCACACTTACTTTCAATCATTTGAACCTCTCGTGTGAGTCCAGTTTTAGATTCCGATGCTTCACTTCAGGTTTACTGTATCCCTTGGACCTTCTTATTGACGGTGAAACACAGAAATTGCATCGATTTAAATTCAAAAAGCACAATGCCGACTTAAGTACAAGAGGACTCACACTCTAACTTTCTATGATTTGAACCTCTCCTGTGATCCCTGTTTTAGATTCCAATGCCTCACTTCAGGTTTACTGTATCGCTTGGACCTTCTTATTGACGATGAAACACAGAAATTGCATCCGAATTTAAAACAAAAGGCACAATGCTGACTTAAGTACGAGAGGACTGACACTCTAACTTTCTATGATTTGAACCTCTCCTGTGAGTCCAGTTTTAGATTCCTATGCTTCACTTCAGGTTTTTCTGTATACCTTGGACATTCTTATTGACGGCGAAACACACAAATTGCATCGGAATTAAATTCAAAAGGCACAATATCGTCTTACGTACAAGAGGATTGACACTCTAACTTTCTATGATTTGAACCTCTACAGTCAGTCCAGTCTTAGATTCCGATGCTTCACTTCAGGTTTACTGTATACCTTGGACCTTCTTATTGACGGCGAAACTCAGAAATTGCATCGGAATTAAATTCAAAATTCACAATGCCGACTTAAGTTCAAGAGGACTGACACTCTAACTTTCTATGATTTGAACCTTTCCTGTGAATCCAGTTTTAGTTTCCGATGCCTTACTTCAGGTTTACTGTATACCTTTTACCTTCTTATTGACGATGAAACACAGAATTTGCATCCGAATTTAATACAAAAGTGACAATGCCGACTTAAGTACAAGAGGACTGACACTCTAACTTTCTATGATTTCAACGTCTCCTGTGAGTCCAGTTTTGGATTCCGATGCTTCACGTCAGGTTTACTGTATCCCTTGGACCTTCCTAATCACGATGAAACACAAAAGTTGCATCCGAATTTAATGCAAAAGGCACAATGCCGAATTAAGTACAAGAGGATTGCCACTCTAACTTACAATCATTTGAACCTCTCCTGTGAGTCCAGTTTTAGGTTCCAATGCTTCACTTAAGGTTTACTGTATCGCTTGGACCTTCTTATTGACGATGAAACACAGAAATTGCATCCGAATTTAAAACAAAAGGCACAATGCTGACTTAAGTACGAGAGGACTGACACTCTAACTTTCTATGATTTGAACCTTTCCTGTGAATCCAGTTTGAGTTTCCGATGCTTTACTTCAGGTTTACTGTATACCTTTTACCTTCTTATTGACGATGAAACACAGAATTTGCATCCGAATTTAATACAAAAGTGACAATGCCGACTTAAGTACAAGAGGACTGACACTCTAACTTTCTATGATATCAACCTCTCCTGTGAGTCCAGTTTTAGATTCCGATGCTTCACGTCAGGTTTACTGTATCCCTTGGACCTTCCTAATCACGATGAAACACAGAAGTTGCATCCGAATTTAATGCAAAGGGCACAATGCCGAATTAAGTACAAGAGGACTGCCACTCTAACTTTCAATCATTTGAACCTCTCGTGTGAGTCCAGTTTTAGATTCCGATGCTTCACTTCAGGTTTACTGTATCCCTTGGACCTTCTTATTGACGATGAAACACAGAAATTGCATCCGAATTTAATACAAAAGGCACAATGCCGACTTAAGTACAAGAGGTCTGACACTCTAACTTTCTATGATTTCAACCTCTCCTGTGAGTCCAGTTTTAGATTTCGATGCTTCACTTTAGGTTTACTGTATACCTTGGACCTTCTTATTGACGATGAAACACAGAAATTGCATCGATTTAAATTCAAAAAGCACAATGATGAATTAAGTACAAGAGGACTCACACTCTAACTTTCTATGATTTGAACCTCTCCTGTGATCCCCGTTTTAGATTCCAATGCCTCACTTCAGGTTTACTGTATCGCTTGGACCTTCTTATTGACGATGAAACACAGAAATTGCATCCGAATTTAAAACAAAAGGCACAATGCTGACTTAAGTACGAGAGGACTGACACTCTAACTTTCTATGATTTGAACCTCTACAGTCAGTCCAGTCTTAGATTCCGATGCTTCACTTCAGGTTTACTGTATACCTTGGACCTTCTTATTGACGGCGAAACTCAGGAATTGCATCGGAATTAAATTCAAAATTCACAACGCCGACCTAAGTTCAAGAGGACTGACACTCTAACTTTCTATGATTTGAACCTCTCCTGTGAGTCGAGTTTTAGATTTCGATGCTTCACTTCAGGTTTACTGTATACCTTGGACCTTCTTATTGACGAAGAAAGACAGAAATTGCATCGAATTAAATTCAAAAAGCACAATGCCGACTTAAGTACAAGAGGACTCACACTCTAACATTCTATGATTTGAACCTCTCCTGTGATCCCAGTTTTAGATTCCGATGCCTCACTTCAGGTTTACTGTATCGCTTGGACCTTCTTATTGACGATGAAACACAGAAATTGTAACCGAATTTAAAACAAAAGGCACAATGCTGACTTAAGTACAAGAGGACTGACACTCTAACGTTCTATGCTTTGAACATCTCCTGTGAGTCCAGTTTTAGTTTCCGATGCTTCACTTCAGGTTTATTGTATCCCTTGGACCTTCTTATTGTCGATGAAACCCAGAAATTGCATCCGAATTTAATACAAAAGGCACAATGCCGACTTAAGTCCAAAAAGACTGACACTCTAACTTTCTACGATTTCAACCTCTCCTGTGAGTCCAGTTTTAGATTCCGATGCTTCACGTCAGGTTTACTGTATCCCTTGGACCTTCCTAATCACGATGAAACACAGAAGTTGCATCCGAATTTAATGCAAAAGACACAATGCCGAATTAAGTACAAGAGGACTGCCACTCTAACTTTCAATCATTTGAACCTCTCGTGTGAGTCCAGTTTTAGATTCCGATGCTTCACTTCAGGTTTACTGTATCCCTTGGACCTTCTTATTGACGATGAAACACAGAAATTGCATCTATTTAAATTCAAAAAGCACAATGCCGACTTAAGTACAAGAGGACTCACACTCTAACTTTCTATGATTTGAACCTCTCCTGTGATCCCTGTTTTAGATTCCAATGCCTCACTTCAGGTCTACTGTATCGCTTGGACCTTCTTATTGACGATGAAACACAGAAATTGCAACCGAATTTAAAACAAAAGGCACAATGCTGACTTAAGTACGAGAGGACTGACACTCTAACTTTCTATGACTTGAACCTCTCCTGTGAGTCCAGTTTTAGATTCCGATGCTTCACTTCAGGTTTTTCTGTATACCTTGGACATTCTTATTGACGGCGAAACACACAAATTGCATCGGAATTAAATTCAAAAGGCACAATATCGTCTTACGTACAAGAGGATTGACACTCTAACTTTCTATGATTTGAACCTCTACAGTCAGTCCAGTCTTAGATTCCGATGCTTCACTTCAGGTTTACTGTATACCTTGGACCTTCTTATTGACGGCGAAACTCAGAAATTGCATCGGAATTAAATTCAAAATTCACAATGCCGACTTAAGTTCAAGAGGACTGACACTCTAACTTTCTATGATTTGAACCTTTCCTGTGAATCCAGTTTTAGTTTCCGATGCCTTACTTCAGGTTTACTGTATACCTTTTACCTTCTTATTGACGATGAAACACAGAATTTGCATCCGAATTTAATACAAAAGTGACAATGCCGACTTACGTACAAGAGGACTGACACTGTAACTTTCTATGATTTCAACCTCTCCTGTGAGTCCAGTTTTAGATTCCGATGCTACACTTCAGGTTTACTGTATCGCTTGGACCTTCGTATTGACGATGAAACACAGAAATTGCATCCGAATTTAATACAAAAGGCACAATGCCGACTTAAGTACAAGAGGACTGACACTCTAACTTTCTATGATTTCAACGTCTCCTGTGAGTCCAGTTTTGGATTCCGATGCTTCACGTCAGGTTTACTGTATCCCTTGGACCTTCCTAATCACGATGAAACACAAAAGTTGCATCCGAATTTAATGCAAAAGGCACAATGCCGAATTAAGTACAAGAGGACTGCCACTCTAACTTACAATCATTTGAACCTCTCCTGTGAGTCCAGTTTTAGGTTCCGATGCTTCACTTAAGGTTTACTGTATCGCTTGGACCTTCTTATTGACGATGAAACACAGAAATTGCATCCGAATTTAAAACAAAAGGCACAATGCTGACTTAAGTACGAGAGGACTGACACTCTAACTTTCTATGATTTGAACCTTTCCTGTGAATCCAGTTTGAGTTTCCGATGCTTTACTTCAGGTTTACTGTATACCTTTTACCTTCTTATTGACGATGAAACACAGAATTTGCATCCGAATTTAATACAAAAGTGACAATGCCGACTTAAGTACAAGAGGACTGACACTCTAACTTTCTATGATTTCAACCTCTCCTGTGAGTCCAGTTTTAGATTCCAATGCTACAGGTTTACTGTATCGCTTGGACCTTCGTATTGACGATGAAACACAGAAATTGCATCCGAATTTAATACAAAAGCACAATGCCGACATAAGTACAAGAGGACTGACACTCTAACGTTCTACGATTTTAACCTCTCCTGTGAGTCCAGATTTAGATTCCGATGCTTCACTTCAGGTTTTTCTGTATACCTTGGACCTTCTTATTGACGGCTAAACACACGAATTGCATCGGAATTAAATTCAAAAGGCACAATATCGACTGAAGTACAAGAGGACTGACACTCTAACTTTCTATGATTTGAACCTCTCCTGTGAGTCCAGTTTTAGATTTCGATGCTTCACTTTAGGTTTACTGTATACCTTGGACCTTCTTATTGACGATGAAACACAGAAATTGCATCCGAATTTAAAACAAAAGGCACAATGCTGACTTAAGTACGAGAGGACTGACACTCTAACTTTCTATGATTTGAACCTCTCCCGTGAGTCCAGTTTTAGATTCCGATGCTTCACTTCAGGTTTTTCTGTATACCTTGGTCATTCTTATTGACGGCGAAACACACAAATTGCATCGGAATTAAATTCTAAAGGCACAATATCGTCTTACGTACAAGAGGACTGACACACTAACTTTCTATGATTTGAACCTCTCCTGTGAGTCCAGTTTTAGATTCCGATGCTTCACTTCAGGTTTACTGTATACCTTGGACCTTCTTATTGACGGCGCAACTCAGAAATTGCATCGGAATTAAATTCAAAATTCACAATGCCGACTTAAGTTCAAGAGGTCTGAAACTCTAACTTTCTATGAATTGAACCTTTCCTGCGAATCCAGTTTGAGTTTCCGATGCTTTACTTCAGGTTTACTGTATACCTTTTACCTTCTTATTGACGATGAAACACAGAATTTGCATCCGAATTTAATACAAGAGTGACATTGCCGACTTTAGTGCAAGAGGACTGACACTCTAACTTTCTATGATTTGAACCACTCCTGTGAGTCCAGTTTTATACTCCGACGCTTCTCTTCAGCTTTACTGTATACCTTGGACATTCGTATTGACGATGAAACACAGAAATTGCAACGAATTATATTCAAAAAGCACAATGCCGACTTAAGTACAAGAGGACTGACACTCTAACTTTCTATGATTTGAACCTTTCCTGTGAATCCAGTTTTAGTTTCCGATGCTTCACTTCAGGTTTACTGTATCCCTTGGACCTTCTTATTGACGATGAAACACGGAAATTGCATCCGAATTTAAAACAAAAGGCACAATGCCGACTTAATTACGAGAGGACTGACACTCTAACTTTCTATGATTTGAACCTCTCCTGTGAGTGCAGTTTTAGATTCCGATGCTTCAGTTCAGGTTTTCTGTACACCTTGGACCTTCTTATTGACGATGAAGCGCAGAAATTGCATAGGAATTAAATTCAAGAGGCACAATGCCGACTTAAGTACAAGACGACTGACACTCTAACTTTCTATGATTTGAACCTCTCCTGTGAGTCCAGTTTTAGATTCCGATGCTTCACTTCAGGTGTACTGTATACTTTGGACCTTCTTATTGACGATGAAGCACAGAAAATGCATCGCAATTAAATTCAAAAGGCACAATGCCGACTTAAGTACAAGAGGACTGACACACTAACTTTCTACGATTTTAACCTCTCCTGTGAGTCCAGTTTTAGATTCCGATGCTTCACTTCAGGTTTACTGTATACCTTGGACCTTCTTATTGACGATGAAACACAGAAATTACATCGAATTAAATTCAAAAGGCACAATGGCGACTTAAGTACAAGAGGACTGACATTCTAACTTTCTAAGATTTGAACCTTTCCTGTGAATCCAGTTTTAGTTTCCGATGCTTCAATTCAGGTTTACTGTATCCCTTGGACCTTCTTATTGACGATGAAACACAGAAATTGCATCCGAATTTAAAACAAAAGGCACAATGCCGACTTAAGTACGAGAGGACTGACACTCTAACTTTCTATGATTTGAACCTCTCCTGTGAGTCCAGTTTTAGATCCCGATGCTTCACTTCAGCTTTTTCTGTATACCTTGGAACTTCTTATTGACGGCGAAACACACAAATTGCATCGGAATTAAATTCAAAAGGCACAATATCGACTTAAGTACAAGAGGACTGACACTGTAACATTCTATGATTTGGACCTCTACTGTGAGTCCAGTCTTAGATTCCGATGCTTCACTTCAGGTTTACTGTATACCTTGGACCTTCTTATTGACGGCGAAACTCAGAAATTGCATCGGAATTAAATTCAAAAGGCACAATGCCAACTTAAGTGCAAGAGGACTGACACTCTAACTTTCTATGATTTGAACCACTCCTGTGAGTCCAGTTTTAGACTCCGACGCTTCTCTTCAGCTTTACTGTATACCTTGGACATACTTATTGACGATGAAACACAGAAATTGCAACGAATTATATTGAAAAAGCACAATGCCGACTTAAGTACAAGAGGACTGACACTCTATCTTTCTACGATTTGAACCTCTCTTGTGAGTGCAGTTTTAGTTACCGATGCTTCAGTTCAGGTTTTCTGTATACCTGGGACCTTCTTGTTGACGGCGAAACTCAGAAATTACATCGGAATTAATTTCAAAAGGCACAATGCCGACTTAAGTACAAGAGGATTGACGCTCTAACATTCTATGATTTGAACCTTTCCTGTGAATCCAGTTTTAGTTTCCGATGCTTCGCTTCAGGGTTACTGTATCCCTTGGACATTTTTATTGACGGCGAAACATAGAAATTGCATCGGAATTAATTTCAAAAGGCACAATGCCGACTTAAGTACAAGAGGACTGACACTCTAACTTTCTATGCTTTGAACCTCTCCTGTAAGTCCAGTTTTAGTTTCCGATGCTTCACTTCAGGTTTACTGTATCCCTTGGACATTATTATTGTCGATGAAGCACAGAAATTGCATCCGAATTTAATACAAAAGGCACAATACCGACTTAAGTACAAGAGGACTGACACTCTAACATTGTATGATTTCAACCTCTCCTGTGAGTCCAGTTTTAGATTTCGATGCTTCACGTCAGGTTTACTGTATCCCTTGGACCTTCCTATTCACGATGAAACACAGTAGTTGCATCCGAATTTAATGCAAAAGGCACAATGCCGCATTAAGTACAGGAGGACTGCCACTCTAACTTTCAATCATTTGAGCCTCTCCGGTGAGTCCAGTTTTAGATTCCGATGCTTCACTACAGGTTTTCTGCATCCCTTGGACCTTCTTCTTGACGATGAAACACAGAAATTGCATACGAATTTAATACAAAAGGCACAATGCCGACTTAAGTACATGAGGACTGACACGCTAACTTTCTATGATTTGAACCTCTCCTGTGAGTCCAGTTTCAGATTCCGATGCTTCACTTCAGGTTTACTGTATACCTTGGACATTCTTATTGACGATGAAGCACAGAAATTGCAACGGAATTAAATTTAAAAGGCACAATGCCGACTTAAGTACAAGAGGACTGACACCTTAACTTTCAATGATTTGAACCTCTCCTGTGAGTCCAGTTTTACATACCGATGCTTCACTTCAGGTTTACTGTATACCTTTACCTTCTTATTGACGATGAAACACAGATATTGCATCGAATTAAATTCAAAAGGCACACCGCCGACTTAAGTACAAAAGGACTGACACTCTAACTTTCTATGATTTCAACCTCTCCTGTGAGTCCACTTTTAGATTCCGATGATACACTTCAGGTTTACTGTATACCTTGGACCTTCCCATTGACGATGAAGCACAGATATTGCATCGGAAATAAATTCAAAAGGCACAATGCCGACTTAAGTACAAGAGGACTGACCTTCCTACTTTCTATGATTTGAACCTCTCCTGTGAGTCCAGTTTTAGTTTCCGATGCTTCACCTCAGGTTTACTGTATCCCTTGGACATTCGTATTGACGATGATACACAGAAATTGCATCCGAATTTAATACAAAAGGCACAATGCCGACTTAAGTACGTCAGGACCGACACCCTAACATTTTATAACTTCAACCTCTCCTGTGAGTCCAGTTTTACATTACGTGCTTCACTTCAGGTTTACTGTATCGCTTGGACCTTCTTATTGACGATGAAACACAGAAATTGCATCCGAATTCAATACTAAAGTCCCAATGCCGAATTGAGTACGAGAGGACTGACACTCTAACTTTCAATGATTTGAACCTCTAATGTGAGTCCAGTTTTAGATTCCGATGCTTCACTTCAGGTGTACTGTATCCCTTCTACCTTCTTATTGACGATGAAACACAGAAATTGCATCCGTATTTAATAGAAAAGCCACAATGCCGACTTACGTACAATAGGACTGACACTCTAACTTTCTATGATTTCAACCTCTCCTGTGAGTCCAGTTTTAGATTCCCATGCTTCAGGTCAGGTTTTCTGTATACCTTGGACCTTCTTATTGTCGATGAAGCGCAGAAATTGCATAGGAATTAAATTCATGAGGCACAATGACAACTTAAGTACAAGACGACTGACACTCTAACTTTCTATGATTTGAACCTCTCCTGTGAGTCCAGTTTCAGATTCCGATGCTTCACTTCAGGTGTACTGTACACCTTGGACCTTCTTATTGACGATGAAGCACAAAAATTGCATCGCAATTAAATTCAAAAGGCACAATGCCGACATAAGTACAAGAGGACTGACACACAAAATTTCTAAGAATTTAACCTCTCCTGTGTGTCCAGTTTTAGAATCCGATGCTTCACTTCAGGTTTACTGTATACCTTGGACCTTCCTATTGACAATGAAACACAGAAATTACATCGAATTAAATTCAAAAGGCACAATGGCGACTTAAGTACAAGAGGACTGACACTCTAACTTTCTTCGATTTGAACCTTTCCTGTGAATCCAGTTTAAGTTTCCGATGCTTCACTTCAGGTTTACTGTATCCCTTGGACCTTCTTATTGACGATGAAACACAGAAATTTCATCCGAATTTAAAACAAAAGGCACAATGCCGACTTAAGTACGAGAGGACTGACACTCTAACTTTCTATGATTTGAACCTCACCTGTGAGTCCAGTTTTAGATTCCGATGCTTCACTTCAGGTTTTTCTGTATACCTTGGAACTTCTTATTGTCGGCGAAACACACAAATTGCATCGGAATTAAATTCAAAAGGCACAATATCGACTTAAGTACAAGAGGACTGACACTGTAACATTCTATGATTTGGACCTCTACTGTGAGTCCAGTCTTAGATTCCGATGCTTCACTTCAGGTTTACTGTATACCTTGGACCTTCTTATTGACGGCGAAACTCAGAAATTGCATCGGAATTAAATTCAAAAGGCACAACGCACACTTAAGTGCAAGAGGACTGACACTCTAACTTTCTATGATTTGAACCACTCCTGTGAGTCCAGTTTTAGACTCCGACGCTTCTCTTCAGCTTTACTGTATACCTTGAACATACTTATTGACGATGAAACACAGAAATTGCAACGAATTATATTGAAAAAGCACAATGCCGACTTAAGTACACGAGGACTGACACTCTATCTTTCTACGATTTGAACCTCTCTTGTGAGTGCAGTTTTAGTTACCGATGCTTCAGTTCAGGTTTTCTGTATACCTGAGACCTTCTTGTTGACGGCGAAACTCAGAAATTACATCGGAATTAATTTCAAAAGGCACAATGCCGACTTAAGTACAAGAGGACTGACGCTCTAACATTCTATGATTTGAACCTTTCCTGTGAATCCAGTTTTAGTTTCCGATGCTTCGCTTCAGGGTTACTGTATCCCTTGGACATTCTTATTGACGGCGAAACATAGAAATTGCATCGGAATTAATTTCAAAAGGCACAATGCCGACTTAAGTACAAGAGGACTGACACTCTAACTTTCTATGCTTTGAACCTCTCCTGTAAGTCCAGTTTTAGTTTCCGATGCTTCACTTCAGGTTTACTGTATCCCTTGGACATTATTATTGTCGATGAAACACAGAAATTGCATCCGAATTTAATACAAAAGGCACAATACCGACTTAAGTACAAGAGGACTGACACTCTAACATTGTATGATTTCAACCTCTCCTGTGAGTCCAGTTTTAGATTTCGATGCTTCACGTCAGGTTTACTGTATCCCTTGGACCTTCCTATTCACGATGAAACACAGTAGTTGCATCCGAATTTAATGCAAAAGGCACAATGCCGCATTAAGTACAAGAGGACTGCCACTCTAACTTTCAATCATTTGAGCCTCTCCGGTGAGTCCAGTTTTAGATTCCGATGCTTCACTACAGGCTTTCTGCATCCCTTGGACCTTCTTCTTGACGATGAAACACAGAAATTGCATACGAATTTAATACAAAAGGCACAATGCCGACTTAAGTACATGAGGACTGACACTCTAACTTTCTATGATTTGAACCTCTCCTGTGAGTCCAGTTTCAGATTCCGATGCTTCACTTCACGTTTACTGTATACCTTGGACATTCTTATTGACGATGAAGCACAGAAATTGCAACGGAATTAAATTTAAAAGGCACAATGCCGACTTAAGTACAAGAGGACTGACACCTTAACTTTCAATGATTTGAACCTCTCCTGTGAGTCCAGTTTTACATACCGATGCTTCACTTCAGGTTTACTGTATACCTTTACCTTCTTATTGACGATGAAACACAGATATTGCATCGAATTAAATTCAAAAGGCACACCGCCGACTTAAATACAAAAGGACTGACACTCTAACTTTCTATGATTTCAACCTCTCCTGTGAGTCCACTTTTAGATTCCGATGATACACTTCAGGTTTACTGTATACCTTGGACCTTCCCATTGACGATGAAGCACAGATATTGCATCGGAAATAAATTCAAAAGGCACAATGCCGACTTAAGTACAAGAGGACTGACACACCTACTTTCTATGATTTGAACCTCTCCTGTGAGTCCAGTTTTAGTTTCCGATGCTTCACCTCAGGTTTACTGTATCCCTTGGACATTCGTATTGACGATGATACACAGAAATTGCATCCGAATTTAATACAAAAGGCACAATGCCGACTTAAGTACGTCAGGACCGACACCCTAACATTCTATAACTTCAACCTCTCCTGTGAGTCCAGTTTTACATTACGTGCTTCACTTCAGGTTTGCTGTATCGCTTGGACCTTCTTATTGACGATGAAACACAGAAATTGCATCCGAATTCAATACAAAAGTCCCAATGCCGAATTGAGTACGAGAGGACTGACACTCTAACTTTGAATGATTTGAACCTCTAATGTGAGTCCAGTTTTAGATTCCGATGCTTCACTTCAGGTGTACTGTATCCCTTCTACCTTCTTATTGACGATGAAACACAGAAATTGCATCCGTATTTAATAGAAAAGCCACAATGCCGACTTACGTACAATAGGACTGACACTCTAACTTTCTATGATTTCAACCTCTCCTGTGAGTCCAGTTTTAGATTCCCATGCTTCAGGTCAGGTTTTCTGTATACCTTGGACCTTCTTATTGTCGATGAAGCGCAGAAATTGCATAGGAATTAAATTCATGAGGCACAATGCCAACTTAAGTACAAGACGACTGACACTCTAACTTTCTATGATTTGAACCTCTCCTGTGAGTCCAGTTTCAGATTCCGATGCTTCACTTCAGGTGTACTGTACACCTTGGACCTTCTTATTGACGATGAAGCACAAAAATTGCATCGCAATTAAATTCAAAAGGCACAATGCCGACATAAGTACAAGAGGACTGACACACAAAATTTCTAAGAATTTAACCTCTCCTGTGTGTCCAGTTTTAGAATCCGATGCTTCACTTCAGGTTTACTGTATACCTTGGACCTTCCTATTGACAATGAAACACAGAAATTACATCGAATTAAATTCAAAAGGCACAATGGCGACTTAAGTACAAGAGGACTGACACTCTAACTTTCTTCGATTTGAACCTTTCCTGTGAATCCAGTTTTAGTTTCCGATGCTTCACTTCAGGTTTACTGTATCCCTTGGACCTTCTTATTGACGATGAAACACAGAAATTTCATCCGAATTTAAAACAAAAGGCACAATGCCGACTTACGTACGAGAGGACTGACACTCTAACTTTCTATGATTTGAACCTCACCTGTGAGTCCAGTTTTAGATTCCGATGCTTCACTTCAGGTTTTTCTGTATACCTTGGAACTTCTTATTGTCGGCGAAACACACAAATTGCATCGGAATTAAATTCCAAAGGCACAATATCGACTTAAGTACAAGAGGACTGACACTGTAACATTCTATGTTTTGGACCTCTACTGTGAGTCCAGTCTTAGATTCCGATGCTTCACTTCAGGATTACTGTATACCTTGGACCTTCTTATTGACGGCGAAACTCAGAAATTGCATCGGAATTAAATTCAAAAGGCACAATGCCGACTTAAGTACAAGAGGACTGACACTCTAACTTTCTATGATTTGAACCACTCCTGTGAGTCCAGTTTTAGACTCTGACGCTTCTCTTCAGCTTTACTGTATACCTTGGACATTCTTATTGACGATGAAACTCAGAAATAACAACGAATTATATTCAAAAAGCACAATGCCGACTTAAGTACAAGAGGACTGACACTCTAACTTTCTATGATTTGAACCTGTCCTGTGAGTGCAGTTTTAGTTTCCGATGCTTCAGTTCAGGTTTTCTGTATACCTTGGACCTTCTTGTTGACGGCGAAACTCAGAAATTACATCGGAATTAAATTCAAAAGGCACAATGCCGACTTAAGTACAAGAGGACTGACACTCTAACATTCTATGATTTGAACCTTTCCTGTGAATCCAGTTTTAGTTTCCGATGCTACACTTCAGGGTTACTGTGTCCCTTGGACCTTCTTATTGACGGCGAAACATAGAAATTGCATCGGAATTAATTTCAAAAGGCACAATGCCGACTTAAGTACAAGAGGACTGACACTCTAACTTTCTATGCTTTGAAACTCTCCTGTGAGTCCAGTTTTAGATTCCGATGCTTCACGTCAGGTTTACTGTATCCCTTGGACCTTCCTATTCACGATGAAACACAATAGTTGCATCCGAATTTAATGCAAAAGGCACAATGCCGCATTAAGTACAACAGGACTGCCACTCTAACTTTCAATCATTTGAGCCTCTCCTGTGAGTCCAGTTTTAGATTCCGATGCTTCACTACAGGTTTACTGTATCCTTTGGACCTTCTTATTGACGATGAAACACAGAAAATGCATCCCAATTTAATACAAAAGGCTCAATTCCGACTTAAGTACATGAGGACTGACACTCTAACTTTCTATGATTTCAACCTCTCCTGTGAGTCCACTTTTAGATTCCGATGATACACTTCAGGTTTACTGTATACCTTGGACCTTCCCATTGACGATGAAGCACAGATATTGCATCGGAAATAAATTCAAAAGGCACAATGCCGACTTAAGTACAAGAGGACTGACACTCCTACTTTCTATGATTTGAACCTCTCCTGTGAGTCCAGTTTTAGTTTCCGATGTTTCACCTCAAGTTTACTGTATCCCTTGGACATTCGTATTGACGATGATACACAGAAATTGCATCCGAATTTAATACAAAAGGCACAATGCCGACTTAAGTACGACAGGACCGACACCCTAACATTCTATAACTTCAACCTCTCCTGTGAGTCCAGTTTTACATTACGTGCTTCACTTCAGGTTTACTGTATCGCTTGGACCTTCTTATTGACGATGAAACACAGAAATTGCATCCGAATTCAATACAAAAGTCCCAATGCCGAATTGAGTACAAGAGGACTGACACTCTAACTTTCAATGATTTGAACCTCTCCTGTGAGTCCAGTTTTAGATTCCGATGCTTCACTTCAGGTGTACTGTATCCCTTCTACCTTCTTATTGACGATGAAACACAGAAATTGCATCCGTATTTAATAGAAAAGCCACAATGCCGACTTAAGTACAATAGGACTGACACTCTAACTTTCTATGATTTCAACCTCTCCTGCTAGTCCAGTTTTAGATTCCGATGCTTCAGTTCAGGTTTTCTGTATACCTTGGACCTTCTTATTGTCGATGAAACGCAGAAATTGCATAGGAATTAAATTCATGAGGCACAATGCCAACTTAAGTACAAGACGACTGACACTCTAACTTTCTATGATTTGAGCCTCTCCTGTGAGTCCAGTTTCAGATTCCGATGCTTCACTTCAGGTGTACTGTACACCTTGGACCTTCTTATTGACGATGAAGCACAAAAATTGCATCGCAATTAAATTCAAAAGGCACAATGCCGACATAAGTACATGAGGACTGACACACAAAATTTCTAAGAATTTAACCTCTCCTGTGAGTCCAGTTTTAGAATCCGATGCTTCACTTCAGGTTTACTGTATACCTTGGACCTTCCTATTGACAATGAAACACAGAAATTACATCGAATTAAATTCAAAAGGCACAATGGCGACTTAAGTACAAGAGGACTGACACTCTAACTTTCTTCGATTTGAACCTTTCCTGTGAATCCAGTTTTAGTTTCCGATGCTTCACTTCAGGTTTACTGTATCCCTTGGACCTTCTTATTGACGATGAAACACAGAAATTTCATCCGAATTTAAAACAAAAGGCACAATGCCGACTTAAGTACGAGAGGACTGACACTCTAACTTTCTATGATTTGAACCTCACCTGTGAGTCCAGTTTTAGATTCCGATGCTTCACTTCAGGTTTTTCTGTATACCTTGGAACTTCTTATTGTCGGCGAAACACACAAATTGCATCGGAATTAAATTCCAAAGGCACAATATCGACTTAAGTACAAGAGGACTGACACTGTAACATTCTATGTTTAGGACCTCTACTGTGAGTCCAGTCTTAGATTCCGATGCTTCACTTCAGGATTACTGTATACCTTGGACCTTCTTATTGACGGCGAAACTCAGAAATTGCATCGGAATTCAATTCAAAAGGCACAATGCCGACTTAAGTACAAGAGGACTGACACTCTAACTTTCTATGATTTGAACCACTCCTGTGAGTCCAGTTTTAGACTCCGACGCTTCTCTTCAGCTTTACTGTATACCTTGGACATTCTTATTGACGATGAAACTCAGAAATAACAACGAATTACATTCAAAAAGCACAATGCCGACTTAAGTACAAGAGGACTGACACTCTAACTTTCTATGATTTGAACCTGTCCTCTGAGTGCAGTTTTAGTTTCCGATGCTTCAGTTCAGGTTTTCTGTATACCTTGGACCTTCTTGTTGACGGCGAAACACAGAAATTACATCGGAATTAAATTCAAAAGGCACAATGCCGACTTAAGTACAAGAGGACTGACACTCTAACATTCTATGATTTGAACCTTTCCTGTGAATCCAGTTTTAGTTTCCGATGCTATACTTCAGGGTTACTGTGTCCCTTGGACCTTCTTATTGACGGCGAAACATAGAAATTGCATCGGAATTAATTTCAAAAGGCACAATGCCGACTTAAGTACAAGAGGACTGACACTCTAACTTTCTATGCTTTGAAACTCTCCTGTGAGTCCAGTTTTAGTGTCCGGTGCTTCACTTCAGGTTTACTGTATCCCTTGGACCTTATTATTGTCGATGAAACACAGAAATTGCATCCGAATTTAATACCAAAGGCACAATGCCGACTTAAGTACAAGAAGACTGACACTCTAACATTCTATGATTTCAACCTCTCCTGTGAGTCCAGTTTTAGATTCCGATGCTTCACGTCAGGTTTACTGTATCCCTTGGACCTTCCTATTCACGATGAAACACAATAGTTGCATCCGAATTTAATGCAAAAGGCACAATGCCGCATTAAGTACAAGAGGACTGCCACTCTAACTTTCAATCATTTGAGCCTCTCCTGTGAATCCAGTTTTAGATTCCGATGCTTCACTACAGGTTTACTGTATCCCTTGGACCTTCTTATTGACGATGAAACACAGAAATTGCATCCGAATTTAATACAAAAGGCTCAATGCCGACTTAAGTACATGAGGACTGACACTCTAACTTTCTATGATTTGAACCTCTCCTGTGAGTCCAGTTTTAGATTTCGATGCTTCACTTCAGGTTTACTGTATACCTTGGACCTTCTTATTGACGATGAAACACTGAAATTGCATCGAATTAAATTCAAACAGCACAATGCCGACTTAAGTACAAGAGGACTGACACTCTAACTTTCTATGATTTGAACCTCTCCTGTGATCCCAGTTTTAGATTCCGATGCTTCACTTCAGGTTTACTGTATACCTTGGACATTCTTATTGACGATGAAGCACAGAAATTGCATCGGAATTAAATATAAAAGGCACAATGCCGACTTCAGTACAAGAGGACTGACACTCTAACTTTCAATGATTTGAACCTCTCCTGTGAGTCCAGTTTTACATACCGATGCTTCACTTCAGGTTTACTGTATACCTTTAACCTTCTTATTGACGATGAAACACAGATATTGCATCGAATTAAATTCAAAAGGCACAACGCCGACTTAAGTACAAAAGGACTGACACTCTAACTTTCTATGATTTCAACCTCTCCTGTGAGTCCAGTTTTACATTACGTGCTTCACTTCAGGTTTACTGTATCGCTTGGACCTTCTTATTGACGATGAAACACAGAAATTGCATCCGAATTTAATACAAAAGGCACAATGCCGACTTAAGTACGACAGGACCGACACCCTAACATTCTATAACTTCAACCTCTCCTGTGAGTCCAGTTTTACATTACGTGCTTCACTTCAGGTTTACTGTATCGCTTGGACCTTCTTATTGACGATGAAACACAGAAATTGCATCCGAATTCAATACAAAAGTCCCAATGCCGAATTGAGTACAAGAGGACTGACACTCTAACTTTCAATGATTTGAACCTCTCCTGTGAGTCCAGTTTTAGATTCCGATGCTTCACTTCAGGTGTACTGTATCCCTCCTACCTTCTTATTGACGATGTAACACAGAAATTGCATCCGTATTTAATAGAAAAGCCAAAATGCCGACTTAAGTACAATAGGACTGACACTCTAACTTTCTATGATTTCAACCTCTCCTGTGAGTCCAGTTTTAGATTCCGATGCTTCAGTTCAGGTTTTCTGTATACCTTGGACCTTCTTATTGTCGATGAAGCGCAGAAATTGCATAGGAATTAAATTCATGAGGCACAATGCCAACTTAAGTTCAAGACGACTGACACTCTAACTTTCTATGATTTGAACCTCTCCTGTGAGTCCAGTTTCAGATTCCGATGCTTCACTTCAGGTGTACTGTACACCTTGGACCTTCTTATTGACGATGAAGCACAAAAATTGCATCGCAATTAAATTCAAAAGGCACAATGCCGACATAAGTACAAGAGGACTGACACACAAAATTTCTAAGAATTTAACCTCTCCTGTGAGTCCAGTTTTAGAATCCGATGCTTCACTTCAGGTTTACTGTATACCTTGGACCTTCCTATTGACAATGAAACACAGAAATTACATCGAATTAAATTCAAAAGGCACAATGGCGACTTAAGTACAAGAGAACTGACACTCTAACTTTCTTCGATTTGAACCTTTCCTGTGAATCCAGTTTTAGTTTCCGATGCTTCACTTCAGGTTTACTGTATCCCTTGGACCTTCTTATTGACGATGAAACACAGAAATTTCATCCGAATTTAAAACAAAAGGCACAATGCCGACTTAAGTACGAGAGGACTGACACTCTAACTTTCTATGATTTGAACCTCACCTGTGAGTCCAGTTTTAGATTCCGATGCTTCACTTCAGGTTTTTCTGTATACCTTGGAACTTCTTATTGTCGGCGAAACACACAAATTGCATCGGAATTAAATTCCAAAGGCACAATATCGACTTAAGTACAAGAGGACTGACACTGTAACATTCTATGTTTAGGACCTCTACTGTGAGTCCAGTCTTAGATTCCGATGCTTCACTTCAGGATTACTGTATACCTTGGACCTTCTTATTGACGGCGAAACTCAGAAATTGCATCGGAATTAAATTCAAAAGGCACAATGCCGACTTAAGTACAAGAGGACTGACACTCTAACTTTCTATGATTTGAACCACTCTTGTGAGTCCAGTTTTAGACTCCGACGCTTCTCTTCAGCTTTACTGTATACCTTGGACATTCTTATTGACGATGAAACTCAGAAATAACAACGAATTACATTCAAAAAGCACAATGCCGACTTAAGTACAAGAGGACTGACACTCTAACTTTCTATGATTTGAACCTGTCCTCTGAGTGCAGTTTTAGTTTCCGATGCTTCAGTTCAGGTTTTCTGTATACCTTGGACCTTCTTGTTGACGGCGAAACACAGAAATTACATCGGAATTAAATTCAAAAGGCACAATGCCGACTTAAGTACAAGAGGACTGACACTCTAACATTCTATGATTTGAACCTTTCCTGTGAATCCAGTTTTAGTTTCCGATGCTACACTTCAGGGTTACTGTGTCCCTTGGACCTTCTTATTGACGGCGAAACATAGAAATTGCATCGGAATTAATTTCAAAAGGCACAATGCCGACTTAAGTACAAGAGGACTGACACTCTAACTTTCTATGCTTTGAAACTCTCCTGTGAGTCCAGTTTTAGTTTCCGGTGCTTCACTTCAGGTTTACTGTATCCCTTGGACCTTATTATTGTCGATGAAACACAGAAATTGCATCCGAATTTAATACCAAAGGCACAATGCCGACTTAAGTACAAGAAGACTGACACTCTAACATTCTATGATTTCAACCTCTCCTGTGAGTCCAGTTTTAGATTCCGATGCTTCACGTCAGGTTTACTGTATCCCTTGGACCTTCCTATTCACGATGAAACACAATAGTTGCATCCGAATTTAATGCAAAAGGCACAATGCCGCATTAAGTACAAGAGGACTGCCACTCTAACTTTCAATCATTTGAGCCTCTCCTGTGAATCCAGTTTTAGATTCCGATGCTTCACTACAGGTTTACTGTATCCCTTGGACCTTCTTATTGACGATGAAACACAGAAATTGCATCCGAATTTAATACAAAAGGCTCAATGCCGACTTAAGTACATGAGGACTGACACTCTAACTTTCTATGATTTGAACCTCTCCTGTAAATCCAGTTTTAGATTTCGATGCTTCACTTCAGGTTTACTGTATACTTTGGACCTTCTTATTGACGATGAAACACTGAAATTGCATCGAATTAAATTCAAACAGCACAATGCCGACTTAAGTACAAGAGGACTGACACTCTAACTTTCTATGATTTGAACCTCTCCTGTGATCCCAGTTTTAGATTCCGATGCTTCACTTCAGGTTTACTGTATACCTTGGACATTCTTATTGACGATGAAGCACAGAAATTGCATCGGAATTAAATATAAAAGGCACAATGCCGACTTCAGTACAAGAGGACTGACACTCTAACTTTCAATGATTTGAACCTCTCCTGTGAGTCCAGTTTTACATACCGATGCTTCACTTCAGGTTTACTGTATACCTTTAACCTTCTTATTGACGATGAAACACAGATATTGCATCGAATTAAATTCAAAAGGCACAACGCCGACTTAAGTACAAAAGGACTGACACTCTAACTTTCTATGATTTCAACCGCTCCTGTGAGTCCACTTTTAGATTCCGATGATACACTTCAGGTTTACTGTATACCTTGGACCTTCCCATTGACGATGAAGCACAGATATTGCATCGGAAATAAATTCAAAAGGCACAATGCCGACTTAAGTACAAGAGGACTGACACTCCTACTTTCTATGATTTGAACCTCTCCTGTGAGTCCAGTTTTAGTTTCCGATGCTTCACCTCAGGTTTACTGTATCCCTTGGACATTCGTATTGACGATGATACACAGAAATTGCATCCGAATTTAATACAAAAGGCACAATGCCGACTTAAGTACGACAGGACCGACACCCTAACATTCTATAACTTCAACCTCTCCTGTGGGTCCAGTTTTACATTACGTGCTTCACTTCAGGTTTACTGTATCGCTTGGACCTTCTTATTGACGATGAAACACAGAAATTGCATCCGAATTCAATACAAAAGTCCCAATGCCGAATTGAGTGCAAGAGGACTGACACTCTAACTTTCAATGATTTGAACCTCTCCTGTGAGTCCAGTTTTAGATTCCGATGCTTCACTTCAGGTGTACTGTATCCCTTCTACCTTCTTATTGACGATGTAACACAGAAATTGCATCCGTATTTAATAGAAAAGCCAAAATGCCGACTTAAGTACAATAGGACTGACACTCTAACTTTCTATGATTTCAACCTCTCCTGTGAGCCCAGTTTTAGATTCCGATGCTTCAGTTCAGGTTTTCTGTATACCTTGGACCTTCTTATTGTCGATGAAGCGCAGAAATTGCATAGGAATTAAATTCATGAGGCACAATGCCAACTTAAGTTCAAGACGACTGACACTCTAACTTTCTATGATTTGAACCTCTCCTGTGAGTCCAGTTTCAGATTCCGATGCTTCACTTCAGGTGTACTGTACACCTTGGACCTTCTTATTGACGATGAAGCACAAAAATTGCATCGCAATTTAATTCAAAAGGCACAATGCCGACTTAAGTACAAGAGGACTGACACACAAAATTTCTAAGAATTTAACCTCTCCTGTGAGTCCAGTTTTAGAATCCGATGCTTCACTTCAGGTTTACTGTATACCTTGGACCTTCTTATTGACAATGAAACACAGAAATTACATCGAATTAAATTCAAAAGGCACAATGGCGACTTAAGTACAAGAGGACTGACACTCTAACTTTCTATGATTTGAACCTTTCCTGTGAATCCAGTTTTTGTTTCCGATGCTTCACTTCAGGTTTACTGTATCCCTTGGACCTTCTTATTGACGATGAAACACAGAAATTGCATCCGAATGTAAAACAAAAGGCACAATGCCGACTTAAGTACGAGAGGACTGACACTCTAACTTTCTATGATTTGAACCTCACCTGTGAGTCCAGTTTTAGATTCCGATGCTCACTTCAGGTTTTTCTGTATACCTTGGAACTTCTTATTGTCGGCGATACACACAAATTGCATCGGAATTAAATTCAAAAGGCACAATAATGACTTAAGTACAAGAGGACTGACACTGTAACATTTTATGATTTGGACCTCTACTGTGAGTCCAGTTTTAGATTCCGATGCTTCACTTCAGGATTACTGTATACCTTGGACCTTCTTATTGACGGCGAAACTCAGAAATTGCATCGGAATTAAATTCAAAAGGCACAATGCCGACTTAAGTACAAGAGGACTGACACTCTAACATTCTATGATTTCAACCTCTCCTGTGAGTCCAAGTTTAGATTCCGAAGCTTCACGTCAGGTTTACTGTATCCCTTGGACCTTCCTATTCACGATGAAACACAGTAGTTGCATCCGAATTTAATGCAAAAGGCACAATGCCGCATTAAGTACAAGAGGACTGCCACTCTAACTTTCAATCATTTGAGCCTCTCCTGTGAGTCCAGTTTTAGATTCCGATGCTTCACTACAGGTTTACTGTATCCCTTGGACCTTCTTATTGACGATGAAACACAGAAATTGCATCCGAATTTAATACAAAAGGCTCAATGCCGACTTAAGTACATGAGGACTGACACTCTAACTTTCTATGATTTGAACCTCTCCTGTGAGTCCAGTTTCAGATTCCGATGCTTCACTTCAGGTGTACTGTACACCTTGGACTTTCTTATTGACGATGAAGCACAAAAATTGCATCGCAATTAAATTCAAAAGGCACAATGCCGACATAAGTACAAGAGGACTGACACACAAAATTTCTAAGAATTTAACCTCTCCTGTGAGTCCAGTTTTAGAATCCGATGCTTCACTTCAGGTTTACTGTATACCTTGGACCTTCTTATTGACAATGAAACACAGAAATTACATCGAATTAATTTCAAAAGGCACAATGGCGACTTAAGTACAAGAGGACTGACACTCTAACTTTCTTCGATTTGAACCTTTCCTGTGAATCCAGTTTTAGTTTCCGATGCTTCACTTCAGGTTTACTGTATCCCTTGGACCTTCTTATTGACGATGAAACACAGAGATTTCATCCGAATTTAAAACAAAAGGCACAATGCCGACTTAAGTACGAGAGGACTGACACTCTAACTTTCTATGATTTGAACCTCACCTGTGAGTCCAGTTTTAGATTCCGATGCTTCACTTCAGGTTTTTCTGTATACCTTGGAACTTCTTATTGTCGGCGAAACACACAAATTGCATCGGAATTAAATTCCAAAGGCACAATATCGACTTAAGTACAAGAGGACTGACACTGTAACATTCTATGTTTTGGACCTCTACTGTGAGTCCAGTCTTAGATTCCGATGCTTCACTTCAGGATTACTGTATACCTTGGACCTTCTTATTGACGGCGAAACTCAGAAATTGCATCGGAATTAAATTCAAAAGGCACAATGCCGACTTAAGTACAAGAGGACTGACACTCTAACTTTCTATGATTTGAACCAGTCCTGTGAGTCCAGTTTTAGACTCCGACGCTTCTCTTCAGCTTTACTGTATACCTTGGACATTCTTATTGACGATGAAACTCAGAAATAACAACGAATTATATTCAAAAAGCACAATGCCGTCTTAAGTACAAGAGGACTGACACTCTAACTTTCTACGCTTTGAAACTCTCCGGTGAGTCCAGTTTTAGTTTCCGGTGCTTCACTTCAGGTTTACTGTATCCCTTGGACCTTATTATTGTCGATGAAACACAGAAATTGCATCCGAATTTAATACAAAAAGCACATTGCCGACTTAAGTACAAGAGGACTGACACTCTAACATTCAATGATTTCAACCTCTCCTGTGAGTCCAGTTTTAGATTCCGACGCTTCACGTCAGGTTTACTGTATCCCTTGGACCTTCCTATTCACGATGAAACACAATAGTTGCATCCGAATTTAATGCAAAAGGCACAATGCCGCATGAAGTACAAGAGGACTGCCACTCTAACTTTCAATCATTTGAGCCTCTCCTGTGAGTCCAGTTTTAGATTCCGATGCTTCACTACAGGTTTACTGTATCCCTTGGACCTTCTTATTGACGATGAAACACAGAAATTGCATCCGAATTTAATACAAAAGGCTCAATGCCGACTTAAGTACATGAGGACTGACGCTCTAACTTTCTATGATTTGAACCTCTCCTGTGAGTCCAGTTTTAGATTTCGATGCTTCACTTCAGGTTTACTGTATACCTTGGACCTTCTTATTGACGATGAAACACTGAAATTGCATCGAATTAAATTCAAACAGCACAATGCCGACTTAAGTACAAGAGGACTGACACTCTAACTTTCTATGATTTGAACCTCTCCTGTGATCCCAGTTTTAGATTCCGATGCTTCACTTCAGGTTTACTGTATACCTTGGACATTCTTATTGACGATGAAGCACAGAAATTGCATCGGAATTAAATATAAAAGGCACAATGCCGACTTCAGTACAAGAGGACTGACACTCTAACTTTCAATGATTTGAACCTCTCCTGTGAGTTCAGTTTTACATACCGATGCTTCACTTCAGGTTTACTGTATACCTTTAACCTTCTTATTGACGATGAAACACAGATATTGCATCGAATTAAATTCAAAAGGCACAACGCCGACTTAAGTACAAAAGGACTGACACTTTAATTTTCTATGATTTCAACCTCTCCTGTGAGTCCACTTTTAGATTCCGATGATACACTTCAGGTTTACTGTATACCTTGGACCTTCCCATTGACGATGAAGCACAGATATTGCATCGGAAATAAATTCAAAAGGCACAATGCCGACTTAAGTACAAGAGGACTGACACTCCTACTTTCCATGATTTGAACCTCTCCTGTGAGTCCAGTTTTAGTTTCCAATGCTTCACCTCAGGTTTACTGTATCCCTTGGACATTCGTATTGACGATGATACACAGAAATTGCATCCGAATTTAATACAAAAGGCACAACGCCGACTTAAGTACGACAGGACCGACACCCTAACATTCTATAACTTCAACCTCTCCTGTGAGTCCAGTTTTACATTACGTGCTTCACTTCAGGTTTACTGTATCGCTTGGACCTTCTTATTGACGATGAAACACAGAAATTGCATCCGAATTCAATATAAAAGTCCCAATGCCGAATTGAGTACAAGAGGACTGACACTCTAACTTTCAATGATTTGAACCTCTCCTGTGAGTCCAGTTTTAGATTCTGATGCTTCACTTCAGGTGTACTGTATCCCTTCTACCTTCTTATTGACGATGAAACACAGAAATTGCATCCGTATTTAATAGAAAAGCCACAATGCCGACTTAAGTACAATAGGACTGACACTCTAACTTTCTATGATTTCAACCTCTCCTGTGAGTCCAGTTTTAGATTCCGATGCTTCTGTTCAGGTTTTCTGTATACCTTGGACCTTCTTATTGTCGATGAAGCGCAGAAATTGCATAGGAATTAAATTCATGAGGCACAATGCCAACTTAAGTACAAGACGACTGACACTCTAACTTTCTATGATTTGAACCTCTCCTGTGAGTCCAGTTTCAGATTCCGATGCTTCACTTCAGGTGTACTGTACACCTTGGACCTTCTTATTGACGATGAAGCACAAAAATTGCAACGCAATTAAATTCAAAAGGCACAATGCCGACTTAAGTACAAGAGGAGTGACACACAAAATTTCTAAGAATTTAACCTCTCCTGTGAGTCCAGTTTTAGAATCCGATGCTTCACTTCAGGTTTACTGTATACCTTGGACCTTCTTATTGACAATGAAACACAGAAATTACATCGAATTAAATTCAAAAGGCACAATGGCGACTTAAGTACAAGAGGACTGACACTCTAACTTTCTATGATTTGAACCTTTCCTGTGAATCCAGTTTTTGTTTCCGATGCTTCACTTCAGGTTTACTGTATCCCTTGGACCTTCTTATTGACGATGAAACACAGAAATTGCATGCGAATTTAAAACAAAAGGCACAATGCCGACTTAAGTACGAGAGGACTGACACTCTAACTTTCTATGATTTGAACCTCACCTGTGAGTCCAGTTTTAGATTCCGATGCTCACTTCAGGTTTTTCTGTATAAATTAGAACTTCTTATTGTCGGCGAAACACACAAATTGCATCGGAATTAAATTCAAAAGGCACAATATCGACTTAAGTACAAGAGGACTGACACTGTAACATTCTATGATTTGGACCTCTACTGTGAGTCCAGTCTTAGATTCCGATGCTTCACTTCAGGATTACTGTATACCTTGGACCTTCTTATTGACGGCGAAACTCAGAAATTGCATCGGAATTAAATTCAAAAGGCACAATGCCGACTTAAGTACAAGAGGACTGACACTCTAACATTCTATGATTTCAACCTCTCCTGTGAGTCCAGTTTTAGATTCCGATGCTTCACGTCAGGTTTACTGTATCCCTTGGACCGTCCTATTCACGATGAAACACAGTAGTTGCATCCGAATTTAATGCAAAAGGCACAATGCCGCATTAAGTACAAGAGGACTGCCACTCTAACTTTCTATGATTTGAACCTCTCCTGTGAGTCCAGTTTTAGATTTCGATGCTTCACTTCAGGTTTACTGTATACCTTGGACCTTCCCATTGACGATGAAGCACAGATATTGCATCGGAAATAAATTCAAAAGGCACAATGCCGACTTAAGTACAAGAGGACTGACACTCTAACTTTCTATGATTTGAACCTCTCCTGTGATCCCAGTTTTAGATTCCGATGCTTCACTTCAGGTTTACTGTATACCTTGGACATTCTTATTGACGATGAAGCACAGAAATTGCATCGGAATTAAATATAAAAGGCACAATGCCGACTTCAGTACAAGAGGACTGACACTCTAACTTTCAATGATTTGAACCTCTCCTGTGAGTTCAGTTTTACATACCGATGCTTCACTTCAGGTTTACTGTATACCTTTAACCTTCTTATTGACGATGAAACACAGATATTGCATCGAATTAAATTCAAAAGGCACAACGCCGACTTAAGTACAAAAGGACTGACACTTTAATTTTCTATGATTTCAACCTCTCCTGTGAGTCCACTTTTAGATTCCGATGATACACTTCAGGTTTACTGTATACCTTGGACCTTCCCATAGACGATGAAGCACAGATATTGCATCGGAAATAAATTCAAAAGGCACAATGCCGACTTAAGTACAAGAGGACTGACACTCCTACTTTCTATGATTTGAACCTCTCCTGTGAGTCAAGTTTTAGTTTCCAATGCTTCACCTCAGGTTTACTGTATCCCTTGGACATTCGTATTGACGATGATACACAGAAATTGCATCCGAATTTAATACAAAAGGCACAACGCCGACTTAAGTACGACAGGACCGACACCCTAACATTCTATAACTTCAACCTCTCCTGTGAGTCCAGTTTTACATTACGTGCTTCACTTCAGGTTTACTGTATCGCTTGGACCTTCTTATTGACGATGAAACACAGAAATTGCATCCGAATTCAATATAAAAGTCCCAATGCCGAATTGAGTACAAGAGGACTGACACTCTAACTTTCAATGATTTGAACCTCTCCTGTGAGTCCAGTTTTAGATTCTGATGCTTCACTTCAGGTGTACTGTATCCCTTCTACCTTCTTATTGACGATGAAACACAGAAATTGCTTCCGTATTTAATAGAAAAGCCACAATGCCGACTTAAGTACAATAGGACTGACACTCTAACTTTCTATGATTTCAACCTCTCCTGTGAGTCCAGTTTTAGATTCCGATGCTTCAGTTCAGGTTTTCTGTATACCTTGGACCTTCTTATTGTCGATGAAGCGCAGAAATTGCATAGGAATTAAATTCATGAGGCACAATGCCAACTTAAGTACAAGACGACTGACACTCTAACTTTCTATGATTTGAACCTCTCCTGTGAGTCCAGTTTCAGATTCCGATGCCTCACTTCAGGTGTACTGTACACCTTGGACCTTCTTATTGACGATGAAGCACAAAAATTGCATCGCAATTAAATTCAAAAGGCACAATGCCGACTTAAGTACAAGAGGAGTGACACACAAAATTTCTAAGAATTTAACCTCTCCTGTGAGTCCAATTTTAGAATCCGATGCTTCACTTCAGGTTTACTGTATACCTTGGACCTTCTTATTGACAATGAAACACAGAAATTACATCGAATTAAATTCAAAAGGCACAATGGCGACTTAAGTACAAGAGGACTGACACTCTAACTTTCTATGATTTGAACCTTTCCTGTGAATCCAGTTTTAGTTTCCGATGCTTCACTTCAGGTCTACTGTATCCCTTGGACCTTCTTATTGACGATGAAACACAGAAATTGCATGCGAATTTAAAACAAAATGCACAATGCCGACTTAAGTACGAGAGGACTGACACTCTAACTTTCTATGATTTGAACCTCACCTGTGAGTCCAGTTTTAGATTCCGATGCTCACTTCAGGTTTTTCTGTATAAATTGGAACTTCTTATTGTCGGCGAAACACACAAATTGCATCGGAATTAAATTCAAAAGGCACAATATCGACTTAAGTACAAGAGGACTGACACTGTAACATTCTATGATTTGGACCTCTACTGTGAGTCCAGTCTTAGATTCCGATGCTTCACTTCAGGATTACTGTATACCTTGGACCTTCTTATTGACGGCGAAACTCAGAAATTGCATCGGAATTAAATTCAAAAGGCACAATGCCGACTTAAGTACAAGAGGACTGACACTCTAACATTCTATGATTTCAACCTCTCCTGTGAGTCCAGTTTTAGATTCCGATGCTTCACGTCTGGTTTACTGTATCCCTTGGGCCGTCCTATTCACGATGAAACACGGTAGTTGCATCCGAATTTAATGCAAAAGGCACAATGCCGCATTAAGTACAAGAGGACTGCCACTCTAACTTTCTATGATTTGAACCTCTCCTGTGAGTCCAGTTTTAGATTTCGATGCTTCACTTCAGGTTTACTGTATACCTTGGACCTTCTTATTGACGATGAAACACTGAAATTGCATCGAATTAAATTCAAACAGCACAATGCCGACTTAAGTACAAGAGGACTGACACTCTAACTTTCTATGATTTGAACCTCTCCTGTGATCCCAGTTTTAGATTCCGATGCTTCACTTCAGGTTTACTGTATACCTTGGACATTCTTATTGACGATGAAGCACAGAAATTGCATCGGAATTAAATATAAAAGGCACAATGCCGACTTCAGTACAAGTGGACTGACACTCTAACTTTCAATGATTTGAACCTCTCCTGTGAGTTCAGTTTTACATACCATTGCTTCACTTCAGGTTTACTGTATACCTTTAACCTTCTTATTGACGATGAAACACAGATATTGCATCGAATTAAATTCAAAAGGCACAACGCCGACTTAAGTACAAAAGGACTGACACTCTAATTTTCTATGATTTCAACCTCTCCTGTGAGTCCACTTTTAGATTCCGATGATACACTTCAGGTTTACTGTATACCTAGGACCTTCCCATTGACGATGAAGCACAGATATTGCATCGGAAATAAATTCAAAAGGCACAATGCCGACTTAAGTACAAGAGGACTGACACTCCTACTTTCTATGATTTGAACCTCTCCTGTGAGTCCAGTTTTAGTTTCCAATGCTTCACCTCAGGTTTACTGTATCCCTTGGACATTCGTATTGACGATGATACACAGAAATTGCATCCGAATTTAATACAAAAGGCACACCGCCGACTTAAGTACGACAGGACCGACACCCTAACATGCTATAACTTCAACCTCTCCTGTGAGTCCAGTTTTACATTACGTGCTTCACTTCAGGTTTACTGTATCGCTTGGACCTTCTTATTGACGATGAAACACAGAAATTGCATCCGAATTCAATATAAAAGTCCCAATGCCGAATTGAGTACAAGAGGACTCACACTCTAACTTTCAATGATTTGAACCTCTCCTGTGAGTCCAGTTTTAGATTCTGATGCTTCACTTCAGGTGTACTGTATCCCTTCTACCTTCTTATTGACGATGAAACACAGAAATTGCATCCGTATTTAATAGAAAAGCCACAATGCCGACTTAAGTACAATAGGACTGACACTCTAACTTTCTATGATTTCAACCTCTCCTGTGAGTCCAGTTTTAGATTCCGATGCTTCAGTTCAGGTTTTCTGTATACCTTGGACCTTCTTATTGTCGATGAAGCGCAGAAATTGCATAGGAATTAAATTCATGAGGCACAAAGCCAACTAAAGTACAAGACGACTGACACTCTAACTTTCTATGATTTGAACCTCTCCTGTGAGTCCAGTTTCAGATTCCGATGCTTCACTTCAGGTGTACTGTACACCTTGGACCTTCTTATTGACGATGAAGCACAAAAATTGCATCGCAATTAAATTCAAAAGGCACAATGCCGACATAAGTACAAGAGGACTGACACACAAAATTTCTAAGAATTTAACCTCTCCTGTGAGTCCAGTTTTAGAATCCGATGCTTCACTTCAGGTTTACTGTATACCTTGGACCTTCTTATTGACAATGAAACACAGAAATTACATCGAATTGAATTCAAAAGGCACAATGGCGACTTAAGTACAAGAGGACTGACACTCTAACTTTCTATGATTTGAACCTTTCCTGTGAATCCAGTTTTAGTTTCCGATGCTTCACTTCAGGTTTACTGTATCCCTTGGACCTTCTTATTGACGATGAAACACAGAAATTGCATGCGAATTTAAAACAAAAGGCACAATGCCGACTTAAGTACGAGAGGACTGACACTCTAACTTTCTATGATTTGAACCTCACCTGTGAGTCCAGTTTTAGATTCCGATGCTCACTTCAGGTTTTTCTGTATACCTTGGAACTTCTTATTGTCGGCGAAACACACAAATTGCATCGGAATTAAATTCAAAAGGCACAATATCGACTTAAGTACAAGAGGACTGACACTGTAACATTCTATGATTTGGACCTCTACTGTGAGTCCAGTCTTAGATTCCGATGCTTCACTTCAGGATTACTGTATACCTTGGACCTTCTTATTGACGGCGAAACTCAGAAATTGCATCGGAATTAAATTCAAAAGGCACAATGCCGACTTAAGTACAAGAGGACTGACACTCTAACATTCTATGATTTCAACCTCTCCTGTGAGTCCAGTTTTAGATTCCGATGCTTCACGTCAGGTTTACTGTATCCCTTGGACCCTCCTATTCACGATGAAACACAGTAGTTGCATCCGAATTTAATGCAAAAGGCACAATGCCGCATTAAGTACAAGAGGACTGCCACTCTAACTTTCAATCATTTGAGCCTCTCCTGTGAGTCCAGTTTTAGATTCCGATGCTTCACTATAGGTTTACTGTATCCCTTGGACCTTCTTATTGACGATGAAACACAGAAATTGTATCCGAATTTAATACAAAAGGCTCAATGCCGACTGACACTCTAACTTTCTATGATTTGAACCTCTCCTGTGAGTCCAGTTTTACATTCCGATGCTTCACTTCAGGTTTACTGTATACCTTTAACCTTCTTATTGACGATGAAACACAGAAATTGCATCGAATTAAATTCAAAAGGCACAACGCCGACATAAGTACAAAAGGACTGACACTCTAACTTTCTATGATTTCAACCTCTCCTGTGAGTCCACTTTTAGATTCCGATGATACACTTCAGATTTACTGTATACCTTGGACCTTCCCATTGACGATGAAGCACAGATATTGCATCGGAAATAAATTCAAAAGGCACAATGCCGACTTAAGTACAAGAGGACTGACACTCCTACTTTCTATGATTTGAACCTCTCCTGTGAGTCCAGTTTTAGTTTCCGATGCTTCACCTCACGTTTACTGTTTCCCTTGGACATTCGTATTGACGATGATACACAGAAATTGCATCCGAATTAAATACAACAGGCACAATGCCGACTTAAGTGCGACAGGACTGACACCCTAACATTCTATAATTTCAACCTCTCCTGTGAGTCCAGTTTTACATTCCGTGCTTCACTTCAGGTTTACTGTATCGCTTGGACCTTCTTATTGACGATGAAACACAGAAATTGCATCCGAATTCAATACAAAAGTCCCAATGCCGAATTGAGTACAAGAGGACTGACACTCTAACTTTCAATGATTTGAACCTCTCCTGTGAGTCCAGTTTTAGATTCCGATGCTTCACTTCAGGTGTACTGTATCCCTTCTACCTTCTTATTGACGATGAAACACAGAAATTGCATCCGTATTTAATAGAAAAGCCACAATGCCGACTTAAGTACAATAGGACTGACACTCTAACTTTCTATGATTTCAACCTCTCCTGTGAGTCCAGTTTTAGATTCCGATGCTTCAGTTCAGGTTTTCTGTATATCTTGGACCTTCTTATTGTCGATGAAGCGCAGAAATTGCATAGGAATTAAATTCATGAGGCACAATGCCGACTTAAGTACAAGACGACTGACACTCTAACTTTCTATGATTTGAACCTCTCCTGTGAGTTTAGTTTCAGATTCCGATGCTTCACTTCGGGTGTACTGTACACCTTGGACCTTCTTATTGACGATGATACACAGAAATTGCATCGCAATTAAATTCAAAAGGCACAATGCCGACTTAAGTACAAGAGGACTGACACATAATTTCTAAGATTTTAACCTCTCCTGTGAGTCCAGTTTTAGATTCCGATGCTTCACTTCAGGATTACTGTATACCTTGGATCGTCTTATTGACGGCGAAACTCAGAAATTGCATCGGAATTAAATTCAAAAGGCACAATGCCGACTTAAGTACAAGAGGACTGACACTCTAACTTTCCATGATTTGAACCTTTCCTGTGAATCCAGTTTTAGTTTCCGATGCTTCACTTCAGGTTTACTGTATCCCTTGGACCTTCTTATTGACGATGAAACACATAAATTGCACCCGAATTTATACAAAAGGGACAATGCCGACTTAAGTACAAGAGGACTGACACTCTAACTTTCTATGATTTGAACCTCTACTGTGAGTTCAGTTTTAGATTCCGATGCTTCAGTTCAGGTTTTCTGTATACCTTAGACCTTCTTATTGACGATGAAGCGCAGAAGTTGCATAGGAATTAAATTCAAGAGGCACAATGCCGACTTAAGTACAAGACGACTGACAATCTAACTTTCTATCATTTGAACCTCTTCTGTGAGTCCAGTTTTAGATTCCGATGCTTCACTTCAGGTGTACTGTATACTTTGGACCTTCTTATTGACGATGAAGCACAGAAAATGCATCGCAATTAAATTCAAAAGGCACAATGGCGACTTAAGTACAAGAGGACTGACACTCTAACTTTCTACACTCCTGGAAATTGAAATAAGAACACCGTGAATTCATTGTCCCAGGAAGGGGAAACTTTATTGACACATTCCTGGGGTCAGATACATCACATGATCACACTGACAGAACCACAGGCACATAGACACAGGCAACAGAGCATGCACAATGTCGGCACTAGTACAGTGTACATCCACCTTTCGCAGCAATGCAGGCTGCTATTCTCCCATGGAGACGATCGTAGAGATGCTGGATGTAGTCCTGTGGAATGGCTTGCCATGCCATTTCCACATGGCGCCTCAGTTGGACCAGCGTTCGTGCTGGACGTGCAGACCGCGTGAGACGACGCTTCATCCAGTCCCAAACATGCTCAATAGGGGACAGATCCGGAGATCTTGCTGGCCAGGGTAGTTGACTTACACCTTCTAGAGCACGTTGGGTGGCACGGGATACATGCGGACGTACATTGTCGTGTTGGAACAGCAAGTTCCCTTGCCGGTCTAGGAATGGTAGAACGATGGGTTCGATGACGGTTTGGATGTACCGTGCACTATTCAGTGTCCAATCGACGATCACCAGTGGTGTACGGCCAGTGTAGGAGATCGCTCCCCACACCATGATGCCGGGTGTTGGCCCTGTGTGCCTCGGTCGTATGCAGTCCTGATTGTGGCGCTCACCTGCACGGCGCCAAACACGCATACGACCATCATTGGCACCAAGGCAGAAGCGACTCTCATCGCTGAAGACGACACGTCTCCATTCGTCCCTCCATTCACGCCTGTCGCGACACCACTAGAGGCGGGCTGCACGATGTTGGGGCGTGAGCGGAAGACGGCCTAACGGTGTGCGGGACCGTAGCCCAGCTTCATGGAGACGGTTGCGAATGGTCCTCGCCGATACCCCAGGAGCAACAGCGTCCCTAATTTGCTGGGAAGTGGCGGTGCGGTCCCCTACGGCACTGCGTAGGATCCTACGGTCTTGGCGTGCATCCGTGCGTCGCTGCGGTCCGGTCCCAGGTCGACGGGCACGTGCACCTTCCGCCGACGACTGGCGACAACATCGATGTACTGTGGAGACCTCACGCCCCACGTGTTGAGCAATTCGGCGGTACGTCCACCCGGCCTCCCGCATGCCCACTATACGCCCTCGCTCAAAGTCCGTCAACTCCACATACGGTTCATGTCCACGCTGTCGCAGCATGCTACCAGTGTTAAAGACTGCGATGGAGCTCCGTTTGCTACGGCAAACTGGCTGACACTGACGGCGAAGGTGCACAAATGCTGCGCAGCTAGCGCCATTCGACGGCCAACACCGCGGTTCCTGGTGTGTCCGCTGTGCCGTGCGTGTGATCATTGCTTGTACGGCCCTCTCGCAGTGTCCGGAGCAAGTATGGTGGGTCTGACACACCGGTGTCAATGTGTTCATTTTTCCATTTCCTGGAGTGTATGATTTGAACCTTTCCTGTGAATCCAGATTTAGTTTCCGATGCTTCACTTCAGGTTCACTGTATCCCTTGGCCTTCCTATTGACGATGAAACACAGAAATTGCATCCGAATTTAAAACAAAAGGCACAATGCCGACTTAAGTACGAGAGGACTGACACTCTAACATTCTATGACTTGAACCTCTCCTGTGAGTCCAGTTTTAGATTCCGATGCTTCACTTCAGGTTTTTCTGTATACCTTGGAACATCTTATTGACGGCGAAACACACAAATTGCATCGGAATTAAATTCAAAAGGCACAATATCGACTTAAGTCCAAGAGGACTGTCACTGTAACTTTCTATGATTTGAACCTCTACTGTGAGTCCAGTCTTAGATTCCGATGCTTCACTTCAGGTTTACTGTATACCTTGGACCTTCTCATTGACGGCGAAACTCAGAAATTGCATCGGAATTAAATTCAAAAGGCACAATGCCGACTTACGTACAAGAGGACTGACACTCTAACTTACTATGATTTGAACCACTCCTGTGAGTCCAGTTTTAGACTCCGACGCTTCTCTTCAGCTTTACTGTATACCTTGGACATTCTTATTGACGATGAAACACAGAAATTGCAACGAATTATATTCAAAAAGCACAATGCCGACTTAAGTACAAGAGGACTGACACTCTAACTTTCTATGATTTGAACCTCTCCTGTGAGTGCAGTTTTAGTTTCCGATGCTTTAGATCAGGATTTCTGTATACCTTGCACCTTCTTGTTGACGGCGAAACTCAGAAATTGCATAGGAATTTAATTCAAAAGGCACAATGCCGACTTAAGTACAAGAGGACTGACACTCTAACATTCTATGATTTGAACCTATAATGTGAATCCAGTTTTAGTTTCCGATGCTTCACTTCAGGGTTACTGTATCCCTTGGACCTTCTTATTGACGGCGAAACATAGAAATTGCATCGGAATTAAATTCAAAAGGCACAATGCCGACTTAAGTACAAGAGGACTGACACTCTAACTTTCTATGCTTTGAACCTCTCCTGTGAGTCCAGTTTTAGTTTCCGATGCTACACTTCAGGTTTACTGTATCCCTTGGACCTTCTTATTGTCGATGAAACACAGAAATTGCATCCGAATTTAATACAAAAGGCACAATGCCGACTTAAGTACAAGAGGACTGACACTCTGACATTCTATGGTTTCAACCTCTCCTGTGAGTCCAGTTTTAGATTCCGATGCTTCACGTCAGGTTTACTGTATCCCTTGGACCTTCCTAGTCACGATGAAACACAGAAGTTGCATCCGAATTTAATGGAAAAGGCACAATGCCGAATTAAGTACAAGAGGACTGCCACTCTAACCTTCAATCGTTTGAGCCTCTCCTGTGAGTCCAGTTTTAGATTCCGTTGCTTCACTACAGGTTTACTGTATCCCTTGGACCTTCTTATTGACGATGAAACACAGAAATTGCATCCGAATTTAATACAAAAGGCACAATGCCGACTTAAGTACAAGAGGACTGACATTCTAACTTTCTATAATTTGAACCTCTCCTGTGAGTCTAACTTTAGATTTCGATGCTTCACTTCAGGTTTACTGTATACTTTGGACCTTCTTATTGACGATGAAACACAGAAATTGCATCGAATTAAATTCAAAAAGCACAATGCCGACTTAAGTACAAGAGGATTGACACTCTAACTTTCTATGATTTGAACCTCTCCTGTGATCCCAGTTTTAGATTCCGATGCTTCACTTCAGGTTTACTGTATACCTTGGACCTTCTTATTGACGATGAAGTACAGAAATTGCATCGGAATTAAATTTAAAAGGCACAATGCCGACTTAAGTACAAGAGGACTGACACTCTAACTTTCAACGATTTGAACCTCTCCTGTGAGTCCAGTTTTACATTCCGATGCTTCACTTCAGGTTTACTGTATACCTTTAACCTTCTTATTGACGATGAAACACAGAAATTGCTTCGAATTAAATTCAAAAGGCACAACGCCGACCTAAGTACAAAAGGACTGACACTCTAACTTTCTATGATTTGAAACTCTCCTGTGAGTCCACTTTTGGATTCCGATGCTACACTTCAGGTTTACTGTATAACTTGGACCGTCCCATTGACTATGAAGCACAGATATTGCATCGGAAATAAATTCAAAAGGCACAATGCCGACTAAAGTACAGGAGGACTGACACTCCTACTTTCTATGATTTGAACCTCTCCTGTGAGTCCAGTTAAACATTCCGTGCTTCACCTCAGGTTTCCTGTATCGCTTGGACCTTCTTATGACGATGAAACACAGAAATTGCATCCGAATTCAATACAAAAGGCACAATGCCGAATTGAGTACAAGGGGACTGACACTCTAACTTTCAATGATTTGAACCTCTCCTGTGAGTCCAGTTTTACATTCCGATGCTTCACTTCAGGTTTACTGTATACCTTTAACCTTCTTATTGACGATGAAACACAGAAATTGCATCGAATTAAATTCAAAAGGCACAACGCCGACTTAAGTACAAAAGGACTGACACTCCTACTTTCTATGATTTGAACCTCTCCTGTGAGTCCAGTTTTAGTTTCCGATGCTTCACCTCAGGTTTACTGTATCCCTTGGACATTCGTATTGACGATGATACACAGAAATTGCATCCGAACTTAATACAAAAGGCACAATGCCGACTTAAGTACAACATTACTGACACCCTAACTTTCTATAATTTCAACCTCTCCTGTGAGTCCAGTTAAACATTCCGTGCTTCACTTCAGGTTTCCTGTATCGCTTGGACCTTCTTATTGACGATGAAACACAGAAATTGCATCCGAATTCAATACAAAAGGCACAATGCCGAATTGAGTACAAGGGGACTGACACTCTAACTTTCTATGATTTCAACCTCTCCTGTGAGTCCAGTTTTAGATTCCGATGCTTCACTTCAGGTTTACTGAATCCCTTGGACCTTCTTATTGACGATGAAACACAGATATTGCGTCCGAATTTAATACAAAAGGCACAATGCCGAATTAAGTAAAAGAGGACTGATACTCTAGCTTTCTATGATTTGAACCTTTCCTGTGAATCCAGTTTTAGTTTCCGATGCTTCACTTCAGGTTTACTGTATCCCTTGGACCTTCTTATTGACGATAAAACACAGAAATTGCATCCGAATTTAATACAAAAGGGACAATGCCGACTTAAGTACAAGAGGACTGACACTCTAACTTTCAATGATTTTAACCTCTCCTGTGAGTCCAGTTTTAGATTCCGATGCTTCACTTCAGGTTTACTGTATCCCTTGGACCTTCTTATTGACGATGAAACACAGAAATTGCGTCCGAATATAATACAAAAGGCACAATGCCGAATTAAGTACAAGAGGGCTGACACTCTAACATTCTATGATTTGAACCACTCCTGTGAGTCCAGTTTAAGACTCCGACACTTCTCTTTGGCTGTACTGTATACCTTGGACATTCTTATTGACGATGAAACACAGAAATTGCAACGAATTATATTCAAGAAGCACAATGCCGACTTAAGTACAAGAGGACTGACACTCTAACTTTCTATGATTTGAACCTCTCCTGTGAGTGCAGTTTTAGATTCCGATGCTTCAGTTCAGGTTTACTGTATACCTTGGACCATCTTATTGACGATGAAGCGCAGAAGTTGCATAGGGATTAAATTCAAGAGGCACAATGCCGACTTAAGTACGAGACAACTGACACTCTAACTTTCTATGATTTGAACCTCTCCTGTGATTCCAGTTTTAGATTCCGATGCTTCACTTCAGGTGTACTGTATACTTTGGACCTTCTTATTGACGATGAAGCACAGAAAATGCAACCCAATTAAATTCAAAAGGCACAATGCCGACTTAAGTACAAGAGGACTGACACACTAACTTTCTACGATTTTAACCTCTCCTGTGAGTCCAGTTTTAGATTCCGATGCTTCACTTCAGGTTTACTGTATACCTTGGAACTTCTTATTGACGATGAAACACAGAAATTATATCGAATTAAATTCAAAAGGCACAATGGCGACTTAAGTACAAGAGGACTGACACTCTAACTTTCTATGATTCGAACCTTTCCTGTGAATCCAGTTTTAGTTTCCGATGCTTCACTTCAGGTTTACTGTATCCCTTGGACCTTCTTATTGATGATGAAACACAGAAATTGCATCCGAATTTAAAACAAAAAGCACAATGCCGACTTAAGTACGAGAGGACTGACACTCTAACTTTCTATGATTTGAAACTCTCCTGTGAGTCCAGTTTTAGATTCCGATGCTTCACTTCAGGTTTTTCTGTATACCTTGGAACTTCTTATTGACGGCGAAACACACAAATTGCATCGGAATTAAATTCAAAAGGCACAATATCGACTTAAGTACAAGAGGACTGACACCGTAACTTTCTATGATTTGAACCTCTACTGTGTGTCCAGTCTTAGATTCCGATGCTTCACTTCAGGTTTACAGTATACCTTAAACCTTCTTATTGGCGGCGACACTCAGAAATTGCATCGGAATTAAATTCAAAAGGCACAATGCCGACTTAAGTACAAGAGGACTGGCACTCTAACTTTCTATGATTGGAACCTCTCCTGTGAGTGCAGTATTAGTTTCCGAAGCTTCAGTTCAGGTTTTCTGTTTACATTGGACCTTCTTATTGACGGCGAAACTCAGAAATTGCATCGGAATTAAATTCAAAAGGCACAATGCCGACTTAAGTACAAGATCACTGACATTCTAACTTTCTATAATTTGAACCTCTCCTGTGAGTCCAGTTTTAGATTTCGATGCTTCACTTCAGGTTTACTGTATACCTTGGACCTTCTTATTGACGATGAAACACAGAAATTGCATCGAATTAAATTCAAAAAGCACAATGCCGACTTAAGTACAAGAGGACTGACACTCTAACTTTCTATGATTTGAACCTCTCCTGTGATTCCAGTTTTAGATTCCGATGCTTCACTTCAGAATTACTGTATACCTTGGACCTTATTATTGACGACGAAGCACAGATATTGCATCGGAATTAAATTTAAAAGGCACAATGCCGACTTAAGTACAAGAGGACTGACACTCTAACTTTCAATGATTTGAACCTCTCCTGCGAGTCCAGTTTTACATTCCGATGCTTCACTTCAGGTTTACTGTCTACCTTTAACCTTCTTATTGACGATGACGCACAGAAATTGCATCGAATTAAATTCAAAAGGCACAACGCCGACTTAAGTACAAAAGAACTGACACTCTAACTTTCTATGATTTGAACCTCTCCTGTGAGTCCACTTTTAGATTCCGATGCTACACTTCAGGATTACTGTATACCTTGGACATTCCCATTGACGATGAAGCACAGTTATTGCATCGGAAATAAATTCAAAATGCACAATGCCGACTTAAGTACAAGAGGACTGACACTTCTACTTACTATGATTTGAACCTCTCCTGTGAGTCCAGTCTTAGTTTCCGATGCTTCACCTCAGGTTTACTGTATCCCTTGGACATTCGTATTGACGATGATACACAGAAATTGCATCCGAATTTAATACATAAGGCACAATGCCGACTTAAGTACAACAGGACTCACACCCTAACTTTCTATAATTTCAACCGCTCCTGTGAGTCCAGTTTTACATTCCGTGCTTCACTTCAGGTTTACTGTATCGCTTGGACCTTCTTATTGACGATGAAACACAGAAATTGCATCCGAATTTAATACAAAAGCACAATGCCGACTTAAGTACAAGAGGACTGACACTCTAACTTTCTATGATTTGAACCTCTGCTTTGAGTCCAGTTTTAGATTCCGATGCTTCACTTCAGGTGTACTGTATCCCTTCTACCTTCTTATTGACGATGAAACACAGAAAATGCATCCGTTGTTAATAGAAAAGCCACAATGCCGACTTAAGTACAATAGGACTGACACTCTAACTTTCTATGATTTGAACCTCTCCTGTGAGTGCAGTTTTAGATTCCGATGCTGCAGTTCAGGTTTTCTGTATACCTTGGACCATCTTATTGACGATGAAGCGCAGAAGTTGCATAGGAATTAAATTCAAGAGGCACAATGCCGACTTAAGTACGAGACAACTGACACTCTAACTTTCTATGATTTGAACCTCTCCTGTGAGTCCAGTTTTAGATTCCGATGCTTCACTTCAGGTTTACTGTATACCTTGGAACTTCTTATTGACGATGAAACACAGAAATTATTTCGAATTAAATTCAAAAGGCACAATGGCGACTTAAGTACGAGAGGACTGACACTCTAACTTTCTATGATTCGAACCTTTCCTGTGAATCCAGTTTTAGTTTCCGATGCTTCACTTCAGGTTTACTGTATCCCTTGGACCTTCTTATTGACGATGAAACACAGAAATTGCATCCGAATTTAAAACAAAAGGCTCAATGCCGACTTAAGTGCGAGAGGACTGACACTCTAACTTTCTATGATTTGAAACTCTCCTGTGAGTCCAGTTTTAGATTCCGATGCTTCACTTCAGGTTTTTCTGTATACCTTGGAACTTCTTATTGACGGCGAAACACACAAATTGCATCGGAATTAAATTAAATACGCACAATATCGACTTAAGTACAAGAGGACTGACACTGTAACTTTCTATGATTTGAACCTCTACTGTGAGTCCAGTCTTAGATTCCGATGCTTCACTTCAGGTTTACAGTATACCTTAAACCTTCTTATTGACGGCGACACTCAGAAATTGCATCGGAATTAAATTCAAAAGGCACAATGCCGACTTAAGTACAAGAGGACAGGCACTCTAACTTTCTATGATTTGAACCTCTCCTGTGAGTGCAGTATTAGTTTCCGAAGCTTCAGTTCAGGTTTTCTGTATACATTGGACCTTCTTATTGACGGCGAAACTCAGAAATTGCATCGGAATTAAATTCAAAAGGCACAATGCCGACTTAAGTACAAGATCACTGACATTCTAACTTTCTATAATTGGAACCTCTCCTGTGAGTCCAGTTTTAGATTTCGATGCTTCACTTCAGGTTTACTGTATACCTTGGACCTTCTTATTGACGATGAAACACAGAAATTGCATCGAATTAAATTCAAAAAGCACAATGCCGACTTAAGTACAAGAGGACTGACACTCTAACTTTCTATGATTTGAACCTCTCCTGTGATCCCAGTTTTAGATTCCGGTGCTTCACTTCAGAATTACTGTATACCTGGGACCTTATTATTGACGATGAAGCACAGATATTGCATCGGAATTAAATTTAAAAGGCACAATGCCGACTTAAGTACAAGAGGACTGACACTCTAACTTTCAATGATTTGAACCTCTCCTGCGAGTCCAGTTTTACATTCCGATGCTTCACTTCAGGTTTACTGTGTACCTTTAACCTTCTTATTGACGATGACACACAGAAATTGCATCGAATTAAATTCAAAAGGCACAACGCCGACTTAAGTACAAAAGGACTGACACTCTAACTTTGTATGATTTGAACCTCTCCTGTGAGTCCACTTTTAGATTGCGATGCTACACTTCAGGTTTACTGTATACCTTGGACATTCCCATTGACGATGAAGCACAGATATTGCATCGGAAATAAATTCAAAATGCACAATGCCGACTTAAGTACAAGAGGACTGACACTTCTACTTACTATGATTTGAACCTCTCCTGTGAGTCCAGTCGTAGTTTCCGATGCATCACCTCAGGTTTACTGTATCCCTTGGACATTCGTATTGACGATGATTCACAGAAATTGCATCCGAATTTAATACATAAGGCACAATGCCGACTTAAGTACAACAGGACTCACACCCTAACTTTCTATAATTTCAACCGCTCCTCTGAGTCCAGTTTTACATTCCGTGCTTCACTTCAGGTTTACTGAATCGCTTGGACCTTCTTATTGACGATGAAACACAGAAATTGCATCCGAATTTAATACTAAAGGCACAATGCCGACTTAAGTAGAAAAGGACTGACACTCTAACTTTCTATGATTTGAACCTCTGCTTTGAGTCCAGTTTTAGATTCCGATGCTTCACTTCAGGTGTACTGTATCCCTTCTACCTTCTTATTGACGATGAAACACAGAAATTGCATCCGTATTTAATAGAAAAGCCACAATGCCGACTTAACTACAATAGGACTGACACTCTAACTTTCTATGATTAAAACCTCTCCTGTGAGTCCAGTTTTAGATTCCGATGCTTCACTTCAGGTTTACTGTATCCCTTGGACCTTCTTATTGACGTTGAAACACAGAAATTGCGTCCGAATTTAATACAAAAGGCACAATGCCGAATCAAGTAAAAGAGGACTGATACTCTAACTTTCTATGATTTGAACCACTCCTGTGATTCCAGTCTTAGACTCCGCGCGCTTCACTTCAGCTTTACTGTATACCTTGGACATTGTTATTGACGATGAAACAAAGATATTGCAACGAATTATATTCAAAAAGCACAATGCCAACTTAAGTACAAATGGACTGGCACTCTAACTTTCTATGATTTGAACCTCTCCTGTGAGTGCAGTTTTAGATTCCGATGCTTCAGTTCAGGTTTTCTGTATACCTTGGACCTTCTTATTGTCGATGAAGCGCAGAAATTGCATAGGAATTAAATTCATGAGGCACAATGCCGACTTAAGTACAAGACGACTGACACTCTAACTTTCTATGATTTGAAACTCTCCTGTGAGTCCAGTTTTAGATTCCGATGCTTCACTTCAGGTGTACTGTATACCTTGCAGCTTCTTATTGACGATGAAGCACAGAAATTGCATCGCAATTAAATTCAAAAGGCACAATGCCGACTTAAGTACAAGAGGACTGACACTTCCACTTTCTAGGATTTGAACCTCTCCTGTGAGTCCAGATTTAGTTTCCGATGCTTCACATCAGGTTTACTGTATCCCTGGGACATTCGTATTGACGATGATACACAGAAATTGCATCCGAATTTAATACATAAGGCACAATGCCGACTTAAGTACAACAGGACTCACACCCTAACTTTCTATAATTTCAACCTCTCCTGTGAGTCCAGTTTTACATTCCGTGCTTCACTTCAGGTTTACTGTATCGCTTGGACCTTCTTATTGACGATGAAACACAGAAATTGCATCCGAATTCAACACAAAAAGCACAATGCCGAATTGAGTACAAGAGGACTGACACTCTAACTTTCTATGCTTTGAACCTCTCCTGTGAGTCCAATTTTAAATTGCGATGCTTCACTTCAGGTGTACTGTATCCCTTCTACCTTCTTAATGACGATGAAACACAGAAATTGCATCCGTATTTAATAGAAAAGCCACAATGCCGACTTAAGTACAATAGGACTGACACTCTAACTTTCTATGATTTCAACCTCTCCTGTGAGTCCAGTTTTACATTCCGATGCTTCACTTCAGGTTTACTGTATCCCTTCTACCTTCTTATTGACGATGGAACACAGAAATTGCATCCGTATTTAATAGAAAAGCCACGATGCCGACTTAAGTACAACAGGACTGACACACTAACTTTCTATGATTTCAACCTCTCCTGTGAGTCCAGTTTTAGATTCCGATGCTTCAGTTCAGGTTTACTGTATACCTTGGACCTTCTTATTGTCGATGAAGCGCAGAAATTGCATAGGAATTAAATTCATGAGGCACAATGCCGACTTAAGTACAAGAGGACTGACTCTCCTACTTTCTATGATTTGAACCTCTCCTGTGAGTCCAGTTTTAGTTTCCGATGCTTCACCTCAGGTTTACTGTATCCCTTCTACCTTCTTATTGACGATGAAACACAGAAATTGCATCCGTATTTAATAGAAAAGCCACGATGCCGACTTAAGTACAACAGGACTGACACACTAACTTTCTATGATTTCAACCTCTCCTGTGAGTCCAGTTTTAGATTCCGATGCTTCACTTCAGGTTTACTGTATCCCTTGGACCTTCTTATTGACGTTGAATTACAGAAATTGCGTCCGAATTTAATACAAAAGGCACAATGCCGAATTAAGTACAAGACGACTGACACTCTAACTTTCTATGATTTGAACCTCTCCTGTGAGTCCAGTTTTAGATTCCGATGCTTCACTTCAGGTGTACTGTACACCTTGGACCTTCTTATTGACGATGAAGCACAGAAATTGCATCGCAATTAAATTCAACAGGCACAATGCCGACATAAGTACAAGACGACTGACACTCTAACTTTCTATGATTTGAAACTGTCCTGTGAGTCCAGTTTTAGATTCCGATGCTTCACTTCAGGTGTACTGTACACCTTGGAGCTTCTTATTGACGATGAAGCACAGAAATTGCTTCGCAATTACATTCAAAAGGCACAATGCCGACTTAAGTACAAGAGGAGTGACACTTCTACTTTCTATGATTTGAACCTCTCCTGTGAGTCCAGTTTTAGTTTCCGATGCTTCACCTCAGGTTTACTGTATCCCTTGGACATTCGTATTGACGATGATACACAGAAATTGCATCCGAATTAAATACATAAAGGACAATGCCGACTTAAGTACAACAGGACTCACACCCTAACTTTCTATAATTTCAACCTCTCCTGTGAGTCCAGTTTTACATTCCGTGCTTCACTTCAGGTTTACTGTATCGCTTGGACCTTCTTGTTGACGATGAAACACAGAAATTGCATCCGAATTCAATACAAAAGGCACAATGCCGAATTGAGTACAAGAGGACTGACACTCTAACTTTCTATGCTTTGAACCTCTCCTGTGAGTCCAGTTTTAGATTCCGATGCTTCACTTCAGGTGTACTGTATCCGTTCTACCTTCTTATTGACGATGAAACACAGACATTGCATCCGTATTTAGTAGAAAAGCCACAATGCCGACTTAAGTACAATAGGACTGACACTCTAACTTTCTATGATTTCAATCTCTCCTGTGAGTCCAGTTTTAGATTCCGATGCTTCAGTTCAGGTTTTCTGTATGGCTTGGACCTTCTTATTGACGGCGAAACTCCGAAATTGCATCGGAATTAAATTCAAAAGGCACAATGCGCACTTAAGTACAAGAGGACTGACACTCTAACTTTCTATGATTTGAACCTTTCCTGTGAATCCAGTTTTAGTTTCCGATGCTTCACTTTAGGTTTACTGTATCCCTTGGACCTTCTTATTGACGATTAAACACAGAAATTGCATCCGAATTTAATACAAAAGGGACAATGCCGACTTAAGTACAAGAGGACTGACACTCTAACTTTCAATGATATGAACCTCTCCTGTGAGTCCAGTTTTGGATTCCGATGCTTCACTTCAGGTTTACTGTATCCCTTGGACCTTCTTATTGACGATGAAACACAGAAATTGCGTCCGAATTTAATACAAAAGGCACAATGCCGAATTAAGTACAAGAGGACTGACACTCTAACATTCTATGATTTGAACCACTCCTGTGAGTCCAGATTTAGTCTCCGACGCTTCTCTTCAGCTTTACTGTATACCTTGGACATTCTTATTGACGGTGAAACACAGAAATTGCAACGAATTATATTCAAAAAGCACAATGCCGACTTAAGTACAAGGAGACTGACACTCTAACTTTCTGTGATTTGAACCTCTCCTGTGAGTGCAGTTTTAGATTCCGATGCTTCAGTTCAGGTTTTCTGTATACCTTGGACCTTCTTATTGACGATGAGGCGCAGAAATTACATATCAATTAAATTTAAGAGGCACAATGCTGACTTAAGTACAAGACGACTGACACTCTAACTTTCTATGATTTGAAACTCTCCTGTGAGTCCAGTTTTAGATTCCGATGTTTCACTTCAGGTGTACTGTATACCTTGGACCTTCTGATTGACGATGAAGCACAGAAATTGCATCGCAATTAAATTCAAAAGGCACATTGTCGACTTAAGTACAAGAGGACTGACACACTAACTTTCTACGATTTTAACCTCTCCTGTGAGTCCAGTTTTAGATTCCGATGCTTCACTTCAGGTTTACTGTATACCTTGGACCTTCTTATTGACGATAAAACACAGATATTGCGTCGAATTAAATTCAAAAGGCACAATGGCGACTTAAGTACAAGAGGACTGACACTCTAACTTTCTATGATTTGAATCTTTCCTGTGAATCCAGTTTTAGTTTCCGATGCTTCACTTCAGGTTTACTGTATCCATTGGACCTTCTTATTGACGATGAAACACAGAAATTGCATACGAATTTAAAACAAAAGGCACAATGCCGACTTAAGTACGAGAGGACTGACACTCTAACTTTCTATGATTTGAACCTCTCCTGAGAGTCCAGTTTTAGATTATGATGCATCACCCCAGGTTTACCGTATACCTTGGACCTTCTTATTGACGAAGAAACACAGAAATTGCATCGGAATTAAATTCAAAAGGCACAATGCCGACTTAAGTCCAAGAGGACTGACACTCTAACTTTCTATGATCTGAAACTCTCTTGTGAGTCCAGTTTTGGATTCCGGGGCTTCACTTCAGGTTTACTGTATACCTTGGACCTTCTTATAGACGCCGAAATATAGAAATTTCATCGTAATTATATTCAAAAGGCACAATGCCGACATAAGGACAAGAGGACAGACACTCTAACTTTCTATGCTTTGAACCACTCCAGTGAGTCCAGTTTTAGCTTCCGATGCTTCACTTCAGGTTTACTGTATCCCTTGCACCTTCTTATTGTCGATGAAACACAGAAATCGCATCCGAATTTAATACAAAACGCATAATGCCGACATAAGTACAAGAGGACTGACACTCTAACTTTCTATGATTTCAACCTCTCCTGTGAGTCCAGTTTTAGATTCCGATGCTTCACGTCAGGTTTACTGTATCCCTTGGACCTTCCTATTCACGATGAAACACAGAAGTTGCATCCGAATTTAATGCAAAAGGCACAATGCCGAATTAAGTACAAGAGGACAGCCACTCTATCTTTCAATCATTTGAACCTCTCCTGTGAGGCCAGTTTTAGATTCCGATGCTTTACTTCAGGTTTACTGTATTCCTTGGGCCTTCTTATTGACGATGAAACACAGAAATTGCATGCGAATTTAATACAAAAGGCACAATGCCGACTTAAGTACAAGAGGACTGACACTCTAACTTTCTATGATTTGAACCTCTCCTGTGATCCCAGTTTTAAATTCCGATGCTTCACTTCAGGTTTACTGTATACCTTCGACCTTCTTATTGACGATGAAGAACAGAAATTGCATCGGAATTAAATTTAAAAGGCGCAATGCCGACTTAAGTACAAGAGGACTGACACTCTAACTTTCAATGATTTGAACCACTCCTGTGAGTCCAGTTTTAGACTCCGACGCTTCTCTTCAGCTTTACTGTATACCTTGGACCTTCTTATTGACGATGAAACACAGAATTTGCATCGAATTAAATTCAAAAAACACAATGCCGACTTAAGTACAAGAGGACTGACACTCTAACTTTCTATGATTTGAACCTCTCCTGTGATCCCAGTTTTAAATTCCGATGCTTCACTTCAGGTTTACTGTATACCTTCGACCTTCTTATTGACGATGAAGAACAGAAATTGCATCGGAATTAAATTTAAAAGGCGCAATGCCGACTTAAGTACAAGAGGACTGACACTCTAACTTTCAATGATTTGAACCTCTCCTGCTAGTCCAGTTTTACATTCCGAGCCTTCACTTCAGGTTTACTGTATATCTTGGACCATCTTATTGACGATGAAACACAGAAATTGCATCGAATTAAATTCAAAAGGCACAACGCCGACTTAAGTACAAAGGACTGACACTCTAACTCTCTATGATTTGAACATCTCCTGTGAGTCCACTTTTAGATTCCGATGCTTCACTTCAGTTTTACTGTAAACCTTGGACCTTCCTATTGACGAAGAAGCACAGATATTGCATCGGAATTAAATTCAAAAGGCACAATGCCGACTTAAGTACAAGAGGACTGACACTCCTACTTTCTATGATTTGAACCTCTCCTCTAAGTCCAGTTTTAGTTTCCGATGCTTCACCTCAGGTTTACTATATCCCTTGGACATTCGTATTGACGCTGAAACACAGATATTGCATCCGAATTTAATACAAAAGGCACAATGCCGACTTAAGTACAACAGGACTGACACCCTATCTTTCTATAATTTCAACCTCTCCTGTGAGTCCAGTTTTACATTCCGTGCTTCACTTCAGGTTTACTGTATCGCTTGGACCTTCTTATTGACGATGTAACACAGAAATTGCATCCGAATTCAATACAAAAGGCACAATACCGAATTGAGTACATGAGGACTGACACTCTAACTTTCAATGATTTGAACCTCTCCTGTCAGTCCAGTTTTATATTCCGATGCTTCACTTCAGGTTTACTGTATCCCTTCTACTTTCTTATTGACGATAAAACACAGAAATTGCATCCAAATTTAATACAAAAGGCACAATGCCGACTTAAGTACAATAGGACTGACACTCCAACTTTCTATGATTTGAACCTCTTCTGTGAGTCCAGTTTTAGATTCCGATGCTTCACTTCATGTTTACTGTATACCTTGGACCTTCTTATGGACGATGAAACACAGAAATTGCAACTAATTAAATTCAAAAAGCATAATGCCGACCTAAATACAAGAGGACTGACACTCTAACTTTCTATGATTTGAACCTCTCCTGTGAGTCCAGTTTTAGATTCCGATGCTTCACTTCAGGTTTACTGTATACCTTGGACCTTCTTATTCACGATGAAGCACAGAAATTGCATCGGAATTAAATTCAAAAGGCACAATGACGACTTAAGTACAAGAGGACTGACACTCTAGGTTTCTATGATTTGAACCTCTCCTGTGAGTCCAGTTTTAAGTTCCGATGTTTCACTTCAGGTTTAGTGTAACCCTTGGACCCTCTTATTGACGATGATACACAGATATTGCATCCGAATTTAATACAAAAGGCACAATGCCGACATAAGTACAAGAGGACTGACACTCTAACTTTCTATGCATTGAACCTCTCCTGGTAGTACAGTTTTAGATTCCGATGCTTCACTTCAGGTTTACTGTATACCTTGGACCTTCTTATTGACGACGATATACAGAAATTGCATCGGAATTAAATTCAAAAGGCACAATGCCGACTTAAGTCCAAGAGGACTGACACTCTAACTTTCTATGATTTGAAACTCTCTTGTGAGTCCAGTTTTGGATTCCGGGGCTTCACTTCAATTTTACTGTATACCTTGGACTTTCTTATAGACGGCGAAACATAGAAATTTCATCGTAATTATATTCGAAAGGCACAATGCCGACATAAGTACAAGAGGACTGACACTCTAACTTTCTATGCTTTGAACCACTCCTGTGAGTCCAGTTTTAGTTTCCGATGCTTCACTTCAGGTGTACTGTATCCCTTGCACCTTCTTATTGTCGATGAAACACAGAAATCGCATCCGAATTTAATACAAAACGCTTAATGCCGACATAAGTACAAGAGGACTGACACTCTATCTTTCAATCATTTGAACCTCTCCTGTGAGGCCAGTTTTAGACTCCGATGCTTTACATCAGGTTTACTGTATTCCTTGGGCCTTCTTATTGACGATGAAACACAGAAATTGCATGCGAATTTAATACAAAAGGCACAATGCCGACTTAAGTACAACAGGACTGACACCCTAACTTTCTATAATTTCAACCTCTCCTGTGAGTCCAGTTTTACATTCTGTGCTTCACTTCAGGTTTACTGTATCCCTTGCACCTTCTTATTGACGATGAAGCACAGAAATTGCATCGGAATTAAATTTAATATTCACAATGCCGACTTAAGTACAAGAGGACTGACACTCTAACTTTCAATGATTTGAACCTCCCCTGTGAGTCCAGTCTTACATTCCGAGCCTTCACTTCAGGTTTACTGTATATCTTGGACCATATTATTGACGATGAAACACAGAAATTGCATCGAATTAAATTCAAAAGGCACAACGCCGACTTAAGTACAAAGGACTGACACTCTAACTCTCTATGATTTGAACATCTCCTGTGAGTCCACTTTTAGATTCCGATGCTTCACTTCAGGTTTACTGTATACCTTGGACCTTCCTATTGACGAAGAAGCACAGATATTGCATCGGAATTAAATTCAAAAGGCACAATGCCGACTTAAGTACAAGAGGACTGACACTCCTACTTTCTATGATTTGAACCTCTCCTCTAAGTCCAGTTTTAGTTTCCGATGCTTCACCTCAGGTTTACTATATCCCTTGGACATTCGTATTGACGATGAAACACAGATATTGCATCCGAATTTAATACAAAAGGCACAATGCCGACTTAAGTACAACAGGACTGACACCCTAACTTTCTATAATTTCAACCTCTCCTGTGAGTCCAGTTTTACATTCCGTGCTTCACTTCAGGTTTACTGTATCGCCTGGACCTTCTTATTGACGATGTAACACAGAAATTGCATCCGAATTCAATACAAAAGGCACAATGCCGAATTGAGTACAAGAGGACTGACACTCTAACTTTCAATGATTTGAACCTCTCCTGTGAGTCCAGTTTTATATTCCGATGCTTCACTTCAAGTTTACTGTAACCCTTCTACTTTCTTATTGACGATAAAACACAGAAATTGCATCCAAATTTAATACAAAAGGCACAATGCCGACTTAAGTACAATAGGACTGACACTCCAACTTTCTATGATTTGAACCTCTTCTGTGAGTCCAGTTTTAGATTCCGATTCTTCACTTCATGTGCACTGTATACCTTGGACCTTCTTATTGACGATGAAACACAGAAATTGCATCGAATTAAATTCAAAAAGCACAATGCCGACTTAAGTACAAGGGGACTGACACTGTAACTTTCTATGATTTGAAACGTTCCTGTGAATCCAGTTATAGTTTCCGATGCTTCACTTCAGGTTTACTGCATACCTTGGACCTTCTTATTGACGATGAAACACAGGAATTGCATCCGACTTTAATAAAAAAGGGACAATGCCGGCATAAGTACAAGAGGACTGACACTCTAACTTTCTATGATTTCAACCTCTCCTGTGAGTCCAGTTTCAGATTCCGATGCTTCACTTTAGGTTTACTGTATCTTTTGGACCTTCTTATTGACGATGAAACACAGAAATTGCATCGAATTAAATTCAAAAAGCACAATGCCGACTTAAGTACAAGGGGACTGACACTGTAACTTTCTATGATTTGAAATTCTCCTGTGATCCCAGTTTTAGATTCCGATGTTTCACTTCAGGTTTACTGTATACCTTGGACCTTCTTATTGACGATGAAGCACAGTGGTTGCATCGGAGTTAAATTTAAAAGGCACAATGCCGACTTAAGTACAAGAGGACTGACACACTAACTTTCAATGATTTGAACCTCTCCTGTGAGTCCACTTTTAGATTCCGATGCTTCACTTCAGGTTTACTGTATACCTTGGACCTTCTTATTGACGATGAAACACAGAAATTGCATCGAATTAAATTCAAATGGCACAACGCCGACTTAAGTACAAAGGACTAACACTCTAACTTTCTATGATTTGCACATCTCCTGTGAGTCCACTTTTAGATTCCGATGTTTCATTTCAGGTTTACTGTATACCTTGGGCCTTCCTATTGACGATGAAGCACAGATATTGCATCGGAATTAAATTCAAAAGGCACAATGCCGACTTAAGTACAAGAGGACTGACTCTCCTACTTTCTATGATTTGAACCTCTTCTGTGAGTCCAGTTTTAGTTTCCGATGCTTCACCTCAGGTTTACTGTATCCCTTCGACATTCGTATAAACGATGAAACACAGAAATTGCATCCGAATTTAATACAAAAGACACAATGCCGACTTAAGTACAACAGGACTGACACCCAAACTTTCTATAATTTCAACCTCTCCTGTGAGTCCAGTTTTACATTCCGTGCTTCACTTCAGGTTTACTGTATCGCTTGGACCTTCTTATTGACGATCAACACAGAAATTGCATCCGAATTCAATACAAAAGGCACAATGACGAATTGAGTACAAGAGGACTGACACTCTAACTTTCAATGATTTGAACCTCTCCTGTGAGTCCAGTTTTAGATTCCGATGCTCCACTTCAGGTTTACTGTATCCCTTCTACCTTATTATTGACGATAAAACACAGAAATTGCATCAAAATTTAATACAAAAGGCACTATGGCGACTTAAGTACAATAGGACTGACACTTTAACTTTCTATGATTTCAACCTCTCCTGTGAGTCCCGTTTTAGATTCCGATGCTTCACTTCATGTTTACTGTATTTCTTGGACCTTCTTATTGACGATGAAACACAGAAATTGAAACTAATTAAATTCAAAAAGCACAATGCCGACTTAAATACAAGAGGACTGACACTCTAACTTTCTATGATTTGAACCTCTCCTGTGAGTCCAGTTTTAGATTCCGATGCTTCACTTCAGGTTTACTGTACACCTTGGACCTTCTTATTGACGATAAAGCACAGAAATTGCATCGGAATTAAATTCAAAAGGCACAATGACGACTTAAGTACAAGAGGACTGACACTCTAGGTTATTATGATTTGAACCTCTCCTGTGAGTCCAGCTTTAGGTTCCGATGCTTCACTTCAGGTTTACTGTAACCCTTGGACCTTCTTATTGACGATGATACACAGATATTGCATCCGAATTTAATACAAAAGGCACAATGCCGACATAAGTACAAGAGGACTGACGCTCTAACTTCCTATGATTTGAACCTCTCCTGGTAGTACAGTTTTAGATTCCGATGCTTCACTTCAGGTTTACTGTATACCTTGGACCTTCTTATTGACGATGAACCACAGAAATTGTATCGAATTAAATTCAAAAGGCACAACGCCGACTTATGTACAAAAGGACTGCCACTCTAACTTTCTATGATTTGAACCTCTCCTGTGAGTCCACTTTTAGATTCCGATGCTTCACTTCAGGTTTACTGTATACCTTGGAACTTCTTATTGACGATGAAGCACAGATAATGCATCGGAATTTAATTCAAAAGGCACAATGCCGACTTAAGTACAAGAGGACTGACACTCCTACTTTCTATGATTTGAACCTCTCCTGTGAGTCCAGGTTTACATTCCGCGCTTCACTTCAGGTTTACTGTATCGCTTGGACCTTCTTATTGAAGATCAACACAGAAATTGATTCCGAATTCAATACAAAAGGCACAATGCCGAATTCAGTACAATAGGACTGACACTCTAACTTTCTATGATTTGAACCTCTCCTGTGAGTCCAGTTTTAGATTCCGATGCATCACTTCATGTGTACTGTATACCTTGGACCTTCGTATTGACGATGAAACACAGAAATTGCATCCGAATTCAATTCAAAAAGCACAATGCCGACTTATGTACAAGAGGACTGACACTCTAACTTTCTATGATTTGAACCTCTCCTGGGAGTCCAGTTATAGATTCCGATGGTTCACTTCAGGTTTACTGTGTCCCTTGGACTTTCTTATTGAGGATGAAATACAGAAAATGCATCCGAATTTAGTACAAAAGGCACAATGCCGACTTAAGTACAAGAGGACTGACACTCTAACTTTCTATGATTTGAACCTCTCCTGTGAGTCCAGTTTTGGATTCCGGTGCTTCACTTCAGGTTTACTGTATCCCTTGGACCTTCTTATTGACGATGAAACACAGAAATTGCATCCGAATTTAATACAAAAGGCACAATGCCGACTTAAGTACAAGAGGACTGACACTCTAACTTTCTATGATTAGAACCTCTCCTGTGAGTCCAGTTTTAGATTCCGATGCTTCACTTCACGTTCACTGTATCCCTTGGACCTTCTTATTGACGACGAAATACAGAAATTGCATCGGAATTAAATTCAAAAGGCACAATGCCGACTTAAGTCCAAGAGGACTGACACTCTAACTTTCTATGATTTGAAACTCTCTTGTGAGTCCAGTTTTGGATTCCGGGGCTCCACTTCAGGTTTACTGTATACCTTGGACCTTCTTATAGACGGCGAAACATAGAAATTTCATCGTAATTATATTCAAAAGGCACAATGCCGACATAAGTACAAGAGGACTGACACTCTAACTTTCTATGCTTAGAACCACTCCTGTGAGTCCAGTTTTAGTTTCCGATGCTTCACTTCCGGTTTACTGTATCCCTTGCACCTTCTTATTGTCGATGAAACACAGAAATCGCATCCGAATTTAATACAAAACTCATAATGCCGACATAAGTACAAGAGGACTGACACTCTAACTTTCTATGATTTCAACCTTTCCTGTGAGTCCAGTTTTACATTCCGATGCTTCACGTCAGGTTTACTGTATCCCTTGGACCTTCCTATTCACGATGAAACACAGAAGTTGCATCCGAATTTAATGCAAAAGGCACAATGCCGAATTAAGTACAAGAGGACTGCCTCTCTATCTTTCAATCATTTGAACCTCTCCTGTGAGGCCAGTTTTAGATTCCGATGCTTTACTTCAGGTTTACTGTATTCCTTGGGCCTTCTTATTGACGATGAAACACAGAAATTGCATGCGAATTTAATACAAAAGGCACAATGCCGACTTAAGTACAAGAGGACTGACACTCTAATTTTCTATAATTTGAACCTCTCCTGTGAGTCCGGTTTTAGATTCCGATGCTTCACTTCAGGTTTACTGTATACCTTGGACCTTCTTATTGACGATGAAACACAGAATTTGCATCGAATTAAATTCAAAAAGCACAATGCCGACTTAAGTACAAGTGGACTGACACTCTAACTCTCTATGATTTGAACCTCTCCTGTGATCCCAGTCTTAAATTCCGATGCTTCACTTCAGGTTTACTGTATACCTTCGACCTTCTTATTGACGATGAAGCACAGAAATTGCATCGGAATTAAATTTAAAAGGCACAATGCCGACTTAAGTACAAGAGGACTGACACTCTAACTTTCAATGATTTGAACCTCTCCTGTGAGTCCAGTTTTACATTCCGAGCCGTCACTTCAGGTTTACTGTATATCTTGGACCATCTTATTGACGATGAAACACAGAAATTGCATCGAATTAAATTCAAAAGGCACAACGCCGACTTAAGTACAAAGGACTGACACTCTAACTCTCTATGATTTGAACAACTCCTGTGAGTCCACTTTTAGATTCCGATGCTTCACTTCAGGTTTACTGTATACCTTGGACCTTCCTATTGACGAAGAAGCACAGATATTGCATCGGAATTAAATTGAAAAGGCACAATGCCGACTTAAGTACAAGAGGACTGACACTCCTACTTTCTATGATTTGAACCTCTCCTCTAAGTCCAGTTTTAGTTTCCGATTCTTCACCTCAGGTTTACTATATCCCTTGGACATTCGTATTGACGATGAAACACAGATATTGCATCCGAATTTAATACAAAAGGCACAATGCCGACTTAAGTACAACAGGACTGACACCCTAACTTTCTATAATTTCAACCTCTCCTGTGAGTCCAGTTTTACATTCCGTGCTTCACTTCAGGTTTACTATATCGGTTGGACCTTCTTATTGACGATGTAACACAGAAATTGCATCCGAATTCAATACAAAAGGCACAATGCCGAATTGAGTACATGAGGACTGACACTCTAACTTTCAATGATTTGAACTTCTCCTGTGAGTCCAGTTTTATATTCCGATGCTTCACTTCAGGTTTACTGTATCCCTTCTACTTTCTTATTGACGATAAAACACAGAAATTGCATCCAAATTTAATACAAAAGGCACAATGCCGACTTCAGTACAATAGGACTGACACTCCAACTTTCTATGATTTGAACCTCTTCTGTGAGTCCAGTTTTAGATTCCGATGCTTCACTTCATGTTTACTGAATACCTTGGACCTTCTTATTGACGATGAAACACAGAAATTGCATCGGAATTAAATTCAAAAGGCACAATGACGACTTAAGTACAAGAGGACTGACACTCTAGGTTTCTATGATTTGAACCTCTCCCGTGAGTCCAGTTTTAGATTCCGATGCATCACTTCATGTGTACTGTATACCTTGGACCTTCGTATTGACGATGAAACACAGAAATTGCATCCGAATTCAATTCAAAATGCACAATGCCGACTTATGTACAAGAGGACTGACACTCTAACTTTCTATGATTTGAACCTCTCCTGTGAGTCCAGTTATAGATTCCGATGGTTCACTTCAGGTTTACTGTGTCCCTTGGACTTTCTTATTGAGGATGAAATACAGAAAATGCATCCGAATTTAGTACAAAAGGTACAATGCCGACTTAAGTACAAGAGGACTGACACTCTAACTTTCTATGATTTGAACCTCTCCTGTGAGTCCGGTTTTGGATTCCGATGCTTCACTTCAGGTTTACTGTATCCCTTGGACCTTCTTATTGACGATGAAACACAGAAATTGCATCCGAATTTAATACAAAAGGCACAATGCCGACTTAAGTACAACAGGACTGACACTCTAACTTTCTATGATTAGAACCTCTCCTGTGAGTCCAGTTTTAGATTCCGATGCTTCACTTCAGGTTCACTGTATCCCTTGGACCTTCTTATTGACGATGAAACACAGAAATTGCATCTGAATTGAATACAAAATGCACAATGCCGACTTAAGTACAAGAGGATTGACACTCCTACTTTCTATGATTTGAACCTCTCCTGTGAGTCCAGTTTTAGTTTCCGATGCTTTACCTCAGGTTTACTGTATCCCTTGGACATTCGTATTGACGATGAAACACAGATATTGCATCCGAATTTAATAAAAAAGCCACAATGCCGACTTAAGTACAACAGGACTGACACCCTAACTTTCTATAATTTCAACCTCTCCAGTCAGTCCAGTTTTACATTCCGTGCTTCACTTCAGGTATACTGTATCGCTTGGACCTTCTTATTGACGATGAAACACAGAAATTGCATCCGAATTCAATACAAAAGGCACAATGCCGAATTGAGTACAAGAGGACTGACACTCTAACTTTCAATGATTTGAACCTCTCCTGTGAGTCCAGTTTTAGATTCCGATGCTTCACTTCAGGTTTGCTGTATCCCTTCTACCTTCTTATTGACGATAAAACACAGAAATTGCATCCAAATTTAATACAAAAGGCACAATGCCGACATAAGTACAATAGGACTGACACTCCAACTTTCTATGATTTGAACCTCTCCTGTGAGTCCAGTTTTACACTCCGATGCTTCCTTTCATGTTTACTGTATACCTTGGACCTTCTTATTGACGATGAAACACAGAAATTGCAACTAATTAAATTCAAAAAGCACAATGCCGACTTAAATACAAGAGGACTAACACTATAATTTTCTATGATTTGAACCACTCCTGTGAGTCCAGTTTTAGATTCCGATGCTTCACTTCAGGTTTACTGTATACCTTGGACCTTCTTATTGACGACGAAACACAGATATTGCATCGGAATTATATTCAAAGGGCACAATGCCGACTTATGTACAAGAGGACTGACACTCTAACTTTCTATGATTTGAACCTCTCCTGTGAGTCCACTTTTAGATTCCTATGCTTCACTTCAGGTTTACTGTATACCTTGGACCTTCTTATTGACAACGAAGCACAGATAATGCATCGGAATTAAATTCAAATGGCACAATGCCGACCTAAGTACAAGAGGACTGACACTCATACTTTCTATGATTTGGACCTGTCCTGTGATTCCAGTTTTAGTTTCCGATGCTTCACCTCAGGTTTACTGTATCCCTTGGACATTCGTATTGACGATGAAACACAGAAATTGCATCCGAATTTAATACAAAAGGCACAATGCCGACTTAAGTACAACAGGACTGACACCCTAACTTTCTATGATTTCAACCTCTCCTGTGAGTCCAGTTTTACATTCCGTGCTTCACTTCAGGTTTACTGTATCGCTTGGACCTTCTTATTGACGAACAACACAAAAATTGCATCCGAATTCAATACAAAAGGCACAATGCCGAATTGAGAACAAGAGGACTGACGCTCTAACTTTCAATGATTTGAACCTCTCCTGTGAGTCCAGTTTTAGATTCCGATGCTTCACTTCAGGTTTACTGTATCCCTTCTACCTTCTTATTGACGATGAAACACAGAAATTGCATCCGAATCTAATACAAAAGGCACAATGCCGACTTAAGTACAATAGGACTGACACTCTAACTTTCTATGATTTGAACCTCTCCTGTGAGTCCAGTTTTAGATTCCGATGCTTCACTTCAGGTTTACTGTATACCTTCTACCTTCCTATTGACGATGAAACACAGAAATTGCATCCGAATCTAATACAAAAGGCACAATGCCGACTTAAGTACAATAGGACTGACACTCTAACTTTCTATGATTTGAACCTCTCCTGTGAGTCCAGTTTTGGATTCCGATGCTTCACTTCAGGTTTATTGTATCCCTTGGACCTTCTTATTGACGACGAAACACAGAAATTGCATCCGAATTTAATACAAAAGGCACAATGCCGACTTAAGTACAAGAGGACTGACACTCTAACTTTCTATGATTAGAACCTCTCCTGTGAGTCCAGTTTTAGATTCCGATGCTTCACTTCAGGTTCACTGTATCCCTTGGACCTTCTTATTGACGATGAAACACAGAAATTGCATCTGAATTGAATACAAAAAGCACAATGCCGACTTAAGTACAAGAGGACTGACACTCCTACTTTCTATGATTTGAACCTCTCCTGTGAGTCCAGTTTCAGTTTCCGGTGCTTTACCTCAGGTTTACTGTATCCCTTGGACATTCGTATTGACGATGAAACACAGATATTGCATCCGAATTTAATAAAAAAGCCACAATGCCGACTTAAGTACAACAGGACTGACACCCTAACTTTCAATAATTTCAACCTCTCCTGTCAGTCCAGTTTTACATTCCGTGCTTCACTTCAGGTTTACTGTATCGCTTGGACCTTCTTACTGACGATGAAACACAGAAATTGCATCCCAATTCAATACAAAAGGCACAATGCCGAATTGAGTACAAGAGGACTGACACTCTAACTTTCAATGATTTGAACTTCTCCTGTGAGTCCAGTTTTAGATTCCGATGCTTCACTTCAGGTTTGCTGTATCCCTTCTACCTTCTTAATGACGATAAAACACAGAAACTGCATCCAAATTTAATACAAAAGGCACAATGCCGACTTAAGTACAATAGGACTGACACTCCAACTTTCTATGATTTGAACCTCTCCTGTGAGTCCAGTTTTACATTCCGATGCTTCACTTCATGTTTACTGTATACCTTGGACCTTCTTATTGACGATGAAACACAGAAATTGCATTTAATTAAATTCAAAAAGCACAATGCCGACTTAAATACAAGAGGACTAAGACTATAATTTTCTATGATTTGAACCACTCCTGTGAGTCCAGTTTTAGATTCTGATGCTTCACTTCAGGTTTTCTGTATACCTTGGACCTTCTTATCGACGATGAAGCACAGAAATTGCATCGGAATTAAATTTTAAAGGCACAATGCCAATCTAAGTACAAGAGGACTGACACTCTAACTTTCTAAGATTTGAACCTCTCCTGTGAGTCCACGTTTAGACTCTTATGCTTCACTTCAGGTTTACTGTATACCTTGGACCTTCTTATTGACAATGAAGCACAGATAATGCATCGGAATTAAATTCAAATGGCACAATGCCGACCTAAGTACAAGTGGACTGACACTCATACTTTCTATGATTTGGACCTCTCCTGTTATTCCAGTTTTAGTTTCCGATGCTTCACCTCAGGTTTACTGTATCCCTTGGACATTCGTATTGACGATGAAACACAGAAATTGCATCCGAATTTAATACAAAAGGCACAATGCCGACTTAAGTACAACAGGACTGACACCCTAAATTTCTATGATTTCAACCTCTCCTGTGAGTCCAGTTTTAGATTCCGATGCTTCACTTCAGGTTTGCTGTATCCCTTCTACCTTCTTATTGACGATATAACACAGAAATTGCATCCAAATTTAATACAAAAGGCACAATGCCGACTTAAGTACAATAGGACTGACACTCTAGTTTTCTATGATTTGAACCTCTCCTGTGAGTCCAGTTTTAGGTTCCGATGCTTCACTTCAGGTTTAGTGTAACCCTTGGACCTTCCTATTGACGATGATACGCAGTAAATGCATCCGAATTTAATACAAAAGGCACAATGCCGACATATGTACAAGAGGACTGACACTCTAACTTTGAATGATTTGAACCTCTCCTGTGAGTCCAGTTTTACATTCCGATGCTTCACTTCAGGTTTACTGTATACCTTGGACTTCCTATTGACGATGAAGCACAGATATTGCATCGGAATTAAATTCAAAAGGCACAATGCCGACTTAAGTACAAGAGGACTGACACTCCTACTTTCTATGATTTGAACCTCTCCTCTGAGTCCAGTTTTAGTTTCCGATGCTTCACCTCAGGTTTACTGTATCCCTTGGACATTCGTATTGACGATGAAACACAGAAATTGCATCCGAATTTAATACAAAAGGCACAATGCCGACTTAAGCACAACAGGACTGTTACCCTAACATTCTATAATTTCAACCTCTATTGTGAGTCCAGTTTTACATTCCGTGCTTCACTTCAGGTTTACTGTATCGCTTGGACATTTTTATTGACGATGAAACACAGAAATTGCATCCGAATTCAATACAAAAGGCTCAATGACGAATAGAGTGCAAGAGGACTGACACTCTAACTTTCAATGATTTGGACCTCTCCTGTGAGTCCAGTTTTAGATTCCGATGCTTCACTTCAGGTTTACTGTATCCCTTCTACCTTCCTATTGACGATGAAACACAGAAATTGCATCCGAATCTAATACAAAAGGCACAATGCCGACTTAAGCACAATAGGACTGACACTCTAACTTTCTATGATTTGAACCTCTCATGTGAGTCCAGTTTTAGATTCCAATGCTTCACTTCATGTGTACTGTACACCTTGGACCTTCGTATTGACGATGAAACACAGAAATTGCAACTAATTAAATTCGAAAAGCACAATGCCGACTTAAATACAAGAGGACAGACACTCTAACTTACTATGATATGAACCTCTCCTGTGAGTCCAGTTTCAGATTCCTATGCTTCACTTCAGGTTTAGTGTATACCTTGGACCTTCTTATTGACGATGAAGCACAGAAATTGCATCCGAATTCAATACAAAAGGCACAATGCCGATTTGAGTACAAGAGGACTGACACTCTAGGTTTCTATGATTTGAACCTCTCCTGTGAGTCCAGTTTTAGGTTCCGATGCTTCACTTCAGGTTTAGTGTAACCCTTGGACCTTCTTATTGACGGTGATACACAGATATTGCATCCGAATTTAGTACAAAAGGCGCAATGCCGACTTAAGTACAAGAGGACTGACACTCTAACTTTCCATGATTTCAACCTCTCCTGTGAGTCCAGTTTTAGATTCCGATGCTTCACTTCAGGTTTACTGTATCCCTTGGACCTTTTTATTGACGATCAAACACAGAAATTGCATCGAATTAAATTCAAAAAGCACAATGCCGACTTAAGTACAAGAGGACTGACACTCTAACTTTCTTTGATATGAACCTCTCCTGTGATCCCAGTTTTAGAATCCGATGTTTCACTTCAGGTTTACTGTATACCTTGGACCTTCTTATTGACAATGAAGCACAGAAATTGCATCGGAAATAAATTTAAAAGGCACAATGCCGACTTAAGTACAAGAGGACTGACACTCTAACTTTCAATGATTTGAACCTCTCCTGTGAGTCCAGTTTTAGTTTCTGATGCTTCACCTCAGGTTTACTGTATCCCTTGGACATTCGTATTGACGATGAAACACAGAAATTGCATCCGAATTTAATACAAAAGGCAAAATGCCGACTTAAGTACAACAGAACTGTCACCATAACTTTCTACAATTTCAACCTCGCCTGTGAGTCCAGTTTTTCATTCCGTGCTTCACTTCAGGTTTACTGTATCGCTTGGACCTTCTTATTGACGATGAAACACAGAAATTGCATCCGAATTCAATACAAAAGGCACAATGACGAATTGAGTACAAGAGGACTGACACTCTAACTTTCAATGATTTGAACCTCTCCTGTGAGTCCAGTTTTAGATTCCGATGCTTCACTTCAGGTTTACTGTATCCCTTCTACCTTCTTATTGACAATAAAACACAGAAATTGCATCCAAATTTAATACAAAAGGCACAATGCCGACTTAAGTACAATAGGACTGACACTCTACCTTTCTATGATTTGAACCTCTCCTGTGAGTCAGGTTCTAGATTCCGATGCTTCACTTCATGTTTACTGTATACCTTGCCATCTTATTGACGATGAAGCACAGAAATTGCAACTAATAAAATTCCAAAAGCACAATGCCGACTTAAATACAAGAGGACTGACACTCTAACTTTCTATGATTTGAACCTCTCCTATGAGTCCAGTTTTTGATTCCGATGCTTCACTTCAGGTTTACTGTATACCTTGGTCCTTCTTATTGACGATGAAGCACAGAAATTGCATCGGAATTAAATTCAAAAGGCACAATGACGACTTAAGTACAAGAGGACTGACACTTTAGGTTTCTATGATTTGAACCTCTCCTGTGAGTCCAGCTTTAGGTTCCGATGCTTCACTACAGGTTTACTGTAACCCTTGTACCTTCTTATTGACGATGATACACAGATATTGCATCCGAATTTAATACAAAAGGCACAATGCCGACTTAAGTACAATAGGACTGACACTCTAACTTTCTATGATTTGAACCTCTCCTGTGAGTCCAGTTTTAGATTCCGATGCTTCACTTCATGTGTACTGTATACCTTGGACCTTCGTATTGACGATGAAACACAGAAATTGCAACTAATTAAATTCAAAAAGCACAATGCCGACTTAAATACAAGAGGACTGACACCCTGACTTTCTATGATTTGAACCTCTCCTGTGAGTCCAGTTTTAGTTTCCGATGCTTCACTTCAGGTTTACTGTATCCCTTGGACCTTCTTACTGTCGATGTAACACAGAAAATGCATCCGAATTTAATACAAAAGGCACAGTGCCGACTTAAGTACAAGAGGACTAACACTCTAACTTTCTATGATTTTAACCTCTCCTGGTATTACAGTTTTAGATTCCGATGCTTCACTTCAGGTTTACTGTATACCTTGGACCTTCTTATTGACGACGAAACAAAGAAATTGCATCGGAATTAAATTCAAAAGGCACAATGCCGCCTTATGTACAAGAGGACTGACACTCTTACTTTCTATGATTTCAACCTCTCCTGTGAGTCCAGTTTTAGATTCCGATGCTTCACTTCAGGTTTACTGTATCCCTTGGACCTTCTTAATGACGATGAAACACAGAAATCGCATCCGAATCTAACACAAAATGCACAATGCCAACATAAGTACAAGGGGACTGACACTCTAACTTTCTATGATTTGAACCACTCCTGTGAGTCAAGTTTTAGAGTCCGACGCTTCACTTCAGCTTTACTGTATACCTTGGACATTCTTATTGACGATGAAACACAGAAATTGCAACGAATTATATTCAAAAAGCACAATGCCGACTTAAGTACAAGAGGACTGACACTCTAACTTTCTATGATTTGAACCTCTCCTGAGAGTCCAGTGTTAGATTCCGATGCTTCACTTCAGGTTTACTGTATACCTTGGACATTCTTATTGACGACGAAACACAGAAATTTGCATGGGAATTAAATTCAAAATGCACAATGCCGACTTAAACACAAGAGGTTTGACACTCTAACTTTCTATGCTTTGAACCTCTCCTGTGAGTCCAGCTTTAGTTTCCGTTGCTTCACTTCAGGTTTACTGTATCCCTTGGACCTTCTTATTGACGATGAAGCACAGATATTGCATCCGAATTTAATACAAAAGGCACAATGCCGACTAAACTACAAGAGGACTGACACTCTAACTTTCTATGATCTGAACCTCTCCTGTGAGTCCAGTTTTAGTTTCCGATGCTTCACTTCACGTTTACTGTATACCTTGGACCTTCTTATTGACGATGAAGCACAAAAATTGCATCGGAATTAAATTTAAAAGCCACAATGCCGACTTAGGTAAAAGAGGACTGACACTCTAACTTTCAATGATTTGAACCTCTCCAGTGAGTCCAGTTTTAGATTCCGATGCTTCATTTCAGGTTTACTGTATACCTTCGACTTTCTTACTGACGATGAAACACAGAAATTGCATCGAATTAAATTCAAAAGGCACAACGACGACTTAAGTACAAAAGGACAGACACTCTAACTTTCTATGATTTGAACCTCTCCTGTGAGTCCACTCTTAGATTCCGATGCTTCACTTCAGGTTTACTGTATACCTTGGACCTTCTTATTGACGATGAAGCACAGATATTGCATCCGAATTTAATACAAAAGGCACAATGCCGACTTAAGTAGAAGAGGACTGACACTCTAACTTTCTATGCTTTGAACCTCTCCTGTGAGTGCAGCTTTAGTTTCCGTTGCTTCACATCAGGTTTACTGTATCCCTTGGTCCTTCTTATTGTCGATGAAATACAGAAATTGCATCCGAATTTAATACACTAGGCACAATGCCGACTTAAGTACAAGAGGACTGACACTATGACTTTCTATGACTTCAACCTCTCCTGTGAGTCCAGTTTCAGTTTCCGATGCTTCACTTCAGGTTTACTGTATACCTTAGACATTCTTATTGACGATGAAACACAGAAATTGCATCCGAATTTAATTCAAAAGGCACAATGCCGACTTATGTACAATAGGAGTGACACTCTAACTTCCTCTGATTTGAACCTCTCCTGTAAGTCCAATTTTAGATTCCGATGCTTCACTTCATGTTTACTGTATACTTTGGACCTTCTTAATGACGATGAAACACAGAAATTGCAACTAATTAAATTCAAAAAGCACAATGCCGACTTAAATACAAAAGGACTGACACTCTAACTTTCTATGATTTGAACCTCTCCTGTGAGTCCAGTTTTAGATTCCGATGCTTCACTTCAGGATTAGTGTATCCCTTGGACCATCTTATTGACGATGCTACACAGAAATTGCATCCGAATTTAATACAAAAGGCACAATGCCGACACAAGTACAAGAGGACTGACACTCTAACTTTCTAAGATTTGAACCTCTCCTGGTAGTCCATTCTCAGATTCCGATGCTTCACTTCAGGTTTACTGTACACCTTGGACCTTCTTATTGTCGACGAAACACAGAAATTGCATCGGAATTAAATTCAAAAGGCACAATGCCGACTTTAGTACGAGAGGACTGACTTTCTAACTTTGTATGATTTGAACCTCTCCTGAGAGTCCACTTTTAGATTCCGATTCTTCACTTCAGGTTTACTGTATACCTTGGACCTTCTTATTGACGGCGAAACTCAGATATTGCATCGGAATTAAATTCAAAAGGCACAATGCCGACTTAAGTACAAGAGGACTGACACTCTAACTTTCTATGATTTCAACCTTTCCTGTGAATCCAATGTTAGTTTCCGATGCTTGACTTCAGGTTTACTGTATCTCTTGGACCTTCTTATTGACGATGAAACACAGAAATTGCATCCGAATTTAATACAAAAGGCACAATGCCGACTTAAGTACAAGAGGACTGACACTCTAACTTTCTATGTTTTGAACTTCTCCTGTGAGCCAAGTTTTAGATTCCGATGCTTCACTTCAGGTTTACTGTATACCTTGGACCTTCTTATTGACGATAAAACACAGAAATTGCATCGAATTAAATTCAAAAAGCACAATGCCGACTTAAGTACAAGAGGTCTGACACTCTAACTTTCTATGATTTAAACCTCTCCTGTGAGTCCAGTTTTAGATTCCGATGCTTCACTTCAGGTTTTCTGTATACCTTGGACCTTCTTATTGACGATGAAGCACAGAAATTGCATCGGAATTAAATTTAAAAGGCACAATGCCGATCTAAGTACAAGTGGACTGAAACTCTAACTTTCAATTATTTGAACCTCTCCTGTGAGTCCAGTTTTCGATTCCGATGCTTCACTTCAGGTTTACTGTATACCTTGGACCTTCTTATTGACGATGAAACACAGAAAATACATCGAATTAAATTCAAAAGGCACAACGCCGACTTAAGTACAAAAGGACTGACACTCTAACATTCTATGATTTGAACCTCTCCTGTGAGTCCACTTTTAGTTTCCGATGCTCCACTTCAGGTTTACTGTATACCTTGGACCTTCTTATTGACGATGAAGCACAGATATTGCATCGGAATTAAATTCAAAAGGCACAATGCCGACTTAAGTACAAGAGGACTGACACTCCTACTATCTATGATTTGTACCTCTCCTGTGAGTCCAGTTATAGTTTCCGATGCTTCACCTCAGGTTTACTGTATCCCTTGGACATTCGAATTGACGATGAAACACAGAAATTGCATCCGAATTTAATACAGAAGGCACAATGCCGACTTAAGTACAACTGGACTGACACCCTATCTTTCTATGATTTCAACCTCTCCTGTGAGTCCAGTTTTACATTCCGATGCTTCAATTCAGGTTTACTGTATCGCTTGGAACTTCTTATTGACGGTGAAACACAGAAATTGCATCCGAATTCAATATAAAAGGCACAGTGCCGAATTGAGTACAACAGGACTGACACTCTAACTTACAATGATTTCGACCTCTCCTGTGAGTCCAGTTTTAGATTCCGATGCTTCACTTCAGGTTTATTGTATCCCTTGGACCTTCTTATTGACGATGAAACACAGATATTGCATCCGAATATAATACAAAAAGCACAATGCCGACCTGAGTACAAAAGGAATGACACTCTAACTTTCTATGATTTGAACCACTCCTGTGAGTCCAGTTTTAGATTCCGTTGCTTCACTTCATGTTTACTGTATACCTTGGACCTTCTTATTGACGATGAAACACAGAAATTGCAACTAATTGAATTCAAAAAGCACAATGCCGACTTAAATACAAGAGGACTGACACTCTAACTTTCTATGATTTGAACCTCTCCTGTGAGTCCAGTTTAGGAATTCCGATGCTTCACGTCAGGATTAGTGCATCCCTTGGACCATCTTATTGACGATGATACACAGAAATTGCATCCGAATTTAATACAAAAGGCACAATGCCGACATAATTACAAGAGGACTGACACTCTAACTTTCTAAGATTTGAACCTCTCCTGGTAGTCCAGTTTTAGATTCCGATGCTTCACTTCAGGTTTACTGTATACCTTGGACCTTCTTATTGACGACGAAACACAGAAATTGCATCGGAATTAAATTCAAAAGGCACAATGCCGACTTTAGTACGAGAGGACTGACACTCTAACTTTGTATGATTTGAACCTCTCCTGAGAGTCCAGTTTTAGATTCCGATTCTTCACTTCAGGTTTACTGTATGCCTTGGACCTTCTTATTGACGGCGAAACTCAGATATTGCATCGGAATTAAATTCAAAAGGCACAATGCCGACTTAAGTACAAGAGGACTGACACTCTAACTTTCTTTGATATGAACCTCTCCTGTGATCCCAGTTTTAGAATCCGATGTTTCACTTCAGGTTTACTGTATACCTTGGACCTTCTTATTGACAATGAAGCACAGAAATTGCATCGGAAATAAATTTAAAAGGCACAATGCCGACTTAAGTACAAGAGGACTGACACTCTAACTTTCAATGATTTGAACCTCTCCTGTGAGTCCAGTTTTAGTTTCTGATGCTTCACCTCAGGTTTACTGTATCCCTTGGACATTCGTATTGACGATGAAACACAGAAATTGCATCCGAATTTAATACAAAAGGCAAAATGCCGACTTAAGTACAACAGAACTGTCACCATAACTTTCTACAATTTCAACCTCGCCTGTGAGTCCAGTTTTACATTCCGTGCTTCACTTCAGGTTTACTGTATCGCTTGGACCTTCTTATTGACGATGAAACACAGAAATTGCATCCGAATTCAATACAAAAGGCACAATGACGAATTGAGTACAAGAGGACTGACACTCTAACTTTCAATGATTTGAACCTCTCCTGTGAGTCCAGTTTTAGATTCCGATGCTTCACTTCAGGTTTACTGTATCCCTTCTACCTTCTTATTGACAATAAAACACAGAAATTGCATCCAAATTTAATACAAAAGGCACAATGCCGACTTAAGTACAATAGGACTGACACTCTACCTTTCTATGATTTGAACCTCTCCTGTGAGTCAGGTTCTAGTTTCCGATGCTTCACTTCATGTTTACTGTATACCTTGCCATCTTATTGACGATGAAGCACAGAAATTGCAACTAATAAAATTCCAAAAGCACAATGCCGACTTAAATACAAGAGGACTGACACTCTAACTTTCTATGATTTGAACCTCTCCTATGAGTCCAGTTTTTGATTCCGATGCTTCACTTCAGGTTTACTGTATACCTTGGTCCTTCTTATTGACGATGAAGCACAGAAATTGCATCGGAATTAAATTCAAAAGGCACAATGACGACTTAAGTACAAGAGGACTGACACTCTAGGTTTCTATGATTTGAACCTCTCCTGTGAGTCCAGCTTTAGGTTCCGATGCTTCACTACAGGTTTACTGTAACCCTTGTACCTTCTTATTGACGATGATACACAGATATTGCATCCGAATTTAATACAAAAGGCACAATGCCGACTTAAGTACAATAGGACTGACACTCTAACTTTCTATGATTTGAACCTCTCCTGTGAGTCCAGTTTTAGATTCCGATGCTTCACTTCATGTGTACTGTATACCTTGGACCTTCGTATTGACGATGAAACACAGAAATTGCAACTAATTAAATTCAAAAAGCACAATGCCGACTTAAATACAAGAGGACTGACACCCTGACTTTCTATGATTTGAACCTCTCCTGTGAGTCCAGTTTTAGTTTCCGATGCTTCACTTCAGGTTTACTGTATCCCTTGGACCTTCTTACTGTCGATGTAACACAGAAAATGCATCCGAATTTAATACAAAAGGCACAGTGCCGACTTAAGTACAAGAGGACTAACACTCTAACTTTCTATGATTTTAACCTCTCCTGGTATTACAGTTTTAGATTCCGATGCTTCACTTCAGGTTTACTGTATACCTTGGACCTTCTTATTGACGACGAAACACAGAAATTGCATCGGAATTAAATTCAAAAGGCACAATGCCGACTTATGTACAAGAGGACTGACACTCTTACTTTCTATGATTTCAACCTCTCCTGTGAGTCCAGTTTTAGATTCCGATGCTTCACTTCAGGTTTACTGTATCCCTTGGACCTTCTTAATGACGATGAAACACAGAAATCGCATCCGAATCTAACACAAAATGCACAATGCCAACATAAGTACAAGGGGACTGACACTCTAACTTTCTATGATTTGAACCACTCCTGTGAGTCAAGTTTTAGAGTCCGACGCTTCACTTCAGCTTTACTGTATACCTTGGACATTCTTATTGACGATGAAACACAGAAATTGCAACGAATTATATTCAAAAAGCACAATGCCGACTTAAGTACAACAGGACTGACACTCTAACTTTCTATGATTTGAACCTCTCCTGAGAGTCCAGTGTTAGATTCCGATGCTTCACTTCAGGTTTACTGTATACCTTGGACATTCTTATTGACGACGAAACACAGAAATTTGCATGGGAATTAAATTCAAAATGCACAATGCCGACTTAAACACAAGAGGTTTGACACTCTAACTTTCTATGCTTTGAACCTCTCCTGTGAGTCCAGCTTTAGTTTCCGTTGCTTCACTTCAGGTTTACTGTATCCCTTGGACCTTCTTATTGACGATGAAGCACAGATATTGCATCCGAATTTAATACAAAAGGCACAATGCCGACTAAACTACAAGAGGACTGACACTCTAACTTTCTATGATCTGAACCTCTCCTGTGAGTCCAGTTTTAGTTTCCGATGCTTCACTTCACGTTTACTGTATACCTTGGACCTTCTTATTGACGATGAAGCACAAAAATTGCATCGGAATTAAATTTAAAAGCCACAATGCCGACTTAGGTAAAAGAGGACTGACACTCTAACTTTCAATGATTTGAACCTCTCCAGTGAGTCCAGTTTTAGATTCCGATGCTTCATTTCAGGTTTACTGTATACCTTCGACTTTCTTACTGACGATGAAACACAGAAATTGCATCGAATTAAATTCAAAAGGCACAACGACGACTTAAGTACAAAAGGACAGACACTCTAACTTTCTATGATTTGAACCTCTCCTGTGAGTCCACTCTTAGATTCCGATGCTTCACTTCAGGTTTACTGTATACCTTGGACCTTCTTATTGACGATGAAGCACAGATATTGCATCCGAATTTAATACAAAAGGCACAATGCCGACTTAAGTAGAAGAGGACTGACACTCTAACTTTCTATGCTTTGAACCTCTCCTGTGAGTGCAGCTTTAGTTTCCGTTGCTTCACATCAGGTTTACTGTATCCCTTGGTCCTTCTTATTGTCGATGAAATACAGAAATTGCATCCGAATTTAATACACTAGGCACAATGCCGACTTAAGTACAAGAGGACTGACACTATGACTTTCTATGACTTCAACCTCTCCTGTGAGTCCAGTTTCAGTTTCCGATGCTTCACTTCAGGTTTACTGTATACCTTAGACATTCTTATTGACGATGAAACACAGAAATTGCATCCGAATTTAATTCAAAAGGCACAATGCCGACTTATGTACAATAGGAGTGACACTCTAACTTCCTCTGATTTGAACCTCTCCTGTAAGTCCAGTTTTAGATTCCGATGCTTCACTTCATGTTTACTGTATACTTTGGACCTTCTTAATGACGATGAAACACAGAAATTGCAACTAATTAAATTCAAAAAGCACAATGCCGACTTAAATACAAAAGGACTAACACTCTAACTTTCTATGATTTGAACCTCTCCTGTGAGTCCAGTTTTAGATTCCGATGCTTCACTTCAGGATTAGTGTATCCCTTGGACCATCTTATTGACGATGCTACACAGAAATTGCATCCGAATTTAATACAAAAGGCACAATGCCGACACAAGTACAAGAGGACTGACACTCTAACTTTCTAAGATTTGAACCTCTCCTGGTAGTCCATTCTCAGATTCCGATGCTTCACTTCAGGTTTACTGTACACCTTGGACCTTCTTATTGTCGACGAAACACAGAAATTGCATCGGAATTAAATTCAAAAGGCACAATGCCGACTTTAGTACGAGAGGACTGACTTTCTAACTTTGTATGATTTGAACCTCTCCTGAGAGTCCACTTTTAGATTCCGATTCTTCACTTCAGGTTTACTGTATACCTTGGACCTTCTTATTGACGGCGAAACTCAGATATTGCATCGGAATTAAATTCAAAAGGCACAATGCCGACTTAAGTACAAGAGGACTGACACTCTAACTTTCTATGATTTCAACCTTTCCTGTGAATCCAATGTTAGTTTCCGATGCTTGACTTCAGGTTTACTGTATCTCTTGGACCTTCTTATTGACGATGAAACACAGAAATTGCATCCGAATTTAATACAAAAGGCACAATGCCGACTTAAGTACAAGAGGACTGACACTCTAACTTTCTATGATTTAAACCTCTCCTGTGAGTCCAGTTTTAGATTCCGATGCTTCACTTCAGGTTTTCTGTATACCTTGGACCTTCTTATTGACGATGAAGCACAGAAATTGCATCGGAATTAAATTTAAAAGGCACAATGCCGATCTAAGTACAAGTGGACTGACACTCTAACTTTCAATTATTTGAACCTCTCCTGTGAGTCCAGTTTTCGATTCCGATGCTTCACTTCAGGTTTACTGTATACCTTGGACCTTCTTATTGACGATGAAACACAGAAAATACATCGAATTAAATTCAAAAGGCACAACGCCGACTTAAGTACAAAAGGACTGACACTCTAACATTCTATGATTTGAACCTCTCCTGTGAGTCCACTTTTAGTTTCCGATGCTCCACTTCAGGTTTACTGTATACCTTGGACCTTCTTATTGACGATGAAGCACAGATATTGCATCGGAATTAAATTCAAAAGGCACAATGCCGACTTAAGTACAAGAGGACTGACACTCCTACTATCTATGATTTGTACCTCTCCTGTGAGTCCAGTTATAGTTTCCGATGCTTCACCTCAGGTTTACTGTATCCCTTGGACATTCGAATTGACGATGAAACACAGAAATTGCATCCGAATTTAATACAGAAGGCACAATGCCGACTTAAGTACAACTGGACTGACACCCTATCTTTCTATGATTTCAACCTCTCCTGTGAGTCCAGTTTTACATTCCGATGCTTCAATTCAGGTTTACTGTATCGCTTGGAACTTCTTATTGACGGTGAAACACAGAAATTGCATCCGAATTCAATATAAAAGGCACAGTGCCGAATTGAGTACAACAGGACTGACACTCTAACTTACAATGATTTCGACCTCTCCTGTGAGTCCAGTTTTAGATTCCGATGCTTCACTTCAGGTTTATTGTATCCCTTGGACCTTCTTATTGACGATGAAACACAGATATTGCATCCGAATATAATACAAAAAGCACAATGCCGACCTGAGTACAATAGGAATGACACTCTAACTTTCTATGATTTGAACCACTCCTGTGAGTCCAGTTTTAGATTCCGATGCTTCACTTCATGTTTACTGTATACCTTGGACCTTCTTATTGACGATGAAACACAGAAATTGCAACTAATTGAATTCAAAAAGCACAATGCCGACTTAAATACAAGAGGACTGACACTCTAACTTTCTATGATTTGAACCTCTCCTGTGAGTCCAGTTTAGGAATTCCGATGCTTCACGTCAGGATTAGTGCATCCCTTGGACCATCTTATTGACGATGATACACAGAAATTGCATCCGAATTTAATACAAAAGGCACAATGCCGACATAATTACAAGAGGACTGACACTCTAACTTTCTAAGATTTGAACCTCTCCTGGTAGTCCAGTTTTAGATTCCGATGCTTCACTTCAGGTTTACTGTATACCTTGGACCTTCTTATTGACGACGAAACACAGAAATTGCATCGGAATTAAATTCAAAAGGCACAATGCCGACTTTAGTACGAGAGGACTGACACTCTAACTTTGTATGATTTGAACCTCTCCTGAGAGTCCAGTTTTAGATTCCGATTCTTCACTTCAGGTTTACTGTATGCCTTGGACCTTCTTATTGACGGCGAAACTCAGATATTGCATCGGAATTAAATTCAAAAGGCACAATGCCGACTTAAGTACAAGAGGACTGACACTCTAACTTTCTATGATTTCAACCTTTCCTGTGAATCCAGTGTTAGTTTCCGATGCTTGACTTCAGGTTTACTGTATCTCTTGGACCTTCTTATTGACGATGAAACATAGAAATTGCATCCGAATTTAATACAAAAGGCACAATGCCGACTTAAGTACAAAAGGACTGACACTCTAACTTTCTATGATTTGAACTTCTCGTGTGAGCCAAGTTTTACATTCCGATGCTTCACTTCAGGTTTACTGTATACCTTGGACCTCCTTATTGACGATGAAACACAGAAATTGCATCGAATTAAATTCAAAAAGCACAATGCCGACTTAAGTACAAGAGGACTGACACTCTAACTTTCTATGATTTAAACCTCTCCTGTGAGTCCAGTTTTAGATTCCGATGCTTCACCTCAGGTTTACTGTATACCTTGGACCTTCTTATTGACGACGAAACACAGAAATTGCATCGGAATTAAATTCAAAAGGCACAATGCCGACATAAGTACAAGGGGACTGACACTCTAACTTTCTATGATTTGAACCTCTCCTGTGAGTCCAGTTTTGGATTCCGGGGCTTCACTTAAGGTTTACTGTATACCTTGGACCTTCTTATTGACGGCGAAACATGGAAATTGCATCGCAATTAACTTAAAAAGGCACAATGCCGACTTAAGTACAAGAGGACTGACACTCTAACTTTCTATGCTTTCAACCTCTCCTGTGAGTCCAGTTTTAGTTTCCGATGCTTCACTTCAGGTTTACTGTATCCCTTGGACCTTCTTATTGTCGATGAAACACAGAAATTGCATCCGAATATAATACAAAAACCACAATGCCGACTTAAGTACAAGAGGACTGACACTCTAACTTTCAATCATTTGAACCTCTCCCGTGACTCCAGTTTTACATTCCGATGCTTCACTTCAGGTTTACTGTACCTGTTGGACCTTTCTTATTGACGATGAAATACAGAAATTGCATCCGAATTTAATACAAAAGGCACAATGCCGACTTAAGTACAAGAGGACTGACACTCTAACTTTCTATGATTTGAGCTTCTCCTGTGAGCCAAGTTTTAGATTCCGATGCTTCACTTCAGGTTTACTGTATACCTTGGACCTTCTTATTGACGATGAAACACAGAAATTGCATCGAATTAAATTCAAAAAGCACAATGCCGACTTAAGTACAAGAGGACTGACACTCTAACTTTCTATGATTTAAACCTCTCCTGTGAGTCCAGTTTCAGATTCCGATGCTTCACTTCAGGTTTTCTGTATACCTTGGACCTTCTTATTGACGATGAAGCACAGAAATTGCATCGGAATTAAATTTTAAAGGCACAATGCCGATCTAAATACAAGAGGACTGACACTCTAACTTTCAATTATTTGAACCTCTCCTGTGAGTCCAGTTTTCGATTCCGATGCTTCACTTCTGGTTTACTGTATACCTTGGACCTTCTTATTGACGATGAAACACAGAAATTACATCTAATTAAATTCAAAAGGCACAACGCCGACTTAAGTACAAAAGGACTGACACTCTAACATTCTATGATTTGAACCTCTCCTGTGAGTCCACATTTAGATTCCGAGCTCCACTTCAGGTTTACTGTATACCTTGGACCTTCATATTGACGATGAAGCACAGATATTGCGTCGGAATTAAATTCAAAACGCACAATGCCGACTTAAGTACAAGAGGACTGACACTCCTACTTTCTATGAATTGTACCTCTCCTGTGAGTCCAGTTATTGTTTCCGATGCTTCACCTCAGGTTTACTGTATCCCTTGGACATTCGTATTGACGATGAAACACAGAAATTGCATCCGAATTTAATACAAAAGGCACAACGCCGACTTAAGTACAACTGGACTGACACCCTATCTTTCTATGATTTCAACCTCTCCTGTGAGTCCAGTTTTACATTCCGATGCTTCAATTCAGGTTTACTGTATCGCTTGGAACTTCTTATTGACGGTGAAACACAGAAATTGCATCCGAATTCAATATAAAAGGCACAATGCCGAATTGAGTACAAGAGGACTGACACTCTAACTTTCAATGATTTGGACCTCTCCTGTGAGTCCAGTTTTAGATTCCGATGCTTCACTTCAGGTTTACTGTGTCCCTTGGACCTTCTTATTGACGATGAAACACAGAAATTGCATCCGAATTTAATACAAGAAGCACAATGCCGACCTAAGTACAATAGGACTGACACTCTAACTTTCTATGATTTGAACCACTCCTGTGAGTCCAGTTTTAGATTCCTATGCTTCACTTCATGCTTACTGTATACTTTGGACCTTCTTATTGACGATGAAACACAGAAATTGCAACTAATTGAATTCAAAAAGCACAATGCCGCTTAAATACAAGAGGACTGACACTCTAACTTTCTATGATTTGAACCTCTCCTGTGAGTCCAGTTTTAGATTCCGATGCTTCACTTCAGGATTAATGTATCCCTTGGACCATCTTATTGACGATGATACACAGAAATTGCATCCGAATTTAATACAAAAGGCACAATGCCGACATAAGTACAAGAGGACTGACACTCTAACTTTCTAAGATTTGAACCTCTCCTGGTAGTCCAGTTTTAGATTCCGATGCTTCACTTCAGGTTTACTGTATACCTTGGACCTTCTTATTGACGACGAAACACAGAAATTGCATCGGAATTAAATTCAAAAGGCACAATGCCGACTTTAGTACGAGAGGACTGACACTCTAACTTTGTATGATTTGAACCTCTCCTGAGAGTCCAGTTTTAGATTCCGATTCTTCACTTCAGGTTTACTGTATACCTTGGACCTTCTTATTGACGGCGAAACTCAGATATTGCATCGGAATTAAATTCAAAAGGCACAATGCCGACTTAAGTACAAGAGGACTGACACTCTAACTTTCTATGCTTTCAACCTCTCCTGTGAGTCCAGTTTTAGTTTCCGATGCTTCACTTCAGGTTTACTGTATCCCTTGGACCTTCTTATTGTCGATGAAACACAGAAATTGCAGCCGAATATAATACAAAAACCACAATGCCGACTTAAGTACAAGAGGACTGACACTCTAACTTTCAATCATTTGAACCTCTCCCGTGACTCCAGTTTTAGATTCCGATGCTTCACTTCAGGTTTACTGTGCCTGTTGGACCTTTCTTATTGACGATGAAATACAGAAATTGCATCCGAATTTAATACAAAAGGCACAATGCCGACTTAAGTACAAGAGGACTGACACTCTAACTTTCTATGATTTGAACTTCTCCTGTGAGCCAAGTTTTAGATTCCGATGCTTCACTTCAGGTTTACTGTATACCTTGGACCTTCTTATTGACGATGAAACACAGAAATTGCATCGAATTAAATTCAAAAAGCACAATGCCGACTTAAGTACAAGAGGACTGACACTCTAACTTTCTATGATTTAAACCTCTCCTGCGAGTCCAGTTTTAGATTCCGATGCTTCACTTCAGGTTTTCTGTATACCTTGGACCTTCTTATTGACGATGAAGCACAGAAATTGCATCGGAATTAAATTTTAAAGGCACAATGCCGATCTAAATACAAGAGGACTGACACTCTAACTTTCAATTATTTGAACCTCTCCTGTGAGTCCAGTTTTCGATTCCGATGCTTCACTTCTGGTTTACTGTATACCTTGGACCTTCTTATTGACGATGCAACACAGAAATTACATCTAATTAAATTCAAAAGGCACAACGCCGACTTAAGTACAAAAGGACTGACACTCTAACATTCTATGATTTGAACCTCTCCTGTGAGTCCACATTTAGATTCCGAGCTCCACTTCAGGTTTACTGTATACCTTGGACCTTCATATTGACGATGAAGCACAGATATTGCGTCGGAATTAAATTCAAAACGCACAATGCCGACTTAAGTACAAGAGGACTGACACTCCTACTTTCTATGAATTGTACCTCTCCTGTGAGTCCAGTTATTGTTTCCGATGCTTCACCTCAGGTTTACTGTATCCCTTGGACATTCGTATTGACGATGAAACACAGAAATTGCATCCGAATTTAATACAAAAGGCACAACGCCGACTTAAGTACAACTGGACTGACACCCTATCTTTCTATGATTTCAACCTCTCCTGTGAGTCCAGTTTTACATTCCGATGCTTCAATTCAGGTTTACTGTATCGCTTGGAACTTCTTATTGACGGTGAAACACAGAAATTGCATCCGAATTCAATATAAAAGGCACAATGCCGAATTGAGTACAAGAGGACTGACACTCTAACTTTCAATGATTTGGACCTCTCCTGTGAGTCCAGTTTTAGATTCCGATGCTTCACTTCAGGTTTACTGTGTCCCTTGGACCTTCTTATTGACGATGAAACACAGAAATTGCATCCGAATTTAATACAAGAAGCACAATGCCGACCTAAGTACAATAGGACTGACACTCTAACTTTCTATGATTTGAACCACTCCTGTGAGTCCAGTTTTAGATTCCTATGCTTCACTTCATGCTTACTGTATACTTTGGACCTTCTTATTGACGATGAAACACAGAAATTGCAACTAATTGAATTCAAAAAGCACAATGCCGCTTAAATACAAGAGGACTGACACTCTAACTTTCTATGATTTGAACCTCTCCTGTGAGTCCAGTTTTAGATTCCGATGCTTCACTTCAGGATTAATGTATCCCTTGGACCATCTTATTGACGATGATACACAGAAATTGCATCCGAATTTAATACAAAAGGCACAATGCCGACATAAGTACAAGAGGACTGACACTCTAACTTTCTAAGATTTGAACCTCTCCTGGTAGTCCAGTTTTAGATTCCGATGCTTCACTTCAGGTTTACTGTATACCTTGGACCTTCTTATTGACGACGAAACACAGAAATTGCATCGGAATTAAATTCAAAAGGCACAATGCCGACTTTAGTACGAGAGGACTGACACTCTAACTTTGTATGATTTGAACCTCTCCTGAGAGTCCAGTTTTAGATTCCGATTCTTCACTTCAGGTTTACTGTATACCTTGGACCTTCTTATTGACGGCGAAACTCAGATATTGCATCGGAATTAAATTCAAAAGGCACAATGCCGACTTAAGTACAAGAGGACTGACACTCTAACTTTCTATGCTTTCAACCTCTCCTGTGAGTCCAGTTTTAGTTTCCGATGCTTCACTTCAGGTTTACTGTATCCCTTGGACCTTCTTATTGTCGATGAAACACAGAAATTGCAGCCGAATATAATACAAAAACCACAATGCCGACTTAAGTACAAGAGGACTGACACTCTAACTTTCAATCATTTGAACCTCTCCCGTGACTCCAGTTTTAGATTCCGATGCTTCACTTCAGGTTTACTGTGCCTGTTGGACCTTTCTTATTGACGATGAAATACAGAAATTGCATCCGAATTTAATACAAAAGGCACAATGCCGACTTAAGTACAAGAGGACTGACACTCTAACTTTCTATGATTTGAACTTCTCCTGTGAGCCAAGTTTTAGATTCCGATGCTTCACTTCAGGTTTACTGTATACCTTGGACCTTCTTATTGACGATGAAACACAGAAATTGCATCGAATTAAATTCAAAAAGCACAATGCCGACTTAAGTACAAGAGGACTGACACTCTAACTTTCTATGATTTAAACCTCTCCTGCGAGTCCAGTTTTAGATTCCGATGCTTCACTTCAGGTTTTCTGTATACCTTGGACCTTCTTATTGACGATGAAGCACAGAAATTGCATCGGAATTAAATTTTAAAGGCACAATGCCGATCTAAATACAAGAGGACTGACACTCTAACTTTCAATTATTTGAACCTCTCCTGTGAGTCCAGTTTTCGATTCCGATGCTTCACTTCTGGTTTACTGTATACCTTGGACCTTCTTATTGACGATGCAACACAGAAATTACATCTAATTAAATTCAAAAGGCACAACGCCGACTTAAGTACAAAAGGACTGACACTCTAACATTCTATGATTTGAACCTCTCCTGTGAGTCCACTTTTAGATTCCGAGCTCCACTTCAGGTTTACTGTATACCTTGGACCTTCTTATTGACGATGAAGCACAGATATTGCGCCGGAATTAAATTCAAAAGGCACAATGCCGACTTAAGTACAAGAGGACTGACACTCCTACTTTCTATGAATTGTACCTCTCCTGTGAGTCCAGTTATAGTTTCCGATGCTTCACCTCAGGTTTACTGTATCCCTTGGACATTCGTATTGACGATGAAACACAGAAATTGCATCCGAATTTAATACAAAAGGCACAACGCCGACTTAAGTACAACTGGACTGACACCCTATCTTTCTATGATTTCAACCTCTCCTGTGAGTCCAGTTTTAGATTCCGATGCTTCACTTCAGGTTTACTGTATACCTTGGACCTTCTTATTGACGACGAAACACAGAAATTGCATCGGAATTAAATTCAAAAGGCACAATGCCGACTTTAGTACGAGAGGACTGACACTCTAACTTTGTATGATTTGAACCTCTCCTGAGAGTCCAGTTTTAGATTCCGATTCTTCACTTCAGGTTTACTGTATACCTTGGACCTTCTTATTGACGGCGAAACTCAGATATTGCATCGGAATTAAATTCAAAAGGCACAATGCCGACTTAAGTACAAGAGGACTGACACTCTAACTTTCTATGATTTCAACCTTTCCTGTGAATCCAGTGTTAGTTTCCGATGCTTCACTCCAGGTTTACTGTATACCTTCGACCTTCTTATTGACGGCGAAACATAGAAATTGCATCGGAATTAAATTCAAAAGGCACAATGCCGACTTAAGTACAAGAGGTTTGACACTCTAACTTTCTATGCTTTGAACCTCTCCTGTGAGTGCAGTTTTAGTTTCCGATGCTTCACTTCAGGTTTACTGTATCACTTGGACATTCTTATTGTCGATGAAACACAGAAATTGCATCCGAATTTAATACAAAAGGCACAATGCCGACTTAAGTACAAGAAGACTGACACTCTAACTTTCTATGATTTAAACCTCTCCTGTGAGTCCAGTTTTAGATTCCGATGCTTCACCTCAGGTTTACTGTATACCTTGGACCTTCTTATTGACGACGAAACACAGAAATTGCATCGGAATTAAATTCAAAAGGCACAATGCCGACATAAGTACAAGGGGACTGACCCTCTAACTTTCTATGATTTGAACCTCTCCTGTGAGTCCAGTTTTGGATTCCGGGGCTTCACTTAAGGTTTACTGTATACCTTGGACCTTCTTATTGACGGCGAAACATGGAAATTGCATCGCAATTAACTTAAAAAGGCACAATGCCGACTTAAGTACAAGAGGACTGACACTCTAACTTTCTATGCTTTCAACCTCTCCTGTGAGTCCAGTTTTAGTTTCCGATGCTTCACTTCAGGTTTACTGTATCCCTTGGACCTTCTTATTGTCGATGAAACACAGAAATTGCATCCGAATATAATACAAAAACCACAATGCCGACTTAAGTACAAGAGGACTGACACTCTAACTTTCAATCATTTGAACCTCTCCCGTGACTCCAGTTTTACATTCCGATGCTTCACTTCAGGTTTACTGTGCCTGTTGGACCTTTCTTATTGACGATGAAATACAGAAATTGCATCCGAATTTAATACAAAAGGCACAATGCCGACTTAAGTACAAGAGGACTGACACTCTAACTTTCTATGATTTGAACTTCTCCTGTGAGCCAAGTTTTAGATTCCGATGCTTCACTTCAGGTTTACTGTATACCTTGGACCTTCTTATTGACGATGAAACACAGAAATTGCATCGAATTAAATTCAAAAAGCACAATGCCGACTTAAGTACAAGAGGACTGACACTCTAACTTTCTATGATTTAAACCTCTCCTGTGAGTCCAGTTTTAGATTCCGATGCTTCACTTCAGGTTTTCTGTATACCTTGGACCTTCTTATTGACGATGAAGCACAGAAATTGCATCGGAATTAAATTTTAAAGGCACAATGCCGATCTAAATACAAGAGGACTGACACTCTAACTTTCAATTATTTGAACCTCTCCTGTGAGTCCAGTTTTCGATTCCGATGCTTCACTTCTGGTTTACTGTATACCTTGGACCTTCTTATTGACGATGAAACACAGAAATTACATCTAATTAAATTCAAAAGGCACAACGCCGACTTAAGTACAAAAGGACTGACACTCTAACATTCTATGATTTGAACCTCTCCTGTGAGTCCACATTTAGATTCCGAGCTCCACTTCAGGTTTACTGTATACCTTGGACCTTCTTATTGACGATGAAGCGCAGATATTGCGTCGGAATTAAATTCAAAAGGCACAATGCCGACTTAAGTACAAGAGGACTGACACTCCTACTTTCTATGAATTGTACCTCTCCTGTGAGTCCAGTTATTGTTTCCGATGCTTCACCTCAGGTTTACTGTATCCCTTGGACATTCGTATTGACGATGAAACACAGAAATTGCATCCGAATTTAATACAAAAGGCACAACGCCGACTTAAGTACAACTGGACTGACACCCTATCTTTCTATGATTTCAACCTCTCCTGTGAGTCCAGTTTTACATTCCGATGCTTCAATTCAGGTTTACTGTGTCCCTTGGACCTTCTTATTGACGATGAAACACAGAAATTGCATCCGAATTTAATACAAGAAGCACAATGCCGACCAAAGTACAATAGGACTGACACTCTAACTTTCTATGATTTGAACCACTCCTGTGAGTCCAGTTTTAGATTCCTATGCTTCACTTCATGCTTACTGTATACTTTGGACCTTCTTATTGACGATGAAACACAGAAAGTGCAACTAATTGAATTCAAAAAGCACAATGCCGCTTAAATACAAGAGGACTGACACTCTAACTTTCTATGATTTGAACCTCTCCTGTGAGTCCAGTTTTAGATTCCGATGCTTCACTTCAGGATTAATGTATCCCTTGGACCATCTTATTGACGATGATACACAGAAATTGCATCCGAATTTAATACAAAAGGCACAATGCCGACATAAGTACAAGAGGACTGACACTCTAACTTTCTAAGATTTGAACCTCTCCTGGTAGTCCAGTTTTAGATTCCGATGCTTCACTTCAGGTTTACTGTATACCTTGGACCTTCTTATTGACGACGAAACACAGAAATTGCATCGGAATTAAATTCAAAAGGCACAATGCCGACTTTAGTACGAGAGGACTGACACTCTAACTTTGTATGATTTGAACCTCTCCTGAGAGTCCAGTTTTAGATTCCGATTCTTCACTTCAGGTTTACTGTATACCTTGGACCTTCTTATTGACGGCGAAACTCAGATATTGCATCGGAATTAAATTCAAAAGGCACAATGCCGACTTAAGTACAAGAGGACTGACACTCTAACTTTCTATGCTTTCAACCTCTCCTGTGAGTCCAGTTTTAGTTTCCGATGCTTCACTTCAGGTTTACTGTATCCCTTGGACCTTCTTATTGTCGATGAAACACAGAAATTGCAGCCGAATATAATACAAAAACCACAATGCCGACTTAAGTACAAGAGGACTGACACTCTAACTTTCAATCATTTGAACCTCTCCCGTGACTCCAGTTTTAGATTCCGATGCTTCACTTCAGGTTTACTGTGCCTGTTGGACCTTTCTTATTGACGATGAAATACAGAAATTGCATCCGAATTTAATACAAAAGGCACAATGCCGACTTAAGTACAAGAGGACTGACACTCTAACTTTCTATGATTTGAACTTCTCCTGTGAGCCAAGTTTTAGATTCCGATGCTTCACTTCAGGTTTACTGTATACCTTGGACCTTCTTATTGACGATGAAACACAGAAATTGCATCGAATTAAATTCAAAAAGCACAATGCCGACTTAAGTACAAGAGGACTGACACTCTAACTTTCTATGATTTAAACCTCTCCTGTGAGTCCAGTTTTAGATTCCGATGCTTCACTTCAGGTTTTCTGTATACCTTGGACCTTCTTATTGACGATGAAGCACAGAAATTGCATCGGAATTAAATTTTAAAGGCACAATGCCGATCTAAATACAAGAGGACTGACACTCTAACTTTCAATTATTTGAACCTCTCCTGTGAGTCCAGTTTTCGATTCCGATGCTTCACTTCTGGTTTACTGTATACCTTGGACCTTCTTATTGACGATGAAACACAGAAATTACATCTAATTAAATTCAAAAGGCACAACGCCGACTTAAGTACAAAAGGACTGACACTCTAACATTCTATGATTTGAACCTCTCCTGTGAGTCCACTTTTAGATTCCGAGCTCCACTTCAGGTTTACTGTATACCTTGGACCTTCTTATTGACGATGAAGCACAGATATTGCGCCGGAATTAAATTCAAAAGGCACAATGCCGACTTTAGTACGAGAGGACTGACACTCTAACTTTGTATGATTTGAACCACTCCTGAGAGTCCAGTTTTAGATTCCGATTCTTCACTTCAGGTTTACTGTATACCTTGGACCTTCTTATTGACGGCGAAACTCAGATATTGCATCGGAATTAAATTCAAAAGGCACAATGCCGACTTAAGTACAAGAGGACTGACACTCTAACTTTCTATGATTTCAACCTTTCCTGTGAATCCAGTGTTAGTTTCCGATGCTTCACTTCAGGTTTACTGTATACCTTCGACCTTCTTATTGACGGCGAAACATAGAAATTGCATCGGAATTAAATTCAAAAGGCACAATGCCGACTTAAGTACAAGACGTTTGACACTCTAACTTTCTATGCTTTGAACCTCTCCTGTGAGTGCAGTTTTAGTTTCCGATGCTTCACTTCAGGTTTACTGTATCACTTGGACATTCTTATTGTCGATGAAACACAGAAATTGCATCCGAATTTAATACAAAAGGCACAATGCCGACTTAAGTACAAGAAGACTGACACTCTAACTTTCTATGATTTAAACCTCTCCTGTGAGTCCAGTTTTAGATTCCGATGCTTCACGTCACGTTTACTGTATCCCTTGGACCTTCCTATTCACGATGAAACACAGAAATTGCATCCGAACTTAATGCAAAAGGCACAATGCCGAATTAAGTACAAGAGGACTGACACTCTAAGTTTCAATCATTTGAACCTCTCCTGTGAGTCCAGTTTTAGATTCCGATGCTTCACTTCAGGTTTACTGTATACCTTGGACCTTCTTATTGACGATAAAGCACAGAAATTGCATCGGAATTAAATTTAAAAGGCACAATGCCGACTTAAGTACAAGAGGACTGACACTCTAACTCTCAATGATTTGAACCTCTCCTGTGAATCCAGTTTTAGATTCCGATGCTTCACTTCAGGTTTACTGTATACCTTGGACCTTCTTATTGACGATGAAACACAGAAATTGCATCGAATTAATTCAAAAGGCACAACGCCGACGTAAGTACAAAAGGGCTGACACTCTAACTCTCTATGATTTGAACCTCTCCTGTGAGTCCACTTTTAGATTCCGATGCTTCACTTCAGGTTTACTGTATACCTTGGACCTTCTTATTGACGATGAAGCACAGATATTGCATCGGAATTAAATTCAAAAGGCACAATGCCGACTTAAGTACAAGAGGGCTGACACTCCTACTTTCTATGATTTGAACCTCTCCTGTGAGTCCAGTTTTAGATTCCGATGCTTCACTTCAGGTTTACTGTATCACTTGGACCTTCTTACTGACGATGAAACACAGAAATTGCATCCGAATTTAATACAAAGGCACAATTTCGACTGAAGTCCAATAGGACTGACACTCTAACTTTCTATGATTTGAACCTCTCCTGTGAGTCCAGTTTTAGATTCCGATGCTTCACTTCAGGATTAATGTATCCCTTGGACCATCCTATTGACGATGATACACAGAAATTGCATCCGAATTTAATACAAAAGGCACAATGCCGACATAAGTACAAGAGGACTGACACTCTAACTTTCTAAGATTTGAACCTCTCCTGGTAGTCCAGTTTTAGATTCCGATGCTTCACTTCAGGTTTACTGTATACCTTGGACCTTCTTATTGACGACGAAACACAGAAATTGCATCGGAATTAAATTCAAAAGGCACAATGCCGACTTTAGTACGAGAGGACTGACACTCTCACTTTGTATGATTTGAACCTCTACTGAGAGTCCAGTTTTAGATTCCGATTCTTCACTTCAGGTTTACTGTATACCTTGGACCTTCTTATTGACGGCGAAACTATGATATTGCATCGGAATTAAATTCAAAAGGCACAATGCCGACTTAAGTACAAGAGGACTGACACTCTAACTTTCTATGATTTCAACCTTTCCTGTGAATCCAGTGTTAGTTTCCGATGCTTCACTTCAGGTTTACTGTATACCTTCGACCTTCTTATTGACGGCGAAACATAGAAATTGCATCGGAATTAAATTCATAAGGCACAATGCCGACTTAAGTACAAGAGGTTTGACACTCTAACTTTCTATGCTTTGAACCTCTCCTGTGAGTGCAGTTTTAGTTTCCGATGCTTCACTTCAGGTTTACTGTATCACTTGGACATTCTTATTGTCGATGAAACACAGAAATTGCATCCGAATTTAATACAAAAGGCACAATGCCGACTTAAGTACAAGAAGACTGACACTCTAACTTTCTATGATTTAAACCTCTCCTGTGAGTCCAGTTTTAGATTCCGATGCTTCACGTCATGTTTACTGTATCCCTTGGACCTTCCTATTCACGATGAAACACAGAAATTGCATCCGAACTTAATGCAAAAGGCACAATGCCGAATTAAGTACAAGAGGACTGACACTCTAAGTTTCAATAATTTGAACCTCTCCTGTGAGTCCAGTTTTAGATTCCGATGCTTCACTTCAGGTTTACTGTATACCTTGGACCTTCTTATTGACGATAAAGCACAGAAATTGCATCGGAATTAAATTTAAAAGGCACAATGCCGACTTAAGTACAAGAGGACTGACACTCTAACTCTCAATGATTTGAACCTCTCCTGTGAATCCAGTTTTAGATTCCGATGTTTCACTTCAGGTTTAATGTATACCTTGGACCTTCTTATTGACGATGAAACACAGAAATTGCATCGAATTAATTCAAAAGGCACAACGCCGACGTAAGTACAAAAGGGCTGACACTCTAACTCTCTATGATTTGAACCTCTCCTGTGAGTCCAGTTTTAGATTCCGATGCTTAACTTCATGTTTACTGTATACCTTGGACCTTCTTATTGACGATGAAACATAGAAATTGCAACTAATTAAATTCAAAAAGCAAAATGCCGACTTAAATACAAGACGACTGACACTCTAACTTTCTATGATTTGAACCTTTCTTGTGAGTACACTTTTAGATTCCAATGCTTCACTTCAGGTTTACGGTATCCCTTGGACCTTCTTATTGACGATGATACACAGAAATTGCATCCGAATTTAATACAAAAGGCACAATGCAGACATAAGTACAAGAGGACTGACACTCTAACTTTCGAAGATTTGAACCTCTCCTGGTAGTCCAGTTTTAGATTCCGATGCTTTACTGCAGGTTTACTGTATACCTTGGACCTTCTTATTGACGACGAAACACAGAAATTTCATCGGAATTAAATTCAAAAGGCACAATGCCGACTTAAGTACAAGAGGACTGACACTCTAACTTTCTATGATTTGAACCTCTACTGTGAATCCAGTTTTAGATTCCGATGCTTCACTTCAGGTTTATTGTATACTTTGGACCTTCTTACTGACGGCGAAACTCAGATATTGCATCGGAATTAAATTCAAAAGGCACAATGCCGACTTAAGTACAAGAGGACTGACACTCTAACTTTCTATGATTTGAACCTTTCCTGTGAATCCAGTGTTAGTTTCCGATGCTTCACTTCAGATTTACTGTATCCCTTGGACCTTCTTATTGACGATGAAACACAGATATTGCATCCGAATTTAATACAAAAGAAACAATGCCGAATTAAGTACAGGAGGACTGATACTCTAACTTTCTATGATTTGAAGGTCTCCTGTGAGTCCAGTTTTAGATTCCGATGCTGCACTTCAGGTTTACTGTATCCCATGGACATTCTTATTGTCGATGAATCACAGAAATTGCATGCGAATTTAATACAAAAGGCACAATGCCGACTTAAGTACAAGAGGACTGACACTCTATTTTTCTATGATTTGAACCTCTCCTGTGAGTCCAGTTTTGGATTCCGATGCTTCCCTTCAGGTTTACTGTATACCTTGGACCTTCTTATTGACGGCGAAACATAGAAATTGCATCGGAATTAAATTCAAAAGGCACAATGCCGACTTAAGTACAAGAGGACTGACACTCTAACTTTCTATGATTTCAACCTCTCCTGTGAGTACAGTTTTAGATTCCGATGCTTCACTTCAGGTTTACTGTATACCTTGGACCTTCTTATTGACGATAAAGCACAGAACTTGCATCGGAATTAAATTTAAAAGGCACAATGCCGACTTAAGTACAAGGGGACTGACACTCCTACTTTCTATGATTTGATCCTCTCCTGTGAGTCCAGTTTTAGATTCCGATGCTTCACTTCAGGTTTACTGTATCACTTGGACCTTCTTATTGACGATGAAACACAGAAATGGCATCCGAATTTAATACAAAAGGCACAATTCCGACTTAAGTACAATAAGACAGACACTCTAACTTTCTATGATTTTAACCTCTCCTGTGAGCCCAGTTTTAGATTCCGATGCTTCACTTCATGTTTACTGTATACCTTGCGCCTTCTTATTGACGATGAAACACAGAAATTGCAACTAATTAAATTCAAAAAGCACAATGCCGTCTTAAATACAAGAGGACTGACACTCTAACTTTCTATGATTGGAACCTTTCCTGTGAGTCCAGTTTTAGATTCCGATGCTTCACTTCAGGTTTACGGTATACCTTGGACCTTCTTATTGACGATGAAGCACAGAAATTGCATCGGAATTAAATTCTAATGGCACAATGCCGACTTAACTACAAGAGGACTGAAACTCTAGGTTTCTATGATTTGAACCTCTCCTGTGAGACCAGTTTTAGATTCCAATGCTTCACTTCAAGTTTAGTGTATCCCTTGAACCTTCTTATTGACGATGATACACAGAAATTGCATCCGAATTTAATTCAAAAGGCACAATGCCGACATAAGTACAAGAGGACTGACACTCTAACTTTCTAAGATTTGAACCTCTCCTGGTAGTCCAGTTTTAGATTCCGATGCTTCACTTCAGGTTTACTGTATACCTTGGACCTTCATATTGACGACGAAACACAGAAATTGCATCGGAATTAAGTTCAAAAGGCACAATGCCGACTTAAGTACAATAGGACTGACACTCTAACTTTCTATGATTTGAACCTTTCTTGTGAGTCCCGTTTTTGATTCCGATGCTTCACTTCAGGATTACGGTATACCTTGGACCTTCTTATTGACGATGAAGCACAGATATTGCATCGGAATTAAATTCAAAAGGCACAATGCCGACTTAACTACAAGAGGACTAACACTCTAGGTTTCTTTGATTTGAACCTCTACTGTGAATCCAGTTTTAGATTCCGATGCTTCACTTCAGGTTTACTGTATACCTTGGGCCTTCTTACTGACGGCGAAACTCAGATATTGCATCGGAATTAAATTCAAAAGGCACAATGCCGACTTAAGTACAAGAGGACTGACACTCTAACTTTCTATGATTTGAACCTTTCCTGTGAATCCAGTGTTAGTTTCCGATGCTTCACTTCAGGTTTACTGTATCCTTTGGACCTTCTTATTGACGATGAAACACAGAAATTGCATCCGAATTTAATACAAAAGAGACAATGCCGAATAAAGTACAAGAGGACTGACACTCTAACTTTCTATGATTGGAACCACTCTTGTGAGTCAAGTTTTAGACTCCGATGCTTCACTTCAGCTTTACTGTATACCTTGGACATTCATATTGACGATGAAACACAGAAATTGCAACGAATTAAATTCAAAAAGCACAATGCTGGCTAACGTATAAGAGGACTGACACTCTAACTTTCTATGATTTGAACCTCTCCTGAGAGTTCAGTTTTAGATTCCGATGCTTCACTTCAGGTTTACTGTATACCTTGGACTTTCTTATTGACGATGAAGCACAGATATTGCATCGGAATTAAATTCAAAAGGCACAATGCCGACTTCAGTACAAGAGGACTGACACTCCTACTTTTTATGATTTGAACTTCACCTGTGAGTCCAGTTTTAGATTCCGATGCTTCACTTCAGGTTTACTGTATCACTTGGACCTTCTTATTGACGATGTAACAAAGAAATTGCATCCGAATTTAATACAAAAGGCACAATTCCGACTTAAGTACAATAGGACTGACACTCTAACTTTCAATGATTTGAACCTATCCTGTGAGTCCAGTTTTAGATTCCAATGCTTCACTTCAGGATATTCTGTATACCTTGGACCTTCTTATTGACAGCGAAACACACTAATTTCATCGGAATTAAATTCAAAAGGCACAATGAAGACTTAAGTACAAGATGACTGACTCTCTAACTTTCTATTATTTGAACCTCTCCTGGAAGTCCAGTTTTAGATTCCAATGCTTCACTTCAGGTTTACTGTATACCTTGGACCTTCTTATTGACGACGACACACAGAAATTGCATCGGAATTAAATAGAAAAGGCACACAGCCGACTTAAGTACAAGAGGACTGACACTCTAACTTTCTATGATTTGAACCTCTCCTGTGAATTCAGTTTTAGATTCCGATGCTTCACTTCAGGTTTACTGTATATCTTGGACCTTCGTATTGACGGCGAAACATAGAAATTGCATCAGAATTAAATTCAAAGGGCACAATGCCGACTTAAGTACAAGAGGACTGACACTCTAAATTTCCATGTTTTGAACCTCTCCTGTGAGTTCAGTTTTAGTTTCCGATGCTTCACTTCATTTTTACTGTATACCTTGGTCCATCTTATTGACGATGAAACACAGAAATTGCATCCGAATTTAATACAAAAGGCACAATGTCGACTTAAGTACAAGAGGACTGACACTCTAACTTCCTATGATTTGAAACTCTCCTGTGAGTCCAGTTTTGGATTCCGATGCTTCACTTCTGGGTTACTATATCCCTTGACCTTCCTATTGACGATGAAATACAGAAATTGCATCCAAAATTAATTCAAAAGGCACAATGCCGAATTAAGTACAAGAGGAGAAACACTCTAAATATCAATGATTTGAGCCTGTCCTGTGAGTCCAGTTTTAGATTCCGATGCTTCACTTCAGGTTTACTGTATCCCTTGGACCTTCTCACTGATGATGAAACACAGAAGATGCATCCGAATTTAATACAAAAGGCACAATGCCGACTTAAGTACAAGAGGACTGACACTCTAACTTTCTATGATTTGAACCTCTGCTTTGAGTCCAGTTTTAGATTCCGATGCTTCACTTCAGGTTTACTGTATACCTTGGACCTTCTTATTGACGATGATGCACAGAAATTGCATCGGAATTAAATTCAAAAGGCACAATGCCGACATAAGTACAAGAGGACTGACACCTTATCTTTCTATGATTTGAAACTCTCCTGTGAGTCCAGTTTTAGATTCCGATGCTTCACTTCAAGTTTAGTGTATCCCTTGGACCTTCTTATTGACGATGAAGCACAGCAATTGCATCGGAATTAAATTCAACGGCACAATGCCTACTTAAGTACAAGAGGACTGATACTCTACGTTACTATGATTTGAACCTCTCCTGTGAGTCCAGTTTTAGATTCCGATGCTTCACTTCAGGTTTAGTGTATCCCTTGGACCTTCTGATGGACGGTGAAACACAGAGATTGCATTTGAATTTAACACAAAAGGCACAATGCCGACTTAAGTACAAGAGGACTGACACTCTAACTTTCTATGATTTGAATCTCTCCTGGTAGTCCAGTTTTAGATTCCGATGCTTCACTCCAGGTTTACTGTATACCTTGGATATTATTATTGACGACGAAACACAGAAATTGCATTGGAAATAAATTCAAAAGGCACAATGCCGCCTTAAGTACAAGAGGATAGTCACACTAAATTCCTCTGTTTTGAACCTCTCCTGTGTGTTCAGTTTTAGTTTCCGATGCTCCACTTCAGGTTTACTGTATACCTTGGAGCTTCTTATTGACGACAAAACACAGAAATTGCATTGGAATTAAATTCAAAAGGCACAATGCCGGCTTAAGTACAAGTCGACTGACACTCTAACTTTCTATGATTTGAACCTATCCTGTGAATCCAGTTTTAGATTCCGATGGTTCACTTCGGGTTTACTGTATATCTTTGATCTTCTTATTGACGGCGATACATAGAAATTGCATCGGAATTAAATGCAAAAGTCACAATGCCGACTTAAGTACAAGAGAACTGACACTCTAACTTTCTATGTTATGAACCTCTGCTGTGAGTCCAGTTTTAGTTTCCGTTGCTTCACTTTAGGTTTACTGTATACCTTGGACATTCTTATTGATGATGAATCACAGAAATTGCATCCGAATTTAATACAAAAGTCACAATGCCGACTTAAGTCCAAGAGGACTGACACCCTGACTGTCTATGATTAGAACCTCTCATGTGAGGCCAGTTTTGGATTCCGATGCTTTGCTTCAGGTTTACTGTATCCCTTGGACCTTCCTATTGACGATGAAACACAGATATTGCATCCGAATTTAATACAAAAGGCTCAATGCCGACTTAATTACAAGAGGACTGACACTCTAACTTTCAATGATTTGAACCTCTCCTGTGAGTCCAGTTTTAGATTCCGATGCTTCACTTCAGGTTTACTGTATCCCTTGGACCTCCTTATTGACGATGAAACACAGAAATTGCATCCCAATTTAATACAAAAGGCACAATGCCGGCTTGAGTACAAGTGGACTGACACTCTAACTTTCTATGATTTGAACCTCTCCTGTGAGTTCAGTTTCTGTTTCCGATGCTCCACTTCAGGTTTACTGTATACCTTGGACCTTCTTATTGACGATGAAACACAGAAATTGCATCCGAATTTAATACATAAGGCACAATGCCGACTTAAGTACAAGTGGACTGACACTCAAACTTTCTATGATTTGAACCTCTACTGTGAGTCCAGTTTTAGATTCCAACGCTTCACATCAGGTTTACTGTATACCTTGGACCTTCTTATTGACGACGAAACACAGAAATTGCATTGGAATTAATTTCAAAAGGCACAATGCCGACTTAAATACAAGAGGACTGACACTCTAACTTTCTATGATTTGAACCTCTCCTGTGAATCCAGTTTTAGATTCCGATGCTTCACTTCAGGTTTACTGTATATCTTGGACCTTCGATTGACGGCGATACATAGATATTGCATCGGAATTAAATTCAAAAGTCACAAAGCCGACTTAAGTACAAGAGGACTGACACACTAACTTTCTAAGTTATGAACCTCTGCTGTGAGTCCAGTTTTAGTTTCCGTTGCTTCACTTCAGCTTTACTGTATACCTTGGACATTCTTATTGACGATGAAACACAGAAATTGCATCCGAATTTAATACAAAAGGCACAATGCCGGCTTAAGTACAAGTGGACTGACACTCTAACTTTCTATGATTTGAACCTCTCCTGTGAGTTCAGTTTTAGTTTCCGATGCTTCACTTCATTTTTACTGTATACCTTGGACCATCTTATTGACGATGAAACACAGAAATTGCATCCGAATTTAATACAAAAGGCACAATGTCGACTTAAGTACAAGAGAACTGACACTCTAACTTCCTATGATTTGAACCTCTCCTGTGAGTCCAGTTTTGGATTCCGATGCTTCACTTCTGGTTTACTATATCCATTGACCTTCCTATTGACGGTGAAATACAGAAATTGCATCCAAATTTAATTCAAAAGGCACAATGCCGAATTAAGTACAAGTGGAGAAACACTGTAAATATCAATGATTTGAGCCTCTCCTGTGAGTCCAATTTTTGATTCCGATGCTTTGCTTCAGGTTTACTGTATCCCTTGGACCTTCCTATTGACGATGAAACACAGATATTGCATCCGAATTTAATACAAAAGGCACAATGCCGACTTAATTACAAGAGGACTGACACTCTAACTTTCTATGATTTGAACCTCTACTGTGAGTCCAGTTTTAGATTCCAACGCTTCACATCAGGTTTACTGTATACCTTGGACCTTCTTATTGACGACGAAACACAGAAATTGCATTCGAATTAATTTCAAAAGGCACAATGCCGACTTAAATACAAGAGGACTGACACTCTAACTTTCTATGATTTGAACCTCTCCTGTGAATCCAGTTTTAGATTCCGATGCTTCACTTCAGGTTTACTGTATATCTTGGACCTTCGTATTGACGGCGAAACATAGAAATTGCATCGGAATTAAATTCAAAGGGCACAATGCCGACTTAAGTACAAGTGGAGTGACCCTCTAACTTTCTATGATTTGAACCTATCCTGTGAATACAGTTTTAGATTCCGATGCTTCACTTCAGGTTTACTGTATACCTTGGACCTTCTTATTGACGGCGATACATAGATATTGCATCGGAATTAAATTCAAAAGTCACAATGCCGACTTAAGTACAAGAGGACTGACACACTAACTTTCTAAGTTATGAACCTCTGCTGTGAATCCGGTTTTAGTTTCCGTTGCTTCACTTCAGGTTTACTGTATTCCTTGGACCTTCTTATTGACGGTGAAACACAGAGATTGCATTTGAATTTAATACCAAAGGCACAATGCCGACTTAAGTACAAGAGGACTGACACTCTAACTTCCTATGATTTGAACCTCTCCTGTGAATCCAGATTTAGATTCCGATGCTTCACTTCAGGTTTACTGTATACCTTGGACCTTCTTATTGACGGCGAAACATAGAAATTGCATCGGAATTAAATTCAAAAGTCACAATGCCGCCTTAAGTACAAGAGGATAGACTCTCTAAATTTCTATGTTTTGAACCTCTCCTGTGAGTTCAGTTTTAGTTTCCGATGCTCCACTTCAGGTTTACTGTATATCTTGGACCTTCTTATTGACGATGAAACACACAAATTGCATCCAAATTTAATACAAAAGGCACAATGCCGACTTATGTACAAGAGGACTGACACTCTAAATTTCTGTTTTGAACCTCTCCTGTGAGTCCAGTTTTAGATTCCGATGCTTCACTCCAGGTTTACTGTATACCTTGGAGCTTCGTATTGACGACGAAACACAGAAATTGCATTGGAATTAAATTCAAAAGGCACAATGCCGAGTTAAGTACAAGTGGACTGAGACTCTAACTTTCTATGATTTGAACCTATCCTGTGAATCCAGTTTTAGATTCCGATGCTTCACTTCAGGTTTACTGTATACCTTTGACCTTCTTATTGACTGCGATACATAGAAATTGCATCGGAATTAAATTCAAAAATCACAATGCCGACTTAAGTACAAGAGGACTGACACTCTAACTTTCTATGATTTGAACCTCTCCTGTGAGTCCAGTTTTGCATTCCGTTGCTTCATTTCAGGTTTACTGTATACCTTGGACTTTCTTATTGACGACGAAACACAGAAATTGCATCGGAATTAAATTCAAAAGGCACAATGCCGACTTAAGTACAAGAGGACTGACACTCTAACTTTCTATGATTTGAACCTCCCCTGTGTGATCCAGTTTTAGATTCCGATCCTTCACTTCAGGTTTACTGTATCCCTTGTACCTTCTTATTGACGATGAAACACAGAAATTGCATCCGAATTTAATACAAAAGGCATAATGCCAACTTAAGTACAAGTGGACTGACACTCTAACTTTCAGTGATTTGAACATCTCCTGTGAGTCCAGTTTTATATTCTGATGCTACACTTCAGGTTTACTGTATCCCTTGGACCTTCTTATTGACGATGAAACACAGAAATTGCATCCGAATTTAATACAAAAGGCATAATGCCAACTTAAGGACAAGTGGACTGACACTCTAACTTTCAATGATTTGAACATCTCCTGTGAGTCCAGTTTTAGATTTAGATGCTTCACTTCAGGTTTACTGTATACCTTGGACCCTTTTATTGACAATAAAACACAGAAATTGCATCGAATTAAATTCAAAAGGCACAATGCCGACTTAAGTACAAGTGGACTGACACTCTAACTTTCTATGATTTGGACCTCTCCTGTGAGTCCAGTTTTAGATTCCGATGCTTCACTTCAGGTTTACTGTATCCCTTGGAAATTCTTATTGACGATGAAACACAGAAATTGCATCTGAATTTGATACAATAGGCACAATGCCGACTTACGTACAAGAAAACTGATACTCTAACTTTCTATGATTTGAACCTTTCCTGTGAGTCCAGTTTGGGATTCCGAACCTTCACTTCAGGTTTACTGTATACCTTGGACCTTCTTATTGACGATGAAGCACCGCAAATGGCATCGGAATTAAATTCAAAGGGCACATTGCCGACTTAAGTACAAGAGGCCTGACACTCTAACTTTCTATGATTTGAACCTCTCCTGTGAGTCCAGTTTTAGATTCCGATGCTTCACTTCAGGTTTACTGTATACCTTGGACCTTCTTATTGACGGCGAAACACAGAGATTGCAACGGAATTAAATTCAAAGGCCACAATGCCGACTTAAGTACAAGAGGACTGACACTCTAACTTTCTACGATTTGAACATCTCCTGTGAGTCCTATTTTAGATTCCGATGCTTCACTTCAGGTTTACTGTATACCTTGGACCTTCTTATTGACGACGAAACACAGAAATTGCATCGGAATTAAATTCAAAAGGCACAATGCCGACTTAAGTGCAAGAGGATTGACACTCTAACTTACTATGATATGAACCTCCCCTGTGTGATCCAGTTTTAGATTCTGATGCTTCACTTCAGGTTAACTGTATCCCTTGGACCTTCTTATTGACGATGAAACACAGATATTGCATCCGAATTTAATGCAAAAGACACAATGCCGACTTAAGTACAAGAGGACTGACACTCTAACTTTCATTGATTTGAATTTCTCTTGTGAGTCCAGTATTAGATTCCGATGCTTCATTTCAGGTTTACTGTATCTATTGGACCTTCTTATTGACGATGAAACACAGAAATTGCATCGAATTAAATTCAAATAGCACAATGCCGACTTAAGTACATCAGGACTGACACTCTAACTTTCTATGATTTGAACCTCTCCTGTGAGTCCAGTTTTAGATTCCGATGCTTCACTTCAGGTTTACTGTATACCTTGGACATTCTTATTGATGATGAAACACAGAAATTGCATCCGAATTTAATACAAAAGGCACAATGCCGACTTAAGTACAAGAGGACTGACACCCTGACTTTCTATGATTTGAACCTCTCATGTGAGGCCAGTTTTGGATTCCGATGCTTTGCTTCAGGTTTACTGTATCCCTTGGACCTTCCTATTGACGATGAAACACAGATATTGCATCCGAATTTTATACAAAAGGCACAATGCCGACTTCATTACAAGAGGACTGACACTCTAACTTTCAATGATTTGAACCTCTCCTGTGAGTCCAGTTTTAGATTCCGATGCTTCACTTCAGGTTTACTGTATCCCTTGGACCTTCTTATTGACGATGAAAGACAGAAATTGCATCCCAATTTAATACAAAAGGCACAATGCCGGCTTAAGTACAAGTGGACTGACACTCTAACTTCCTATGATTTGAACCTCTCCTGTGAGTTCAGTTTCAGTTTCCGATGCTCCACTTCAGGTTTACTGTATACCTTGGACCTTCTTATTGACGATGAAACACAGAAATTGCATCCGAATTTAATACAAAAGGCACAATGCCGACTTAAGTACAAGTGGACTGACACTCTAACCTTCTATGATTTGAACCTCTCCTGTGAATCCAGTTTTAGTTTCCGATGCTTCACTTCAGGTTTACTGTATACCTTGGACCTTCTTATTGACGGCGAAACATAGAAATTGCATCGGAATTAAATTCAAAAGGCACAATGCCGACTTAAGTACAAGTGGAGTGACCCTCTAACTTTCTATGATTTGAACCTATCCTGTGATTCCAGATTTAGATTCCGATGCTTCACTTCAGGTTTACTGTATACCTTGGACCTTCTTATTGACGGCGATACATAGATATTGCATCGGAATTAAATTCAAAAGTCACAATGCCGACTTAAGTACAAGAGGACTGACACACTAACTTTCTATGTTATGAACCTCTGCTGTGTGTCCAGTTTTAGTTTCCGTTGCTTCACTTCAGGTTTACTGTATACCTTGGACATTCTTATTGACGATGAAACACAGAAATTGCATCCGAATTTAATACAAAAGGCACAATGCCGACTTAAGTACAAGAGGACTGACACCCTGACTTTCTATGATTTGAACCTCTCATGTGAGGCCAGTTTTGGATTCCGATGCTTCACTTCAGGTTTACTGTATCCCTTGGACCTTCCTATTGACGGTGAAACACAGATATTGCATCCGAATTTAGTACAAAAGGCACAATGCCGACTTAAGTACAAGTGGACTGACACTCTAACTTTCAATGATTTGAACCTCTCCTGTGAGTCCAATTTTAGATTCCGATGCTTCACGTTAGGTTTACCGTATCCCTTGGACCTTTTTATTGACGATGAAACAGAGAAATTGCATCCGAATTTAATACAAAATGCACAATGCCGACTAAAGTACAAGAGGACTGACACCCTGACGTTCTATGATTTGAACCTCTACTGTGAGTCCAGTTTTAGATTCTGATGCTACACTTCAGGTTTACTGTATCCCTTGGACCTTCTTATTGACGATAAAACACAGAAATTGCATCCGAATTTAATACAAAAGGCATAATGCCAACTTAAGGACAAGTGGACTGACACTCTAACTTTCTATGATTTGGACCTCTCCTGTGAGTCCAGTTTTAGATTGCGATGCTTCACTTCAGGTTTACTGTATCCCTTGGAAATTCTTATTGACCATGAAACACAGAAATTGCATCTGAATTTGATACAATAGGCACAATGCCGACTTACGTACAAGAAAACTGTTACTCTAACTTTCTATGATTTGACCCTTTCCTGTGAGTCCAGTTTGGGATTCCGAAGCTTCACTTCAGGTTTACTGTATACCTTGGACCTTCTTATTGACGATGAAGCACCGCAAATGGCATCGGAATTTAATTCAAAGGGCACATTGCCGACTTAAGTACAAGAGGCCTGACACTCTAACTTTCTATGATTTGAACCTCTCCTGTGAGTCCAGATTTAGATTCCGATGCTTCACTTCAGGTTTACTGTATACCTTGGACCTTCTTATTGACGGCGAAACACAGAAATTGCAACGGAATTAAATTCAAAAGCCACAATGCCGACTTAAGTACAAGAGGACTGACACTCTAACTTTCTACGATTTGAACATCTCCTGTGAGTCCTGTTTTAGATTCCGATGCTTCACTTCAAGTTTACTGTATACCTTGGACCTTCTTATTGACGACGAAACACAGAAATCGCATCGGAATTAAATTCAAAAGGCACAATGCCGACTTAAGTGCAAGAGGATTGACACTCTAACTTACTATGATTTGAACCTCCCCTGTGTGATCCAGTTTTAGATTCTGATGCTTCACTTCAGGTTAACTGTATCCCTTGGACCTTCTTATTGACGATGAAACACAGATATTGCATCCGAATTTAATGCAAAAGGCACAATGCCGATTTAAGTACAAGAGGACTGACACTCTAACTTTCATTGATTTGAATTTCTCCTGTGAGTCCAGTTTTAGATTCCGATGCTTCATTTCAGGTTTACTGTATCCATTGGACCTTCTTATTAACGATGAAACACAGAAATTGCATCGAATTAGATTCAAATAGCACAATGCCGACTTAAGTAGATGAGGACTGACACTCTAACTTTCCATGATTTGAACCTCTCCTGTGAGTCCAGTTTTAGATTCCGATGCTTCACTTCAGGTTTACTGTATACCTTGGACATTCTTATTGATGATGAAACACAGAAATTGCATCCGAATTTAATACAAAAGGCACAATGCCGACATAAGTACAAGAGGACTGACACCCTGACTTTCTATGATTTGAACCTCTCATGTGAGGCCAGTTTTGGATTCCGATGCTTTGCTTCAGGTTTACTGTATCCCTTGGACCTTCCTATTGACGATGAAACACAGATATCGCATCCGAATTTAATACAAAAGGCACAATGCCGACTTCATTACAAGAGGACTGACACTCTAACTTTCAATGATTTGAACCTCTCCTGTGAGTCCAGTTTTAGATTCCGATGCTTCACTTCAGGTTTACTGTATCCCTTGGACCTTCTTATTGGCGATGAAAGACAGAAATTGCATCCCAATTTAATACAAAAGGCACAATGCCGGCTTAAGTACAAGTGGACTGACACTCTAACTTCCTATGATTTGAACCTCTCCTGTGAGTTCAGTTTCAGTTTCCGATGCTCCACTCCAGGTTTACTGTATACCTTGGACCTTCTTATTGACGACGAAACACAGAAATTTGCATTGGAATTAATTTCAAAAGGCACAATGCCGACTTAAGTACAAGAGGACTGACACTCTAACTTTCTATGATTTGAACCTCTCCTGTGAATCCAGTTTTAGATTCCGATGCTTCACTTCAGGTTTACTGTATACCTTGGACCTTCTTATTGACGGCGAAACATAGAAATTGCATCGGAATTAAATTCAAAAGGCACAATGCCGACTTAAGTACAAGTGGAGTGACCCTCTAACTTTCTATGATTTGAACCTATCCTGTGAATCCAGATTTAGATTCCGATGCTTCACTTCAGGTTTACTGTATACCTTGGACCTTCTTATTGACGGCGATACATAGATATTGCATCGGAATTAAATTCAAAAGTCACAATGCCGACTTAAGTACAAGAGGACTGACACACTAACTTTCTATGTTATGAACCTCTGCTGTGTGTCCAGTTTTAGTTTCCGTTGCTTCACTCCAGGTTTACTGTATACCTTGGACATTCTTATTGACGATGAAATACAGAAATTGCATCCGAATTTAATACAAAAGGCACAATGCCGACTTAAGTACAAGAGGACTGACACCCTGACTTTCTATGATTTGATCCTCTCATGTGAGGCCAGTTTTGGATTCCGATGCTTCACTTCAGGTTTACTGTATCCCTTGGACTTTCCTATTGACGGTGAAACACAGATATTGCATCCGAATTTAGTACAAAAGGCACAATGCCGACTTAAGTACAAGTGGACTGACACTCTAACTTTCAATGATTTGATCCTCTCCTGTGAGTCCAGTTTTAGAATCCGATGCTTCACGTTAGGTTTACGGTATCCCTTGGACCTTTTTATTGACGATGAAACAGAGAAATTGCATCCGAATTTAATACAAAATGCACAATGCCGACTAAAGTACAAGAGGACTGACACCCAGACTTTCTATGATTTGAACCTCTACTGTGAGTCCAGTTTTAGATTCCGATGCTTCACCTCAGGTTTACTGTATCCCTTGGACCTTCTTATTGACGATGAAGCACAGAAATTGCATCGGAATTAAATTCAAAACGCACAATGCCGACTTAAGTACAAGAGGACTGACACTCTAACTTTCTATGATTTGAACCTCTCCTGTAAGTCCAGTTTTCGATTCCGATGCTTCACTTCAAGTTTACTGTATACCTTGACTTCTTATTGACGGCGAAACACAGATATTCCATCGGAATTAAATTCAAAAGGCACGATGCCGACTTAAGTGCAAGAGGACTGACACTTTAACTTTCTATGATCATAACCTCTCCTGTGATTCCAGTTTTAGATTCCGATACTTCACTTCAGGTTTACTGTATCCCTTGGACCTTCTTATTGACGATGAAACACAGAGATTGCATCCGAATTTAATACAAAAGGCACAATACCGACTTAAGTACAACAGGACTGACACTCTAACTTAACTATGTTTTGAACCTCTCCTGTGAGGCCAGTTTTAGTTTCCGATGCTTCACTTCAGGTTTACTGTATCCCTTGGACCTTCTTATTGACGATGAAACACAGAAATTGCATCCGAATTTAATACAAAAGGCATAATGCCAACTTAAGTACAAGTGGACTGACACTCTAACTTTGAGTGATTTGAACATCTCCTGTGAGTCCAGTTTTAGATTCCGATGCTACACTTCAGGTTTACTGTATCCCTTGGTCCTTCTTATTGACGATGAAACACAGAAATTGCATCCGAATTTAATACAAAAGGCATAATGCCAACTTAAGGACAAGTGGACTGACACTCTAACTTTCAATGATTTGAACATCTCCTGTGAGTCCAGTTTTAGATTCTGATGCTTCACCTCAGGTTTACTGTATACCTTGGACCTTCTTATTGACGATGAAACACAGAAATTGCATCCGAATTTAATACAAAAGGCACAATGGCGACTTAAGTACAAGAGGACTGACACTCTTACTTTCAATGATTTGAACCTCTCCTGTGGGTCCAGTTTTAGATTCCGATGCTTCATTTCAGGATTACTGTATACCTTGGACCTTCTTATTGACGACGAAACACAGAAATTGCATCGGAATTAAATTCAAAAGGCACAATGCCGTCTTAAGTACAAGAGGATTGACACTCTAACTTTCTATGATTTGAACCTCCCCTGTGTGATCCAGTTTTAGATTCTGACGCTTCACTTCAGGTTAACTGTATCCCTTGGACCTTCTTATTGACGATGAAACACAGATATTGCATCCGAATTTAATGCAAAAGGCACAATGCCGACTTAAGTACAAGAGGACTGACACTCTAACTTTCATTGATTTGAATTTCTCCTGTGAGTCCAGTTTTAGATTCCGATGCTTCATTTCAGGTTTACTGTATACATTGGACCTTCTCATTGACGACGAAACACAGAAGAAATTGCATCGGAATTAAATTCAAAAGGCACAATGCCGACTTATGTACAATAGGAATGACACTCTAACTTTCTATGATTTGAACCTCCCCTGTGTGATCCAGTTTTAGATTCCGATGCTTCACTTCAGGTTTACTGTATCCCTTGGACCTTCTTATTGACGATGAAGCACCGCAAATTGCATCTTAATTAAATTCAAAAGGCACAATGCCGACTTAAGTACAAGAGGACTGACACTCCAACTTTCTATGATTTGAAGCTCTCCTGTGAGTCCAGTTTTAGATTCTGATGCTTCACCTCAGGTTTACTGTATACCTTGGACCTTCTTATTGACGATGAAACACAGAAATTGCATCCGAATTTAATACAAAAGGCACAATGGCGACTTAAGTACAAGAGGACTGACACTCTAACTTTCAATGATTTGAACCTCTCCTGTGAATACAGTTTTAGATTTCGATGCTTCACTTCAGGTTTACTGTATCCCTTTGACCTTCTTATTGACGATGAAACAAAAGAAAATGCATGGAACTAATTAAAAACGCACAATGCCGACTTAAGTACAAGAGAACTGACACACTAACTTTCAATGATTTGAACCTCTCCTGTGAGTCCAGTTTTCGATTTAGATGCTTCACTTCAGGTTTACTGTATACCTTGGACCTTCATATTGACGATGAAACACAGAAAGTGCATCGAATTAAATTCAAAAAGCACAATGCCGACTTAAGTACAAGTGGACTGACACTCTAACTTTCTATGATTTGGACCTCTCCTGTGAATCCAGTTTTAGATTCCGATGCTTCACTTCAGGTTTACTGTAACCCTTGGACATTCTTATTGACGATGAAACACAGAAATTGCATCTGAATTTAATACAATAGGCACAATGCCGACTTACGTACAAGAAAACTGACACTCTAACTTTCTATGATTTGAACCTTTCCTGTGAGTCCAGTTTTGGATTCTGAAGCTTCACTTCAGGTTTACTGTATACCTTGGACCTTCTTATTGACGATGAAGCACCCCAAATTGCATCGGAATTAAATTCAAAGGGCACAATGCCGACTTAAGTACAAGAGGACTGACACTCTAACTTTCTATGATATTAACCTCTCCTGTGAGTCCGGTTTTAGATTCCGATGCTTCACTTCAGCTTTAGGGTATCCCTTGGAGCTTCTTATTGACGATGAAACACAGAAATTGCATCCGAATTTAATACAAAAGGCACAATGCCGACTTAAGTACAAGAAGACAGACACTCTAACTTTCGATGATTTGAACCTCTCCTGTGAGTTCAGTTTCAGTTTCCGATGCTCCACTTCAGGTTTACTGTATACCTTGGACATTCTTATTGACGATGAAACACAGAAATTGCATCCAAATTTAATACAAGACGCACAATGCCGACTTAAGTACAAGAGGACTGACACCCTGACTTTCTATGATTTGAACCTCTCATGTGAGGCCAGTTTTGGATCCGATGCTTCACTTCAGGTTTACTGTATCCCTTGGACCTTCCTATTGACGATGAAACACAGATATTGCATCCGAATTTAGTACAAAAGGCATAATGCCGACTTAAGTACAAGAGGACTGACACTCTAACTTTCAATGATTTGAACCTCTCCTGTGAGTCCAGTTTCAGATTCCGATGCTTCACGTTAGGTTTACCGTATCCCTTGGACCTTTTTATTGACGATGAAACACAGAAATTGCATCCGAATTTAATACAAAAGGCACAATGCCGACTAAAGTACAAGAGGACTGACACCCTGACTTTCTATGATTTGAACCTCTACTGTGAGTCCAGTTTTAGATTCCGATGCTTCACCTCAGGTTTACTGTATCCCTTGGACCATCTTATAGACGATGAAGCACAGAAATTGCATCGGAATTAAATTCAAAACGCACAATGCCGACTTAAGTACAAGAGGACTGACACTCTAACTTTCTATGATTTGAACCTCTCTTGTAAGTCCAGTTTTCGATTCCGATGCTTCACTTCAAGTTTACTGTTTATCTTGACTTCTTATTGACGGCGAAACACAGATATTCCATCGGAATTAAATTCAAAAGGCACGATGCCGACTTAAGTGCAAGAGGATTGACACTCTAACTTACTATGATTTGAACCTCCCCTGTGTGATCCAGTTTTAGATTCTGATGCTTCACTTCAGGTTAACTGTATCCCTTGGACCTTCTTATTGACGATGAAACACAGATATTGCATCCGAATTTAATGCAAAAGGCACAATGCCGATTTAAGTACAAGAGGACTGACACTCTAACTTTCATTGATTTGAATTTCTCCTGTGAGTCCAGTTTTAGATTCCGATGCTTCATTTCAGGTTTACTGTATCCATTGGACCTTCTTATTGACGATGAAACACAGAAATTGCATCGAATTAAATTCAAATAGCACAATGCCGACTTAAGTAGATGAGGACTGACACTCTAACTTTCTATGATTTGAACCTCTCCTGTGAGTCCAGTTTTAGATTCCGATGCTTCACTTCAGGTTTACTGTATACCTTGGACATTCTTATTGATGATGAAACACAGAAATTGCATCCGAATTTAATACAAAAGGCACAATGCCGACATAAGTACAAGAGGACTGACACCCTGACTTTCTATGATTTGAACCTCTCATGTGAGGCCAGTTTTGGATTCCGATGCTTTGCTTCAGGTTTACTGTATCCCTTGGACCTTCCTATTGACGATGAAACACAGATATTGCTTCCGAATTTAATACAAAAGGCACAATGCCGACTTCATTACAAGAGGACTGACACTCTAACATTCAATGATTTGAACCTCTCCTGCGAGTCCAGTTTTAGATTCCGATGCTTCACTTCAGGTTTACTGTATCCCTTGGACCTTCTTATTGGCGATGAAAGACAGAAATTGCATCCCAATTTAATACAAAAGGCACAATGCCGGCTTAAGTACAAGTGGACTGACACTCTAACTTCCTATGATTTGAACCTCTCCTGTGAGTTCAGTTTCAGTTTCCGATGCTCCACTTCAGGTTTACTGTATACCTTGGACCTTCTTATTGACGATGAAACACAGAAATTGCATCCGAATTTAATACAAAAGGCACAATGCCGACTTAAGTACAAGTGGACTGACACTCAAACTTTCTATGATTTGAACCTCTACTGTGAGTCCAGTTTTAGATTCCAACGCTTCACTTCAGGTTTACTGTATACCTTGGACCTTCTTATTGACGACGAATCACAGAAATTGCATTGGAATTAATTTCAAAAGGCACAATGCCGACTTAAGTACAAGAGGACTGACACTCTAACTTTCTATGATTTGAACCTCTCCTGTGAATCCAGTTTTAGATTCGGATGCTTCACTTCAGGTTTACTGTATACCTTCGACCTTCTTATTGACGGCGAAACATAGAAATTGCATCGGAATTAAATTCAAAAGGCACAATGCCGACTTAAGTACAAGTGGAGTGACCCTCTAACTTTCTATGATTTGAACCTATCCTGTGAATCCAGATTTAGATTCCGATGCTTCACTTCAGGTTTACTGTATACCTTGGACCTTTTTATTGACGGCGATACATAGATATTGCATCGGAATTAAATTCAAAAGTCACAATGCCGACTTAAGTACAAGAGGACTGACACACTAACTTTCTATGTTATGAACCTCTGCTGTGTGTCCAGTTTTAGTTTCCGTTGCTTTACTTCAGGTTTACTGTATACCTTGGACATTCTTATTGACGATGAAACACAGAAATTGCATCCGAATTTAATACAAAAGGCACAATGCCGACTTAAGTACAAGAGGACTGACACCCTGACTTTCTATGATTTGAACCTCTCATGTGAGGCCAGTTTTGGATTCCGATGCTTCACTTCAGGTTTACTGTATCCCTTGGACTTTCCTATTGACGGTGAAACACAGATATTGCATCCGAATTTAGTACAAAAGGCACAATGCCGACTTAAGTACAAGTGGACTGACACTCTAACTTTCAATGATTTGATCCTCTCCTGTGAGTCCAGTTTTAGAATCCGATGCTTCACGTTAGGTATACCGTATCCCTTGGACCTTTTTATTGCCGATGAAACAGAGAAATTGCATCCGAATTTAATACAAAATGCACAATGCCGACTAAAGTACAAGAGGACTGACACCCAGACTTTCTATGATTTGAACCTCTACTGTGAGTCCAGTTTTAGATTCCGATGCTTCACCTCAGGTTTACTGTATCCCTTGGACCTTCTTATTGACGATGAAGCACAGAAATTGCATCGGAATTAAATTCAAAACGCACAATGCCGACTTAAGTACAAGAGGACTGACACTCTAACTTTCTATGATTTGAACCTCTCCTGTAAGTCCAGTTTTCGATTCCGATGCTTCACTTCAAGTTTACTGTATACCTTGACTTCTTATTGACGGCGAAACACAGATATTCCATCGGAATTAAATTCAAAAGGCACGATGCCGACTTAAGTGCAAGAGGACTGACACTTTAACTTTCTATGATCTGAACCTCTCCTGTGATTCCAGTTTTAGATTCCGATACTTCACTTCAGGTTTACTGTATCCCTTGGACCTTCTTATTGACGATGAAACACAGAGATTGCATCCGAATTTAATACAAAAGGCACAATACCGACTTAAGTACAACAGGACTGACACTCTAACTTAACTATGTTTTGAACCTCTCCTGTGAGGCCAGTTTTAGTTTCCGATGCTTCACTTCAGGTTTACTGTATCCCTTGGACCTTCTTATTGACGATGAAACACAGAAATTGCATCCGAATTTAATACAAAAGGCATAATGCCAACTTAAGTACAAGTGGACTGACACTCTAACTTTGAGTGATTTGAACATCTCCTGTGAGTCCAGTTTTAGATTCCGATGCTACACTTCAGGTTTACTGTATCCCTTGGTCCTTCTTATTGACGATGAAACACAGAAATTGCATCCGAATTTAATACAAAAGGCATAATGCCAACTTAAGGACAAGTGGACTGACACTCTAACTTTCAATGATTTGAACATCTCCTGTGAGTCCAGTTTTAGATTCTGATGCTTCACCTCAGGTTTACTGTATACCTTGGACCTTCTTATTGACGGCGAAACATAGAAATTGCATCGGAATTTAATGCAAAAGGCACAATGCCGATTTAAGTACAAGAGGACTGACACTCTAACTTTCATTGATTTGAATTTCTCCTGTGAGTCCAGTTTTAGATTCCGATGCTTCATTTCAGGTTTACTGTATCCATTGGACCTTCTTATTGACGATGAAACACAGAAATTGCATCGAATTAAATTCAAATAGCACAATGCCGACTTAAGTAGATGAGGACTGACACTCTAACTTTCTATGATTTGAACCTCTCCTGTGAGTCCAGTTTTAGATTCCGATGCTTCACTTCAGGTTTACTGTATACCTTGGACATTCTTATTGATGATGAAACACAGAAATTGCATCCGAATTTAATACAAAAGGCACAATGCCGACATAAGTACAAGAGGACTGACACCCTGACTTTCTATGATTTGAACCTCTCATGTGAGGCCAGTTTTGGATTCCGATGCTTTGCTTCAGGTTTACTGTATCCCTTGGACCTTCCTATTGACGATGAAACACAGATATTGCTTCCGAATTTAATACAAAAGGCACAATGCCGACTTCATTACAAGAGGACTGACACTCTAACATTCAATGATTTGAACCTCTCCTGCGAGTCCAGTTTTAGATTCCGATGCTTCACTTCAGGTTTACTGTATCCCTTGGACCTTCTTATTGGCGATGAAAGACAGAAATTGCATCCCAATTTAATACAAAAGGCACAATGCCGGCTTAAGTACAAGTGGACTGACACTCTAACTTCCTATGATTTGAACCTCTCCTGTGAGTTCAGTTTCAGTTTCCGATGCTCCACTTCAGGTTTACTGTATACCTTGGACCTTCTTATTGACGATGAAACACAGAAATTGCATCCGAATTTAATACAAAAGGCACAATGCCGACTTAAGTACAAGTGGACTGACACTCAAACTTTCTATGATTTGAACCTCTACTGTGAGTCCAGTTTTAGATTCCAACGCTTCACTTCAGGTTTACTGTATACCTTGGACCTTCTTATTGACGACGAAACACAGAAATTGCATTGGAATTAATTTCAAAAGGCACAATGCCGACTTAAGTACAAGAGGACTGACACTCTAACTTTCTATGATTTGAACCTCTCCTGTGAATCCAGTTTTAGATTCGGATGCTTCACTTCAGGTTTACTGTATACCTTCGACCTTCTTATTGACGGCGAAACATAGAAATTGCATCGGAATTAAATTCAAAAGGCACAATGCCGACTTAAGTACAAGTGGAGTGACCCTCTAACTTTCTATGATTTGAACCTATCCTGTGAATCCAGATTTAGATTCCGATGCTTCACTTCAGGTTTACTGTATACCTTGGACCTTCTTATTGACGGCGATACATAGATATTGCATCGGAATTAAATTCAAAAGTCACAATGCCGACTTAAGTACAAGAGGACTGACACACTAACTTTCTATGTTATGAACCTCTGCTGTGTGTCCAGTTTTAGTTTCCGTTGCTTTACTTCAGGTTTACTGTATACCTTGGACATTCTTATTGACGATGAAACACAGAAATTGCATCCGAATTTAATACAAAAGGCACAATGCCGACTTAAGTACAAGAGGACTGACACCCTGACTTTCTATGATTTGAACCTCTCATGTGCGGCCAGTTTTGGATTCCGATGCTTCACTTCAGGTTTACTGTATCCCTTGGACTTTCCTATTGACGGTGAAACACAGATATTGCATCCGAATTTAGTACAAAAGGCACAATGCCGACTTAAGTACAAGTGGACTGACACTCTAACTTTCAATGATTTGATCCTCTCCTGTGAGTCCAGTTTTAGAATCCGATGCTTCACGTTAGGTATACCGTATCCCTTGGACCTTTTTATTGACGATGAAACAGAGAAATTGCATCCGAATTTAATACAAAATGCACAATGCCGACTAAAGTACAAGAGGACTGACACCCAGACTTTCTATGATTTGAACCTCTACTGTGAGTCCAGTTTTAGATTCCGATGCTTCACCTCAGGTTTACTGTATCCCTTGGACCTTCTTATTGACGATGAAGCACAGAAATTGCATCGGAATTAAATTCAAAACGCACAATGCCGACTTAAGTACAAGAGGACTGACACTCTAACTTTCTATGATTTGAACCTCTCCTGTAAGTCCAGTTTTCGATTCCGATGCTTCACTTCAAGTTTACTGTATACCTTGACTTCTTATTGACGGCGAAACACAGATATTCCATCGGAATTAAATTCAAAAGGCACGATGCCGACTTAAGTGCAAGAGGACTGACACTTTAACTTTCTATGATCTGAACCTCTCCTGTGATTCCAGTTTTAGATTCCGATACTTCACTTCAGGTTTACTGTATCCCTTGGACCTTCTTATTGACGATGAAACACAGAGATTGCATCCGAATTTAATACAAAAGGCACAATACCGACTTAAGTACAACAGGACTGACACTCTAACTTAACTATGTTTTGAACCTCTCCTGTGAGGCCAGTTTTAGTTTCCGATGCTTCACTTCAGGTTTACTGTATCCCTTGGACCTTCTTATTGACGATGAAACACAGAAATTGCATCCGAATTTAATACAAAAGGCATAATGCCAACTTAAGTACAAGTGGACTGACACTCTAACTTTGAGTGATTTGAACATCTCCTGTGAGTCCAGTTTTAGATTCCGATGCTACACTTCAGGTTTACTGTATCCCTTGGTCCTTCTTATTGACGATGAAACACAGAAATTGCATCCGAATTTAATACAAAAGGCATAATGCCAACTTAAGGACAAGTGGACTGACACTCTAACTTTCAATGATTTGAACATCTCCTGTGAGTCCAGTTTTAGATTCTGATGCTTCACCTCAGGTTTACTGTATACCTTGGACCTTCTTATTGACGATGAAACACAGAAATTGCATCCGAATTTAATACAAAAGGCACAATGGCGACTTAAGTACAAGAGGACTGACACTCTTACTTTCAATGATTTGAACCTCTCCTGTGGGTCCAGTTTTAGATTCCGATGCTTCATTTCAGGATTACTGTATACCTTGGACCTTCTTATTGACGACGAAACACAGAAATTGCATCGGAATTAAATTCAAAAGGCACAATGCCGTCTTAAGTACAAGAGGATTGACACTCTAACTTTCTATGATTTGAACCTCCCCTGTGTGATCCAGTTTTAGATTCTGACGCTTCACTTCAGGTTAACTGTATCCCTTGGACCTTCTTATTGACGATGAAACACAGATATTGCATCCGAATTTAATGCAAAAGGCACAATGCCGACTTAAGTACAAGAGGACTGACACTCTAACTTTCATTGATTTGAATTTCTCCTGTGAGTCCAGTTTTAGATTCCGATGCTTCATTTCAGGTTTACTGTATACATTGGACCTTCTCATTGACGACGAAACACAGAAGAAATTGCATCGGAATTAAATTCAAAAGGCACAATGCCGACTTATGTACAATAGGAATGACACTCTAACTTTCTATGATTTGAACCTCCCCTGTGTGATCCAGTTTTAGATTCCGATGCTTCACTTCAGGTTTACTGTATCCCTTGGACCTTCTTATTGACGATGAAGCACCGCAAATTGCATCTTAATTAAATTCAAAAGGCACAATGCCGACTTAAGTACAAGAGGACTGACACTCCAACTTTCTATGATTTGAAGCTCTCCTGTGAGTCCAGTTTTAGATTCTGATGCTTCACCTCAGGTTTACTGTATACCTTGGACCTTCTTATTGACGATGAAACACAGAAATTGCATCCGAATTTAATACAAAAGGCACAATGGCGACTTAAGTACAAGAGGACTGACACTCTAACTTTCAATGATTTGAACCTCTCCTGTGAATACAGTTTTAGATTTCGATGCTTCACTTCAGGTTTACTGTATCCCTTTGACCTTCTTATTGACGATGAAACAAAAGAAAATGCATGGAACTAATTCAAAACGCACAATGCCGACTTAAGTACAAGAGGACTGACACACTAACTTTCAATGATTTGAACCTCTCCTGTGAGTCCAGTTTTCGATTTAGATGCTTCACTTCAGGTTTACTGTATACCTTGGACCTTCATATTGACGATGAAACACAGAAAGTGCATCGAATTAAATTCAAAAAGCACAATGCCGACTTAAGTACAAGTGGACTGACACTCTAACTTTCTATGATTTGGACCTCTCCTGTGAATCCAGTTTTAGATTCCGATGCTTCACTTCAGGTTTACTGTAACCCTTGGACATTCTTATTGACGATGAAACACAGAAATTGCATCTGAATTTAATACAATAGGCACAATGCCGACTTACGTACAAGAAAACTGACACTCTAACTTTCTATGATTTGAACCTTTCCTGTGAGTCCAGTTTTGGATTCTGAAGCTTCACTTCAGGTTTACTGTATACCTTGGACCTTCTTATTGACGATGAAGCACCCCAAATTGCATCGGAATTAAATTCAAAGGGCACAATGCCGACTTAAGTACAAGAGGACTGACACTCTAACTTTCTATGATATTAACCTCTCCTGTGAGTCCGGTTTTAGATTCCGATGCTTCACTTCAGCTTTAGGGTATCCCTTGGAGCTTCTTATTGACGATGAAACACAGAAATTGCATCCGAATTTAATACAAAAGGCACAATGCCGACTTAAGTACAAGAAGACAGACACTCTAACTTTCGATGATTTGAACCTCTCCTGTGAGTTCAGTTTCAGTTTCCGATGCTCCACTTCAGGTTTACTGTATACCTTGGACATTCTTATTGACGATGAAACACAGAAATTGCATCCAAATTTAATACAAGACGCACAATGCCGACTTAAGTACAAGAGGACTGACACCCTGACTTTCTATGATTTGAACCTCTCATGTGAGGCCAGTTTTGGATCCGATGCTTCACTTCAGGTTTACTGTATCCCTTGGACCTTCCTATTGACGATGAAACACAGATATTGCATCCGAATTTAGTACAAAAGGCATAATGCCGACTTAAGTACAAGAGGACTGACACTCTAACTTTCAATGATTTGAACCTCTCCTGTGAGTCCAGTTTCAGATTCCGATGCTTCACGTTAGGTTTACCGTATCCCTTGGACCTTTTTATTGACGATGAAACACAGAAATTGCATCCGAATTTAATACAAAAGGCACAATGCCGACTAAAGTACAAGAGGACTGACACCCTGACTTTCTATGATTTGAACCTCTACTGTGAGTCCAGTTTTAGATTCCGATGCTTCACCTCAGGTTTACTGTATCCCTTGGACCATCTTATAGACGATGAAGCACAGAAATTGCATCGGAATTAAATTCAAAACGCACAATGCCGACTTAAGTACAAGAGGACTGACACTCTAACTTTCTATGATTTGAACCTCTCTTGTAAGTCCAGTTTTCGATTCCGATGCTTCACTTCAAGTTTACTGTTTATCTTGACTTCTTATTGACGGCGAAACACAGATATTCCATCGGAATTAAATTCAAAAGGCACGATGCCGACTTAAGTGCAAGAGGATTGACACTCTAACTTACTATGATTTGAACCTCCCCTGTGTGATCCAGTTTTAGATTCTGATGCTTCACTTCAGGTTAACTGTATCCCCTGGACCTTCTTATTGACGATGAAACACAGATATTGCATCCGAATTTAATGCAAAAGGCACAATGCCGATTTAAGTACAAGAGGACTGACACTCTAACTTTCATTGATTTGAATTTCTCCTGTGAGTCCAGTTTTAGATTCCGATGCTTCATTTCAGGTTTACTGTATCCATTGGACCTTCTTATTGACGATGAAACACAGAAATTGCATCGAATTAAATTCAAATAGCACAATGCCGACTTAAGTAGATGAGGACTGACACTCTAACTTTCTATGATTTGAACCTCTCCTGTGAGTCCAGTTTTAGATTCCGATGCTTCACTTCAGGTTTACTGTATACCTTGGACATTCTTATTGATGATGAAACACAGAAATTGCATCCGAATTTAATACAAAAGGCACAATGCCGACATAAGTACAAGAGGACTGACACCCTGACTTTCTATGATTTGAACCTCTCATGTGAGGCCAGTTTTGGATTCCGATGCTTTGCTTCAGGTTTACTGTATCCCTTGGACCTTCCTATTGACGATGAAACACAGATATTGCTTCCGAATTTAATACAAAAGGCACAATGCCGACTTCATTACAAGAGGACTGACACTCTAACATTCAATGATTTGAACCTCTCCTGCGAGTCCAGTTTTAGATTCCGATGCTTCACTTCAGGTTTACTGTATCCCTTGGACCTTCTTATTGGCGATGAAAGACAGAAATTGCATCCCAATTTAATACAAAAGGCACAATGCCGGCTTAAGTACAAGTGGACTGACACTCTAACTTCCTATGATTTGAACCTCTCCTGTGAGTTCAGTTTCAGTTTCCGATGCTCCACTTCAGGTTTACTGTATACCTTGGACCTTCTTATTGACGATGAAACACAGAAATTGCATCCGAATTTAATACAAAAGGCACAATGCCGACTTAAGTACAAGTGGACTGACACTCAAACTTTCTATGATTTGAACCTCTACTGTGAGTCCAGTTTTAGATTCCAACGCTTCACTTCAGGTTTACTGTATACCTTGGACCTTCTTATTGACGACGAAACACAGAAATTGCATTGGAATTAATTTCAAAAGGCACAATGCCGACTTAAGTACAAGAGGACTGACACTCTAACTTTCTATGATTTGAACCTCTCCTGTGAATCCAGTTTTAGATTCGGATGCTTCACTTCAGGTTTACTGTATACCTTCGACCTTCTTATTGACGGCGAAACATAGAAATTGCATCGGAATTAAATTCAAAAGGCACAATGCCGACTTAAGTACAAGTGGAGTGACCCTCTAACTTTCTATGATTTGAACCTATCCTGTGAATCCAGATTTAGATTCCGATGCTTCACTTCAGGTGTACTGTATACCTTGGACCTTCTTATTGACGGCGATACATAGATATTGCATCGGAATTAAATTCAAAAGTCACAATGCCGACTTAAGTACAAGAGGACTGACACACTAACTTTCTATGTTATGAACCTCTGCTGTGTGTCCAGTTTTAGTTTCCGTTGCTTTACTTCAGGTTTACTGTATACCTTGGACATTCTTATTGACGATGAAACACAGAAATTGCATCCGAATTTAATACAAAAGGCACAATGCCGACTTAAGTACAAGAGGACTGACACCCTGACTTTCTATGATTTGAACCTCTCATGTGCGGCCAGTTTTGGATTCCGATGCTTCACTTCAGGTTTACTGTATCCCTTGGACTTTCCTATTGACGGTGAAACACAGATATTGCATCCGAATTTAGTACAAAAGGCACAATGCCGACTTAAGTACAAGTGGACTGACACTCTAACTTTCAATGATTTGATCCTCTCCTGTGAGTCCAGTTTTAGAATCCGATGCTTCACGTTAGGTATACCGTATCCCTTGGACCTTTTTATTGACGATGAAACAGAGAAATTGCATCCGAATTTAATACAAAATGCACAATGCCGACTAAAGTACAAGAGGACTGACACCCAGACTTTCTATGATTTGAACCTCTACTGTGAGTCCAGTTTTAGATTCCGATGCTTCACCTCAGGTTTACTGTATCCCTTGGACCTTCTTATTGACGATGAAGCACAGAAATTGCATCGGAATTAAATTCAAAACGCACAATGCCGACTTAAGTACAAGAGGACTGACACTCTAACTTTCTATGATTTGAACCTCTCCTGTAAGTCCAGTTTTCGATTCCGATGCTTCACTTCAAGTTTACTGTATACCTTGACTTCTTATTGACGGCGAAACACAGATATTCCATCGGAATTAAATTCAAAAGGCACGATGCCGACTTAAGTGCAAGAGGACTGACACTTTAACTTTCTATGATCTGAACCTCTCCTGTGATTCCAGTTTTAGATTCCGATACTTCACTTCAGGTTTACTGTATCCCTTGGACCTTCTTATTGACGATGAAACACAGAGATTGCATCCGAATTTAATACAAAAGGCACAATACCGACTTAAGTACAACAGGACTGACACTCTAACTTAACTATGTTTTGAACCTCTCCTGTGAGGCCAGTTTTAGTTTCCGATGCTTCACTTCAGGTTTACTGTATCCCTTGGACCTTCTTATTGACGATGAAACACAGAAATTGCATCCGAATTTAATACAAAAGGCATAATGCCAACTTAAGTACAAGTGGACTGACACTCTAACTTTGAGTGATTTGAACATCTCCTGTGAGTCCAGTTTTAGATTCCGATGCTACACTTCAGGTTTACTGTATCCCTTGGTCCTTCTTATTGACGATGAAACACAGAAATTGCATCCGAATTTAATACAAAAGGCATAATGCCAACTTAAGGACAAGTGGACTGACACTCTAACTTTCAATGATTTGAACATCTCCTGTGAGTCCAGTTTTAGATTCTGATGCTTCACCTCAGGTTTACTGTATACCTTGGACCTTCTTATTGACGATGAAACACAGAAATTGCATCCGAATTTAATACAAAAGGCACAATGGCGACTTAAGTACAAGAGGACTGACACTCTTACTTTCAATTATTTGAACCTCTCATGTGAGTCCAGTTTTAGATTCCGATGCTTCACTTCAGGATTACTGTATACCTTGGACCTTCTTATTGACGACGAAACACAGAAATTGCATCGGAATTAAATTCAAAAGGCACAATGCCGTCTTAAGTACAAGAGGATTGACACTCTAACTTTCTATGATTTGAACCTCCCCTGTGTGATCCAGTTTTAGATTCTGACGCTTCACTTCAGGTTAACTGTATCCCTTGGACCTTCTTATTGACGATGAAACACAGATATTGCATCCGAATTTAATGCAAAAGGCACAATGCCGACTTAAGTACAAGAGGACTGACACTCTAACTTTCATTGATTTGAATTTCTCCTGTGAGTCCGGTTTTAGATTCCGATGCTTCATTTCAGGTTTACTGTATCCATTGGACCTTCTTATTGACGATGAAACACAGAAATTGCATCGAATTAAATTCAAATAGCACAATGCCGACTTAAGTACAAGAGGACTGACACTCTAACTTTCTATGATTTGAACCTCTCCTGTGAGTCCAGTTTTCGATTCCGATGCTTCACTTCAGGTTTACTGTATCCCTTGGACCATCTTATTGACGATGAAACACAGAAATTGCATCCGAATTTGATACAAAAGGCACAATGCCGACTTAAGTACAAGAGGACTGACACTCTGACTTTCAAAGATTTGAACCTGTCCTGTGAGTCCAGTTTTAGATTCCGATGCTTCACTTCAGGTTTACTGTACCACTTGGCCCTTCTTATTGACGATCAAACACAGAAATTGCATCCGAATTTAATACAAAAGGCACAATGCCGACTTAAGTACAAGAGGACTGACACTCTAACTTTCTATGATTTGAACCTCTCCTGTGAGCCTAGTTTTAGATTCCGATGCTTCACTTCAGGTTTACTGTATACATTGGACCTTCTCATTGACGACGAAACACAGAAGAAATTGCATCGGAATTAAATTCAAAATTCACAATGCCGACTTATGTACAATAGGAATGACACTCTAACTTTCTATGATTTGAACCTCCCCTGTGTGATCCAGTTTTAGATTCCGATGCTTCACTTCAGGTTTACTGTATCCCTTGGACCTTCTTATTGACGATGAAGCACCGCAAATTGCATCTTAATTAAATTCAAAAGGCACAATGCCGACTTAAGTACAAGAGGACTGACACTCCAACTTTCTATGATTTGAAGCTCTCCTGTGAGTCCAGTTTTAGATTCTGATGCTTCACCTCAGGTTTACTGTATACCTTGGACCTTCTTATTGGCGATGAAGCACAGAAATTGCATCCGAATTTAATACAAAAGGCACAATGGCGACTTAAGTACAAGAGGACTGACACTCTAACTTTCAATGATTTGAACCTCTCCTGTGAATACAGTTTTAGATTTCGATGCTTCACTTCAGGTTTACTGTATCCCTTTGACCTTCTTATTGACGATGAAACAAAAGAAAATGCATGGAACTAATTCAAAACGCACAATGCCGACTTAAGTACAAGAGGACTGACACACTAACTTTCAATGATTTGAACCTCTCCTGTGAGTCCAGTTTTCGATTTCGATGCTTCACTTCAGGTTTACTGTATACCTTGGACCTTCATATTGACGATGAAACACAGAAAGTGCATCGAATTAAATTCAAAAAGCACAATGCCGACTTAAGTACAAGTGGACTGACACTCTAACTTTCTATGATTTGGACCTCTCCTGTGAGTCCAGTTTTAGATTCCGATGCTTCACTTCAGGTTTACTGTAACCCTTGGACAATCTTATTGACGATGAAACACTGAAATTGCATCTGAATTTAATGCAATAGGCACAATGCCGACTTACGTACAAGAAAACTGACACTCTAACTTTCTATGATATTAACCTCTCCTGTGAGTCCAGTTTTAGATTCCGATGCTTCACTTCAGCTTTAGGGTATCCCTTGGAGCTTCTTATTGACGATGAAACACAGAAATTGCATCCGAATTTAATACAAAAGGCACAATGCCGACTAAAGTACAAGAGGACTGACACCCTGACTTTCTATGATTTGAACCTCTACTGTGAGTCCAGTTTTAGATTCCGATGCTTCACCTCAGGTTTACTGTATCCCTTGGACCATCTTATAGACGATGAAGCACAGAAATTGCATCGGAATTAAATTCAAAACGCACAATGCCGACTTAAGTACAAGAGGACTGACACTCTAACTTTCTATGATTTGAACCTCTCTTGTAAGTCCAGTTTTCGATTCCGATGCTTCACTTCAAGTTTACTGTTTATCTTGACTTCTTATTGACAGCGAAACACAGATATTCCATCGGAATTAAATTCAAAAGGCACGATGCCGACTTAAGTGCAAGAGGACTGACACTTTAACTTTCTATGATCTGAACCTCTCCTGTGATTCCAGTTTTAGATTCCGATACTTCACTTCAGGTTTACTGTATCCCTTGGACCTTCTTATTGACGATGAAACACAGAGATTGCATCCGAATTTAATACAAAAGGCACAATGCCGACTTAAGTACAACAGGACTGACACTCTAACTTAACTTTGTTTTGAACCTCTCCTGTGAGGCCAGTTTTAGTTTCCGATGCTTCACTTCAGGTTTACTGTATACCTTGGACCTCTTTATTGACGATGAAACACAGAAATTGCATCCGAATTTAATACAAAAGGCACAATGCCGACTTAAGTACAAGAGGACTGACACTCTAACTTTCTATGATTTGAACCTCTCCTGTGAGTCCAGTTTTGCATTCCGATGCTCCACTTCAGGTTTACTGTATACCTTGGACTTTCTTATTGACGACGAAACACAGAAATTGCATCGGAATTAAATTCAAAAGGCACAATGCCGACTTAAGTACAAGAGGACTGACACTCTAACTTTCTATGATTTGAACCTCCCCTGTGTGATCCAGTTTTAGATTCCGATGCTTCACTTCAGGTTTACTGTATCCCTTGGACCTTCTTATTGACGATGAAACACAGAAATTGCATCCGAATTTAATACAAAAGGCATAATGCCAACTTAAGTACAAGTGGACTGACACTCTAACTTTCAGTGATTTGAACATCTCCTGTGAGTCCAGTTTTAGATTCTGATGCTACACTTCAGGTTTACTGTATCCCTTGGACCTTCTTATTGACGATGAAACACAGAAATTGCATCCGAATTTAATACAAAAGGCATAATGCCAACTCAAGGACAAGTGGACTGACACTCTAACTTTCAATGATTTGAACATCTCCTGTGAGTCCAGTTTTAGATTTCGATGCTTCACTTCAGGTTTACTGTATACCTTGGACCTTCTTATTGACGATGAAACACAGAAATTGAATCGAATTAAATTCAAAAGGCACAATGCGGACTTAAGTACAAGTGGACTGACACTCTAACTTTCTATGATTTGGACCTCTCCTGTGAGTCCAGTTTTAGATTCCGACGCTTCACTTCAGGTTTACTGTATCCCTTGGAAATTCTTATTGACGATGAAACACAGAAATTGCATCTGAATTTAATACAATAGGCACAATGCCGACTTACGTACAAGAAAACTGATACTCTAACTTTCTATGATTTGAACCTTTCCTGTGAGTCCAGTTTGGGATTCCGAAGCTTCACTTCAGGTTTACTGTATACCTTGGACCTTCTTATTGACGACGAAACACAGAAATTGCATCGGAATTAAATTCAAAAGGCACAATGCCGACTTAAGTGCAAGAGTATTGACACTCTAACTTACTATGATTTGAACCTCCCCTGTGTGATCCAGTTTTAGATTCTGATGCTTCACTTCAGGTTTACTGTATACCTTGAACATTCTTATTGATGATGAAACACAGAAATTGCATCCGAATTTAATACAAAAGGCACAATGCCGACTTAAGTACAAGAGGACCGACACCCTGACTTTCTATGATTTGAACCTCTCATGTGAGGCCAGTTTTGGATTCCGATGCTTTGCTTCAGGTTTACTGTATCCCTTGGACCTTCCTATTGACGATGAAACACAGATATTGCATCCGAATTTAATTCAGAAGGCACAATGCCGACTTCATTACAAGAGGACTGACACTCTAACTTCCTATGATTTGAACCTCTCCTGTGAGTTCAGTTTCAGTTTCCGATGCTCCACTTCAGGTTTACTGTATACCTTGGACCTTCTTATTGACGATGAAACACAGAAATTGCATCCGAATTTAATACAAAAGGCACAAGGCCGACTTAAGTACAAGTGGACTGACACTCAAACTTTCTATGATTTGAACCTCTACTGTGAGTCCAGTTTCAGATTCCAACGCTTCACTTCAGGTTTACTGTATACCTTGGACCTTCTTATTGACGACGAAACACAGAAATTGCATTGGAATTAATTTCAAAAGGCACAATGCCGACTTAAGTACAAGAGGACTGACACTCTAACTTTCTATGATTTGAACCTCTCCTGTGAATCCAGTTTTAGATTCCGATGCTTCACTTCAGGTTTACTGTATACCTTGGACCTTCTTATTGACGGCGAAGCATAGAAATTGCATCGGAATTAAATTCAAAAGGCACAATGCCGACTTAAGTACAAGTGGAGTGACCCTCTAACTTTCTATGATTTGAACCTATCCTGTGAATCCAGATTTAGATTCCGATGCTTCACTTCAGGTTTACTGTATACCTTGGACCTTCTTATTGACGGCGATACATAGATGTTGCATCGGAATTAATTTCAAAAGTCACAATGCCGACTTAAGTACAAGAGGACTGACACCCTGACTTTCTATGATTTGAACCTCTCATGTGAGGCCAGTTTTGGATTCCGATGCTTCACTTCAGGTTTACTGTATCCCTTGGACCTTCCTATTGACGATGAAACACAGATATGGCATCCGAATTTAGTACAAAAGGCACAATGCCGACTTAAGTACAGGAGGACTGACACTCTAACTTTCTATGATTTGAACCTCTCCTGAAAGTCCAGTTTTCGATTCCGATGCTTCACTTCAAGTTTACTGTATACCTTGACTTCTTATTGACGGAGAAACACAGATATTCCATCGGAATTAAATTCAAAAGGCACGATGCCGACTTAAGTGCAAGAGGACTGACACTTTAACTTTCTATGATCTGAACCTCTCCTGTGATTCCAGTTTTAGATTCCGATACTTCACTTCAGTTTTACTGTATCCCTTGGACCTTCTTATTGACGATGAAACACAGAGATTGCATCCGAATTTAATACAAAAGGCATAATGCCAACTTAAGTACAAGTGGACTGACACTCTAACTTTCAGTGATTTGAACATCTCCTGTGAGTCCAGTTTTAGATTCCGATGCTACACTTCAGGTTTACTGTATCCCTTGGTCCTTCTTATTGACGATGAAACACAGAAATTGCATCCGAATTTAATACAAAAGGCATAATGCCAACTTAAGGACAAGTGTACTGACACTCTAACTTTCAATGATTTGAACATCTCCTGTGAGTCCAGTTTTAGATTCTGATGCTTCACCTCAGGTTTACTGTATACCTTGGACCTTCTTATTGACGATGAAACACAGAAATTGCATCCGAATTTAATACAAAAGGCACAATGGCGACTTAAGTACAAGAGGACTGACACTCTTACTTTCAATGATTTGAACCTCTCCTGTGAGTCCAGTTTTAGATTTCGACGCTTCACTTCAGGTTTACTGTATACCTTGGACCTTCTTATTGACGATGAAACACAGAAATTGCATCGAATTAAATTCAAAAGGAACAATGCCGACTTAAGTACAAGTGGACTGACACTCTAACTTTCTATGATTTGGACCTCTCCTGTGAGTCCAGTTTTAGATTCCGATGCTTCACTTCAGGTTTACTGTATCCCTTGGACATTCTTATTGACGATGAAACACAGAAATTGCATCTGAATTTAATACAATAGGCACAATGCCGACTTACGTACAAGAAAACTGATACTCTAACTTTCTATGATTTGAACCTTTCCTGTGAGTCCAGTTTGGGATTCCGAAGCTTCACTTCAGGTTTACTGTATACCTTGTACCTTCTTATTGACGATGAAGCACCGCTAATTGCATCGGAATTAAATTCAAAGGGCACAATGCCGCCTTTAGTACAAGAGGACTGACACTCTAACTTTCTATGATTTGAACCTCTCCTGTGAGTCCTGTTTTAGATTCCGATGCTTCACTTCAGGATTACTGTATACCTTGGACCTTCTTATTGACGACGAAACACAGAAATTGCATCGGAATTAAATTCAAAAGGCACAATGCCGTCTTAAGTACAAGAGGATTGACACTCTAACTTTCTATGATTTGAACCTCCCCTGTGTGATCCAGTTTTAGATTCCGATGCTTCACTTCAGGTTAACTGTATCCCTTGGACCTTCTTATTGACGATGAAACACAGATATTGCATCCGAATTTAATGCAAAAGGCACAATGCCGACTTAAGTACAAGAGGACTGACACTCTAACTTTCATTGATTTGAATTTCTCCTGTGAGTCCAGTTTTAGATTCCGATGCTTCATTTCAGGTTTACTGTATCCATTGGACCTTCTTATTGACGATGAAACACAGAAATTGCATCGAATTAAATTCAAATAGCACAATGCCGACTTAAGTACAAGAGGACTGACACACTAACTTTCTATGATTTGAACCTCTCGTGTGAGTCCAGTTTTAGATTCCGATGCTTCACTTTATAAAGGCACATTTGCATGCCGAGCGTGAGTTTCCTCGGAAACGCGAGATATTAATTAAATAAATAATCAGTGACAAATAAATAAAGCCTATGGCACACAACTGCAGCGCTGTGTCGCTGATAAAACAAAAGTACATTTACGTTACTCGTATGTTTGATTAAAAAAAAGGAAGAGCCCTGGTTGAAGTGGTGCGAGAAGCACGTATTTTAGTTTATTGTCTGGCACACCGCCATATTTCATGATATAGAAAATTACTGCGAGTTGCAACCATACTAGGCACTCGATTCTGTAAAGAATTTATATTTATAAAAGTAAGTAGGATTATGAACTGTAGGCTTATTCATTGAATATATCTGATTTAACTAACTGTGTAATTTTTTGTTTAGTAGACAATCACCTCTGTACGACGTTTTGGCATGGCTGGCAAATTATTGTAATATTGAGATTTAGTTTATGAGTTCGCACCTACCGCAGCAGTCTTTGGAAACGATTTAATTACGAAGTCCGATTATTTCAGTTTTATTTCACGGTCAACTACGAGTAACATTGCCTTTACGAAAAAGCCATTGTCAAGCGTCTGATACCGAATAATCAAAACCTGACGACTCATAGGAGAGCCAATCATACAGATAAAAATAATTAATATTTTATTTTATTTTAATTTTATTTTATTTATTTTATATTGGCGACCGTGACAGGACTTGTTATTTTGTCATTTGTTACATTGTTCTCTTTGTTTCATGTGAAAAATCAACCTTCTGGTCCTGGACTTGACTATATGAGAAATAAAAAAAAAAATCAGAAGATATTTGCCAATTATAAAATTTTGCGGGAAGACGCAAAGAAGCTTCCAGCAAAATAAGGTAAGACGCAGCATCTTTGCATTAGCAGGCTTGACCAGACGTATAATTCAGTGTATTAGCTTTTCAGTAAAATTCTGTAGTGTTTCTTTTCCGCATAACAGTTTCAGTGATAAATTCCATTCTCAGTATTTTTCCTTAAACAATAACGTATGCAACAATACCAATACACGAGTGTACAATATGGCCGACTTCTGTACGATATCATGTAACATGGCCAGCAGCCATTACCAATAATCTCAAATTCAGTTTATATTTTTAAAATTAACAGACAGCCATTGTTGCTACGACCGATTCATACTCAACTGTATTTTATTTTAAAATCAGTGTCAAATATTTTCTTGAAACATATATCACGTGTGGCATGGTAATAACTAGAAAACAATACGCAAAAATGGAACAGCAAAGACGTACTATTCAGACGCAATCCGACTCGGACGAGAGACAAATGTTAGAAAATGACTTTACGACAGCAACCGGTAGTGACGATTCATCAAACATTGACGCGAGTGTTGACGAAAATTTTGACAATAGGCCTTCCACCACAAAAATTTCAAAGTCTCAATCAGAGCCCATGTTAATGCATGACGTCACGTCTAATGACGCGGCGGGTGCAGAGACCTTGCAAACGGTAAACATTGCCGACATGTTACAAATGCTAATGAAGCAAAACGCCGAAAACATGGCAACCTTACAGATGCAAAATGAACAGTTAAAGACACAAAATGACGGAATCAAATCTGATCTCATAGCACTCAAGACAGCTAATGACACTTTATGTAAGCGTGTGGAACTTATAGACGCCACACTGACCAAACAGATGACTGAACTCAGTACGAAATTTTCCAAGCTTAATACGAGACAAGAAAAGACTACAAATGACGTAGCACTTTTACAGACACAATTAAAAAACCTTAATGTCACGTGTGAAGCTCTTACTGAACAAATTCAAACATATCCTTCAGTACACGACAACCTTGAAAAACGAATTACTGACGTGCAGAATAAATTTGACGATGTTGAACAACACCTGACTGACATCTTACAATCTGATGCCACAGCTCATTTTCAAAATATTAATAAAGAATTTCATGATTGGGTAGAGAACAAAGACAAACATTTTGATAGATGCATACGTGAAAATTTACCAACAATTGTGCACGACTCCGTAGCGGAATACATCACTAATAACAAACAGCTGATTAGTGACGCAGTACAATCCGTCACTGCACCCATGAGACAATTCACCGATCAACCACAGTCTGAATGTAACGAAAATATCAGTCAAAATGTACAGTTCAGAAATCAATATACATTCGAGTATGACGCACACATACCGCACACAACATACACACAAGAACAAAACACACCACGACAACAACACATACCACAACGTGCAAACACAAACACAAGGTATTATCATGGTAAACCACAGCAACATTATCGTAATTACTCGCCAGATGAGCATTGCAGTAATTACAGTGGTACAAATCCATATCATAATGCAAAGGAAGAAGAAAGCTTAATGAAACACAGGCAATTTCAGATTTTTATCCCAGAAAAACGAACCATTCATCCGGTGATTTTTCTCAAATCTTTTAGTAACGCATTTCCACGCACTTGGAGTGACCGGAAAAAGATTTCATATATTGTCGGTTACATCCAAGGCGATGCAGCTGTCTGGGCATACAGTCAAGCTGACGTATGTACCACGTACAGTGAGTTTGAGCGTGCTTTTCTGAACAAATTCTGGTCGCAATCCGTCCAGGAGCGACCCAGAAGACAAATCTTAGAACCTGAAACTTTTAACAGTAAAAATGGTAACTTACGCAGATATTTTGAAAAATACTTGAACATGGGACATTTTTTAGACGAACCAGTCGCAACGCGAGATATACTCCGTGCGCTGAAGGCCAAATTGCCTTTCAACATTAGGGAAAAACTTCTACGTATCCCGGATGACGATTCAGATTATTTTTTAACAGCTTTAGATTCAGTTGACATGTTACTTGAAGATCAGCGCTTCGCGCGGCAAAACAGCAGCCACAATGTTTACACTAGTGGTATGCAAAACATGCAGGCTTGCCAACACAATTCTGGCGCGCCCACAGTTGGATACGCGGTACAACAAAAACAGCAAACTCACATGCCGTCTCAGTACGGAAATCAAAATCAACACGCGTATTCCAATACAAACAATAGTTACAACAGTAATAACATTTCATGTGGCAATCCATACAAAAGGCACCGCGATAATAACTACAACGGTAACAACGGATACAAAGGTAATAACAAAAACACAAACAGAAATAGAAATAATAATAACTACGAACCAAGACAGCATCAAGGTTGGACTCGTAACGATCAGTACTTTCATTCAAACTCTGCTTTACCACAGCAGCCACCAGGTCAAAATTGGAGCATACCTTACGACCGACAGGTAAGTTATAATGCGCAACAGCAACAACAACCGCAAAAGTTTGGAGATCATAATATGCAATATCCGAATGTGAATATAATAGAAATGACACCTGATGCACAACCTCCATCTGTGTCAGTACCTAGTACAAATGATAATCCAACAAACTAGAAACAGTCACTACTTTGCCCCAGGTCGTGGCCGAAGGATCCTTGGGGGGCGGCTTCAATGTTAATCAGTTATTTGACACCACACTTGAACAACAGAATAATGATATGCCGAGTAATTCTAAACAAAAACTACCTGTTTTATTTATAAGATACAACCACAATAACAATATATCAGATGAACTTTTACAAGACAGTACACAATGTCGTTTAAACACAAATGAAATTGTTTTAGCATCCACTACTGGTGTAGTAGGTGGGATTCCAACTACTATTATCCTAGATACAGGTGCAGCTGTGAGTGTTTTATCTTTTAATTTTTATAAAAAGATGTGTGAATTGGAACCTGTGCCTGAGTTTCCTGCCCAAAACTGTAAAATAACTACTGCACTAGGTAATAAGTCATGTAGGGTTACGAAGCAAGTTTTTGTAAACGTTAAAATAGGTAATGGAACCGTACAATGGCCATTCCTGGTTGTACAAAACCTTGTGACTAATTGCATATTAGGAATAGATATTATGAGCGAGAAGGACTGCATTATAGACTTCTCCAAAGGTAAATGTATTTTAAATGATAAAAGCAGGGTAATTATTATTGATTTGGACAGGAGAACTCTAAAGCATTACAAACACTGTACAGGGTACAAGGTTCAGTTAGTACTTGACAATGACATTCAAGACATGCAAACACACTCATCTGACACAGAGCTAATGGACTTGAAAACATTGCTTGATCATAAGATAAGTGAAGCTACAGCTCTCAGTGTACATGAACGTATAAAACTACAGGAAATGTTATCCAAATATTTACAAGTTTTTACCAGACGATTAGGTGTTATCAACACGTATGTGTACAAGATTGAAGTTAAGCCTCACAAGATCTTCTACCATAAGACATATAACGTACCGTTATCTCAACGACCTGCTGTGTGGCAAGAACTAAAACAAATTACAACATAGATTATAAGTAGTATAGAAATTTTCATTTCAGCGGTTCCAGTGACGCAGTTGAAGACAGAAGAACTTTTCTTTCAACGCCGCGGCACCACCGAGAAGACTGAATATTAAAGTAAAATTTATGATTACGTAGCAGTGAATGATATATAAATTTTTCACGGAACATTTGTTATTGTAGGTACCACTGACTTGATATGACACCTGACGAACTGACAGACGTCATCTGTGAAGCGATCTTTTACTTTGAGAAATAGATTAGACGCACATCTCTCAACACGAAAAGCATCTATCAGTAGTCAAGGCCACACAGACACTCTACACACACGCACAAAACGCGAGGAATCGAACATTTTCTCTCTCTTACTATTTTGAATATTTATTGAGTAGCGAAAACGCCTGGTCTTGCCTACTGATGTAATGAATGTTGTGTCTAACCTATCTTAATTTCAGATGACATCATAAAAAACATCGATAATATCCCAGCAAAACCGCTAAAGAGGATGCAATTCATGTAATCAAATGTGACACAATGTAATAACCTATAGCTATGTAATGATGATGTAAACATGTTTATGTGCAACTGTATTATGTTTATGCTAAGAAAATATGTGACGTGTGTATGTATAATTACTTATTTTTTTAACTGATGTATCATGTAAAAATTTGAACAAAACGAGTGCCAAAAAGACATTGCATAGTGAACCTCTGTTCACGGACATTAACGAACATTTAGGTGAGCTATATTCAGCAAAAAACGCAAAATGTGAAGTGAATAATTCGTGCATCGTCTAGTGACATTACTACAGTACCCAACTTCAAGATGTTAACTGGATTAAATGGACACAAAGTGCCTGTCCAGAAAACAACACGACGGGTGGAAGAGTTTTGGTTGGAACTTCAGGGAATGAAATGTTCTCGAAATGTGACGGACACTCTTACCTGGACTGTCCAAGGATCGACGCCAGCTATGTGCCGTCCGAGGTTCTGCAACCAAGCTTCCACGGAATGTAAAAAACGAACTGCACGTGGACCAATTACTCGACGGGTCACGTCTGATCTGTAATAAGCAATGCTTTTACTCACTACGAACTGCATCACAACGACTACAATGGAAATAGGAAATGGACACGCTTATGTATTAATCACGTTGTTATACAACGATGTTACTGTGATCAAAAAACTTTACCACGACGATACTAACCTGTAAAAAATTATTGTGCAGCAGATGAATATGAACTGTGATAACGACACCATGTGTATAGGTCAACGCACCTGAAACAACAGAACATTTTTCGTTGAAGCATTTCATTGCAATGCTATGTAACTAAGAACATTCAACAATCTAAAGTTGTATTGTATTATAACAAATATTGTAATTTTAAAACTAAGTTACCCGTCATAGAATGTAGTCTTCATATGTAATCTTGGTGGAATATTTTCTTTGTGCAACGACTAAGAAATGCGCGCGCACACGAACAATATGAACTGCAATACTGTGCCGCGTGATCTAAATTTACGAAATACCGGCAGTGCCGTAGTTACACAGACGCTTCTGCGCATGCGCGCACTCTGTTTTGCCAACATAAGAACTTTTTCGGCGCACGCGCGTCATTCAAATTTTGTATATAATATACAGTATAATGTAAGTCATGTAAATAGTTGTAGATAACTTAGATTTTCTTGTGCCTTTAGGTGAATTGCTCGCCTGCAGGTGTGTCCTTTCGCCTCGCAATTCAGGGGGCAATATAAAGGCACATTTGCATGCCGAGCGTGAGTTTCCTCGGAAACGCGAGATATTAATTAAATAAATAATCAGTGACAAATAAATAAAGCCTATGGCACACAACTGCAGCGCTGTGTCGCTGATAAAACAAAAGTACATTTACGTTACTCGTATGTTTGATTAAAAAAAAGGAAGAGCCCTGGTTGAAGTGGTGCGAGAAGCACGTATTTTAGTTTATTGTCTGGCACACCGCCATATTTCATGATATAGAAAATTACTGCGAGTTGCAACCATACTAGGCACTCGATTCTGTAAAGAATTTATATTTATAAAAGTAAGTAGGATTATGAACTGTAGGCTTATTCATTGAATATATCTGATTTAACTAACTGTGTAATTTTTTGTTTAGTAGACAATCACCTCTGTACGACGTTTTGGCATGGCTGACAAATTATTGTAATATTGAGATTTAGTTTATGAGTCCGCACCTACCGCAGCAGTCTTTGGAAACGATTTAATTACGAAGTCCGATTATTTCAGTTTTATTTCACGGTCAACTACGAGTAACATTGCCTTTACGAAAAAGCCATTGTCAAGCGTCTGATACCGAATAATCAAAACCTGACGACTCATAGGAGAGCCAATCATACAGATAAAAATAATTAATATTTTATTTTATTTTATTTTATTTTATTTATTTTATAACTTCAGGTTTACTGTATCCCTTGGACCACCTTATTGACGATGAAACACAGAAATTGCATCCGAATTTGATACAAAAGGCACAATGCCGACTTAAGTACAAGAGGACTGACACTCTGACTTTCAAAGATTTGAACCTGTCCTGCGAGTCCAGTTTTAGATTCCGATGCTTCACTTCAGGTTTACTGTACCACTTGGCCCTTCTTATTGACGATCAAACACAGAAATTGCATCCGAATTTAATACAAAAGGCACAATGCCGACTTAAGTACAAGAGGACTGACACTCTAACTTTCTATGATTTGAACCTCTCCTGTGAGCCTAGTTTTAGATTCCGATGCTTCACTTCAGATTTACTGAATACATTGGACCTTCTTATTGACGACAAAACACAGAAATTGCATCGGAATTAAATTCAAAAGGCACAATGCCGACTTAAGTACAATAGGAATGACACTCTAACTTTCTATGATTTGAACCTCCCCTGTGTGATCCAGTTTTAGATTCCGATGCTTCACTTCAGGTTTACTGTATCCCTTGGACCTTCTTATTGACGATGAAGCACCGCAAATTGCATCTTAATTAAATTCAAAAGGCACAATGCCGACTTAAGTACAAGAGGACTGACACTCCAACTTTCTATGATTTGAAGCTCTCCTGTGAGTCCAGTTTTAGATTCTGATGCTTCACCTCAGGTTTACTGTATACCTTGGACCTTCTTATTGACGATGAAACACAGAAATTGCATCCGAATTTAATACAAAAGGCACAATGGCGACTTAAGTACAAGAGGACTGACACTCTAACTTTCAATGATTTGAACCTCTCCTGTGAATACAGTTTTAGATTTCGATGCTTCACTTCAGGTTTACTGTATCCCTTTGACCTTCTTATTGACGATGAAACACAGAAAATGCATGGAACTAATTCAAAACGCACAATGCCGACTAAAGTACAAGAGGACTGACACACTAACTTTCAATGATTTGAACCTCTCCTGTGAGTCCAGTTTTAGATTTCGATGCTTCACTTCAGGTTTACTGTATCCCTTGGACCTTCTTATTGACGATGAAACACAGAAAGTGCATCGAATTAAATTCAAAAAGCACAATGCCGACTTAAGTACTAGTGGACTGACACTCTAACTTTCTATGATATTAACCTCTCCTGTGAGTCCAGTTTTAGATTCCGATGCTTCACTTCAGGTTTAGTGTATCCCTTGGACCTTCTTATTGACGATGAAACACAGAAATTGCATCCGAATTTAATACAAAAGGCACAATGCCGACTTAAGTACAAGAAGCCAGACACTCTAACTTTCGATGATTTGAACCTCTCCTGTGAGTCCAGTTTTAGATTCCGATGCTTCACTTCAGGTTTACTGTATACATTGGACCTTCTTATTGACGACGAAACACAGAAATTGCATCGGTATTAAATTGAAAGGGCACAATGCCGACTTAAGTACAAGAGGACTGACACTCTAACTTTCTATGATATTAACCTCCCCTGTGTGATCCAGTTTTAGATTCCGATGCTTCACTTCAGGTTAACTGTATCCCCTGGACCTTCTTACTGGCGATGAAACACAGAAATTGCATCCGAATTTAATACAAAAGGGACAATGCCGACTTAAGTACAAGAGGCCTGTCGCTCTAACTTTCAATGATTTGACCCTCTCCTGTGAGTCCAGTTTTTCATTCCGATGTTTCACTTCAGGTTTACTGTATCCCTTGGACCTTCATATTGACGATGAAACACAGAAATTGCATCGAATTAAATTCAAATAACACAATGCCGACTTAAGTTCAAGAGGACTGACACTCTAACTTTCAAAGATTTGAACCTCTCCTGTGAGTCCAGTTTTAGATTCCGATGCTTCACTTCAGGTTTACTGTATACCATGGACCTTCTTATTGACGGCGAAACACAGAAATTGCAACGGAATTAAATTCAAAAGCCACAATGCCGACTTAAGTACAAGAGGACTGACACTCTAACCTTCTATGATTTGAACATCTCCTGTGAGTCCTGTTTTAGATTCCGATGCTTCACTTCAGGTTTACTGTATACCTTGGACCTTCTTATTGACGACGAAACACAGAAATTGCATCGAAAAAAAAATTCAAAAGGCGCAATGCCGACTTAAGTACAAGAGGATTGACACTCTAACTTTCTATGATTTGAACCTCCCCTGTGTGATCCAGTTTTAGATTCTGATGCTTCACTTCAGGTCAACTGTATCCCTTGGACCTTCTTATTGACGATGAAACACAGAAATTGCATCGAATTAAATTCAAATAGCACAATGCCGACTTAAGTACAAGAGGACTGACACTCTAACTTTCTATGATTTGAACCTCTCCTATGAGTCCAGTTTTAGATTCCGATGCTTCACTTCAGGTTTACTGTATACATTGGACCTTCTTATTGACGACGAAAGACAGAAATTGCATCGGAATTAAATTCAAAAGGCACAATGCCGACTTAAGTACAAGAGGACTGACACTCCAACTTTCTATGATTTGAACCTCTCCTGTTAGTCCAGTTTTAGATTCTGATGCTTCACCTCAGGTTTACTGTATACCTTGGACCTTCTTATTGACGATGAAACACAGAAATTGCATCCGAATTTAATACAAAAGGCACAATGGCGACTTAAGTACAAGAGGACTGACACTATAACATTCAATGATTTGAACCTCTCCTGTGAGTCCAGTTTTAGATTTCGATGCTTCACTTCAGGTATACTGTATACCTTGGACCTTCTCATTGACGATGAAACACAGAAATTGCATCGAATTAAATTCAAAAGCATAATGCCGACTTAAGTACAAGTGGACTGACACTCTAACTTTCTACGATTTGGATCTCTCCTGTGAATCCAGTTTTAGATTCCGATGCTTCACTTCAGGTTTACTGTATCCCTTGGACATTCTTATTGACGATGAAACACAGAAATTGCATATGAATTTAATACAATATGCACAATGCCGACTTACATACAAGAAAACTGACACTCTAACTTTTTATGATTTGAACCCTTCCTGTGAGTCCAGTTTTGGATTCTGAAGCTTCACTTTAGGTTTACTGTATACCTTGGACCTTCTTATTGACGATGAAGCACCGCAAATTGCATCGGAATTAAATTCAAAGGGCACAATGCCGACTCAAGTACAAGAGGACTGACACTCTTACTTTCTATGATATGAACCTCTCCTGTGATCCAGTTTTAGATTCCGATGCTTCATTTCAGGTTTACTGTATACATTGGACCTTCTTATTGACGATGAAACACAGATATTGCATCCGAATGTAATACAAAAGGCATAATGCCAACTTAAGTACAAGTGGACTGACACTCTAACATTCAATGATTTGAACATCTCCTATGTGTCCAGTTTTAGATTCCGATGCTTCCCTTCAGGTTTACTGTATCCCTTTGACCTTCTTATTGACGATGAAACACAGATAATGCATGGAACTAATTCAAAACGCACAATGCCGACTTAAGTACAAGAGGACTGACACACTAACTTTCTATGATTTGAACCTATCCTGTGAGTCCAGTTTTAGATTCCGATGCTTCACTTCAGCTTTACTGTATACCGTGGACCTTCTTATTGACGGCGAAACACAGAAATTGCAACGGAATTAAATTCAAAAGCCACAATGCCGACTTAAGTACAAGAGGACTGACACTCTAATTTTCTATGATTTGAACATCTCCTGTGAGTCCTGTTTTAGATTCCGATGCTTCACTTCAGGTTTACTGTATACCTTGGACCTTCTTATTGACGACGAAACACCGAAATTGCATCGGAAAAAAAATTCAAAAGGCGCAATGCCGACTTAAGTACAAGAGGATTGACACTCTAACTTTCTATGATTTGAACCTCCCCTGTGTGATCCAGTTTTAGATTCTGATGCTTCACTTCAGGTCAACTGTATCCCTTGGACCTTCTTATTGACGATGAAACACAGATATTGCATAAGAATTTAATGCAAAAGGCACAATGCCGACTTAAGTACAAGAGGATGACACTCTAACTTTCAATGATTTGAATTTCTCCTGTGAGTCCAGTTTTAGATTCCGATGCTTCATTTCAGGTTTACTGTATCCCTTGGACCTTCTTATTGACGATGAAACACAGAAATTGCATCGAATTAAATTCAAATAGCACAATGCCGACTTAAGTACAAGAGGACTGACACTCTAACTTTCAATGATATGAACCTCTCCTGTGAGTCCAGTTTTAGATTCCGATGCTTCACTTCAGGTTTACTGTATTCCTTGGACCATCTTATTGACGATGAAACACAGAAATTGCATCCGAATTTAATACAAAAATCTCAATGCCGACTTAAGTACAAGAGGACTGACACTCTGACTTTCAAAGATTTGAACCTGTCCTGTGAGTCCAGTTTTAGATTCCGATGCTTCACTTCAGGTTTACTGTACCACTTGGCCCTTCTTATTGACGATCAAACACAGAAATTGCATCCGAAATTAATACAAAAGGCACAATGCCGACTTAAGTACAAGAGGCCTGACACTCTAACTTTCTATGATTTGAACCTCTCCTGTGAGTCCAGTTTTAGATTCCGATGCTTCACTTCAGGTTTACTGTATACATTGGACCTTCTTATTGACGACGAAACACAGAAATTGCATCGGAATTAAATTCAAAAGGCACAATGCCGACTTAAGTACAAGAGGACTGACACTCCAACTTTCTATGATTTGAACCTCTCCTGTTAGTCCAGTTTTAGATTCTGATGCTTCACCTCAGGTTTACTGTATACCTTGGACCTTCTTATTGACGATGAAACACAGAAATTGCATCCGAATTTAATACAAAAGGCACAATGGCGACTTAAGTACAAGAGGACTGACACTATAACATTCAATGATTTGAACCTCTCCTGTGAGTCCAGTTTTAGATTTCGATGCTTCACTTCTGGTTTACTGTATACCTTGGACCTTCTCATTGACGATGAAACACAGAAATTGCATCGAATTAAATTCGAAAGCATAATGCCGACTTAAGTACAAGTGGACTGACACTCTAACTTTCTATGATTTGGATCTCTCCTGTGAATCCAGTTTTAGATTCCGATGCTTCACTTCAGGTTTACTGTATCCCTTGGACCTTCTTATTGACGATGAAACACAGATATTGCATAAGAATTTAATGCAAAAGGCACAATGCCGACTTAAGTACAAGAGGATGACACTCTAACTTTCAATGATATGAACCTCTCCTGTGAGTCCAGTTTTAGATTCCGATGCTTCACTTCAGGTTTACTGTATTCCTTGGACCATCTTATTGACGATGAAACACAGAAATTGCATCCGAATTTAATACAAAAAGCACAATGCCAACTTAAGTACAAGAGGACTGACACTCTGACTTTCAAAGATTTGAACCTGTCCTGTGAGTCCAGTTTTAGATTCCGATGCTTCACTTCAGGTTTACTGTACCACTTGGCCCTTCTTATTGACGATCAAACACAGAAATTGCATCCGAAATTAATACAAAAGGCACAATGCCGACTTAAGTACAAGAGGCCTGACACTCTAACTTTCTATGATTTGAACCTCTCCTATGAGTCCAGTTTTAGATTCCGATGCTTCACTTCAGGTTTACTGTATACATTGGACCTTCTTATTGACGACGAAACACAGAAATTGCATCGGAATTAAATTCAAAAGGCACAATGCCGACTTAAGTACAAGAGGACTGACACTCCAACTTTCTATGATTTGAACCTTTCCTGTTAGTCCAGTTTTAGATTCTGATGCTTCACCTCAGGTTTACTGTATACCTTGGACCTTCTTATTGACGATGAAACACAGAAATTGCATCCGAATTTAATACAAAAGGCACAATGGCGACTTAAGTACAAGAGGACTGACACTATAACATTGAATGATTTGAACCTCTCCTGTGAGTCCAGTTTTAGATTTCGATGCTTCACTTCAGGTTTACTGTATCCCTTGGACATTCTTATTGACGATGAAACACAGAAATTGCATCTTAATTTAATACAATATGCACAATGCCGACTTACATACAAGAAAACTGACACTCTAACTTTCTATTATTTGAACCCTTCCTGTGAGTCCAGTTTTGGATTCTGAAGCTTCACTTCAGGTTTACTGTATACCTTGGACCTTCTTATTGACGATGAAGCACCGCAAATTGCATCGGAATTAAATTCAAAGGGCACAATGCCGACTTAAGTACAAGAGGACTGACACTCTAACTTTCTATGATATGAACCACTCCTGTGAGTCCAGTTTTAGATTCCGATGCTTCATTTCAGGTTTACTGTATACATTGGACCTTCTTATTGACGATGAAACACAGATATTGCATCCGAATTTAATACAAAAGGCATAATGCCAACTTTAGTACAAGTGGACTGACACTCTAACTTTCAATGATTTGAACATCTCCTATGAGTCCAGTTTTAGATTCCGATGCTTCACTTCAGGTTTACTGTATCCCTTTGACCTCCTTATTGACGATGAAACACAGATAATGCATGGAACTAATTTAAAACGCACAATGCCGACTTAAGTACAAGAGGACTGACACTCCAACTTTCTATGATTTGAACCTCTCCTGTGAGTCCAGTTTTAGATTCTGATGCTTCACCTCAGGTTTACTGTATACCTTGGACCTTCTTATTGACGATGAAACACAGAAATTGCATCCGAATTTAATATAAAAGGCACAATGGCGACTTAAGTGCAAGAGGACTGACACTCTAACTTTCAATGATTTGAACCTCTCCTGTGAGTCCAGTTTTAGA